>NC_080758.1:39100265-40350265 GCF_020826845.1 Diceros bicornis minor
GGGGAAGAATTTTGAACTCAAATTGTTGCTTGGAGGTTTTCTTTTAAAAATGGATATATCCAGACTGACTCTAAATAGAAACCTTCCTCCTGTTACAACTCCTGCCTTCACTGCCTAGCTAAGCCTCCCCTAGAATTCAGAACTAGGTCCCCAGGAAAATGACTGCTTTGAAAAAGTGTAGCCACAATGAGGTACTACTTCTCACCCATTACAACAGCTAAAGCAATCAAGAGTAGCGATACTAAGGATTGGAAAGGATGTGGAGCAACTGGAACTCTCAAACACTGCTATAGGGAGTGAAAAATGATACAAGTCCTTTGCAAAATCGTTTGGTAGTTCCTAATAATGTTAAATTTGTTCACCTACTCTATGACTCAGAAATTTCACTGCTAGGTTTTTACCGAAGATAAATTATAACATATATCCATCCAAAGAAATGTATAAGAATTTTCATTGCAGCTTTGTTCATAAGAGCCACAAACTGGACACAAGCCAAATGTCTATTAACAGATGAATGCATAAACAAATTGTGGGACAGCCATATAATAGAATACTGCTCAATAAAACGGAACAAGCTACTGATACATGCTGCTAATACATGCTACTATGTGGATGAACATCAGAAACATTGTTCTGAGCAAACAAATCCAGACAAAAAAAGATTATCTACTGTATTGTTTCATTTACATGACACCCTAGAAAATGCAAACCATAGTGGCAGAAAATAGGTCAGGGGGTTCCTTTGGTGGCTGGGGGATGGAAGCAAAAGGGCATGAGGGAATGTATTGAAATGATGGGTATATCTGCATCTTGTTCTGTACCTTGATGGGTGGGTGAGTTCTATGGGTGCATGTGTCTGTCAAAACTCATTGATCCGTACACTTAAAAATCTGTGCATTTTACTGGATGTAAATTATACCTTAATAAATTAGAGTACTGGAAGAAAAACAAAACAGTTTAGATGATGACTGTCTCTTCTTGGCAGGCTCAGTGGATGGCCCTGCGTCCTATGGCACAGGCCTCCGCAGATGTTTACCATCCTGGCAGGTTCTCGGCTGGCCCCCTCTGGCACCTGGGAGGGGCCAGGCAGGAAACATGCCTTTGAAGACCTACAGCCCCACTTTTCCAGCTCTCTGCACGAAGCTAGAAAAAGGAGCCATCTTTACATGCTTCCAAATTCCAAAATGCTGTGAGGATGGAGACAATCTCTCTGGACTTGCTCCGTGTTTAGTTCCTGGAGTCCCAGACCTGAAAAATGGCTGTGAAACCCTTTCCGCAGAGCGTTGTTTTGGTGGCTTTGCTTTCCTTGATGGTTGATCTGGTACTGGTTTGGGCTACATTTGGGGATTTGACCTGGGGCTGAGAAGAGTTGAAAGGAGCATGCCGTTACAAGAAGGTACATACCCAAAGGTACACATTTTCCGTGGGAGCTCTCCCTCTGCTATTCTGATAAGCCCCCTCCCGGGTAGCAGCCCCCCTGGAGGGAAGCATATTGGGCAGATGAGCAGGGGCGGAAGTAAGGGTCAGCCACCGCAGCCTTGATCATGGAAATGCCTCTGCCAATTCCTATGTGGCCCTCCAGGGTGACTAAGCCTGCAACACACTTAATGAATTTAGAGATGCATTAGCTTGATTCACATAATAATGTGGTTTTTAAAACAAATGATTGCTTTGGAGAATTAATTGTTTTCCTCTTCTTCCTTCCTCAAACTGAACCGTGAGTTGCAAATACCCTCCCAGAGAGCCTCAGAGGAGGCAAATTTGGCAGAGGAGAGAGAGAACATAGAACAATTCATGCCTTGCAAATGCCAAGAGGGAGAGCAATCCGGAATTAGCTGACAAGTTAACCCTTAACTGCAGGATTGGGGGATAGGGCAAGGATATTAAAAATCATTTTGCGTAGGGGAAAAACTCATTCCCCTCTCCTGGAAAACAATGCTCATGTCGTTTTATCTCAGCCTCCTGGAGGCCCTCTAGTCCTTTGGAGAGCAGAGCTGCAAGGCGACAGAATGCTTCACCGTGGTGTTTGCTCGGCTGCCAGGAGGCCGGCGCGCGCGGCGCTGTAGCGTGGCAGGCTTCCAGGGCCCGGGAGCAGTGGCAGCCTTCCTCCGAGCACCTGTTCTTCCTCTCCTTGCATCGGGAATGTGCCACCTTCCTCCATCTCATGCTGCTTTCCCCTGCGTGGCTCCATTTTGTCTTTCCGAATGGCAGATGCCTGCTGCCTTCCTCCCGGCACTTTCGGGGCTCTGGGGGAGGGGACGGCCTTGTCAGGAGCATCTCTCTCCAGGGCACGCTCCTGCATCCCAGGTATCAGTCAGCAGCAGGTGCTGTGACATTATGACAAACACTCAGGCCCTTGGTGACTGGATGCGTCACACGCTGTGTCTCAGAGTCGCCGACATCTCATCAATCACGGCCTTGATTATGCCGCTCGGGGTCTCCGGGCTCAACTTTGGGCTCCGAACAGAATTTATTGCTAGCTGAACATCCTTATTTCCAACTTGGGCATGGCCATCTTGCTTCAAATAGCATAATTCAGCTAGAAGATTACACTTGCACACTCAAATTGGCCAGCCTTTTTTCTTGTCAATATTGCAATTAGGTGTGCATCAGATGCAAGAATTTGCTGGGGATTTTTGCTTTCCTCCATTGGCCTACCATTTGCTGCAACTGAAGGACGGGTTTCGTGTCCCTCAGAGTGTGTATTTGAGGGAAGGCTATGACTGTCAGCATATGATGATTGATAAACAGTGGATCCTCTCATGGAAAAGAAACAGAGGAAAGGACTCTGGTGATGATTAAAAGCTTGGTTCTAACTAGCTGGCTACATGGCATGAGGCTATTTATACACTAGCACTGATTAAGCTGGTAGTCTGTGACCTGCGGTTTGTGAGACTCTTTGAGGGTGCGCAGGTAAGAAAAATATGATTGTTGCCCAAGAGGGAGACATGTTAGGGATTGTTAGGGAGACAATCATGCAAATGTTGCAAACTGCAATACGTAGCAAAAATCTTGACCAATCTTCTTTGCCTAGTAATGAAGGCATTCTAGAGCCTGACCACAGCGGACAGGTCCTCACATGCCGTCCCTGTTGGTTCATACCCTTTGCTGGAACATCCATTGTATTTTCTTCCTCAAAACTTGGGCTCAAGGCATTGGCCTCACGTGGGTACCCACTCCTCTCAGATTTCTCTAAATCAGAGGTCAGCAAGCTTTTTCTGTAAAAAGTCAGATCATAAATATTTTAGGCTTTGTGGACCAAGAGGCAAAATCCAGCAACCATTCTTGCTGAAAGGTTAATAGTCTTGTTTACATTTTACATTTAAGAGTATAAAAACCATTATTAGCTCACTGACCACACAGAAATTGATGGTAGGCTCGATTTGGCCTGTGGATTGTAGTTTGCTGACCCCAATCTAAATCCTATTTGTCTTTCAAGACCTAGCTCACACTCCAGTTGCTGTGTGAAATGTATTTGACACTCCTCATCCAAAATTCTCCTCTCCCTTAGGAACATCTAATTTATACAAGTTTTCCAGCAGGTAGTCTTACATTTATGAATGTATCTATCAGGCAGTATGGTTGGAGAAGAAAGAATAGAAATTTTAAAATCAAAGAGAATAACTTCCAAATTCTGATTTTTCATCTCACACTTGATTGGCACTGTGAAAACTACTTAAGTTCTCTAAGAACATTATTAAGGATATACATCAAAATATGTTTATATCCCTGAAGGAGGTGGTATTTTTTTCATTTCCTTACCTAGATTTTCTAAAATTATTTACGTCAAATATGTATCTCTTTTATAGTACAAATATGCTAATTAGCAAATCCACAGGGTTATTTGTATTAAATAAAATTATATGCCTGAAATGTTATAAAGGCTCAGTAAATATTTTCTTTCATCTTCATAAATTCTTTCTACATCCTCATCAGTGATATATATCTTATGTCCAAAACTAAATTGTGTTTTCTTGAGGACAAAGATACCACCTTATACTTGAAGCTCTCCACAATGCTTCATCAAGACCTGGCATTTAGCTAGTGGTCAGAATTATTTGCTATGAATTTAACTGATACCCAGGACCCTTTACACTAAAACTTCTGAAGGGGATGTTCTCTATTCATTTCTATTCGCTCCCCCTACTTTTCAATCTCATTCAATCTGTTTTCTCTCACCAGCACTCAATCAACCTGCGTGTCCCTAAATCCAGGGAACATATTTCAGGGCTCATCTTATTTGACTTTTCATCAGCATTGGATTCAAACACTCCCTCTTTTTTGACATGTTGATTCCTTTGAATTCCATGATATCAGGATTTCCTGAGCTTCCTCCTTACTCTCTTATTTCTCCATTTCTGTCTCATTTGGTAGGATCCCTGTCATTCAGAGACCATTAACCATTGGCATTTCTGAAGACATACTCCTTGTGGTTATCTCCCTATGCATTTCCATCGATGCCCTTGGTTTCAGATAATGTTTAGTGTCACAAAATTTAATCTCTTACCAAGAACTCTTCTCTAAGGTCTAGCTCAATCATCACTCAGAGACCCCTCAAAGTCAACATGACCAAGACCAGGTCCATGATCCATGCTAACCTCTCATGCCTACCCCCGAAACCTAGTCTTCCTTCAGAGTGTTCTATCTCAAGGAAAGGTGTTGCCATTCTTCCTGTCAAACAAGCTGGAAATCTAGGAATTATTCTGAACACCTACCTGTCTCTCACCCTGATAGCTAATTCATCACCAAGCTCTGCAGATTTTATCTCTGTAATAAATCTTGAATCCTTCCCTTTTTTTTTTCATGGTCAATACCACCACCATAGACCAATAAGAGTCAACTGATGCCTAGACGCTGTGCTGGTTACCTCTGCTTCTCTGTTCCTCCTCATCTTTTCTCTACACCACAGGATGATGTTCTCACAATCTCAAATCCAGATTTGATCACATAATCTCCACACTTAACAAACTCCTACTTCATATCAAGTCAAGTGTCGATTCCTGAGGGACAGCTTCTCTTAATTCCATCTTCTAAGAGCATAATCTCAAACTGGTTCCTACTCCTTCAGAGTTCTTGTTTCAGCATGTATATAATCACTCAGTAGAGTTATTATCTGATAGTTTATCTCCCCCCCGCTAGACTACAGGATCTCTGAGAGTATCGAATGTGTCTATGTTTGCTGATTATTGAAACCTAAGCATGTGGCACAGGGCCTGGCAAATAATAAGTGCTCAACTAACATTTGTGCCATGAATAAATGGATGGACACATTGGAAAGGATGATTGAAATAATTTGGCTACCAAATATCTCTGGATTACCTGAAGATTCAACCATTAAGCAGTGTCTTAAGTTAAAGTATTAATGTTTTTATTTAAATAAATCGTTTATTTTGGGAGTTCTAACCTTCATCATCCATTCACATAGTGTCCAAATGCTTTATTCTAGATTATTTGGCCCATCATTTTACTTTATTTATTTACTTTTTGGTGAGGAAGATTGTCCCTGAGCTAACACTGGTGCCAATCTTCCTCTATTTTGTATATAGGACACCACCACAGCATGGCTTGATGAGCAGTGTGTAGGTCTATGCCCAGGATCTGAACCCACGAACCCTGGGCTGCCAAAACAGAGCACCCAAACCTAACCACTATGCCACCAGGCCAGCCCTGGCCCATCATTTTACACCGTCAGTCCCTTTAGGTGTAAGATGCAGAGACCTATCCAGATGAACTCAAGTAAAGGGAATTGGTTGTAAGAATAACGTGGAAACAAAGGAGGTAAAACTTTCAGGACTTTCCCCCAAACCGGGTTACAAGAGGACTGGGCCTCACGGGGACTGGAAGCAAAGGGCTATTTGGGATCAGATGATCTTGTCTGCCTCTTAGCAGCAGCAGTCAATGGGTTTTCATTCTCCTGCTCCTCCATTAATGTGATGCAGGTAGCATCTGAGATCTGACATTCTGAATCCAACTGCTTCTCCTCTAGTTACCAACCGATTGTTCTTGCCGAATATCCCAGCTCTCATTCCTAGAAGACACAATCTGATTGTCCCAGGTAGTGAACACTTAGCCTGTTCAGACAGATTTTTGCCCAGGTGATCACCCAGCCTATAGAATGTTGAATCAATAGGTCTGTATAAGTAACAGGCAGTGAGATGGGGAGTATGGGCATAAAACTGACCTCTCGTGCCATAGAAATACATGGACTTCTCTCAGCAAAGTATGGCATCAAGTGCTCCCAGGGACCCAACCTGATCTCTTTTTGGAGGCCAGAACATCCAACTCCCAGATGCTTTTCGTGTTGGCTGCTGGGGTTCACATTTGTATTCTTCTCCAGAGAATTGCCCTGAGCTGTTGGAAGTGACGGCCTGTGCCCACTGGAAAGGTTGGTATAACAGTACAGCCCCCTTAATTCTGAGTGTAAAAAACCTCTAGTATCTCAAGAGAAGGAGAAGAAAAGCCACGGACTGGGAGGAAATATTTGCAAAAGACACATTTGATAAAGGACTATTATCTAAAATATATAAAGAACTATTAAAAATCAACAATAAAAAAATAAACAACCTGATTAAAAAGTGAGCAAAAGACCTAAACAGACACTTTACCAAAGAAGATATACAGATGGCAAGTAAACATATGAAAGGACATCCAACATCATATGTCATTAGAGAATTGCAAATTAAAGCAACAAGATATTACTATACATCAATTAGAATGTGAAAATCCCAAACACTGACAACACCAAATGCTGGCAAGGATGTGGAGCAAGAGGAACTCCCATTTATTGCTGGTGGGAATGCAAAATGGTAGAGCCACTTGGGAAGACAGTTTGGCCGTTTCGTACAAAACTAAGCATCCTCTTACCATATGATCCAGCAATCACACTCCTTGGTATTTATCCAAATGAGTTGAAAACTTAGGTTTACACAGAAATCTGCACATGGATGTTTCTAGCATCTTTATTCACAATTGGCAAAACTTAGAAGCAACCAAGATGTCCTTCAGTAGGTGGATGGATAAATAAGTTGTGGTACATTCAGTCAATGGAATATTATTCAGCACTAAAAAGAAATGAGCTATCAAGCCATGAAAAGATATGGGGAAACTTAAATGCATATTACTAAGTGAAAGAAACCAATCTGAAAAGCCTACATACTGTATGATTCCAACTATATGACCTTCTGGAAAAGGCAAAACTGTGGAGACAGTAAAAAGATTAGTGGTTGCCAAGGGTTTGGGGGGGAGGGAGGGATGAAGAGGGAGAGCACAGCTGATTTTTAGGGTGGTGAAACTACTCTGTATGATACTACAATGGTGGATACTTGTCATTACATATCTGTCAGAACCCATAGAGTATACAACACCAGGCGTGAACCTTAACGTAAACTATGGATTTTGGATAATAATGATGTGTCAAGGTAGGCTCATCAGTCGTAACAAAAGTAACACTGTGGTGCAGAATGTCCATAGCGGGGGAGGTTGTATGTATTTGGAGGTAGGAATTATATGAGAACTCTCTGTACTTTCTGCTCAACTTTGCTATGAACTGAAAACTGCTCTAGAAAATAAAGTCTATTAATTAAAAAAACAAACAAGCTCTAGTGTCATTTATTCTGGGTGAGAGCGGGCTAAAGTTTGACTTCACTTTATGAACCCACATCTTTTGCTTACCTTCTTCTCCAACCTTATCCTACCTCCTCCTCTCCTTTCTCCTGAGATCATTCCCTCAGTAAATCACTGAGGCAAAAATCCCTGTCTCAGGCTCTGCTTCTAGGGAATGAACTTAAGACAGAGCTGTAGGCGTGGCATGTGGTGTTGCTGATTTGTTCAGACCTTTTCTTCGACTTGAAAGAGTGGGACATGGCAGAGTGATTTTTGATGGACGAGAAAGAGAGTTAACAGAAGTCTGAAATATAGGTGCTGATAGAAAAGAAAATGGGCCCGGAGAGAGTTGAAAAGAAATCTCATCCTCATTTCCACCACCACACCTAGGGAGATGGAAATATGCCAAAGACAAATTTTGCCTACTTTGAAGATTTGTCTGGGTGCCAGCTCCTAATTGTTTCAAAGGAAACAAAATGCTCTCAATTCCTTTCACTCACTGTACTTGTTTCCAGTGATTGCTGTAACAAATTACCACAAACTGGGTGACTTAAAACAACAGAAATTTATCTTCTCATAGTTCTAGAGGCCTGAAGTCCAAAATCAAAGTGTTGACAAAGCCATACTCCCTCCCTCTAGGGGGTGCCTTCTCTCTTCCAGCTTCCTGTAGCTGTTGACAATCCTTGGCTTCCTTGGCTTGTGGCCACATCACTCCAATCTCTGCCTCTGTCTTCACGTGGCCTTCTCCTCTGTGTCCGTCTTCTGTTCTGTGGGTCTCTTATAAGGATACTTTTCACTGGATGTAGGGTTCAACCAGATAATCCAGGATGATCTCAGGATCCTTAACTTATTTACATCTGCAAAGACCCTGGTTCCAAGTAAGGAAATATTCACAGGATCCAGGGATTAGGAGGTGGACATATCTTTTGAGGGGGACACCATTCAGTCCACTACACTCACCAAATTCTTTTTTTCCCCTAACTCTACACAATAATATTTCTTATGCTTATATATCAATTTATAGGCTGTCTAGTTCTTTCAACTAAACAGTCTATTAATTACCATAATAAATAAACATAAGAATAAGAATATCCATTATTGGGCTGGCCCGGTGGCGCATTGGTTAGGTGCACATGCTCCGCTTCTGTGGCCCGGAGTTCACAGTTTCGGATCCTGGGCGCACACCGATGCACCCCTTGTCAAGCCATGCTGTGGCAGCGTACCATATAAAGTAGAGGAAGATGGGCATGGATGTTAGCCCAAGACCAGTCTTCCTCAGCAAAAAAAGCAGAGGATTGGCATCGGATTAGCTCAGGGCTGGTCTTCCTCACACACACACAAAGAAGAATACCCATTATTTAATACATTTTTCTTATGTCCCAGACATATCCTGGGAGAGGTTATTATTCCTATTTTATAGCTGAGGAAACTGAGGCCGGGGTGAGCTTTAATTTTTCACCTGTAGTATTTGAAACTTGGTATCTCTATTGTGCTTCTGTCCCCTGTGAGAGCTAGAATTAGAAGAGTTTCCAACAAGAAGGAATTCACTTTGATCCCGGGGCTACTGTACTGAGTACAAGGCAAATAGTAATATTCTTAGGAGCAAAGGAGATTAGGGAGAGTTCAGGCCAGCATGGATGGGCCCTCATTTTTACTCTAGAGTGGTACAGGAGAAAGGACCGGCACTCCAGGTCTTGCAGAGGTAGCTGAAGTCCTCATCATGTTCTCTTATTAGCTTTCTGAATTTGCGCAAGTCACAAAATTTCTCTAAGGCTGATTCCTAACCCATTAAGTTAGGATGTTCCCACGTTGCTTGCATGGCTCTTTAAGCGGCAATTGAGTTAAAAGCAAAATCCCCTTCACTGGATGCAGCACACATTAATACCCATATCCTTCCTTATGTATTTGTAGACTACAAGCAAGAAGGCACCCAGGACAGTTTCACATCTCTCCATTTATTAATCCATGACAAAGGTCTCCCATCTACTCCTCCTCCATGCTGACTCCCTCCTCCGCCACACAGCTGGGAGAGAAAACTCAGATATCACGAGAACATCAATGTTCCCATCTCATCTCAATCAATGCTTCCTCTACTTTTATACGAGTCCTTTTCTTCAATTATCCATAAAACACCCATTTCTAAAGGATCATAGGTCTACATATACCTAACCTGAGTTATAGAACAGACACTATTTTCTTTCCTGGCATCCCCCACCATCACTATCACCACCAAATGGTCAAAATTTAACGTGTGAACCTCCTAAACAAAAGAGACAACTAGTTCACTGTTTTCCAGAAAAAGGAAGTCATTCAGCAAATCAGGGCCACCATTAGGGGGCTTCAGTGGCCTCTTCAGCCTCACTCCTCCAAATGTGAAGCCCAGACCAGCAGCGTCAGCATCACCTGGGGGCTTGAGAGGCTGCACATCTACAGTGCAGCCCAGACCAGCTGAACCAGACCCTCTGCAGTGGGGCCCCTAGTCCGCGCTTAACAAGGCCTCCAGGTGATTCTGATCTTTGCTGCAAGCACTTTGCTACAGCTGTGGTTCTCAGACTGTAGCGTGCATCAGAATCACCTGGAGGCTTGTTAAAACAGATTGCTAGGCTCCACTCCCAGAGTTTGTGATTCACGGGTTTGGCGCAGAGTTTGCATTTCTCATAAGCTTCCAGGTGATAGTGGTGTGCTGGTCCGAGGACCACAATTTGAGAGCTGCTGTACTGCCACATCCAAAGGTAAATTCATCAGTTTCTTTTTTCTCTCTGGATATGAAAACTGAAACAGGGAGTACTGCCAAAAGAAAAAGGAAAAGATCCATGATTTGGAAGATTGTTTTTATGCCTGGCGTTCCCATTACTTGTAGGTTCTCGTATGCTACTTTGATATCTGTTAAGAGCCAGTTCCTCCATTCTCTATAGACAGGAGGTCACCAAGTCTCTTCAGGTCTCTCTCAAAATATCTCTCAGACCCATGCTTTGCCTCCTGAGGCTGGTTATTGCTCCAAGCTGGTCTTTTCTGCCTCCAAATCCATTCCATTTCTCTCTGCTTTCTTCATATTATCACCAGATACACCTTCCGTAAGCCACACTTTGGTTGCAAAGTGTAAAGTTTGTAAAGTGTTCAAGGACTCTTTAGTTCCCACCACATCAAATCTAAACTCTTCCTCTTGGTTTTCAAGACCCCCTGTCATCTAATTTCTCTTTACAACCACTCCTCTAACTTGCTAACTCACTCTCTGCTCTGCCCAGATTGGTCCCTTTACTGTGCCACACACATATAAATCCATTTTTCACCCTTGCTACTGTCTTCACTTGGAATGCTCTTCTTTTCCCATCTAAAACCAACATCTTTCAAGGCCCAGATGAAGTGCCATCTCCAACCTGGATTTGCACACCAGCCACCACTTCTTCTGGTCCATAGTACACATTGCTAGTCAATTATGTAACTCAAGTGGAGATACCAGATACCACCTCTGGATCCTGCTTAACACAACACTCCAGGCCACTAACACCAATCAAAGTGGGCAAAGAAGATGAAACCTCAGTATTCTATCCCTTTATGGCTTTTATTATTCAAACTATCCCAGAATCCGCTATCTGGTATCTATTCACTGTTATTCACTAAATTGTAAGCTCACTTAGGAAAGAGATAACACTTAAAATACTTCTGTATTCCTGCAGAATCTCACATAGTCCTGAGTAAAAGGTAAGACCTGAGGAATACCAATTCGTTTTCTAATTAAGCAGAAAGCATTGTAATGGATACACAGCACTGCTTACACTTGATCAGGCTGACTTCATGCTATGGAGAGCCAAATGCATCTGAGTTCCTCACCTACCATCTAGAAGAAAAACACTAGAAATATTTGCTTAATTAATTCCTTAGGTTTCCACAGAATAAAATGGAATTTGTCCTCATCTCTTCAGTAGGGAGGGAAGCAGAGACATATGAAATTTATGTCAGCTCAGTAGCAAACGAACACCAAGCAAGGCAATAAACCAGGCATCGTATCTAAGATGAGAGCAACGGCGTGAGATAATGGCAATTTGTGACAGTGGCACCATGTCAATCCAGAGCCTTATTTTGGTTGAATTAACATTCACAGGAGCTAATTTTTTTAATCTGAAATAAAATCCTGACCTCAACTTTGTTTTTTCCTCTTCACATCTTGACATACAAAATACTAACGGAGATGTGGGGGAGGCGCAGAGGCTGTGATTAAATCCGCTTCACGCATCCATTATCTTCTCACTTTTCATGAGCTCTAATTTAAACATCTTATTTATAGTGTAACGTTCTTAAGCGTTTGCTGGGTATATTTAAATGGGGATAGTTAATTGGGACCGTTCTAGCAGAAGTCGGCTCCAATCTCATCTTTCTAGGTGGCAGATCCTCTCTGCTCCTGAAAAATAATGTAATTTCCTTTTTCAGTCTAATTTTCATGTTCATTGTTACGGCTCTGAATATTGTGACCTCAGGCTGTATGAGTTTAATAATGTTTTTAGTTTTAATATTATCACTGCTATTTGCAGTCTTCACATCAGGAATTTGGCATCTTCCTACAGAACTTTCCACAGTTCTTGACATAAAAAAATAAGTAAAGTCTAAAGCAGGGAACAATTTAAAAATAGTGTGAATTAGGAATTGAAAAAAAAGTGAAAATTATCGGCTATGTTTTAAATACATGTTTATTAAATGAGCTTAGGAAATGAGCAGAAACTATTTTCCAACTGCACAAAACGTTGCTTGATCCACCTACCCTTGTTCCCAGGTAATAAATGTCTTAGGTAATAAGTGCAATTCTATTATTTATGGCTTAGTGGAATAATGTAATGCCAGTACGTAGGGCTACAATCAAAGTTAGATTTCTTTATACACCAGCTTCTCTTGTTCCCTTCAAATTGCTTGTCTTAGGTTAAGTTCTCCAGAAGCAGATCCTGAGATCAGGGTAAGTTGTTTATTAGGGACATGGTCCAGGAGACACTGGTAAGAGATGGGAGAACAGGACAGGGAAGAGGACAAGGCCATGAAGGGGGTGATTTCCGGTGAGTTCTCAGCCCCTGCCTAATCTGTGGGGGAGCTCTGAGTGTAAATGACCCCTCAGAGTTTATCCCTCCTTGAGACTAGGGAGCTAGGCTTCCATACTTACCAGTCATTGGCTACTGGTAACTCCCCGGGAACAAAACCTCCCAGGCACCTCTGATTCTCAGTGTGTCTGAGCAAAACGTCTCCAGTAGGCCGAGATAGATCTATGAAGAAGATTGCAGGTACCAGGTATTTGTATCAATCAGCTTGTGTATTTGGATCAGCTACAAGGGTCCCTCATCACTTCTAAGGATGGGTTTTTGGGCATCAGCCCCAGCTATACTCTTTCCAGCCCATCAGAACTTCTCCATAGAGAGTAGTGTGCCAGGTCACAGAACTCCACACTGCTGTTTGCCCATCCTTCCAAATGCAGGGACACTATCTTTTCTTCATCAGGTTTCCCCTCCCTTCAACCCTGCTACTGCTATATAACAAATCATAAACAAAACTCAAGTGTCTTAAAACAAGAACCATTCACTTAGTGTAGGAGTCTGTGAGTTGGCAAGTTGGACTGGGCTCAGTTGGGTGGTTGTTCTGACATTGTGGGGGTTCCCTTATGTGTCTGAGGTCAGCTGTAGGTCAAGTAGGAGGCTTTGCTGATCCTGCATGAACTCTGTCTTACCCATGGGGCCTTAGCTGGGACGACTGGAATGATTCATGTCTCCTCCACAAGGAATGTATTCTCTCATCCTTCAACAGGCAATCTCAAGCTTATTCATACGACAGTGACAGGAACACCAATAGAACAAGTAGCATTGTGCAAAGTCTCTTGAGGTCTAGGCTCAGTACTAGCTCACTGTCACTTCTGCCACATTCTATTAGTCAAAGCAAGTCACACAGCCAGGCCAGATTCAAGAGGTGGAAATTAGATCCAGAGTCATATTGCAAAGGGCATAGATACAAATGTAAACAATCTGGTATATTTTTTGCAACATACCACAGCCTCTCAATACACAACTCTCCTACTCCCAAAAACATCAACCAAATTCCAGAATGAGCCTAATCTTCCTAAGAGAGTTCCAGGTGGAGGTTTTCTTCATCTTGTCTCCTGATGCCTAAGGATGCTATATCCCCCCAGTGTAAAGGCCTTCTCTGTTCTCGGGCAGTGTATTAGACAAGATTCTCCAGAGAAACAGAACCAATAGGATATGTAGAGATATATAGAAAGACATTTATGATGAGGGACTGGCTCTTCCAGAAACACCCTCATAGACGCACTCAGAAATAATGTTTACCAGCTATCTGAGCACCCCTTAGCCCAGTCAAGTTGATACATAAAATTAACCATCACAGGCATATAGAGTAGGGAGGAGGAGTTAAGTTCATTTCCTCTTTCCTCCAGCAGCACAGAGAAGACAGAAATTACTCTCAGCAGATTATCCCTCTAGATATATTCAAGAATGCTTATTTTCTGTTCATTTTATGTGTGTGTGGGTGTGTGTGTGTCATGCATCTTGTTTATCTCCATGTGACATCTGTTGATTGAGAATCACAAAAGGGAGTGAAGAACATAATTCTATTTTCAGCCGCTGGGCATGTTTAGCTCTTTTGCTAGGAAATCATTCCCAGTAACTCTAACTTGTGAATTGGATAATGATAAAGGTTTTTTATGTGCCCTCATAGTCAAGGGTGCATTTTAAATAAGGGAATGCATAACTGAAGGCTGTCTGTAGAGTGTGAAGCTGATGGAGGTTCTATACAAGCTCCAAATGGTAGAATTTTGTCCCCCAAGAATCTATTCACAAGGTATAAAAGACATTACATATTTCATCAGTTCTAAGGTGCTCATCTTTCATATTTTAACATCTCTGAAATTGGGATGCATCTTACAATTAACGGTCTCTTAAAACTATTTGGCAGCATTTTCTTTTTTTTTTTTTTTGTGAGGAAGATCAGCCCTGAGCTAACATCCGTGCTAATCCTCCTCTTTTTGCTGAGGAAGACCGGCTCTGAGCTAACATCTATTGCCAATCCTCCTCCTTTTTTTTTTCCCCCAAAGCCTCAGTAGATAGTTGTACGTCGTAGTTGCACATCCTTCTAGTTGCTGTATGTGGGACTAGTTGCTGTATGTGGGACGCGACCTCAGCATGGCTGGAGAAGCAGTGCGTCGGTGCGCACCCGGGATCCGAACCCTGGCCGCCAGTAGTGGAGCGCGCGCACTTAACCGCTAAGCCACGGGGCCGGCCCAGGCAGCATTTTCTTAATGGCCTATAAAATAGTGGTGACTCTTACAACTGATGTTGTCTTAGATTTTGTGATATATGACAACCAGATAAAGTAGTTGTTTTCTCATATAAAACACTGGCCTGCAAAGCACACATGAACACGTTAAAAGGGCAACAGGCAAGCCTTTTGAGATGAGTGCTCAATAATTTAACAGGCTTCACTTTTTAAACGAGTGTAAATTAAACTCTAGGTTCAGCCAAGTTGAGTATACGCAGTGGGTAGGATGACCAAGTTAGCAAGCATCAGAGGAATCCTTCAGAATTGTCCTCAAAATACTCTGGAGGTAAATGGGAAAAAAAAACTTTTTTGGCTGCCTTAATAATCAGCTTAAATTTTAAATTGGCTGTACTGTGCAAAGGAATATTACTGGGTCACCATCAAAAAGTAGCCTTAGGTGCATAAAATTATGGCAATTCTCCTGGCTTATAGATCTAAGAAAAGGACATTTCACAGGATTCAACTGAGATCTGGCATTTCCAACCTCACTCTCCTCTGGTTCATGCCTCACATACTCTGTTTGAAAATATTTTTCCTCATTACCATGACTGATTCCCAGTCTATAGCCCACCCAAATGTGCTAACCTATTTAGGTAAAAATGTATATGTTAGAGAATTAAGGGCATTTTTAAAATCTCTTTTCTGCAGTCTTCCACGTCTTGCTGGTTTTCCCCGATACATATGTATTATCTTGGTAATCATAAAATTTGTTTAAATGAAGGAAAAATTATCTGCAGAAGAGCAAAACAGATCACTACAAACACAAGAAGTGAACAAGATAACAATAAAGCTAACTCAGTTGTTACATCACTGTAAGCTAGGCCACTGGCCAATGGAATCCTCACCCCTACATGCTCAGTACTATTATCATCTCCACTCTACAGATGAGGAAACGATGACACAGAAGGTTTACACAGCTTGCCTAAGACCACAGGTCTGCTAGTGGGGAGGCAGGATTGGAAGACGAGCAACCAGGCTCCAGAGTTCATGCCACCGACACTTTAATGAACAAATAGAAAATGAACACGAATAAGCAGGTCAGAGGCTCAAGAGGTCACTCTATTCTTTCATCTCTTTGTTGCTGCACTGTGAAGGGATATCTTTCTCTAAACCTCAATTTCCTTATGTGTAATATGGAAATACTGGCATTAATAACTGGCCCCTTCTGAGGATCAAAGGGAATAAATATAAATATGCCTTGTAACCTGTCAAGTGGTGTGTAACTATATTATTAGTAATACTGTCCTCTTTTCTCCTTCAGGACTGGAGTAGGAGAACAGAAAGTGGTATCTCCCCAGAAGCTGCTCCCCAGTCATACTGCTTTCTCCTATTCTGGCAATAAAGTACTCAACTATTTTCTCTTGTATCTCAGAACCACCCTCACTGTGCCATCAGTGTCTTGTCCAGGATTCCACAGAAAAGACAGTAAATGCATGGCACACGTGTCACAGCTTCTCCCTTCCTTATCCATGACAGACATTGAAAATCAAGTGTAGAACTCATGCTGGTTTAGCCGAAGCTCAGATGCTGCCTCAGAATCCTTCCTATTTTTTTTTTTTTTTGTGAGGAAGATCAGCCCTGAGCTAACATCCATGCTAATCCTCCTCTTTTTGCTGAGGAAGACCGGCTCTGAGCTAACATCTATTGCCAATCCTCCTCCTTTTTTTTTCCCCAAAGCCCCAGTAGATAGTTGCATGTCATAGGTGCACAGCCTTCTAGTTGCTGTATGTGGGACGCGGCCTCAGCATGGCTGGAAAAGCGGTGCAACGGTGCACGCCCAGGATCCGAACCCGGGCTGCCAGTAGCGGAGCACGCGCACTTAACTGCTAAGCCATGAAGCTGGCCCCCTCAGAATCCTTCTTAACGATTCATCTAAGCAGCCACTCGTTACCACCAATCAAATACAATGAACAGCTGAGATTATATCTATTTGCCATTCCTGTTGCCAAGCAGTCTAAAATGCAATTACAAGAAGAAATTAGAATTAAAAAGTAGGGAAACTCTTTGAAATATGAAGCTGATGATAGGAGTAGGGCTACTTCGGTTCTGACACAAATTAGCTGTTGTGCAGGTCACTTGGCCTTTTGCATCTCCATTTCCTCATAGTTCTAACAAGGGAATTGGATTCTGGTCTTTAGCAAAATCAGTTTTGATTCTGGTCTGTTGATTCCTTTTCTAATTTCTAACATCTTCCAAATTAGTTTCTGCCTTGCCTCTTACCCACCTGAATTGCCACCCCTAATTCTTTCTCCCAACCCATTTAAGCCATACTTTGACACACCTTCAAATTCCATGTCCCCTACAAAGCTATATTTGGCTACTCAACTTGCTAGGGACCTTGCCTTCCACTGACTGATTTTGACAGTAATCATCCATGGAATCATCTGGCATCAGATGTTCTGGTGAACTCGATTGCAAGCTCCCTAGGGGGCAGGTCCAGGGAGCACATTTCTTTCAATCTCAGTCCTTGCACAGAGTTTTATACATAGTAGATGCTCAGTGATAAATACCTGAGTTTATATTGAGCTTTATAATTTTCAAATAACTTTCAAGTTTGTTTGTTCTAAATTGATCTACTCATTTTCCCTGGTAATTTTAACCTTAGAAATGTTGGTTAATGCTAATATTAGGGAAAAGACTAAAACTAGTATTCCAAGTAATCCTCTAAAAACATTTATTTTTCTCCCTAAAGACTATAGTCTATCTCACTATGCCAGGAGTATAAACTTGGAAAAAAGAAAAGGTAAAAAAAAAGTCTCAAATAATAAACTCGAGATCATTTCTTAGGACTCAACTTTAACATGCATCATTCTGAGGCTGATTTAAGTACTTCTTTTAGTTATTTTATTTAATAGTATTGTATATATTTAAATATATTTTATAATTGATATACAATTGACTTATGATTGACATAAAATATAATAATATAAATATTACAATTAGTTTATAATGTAAGTACATTTTATAATTTGAATATAGATATTTTATAATTTACAGAAACAGATTTTATAATTGTTTAATACTTTATTCAATTATTATTATTTATACCTTGTTTCTTTTCCAAAAAAAATTTTTTTGAGATAGATTTACTAGAGTATAGTTAAACTAATGAAATATACTATAATAAAGGATTTATCTTTTTTACCCCCCACCCACCTCTACCCCGCATCCTTTTGTTTGTTTTCATTTTGACGTGAAACATTTTCCTTTTCTTTTTCTAATACTCACTTCCCCTGTGTGGGTCCCTATACTTAGGGCTACAGGCCTACATCAGAGGGTATAAAGAAAGTAGAAGAATTAAGACACAGTTGGATTATATGATAAAGAATCTGACTGGAAAAGAAATTCCATTATCACCACTCTGGAAGCTGATTTTCTCTCTTCACATCAAAGGGTCAGGGAGAGGGAGGGGAAAAAGTCTTCAAAATGGATTTCCTTTTATTTCCGCTTCTATCCACTGTGTTTGGGTGTTCAGTACACTCTACACTCTCAGACCCTGAAAGAACTCGAATTTGACTTTAACGCACTGGGAATTTCAACTCAAGCAGATCTGACAGGAGAAGACAGACGCTTGAACAGATGCAGCTTGTACAGAGAGAGATTATTTTTTTAACCAAAAGTTGCTGATTTTTCTTCTAAAAAAACCTTTTCCCTGATGAGATAAGTTTTAAAGTGTGAAAATTTTGACATTTTTCTTTGCACATCACAGGTTTACTGTGTTTATTTTTTTTTGTGGCTGACGTAATCCTGCTATGGTGAATTGAGAAGGCAATATTCAGATTCTGTCAAAACCCCTGGGCAGTTGCCATGTTTTTGAGACTTCTAGCACTTCACTGAGCTTACCAGGGGCCTGGATTCCCCAATGTGTGAATTGCTGCAAAAATTAAAATGTGGCCAGTGCTGGAATTTCTGTTGACAAGCTGATGAGGTCCATGTCCCCGGAGTTCCTCTCTAGTCTCACTGATTCTGTCAGAAAAATCACTACACCTGGTCCAAATTGCTACCTGAGGAGACAATTAAGACTTTACGGGTTGGGCCGGCCCGGTGGCTTAGCGGTTAGGTGCGTGCGCTCCGCTGCTGGCGGCCCGGGTTCGGATCCCGGGCGCACACCGATGCACTGCTTCTCCGGCCATGCTGAGGCCACGTCCCACATACAGCAACTAGAAGGACGTGCAGCTATGACATACAACTATCTCCTGGGGCTTTGGGGGAAAAATAAATAAAATCTTTAAAAAAAAAAAAGACTTTACGGGCATCTTAAAAAGTTGTGAAAGAGAGGTGAGAATTCAGGGCAAAGAAAGAGGAATTTCATGTGGCTGCGAGTGAACTAACTGAGCTGGTGTGAAACGCATAAAGGACCTCATGTTCAGCATCTATATAGAAAGAGATCTGAGAAGAACAGATACAGTTATAGAGACAATGCAGGAAAATGTTTGAAATGAGTGCTCTCCCTATTAGTCCTACAGTTTCCGTAACCATGAAACAAAACACACCTCTTAAGTTGGTTGACGGATCAACATAGGTTGACCAACATTGACCAACATTGACCCTCAGGGTTCCTGTGATAGCAAAGCCAAGAGAGAAAAATCCATATTTTTTGCATCCAAGCTCCTCTCTTCTTCTTAATGACATCATTCCCTCCTTTTTCTAGAGCAGTAGCCCTCAAAGTGTGGTCACTAGACCAGCTGCATCATCATTACCTGGGAACCTGTTAGAAATGCAAATTGTGGGGCCCCATCCCAGACCTACTGAATCTCTGGGAGGGAGCTCGGCAATGTGTGTTTTCACAAGCTTGCAGTATGTGCCTAATGCACACAAGTTTGAAAACCCCTGCTCTAGTGTAGAGCATCTTCAGTCTCTCAATCTCAACTGATTTATTCTCATCAGTGTGCAATATGTTCTAGTATCTGCTTCATTAAAAAAAAAATTCTCTCGTCTTCATAACTTCCAGCTATCTTCCCTCTCTCTCCTCTGTCATAGCATTATTTCTTTAAAAATATTTTCTATTAAGCAAGATGACAAAATAGAAAGCCCCAGACCTTGTTCTTCCATACAGACACTGACTGAACAACAATAACCATCCAAAAAGCCTTTATGAGAACTCCAGAGACCAGTCAAGTTAGTTAAGAAGTTGCAGTATACAAGCCATACTCAAAACCAAGAATAGCCATGTTGAAACTGGTTAGAAAACCATTTCTTCTCACCACGTAGCACCTTTCCCAAGCCAGCACAGCTCAGCACAATTAGGAGTGAATGCCCAATTCACAGCTTCTCCATTGGGGAGAGAGGGAAGGAGGGAGATGAGTGGAATGTATGTCCAGTGTTCCAGCTTTTCAGGGGGCTGCCTGAGGGACTGGTTCCCATCTTGTCTGACTCTGAGCACTGATGGCGATCTGCCATACTTTGGATGTCTGGGGACTGTTGAGAAAAAAGAGAGCTCCTTGGCTTGTTGCGGCATCAAGGCACCTGCAGTACAGAAGACAGACACCAGGAGGAGAAAGAGACTACAAACTCATGAAAAAGAAGACAGCAAAGAGACCCACACCAAAACACATTATAATTAAAATGCCAAAAGTTAAGACAAGGAGACAATCTTAAAAGCAGCAAGAGAAAACCAACTTGTTTCGTACAAAGGAACCCTGTAAGACTATCATCAGATTTTTCAGCAGGAACTTTGCAGGCCAGAAGAGAGTGGCACTATTCAAAGTGCTGAAAGAAAAAACTTCCGACCAAGAATACTCTACCCCACAAGATTGTCATTCAGAATTGAAGGAGAGATAAAGAGTTTTCCAGACAAGCAAAAGCTAAAGGAGTTTATCACCATTAAACTGGCCTTACGAAAAATGTTAAAGGGACTTCTTTAAGTTGAAAAGAAAGGTTGCTAATTAGTAACAAGAACACATATGAAAAAATAAATCTCACTGGAAAGGTAAATATATAAGTGTAGTGGATTAATCACTTATAAAGCTAGTATGAAGGTTAAAAGACAAAAGTAGTAAAAATAACTGTAACTACAATAAGAAACATGTAAGTTAAAAGATATATAAGATAAAGAGTAAAATGTGACATCAAAAACATAAAATGTGGGGGGAAGAGTAAAAATGTTGAGTTTTGGAATGGGATCAAACTTAAATTGTTATCAACTTAAAACCGACTGGTATAAATACAAGTTGTTATATGCAAGTCTCATGGTAACCGCAAAGCAAAAACCTATAGTAAATATTCAAAAGATAAAGAAAAAAGAATACAAGCTACCACTAAAGAAAGTCATCAAACCACAAAGGAAGAGAGCAAGAGAAGAAGAAAGAAAAACACTAATTTGAAAAGATATCTGCACCCCCATGTTCATTGCAGCATTATTTACAATAGCCAAGATCTGGAAACAAACAAAGTGCCAAGTAGTGGATGAATGGTTAAAGAAATTGTAGTATATATATATATATATATATACACACACACACACACGCACACACACACACACACACACACACACACACAATGGAATACTACTCAGCCATAAAAAAGAATGGAATCTTGCCATTTGCAACACTAGGGTTGGACCTCAAGGGCATTATGCTAAGTGAAATAAGTCAAACAAATACTGTATGATCTCTCTTATATGTGGAATCTAAAAAAATAATAATAATAAGCTCACAGATATAGAGAACTGACGGGTGCTTGCCAGACGGGGGGTGAGGAGTGGGAGAAATGAGAGGACTGTTTTTTGTTTTTTTTAGTTTAAATAAATTGAATTTAAAAAAAAAAGGGGCGGCCCTGTGGCTTAGCGGTTAAGCACACGCTCCGCTATTGGCGGCCCGGGTTCGGATCCCGGGTGCACAAGTGCACCGCTTCTCTGGCCATGCTGAGGCCGAGTCCCACATACAGCAACTAGAAGGATGTGCAACTATGACATACAACTATCTACTGGGGCTTTGGGGGAAAAAAAAAAAAGGAGGATGATTGGCAATAGATGTTAGCTCAGAGCTGGTCTTCCTCAGCAAAAAGAGGAGGATTAGCATGGATGTTAGCTCAGGGCTGATCTTCCTCACAAAAAATAAATAAATAAATAAAGTTTGCAGCACTTATACTGAAGAAAAAAAAAAAAAAAGAAAGAAAGAAGAAACCAGCAAACCTCTCTAATTGGGAAATTACACTCACAAGCCCAGGGAAGATGCATCCCCAGAAAAGACTGGGGCTGATTGGAGAAGATCTTCTCCTGTACAAAGTCAGTCCATAAAGACTGGCAGAAGCAGCTGTTTTTTTCAAATGCACAAGTCACAGCAAAACAGAACATGACATAGGAAGAAACCAGGAAACATGACCCAATCGGTCTCTAGAAACTGACTCTAAAGAAATGGAGGTCTATGAATTTGAATTACCTGACAAAGAATTCAAAATAATCACATTAAGAAGCTCTGTGTGCTACAAGAATAAACAGAAAGACAACTAAACGGAATCAGGAAGACAATGCAGGAACAAAATGAGAAGATCAACAAAGACAAAGAAACTAGAAAAGAACCAAACAGAAATTACGGATCTGAAGAATACAATAACTGAATCGAAAAATTCTCTAGAGGTTCAACAACAGACTCGGTCAATCAGAAGACAAGATGTTGGAAATTAGCGAGCGAGAGGAACAAAAGAAAAAAGAATGAAGAAAAGTGCAAAAAGCCTAAAGGACTTTTGTATTTGTTTTCTCAGCACGCAGAAATGAGTTTATTGCATTAGAAAAATGCAATAGTGAATGAAGAACTATAAACACTCACATACATAGTTAAGTAATCTTTGACAGGGTGCCAAGGCTACACAATAGGGAAAGGATATACTCTTCAACAAATGATGTAGAGAAAACTAGCTATCCACGTGCAAAGGAATGATGTTGGACCCTTACCTTACAGCATATACAAAAATTAACTCAAAATGGATTAAAGACTTAAACATAAGACCTGAAACTATAAAATTCCTAGAGGAAATATAGGGGAAAAGCTTCATGACATTGGATTTCGCAATGATTTCATAGATACGACACCAAATCACAGGCAACAAAAGCAAAAATAGATAAATGGGGCAGAATCAAACTCAAAAACTTCTATGCCGTAAACAATCAACCAAGTGAAAAGGCAACCTACAGAATGGGAGACAATATTTGCTAACCATATATCTGATAAGGGGTTAATATCTAGAATATATAAGGAACTCCTACAACTCAACAACAACAACAAAATAGAACCAAATTAAAAAATGGGTCGAGGACTTGAACAGATATTTTTCCAAAGAAGATATACAAATGGCCAATAAGCACGTCAAAAGATGTTCGACATCACTAATCATCAGGGAACTGCAAATCAAAGCCACAATGAGATATCACCTCACATCCAGTAGGATGGCCAATATAAAAAAACAGAAAATAACAAGTATTGGCAAGGATGTGGAGAAATTAGAATCCTTGTGTGCTGTTGGTAGGAACGTAAAATGGTGCGGCCACTATGGAAAACAGTATGGTGGTTCCTCAAAAAATTAAAAATACTATTACCATATGATCCAGCAATCCCACTTCTGGGGATCTATCCAAAAGAATTGAAAACAGATATTTGCACACCCATGTTCATTAGAGCACGATTCAAAATAGCCACGAGATGGAAGCAGCCTAAATATCCATCAACAGATGAATGGCTTAAAAAAAAATGTGGTCTATACATATGTGGAATATTATTCAGCCTTTAAAAAGAAGGAAATCCTGGGGCCGGCCTGGTGGCATAGTAATTAAGTTTGTGTGCTCCACTCCAGTGGCCCGGGTTTGCGGGTTTGGATCCCAGGTGCAGACCTAGGCGCTGCTTGTCAGGCCATGCTGTGGCGGCATCCCACATACAGAGTGCAGGAAGATTGGCACAGATGTTAGCTGAGGGACAATCTTCCTCAAGCAAAAAAGAGAAAGATTGGCAATGGATGTTAGCTCAGAGCCAATCTTCCTCACCAAAAAAAAAAAAAAAAGGAAATCTTGTCATATGCTAAAACATGGATGAACTTTGAGGACATTATGCTAAGTGAAATAAGCCAGTCACAAAGAACAAATACTTCATGATTCCATTTACGTGAAGTATCGAAAACAGTCAAACTCTTAGAAACAGAAAGTAGAATGTGGGTTGCCAGGGGTTGTGGGAAAGGAGAAAAGGGGAGTTGTTTTTCAATGGATATAAAGTTTCAATTTTGCAAGATGAAAAAGTTCTAGAGATCTGTTGCACAACAATGTGCACACAGTTAAGACTAGTGTACTATACACTTAAAAATGCTTCAGATGGTAAATTTTATGTTATGTATTTTTTACCACAATAAAAAATTTAAAAATAAAATATCATCTACAGTCTTAGGGAGGAGTGACTCCTCCAGTCATCACTTTGTCACCAACACTCCACTGAAACAGATCTTTCCAATGTCGAGGATGATTTTCTGTGGCCAATTCCAATGGTCACTATTTGGTCTCCATTTTATTTGATGTCTCAGTAGCTCTCAAGACAGTTCAATCTCCTTCTTGAAACACTCCCAAGTTTTTGATTCATTTGCACCACAATCCTCCTTTCTCTTTTGCCCCCTGAGATGCAAAAGGTTGAGATAACCTGACCCAGCAAAAGTATGTGTCATATTCTTAATTTCTCTCCTTCCTGCCACATCCAGTTGCTTCTACCTTCAAAATATATCATTGTTCATGCAGTTCTCTCTGTCTTCCACGCCACCAGCCTAGCCCAAGCCCACATGGTCCCTTGCCTCCCAGCAGCTCTCATGGCTTCTACTCCTTGCCTCTACCACCCATTCCTCCCACCGCAATCAGTCAACTTGCAAAACACAAATTTCACCCTGCCACTTCCCTACTGAAGCTCTTCCGCGACTTCACAATGCACTTGGAGTACACTCTGAAATCCCCAACATCTCCTAAAGACCCTGCATGGCGGACCCCCACCTCTCCCTTCTGACCTCATTTCCTTCCTCTCTGCTCTTTGCTCTAAATGTTGAAATGACTCTTCTTCCAGGTCCTCAAACTCACAGTGTTTATTCCCACCCCAGGGCCTTTGCACTGCCTGTTCTTGTTGCCCAGAGCGTTCTACGTCAAGATTTTCCTGGCCCCTCCCTGTCGTTTTCTGACCCAGTTCAAATATCCCCTCTCTGGTACACTCTTCATTGACCACACACTCTCCGTCACATGACCCTATTTTATTTTCTTCCTGGCACTTGTAACTAATGAAATTGTATCAGTTATTTCTTTTCTATTTTATTACCTGTTGACCACCTCCACACACACACTCCAGAATATGAGCTTCATGAGAACACGGAACTCATGTATCATATTTCCTAATATACCCTGGGTCCTAGAACATTATTAGTGAATAAAAAAATAAAAACCTGTGGATAAAATAAATGACAGGGTCCACCTTCCAATCTCTCACGCTCACCCTGCTTTTTAACGCCACTGGTCCTTTGCATATGCTGTTGTTTCAGACTGGAATGGGCCTTTCCCATCCCTTTTACCTGGTTATATCTTTACCTGTCCTTTGAATCTCAGAGGGGCTCAAATATCGCTTCCTCTGGGAAGCTTTCCCTGACTTTGTCAAATCCCCCTCATGGA
Source organism: Diceros bicornis minor (assembly GCF_020826845.1). Classification (NCBI taxonomy): domain Eukaryota; kingdom Metazoa; phylum Chordata; class Mammalia; order Perissodactyla; family Rhinocerotidae; genus Diceros; species Diceros bicornis. The sequence goes on from NC_080758.1 coordinate 39,125,791, forward strand.
AACCAACTTCTCCTTCATAGCACTTATCACAATTGACATTTTTCCTTTGTTTATATGATTACTATATTTGATTCATGTCTGCTTTCCCAAAGGAAGAGACTGTCCATTATTGCCAGTTTGATGTACACAATAAGTGCTCCATAGATGTCTACTGAAAAATACCCCTAGTGGCTTTTTGTAGCCTGAATATGCATGCTGAATATGCATGCTTTCAGGACAGCCCTGGTGAACGCCTGTTGCCCTGGCATAATTGTAAAATAAAAGGGTCCCAATTTGGATGATCAAAAATGGTCATTCCAGTTATGTGACATTGGAGGTGTCGCTAAAAACATATCAGGATTAAAAATCTAAATCACTTAAGAGGGATTGGCTTTCAAAGAGTATTTACGTATAAATCAATGTTTTTCAAATTGCAAGTCACCACCTAATTTGGGCCATGACTACCTTTTTTTTTTTTTTTTATGAATTAGGATAGACTAGAATAAAATAGAAATTATTTGAATTATTCACATTGAACCACAAGTGAATAAATAAGCATTATTTAGGAATACTTTCTTTATTAGTATATAGTTCTATACGTGTAGGTTACACTGTAACAGGCTTAGCTTTATACTATGGGTTGTGGTGATGATGTCGGTCCCCACCCTCAACCCATTAACCAGGCTGGTGCACTCTTCGCCCAGCTGCTTTGAGTTTTTGCAGCTGTGCCGTTTGCAGACCTTCCCTCTGGAGAGCCCCATGGAAATGCGTGGAGGTTTTCCTCTCCCACCAGGGGCAGATGATGACTGACCAATATGTGGGTAGAGAAGACCAGCCCTTGGCCTCAAGGGGAGCAACTATGGTATCCATCATGTTCCAGAACTTTCTAGTGATATCAAGCTGAAGATAGATTCCACCTGAGCCTCTATCCTGGCCTGACTTCTTCCCTGTCCATCCTGCTTCCTTCAATCCCATGTAAGTTCCTCCTGAGAACCCTCTGTCAATACATCATTTGTACCAAAACCCCTAGCTCAGGTTCTGTTCCTAAGGACCTAAATGACAACCTAAGACAGTTGTCATTTAAAAAGTATGAAAAACACTAATATAAATATACTCTTAAAATTACAATAATTTATGTTTACAGGAGCTTATTTTATCTTTCTGCATAGTCTCTAGGAAAGGTGCAAAATCTGACACAGAAATCCTGAACAGGTGACATGCTGAATTGTTTTTTGAACTGAGACTCAGGAAAACAGGTGTGCCAGCCATCTGCTGGTGTGTTGGGGACGCTCTTCCCAAAAGTGTGTCAGTCCAGACATCGATTCACATAGGACTCAAGACCTACAGTGTGTTGAGGGAAATGGGATAGAAGCAGCAGCCTCGTTTTCCTGTGTAGACTATGGCAGGTAAACGTAGTCGAATGCCAAGGTCGCTTTGGAAAATGTCACTTCAGAGACAGCTGTGCTTTTTCATTGAAGAGGCCTCCCATTTTATGCCCAGACAGGAGACAGCGCAGGCAGTCCATGCAGACACCCAAGCTCCCAAAGTCGTCAGGGCCACCCACGAGCTGCCAACCAGCACTTCTTGGGCTCCTGCAGGGTGCCTGGCTCCATCACTTCATGTGGCTCATTGTTTGACAAATGCCAAGGCTTCTGTGAGGACGCATCTCCCCTGTGGTTCATGGAACAGTGTCCAGACTAGAGAAAATACACCACAGGCTCTGAACTAGAAGGACAAATGGAAGATTGCCGTACCAGTCAAATACAGACCCTGGGAAACATAAACCAGAGAAAAAACACACCTTAGCTAAACAATCAAGATGTTTCACTGAGAGAATTATTTACTTATTTATGGAGAACTCCCCTTTGGGAGGCATGCCAGACTGCTTTTGTAAACAATATTACCAGGCAGAAATCACCTGGACTTGCTGAAGGTTTTGTAGATAAAAGGGAGAGCAAAGAGCAACGGAATGGGAAGAGGCTGTGGCCGAACTAAAAGCAGAATTCCTAAAAACTCAAAAAATAGCCTTCAGGTAACCAAAGAGTAACCAGCCCGATCCTCAGTACAGAGCAAGGACGCCTCAGCCTCCCTCAGTCTCCCTTGCTAATCAGAGACCAGGTACCAGGATTCATTAAATAAATTCTGGTTCATTCAGGTAATGCAATGTGATACAGCCATTTATGAAAAAGAAGACATTATATGTTCCAATTTGGAATGCTCTCCAAGATAAAATATTTAATGAAAAAAAGGAAGGTGCAAAACATTTGTGGCAAAGCATTGAAGGATCACTTTATATATGTGCCTGTATATAAATGCATGTATGTGTATGTATGTGTAATACAATATAATGTAATACAGATAATATAATGCATACAAACACACATGATGTATATTTGGAAGGAGATTGAGAAAGGAATGTCATTCTTTTCACCGTTTTCCTAGAATTTTTTTCCAAGTATCTACAACCTATTCAAAAACATTTTAAAAGACCCACAAACCAAAACAGCTAATAATGTGCTAAACAATATGGTTTTTGTTGTGAAGGGTGGGTAAATACTGCTGTTCATATTTGCAAAGTCACATTCTTATTATGTATGTGTTATTCCTTGGAACTCTCATAGATGCTTTGAAACTATTGTGATGATTATAGCTTCCTAGGGTACCATATTGTGCTCTTAAACCATAATAGCAACGTCCTAACACAGTGGTCTTAAAGAAGCATCTGGATTTACTGATTCCAGATTTGAACTCTTAGGGAAAATGTACGCAGTGGAAGAGCCCAGACTTCCCACTCCCAATATGGTTCCCAAGGCTGCCTTGGAGAGAGACTGTCTGGAACAATGGGTCAAAGGCACTACTGACTCATAGGAGGAAAAGACTAAGTACCTTTGAATAAACAGGGCATTTATTCTCTTGTAGGAAAGAGGATTCCAAGGGCTATAAAGGCTTCAAAGTCCAGACTAATTCTTTAGCCACCTGTATTAGGGAACGGCATCCTTAATCTTTTCGAAAATATTAGGAAAGAAAACCCGAATCTCTAAAATGTTTACTTGAGAGCAAAGTGTAGCATCCACCTAGCAATTCTCAAGGATGAAGCTGCTCAAAGCTAAAAATATCTTCTGAGGGAGGGCTGTGCAGATGGGGCGTTGAGAGCAGGGGGGCACGTAGAACCGAGAAGAGCAGCCATCTGAGCAGATTTCACACGATTAATAGGGAGTTTGTCGGCTGGTGGACTTTAAAAATAGAACCTCATTTCTGAGGGGTGGGTGCCCTGTTCCAGAGCCCTAGAAGGAGCCTGCTGAGAGGGATGATTAAAATGAAAGATTGTGCAGCTTTAAGGAAATGTTGGCATAAAGAAATGGCAGCGATTACCGATGCTCCAACCACCTTCTAAAGGTTTCTGCAAATTGCTTTCCTTGGATGAAATACCAAATATCTGTTCCCAAATGTTATGAAGCAACATAAATCACATTCCATTGACACATCCAATATGTCGTATCAGAGACCCTGAATCCAAACAAAGCAGAGCCGCCGTTACCCCGGTGCTATTACATTTCTTTCTCTTGCTTTTGTATTAAGGCTGCAAGATGAAAACTTGTTTCCTGTAAACAAAAAAATTATCTCTGCCTCCTCCCTGCAGGAAATGAGAAATCAAAGCAGCTGCTGACAGTCTTTAGAGTTCAAAAATAACTTAGAAATCATTTACTCTGACTCCCCACTTTTATAAATGAAGGAGGTGAGGCCCAGGAGAGGGTAAAGCACTTTTGCAAAGTCACACTGCTGGAGATCCACCCAGCGAGAACTGGAATCTGGACCTCTCAGCTCGCAGCTTATCAATAAATATCCCTTTGCTAAATAGCGTGTACGGAAGGGTTCAAGGTGGGATTTTTTGCAAGACCTTGCATTTTTGCTGGAATCAAAGATCCGGGTGATTTCTCAAGCAGTAGCCAGTGCATGAAGAAGGCACTTTTTGAGGTACACAAGGAAAGAAATAGAGTTTAATTTCTTGATCTACAAAATAATTCAGTGTTCAAGTTATTTGCACTATGGGACAGTTGACTGCATTTCACAAATGTAAATACTGAGGCACAGTGCAACCAACAATATTTATCCAGGTGTAGAAGCTGCTATTGGATCATCTTCCCCAGCAGGTGCCCCCACCTCCCAGCCACTGCAAGTGTTGAGTGTTGGCTGCTAAGAATTCATGGCTGTCCCCTTCTCCAGAGAATTTGCCTGCTCTCCTGGAAATGCCCAAGAGAATGACCAATGACTAACTGATATGGAAATGCAAAAGGCCACGCTCCTTGCCTCAACTCTGTGGTTTTAGTCACCTCCAGAGCTCCCTGTGAGATCTGGCTGAGGCCAGACTCCAGCTGTGACCACGCCCGCGTTCAGCTCCTTCCCCTGCCCCATCCTGCTTCCCTCTCCTCTCTCTGAGTTGTCCTGGGAGCCCACCTTCAATAAATCCAGCGCTTCCAGGGAAGCTGCCCTAAAATACCAAATGAGTGTATAGGAGAGATAACAAATGTCAGAGAGCAACTCGTAATATCCTACGTCCTCTGCATCCATTTCCACTTTGGTCTCCATGCAAATGTGTACTGGAGACAGAGAGTTCTGCCTGTTTCCGCTGTGAGCAGATGCCTGTGTTCTTCTTATCTGGTAATATGGAATGTTTCCCAGGTTTTCTGCTTAGTCATATGCTTTCTGAATTGTCCATTCAATTATGCAGCACCTTTTCTGTCATCTTTACATTTTTCCTAAAAACAAATAAACAAAAAACAGATTTTTAGGTGTGGTACTGACTGGATGAGCAAAGAAACAGACCTGACAGTACAAATGTGAATTTTGAGTCACTAACCTTTAACAGGAGCTTGAGTGGTTCTCCTGCCTTCTGTGTTCAGAGTTTTCCTTATGTGTGGTAAGAGGCATGATACCAGGTGCTGAAACCATGATTGACACAGCAGATTGAGGGCCCTCAGCAGGTATACAGAGTGATGAAAAGCTCATGGATTCTCTTTATTGAGATTCTTTGGCTGTCAGCAACAGAAAATGTCTCTGCCCTGCTTAAGCAAAAGGGATGGTTACTAATAAGGTATGAGAGAGCTCAAAGGATTGGAATGACAGATGCAAAGATAGTACAGAGTGGAGGAATGCTCCACAGCCTGGTTTGGGTGCTGCTGCAGAATGGTTCTTCCATCTGTTATCAAGATTCAGGGTTCTGGGAGGGAGTTCAGCTGGCCAAGCTGAGGTCATAGTCCCACTGCTCAACTGTGTCAATGAGAGTAGAGATCTGGGGAAGCGGTTGTCTGATTTTGGCTGCACGTTAAAATCACTTGTGGAGAGTTTTATAAAAACCTGATACTTAGGCCATGCCACAGACCAATTAAATCAGAATATCTGGATTGGGACCAAGGCATTGATATTTTTGAACTCCCCTGAGAGATTTCATTTGTAGCCAAGGTTGTAAAACATTGATCTCGAGGAAAAGCCTTCAGAGAGCACTTCAAGTTCTTTTGTAGGAGGGCAGGATACAATTCTTACCATCCTGGCATGACTCTACCAAATTGGAAAGAAGGCAACTTCCCAAAAGAAAATTGGGTTACGCTAAGAAGAAGAGGGATGGATACCGAATGACCAATCAATCAATTAATCAATAAACAGAGAAAGATCCATTGCATATGCAATCTTGTCAAACATTGTTCCAACACTTAGAGTAAGCTCTGGCACAAAATAGATGTTCAATAAATTGTTGTTGAATAAAGGAATAAATAAATAATGAGAGGTTCTCAAAATGTCATGCATAATATAATTCCACCAAGAAAATTGCTGATTTTTCTTATGTAATCCAAGAAAACCTATATCACAGGTTAAAAAGAGTAAAGTTTTATCAGGAGAAAATGAAACAAAGACATGGGGAAAAGATTAAGTGATGCATCTATGAGAAATTGTTATGAAATGTATGGAATCTTATTAGGTTGTACACTCTTCTAGACACTAATCTTTGTCTACAATCACCATTGATGAACAGACTTTGCTGATGTCAACTTGCTATACTACCTTCTTCTTTTTTACATCTTCAATACAACCTTCTACTTTGATTGATCAAATAAAAGCCATTTGTTTCATGGCTCTAACATCTTGGCACTCAAAGTGTGGTTGGAGGACCATCAGTGTCTCTCCTGGAAGTGTATTAGAAATGCAGAATTTGGAGCCCCACCCCTAGTCTACTGAATCAGCACCTGCATTTTTATAAGATCCAGAGGGAAATCATATGCACACTGATGTTTGAAAACAACTGGCCTAGCTCACACAGCCTCGTACGCCTAAAGGGCTAACTATACCTGTCATTCAAACCAGATGGGAAGAAGTTGGAGAACATGGCACTCTGAACATAGTGCTCTTGCTGACTGCTCCCAACTCCAATCCCTTTGCCTTTCCCAAGCCAAATGGAAAATGGATGAAGTGAGGCTCTGGCTTCTGTTGAGGTCCTGGGCATAGATAAAGGTGTGGGCCTTTTGACCTCATAATTTGAGCAAGTAAGTCTGAGAACAGCATCAGAGCCTAGTCAGGACCTAAAACACAGGATTCTGGGGGAAAACTTGGCATGCAGAGATCTGTGGCCCCCTAAGAGATTGTTGACGTCAACTCAGTGTGAATGTGCGGAGTCCCCAAAAGGCCAAGTGGGAGATGGGCAAGTAAATTGGGTATTTCCTTCCTTCAAGTGAGAGAATACAGTGAGATGGGAGAGGTGGGAGGTGCCAGCCTGCCTACTTCTACACCGCAGCCCATGGAGGTAGAGGCCCCTTTGCTTTCCACTGCCTATAAATTTAAAATGCTTATTAACATTCAAGCTAGATAAAGAAAGAAAACACGGGGGTGGCAGCGGTGCAAGCGGTTAAGTGCATGCGCTCTGCTGCAGCGGCCCGGGGTTCGCCAGTTCGGATCCCGGGCATGCACTGCTTGGCAAGCCATGCTGTGGCGGCGTCCCATGTTAAGTGGAGGACGATGGGCACGGATGTTAGCCCAGAGCCAGTCTTCCTCAGCAAAAAAAGAGGAGGATTGGCAGATGTTAGCACAGAGCTGATCTCCTCACAAAAAAAAAAGAAAGAAAGAAAACAGATCTATAGGTATATCATGGAAACAACCTGATCTGTAAGAAAAAAGAACATGTAACACTCTTAAAGGTGGAAAAAATAATCCCCTATAAAAGAATGTCTTATCATCAACATTGGATAAAAGAAGATGGTGGAGCATCAACTTATATCCAGCTAAAACATCATTAATCTCTCAGGGTGAACAAAGCTATCTGAGGAGAGCAAAGAATTTGGAGAGAATATCACTTAAGAACCCCATCTGAGAAAAGCACTGAGAAGACTATTCCAGCGACAAATGAGAAAATTCAGAAACCTGAAAAGATGAAAAGGAGTGAGCAGCAATTATATATAATATGCATGTTGCATATATATACGTGTATGTGTGTATATATATATGATATATATACAAGTTCATAGAGAGTTATTAAGCTTTACAGAGAAATATAAACAAGATTCAAAAACAAATGAGAATGCATTATATAGCAACATGTAACAGAAATTAATGATGCAATACAGAAGGACATATTTTAGGAAAAGTTAATCTTTAAAAGGTTAATAAATACTACACTTTACCTGTCAAGCCTAGGAGAAATGGTTACTAGGGAGGCAATAAAAAGACTTAAACATCTCTTTAGGGGAAGAAAAAGTTGGGGAGGAGAATGGAAGTAGGTTTGTAATATCTCATTTTACTGGAATGGAGCAAAGTAAGAAGAAAACAGTGATCTTTTTTTTTTTTTCTGAGAGGGAGAGGGGATCTCTTTCTTAAAGAGTAGCAGACACTGTTGTCTGATCATTTAGATCAAGAGAATAAAAATTAACCATCAATGACAAGGAATATAGTAGACTTTCCAAATTAGCATAGGGGAAAAAGAATAAACACAAAAAGTAAGACAAAGAAGCAACAACAATCTATCCAGTAGTAAACATAAAATAAGATCAAAGCAATACACCAGGCCTATCAGTCACTGTATAAAATATAGTATAGGATTCTATCATGAAAAGACAGAGGCGACACATTTCCTTATAAAACAAAACACAGCAAGATGTTATATATAAGCAACACTGTTAAGATAATTTAAAAATAACATAAAGGTAAATGGAGTGAGCAAAGAGATATCTGGAACGTCGAAACAAAATGGAAGCAAAAGTGGCAATATTAATATCAGCAAATTGTAATTTAAGGGTAAAAACAACCAAACAAGATCAAAAGAGAACATATAATGATAAATGGCACAACTGCAGAAGCAGCAGCAGTCATAACTGGGATGAGCACAGCAGCACAATACTAACATTTATTTTAAAAGCAAGAGGAACTTGCTAGAAGTACTATTATGGTGGAAGCAGCAATATACTTCTCTTAGAACTGAAAAATCTAGTTCAAAAAATAAAGGACACAAGTGAAAAATACAATTAACAAACAATTTGATACATAACCTTATCTCTGAATATACTTTTTCAAATACTCATGGAACATTTATAAGGGTGGTCATATATGGGGCCACTGAGGAAAAAAAACTAGAAAAATGTGTAAGTGGACAGCTTTTGTAAATTCTATTCTCTAATCAGAAGCTAATAAAATTAGAAATAAATAATTAAATGGCAACCAAAAAGATCTTAATGACTTGACAATGAAGCAGCATGCTTCTAGATAATCTTTGATCAAAAAGGAAATTAAAAAGGAAATTGAACCCTGTCTAGAAGGCAATGAAAAAGAGCACTCCATAACAAAACCTACAGAACACATCAAAAGCTATATTCAGAGGAAAATTTATAGCCTTAATTGACTTCATTATTAAAAAAAGAAAGCTGGTGAATAGAGTATTTTTCATCTAAAAACTGAAATACGAAATGCAAAATTAAATGTCAGTTAAGAAAAGGAAATTTTAAAATATCTTAAAGTGGGAAAAAATAGAAGGACAAATGAATCCAAAAGCTTGTTCTTTGAAAACATCAATCAAATAGAATATCTTGATTCTGATAAAGAAAAAAACAAAGTAAATGGAACAAAGGATGAGAGTGAGATTTAGCCACCATATAGGAGATTCAAATCACCATGCAGATACACTATGTGCAACTCTACGGCTACAGATGAAAATGAGTAATTTTGTAGCAAAATATCTCTAGCCCACCAACTTCGTAATTTCTACCCCTATATCTCCCTTTACTCTCCTCTTTATATATCTCATTTTGATCAACCCCCTTCTCTTTCATGCCCAACTCCCACACTTGAGGAACAGGTTTTCCTTCAGTCAAGGGTCATTTTAGTTTTATTGGCTGAGTGCGGGTCTGGGAGGAGACTTCCTTTATTCCAGCTCAAATTCAATAAGGGTGGATTTTGTACTTCCACTGTCATCCCTTACTTCCAAGTTCTTGGAGCATCTCTCTCATGTACCCCATCCAGCCCACACATGGCGGCTGTCTCGTCTCTTTTATATTTCTAAGCACTTTCATAATCGTTATAGTAGCAATTTTTAAAATTTTAGATTGTGAAGAAAATGTTACTACTCCAGGCAATAGTTCTATATGAAAAGTAAAACAAATTGTTTTGACAAGCTGAGAGGAAGGTTTTCACTAGTTTTTAATTATTGAAGTTATTTCTCACACACACACACACACACACACACACGCACACATACATAATATAGTTATCTCACCAGGAAGATAAATTGCCACCATTCTCAGCCTCAAGAGACTTACAATCAAGTAAAAGTGCTTGGAATGTAGTAAGATTCTAGAAATTGCACAGCAGTTTATATAACTGGCAGAGACATAACTGATAGGGGTGAGCATCTAGCTCTGAGGTGCCTTTTTCCCCACACCTGGACACTCTCTTACGAAGATCACATACTTTTCTGCTCACTCTCAAAAAGTTAAAAATAGTCTCATTTTCCAGGTAGAAAAAATCCAATATAATCAACATTAAATGTTCACTCTCTGTATCAGTAAGCATTTGCTATGTAACAAATGACCCCTAAATTAGTAGCTTATAACAACAGCTAATTACTTAGCTCACAGTTCTGTGGGTCAGCAGTTTGGGCTGGGTGTGGCTGGGTTAGGTGGTTCTGCTGCTCTCACCGGGCTCCTTCATTTGTCTTTGGCCAGCTGATGGTAAGCTCTGCTCTCACATGTTTAGGATTTGGCTGGCGCAACTGGGCTGACTCAACTCTGGCCCATGTGGTCTCAAATCTTCCAGCAGGCTAACTCCTTCTTGTTCCTGTGGCCCAATGGGCAGGGTTCCATGAGAGAGTCAAAGTGTGAAGCCCCTTGAGGCCTAGGCTTGGAACTGGCACAGTGTCATTCTCACTAAATTCTATTGGCTGAAGGAAGTCACGAGGCCTGCCCAGATGCAGGGCGTGGGGAAACACACCCTACTTCTCAACAGGAGAAGCTGTACAGGCACCTTGCAAGGGTGTGGACACAAGGAGGGGAAGGATCATGGCCACTTTGCAACCCCAGCAACTTAAATCTTGTTTTTTTCCTCTGGATGTGTGGCTGGCCCACAGGCAACACCCAAGTCTGTCCATTGCTGTATGCTCCCCGTTAGCGCAGTTCCATTCAATTGCTCTCCCTCTTGCTTCTCCAGCTAGGAGTCACACATCAATCCCTGTGGGCTGCCCCCACTTTAAATTCCATAGGCACATGTCAGGTTTTCCAAGTGGTGTTCCACAGCCTCCTAACTTAACTTTGCCTTACCTCCCCCATGCAGTGGGGGGAGATGCTCGCCCTCCAGCAATTCTCTCCACATAAATCTTCACCATCAGCCTTTCTCAGCCTCTCTCCATCTCCTGGTCTCCATTTATGAGTGATGTGCTAAGGGCTGAAAAACTGGTTTCATGTTTTTCTTGGTTTAGGTTCCCCTAGAGGCAATAGGAGATGTGAGTGCAAGAAGATTAATTAGGGAGGTTATCCCAAGAAACACAGATTGGGGAGCAGGAAAGATAGACAAGGAGGAGAAGGAAGCCAGTACAGGGTATGTTTTTCAATCCAGTTCCGACTATGGGCAATCTGGGAGTCAGTGTACAACACAGACTTATCCCACCGGGGGTGAGGGAGCTGGGGCATTTATGCCCCAAACTATCTGTGTACAAATACACCGTTTATACAATCTCTCTATTATGACTGAGGCTGCTCTGGGTGAGCAGTAGTTAATTCCCTGGAACTTCCAGCCTGCTATGAATATACGCAGACAGAGCAGGCACCAGCAGCTAGAGAAAAGCATCAGACATGGAAGGCAGATGCTGGTGGTTGGGACGTCTGGTCCTTTTACCCTGAAGCAGTAAGAGTGAGGAATATAGGGAGAGACATAGTGACAGCTCCTGGCTGTCGTACTTGTCCTATGTAGATGGTGTGGCAACTCCATTAGACTGCAAAACCAGAGGAAACATCGAGTTTAGCATTCTATTACAGATGCAATACCTTCAAATTGTCGTTCTTTTAGTCTCATCTTCTCTCAAAAATGTGTTTTTTCCTACCGGCCAGTCTCTTATTTTTACCAATTATAAATATTTCTATTCCTGTTGTTCAGAAAGTCTTTAATGCTAAGGTTAAGATTCACTGTCTCCTCCATATTCCTCTACCTATATTTTTTATTGCCATAAGTTCTCTCCTGCCAATATCTTCTCAGATATATGTCCTGCATCTGCTATAGGGTCTGGCCCATAGTGAAGGCTCAACGAGTATTTCTGGAATAAATGAATTAATGAGATTCATTATTCTTTGCAATCAGGCATCTAGGGTATTTTCCATGACGATAACAGTTACAAAATATTCTCGTGTTTCCTCTTCTCAGCTCCCTTGAGAGGTGCAGCCTCTCGCTACCTGAAAGTTTGTATTAGTTTTAACCAGTAGTTTGTCATGGAAGAAATTCAACTTGACACCTCTTACTTGTCATATCATTCTATTTCCTGCAACTTTTAAAACTTTTTTCTGAAGGTCTATGCCTGTCACTTTCCATTTTGTAAGTATAGATTACCATAAATTTTATGCATTATGCTCTAAGAATAAACTGTGGTTCTCTCTCCCTCCCTGCTCCCCCCTCTCTCTTTCCCCTTCTCTCTCAGCCACACATACAAACTCAACAGTTGAATTATGTTTCTTCGTGTTGTTCTCTCTGCCAAGAATTTTATTCCTCTCTAATCATCACCTATACACCTCAATTGTTTTGAGTAAACTTTCTATTGAGGTAAAACACACAAATAGAAAAGTGCATAAATCATAACACACAGCTCAGTGGATTTTCGCAAACGAACACGTGTGCAGCCAGCGCTCCTTCCCCAGCCCTGGGGAAGCCAGGGGTGACGCCCCACCAGCCTCGTTCTGTTGAGGGCTCCTCACTCATCCAGCAGGACCTATGACAGCCTCCCGCAGCCTCTGTCCCCCACAGTCCACATCCAGGCTGTGGAAAGCCCCAAGCACCCAGCCTGTGGAAGGCAGATAAGAGGTAAGTCTGCTCTGCTTATCCAGCCATGATGTCATTTTTGTTTTCAGTTTTTGAGTGCTACCTGCTTACTTTCTAGCTCCTTCTTTGGTCTTATCATCTGTTGTTTGATCTCTTATTTTGTGAGTTCCCTTGTTCTCTCTAATTTCTTTGAGTGTGTAGAGAGTAATTCACTGGAAGGGGCCCTCTGTTTCAGAGTAAGTTTCCCGGGAGCATTCTCCACCTGTCCTTGGAATATGACATTCATTTCACCCTTTTGAGAGCAAGTGCAGATCTCCTATGCTCAAATATTTGCTCAGTTAATGTGGAATGAATCTCTGCCTGCTTTCCATGTTAGAGACATTTGGCTTCTTCCTAATCTTTGAATGGGGACAACTCTCTTTCGGACATTCAATCTACTAAAAACATCCAGATAGGTTTATAGGGTAGGAGTGTGCAGTGGACAATTAGGTAAATACACAGCGAATTGGGCCAGCCAGTAGTGTGAAAATAGCTATGATTTTTTGGAATCGTTTCCTACTAATTTTCTAGTTTCTGCCCTAGGAATCTTCTATCAGCTTTAAATACCTACCTCCTCCCCCCACACACATACACAGATACCCACACACCCAGTTAGCATCCTTCTATACAGTCGACACTGATGAATAGCTATTGGCCACTTCCTCTCATGAATCCACAATGCCTTACCTCTAGGCTAGTTCTCTAGAGTAAGAATACAGGCCATGAAGAGGAGCAACAATAAAGAAAGAATGTTCCAACTCTCATTCCTTTAGCCCCCTGCCCCCACTGCTATGCCAAGCCAAATAGCACATTCCAGGGATCTACCATCTTCTCCCTTTCTGACTCCCACCATGTTCCATTTCTTTGTCATTCCCACGGAATCCTCCAGTTTATTTTCAGAGAACACTGCATCCTGCTTTAAATCTGAGTGGTTCTGTATTTATTTGTGGCATCTTCCTTTGAATTAATCCAAATTTATCTCTATTTAGCTACTATTTTTTATTGTCTGTGGCCATGAGTTTCAGCAGTCATCAGTGTATCTAGTTTGGGTCTCTTCATTTTCTATCCCATCCTCCCCACTCTCATGTCAGCAGGTTTCAGGGGCAGAAAATGGAAAGGAGCCATTACTCCACCAGCTTTTCCTAGAAGTCTTATTCTATATTTTAAAACACACTCTTCAATTACTGAGATGTTCTCACAAAACAACTGAATTCTATGACCCTTGTGGAAAATGGGAAGACCAAATCAGTAAATAAAAGCATTTTGCAGGCTATTTTCAAAGGAAGCTTTGGAGTTAACATTCTGTTATCCTCAGCCCCGCTCTTGGGGTACCTGCTACAGCAGTGTCCCAGAATTGGCTGAGCAGTTGCTTCTGAGCTTCGAAGTTCTGTTAAGTTACTTCTCAGCTTTGGTTACCACTCTTCTCTGTCCATATTTCTTCTTAGGTTATGATTACTCATTCACTAACAGCAAATCAGAGATTGGGGGAGGGAGAAATGGAGTCGTCAGCCAATCATAGATCCATTCTAAAGTCTAGAAGGCAAACCAGAACATCATATGCCTGTATTTTGGAAGTGCCACTTCTCACGTCCTCTCCGGGAGCCAACTTGTCCATAGATGGTTTTGTGCTTTGAGAAAAATCCTTTGGTTTTTATAGATTTGGTCCTTGTCAGAGTAGCATGAGACCAAAGTAGCATGCATGGGTACTGACCCCCGCCACAGAAGCAGTCATCGGGGGCCGGCCCCGTGGCTTAACGGTTAAGTGCACGCGCTCCACTACTGGCGGCCCAGGTTTGGATCCCGGGCGCGCACTGAGGCACCGTTTCTCTGGCCATGCTGAGGCCACGTCCCACATACAGCAACTAGAAGGATGTGCAACTATGACATACAACTATCTATTGGGGCTTTGGGGGGGAAAAAAAAAGGAGGAGGATTGGCAATAGATGTTAGCTCAGAGCCGGTCCTCCTCAGCAAAAAGAGGAGGATTAGCATGGATGTTAGCTCAGGGCTGATCTTCCTCACAAAAAAAAAAAAAGAAAGAAGAAGAAGCAGTCATCGGTCATGGCTCCATGTAGGCACACTTCCTCTGCCCTCTCTGCCTCCACTCTCACATTATAGCTGGATGTTTGCTGCTGCTCCCTGGCCACTAGGATCTTTTTAAGCAAAGAGTTCAAGTACATGAGTTGTTTCTCAAACTGGGTCCCATAGAATGCTGAGATCCCATAGAGGTGTTTCATGGCATGTGAGGGCCACTCAGGGGAAAGCTAAGTATTAGCCTCCAGACTCTTTACCAACAGCTCAACCAATATAACTCTCTTTAATCTATCCTTACATAATTCTGGTGAAAAAAAAATTCTTCTTATAAGAAGTTTAAGAACTTCTGCAACCCAGATGATGCTGATGCCTGTCTTCCACACCACAAAACTCTTAACCTGGGGGATCTATATTCCTATTAAGTATTCTGTAATTAATAATGGTTGGGCTATTCAAATAGAACAATTTCATTTCATTTTCCTTCTGCCCTTTCCATCAGTGCACTAGTCAAACCAATGGTCTCCCATCCTCCCTGCAGGATTTGGGTGCCAGTGTTTTAAACTCTCTTTCAGGCATATAACTGGATGAAATGGGACTGGAATGGGAGGGGGTGTGTTCCAACTGTAGTCGTAAGGGCTGGATCAGACACCCACCCACTGAATACATTGGTAGCAGTTGGCCAAAGTTATAATTAAAATCAGCTTTATTCTAGCTTTAGCATAAGGTTCAAAGGTGACTGTCAATAGTCAATGATTCTGAGAATATTCAGGCTGTGGAGAAGACATCTTTGGCCAGACTCTCTCAAAACCCATCACAAAGACAGAAACTCAAACACTTAAACATCCCTTCTCCTACTCTCCTGTTTTAATTTACTCTGTAGGATATGTGACATTTTTGCCTCCCCACTCCCAACACACACACTGTATAATCAAGATTATTGAACGTCACTAGATACTCTCCTTCTGTATACAAATATCAGCAACACTTACAGGCTGTAAATGTAGTATTACAATGTTACTGGGAAAAAAAAAAGGCTTCCAAATCCTATGGTTAAATAATAATTAAATGGCCTAAAATAGTTTCATGGTGTTAAAAAAAAAAGAGCTGAAATCAAGTGTTTATTATTAGCCAGAATGTGATAAACCTTTTTTTTAATTGGGGATAGGGAGGTATGTGTGCACGTGTGTGTTTCTCATGGCTATTAAACTTAATTTGGTGCTCACTGAATTGTGAAATAAATGAAGAATCACACTACACTCTTTAGGTCAGCCAAATGCGGGGTGACTAAAAATCACCCGAGATCTATTTGAACAGGTGCACATGGGGTTTTTCTGCCAAGAGGGTGGATCTGCCAGCCACAAAATTCTGTCTCTTTCCCCCACTTCTAGCTAGAGAGACCTTGTTTGTTGAGCCTTGACTTCAGCTCAGAAGTGACTGTGGGTGTCTTGGGGGCTGATCCGGTGAGATGGCCGAGTGAAAAGGCTGACTCACATAGACACACACCCACACACACAAGTAAAGGCATCTAGGGATAAATCAGGTGTCACCTCACAGGACCTCAGTTCTGCTCCCATATTTTTAGCTGTAGAAGGAGCATGGTTTCCTATAATCTGCTTTCAAATAGAGCAGCAAATTTTTAGCAACAGTGGAAGGGCATCCATAAATAAAGCTTTTGCGAGTGGTTTGTGGCTTCCTTAAGTATACATAAACAAAAATAGAATACATACTTTTTTTTATTTTTGTGTACATACAAAAATATTTTAAAATTCTGGCATATGTATATTTTCAGCAAGAAATGGAATATCCTTCTGGTTTTCAAATTCTGCCCCATCGCGTCAAGTTGTAAAAGAGAAGACCGAAGCTACAGATCTTAGTTCAGCCCAGAAGAACTGGCACATGTCTTAGTTATCCTGGGGAAACCCTAGGTCCAGGTCTTGGCTGCCTTAAGGAACTTCTTCCACCAGTTAGGAAGCCCCAAGTAGAATCAAACTTAATGGTTATTAAAGGCACTGAAAGTGGTATCTGTGTTGCATGGTTTGAAGGCCACCCAAATATTGAAAGTGCCATTGCTTTATTTCTTTCAGTTAATCTCTTCAAATAAGTTAACTTCTCCCCTAAAATCCTCTTTTGAAATGCAAATGCCCATAGGGAAACATACATCATGGAACAAATTAGTTGTACAGACCCACTTTCTCTGTCCCTGAGGTCAAGACGGAAGTGAAGAATCAAAGGGAGAAAGTGAAGGTTTTGACAGACAAAAATTATAGCAAAGGATACTGGACTACAAGCAGTGGTATCTCTGTGTCAGTTTTGCTTAAGTCTGGTCCAAGACTATCTAAGGTAGCTTTTCACTTCCTAGCATTGTTGTCCAGTTTTAAAACTCATCAATAAACATAGAAATTAGGAAGATGCAAACCATCCAGGTAAAGGACTAAACAGATAAATAACAAAGTCTACTTTTTCACCAAGTCTGTTGAATTCATCTCCTAAGTGTCTCTCTACTTCTTCTACTTCTTCCCATCTCTACCTCCACCACCTACGTGGAAGTCATCATCACTCTACAGCAGCCTTCCAAGAGCCCTCCCCACGTTTATTTTTCCCTCAACTCCAAACCATTTTCACATTGCAGCCAGGGTGAGTTTTTTCAAGATGTAAATCTGACCAGGTCAGCTCACTACCTGAAAGTCTTAATTGGCTTTGCGTTGTCCATAGGATAGCATTTAGACTCCTAAATGGCCCTCAGGCCTTACAGGTTAAAGCTCCTCCAGCCTCATCCAGCCTGTAGCACTGTTTCCTTGTCCCACCTGCTCACCATGAACTCTCCTTCCCAACAATCCTTGCACTCTTCTCTCCTTTCTTCACCTACCCCTCCTTGAGATCCAAGTCTCACTCCCTTGGATCAAAACCAGCTATAAATAATAGGCTCTCTGGGCACCATATTTCCTCTCCTTTAAAATAACTACTATCGTTGAAATTGCCCATTGGTTTTACATGTTATTTAGTTAATGTCAATCTCCCCAGCTATACTATGAGTGGCAGATGAGCAAGAAGAAAGTGTGTTTTATTAATTCTTTGGGCACACAGCTAGCTTCCATTTCCTAGCCAGTTGGGTTTGGCCATAAATGAGTTCTAGCCAACTGAATATGGGTAGAAGTGATGTGGACCATTTCAAGACTAGGCCAATATAGAATTATCATGTGCAATGCTCTGTGCTCTTTAACCTTAAACTGTAACAGAGAAAGATCCTGGAAGCCACGTTTTGAAGGGGGAAGAATAAGAGTCACAAACAGGAGGAAATTTACCCAACCCAGAATTTCCACATTGGGCTTCTTATTGTGTGAAGCCATGGAGATTTGGGAGTTTGTTGTAGCAGCTAATATTGCCCTAAGAAAACATGATTCTATTCCCCATGCCTAGCACAGTATCTAACACATAGTAGATATTCAATAATTAAATGATTAAGTGAAAGTGTTGTTTCTTGGTATATGGGACATCCTTTGGAATTGGTAGAGGAGACTGGCACTTGATCAAGACTTTTGAGAACCATGTCATTTTTCTAAGATTATCTGAAGAGGAAAGGAAGATGCACAGATACCAAGGAGAGACTGAGTTTTCACGTAACAAAAAATGATTCATTCTCAATTTTTTCGATGTACCTGAACAAGGTAATTGCATGTGCACCCAAGCTTAATGAAAACCAACAAGGTATCAAAACACTCGTTTTAGCCTCTAGGGTTTCCATCTGAGCCCCGTTGGAAACTTCTATGAAATAGCATTGCAGAACGGACGGAATAGAGGCTGTAGAGCTGAGCAGACCTGGGTGTGACCTTGCCTATTCCAAGTATAGCTGTGTCACCCTGGGCAAGACCTATAACCACTCCAAGCTTCAATTCATCCTTTATAAAATGGGAATAATAATAAAAAGAGTATTGATGTAATGTATGGAAAGCATTTTCCGGAGATGGGACATTATTGCAATTCAAATTATGGTGGCAATGATAATGATGATGGTGCCAATCAACAGCAGCAGAATCTCTGATAACCACTGTGAAAATAAATGGGCATTGATATCTTGGACTAGAGAGCTGATGAGTCAAATGATACAAATTTGGTAGGCTTGTCCAAACTATTCATTAAAAAGAAGTCCCAAGGCTGAAGTCACATTTTAAAAGTACTTTTCCATGATTACAAAAGTAATGTTTACCACATAATTTCTAAACATATGGGTATAAAGAAGAAAATAAAATTCTCACTACCAAAAGAAAATTGATATTAATATGTTAGCATGTCTATGTCAAGACTTTGCCCCTCTACTTAGAAATACTTATAAAATATAATCATATACGTACATGTGAAATTATAGTTTAATTCCTAAGAATCTCAGCTCTGATACTAGATTGCCTGTGTTTGCATCTTGGCCTCCCCATTACCATCTGTGAGCAATTATTGTGACTTTTTTTTTATTGAGATATAATTGACATATAGCATTATATTAATTTCAGGTATACAACACAATGATTTGATATTTGTATATATTGTGAAATGATCGTCTAGTTAACATCCATCATCATACATGCTTAACAAATTTTTTTTCCTTGTGGTGAGAACTTTTAAGTTCTACTCTCTTAGCAACTTTCGAATATACAGTACAGTATTGTTAACTATGGTCACCATGCTGTACATTACAACCTCATGACTTATTTATTATATAACTGGGAATTTGTACCTTTTGACCATCATCACTCATTTCGCCCACCCCCCACTCCCCGCCTCTGGCAACCACCAATCTGTTCTCTGTATCTGTGAGTTTATTTTTCATTTCTTTTTTTTTTTAGATTCCACATGTAAGTGAAATCATATAGTATTTGGCTTTCTCTGTCTGACTTATTTTACTCAGCATAATACCCTCAAAGTCCATCCACGTTGTTGCAGATGGCACTTCTTTTTTATGACTGAATAATATTCCATTGTATATACACACACCACATTTTCTTTATACATTCATCCATTGATAGACACATGTTGCTTCCATTTCTTGGCTATTGTAAATAAAGCCACAATGAACATGGGGTGCATAAATCTTTTTGAGTTGGTGTACTCATTTCCTTTGGATATAATGTGATTTTCTAAGTTCCAGTATCTTTATCTGTGAATTGTGGCAAATAATGGTACAATAAAGTTGTTATGTCAATTAAATGGTGCAGTACATGCAATGTGCTTAGAATAGTTCCTGACACAACACAAGCATTAAATAAATATTAGCTATAATAATAATGATGATGATGATGACGATGATGATGATTTATGTGTCTATTTCTCCAGAGGAAGCTAATGCAAAAAGAAAAACAAAAGTCAACATAGCAGCACTTTATTTTGAACAAGGCCTTTGATTTCATATTCAAGTATATAACTCTAATCAGCCAATCTAAACCTATAGAAAATCATTTGATTCTTTCACAGTTTCAATTTCAAAGTCTATTCTAGATTTTCTATTTCACTAATTTAGCCTACATATTCCTGAGACCAGTACCATATCATTTTAAACTTTTTATGCTTTATTTTGACGACTTGTGTAAGTACATCTATTATTCAGCTTCTCCAAAATATTTTTGGAATTAATGTCTTTTCATTCTTACAAGTAAATTTTAGGATTTTAAATCATCTTCTAACCTGATTTGGTATTGTTTTGCAATTGCATCAACTTTTAGAATTATTTTGGGATGAATTGAAACTTTATGAATTATTTTGGGATGAATTGAAACTTTATGATATTGAGTGTTTCCATATAGAACCTGGTATATGTCTCCATTTATTAAATTCTCTTTTGCTATATGTCTTAGGTTTTATAGTTTTCATTTTTTAAAATAGAATCTGTACATTTCTTGTTTATATCTAGGTAGTTTCTGTTTAATGATACTGTGAATGGGATCTTTTTTCCATTTTATTTCCTAACAAGTTATTTTTGCTATAGAAGAAAGCTATAGATTTTGGCCAATTGATTTTGTACCTAGGAAAATTACTGAGCTCTTTATAAGTTGAATAGTTTATTCATCAGTGTTCTTTGATTTCTGAGATGGACAATCAAATCATCTACAAATAATAATAATTGGGTCTCCATTTCACCAATGACTCATCAGTGATTTATGTTTGCTATCTTAATTACTCTGACTGGGATGTCTTTTCTAAAGGTAAGCTATGGCAGCAATGAAGGAAACCATATTATTTATCATTTCCCTAATTCTGTAGGAGGTGCTCCTAGTGCTTTCCCTAAAGAGGAATGAATGCCAACATTGATGGTTTAATACTGATTTTTAAAACTCATTTTCAAGGAGTATTCTTTTAATCCAAGTCTATAGAGTTAATTTTTTAAATTGAGGCATATGTTGAAATTTATCAAGTGAATGTTGTTAAATATCAAAATAACCGTGTAATTTTGTTTTCATTGTACTATTGAAAAGGTAGGTTATACTAATCAGTTTCTTAATATTGAAATATTTTCACATTCCTGGAATAAGCCCTACTTATTCCATTTGTATTATCATTATGATCTTTTTCAGGATTTAACTCACGAGTATTTCAAATAGAGTTTTCACAACTTTATTTTTAAGTGTGGTGATACTGTAATATGTGTGTGTGTGTTTAATAAGGTGTTAGAATCAGGGATGTACTTAGTGCAGAAACTGTAAGGGTCTATTGCCCCCACTTTTACTATGAAAGTTTCAGCATGCACACTTTATTGTTGTATTCAATCTACTCTATGCATTGATCTATTCAGGATTCAGATCAGTATCTATTAATTCAATTATATCAATGAGTTCATTTAAATCCTCTGTATTCAGATTTACTTTTTTGTCTAATTGATCTGACTGATATATAAAATCATTCACTATAATTATTTTCTTATAGTTCTAATAGTTTTGCTTCATAAATTTCTTATCTATAATATTGGATTGTTATATCGTTATTGGGAGCTATATCTTTTATCAATTAGTAATGATTATATCAGATTTCCTTGGTCTTAATGAATATTTTTCACTTTTAATTTTTTCTTTGGTATTAATGTTGCTTCCTTTGCTTGCTTTTTTTAATTCATGTTTTCCTAATATATTTTTCCATATTTTTATTTTTAGTCATTCTTTATTCTTTCCAAATTGGGTCTCCTATAAATAAGACACAGTTATAATACCAGGCTCTTAAAAGAGTGTCTTTAGTGTAGAGTAAATAAAAACAACCAATATGAGAAGGACTCCTTAGAGATTCAGGCTACAGAAGTATATTTATCAACAATTAAATGCAGGATATCTCTTATAAACCCAAGAACATACCAACATCCCATTTTATCTTGTGAAATTGAACATTATGTTATGATAATTTTTATCCGAAATGTTTTTAATCTCTATTTTCTTATCTTAATAGTCATTAAAAAGATCTGGTCAGCTCTGCTTTGAATGGTCCTGGACTGGCGGGGCAGTGAATTTTGAGCTCCCCCTTCTGTTCCTTTGGCAGCCTAGAGTCTCTCAGCTGTCCCCTGTCTCCAAGCAATGCCAGGGCCTCTCCTCTCCTACTCTGGCCAAAAGGAAAATGCTATTATCTGAACTAGCCAGAGTCCAGACCAGGAGAACTCTTTCTTGGTGCTGCTTTCCTTCCTTAGAAGAGAAAATTGATATCTGATCCAAGGAGGAAAGATTGGAAGAGATGGTATCAAAGAGCTTTAGAAAGGAGAATATCGTAGTGTTTATATCCAAAATCTTACTAGAATTTTGATCTTAGATATATTACTTAATATCTTTGTATCATATTGTTTTCATTTGTTAAATGGAGATAATAAGGTCTACTTCATAGAATTGTTGGAGGCTTAAGTGTGAAATCTATCAAATTGAATGCAATGGCTAGCATTTCATCAGCATTCCATAGCTAGGTATTATAGATCATTCTTTATCTAAACTGCTTATGCTTTATTCCTTGTAAATCCTAATGGTCTTCTGGTTTTGATTGTAGAAATATTTGCTCCCATGCTTTAATTTGTTTGTTTCTTCTGTCCTTTTATTTCTCTATTTTTAAATTAATCCTTTATTAGTTCAGAGAAACGAGTTAAGAATGTAAGAAAGAAAGGATTGAAAAAAGAGATATCTCTCTCAACCACACACACACACACACACACACACACACACACACACATACACTCACTCTCTCTCTCTCTCTCTCTCTCATACTCAACATAACCAAAATAGCATTGCCATTGGCTTGGGGTTGATGGAAAGCTTAGTTCACTTCTCAGCTTAACGACTTTCCATCTAGATAAACATTGGCTGTTGTTTAATCCTGTGAAAAATCCAAATGGACCCAAAACCCCAGTTCTATATTTACAGCTCAACAGATTAACTACTCTGATCCTGGATTTCCTCACCTGAGAAACAGGGGTACTAATGATACCCCTGATTTCACAGGGTTGATATGAAAATTAAATAATACAATAAATTGGAAATTGCCCAACATATAGGAGAAGCTCAATAAGTAACGGTTGCTTTTATTTTTTTAAAGCAAAGATAGTAATTTTCATTTTATAAAGCTTTAATGAAGCTTAAGTGAGATAATATGTAAGAGGCTTTGCACAGAGTAGAAACTCTGAAACCTCTCATTTCCACATTCTCTTTCTTCAATCTGTGCTCAGTGAAAAAACCATTTAAATGGGTTGATGGGAACACTCATTGTGGATAATGTATACTATTTGCTGAATCCGAGTAGACTAGGTTATTTCTTGTAGCCAGTGTTACTAGTAATATCCAGCAAAGAAAAACAACAAATAAAATGTTGCGTATTTCATAAATTTGCCCAGATTTACCCCTTAGTCCTGTGGGAGATCAAGATTTGGCCACCCTGAAATCTATCTCTTTACCTTGGTTGTTTTCTCTAGGGACATTTGACCTCCCCCACTAACTGCCTGAAGAATTTGACATGGTAGCTCCTTCCTGGGACAGATCTATCATGATGGCTGTAAAGATAACGTAGGGTAAATGTTACAATAGGAAAGGCACCAACAAGCCCCTCTTATCAGAAGTTCTGTCTCTCTGGCCACATTCTCTGGATGACCCTGCGAAGAGTTGCCAGACAATCATTTACATTTATAAGGGAAATCTCCATTTGTAAAGGTATCTCCCTCTCTGTTTGGAGAAGAGAGGGGGTTGAGCTCATTTCTAGTGACTTATCAATGTGGAAGGTGAGGCCTTGAGCTACATAATAAACCTTACTCTTGTTTACTGTGCTTTAGTGGTAATCTCCTGTAACTGACTCCCCCCACCCCCAAAATCCTCCTTTGTCATTGGCTAAACATGGTATTTAAGATGAGAATTTCTGCTATTGTGTTGAGAAACGCAGTGTTCCTGCTTTCTCCCATGTATACATGTTATTAAACTTGGTATTATTTTCTCCTGCTAACCTGTCTTGTTGATTATTTGGCTAGCCAGAAGAACCTTAAGGGAAAGGGCAGAGGGAGATTCTCTCTCTTCCCCCTGACAGTTTTGGCGTAGTCGGCAGGAGCCACACTGGCTGGCAAGTTGCCTTCTCTGGCTGGAAGACCTGCCTTCTCCCTGGACTACTGCAGATGATGAGATACGGGAACTCCTGACGAAAGCCGGCAAAAGGTAAGACTTCTTACCATGTCAGCCTCCCGGAATCTCTATCTGCGGAGTCCGGCGGAAGGAAATGGTGAGAATTTTTTCTCTTTCTAAATTTAGATTGGCAGGAGAAAATATTTGGGAAACTAGTTTCTTGGGCTTTTAGTGACTCTTGGTTTAAATTTGGTAGAGTACTCTTGGTTTTGATCTTGATCCCTTTTCCTCCCAGAGGTAGTCTCCGTTTTTCTCTTTTGTCTGTGTCTTTTGTCATAAGAAGGAAATACCTTCTTATGACATAATAGGGTAGGACGCAGGCATAGGCCCTATAAGCCTGCTGTCCGGGCCGGCCCCACAGACTGGTGAGTTTGCGAGTCTCACCAGACGGGCGTCTACAAACTTTGCTGTGGGTTATTATACACATGAAGTGAAGGCCATTGCCGAGGGCATCTTGGAAGCCAAAAAGGCCGCAAATTTGGTGGGCGGAGGTCGAGCAGTTAAGAGCCATTAGGGCGCTCGCCACTTTCAGAAGACTCCCGTGTCAGGATAAGTTGGGTCACGGAATGGTGTAGATGACACAGGTCCCCCGCCAACTGCAAGAAAATGTCCATGCAACGACGAGGTACTCTGTAAAGCACACAGTCCCCAACCCCGCGGCACCTCCCCCTCTAGGTATTATTCTGGCTCCAAGAGACCTAAGGCATGGCTAAAGCTGTCATTGTGCACATAAAAAATAAAAATAAAAAAAAAAAAACTGGATGAGGTTTTTCCTTCTTTCTTGTTCTGTGTCCTGAGAACTTGGCTTTGTGACCAGTGAGAATCTTCTCCTTGGTCTCCACCATACGGAAGGTGCATTTACCGGGGTGCACCTTGGTGGCCAGTCAAGTAGACTGGGGTTCCGAACTGTACAAATGAAGATCCTACTCGTCAATGGCCAGACGACGGATCCTTTGAATTGGAAAAACTTCTAAATTAGGGGAAAAAAAATTGTTTTGAGAGCTCTCACATAATTATTTAATTGGTACCTAAGAAAAAAGGCCAAAAAAAAAGGAAGGAAAAAAATTTGAATAGCCTTAAGACCTTGACTCAGGTTACAATTGAATTGAGAACGTGTAAAAGTGTAAGTGTTGATAAGATTATAAAGGTTGGAATGTTTGAGCTAATTTTATATAAAGAGGTTACATCAACTTTGCCTGAGTATGTTTTAAAATGTCTGACTGGGAATGCTTCCCTTGTCCAAAATTAGAAGACCAAGACCTATTGATAAAAATCTTAATGATAACTATGTTTAAAGGTATAAGAAGTGATGAAAATTGCATGAAATTTTGTAGGAAAAAACTGATGTTATTTCTATTACAGAACTGGTTAACAAAAATAGTAATTTAAATGATGGCTAATTTTATCTGAAGTCTATGAAGTCTTATAGGCAATCTAAATAATTATTGGGAATAAGTAACTAAATAGTTGTGAAAAAGATAAATGTTGGATGAACTTTAAACAATAATTATGTGTTATGGTGGTTACAGCTTCCAAACTCTTTTTGGTGACTTAAAACTTTGGAGTTTTGCTAAAATTTATGATAAAAAAATTCTCTGAGTATCATCATTTCCAAATAAGATAAGATAATAGACATTGATTGCTAAATGTACGTTTGTCTACTTTTGGC
The DNA here is from genome assembly GCF_020826845.1 of Diceros bicornis minor. Taxonomy (NCBI): domain Eukaryota; kingdom Metazoa; phylum Chordata; class Mammalia; order Perissodactyla; family Rhinocerotidae; genus Diceros; species Diceros bicornis. The sequence continues at coordinate 39,151,612 of NC_080758.1, forward strand.
TTTTCATTACAGGAAAACTAAAAGGTGTTTTGGGTCTATTGGTAAACGTGTTTTATTAAAAGATTGTACTATAAAGTAACATGTTTCTAGAAGTTATGAAGTGTTTATAAATTTTCCAAGCCACAAGATACTAATGTAAAAGAAAGTTTATAATTGTTTAGTTTTTACTTACAAATTGAGGTTTCTAAAGGTTAAAATTTCTAATTAGTATATGTGATTGAAAATTAAGAAAAATATGTCTGTGTACAAGGAAAGTAAGATATATAAAGAAGGAACAAAGAATGGAAATATTTTGTTTGGTTGATTAAGAAAAATAAATTTGTCCTCAAGTACTAGAAGGGAAAAGAAAGACATGGGACAAATTCTGAATGTAAAAAGAAAGTTATAGAAGGTTTGTGGAAGAGGAATTCTGGAAAAGGAGTTTTTGCATGGTCAAGTTGGCTAAAATTGAAATGAATTTAATTAAGTAAATGAGTTTTAATAGCAGAAGTAAGCTGGTGCAAAATTGAAATTTCTCGTAAAAGGATAATTTGCTTAAACTTGATAAAGAGGTTATAAAAGATTTTTCTTTACCTTTGAGTAAGTCTACCTAAAAAAAAAAACTGTTAAAATAATTTCCTATGTTCAAAAGACTGAGGTCTCTCTATTAAGGCTTTTTGGACTGTTAATGCTATGTTTGTTCTGACTTTTTATATTTTTGACAAGCTCCCTAAAATTCATATCTTAAATAAAGTCTTTTTTTTCTTTGAGAATTTTCAAAGGGCCCTGGAACTTCTCAAAGAAATTTGCTCTCTTCCTATAAGGAGGAAGATACTAAACTTATTAGGCTGATTCAGTATGTTAAATTACATAGAAAACATTGTCAGACAAGTGATGATAAGCCTGCTTAGGTGGTATTATGTGGGCAAATGTTATTGACATAGGTGTTTTAAAATTGGATAACATTACTAAAATTCTGATCTGTCCTGGTTATCAGTCATAATTCTGGTTATTATTATTTTAAAGTGTTGTATGTCACAAAATTAACCAAATTTGTCAATTGCCATTTTGAGGTCTTGTTGTTTACAGACTTATTTCTTTGCTCTAATGCTTTTGCAAAATGTTTCAACTTCAAAAAAATTCATGGAAAGGACTCTGACATTTACAGTGGAGTACAGGTTTCTGATAAACTTTCTGATCATAAAACTAAACTTGGTAAGAAATTACAGAAATCTGATGGAGAAACTGACTTCATGAAGCTGCTAACAAAAGACTGAGATCGAGAATGGATTACACAAGACTGAATGAACTGATAAGGATGATTATAATTTTTATGATTTTTCATTTAAAGTATTGCTGAATTTTTAATGTTTTGTTTTTTCAGATTTAAGGAAAACTTTTTCTCTTTTCTCCTGAGCTAGCTATGATTTATAGCAATTTGGTAAATGATATTTTTGTAAGTAAAATTAAAATATTTATCTTTTTCTCTCTACCTGATCCCTCGAATTTAAAAACTCTTAGTAAGTGAGTATTGTTGTTTTCATGGCAATATAGTTATTTGCATAAGTTCAATAAGAATCTGTTCTCCTTATAACAGGACACAATTGGAAACACTGGTTATATTACCAAGGCTGTGACTGGAACATCATATTTGCAATATAACCATACAGCTTTTGAGGAATGAAGATTGGACTTTATGGAATAAAGCCACGTGGAAATATTGGCCTGGTACCTTTATGTTCCAAGCAGCACTTACCAGGATAAGTAAAGAATGTCACTTATCTGGCAGGTACAAGGAACCTCGAAATGTTTTGGGGAAACCTCGGAAGAGAGGAATTCACCCAAATCTATAGGTATTGCAGGCAAAGTCTAATGACAAAATCCTTGGCTTGGCTTTCCTGGCCTCGAGAGACCTTTAAAGTTCAATCTGAGATTCCTTATAAAAAGTTCCAGCAAAGCAGATTTAAAAGAGCCTATGTGATCAATTGCTATTCTTGCTGTACTTATGTAAATAATTGGGCCAACTCTATTGGAACTAGACTTATTTTGCAAACTAGTTAGTTTTAATTTGGCTATCTTTCATAAAAATGAGGGTGATTTTAGAGAGAAAAATTATATTTTAGTAAAAACTATAGTATACATTTGCGGATATTAGATCCTAGTTTTGTTAATTGTCTTTTAAGGTTTTTGTTTTATATCTGTTGACTGGACTGGATCCTGATTTCTTCTAGTCTCCTGAAATATCTGGCTACAGATATCCAAACTAACGTTTTTGATTTTTTCCATCATTTTCATTTGAAATCACTAAAAACTGAACCTGCCCTTTTTCCTGAAGCCTTACAAACTGAAGCTGATGGACTTGATATAAACTTAAGAGATGACCTGAAGACACCATCAGAGACATTTTAAACTGCAAGAGATACTTTGACGCTGACATCTAAAAATCTTCTTAACTGGCTGTTCTCTTATCTCAAACTCGTTTCTAACTTGCTCCAACCATTAACCTTGTTTTTTCTTCTTGTTTACATAGAAATGCTTCCATTAAATACTTGATTGCTTGCTTCCATAATATAGGGGTAACCTTGAGAGACCACCTGCATCACCACCTTCCAAAATGAACTTAATTGAACTGATCTAGTATCAGGACAAAAAATGTGTTCAGTAAGATGAAACAGCCTACCAACTCAGCTTCTGGACTATGAAACTTTAAGTTTCAAAAGGACTGTGAAACTTGTAGTTTCAAAGGCGGGACTGTGGGAGATCAAGATTTGGCCACCCTGAAATCTATCTCTTTACCTTGGTTGTTTTCTCTAAGGACATTTGACCTCCCCCACTAACTGCCTGAAGAATTTGACATGGGAGCTCCTTCCTGGAACAGATCTATCATGATGGCTGTAAAGATAACGTAGGGTAACTATTACAATAGGAAAGGCACCAACAAGCCCCTCTTATCAGAAGTTCTGTCTCTCTGGCCACATTCTCTGGATGACCCTGTGAAGAGTTGCCAGACAATCATTTACATTTATAAGGGAAATCTCCATTTGTAAAGGTATCTCCCTCTCTGTTTGGAGAAGAGAGGGGGATGAGCTCATTTCTAGTGACTTATCAGTGTGGAAGGTGAGGCCTTGAGCTACATAATAAACCTTACTCTTGTTTACTGTGCTTTAGTGGTAATCTCCTGTAACTGACTCCCCCCACCCCCAAAATCCTCCTTTGTCATTGGCTAAACATGGTATTTAAGATGAGAATTTCTGCTATTGTGTTGAGAAACGCAGTGTTCCTGCTTTCTCCCATGTATACATGTTATTAAACTTGGTATTATTTTCTCCTGCTAACCTGTCTTGTTGATTATTTGGCCAGCCAGAAGAACCTTAAGGGAAAGGGCAGAGGGAGATTCTCTCTCTCCCCCCTGACAGTCCCAATACATGAGGAACCTCCACTATGCACTGAGCTATCTGAGTGGGTCTCATCCCAAGGAGAGAAGCACACACTTTCTTAACTATCTCCTTGCTGTCTCTTCAGCCTTAGAAACTGGTGACCCAAAAATAGACTGTCCTAGCTCTTCAGCTCTTTTCTCATCTGGTTAAAGGTTCTTGGGTTTATCTTTGTAAAATTTACTTCAGGGAAGATGGGACCAAAATAATTTTAGGTTCAGAAGTTCTGAAATGAAAGGTGAAATTACTCCCAGTTTTAATTAGTGACTGCATGGAATAGCTCCCCAAGAACTGACAAGGAAAAGAGAAAAAAGAAAGGAGAAATATATTTCCCTCAAAAAACCCTTCCATTTGAACAATTATCCCAAAATACAACAAAACAAGGCATTTTGAGTGAGTTTTTTTTTAGGATATGCCCGCACATTCTACCATGACATATGTGGTATTCTGGGTGGGGCAGGATTGTTGATAGTCTAGGTAAAGGAGTCATAATTTGAAGCAAACAAGAAGAAGATAGAAAACCCTTCTTATGGTTTCAGATGTATTTATGAGTTGCTCTGTTCTTTTTTAAAGTTTAAGTGTAAGATATTTAATTCCAGGGGCGGCCCCGGGGCGTAGTGGTTAAGTGTACGCAGTCTGCTGCTGGCTGCCCGGGTTTGGATCCTGGGCGCACACGCCGCACCACTTGTCAGGCCATGCTGTGGCGGCGTCCCACATAAAGTGGAGGAAGATGAGCATGGATGTTAGCTCAGGGCCAGTCTTCCTCAGCAAAAAAAAAGAGGAGGATTGGCATGGATGTTAGCTCAGCACTGATCTTCCTCACCCCCCCCAAAAAAAAAAATTCCATGTTTACATACGACACGCAGCATAGAAGCACATATATTTCTCCAGGCTTAACCGCAAGTGCAACAACACTCTCAAGACTCAGCAGTGAATTTCTCTTACAATATGTCTATGGAACGTCAACTGAGTGAGATTTCACTTTCTGTGGATTTCAGCCATCTCTTCAGTTTCTCCGTGTTACTGAAATCTCATTGTTACACTCAGAGAGTTTGTCTTCTCTTAGGGCTCAATTTCAAAGCATTTCACTGCCTATGACAAGACAGAGTACGTAAGATGCTGATGAGTTTGGATTTCTTTCCCAGTCTCTCAGCTTTTCTTTCTTATAGTTTGGCATCTCATTCCTGTATTACATCAGATGCCAATTAGAATTCCTGCTTGATCTTGAGATGTATCAAAGGTGCTGACCGACAAGGCATTAGGTACAGCTTAAATTTAGTCTTTAATCACTACTACTTTTAAAACATTTAATAGTGTAATTAGGAAAAATTCAGAAAGCACTTGAAAACTTCACATAATGATAAATCCAGATTTTAGTGAGCCTGTCAGATGTTATTACCCCATTCATGATACCAGTACCAGAAGGATGAGTCAATTTCTCAATATACTCAGAAATAATATTTCAGACTAAAGTATGAGCTGGATGTCCTATTTTGGTCTGTTCTTTCTCATTTTTGAGTGTTCCCTTCTCTTTTTCTTGCAAGATGCTATTGAATTAAAAATAATGATAATAATCTTCAAAGTTCTCATTTAAAAGTAATGCTATAAAATTTCTTAGTCGGGGGGAAAGTCTTGGGAAAGAGGAATCATTTTCTGGGTCAAAAGATTAAAAGGATTTATTTTTAAATCTATTAAATCTGGACTCACTAGTACTCCATTCGATTTATTAAGCTGAAACAAAATAATCAATAAGGCACACCAACATTTTGCATTAATAAATTTACTTTAAGGAGTCCCAGATGATAGGGTTATGAAGAGGAGACAGCACTAGGCACATATTTATTTTTCAATTAGTAGATTTCCAAAATAAATCATTCTGTATACTGAGAATTTTACTTCAGTGGGAAAGATGCCACAATTATTTGTTTTCATTTCATTGTTAAATCAGAGCATGTTCAATAAAACAAATAGATTGCTTATTGAATACAAATCTACTGATAATATTCACTAGATAACTATGATGTTTCCCCTGGGGCGTGAGAGATTGGGGTGCCTCTTCCCAAGAAAATTTTGTTTGTTGTGACATATTTCTACAAATCTTTAATTTTACTTTAAAATAGGTGTTGGATTTTATGCTCCTGCAAGGAGAAAACCTGAATTCACAAACAGAGGCACCTGACATGAGATAGGTTAAAAATATTTTGCAAATAGAATATACCAGAGTTAGCAGAAAAGTCTGCTTTGGGGGAAACTTCTATTATGAATAAAATTGTTGTTTATCACTTTTATTTTCACCAGAAGGCAAATTAGTCATCACATAGCCTGTTCCATTTTTTTCTTGAAATCAGGTCACTTAATCCCTTCTGGGATGTATTCAGAATGAGAGTCTATAGTTTCCTCTCAGATTAATCTGGAGAGAATTTCAAGTTGCAAGTCTTCATATAATAGGGCATATGGAAATGGATCTAAAGTGTCTGACAATTTTAATGATATGACTTCATTCACAATGGCATTACTTGTGAATATAATTTAAATGAAAATGTAGGCGAACCAAATCCCCATATGACCTCAGCAACTCTAAAATTATACTCCTGTAATGTGCTTTATACCAAAATACCCTAAATATAGCTGGTAACCTCTAAATGCCAGCGTTTGTGGATGGAAACCTATTTCTGAGCACAATATATCATCTGTTCCTAGGACATAACAGTTACTATTTATTCTTCTTAGACGAGAATCCATGTTTAATAATATTTATGATTTAAAGTTAGAACTAGCTAAATGCAGGAAATTCAAAAGTTCAGTTGGACAGTTGGTGTTTTATTCAATGCCTATTCAGTTTTATTCGTTTTTTCTGAATATAATGGCGCAGCCTGAGGAGGGAGGTGAGGTTGTTTCAGTTCCCTGACTTAAAAGTTGAACAACCATTGCATAATTATCAAACTGATATTATTTCTCTAAGAGGAATCTACAAGATAAATTTCTTGTTTTCATAGAAGAATCAAAATATGGATTTTAATGCTAGTTAGAGCCCTAACCACATAGGAAAAAGATCTAGAAAAAAATCAGTATAGACAGAAAGATAGACATAGATAAATAGATAGATAGATAGACAGACAGACAGACAAAGTAATAATTCTCGAATGCTCTGTAGTGAAAGACCAATTTATTTTGTTTTTAATTTCCAATCTCTCAAGGATGTATACTTTTGTAAAATAAAATAAAAATGATTTATAGAAAGTGAAATAAAAAATAAGCAAAGGCATACAAACTACAAAGCCACATTTCTATTATTAGATTTAACAGTCAAAGAAATTACACTGAAATGAATATGATCAGAAAAAGAATAACAGAGGGAAATTGGTGCAGAAGTTTCTAAATGGTCACTCTCGACTTCTGCAGTTTCCTCATCACAGACTGGCACCAGTCCACGGACTATACCTTGAGAAGCACTGAGATAAAACAAATATTCTTGCCTTGCCTTTCTCTTTATTAATTTCATATTTGGTACATATCTCAGCATTTCTAAAAGTGTGCTAGCAGCAGCATTTTAGTAAAACAAGGAATGTTTTTCCTCTGTCTGCCTATCCTTATCCAGTAGCTGGGGATGATGCTGGGAGCTGGGGAAGGTGGCACGCTACAGAAAAATGTGGGGAGTGGTTCCTACCCTAAAGAATTATAACCCATCAAGAAAAGAAAGCATGTTGAACTTAACGAAGTGTTTCCCCACTGTGGTCATGGATTAGTGGGGTGTCATAGACTTCTTTCAAGGTGCGATTCCTGTATGCACCAAATAATGTCAGCAGACTGAAAAAATGCTTCATAATAAAAGCCATAACACACTATCCTATGGAAAATGAAATAGATTGTGGGAGCAAGTTGAGAAGAAAATACGTAGCTTGATTGTGGAGGCCTTGAAATACTAGCTAAAGGTGAACTTTTATCCATTACACCAGGGACAGCAAAAACATTTCAACATAAAAGTTGAAATCTCTGATTGACAAGTAGTAACTTCCTAAAGCTCAGCGTTGAAAATGACTCTGAAGTTGTACTCACCCTCAAAGAGGAAAAGGCCTGTAATTGATTACTGATGTCTGCCACAGGCACATGCGAGGGAAGCAATGGCAGACATTTACTATTTCTGCCCCAGAGCCATGGTTTCCAAACCTGCCTGAAAGTTGAAAAAACTTAGGGTTTTAAAAAATTCATGTCTATGAGCCCCACAAGCATTTAGCAACTGGTCTATATAGTGGAGGAGAATTAAAGACTTTTGAGTAGATAAAAGTGAGATATAAGATGGAAAGCTATCCACTGAGTGCAGAATGAACAAGAGCCCAGAACATGAGCTGAGGGAGGGTTGTGACAATAACTGCACAACGAAACAAAACAAAATTCCTATTTGAGAAACATTTCAAAAAGTCGTAGAATATTGGAGCTGAAAATTATTTTTAAAATATAGCCCAACTTTCATTTTAAAAATATAGAAACAGAGACACATAGATGTTAAGTCTCTTGCTCTAAAACATTTGTTAACAACTTAAAGAACAGGAATTAGAACCACAGTCTCTTGTTTCCCAACTTTTCCACTTCCATTTCTGACATTAATAGAACTTAGCAACTCAATAAATGTGAAGATCAGGATTAAAGAATCACAGATAATTCCCATATTTTGAGATTGAATTACTGGGAGAATAGTAGATTCACTGTCAGTAGAGGTCTTTTTATTTTAATTCTGATAACAAAATACTTGTCAATGAAATGGGCCATTAAAATATAGTATCTTTATTAGTAGAGGCATTTCTCTCTAAAATACACTAGATGGTATATTAGTCAGGACAGACTAAGTTAGGCCACAGCAACAAAGATCCCTAAAATCTCAGCAATTAAAAGCTCAACAACACAACAAAAGCTTATCTCTTGTTTTCCAAAAGTACATTTATGGGTATAGTTGACTCTCAAGGGCAGCTTTCCTATACCTACAGGTGTTAACTCAACATTCCATGATCCTTATCCTACCAGTTAAATGCTTCTATCCAGAAATGACACATACTACCTCACTCACATTTCCTTGGCTAAAGCAAGTCATGTGGCTATGCCAACTTCAAGGGAGATGGTGGTGTAATCTCCTGTACACTTGGAAGAGGAGATGCTGGTGAACAGTCATAATACTACCAACAATAACAGGTGCAGTAAGATTTGAAAAAAGGTAAAGATGAACGTGCCCCAAACAACGAATATCTGATATGTGAGTGTGTTCTGCTGACTTTTTTGGGACAAAAGTCTTGTGTGGTTTTTATGTGATCCCTTCAGGGATCCTAGCCCACAAGAATGTGAATAATCAGTAAAGCTGTATTTTTCTACTTTTCCATATGGTACGTAGCTCAAAGGGAAATGCTGTAAAGGAAAAGTTTCAGATCAAGACTAAGATATATTTTATGACAACATTTGCCAAAAAAAACACATAAATTTAAAAGACATCCACTTTAAAAAAATAAAATTCTAATTTACCTATGAAATAGAAACATAAAGATTTACTGATCTTCCAATTTTGATATCTAGTTAAATATGTGTATATGTCATTTTTTGTTTGTTAGAATGCTGGTGTTGGCAAGTTATCATCCTGAAGAATTTTTAAAGGAATCCTAAAAATCTTTCAGAAGTACTATGCCTACATCGGCTCTATTATGTCTAAGTCATAACTCCACAGGACAATTTTGGAAAAAAGAAATTGGAATAAAAAAAGATGCGAAGGTTGAATTGTCAAACCCCAGGCATTGGTTGAGTAGTCACAACATTAAAGCAAATGACTGAAAATTGAAAATCATGCTAATCAGCAAGTTATTTGTTGCCACAGTGCCAAAAGGCCACACTTTGTATATTCTAGAAAGTTAACGGGTTGTATGGTACATCCTTAATTTTTTACTTCCATTTCTCAAAAATGTTGGGAATCATAATGTCAACAGAGAAAATGTTGCCTGGTTATTTACACAGACTCCACATTTTTGTGGAGGCTATTTTGTGAATTTCATGCCCTAAAACTGGTTCTTTGTGGGCCAATGTAAGGAGCAGTTAAAGGGCCCTTCTCAGATTTCCATTTGCCTGTGAGTATTGCTCCTCTACAAGTAGAGGATCATATTTTTCTACGTGTTGACACCCCACTGGCTTATAAAATGGCAGAGCCAGGACCCCTCCAGCATACCTATGTGCAAATTTCTCTGGAGTGGAATTTCCTGGACACAGGTGTTGTGCATGTACAACTAGATTAGCAATGGTAACTTATTTTCCAAAGTGTCCTTGTCAATTCCCACTCCATCCACTGATGTCTGGGAGTCCCTTTGTTACAGTTGCAAACAAGGGCAACTGACCTAGCAGTGCACACATCAAGCCTGCTTAAGAAGTGTGTATCTTGGGACACTCACAGAGATGAGACCAGTAGAGAAGGGTGGGTCTCCTCTTGTCCCCATTGCTACCTGAGGCAGCACACAGCCAAATGACACGGCCAGAAGTCCGATTCTGAGAGAGGAACGCCCACATCTTGGTCTGAGGGTTTTTAAGAATCACTATTGAGGAAGTGCCAGTCTCTCCCCTCATATGATCAGAGGCTCCAACACAACAAAAATAAGATGTGACAGAGTCTTGGCCTCAGCCCTCTCCTGTCAGCTCAGTGTTGATAGCTGGGGTGTCCCAGCTGCCCTTCCTCTGGCCCAATCCAAGGGCCGCCATCCAAGTCTTCAACTGACTCCTTAAATGCTATACTATGGCCAGTTTCCATGAAGCTTTGAAGGAGGCCAGTACCTTTTCTGGAAGGCCAGTCTTCAGGGTACCAGTCTTGGACGAATTAACCCCTACCTTTCACTCCACATCCCTTTCGTTTTGCAGTCACTTTATTATTAATTTCTAAATTAGAAATATTAATATTTCTAATTATGTTGAAGTTAGAGTATATGGTACGTATGATTGTAAATCTTTGAAAGTTAAGACTTTCTTTCTGGCCTAGCATACCATTAATTTTCATAAATCTTCTGTGTGTTGCCAGGAACAATATTTTAAATATATATATTGTATCAAACTTGTTAATTATGTTGTTCAAAACTTCTACAGCCTTATTTTTGTTTGACTGACCTATCAATCACTTAGAAAGGTGTGTTGAAATCTCCCAATATGCTGATGGATTTTTTTGGCTTCCTCTGTATAGTTTTATACATTTTTAGTTTATTTATTTTAGGCCTATTTTGCAAAATGCAAACAAGTTTATAACATATTTTTCTGATGAATAAAAACTTTTTTCAATATGTAAATGATCCTCTTTCTCTCTTATAATGTATTTTACTTTAACTCAATTTTGTCTTATATTATTATATTCCTACCCACTTTCTCTTAATTAGTATTTGACATGTATTTGTTCTATACTTTTACTTTTCAACTTTTCTGTGACCTTTGTCCTTTAAAAAGCATTCACTTATTTTTTTTAATCCAGAAGGAAAAAAATCTTTGAATTTTAATGGGGAGTTTAGTTCTTTACTTTATTGATTGTGAGTGCTAATATATTTATTTTTCTTTTTTTCGGCCTATTTTGTACCTGTTTATTCTATTTTGTGTGTGTGTGTTTGTTCATCTTTCTCTATGCCACTTGACCTGAGGTTTATTTTCCCCATTCTATTTTTTTTAACATCTACTTGTTTGGAAATTCTGCATTCAATTTCTATTTTTTTAGGGATTCTTCTGGAAATTTTAACATGCATTCTTAGGTTAAGATGTTTAACTTAATTGATATCTTAACTTTGCTCCTAAATGAGAGATGAACTTTAAAACACTTAGCTTCAGTTACTCCTTCTTCTGAATGAGATTCAGTTGTTGTCTAGAATTCAAGTCTATCTGGATTTTTCTAACCTCCCAAATTAGATATTATTATCATTACATCTAATCAATGTTTGTTAGATTTACCAACATATGCATTATTTTAATTTTGATTTGTTTCATTTTCATTTCAGACATACCTTCTGGAATAATTTTCTTTCTACCTGAATAAATTCCTGATGTGCAGCCTTTGTGAGGGTCTCCTACTTGTAAACTCTCAGTTTTTGTCTAGAATGTCTTTATTTCACCCTTGTTTTCTCTCAAAGTATACGTTTATAGATTTACAGGTATTTTCTCTCAGCACTTTATAGATCTTGCTCCCTGACTCTTATCTTCCATTGTTGCTGCCAGAAGCCTCTGTCAGTCTAAGAGTTTCTCCTTTGTAAGGGATTTTTGTCTTCTTTGTTATAACTCACTGTAAGATTTTCTGTTGTCAGTGTACTATGAGCTCACCATCATGTGTCTAGATGAGTTTCTTTTTATTTATTTTTCTTGAGATTCATTGGGACTTTTTAATCTGAGGACAGGTGGCTTCAAGCAATTCTGGAGACATCTTAGGCATTACCTCTAAGAACACTCCTGCTCTCCTTCTTTCTTTTGTCTCATTTTAGATGTATGTAACTATATCCTTCATGTGTCTTAATCACTCTTTCATATTTTCCATTCCCTTGTCTCTCTGTATTGCAGTCTGGGTAATTTCTCCAGATCTCTTTTCCAGTTCACTAAGTAGCTCTTCAGTTGTGTCTAACCTATTGTTAACTCCATCCATTATACAGCAACTCCATATCTGAAACTCTATGCCTTAGAAATACGCAAGTACACATAGGTTTTGTATAAAGGATGTTCTGTGCAGACTTATTTGAAGTAGGAAAAAGAAAGCAAAATATCTCTCAGTAGGGAAATGGTTCAATAAATTATACACATCTGTTCAGCTAAATTAATACTACACAGCTATCTAAATCAAGGGTTTTGCTTCACATATTCCAACTTGGACCAATGCCCATCCACATATAGTAGAAAAACATAAGTTCCAGTGTGTGTGTCTGTGTCAGTGTGGGTGCATAGAGAATGGTCTAAAAGTGGCTATTCCATATTGATATGCAATTTTAGTGTAAAATACACACTGGATTTCAAAGACTTGTAAGAAAAAATGTAAATTATCTCATAATAATCTTATATTGATTGCACGTTGAAATGATAGTACATTAGATATATTAGGTTAAATAAAATGTTATTAAAATTAATTTCACTTATTTCTCTCCACTTTTTCTTATTTCTAGCAGACATTTTAAAATTACATATTATTTTTAAAAAGCTGTTGATTTTCTAATTTAAAATTCATTTCACATTTCTAGAATTACTCTTCGTTCTTTTACTGGTTAGTGCAATGTTGATATTCTCTATTTCTTAGTCACATTTTCAATACTCCTTTATTTTTTTAATATATCCATCCCACTTATTTCGTATTTGTTACCTGGTAATGACAATATTGACTCTCATTATAGGTGTGATTCTGAAACGTGTTGTTTCTGCTGCCTCTCTCCAATGGTAGCTCATTTCCTCTTGTATTTATTAATCCTTGGAATTTATCTGTGAAAATTCTGAGTTTAATTTACATTTCTCCAAAGTAAATTTGCATTTTCTTCCGCCAGGGATGTGGAACTCTACCACTCCAACACAAATTAAAACAAAAGTTCACCTACTAGTTTGAGGGAAAGTCACATAGGCAATATGATTTTTTCACTTTTCATTAAAGTATAATATCTATGCACAGAAATGTGTGCATATCATAAGTGAAGGGCTCAATAAAGTTTCAAAAAACTAAGCCTATCTGTGAAGTCACTACCCAAATCAAGAAACAGAATATTATAAGTACCTAGAAGCAGAAGGCCTCCACAGCTCTGCACTACATATATCTACGTATTTTACCACTTGGTACTCAGAGCAAAGGCTGAATTCAGCAGACACCGTCAAGGTCTCCTCTACGGGTATAGCACCTCTTTCCTGGGGGTTGGCTCTGCCTTCTCACCTGTGGGGTTTCAAGCTTTGTCCCCTGTTCCCCTTGTGAGTGGCCAATTTAAACTCAGGCTCCAGGCTATTTGAGATATTCCGCCAGGACAAAATTGACTCTAGTAATTTAATATTCTCCAGATATGAGCTTTACTCTTGCTTCTGACCCCTTAGAAAAAGTTCTTATTTTCCAACAAGGTCAGAAATGTATGAGAATGAGAAAGAGAAAGAAAGAAAGAGAGAAAGAGAGACAGAGAGAGGAGGGAGGAACAGAGTGGGGGAGAAAGGTTGATTTTAACATTTAAACCAGAAATAGGGAATTAGTTCAATAAGTTATCATAAATGATAAAGATGAAAAATTCTACAGCATTAAAAATCTTGCTTTTTAGGGAGTATTTAATAATATGTGAAAATATTCATGATGTTATTAAAAAGAAAATAATGATTCAAACTTATAAAATATGATCCCAAACCTCTAAAATCATTTACGGTTTTGTACAGACCTAAAAATAAAGGAAATAAATGAATTAAAGTATTAACAGTGATTTTCTCTGGGGACTGGACCCATGTGTTCTTTTATTCTTATGCTTTTCTGTATTTTATGCAACGTGCACATGCTCATTTTATAATATGAACAAAAATTAGGAAGGATTAAGAAGAAAGAGCAGGAGCCAGAAAACATGTTTCACCACCCACTTGCACTGCCAGTGACATGCTCAGACTACGTCAGAGACATGAGAGAAACTGGACAAAATTGAATAACCCCAATAATGCTCAACAAGCGAAATCTGCAGCAAAGTGGGCACGACACGGCTCTGCCTTCTTCGACACATGCTGATTACCATCAAATGGAAAATGCGACTTCATCAAGGAGGAAGCCTTTGACTCTTTCCACCCCTGGGTCTTTTCTGTTGCAGCACTAATCTCCCTGCCTCGAAGCAGCACACTGCAGGTGCAGAAGGCATATAACGAAACTCTTCATATCCTCTCATTTAAGACTCATAATTTTGTGGTTCCTCAGCTTGACTGATTTTGTGAAATACTGGAAGGCATGGGATTCAAGGAAGGAGGGAAAAGCAATAGTAGCTTTTTACCAATTTCCATTGTTTGCAAATAAATTATAGGAAGAAATATGCCTTTTTTCCAAATAGCAGGGTTGATCCGTACTCATGCTTTTGGGGCAGTAATTAGAAAGCTGGACCTGTTATTTAAGACCACTTTTAGGACCAGGTAAGAAAACAAAAGATGGAAATAAGTTGCCTAAGAGAATGCTTTTATGATTCTCTCTCTTTGGAGTTCTGAACAGGGCACCTCAATCTTGAGGCCTCACTACTCGAAGACGTGGGACTCTGATCAGCCGCATCAGCACCACCTGGGAGCTTGCTGGTAACACAGATTCTGGGCCCCACCCCAGACCTACTGAACCAGAATCTCCAGGGATCTGTGGTTTAACAACCTCCCTAATGATGCTTATACACACGAACATTTCAAAACCACTTGAGAGCATCCAAAAATAATATGAAGCAATCACAGTTCAAATCAAAAAGAAAAGGAGACCATTTTATTCCTCTGAATATCTGAATTCTTCTCTCATCTGAGAGGAAAACTTACTATCAACTCTCACCCTAGTAGCCACAATTAGGTGTGGGAACTCTATGCACATCAACAAACAGAGGTCAGGGCTGCGTTTAAGCGGCCTGGTCCATAACAGCTTCCCTTCCACGGTCAAACCCCGGGAGTGGACTTTTTGTTCAATTTCTCCTTTCATCCTCTTTGAAGAGATGCAACTTTGAACTAACAGTGTCGCCTTTGGGAACTGTTTTGTGCCTGCCATAAATTGTCTTCCTCTCTGTCACTTTCCGGTAAGCCAGTGCAAAAATAGGGACGAAACCAACAAAAAATGCAAGAAAACAGGAAACTCTCTAAGACACAGGAGTTTGCCAGCTTAATTTAGTTTTTTTTTTCCTTATGCATTGCCATGGTACATAATTTTCTACCTTCCTTTTTAGAATCATGGTTGATTGAACATTTAAAAAAAATTTTTGACAGCAAGCATATGCCAGACTATGAAAATAAGTGAAAAACCTGAACTAGGCCTTTGGAATCTTTTTTTTTAGTATCATTCACTATGAAGGACCAAGACTTTTATCAATCTAACTTTTGAAAAATGTTGATTAATTCTTTACTATGTGTTAGGAAGGTTTCACGGTAACAATGTCCTCCCATCAAAACTTATCTATGCTATTTCCCATTCCGTCCCTACGCCGGTTATGGTAATATAGTAAACTCTTCTATAATAATAATGTGTATGGATGACTATGTTCCAAATATTTTTCCCCCTTGCTCTTGTATCACTTACCTATTACCATATTAATGCTACATAACAAACAACCACAAACCTCCGGGGTATAATACCACAGCAATTATTCTGCACATGTCAGAGGTCAGCTGGGGATCTGCTGGGGGGCTCTGTGTCTTTTGGCTGGGCTTGCTCACTTGGCTGTGTGCCAGCTGGCTAACCATTGATCTAGACCAGTCTCAGCTGGGCTGACTGGGCACTTTGAGTCTCCTCTACGTATCTGTCACATTCTAGCAGGCTACCTCAGGCATGTCCTCATGGAGATGACAGAGACACAAGAAAGAGCAAGGCCTCTTGAGTTGTAGACCTGGAACCACTATACTGGCACTTCTGCTTCATTCTATTGGCCAAACCCAGGCACATGGTCAAGTCCAGAAGCAGAGACAGAGGACATATCAAAGTTACATGGTAAAGGGAGGGGATGCAAGGAGGGTGAAGGGTCAGGGTCTTGTCTGCAATCAATCTACCACACCTCCTCCTTCAACCCAGCAGCAAAACCTGTCAATTCCACCTTAGAAATACTTTCCACATCCATCCAATTTCTCTTTCTTATTACTACCACCACGTCAGGCCACCATGACCTCTTGCCTATCACCCCCTAAGTGTTCTGTGCACATCTTTCTTGCCCATTGCTCCTTAGGCCATTCTCAACACAGCAGTCAGAATAATCTTTTAAAGGGAAAACTTGCTCTTGCCACTCATTTGCTTCCGTCCACTCAATGGCTTCCTATTGCTCTCAGGATAAAGGCAGACATCCTGAATATGGCGTGTAAGGCCCTGCCCCAACTGAATGTGGAACCTGCCTCCCTCTTCAGCCTTATTTAGCTCCCCTGTACCCTCTGGGCTCCAACCACACTGGCCTGCCTTCACTTTCTCCAATGCTGCACCTCCCCACACCACAAGGCCTGTACACAGTGGGTCCTTCTACTGCAACCAGTCTTTGCCTAGTTCAATTCCCTGCATCAAGCAGATCGCCATTCAAACATCACTTCCTTACCCTCCTGACACTATAACACGGTATCCTAGTTTTATGCTATCAAAACTGCTCGTAAATTTCCACCACTGTCCTTACCGCAATTTATAATCAACAATTATCTGTGTCATTAATTGATTAACATCCATCCCTCACTAAACTATAAAACTCCATGGTGTCAGAGGTCCTGTCTGTAGGTTCAATGTGGTTTTCTAAAACATTTACCAAACTATAAAAGAAAAATAAATTATATTTTACTTAATTTTAAATACAAGATTTCTTATATCTTGAACTTGAATGAAATGACTATGTGCAATGGTGCTATGTACCTAGGTTCCTTTAAAAAGGCATTCAAATTAAATGTAGCAAAACATCAATTATTTCTCTGCCTTCCAAATTTATCAGCCAAACTCTCTCTTTAATTTGAGCACATATGTCTTGCCCCTGGGAATAAAACCATGAAACAGATTAGCCAGATTGCTGGTAAATTATTCTTGAAGGTTTGCGTTTATTTTTTGGTCATTTTTAAAATGATTCCCTACATCCTCTGTAGGGGGGAAACATAAATTCAAGTGTGTGCCAAAAAGGTGTAAAGCAAGTGTCAGATTTGTATTCTGACAACTGAGACACACAACCTACACATTCAACAAAAATAGTATCTCCCTCTTTTACAAAAACCTGAATTATAATTAAAACTGCAAAAACATATGCATGCAACAGTATTTAACAGTGATTTGGTATAATCAAATTTTAAATAGTTCAGAACTTTGGTTGATGTATTTTTGTATGTGTTGACCTGATGAGCCAATGTAAATATAATAGATTGTGCTAGAAAAGCCACTCATTACATTCAGGAATCACTTCCCCTCAATTCCACACTTTCTTTTTTGTGAACCTATTTTCAGACAGCCCCAGAAAGAGCAGCCCCATAGAAGATGGTAGCTCTCCCTGTCATGGAGGTTTGACACAGTTTGGGCCTCTGATTCAAAGTGGACCAGAGGCCTCCTCCAGGCAGTTTGTAATTAGGACACAAAGGCATTAAGCTGTGTGCAAGGGGAAGGTCAGGTAAATTCCAGGACTGAATCTCCTCTTTTTAGGGAGGGGATGTAGGTTACAGAGCAGTCGGATAAAGGCTGATTTCTCTGAGAAAAGGAAGAAAAGAGAATAAATGTTACGTACGGGAGAATGAGGGAATTCTTGTGGTGAGACAGGCAAGGTGAAAGAGAAAGTGTGCAAGAGGAGCAAGTGTGCAAGACATCCTTGGTTCCTGATACTGTTTGTTTCCAAGTCCATGCCGGGGAAGGCTTGGCTGTGTTTTCTGTCATACATCCCAAGAGAATTCCTTAAAGCCATATAATATAAATTCCCTTACTTATTCAGTGAGTTTCTGTTTCTTATGAGAAAATAATTTCTGGCAAAGACAGACACTTAAGAGAAGAGGCAACATAGTCAAGGCCCAAGGATTCTTGCCTTTTCAGAGTTTCACTGTGGAGTCTGAATCCTTTCATTCCTGGAATTGCTGAAGGCGATTCTGACTTTATCTGGGCAGTTACTTCTTTGGTGAATTACAACTCTAAAAGGGAGCCTCCTATGGAAGAATCACACACTTTGAGTGCCAGAAAAAGTCTTTCAAGGAGTTCTTTCATTCTAGCTGTGCATCGTAGCCACTTGTGAAATTTACAAGAGTCTAGAAGTTGGGGCCCAGCCATGCTGCTTCAGTGGGTGTGGAATGGGGACAGAGCCGATAGATTGACATCCACAGGCGATTATTGTGCACAGCCTCGGTTAAAACTACAGTGCCTTAGAAATCAACCCACCAATCCTTCCTTTAAAAACAAAATCATTGAAGCCATTATCAATTAACTATCGCTGTATGACAACCTGAAAACTCAGTGGCTTAAAATAATAAGAATTATTGCTCATGAGTCTATGGGCCAACCAGGCAGCTTTTCGGGTCTTGGCTAGATCCACACATTCATATGGGGTCACATAGGTGCTCTGCTGTCATGGCTGGGCTCTCTCACATATTTGAGGTCGACAGGCTGGCTGCTGTAGAATGCCCTGAGCTGGGACAACTGGGCTCTCTGCTATGTGATTTCTCACACTCCAGCAGGCAGCTCAGAGTTCTAAGAAAGGAGAGCAGAAGTGCGTGGGGCCTCCTGAGAGAAAGTTCAGAACTGAGACAACATCACATCCTCTGAATTCTATTGGTCACAGAAGGTCACAAGGCCAACCTAGATTCAAGGGGTGGGGAAATCGACTCCATTTCTGAATGGGAGGGGCTGCACAATCTTTAACTGATGTGCATACGGGGTTGGGGGTGGGGAATCATTATAGCAACTCTTTGCAATCTATCTACCAGAGGCCCATAAAGAGTTAAGTAAAGCTCAAGGTAGCAAAGAAACAGATTCCCTGATGTTTAGTTGAGTGTTTTCCTCCCACCCATGCCTAAGATCCCTTTTCACAGGTTATAAATCCAGATTCTCCTTTCCAGCTTCCCTTGGACACACACCTGAGAATACTAACAGCAAAAGCTGGCTTCAGTTCCATTTTTATTCAAGGCTCCATGTCAGCTCACATCAGCTAGCACTGCCTGAAGAGAGTCACTAACTGCCAGGCGGCTTAGAAGGACTCAGAACACAAAGCCAAGAATGCTTCTCAAATTCAGCCTAAATGACCCAGTCACCTCCATTAGGATGAATGCATCTTGGGATAGTGCAAACTATGAAGATTTCATTCTGCTTTCAAGTGCAATTCTTGAGAGTGACTACTGCTTCCACTAAGAGGCCAAATACGCTCATTTCAGTAGAGGCAGAACTGGATGCAAATCAAATGAAAGCTAGATGCAGATACTGGAGGAAAGTGGCAAAAGCAAGTGAGAAGAGAGAGGCAACATCAAATGGAATAGATAGTCATTTACATGACAGCTTTGCTCCAGGAAACAGTGTGGAAAGAGAAAAGGGCCATCGTTGACATTCCAGGTCTTCTGACATCAGTGTTCTTATAGCACTTGCTATTTCCTGCATCCCAAATTCCATACCATAAAAATGCAACTATATCTTAGGCAGAACCAACAAATATTAGAATTTTCCTCCCTCAAAGCAGTTATTCACAACTCTGGGGGCCCAATAACATCCTCTGGCAAGCTTTGAAAATACTGGTATCTGCCCGAGCCTCAGTGATTCTAATTTATTCAGTCCAGAGTGTGACGTGAGCATTGAGACATTTTTTTTTTAATTCTCTAGTTAGTTTTAATACACACCTAATTTGAAGACTTAACCAGATGTATGGATAACTCTTAATTCATGCAACCAATATATTGTTTTAAGCATCTGTTGTGTGCAGAGCATTTTGCCAGATGCTGTGAAAGAGGAAGTGGACCATTTGGTCCAAAGGAGAAGAAAGATGCCTATGCAGTTGAAGCCACCATAAGTTGAACTACCATAAAGACAAATCTCGTGTGAAAAAGATCAATGGTATGGTCGGATGACACGGAGAAAGGGACAGACCTCCACTACTACTAATCCCCCTACTTGTTCAGAATTACCCACAGACCTCCACTGAGCAATCAGCCACAGGCTGGGTAAATGAATCACTCAGGACTCAGAGCCTGGAATCCCAGAAGTGAATCCTCATTCAGCCTCATGCCCATGAGTGACCCTGGATAAGTGATTAAAGTCCTCAAAGTCTGAATTTCCTCAGTTGTAAAACGAAAGCAATATGAGGTGTTTCCCACCTCCTGGAGTTGTTGTGAGGCTTAAATGAGATAGTTTCAATAAACACAATGTAAAGCAATAAACACAATGCCCGATGCATAGTAAATGTTCAATAAATGTAAATAACTAATTGATAATTTGTCATAATTAATAATAGAATAACAATAACAACACTAACAAGACCTGGTCTTCAGATCCTGCCCTGACAGCTTTCTTTGACCAGGGTATAGGAGACAAAATGTAAATTCTCAAAGACAGCAGAAGTGACAGTGAACGTGGAAATAGGAGGCAGAAGAGAGACATGAACACAGAATTGAGGTGAGGATCGGTACAGACATATTTTGCATAATTTCAGATGTGTTGCGAGAAAGCTAAGAGGTCCTGGTAAGTGCACCTCCCCCTGCTTCAACACCATATAAGACAGAATTTGAGGAGACCCCCCAGGTCCTCTTAATGCTTGGCTAGTCACTCTTCACTCCTCACTAAAAACTGCCTGAGAGACCAAGCCCCTAAAGACCTCAGGAACAATCCCATTATGCCTTGCTTTCCTCCGGTCACTGAAGGCGTCCAGGTTATCCTACGTGTCCTGGGCTGTCATCCTTAACTAACCCTATTTGTCTTTTTATCTAACCAAATCTAACCCCTCAAACCCATCCTCTCTGCCATCTTTAACCCACACAGTGCATCGTCAGCAAAACCCCCAATATCCTCATCTTCTTTCTGAAAGGAACCTTTTTCCATTTGGCTCTAATTGGAACTAGGCTGCCTCTGAGGATGTGGCTGCCTGCAACCACCCCAAGGACCAGCTCTAACTGTTAAATCTCACTCTATTTACTACTGGATCTGAATTTACTCCTATCACTGCTTCCAAATAACTTGTCTTCTCTTCTCCCTAAACAACTCCTTCTTTGAGTCTCTTGCCATTTGGCTACATCAGCTACTCTCTCTCCTTGTTGCTACCACTGACAGTTCTATCAGAAATTTTCTCATTTATTAAAGATTTTAACAATCTCTTTACGTCTTGAGCTCCAACAGGATTCCAATCACCATTCTTGGTCATTTCAATGAAGATGTACCTGATTCACCCATCACCCTGACCTCCCAGAACTTTGTCCTCCTCATCCTCTATAATCTTCCCCTTGCTCTCGCTCCTATCTCAGCCACATATCACCATGGCCATCTCTGGACCTTGCCATTTCTTTGACATTACCAATAACTTCACCCCCTCCAAATCTCAAGTTAAAGCATCCCATTCTTTAACCACCACCCCTTTTCTTTCCAGCATACTCCTAAAAGTCTGACTTCCCCTAAAATGTGACTTCCAATTCATTGACTCTGCCATCTTGTCACTGTCTATCTCCTCCATCATAGCTTCACTTTCCTTCTCCTCAGCTCAGATTCCACTCATCATTATGATGATACCTTCATATTATCATATGCATGATCATACTTTCACATATTAATCAAAATTCTGCTGAAATTATATACGAATGACCCCAAATCTCTATGGCTGATAAGAAGAGGCCACAAATGCACAGATTTCTGAATCATGCATCTGCAGGGGAGTTGGGACACCTCTACATCAAGCTACAAGCTTGGTTCAGATCTACTCCACATGTCCTCATTCTGGCACAGGCAGTTCCTGGAGCAGGCTTTTCTCATAGTGCTGGCAGAAGTGCAACAGAACCAGCCACATCATGCAAGATGTTTCAAGTCTCTGCTTGCATGACATCTGCTTGCATTTTATTGGCCAAAGCAAGTGATATGGTTGAGACCAACATCAATGAGACAGTGGTTAGTGGCAGGCACTGCAAATCATGGGACAAGGGGTGTAGATATGCAATCTTCCTTACTGAAGAAAGTGAAAATTGGGAATAATAATACAATCTACCCCATCTCAACTCCATTATCTCTCTCTGTTCCTCTTTTGAAATCATCCAAAAAAAACTCCTCCAACTCCTGTTTAAATTCACTGAACTCATTGTCAAATAGCTGAATATGGCTGGAGAAAAACTCCATACCCTGTTCACCTTATAATGATCTAACTTTATGCTATTCATGACCACTGACCTCAAGTGCTACCTAAGTGTTGCACACAAATTCTACAATTCCTTGGTCAATTTGTTCTTCTTTTTTTAAGAGAACTATTTCACAACTCCTGAGTTCTCTCATGTGCAACACTCAGCCTCCTCCTCGCTATGAGCAGGTGACTTCTTATTTCACTGAGAAAATAAAAATATTCAAAGAGAACTCCTATCTTCTACAACATCCAATTTACCAACCTTTCTGCTCAGAGCCTATGTGCTCTGCCTCCCCTACTGGAAGATACTTTCCTTATCTATGCTCCACATGGATACTGAACTTAATCACCACTTGCCCACTCAAGGATTTTTCTCTTCCAGGTATTTTTCTCTTTCCTGCATCATAAATTTTCTCCCTTTCTATTAAATTATTCTTAGCAGTATACAAACATTCTGTATCTGATCATGCTGTATCATCTCTCAGTATCAATGGAATATTCTTTAACTCCATATCTCTCTTTAACAATACTACCATTTCTCTTTTCCCTTTTATAGTAAATCTTTTCAAAAGTTACCTACTCTTTTTATCTCTACTTCCTCTCTCTTGTTCAGGCACTGATCTCTGCCAATCCACTAAATCACTCTTGTCAACATCACTCATGACTTCCAGGTTGTCAAATACAATGGTTAATTCTCATTCCCAAACTCACTGGATCCATGAGCAGCACTTGAATAACACCATGACTCAGTGCTCTATAAATCGTTTTCTTCACATGGCTGCCGGGACATTGCAATCTCCTGGTTTTCCTCCAACTTTGTTATCTCCTTTGATATCTGCTCTTCCTCTACATGTTGAGGCATCTGAGGGCTCAGTCTCAGGACATCTTTTTTTTTCTAAGTACAGTTATTTCTTAAATTATGCCATCTAAGCATAGCTTTAAGGATCATTTATGTTTTAAAGTCTCGATTTTATTTTTCCAGTTCCACTTTTACCCTAAACTGCAGGCACATATAAGTATCTCTCAACACTGCCATCTTCACTGGAATGCCTCAAACGCATATAAATTTAATATGTTCAAAACCTGCTCCTCCTTCCATCTTCTTCACCTCCACAATCAGCCAGTTGCTCAGTCCAGAACTCTTTGACTTGTCTCTTTCTCTTATGCCTCTTTCCTGATCCATCTGCAAGTCCTGCTGGCCTCATCTCCAGGCTATGTCCAGAATCTCACCATGTCTTCTGTTTTGTACTAATACCACCCTACTCAAGCTGCCATCATCTCTCTCCTGGGCAACTACAACAGCCTCCTAACCTGTCTCCGCATTTTCACTTTTGTTTTGCTATAGTCTGATCTCCATAGAACCATCAGAGTGGTCCTCTTAAAATGTAAATAGAATCATATCACTTTCTAAGTCAAAAGCCTCCAATGGCTCTGTTCCAGTTACTACTGCTACATAACAAATTACCCCCAAACCTAGTGGCTTAAAAGAACCATTTTATTATGCTCGAAGATTCTGTGGGTCAGAAATTCAGACAGGGCACAGAGGGAATGGAGTGCCTATTTCACGATGTCTTGAGTTTCAACTGGAAAGACTCAAAGGCTGGGGATGATTCGATGTCTGATAGCTGGAATTACCAGAAGACTCATTCACTCACTTGAATTGGTATAACATGAGTACTAGGACTATTGACCAAAGAACCTGCTCATGGTCCCTCCATGTAACTTGGCTTCCTTATAGCATGTTGGCCTTAGGGATGCTTGCACAAGTACTCCCACAAGCAAGGAAGAATGTGTATTGCGTTTTATTATTCAGCCACAGAAATCATACAGCATCACTTCCTCCATACTCTATTCATTGAAGCAGTCAAAGACAGCTGAGAATCAAGACATGGGAAATTTGACTCCACCTTCTGATGGGACAGTGGCAAGGTCACATTCTGAAAGAGCACATAGGATAGGTGATATGTTTGCTGCCAGCTTTGAAAAGTAAAATCTGCCATCAGCTTCCCATCACACTTGGAATAGAATCCATAGTCCTAAAGGGGTCAATCCAACAGGAAGATATGATTTTGTAAATATTTATGTACCCCACAAAGGAGCACCTAAATATAGGTGCACCTAAATATTTATATAAATATATGAAGCAAATATTAGCAGACCTAAAGAGAGAAATAGACAGCAATACAGTAATAGTAGCGGACTTTAATACCCAATTTCGTGAATGGATAGATCATCCAGACAGAAACTCAATAAGGAATCACTGGACTTAAACTTCATGTTAGACAAGATGGACTTAACAGACATTTACAGAACATTCCATCCAAAAGCAACAGAATACACAATCTTCTCAAGCTCACATGGAACATTCTCAAGGATAGATCATATGTTGGGTCACAGAACAAGTCTCAACAAATTTAAGAAGACTGAAACTATATCAAGCATCTTTTTGACCATAATGGTATGAAACTAGGACTCAATTACAAGAAGAAAACTGGAAAATTCACAAATATGTGGAGATTAAACAACATGCTACTGAATAACCAATGGGTCAAAGAAGAACTCAAAAGAGAAATCAAAAAATATCTAGAAATACAATGAAATGGAAATATAACATATCAAACTTATGAGATGCAGCAAAATCCATTCTAAGAGGGAAGTTCATAGCAATACATGCCTACATTAAGAAATAAGAAAGATCTCAAATAAACAACCTAATGCCCAGATCTTGTTTTCGAATACCATTAGACAATAAAAGGAGCAAGGGCTCCTTGCAGAAGTGTCGGATTCCACAACTAAGGAAGGAAATATACAAGATGAGTCTAGACATCTTATAGTGCCAGAAAGTAAAGAAGTGCTCAAACCAATAAAACAAACAACGATAGAACTATGTCAGATGAAAGAGTCCTCACTAGTCAAACTGGGAATAATTTGAGCAAAACAAAATAAAATAGTGTTGGATTGTAACCCAAAGTATAAAATAAATATCCATGAGACCTTACCAATATAATTAAAAATAAATAAATAAATAACTGTGGAGAAACCTGAAAAGCACTACTTCAACCAAGTGATCAAGATCAACATCAACAGTGATAGTGTTGATAGTAGGCAGCCTTGATATAATGTGATGATTTTTCTTTTGATCTTCCTCCCCCAAACCCATAACTGCAGCCTTATCATCAGAAAATTATTAGACAAATCCCAATAGAAAGGCATCTTACAATATAGCTAACCAGTACTCCTCAAACTGTCAAGGTCATCAAAAACAAGGAAAGTTTGAGAAACTTTCACAGCCAAGAGGAACCTGAGGAGATATTGACGTGGTCGAAACCTTATTTATGACTCATTTTACAATTTCCGTGAGACTCCACTCAGTCTCACATGCCCCTACTTACTCAGTGGCCTCCAGCTGGGAGCGAAGGAATTTACCTCAGGAGGTAATCAATGACTTGAATCTCCTGCCTACATGTTCCTTGAGGCAAACTTTACCTTGGAATGCAAGGACAGATCTCAGCCCCCACGCCCTAATCTTTGAGGCTAACCAGACCACCTAATACTTTCTCTTTTGACATTTCTTTGTAAAATAGCTAAAAGTCGTATATAATGGCCCTGGACAGACACTTCCAGGCAGCAGCTCTTTACTGCCCATGGGTCCTGTCCCCATGCTGAACACAAAATAAAGGTGCACGAACGAACGAGCTGCTCGTGTCTGAAAATTCTTTTTCAACTCGCAACTCAGCGCTCCCACATCAATATGACCACAAAATGTAATGTGGTATCCTGGACGAGATCCTGGAACATAAAAAAGACATTAGGAAAAACTAAGGAAATCTGAATGAAGTATGGACTTTAGTTAATAATAATGTATTAATATTGGTTCAAGTATTAGCAAGGACATAGACAAATTGGAACCTTCATGAACTGCTGGGGAAATGTAAAATGGTTCAGCCTCTTTGGAAAACAGTTTGACAATTCCTCAAAAATTGAAACATAGAGTTACCATATGACCCAACAATTCCATTCTTAGGTATACACTCAAGACAGTTGAAAACATATATTCATGCAAGTACTTGTAATAAGAATGCTCATGGCAGCATTTTTCATAATTGCCAAAAAGTAGAAACAATCCAAATGTCCATCAACAAATGAATGGATAAATTAAATGTGATTTATCCTTACAATGGAATATTATTTAGCTATAAAAAAGAATGAAGTAGTGATACTTGCTACAACATGGATGAACCTTGAAAACAGTATGCTAAATGAAAGAAGCCAGATACAACATGTCACATATTGTATGATTTGATTTAGATGAAACATCCAGAATAGGCAAATCCATAAAGAAGGAAAGTAGATTCTTTCTTTCTTTAGAAAGAACACCTAGAAAGTAGGTTGCAAGGGGCTGGGAGGATGTGGGAATGGGAGGGAAGTGATAGCTAAGGTGTACAAAGTTTCTTTTTGGGGTGATGAAAATGTTCTGGAATTAGATAGTGGTGATGGTTACACAACCAGGTGAATATACTAAAAACCACTGAATTGTACACTTTAAACGGTGTAAGTTTGTGGCATTTAAATTGTATTTCAATAAAAAATATTTGATGTGATTTTACACTTACAGCATATCCCAGTTCAGTGTTCAATATCCACATGTAGCCATTAATTACTGTTTTAGACAATGCAACTGTAGACTCTCATTATTCTGATCAGAGTGTTTCAAGACCAGTAGCATCAGCATTACCTGGAAGCCGGTTAGAAATGCGGAATCTCAGGCCCCAGCCCAGACTGGCTGCATCAGAATCTACATTTTAACAAGATCCTCAGGAGATTTTTATGCACGCCCAATTTTGAGAAGTCCTGATTGTGATAATGTTGCTGGCAGGTGTCCCTGCTGAGTAACTCTATGACTCTTTAGCGAAGAAGAAATCATTCTTTAGTTAGATCTAAATTATCTAACATCACCCAATCAGCATTTCAATTCTCTTCTCACCTCTCACCTCGAATGTAAGAATCTAATCTTGTTATTTGCCCCTAATTATTCCTTAGACTTTAGTCCACCCCTGGCTGAGAGTACCAGTTTGAGATTACTCCAAACTCAGGGTCACTGACTCAATTTAATGACTGTTTCTGTGTCTGTAAATCTACTAAGGATGACAGTTTTGAAAACCATCCAACTTTGCTCACCCAGAGTTTTGTCTCCTGCAGCCAGGAGACTGTGGAAGAACAGATACTCTATCCATAGTGTATTCACAGCATTGAACAAACTGGGGCAACTGTGGGTCAGATATTTTCCATGTTAATGGGAGGAATGTGTGCTAATTTTATAAACAATTCCCGACATTCCACCTCTCTCTTTCTCCTAATATATTAGGACAAAAAAAAGCAGAGGTACAGAGGGAATACAACACATTTGGTTTTATTTATATTTTAGTTTTGCTTAAAAAAAACTGCAGCATATTCTTTCAAGGGCATTCATTATTCACTAAAAACTATTCTAAAGAAGTTGAGAGCATATTTTCATATTTACCGGGAAGCAATTCTATCTCTAAAGGACTCTGGGTTCTAGTCCTTTTCCTGTTACTATGGAGTAGGAAATTTCAAAGAAACAAAACATGATTGATATTTATAGCACTGAGGCGTTCCCTTTTTTCTTTATGTATCCTGAACTTACTTTCTCTATGTCACCATAACTTTTGTGTCTTTTTCTTTAACCTGATAAATACAGAATATTAAGACTTTATTCACAGTTTTAATTTAAAACTTTGACATCTAACCTGCCCTTATCCTCAATGTACTGGTATACATACAATAAAAATACATCATAAGTGCTGTAAATACATTCATTCTTCATCCATATATGGAGAGCTTCCTTTATACAATGAACTTTGCTGAATGGAATGGAAAATACAACAATGCATGAAACATGCGCCCTGCCTTCCAAAGTATGCAATATATTAAGAACATACACATAATGAAATAGAGCCAAAAATTATAGGAGAAAATTAGAAGTATGCAAAAAGCATTTTTAAAGTTCTATGTTATAACAATGAAGGAGAGACAAGTCACTTGGGCATGGGGGAAGGAATGGATGGCCTAGAGAAGCTGCTGGGAGAAAGTGGCTTTTGAGCTAAAATTGAAGGATGAGAAGAATTTGGAAATATGACAACATTGGGATACAGCATTCTATGAAAAAGTAAGAAGTTTTTAAAGAGCCATGGAAGAAGATAAATGAAAAATTAATCAACTTTTGTCCTAGGAACAATTTTAGTAATGTTATCCTGAACAGGTTGTGATCAGATCAATTCTAAATTCTGAGGACCTAAGAAGAGGACAACAAAGTTGAATTGTAAGGAATAATTCCTTGCCACTGAAACTGCTGGGGAAGAAGATAGAATTAGCAATTGTGTTTTTAGGAAGAGAAATATTCTCCCAGCATTGAACATCCTGATGACCAATTATATATAAATAGAAGACTTTTATAAGTTTTTGTTTTTGTTTTGTGGTAGAACCCTGTACACAATCAGTATT
Organism: Diceros bicornis minor; assembly: GCF_020826845.1. Lineage (NCBI taxonomy): Eukaryota > Metazoa > Chordata > Mammalia > Perissodactyla > Rhinocerotidae > Diceros > Diceros bicornis. The sequence goes on from NC_080758.1 coordinate 39,180,482, forward strand.
AATTAAATAAATATTAAGTAGTATATTAGACATATACTAAAGTATATATATACTAAAAAAAAATTTATATTTGAATATAATTTGAACATTGTTTTTCCTTTGTTCCTTAGTCAAATTATAAAAAATAAAAAGGAGCTATTGATCAGAAAAGAATTTGAAAGCACATCCTTTTTTTTTTTTTTTTTGGAAGATCAGCCCTGAGCTAACATCCATGCCAACCCTCTTCTTTTTGCTGAGGAAGACCAGCCCTGAGCTAACATCTATTCCCAATCCTCCTCCTTTTTTTTTTTCCCTTTTTCTCCCCAAAGCCCCAGTAGATAGTTGTATGTCATAGTTGCCCATCCTTCTAATTGTTGCATGTGTGACACCACCTCAGCATGGCCGGAGAAGCGGTGCATCGGTGCGCGCCTGGGATCCGAACCTGGGCTGCCAGTAGCGGAGCGCGCGCACTTAACCGCTAAGCCACAGGCCGGCCCCAGAAAGCACATCTTTTTAATGCATAAACTATGCATTCTTACAAAAGTAAAAATAGCAATTTAGAGAAGTAGTTGTAACTTTTATAAAACCATCAGTCCTATTAAGGGTACTGGCTCATTCACTAAAGAATTTTCTAGAAACCGAAGGAGAAACTGTTGGCTAAGGCAGAACTCAGGAACTGAGATAAGCAAACATTTTATATTTTTTTTTTTTTTTTTTTTTTTTTTGTGAGGAGATCAGCCCTGAGCTAACATCCGCCAATCCTCCTCTTTTTTTTTTGCTGAGGAAGACGGCCCTGGGCTAACATCGGTGCCCATCTTCCTCCACTTTATATGGGACGCCGCCACAGCATGGCTTACCAAGCAGTGCGTCGGTGCGCGCCCGGGATCCGAACCAGCGAACCCCGGGCCGCCGCAGCGGAGCGCGCGCACTTAACCGCTTGCGCCACCGGGCCGGCCCCCAAACAGACATTTTATATTTTAATACGTGTGGTTGTGATTCATGCACATAATGCAAGCATTTCTTTGGCTTTTTTTCCTCAGAAAAATAATGTATTGCTAAAATGAATTGATTTTTCTCAAATATCCAAATGTATTTATCTTTTTTCCTCCCATAATTTTAGGCATTATTTTTGGCAGATGATGTTGAAAACAGAAAGTGTTTAGTTTAACCACTTGGGCAGCTGTGGGTTCTTTCCTTTTCTTTCCAATTAATGAATATGCACTTCCTTGCAGCAAAGAATGGAACTGAAGTCAGCATTTAATTGACAATGTAACAGCCTCAAATAAAAACAAGTATCTGAGAGGGAAGAAAAATGCCCTCAAGAAATATATTATGTTTATGCATCTCACGCACATGTAGCCATCTCTGCACCTGTTTTCAGAGGGGAAGAATTCCAGGTCATATACAAGGAATAAATTTCTCTTTTCAAGTTGATTGTTTCTAAATGTAGCTCAACATAATGGATCCTCACAGTTTGTGTTTTTCTTTCAGCAAAACACAAAAATTCGTACTGGTTTTGTTTGGCATGTATAGCCACAGCCACTTCAGAATATATATACATCTTTCTTCTCGAAAGTTTCATTATTAACGATTATAATTAACTCTCTCTCCCTCCTATCACTAACCCTGTCTATTTAACACCATTTCTTCTTGAAGCCCTTGGTTATTTTCGGGGGGGGGGGGGGGTAGGAGGGATCCTCTCTGCTTAAGCAAATGGCAAGTTCAGCAATATTTTCAAGGTCACCCTCCTGTGTTCCTTTGGGATATAGACTGAAGGCTCTTTGAATTTACAAAATGCTGCATCCACAAAAAGAAGTGATGTCAAAAAGGAAACTCCCTTATTTGTCTTAAACTTTGATTAGTTTGAAAGGCTTGCTGTTGGCAGTTTGAAAGATGTTACCAATAATTGAGGAGTTCCAGGCTCTACTCCGAAATCCCTGCTCCCTACGGCCCAGAACTTTTAATATTTATAGGGCATGACCTCTAACTGTCAATGATCCCTCATTTTCCACAAAGCTATTCTGGGGCAAACGCTGATTGCCGGAGGAGCCCGGAACACATTAAGCTCCAGATTCCAACAGATGGGGATTTCATCTTCATGGGGACAGTCATCACTGTTGATCACAAACGGAACACTCACAATTTGTCACAAAGTGTTGAGGATACCAAGACTTTATAACACTTCAACAATAATCAGAGCTTGTACCATCCAAAATAACAATTATGTCACTTGTGAAAACATGGCCTTTTGGAAATGTATAAAAGACCAAACCTCACAGCTATATAAGTGGTTGAAAAAAATATAACTGAAGGAGAATGAGTGTCCAGAAAGGAACACTTTAAGAATATTTGGGTTGTTACTTCCTTTTTTAAGATGAAAGAATATTAAAATTTGGATGAAACATCCTAATTTTAAAAATTGAAGAAGCATCTGTGGAGGAGATTGAAACTTTTGTTTAGCCAAACACCAAATGTTCCAGAGCCTGTGGAAATCCTCAGGAGTGGTGTATACAGGAAATCGACATCAATTCCCCAGAATCTTGCCCCTCAGAGAGAACAGTGGAGTACTTTGAAATGTTTCTCTCCAGTCCTTTTTTATGCTTATATACGCTTACATGTTTTCTTATGAGGTTTAAGAGGTTTGTTATGATATAATTCCTTCCTTAGCAACTTGGGGCTAGACTGACGAGCAAGCAAAGTGTAAACAGGCTATTAACATTTTAGTCCTGTGGGAATATGAATTTTGTAGCACTCCATGAACCCATGAACTATCACCATTTGATGTAGGAAGTATAATGTGTCCTTTGACAGACTGAAATATGCTAACCTAGGAAAAAAAAAGAAAGAAGGAAAGAAACAGCTGATGGTTAACTCATCTTAAAATAGACTATCTGAATTGTTTCATTTGAAATTTCATAAATAACTGATTTTTTACTGTGCTTTTGTTTAGTTGCTAATCAAACAAAAGAGAATTTGCCAAAATCCTTGATTGATAAGTGATGCGGTTCTTCAATGCCTTAATGACAAAGTACATACCTTAAAGAGAAATTATCATGTAAAAGGGACAAAGAGAACCACTTGATAACAGGAACAAAAATTGTGCATGTGTGCTTGTGTGCAATTTTCACTTCAGTGAATTTGATCATGAAATCAAAGACTCAAAAAATTTTTGCTTAAGTTATTCCACTAGTCATTCAACTCTAAAATATCATTTTGTATAGCTCCCATTTTGATCAAAAGACAGATGCTCAAACTGAAAGGTAAGTTTCATTCGTTCAACATATACTTATTGAGTGCTGCTACGTGCCAGTCTGTTCTAGGCACAGGGGATATATCAGTGAGTAAAAACAGACATTCTAGTGGGGAGAGAGGGAGAAGAAAACACAGATAAATAAATTACTTAATAATCAATGTCATTGGATATTGGAAGAAGGTACATGCTATTTAAAAAGAAAGTAAAGTAGGATAAAGAAAATTGATTGTTAGGGTTGGGTGCAATTTTAAATAAAAAGGTGATATTTGAGCAAAAGCTCAAAGAAGATGAGAGAGGACGCCATGTAAATATCTTGAGGAACAGTGTCCCACGCAAAAGGAACAGTCAGTGCAAAGGCCCTATTGCAGAAGCATGTCTAACGTGTTTGAGAAACAGCAAGGAGGCCAGAGTGCCAGGAGTGGATTGAGTGAGGTGGAGGGTAGTAGCAGAGATATCAGAGAGGTAATGGGAGTTGGGGTGGAGCATATGATACAGGGTCTTGTAGATCAAGATCAAGATCAATTTAAGCCTTCCCTTTTACTCTTAAGGAAATGAGAGCCAGCAGAGTAATCTAACTTACACATTAAAAGAATTCTTCTGGCTATTGTGTTGAGAATTAGCTGTACAGAGGCAAGAGCAGGGGGAGGCCAGTTAACAGGCTTTTGCACCAATCCAGACGAGATGATGGCAGCTCAGATCCTGGAGGTAATGGTGCAGGTTGAAAGAACGGTCAGATTTTGACTATATTTTGCATGTAGATGAAACAGGACTGATTCCCTGATCGATTGGAAGTAGGGCTTGAGAGAACAACAGTAATCAAGGGTTCCTCCAAGGATTTGAGCCTGGGCAGCTGGAAGGATGGAGTTGCCATCCACTGTGTTGGAGCAGGCTGCAAAAAGGGGCCACTTTGGGAGAAAATAAGGTACTCAGTTCTAGATATGTTGAATTTGAGATGTCTTGGACATCCAAGTAGAGAATAGACAACCTGGAACCAGCAATTCAGATAAAACTTGATCCATGCTCACCAGCACATGGTCACCAATATAGTGTTGGTACTGAAATGCAGAGAGAGACAGAAGAGTATTTTAATTATCTCAGCTACCAGCTCTGCATAAAAAGTACATTAAGAAATAGCTTGGTAAAGTTAGAAAAGCTGAGATTTGAATCCAGTTCTTCTATATACGAGCTGGGTTATCGTCACCCAATTTCTAACCTCTGTGAGATGCTGTTATCTCTTCAATAAAGTGAAGTGTCTTCAGTCAGGTTCCCAAGAAGCAGTGCCTGGGTTGGGGAATTTTGTGTAAGCAATGTACTGAGAGTGCTCTCGAGAGAAAGGGAGTGGGGAAAGCAGGATAGGGCAGGGGAAAGAGCTAAGAAAGGCTGTGGCTTCAGCTCAAGTCAAGCTTCAGCCCAATACCATGGGCAGCTCTGGTGCTAGAATTACACCAGAGTTGGTCCCACCTTGAAAAAAGGGAACCAACAGTATCTCTTACATTGGGGTCATAATAAATACCACTCAAGTCTACTGTGAAATTTAGGGGAGTATAGTGACTGTCACATAGTAAGTCTTCTGTGAAAGTTTCTGGTCTTCCTTTATTATAGCTTTATGTCAATTCTAAATATTTACTGACAGGTGTAATCCTTCCTCTCTTGCTCAATGAATGGTTGGCTGGATGCACTTCTGATTACATACAGATCCATCGCTGTTCCCTTCCATTAGAATTTCCTTATAGAGCAAATATTCACATATTTTAAAACACAGCCGTTCTCTTCAGTAATGAAGCTATGAGCATGTTTCTCTTTCACAGGCACTGCAAAAACAAAGGCTGGCAAAGTGCTCTCCCCACCAATGCTGGGCAGAACACTTTCATTCCAGAATCAAATATCTGCTGCATATCAAAAACATTTTGTTTTCTTAAGAGCATCCTGACTCATGACAAAGAAAAGAAAAAGTAGGTGAGGAAATGGGGGGATGGATTCTAAAACAATTTTATGTTTATCACTAATCTAGAAACCTAGGCATTTGATTATTACACTAGGAAAGGACACAATGGAACACGTTGATAGCAGGAAGAAGTAATTGAACAAGTAGAATCAGCCTTGATTTATAAAATGTCATAATGCTGGAGATCAGCTTTGTGCTTTGCCTCTGTCCATTTTCTATGACAACGGTGGAAGGTTGTGTGTTCTGACTACCTGGGAAAGAATGTTTATCAGAAAACTATTTTTCTCCCTAAGACTTTACTGTCAAAAATCATTCTAAAATCACCTCAAACTGTGTACTTTGGCACATCTGCAAATGGACAGTTGAGATATTTACACTCTAAGCCAAAACTGAGTGATAGGCGGGGTGTGAGCCAGGCACAGCACCAAGGTCCAGTCACCTCCAGCTGTGAGCAGCTTCATGCATTTACCACTGTGGGCCATAGAAATGTCATCCCTTTTGCTGTGAGCCAAAGTGCACAAGATTGAGAAAGCACTGGGCAAGAACTGTAGATGAAGGAGAGATAAGAGACTGGATTGACTGCATCTTGACCCAGTGTCTTCATTTGTTTTTCTTATCTGTAAAATGGTAAAAGTATCCATGCAGGATATTGCTCTGAGAACTAAATCAGTCAATACACGCAAATCCCTCACTATGGTGGTATATAAGAATTCAGTATTATTCTTACTGAATCAGAATTTTAACAAAGTACTTGACAGACAATAGGAGTTTTATATGGCATTTGTTGTAAAAATGTTTCAGGAACCCCAAAATCAGATATTTTATGAAAGGAGAGCTACACAGAAGAATAGGAGGAAACTAAACTGCACGCTACTAGGAATTATACAAGGTTCTTTACACTCATTATCACATTTAATATTTTAAACAGCACTGGGAGGTAGATAGTGTGGTCTCCATTTTACAGGTATGGAAATTGGAGCTTAGAGAGGTCAAGTGACTTGTCGAAATGCATACACTCACAGAAAAGATCTCTGTCAGTGGCTGGAAGTATGCCCCACAGCATGTCAATTTAACATATCATTGTCAGACTGTCTGACTGTCTTGGTCCCCCATTCACAAATTTTGGGGACTCACTGGCCACTCTGACCAAATATACTTTGGCCACAAGTTAAGGTGTCCTTGCAGTAACTTGTTGGCTCCTCATTAACCACGTCGATGAGCGAAGGAGAAGTTCCTGGAGAAAGGGCTATAGGGCAGACCAAACCAAAGGTGTCCATGACCTAGGAGAGCATGTGCTACATACCCTTATACGATAAAGATAGTCAGTGATTATAAGATCTTTGCCTTCATTGAGCCACCTAATAAACTTTTGAGAGTTTTGGGATCATGTAAGTCCCTATGACAGTTAGATGTTTTGCCTTAAGAAGAAAGATAAAGGGTGTGTACCGGGATGCTTCAAAGTGGAGGGAAGATTTAAAGAACCAGGCTTCAAAAGGTCAAGGAACCTCGGTTTCAACCACATTCTCTCCTTAAATGGTTTCTGTCAGATCAGATTTCTGAAAGAAAGATTCTCATTGTTCCAGCCTTAGTTTTATTCTGATCCCTCATCCAGCCTTTTGGGCTAGGGCACCCAATTGAGAACCCCATAAACCCACTAGGACCACACTGGATAGGTGTAGGGGAGCGTGCCAAAGGATAAGCAAAGAGCTATTATCAGTTGAAAAGAGGGAGAGATGCTGGGAACTTAAAACCAAAAGATGTCCATTCTACACAATACCATTAATGCTGGAATACAAGATGATAAAATATTGCCTTATCTTCAAGAAGATTTTAGATGGATAGAGAGAAAATATGCATATAAACATGTGTATATACGATACATTCATTGCAAAAAGTCCTCAATTCTTCACCCTGCTCTGAACCATATTCTTTGTAACGTGGTTTTGCAATTCCTTCCATTAAGAGGTAGAGCCAATTTCTCACTCCTTCACTTGGTCTTCCTTGTGATTTACTTTAACTAATAAAATACAGCAGAAGTGACGATGTACCAGTTCCAAGCCTTTGCACACTCTCAGAACCCTGGCCAGCTGCCATGTGAACAAGCCTGGGCTAATCTGTTGGAGAGATCATAGGAGACCACATGGAAGACAACACAGTTGTCCCAGGCAAAGCTATCCTGGACCACCTAAAGCCTGCTGAGCCCAACAAGTGAGAGCCCAGTAAAGAAGAGCAGAGCCACCTCCCAATCTACAGCTGATCACAAACCCATCTGTGAGCCCAGATGAGACCAGAAGAACAGCCCAGCCTTCCCAATAGTCTTAAGAGCAATAATACATTATATTATTTTAATCCACTGAGCTTTAGGGAGTTTGTTATGCAGTAATAGCTAATCGAAATTTATGTGGTTATAATCCAAGAGGGCATTCAATGGCAGTTTTAGAGGGCTAGAACCAAATATTATAGGAATTCAGAGGAAGAGTTGGCTTCCAGATTAGAAAAACAGGAATAAATGTTATTTCCTTCAGCCCCCCTCTCATAGAGGAAGTAATATTCTGACTTAGCTTTGAAGGTTAAATAGGATTTCCTCAGGTAAAGACAAAATGAGAGCATAACATCTTTATTCTTAGTAAGAGTAATTCTTCATTTGAAGTTTTCAATGGCTTTCTAGTATATTTAATAACCTAAATAAAAGTTTATTCCCTTCCTCTGTGGCTGAGATGAAATTTTATAGATACATAAATTTCTCCTCCTCACATAACCAGAATCAAGACTAGCGTTACAGTTGTGGAAAGGCAATTGTATTTCCAGTGAATAGAGCAAACACTTACATCACCCCAGCACCTGTTGAATGAAAACGTGTATATTTTATTCATAAAGGTCAACTAATTAGCAAGAGTGAACTTTTATAAAACAATTTAAAAGGCAATTATTCTAAGTGATAGAAGCCTAATTGTTATACATTCAACATATTGAGTTATCCAGCCAAAAAAGAGGGAAAGAAAGAAAAGAGAGAAAGAAAGAGATGGACGGACAGACGGAAGGAAGGAACCTTATACCATTGTTCAAGTGATCCCTAGCAGGCCACCAATGAGAGCTGGTCACTGTTCTCACCCATGATCAATTATTAAAGTTCTAATTCTAGTAATATTGTGAAATAAAAAACTATAAGATAAGAATGTTTTTCAAAGTACACGGAAATGAGAAGTAATTACTGCTACAAGAAATATGATAAAACCACTATCAGCAAACAAATAAATGGGAAAATTCTGGAATGCAATTAGAATAAAATGATAACCACATGAAAGAGAAAATTCCCTGGCCGGCCCCATGGCTCAGCGGTTAAGTGCGCCTGCTCCACTGCTGGCGGCCCGGGTTCCGACCGCACTGACGCACCGCTTCTCCGGCCATACTGAGGCCACGTCCCACATACAGCAACTAGCAGGATGTGCAACTATGACATACAACTATCTACTGGGGCTTTGGGGGAAAAAGAGGAGGATTGGCAATAGATGTTAGCTCAGGGCCGGTCTTCCTCAGCAAAAAGAGGAGGGTTAGCACGGATGTTAGCTCAGGGCTGATCTTCCTCACAAAAAAAAAGAGAAAAAATTCCCTTTCCATTTTTCCCAGATGCAATCACATAATCACATTCTCCTCACAGAATTAGAATCTCACACACACACACACACACACACACACACACACACACACACCCCTCCTCGCATTATATTCTTACATTAAAAATAAACCAGAGATGGGCCGGCCCCATGGCTTAGCGGTTAAGTGCGCGCGCTCCAATGCTGGCGGCCCGAGTTCGGATCCCCGGCGCACACAGACGCACCGCTTCTCCGGCCATGCTGAGGCCGCGTTCCACGTACAGCGGCTAGAAGATGTGCATCTATGACATACAACTATCTACTGGGGCTTTGGGGGAAAAAAATAAATAAAAATAAAAATTTAAAAAAATTAAAAAAAAAAAATAAACCAGAGGAATTATTCTCAAATTCAAATTCACATTCAAAATTATGGCAGTGTTAACTTTATAAAACGCAATTCTGATTGAGTCACTCCACTGATTTAAAATTTTCAGTGGCTCCCTATCATTTACAGAATCAAAACTGAAGTCTGAGGTCAAGTTCCCTAAAAGGAGAGTCTGAGACAGGGACCCTTGTGCCTGTGATATAGTGACATGTGTCCTCAGAGGAAAGGGAGTGAAGGGAGCAGGAAAAGACAGGTGGAAGGGGCTGAGCAAAGATGTGGTCTCAGCTGGAGTTTAGGCTCAACCTGATTCCCTGGGAGCTATGGAGCATGAACAGTACCGCAGAGCTGCCTTGTCTTGAAGCTAGGAGCAGGCTCTTATCCCCCCAGATCAGTCAGCTGTTGGCTGCAGGTTTCCCCAGTAGGTGAGAGCTATAACCTCTCAGTCATTTCTGGGTGAAGTGGCTCCTACAGACCAAGGGAATTCTCTGGAGAATGGGGAAGAGATGAGCCAACACTCACAGCAGCTGGAGGAAGGACACACTGGCTAGACAAAGGGGATCTGGGTGGGGCACCAATATCTTCTATGCTTTGGCTGTCCCAACTCAAACTCCCTGGTTGTCCTTAACTCCCCTCCACCCCCCAAGCACCTCACATAGCGTCCACTTTCACAGTGATACTTTGCAGAGTCTGTTCCCTTGGGCTGGACTCCTTCTTGCTCTTCAAAAGCTCCACCTTATTCTTTACAACCAAGAGCAACTGTTACCCTTGCAATAAAGTCTCCTTTGATCTCTAGAAAGGATCAGTTACTCATTTTTTCTGTTGTTTCAAGGCCCTTTGTACAATTCACTCTTACAGTATAGCCCCTCATTTTAGGTATTTGTTAAATGAGTTCCCCTTGCTAGATTGTTAGTCCCATAAGGACGGGGATCGCATGTTGCTTTCTTCTTGTCCCCAGAGTTTAAATAAAGGGCCTGGAGTACAGTAGATGCTCAGTGACTGACTGATGAATAAATTGATGCCTACATGAGAACAATGGTCTTCTTTGGGGAAGAACAGTCATTCATTCAGATTCTGCTTTCCATTTAAACTAGACAATCCCAGTGAGCTGTGTCACTGAAATATCTTGTGTGAGCAGCCTGTTTACTCATAACCTGGGAGGCTTTTAGCTAAAATGCTGCATTGTCCATTTCACAGACATAGGGCATGCAAACAATTAAAAGACAATAATGAAAGGACCTTGTTCAAGCAAATACTGATTCAATTACTGGGGCTCTCTGGCATAAGCCACTGGATTCAGTTATCTCCAAAAGGAAAAGTTGAAAACCAAGGGGTTAAAAGAAGGCACTGCTATTGAAGCATAGAGGTCAGACTCACCTTTTCCTCTAAGATCCTTCTAGATACAATGATAATACTGAACTCGAGGATCTTCTCATAGATTTTTTGACCAGTTCTCCCCACTTCCACCTATTATGAGAGAGACAAAATTTTTTTTGGAAATTTTTATAGAAGTATGATACATATACTGCAAAGTCCACAATCATAATGAATTAATTCATAAGTAATTAATCATAAATTATATTTTTACAAGGTGAGCATACCTATAAAACCAGCACCCAGATCAAGAAGTAGAACATCACCAGCAGCCCAGAAACTTCCTTGTGTTCCTTTCCAGTCACTAACCCTCCACCGCGGGCGTTACTAGTATCCTGGTTTCCAACACCATACACTAGTTCAGCCTGCTTAGGAATAAGGAGAGTCATACAGGAGAGGCTTTTGTATCTGGCTTCTTTCACTCAACATTATATTCATGAGATTCATCCATGACGCTGTGTATAGTTGTAGATCATTCATTGTTATTGCTGTGTCATAAGCCACTGCATGAATATGCCACAACTGATTTGCCACTGCTATTTATTGATGAGCAATCAGTTTGTTTCCAGGACCTATTAAAAGGAGTGGTGCCATGAAAATTCTTATAGCTGGTAAACATAATATGCATTTCTGTTGAATTCGTTAAGTTAATAACTGAATGTATTTCTGTCTGATAGTCCTCTCTCCTTGTCAAGCTACTATATTGCTAGTTAGAAAATAAAGCCATTCACGTTAAAACAAAAAAATAATCAAAAAATAAATAGAAAAACTGGATACATGAATCAAATGTAACCAAGTTTTGAAAAGAATTGATTCAGAGTAAGAGACATATGGGATTCATTATACTATTCACTCTAATTTTTTGCATATCTGATTTATTTTTCAAAGTGAAGTTTAAAACATGTACTTCAGTGATCATTAGAAAACTGCAACAACTATTCCCAGGTAGATATAAAATTCATGCACATTTGGGACTAGAGAAAGTAATTCAACTAGTACCAAAGGTGGTAATCTAAAAAATAACAACAGCAAAAACATAATATGCATTTCTGTTGAATTCATATCTAGGAACAGAATTACCAGATCACAGGGTACATGCATATTTAGCTTTTATGGATACTGCCAAAGAGTTTTCCAAACTAATAATACTAATCCAAACCTGAATCTTTTTTTCCAGTTTTATTGAGAAATAATTGACATACATCACTGTACTATTTAAGGTGTACAACATGATGGTTTGATTTACATATATTGTGAAATGACTACCACAATCGGCTTAGATAACATCCATCGTCTCATATAGATACAATAAAAAGAAAGGAAAAAATTTCTCCTTGTGATGAGAACTTTTAGGATCTGCTCTCAATGACTTTCCTATATATTACACAGCAGTGTTAACTATAGTCATCACGTTGTATGTTACATCCCTAGTACTTATTCATTTTTAACTGGAAGTTTGTACATTTTGACCACCTTCCTCCAACTCCCCCTCACCCCACCTCCCGTCTCTAATAACCACAAATCTGATCTCTTTTCGAAGCTGAATTTTTTTAATGCAGAATTTCGTTGTACACATTGACCAGTGCATTCCTGCTAACAGACCCAGCCCGGTGACCAAGGGTGTGAGGTACATAATGGCTATGCCTGGGCTCATTCCCTCTCTATCACTACAGGTAAATTGATCAATATGAAGGATGAGAACGCATCTTGTGGCAGATTATTTACCACATACATTTACCCTGGGTCGACCAGGGGACACCAATTCCCATTCCCCTTCACTTTTTCTCCTTTGCTCAAAAGTTTTCACTCCAGTTATTGAACCATTTTTTGGCAATAGAGCACTACATACTAATACAAATATATGGTCTTGGAGCCTTATTACGTTAGCAGGAAATAGCTGGTGTCCTATAATTGAGAACTGGCTGGGACCTGAGGAAACGGCTTGTTAAATTTTCACGGGAAGAAAGAAGAGTGAAAAAAAATCTGTGGAAAGGGGCTTGTAACTGTTTTTAAATTTCTGTTTTCTCTGTGATACCATGAAGTCCAGGGTCATAACCATATGGTTTGCTGCTGCTACCCAGACATCCTGTAAAGTGCCTGACACAGAGTTGTTTGCAGTAAACATTTCTGGACTTAATTACTCATGATATTCATCAGAATAAGTAACTCCTATGCATCTAGGGGATTGTTCTTAGGGGTGGATAATTTGCTCTGAGAAGCAGGGTGTGTGTTTGTGTGTGTGCGTGCTTGTGTCATATTTTGGTGGATGGACAATCTTACCCTCATGACATCATGGCTTTCACTGATTCTGAATTAGAATAAAGGTGAACATATTTAGTTCTGTTTTTCACATGACCTGATCCAGACCAGTCTGGATCTACACAGGGCATAAATAAAACAACCGAGTTCAGAACTCAATCCAGACTGAAACTGAGAAACTACAGCTGGATGACAAACTGGTCCATTCCATGTACAAACTGAATAATGATAAATGACTGCCCACTGTGTACTAGATACAGTATGTAGATTAGATACACTGTTTCTGACTTCTACAACAATGCCATAAGCAGGCATCATTATTCTTGTCATTCAACTGAAAATGAGAGCAAGGAAGTGGCTGACCAAGATCAGCTAGTTAGTAAGCAGCAGAGTTGCATGCAAACCTGGGTCTGTTTGATTCTAAACCTCTTGCTATTTCTGCTATATCTTGATGACCCAGAATTATGTACTTAGTGTCAGGATGGAAAATTAGGGGAAAAAAACAAAGCATAACAAAATGTCAAGACTCCTAAGACTGAGTGCAAGGTTTCTCCCAGGTGGACAAGTGAGCTAGCAATCCTGTTGTGGTGCCATGGCAACCGTGCAATGTCTCTAGCAAAGGCACCTTAGATGATGGATGCCCGGTTTTTGATTTGTCGTGTGCGTTTTTTTTTTTAACCAGATATTAAGAGAACGAAAATTTTTATCATCAGTGTCGTTATTTGAAAATCACTCTGCACGTGGATCTCTGGGGAAATACTGCTCCATCTTTCTAAGGCAAATTTGCATTTTTACACAGAGAAAAGCGTTCCTTTTTTGCGATTTGCTTTTCAATAGGAGCTCTCCAAGGCCCCTTCTTTATTTTAAGTTTTAAAATGCTATGATTCTACATCTCATCAAATATAATAGAGAAGTTCAAGTTTAATATATCTTACAAAAATTGCCTTCCTGTAGATTATGCCCTTCAGCTATCATTTTAAATTGTAATTTGCAGTTTTGAAACTCTCCCATAAAAGAAAATGTTTTCTTTAGTCAAAATAGAAGTAACAATTTTTATTATCTGGCTAAATTGATCCACTTTTCTCTTCTTCTTTTGTTTGAAGGAGTCGTCATGAATTTGTAGAGTTGCCCCATTTTCCTGGGAAATATATGTACTCTTTGGGTCTCAGAGAATGAAAGAAATGTGACTTTAAAACGTACTTAGGATAAAATAGCTATAGTTCTGTTATAGTTTTATTATTTAATCCAGTTTTTCAGGGACAAAAATATTAATTAGTTCAGGTAGACTTCAATACAATTCAATATAATTATCGGAATGTGTAATAAATATGAGGCTCTGGATTCACTGAAATCACATAAAGAGGGTCTCTTCCCTTACAGAGCACAGAGGAGCAGGATTGCTTTTGAAAACTAGTTAGGGAAAGTAAAAGGTCCGGAGGGGTAGGCTTAAGACTAGTTAAACGAGTACTTTGGAAATTGCGTAAGTTGCCTACTGTGTTTCTGTTAACTTAGTTCAATATCAGAACTAAAAAGCTATGTTGAAAGAATGAATGGCCCTTGCGATAGATCCCTGGAGACAACTTTATTTTATCCATGCCTTTAGTGAGCTCTAGCAAACCTGAAAATTATGTATGTCTCATCTGCACTTTACTCAGATCACCTCTTCCTCTGGGATGAATGTCAAAGGCACTGTGGAATTAAAAGACCAAAGCTTTTCCTGTGATATTGCAAAGTCCTTGTAAAAATATTTTTAAGTGGTATTTAAATGGCAACTTTAAAGGTACCAAAATTATTTACAGTTCAAAGAAAAGTAAAGCAGATAGAAAATTCATATAGATCAATGTAAATGATATGCAATGAAACTCAACGGAAAGGAGAAAGATACTTGTCAGACATAATGCACATCACTCATTTTAAAAGTCACCCAAAGGTAGTTACAGTTTGGGAATCCCAGCAACGACAGGGATTCCCAAATTGAATGGGATGAAACAGCCACACTCAAATTTGAGAATTGTTGCCGGGTAGGTGTATTAGTCTGCTCAGACTGCCATTACAAAATACGACAGACTGAGGGGCTTAAACAACAGTTCACAGTTCTGGAGGCTGGAAGTCCAAGACCAAGGTGCCAGCAGGACTGGTTTCTTGTGAGGCCTCTCTTCCTGCCTCACAGAAGGCTGCCTTATCGCTGTGTCCTCACCTGGCCTTTCCTCTGTGCTTGTGCATTCCCAGTGTCTCTTCCTCTTCTCACAAGGACATCAGTTCTATTTGATTAGGGCCCCAATGTTATGACTTTATTTAACCTTAATTACTTCCTTAAAGACCCCATGTCCAAATACAGTCATATTGAGGGCTAGAGCTTCAACATGAATTTTGGGGGAACACGATTCAGTCCATGAAAGTAGTCCTCACTATTAATCTCAGCACTGAAATCTCTAACATCTTAGAAAACCAACTTCATAAATTAGAAAAGGTGCCTGGGCCCAGATCCCTGAGAAAAAAACTTTTAATAAAAATTGTTAACCTGAAAGATTAGCCCCTCTCATGTGCCAGCATGATTTCGATTGAAATGATAACACCCTGCTGGCTAATTTGTTGAGTAATTCTGTACTTATTTTATCCATCAAGAACTGGTTTAATTTATATTTAGACATAATTGGTTTTCTTCTTCATCATCATCTAATTAATAAAATTCACCCAAATTGTTCCAGCACTGAACACCTCTTCACTGGAACAATTCCAGCTTCCACAATGCTTTTTTCTTTAAAATGAAGCTCACATAAGCAATTATCAGCCTCTCAGCTTTTGAAGGTAACTTCTTTTCCAAACTTGGGTAAATGAATAGGAAGCAATTGTTACTTTGGATACTGGACTCTAAATTATTGCAGTAATGGCCTATGAGTCAAGTTGCTTTTACACTCTTTTGTGCCCTTTTCCTCCAGAGAATTTTCCATCCTCGCAGTTTTCTCATTTTGATTTTGTAGGATCCGACAACATGCTAACCAAAGGTCTTTTTATAATTTCTTTTCCTTTTCCTTTGATATTTGTTGTTGTTGATGATGTTGTATGGGCTTCCTTTTCTTACTCTAAATTGGTATCCAGACATTTTGAAGATGCAAATAAGAAGCGTCCTTCTGTAGATGCATGAGACGTGGTGTACTGGAATGAGAATAACATATTGGGTGAAGAAGATCTGAGTTTGGATTCTGGTTCTGCCAAACATTATGTGTGTGCCCTTGGGAAAGCTGCTAACCTTTTTGTGCCTTACTTTTCTCATCTCCTAAATGTAGACCATAAAAGCAGCCTTGAAGAGTCGCTGTAAACACCATACATAAAAAATCTACTGCATTGTTGGGTATAGGGGGGCTCAAAAAATGAGACTATTACCATGTCTTCAATTGTCATCAGTGTGCAGATATTAAAAGTCACATAGTAATAATTCAAATTCCCTGATTGGATCATGATGGCATAATGTATGTCCTCCAGGTCCTCTCCTGAGCCTCAAAAAGTTATTTCTGGGTTTCCCTAGAGGTGGGTTTCACTTGAATTCACACACCACTCCTTTTAGTCTTTCTGCTAATCCCCCTGGTTGATGGCCTCCACTTGAGAAGCAGCTGCTGCCATTATCATCAGTGCAGCAACAACTGTACCATCGAAGCTGCCTACTTGAGCTTCCAAATCTTCAAACCATAGAGCCACTCAGCGTTCCCTGGAGCCCCCACAGCCTGCAGAGGGAAGGGAATGCTCCTCTTCCAAACCTTGCACCTGGGGACCTACGCAGACACCTGGTCAAGAGAATACCTTGGCCTGTCCCCCTTTCTCTGGGCATCTTTGTAAAAAGCCACTCTTTTTTGCTTCTCTCCAAACAAAAATAAAATAAAAACACATTACACAAATCGGTTCCTGGCAGCATAGCACACCATTTTGTCAGAATTGTCTCTTCCTGTCTAAATTGCAGGGTCAGGCAAAAGTGGGATTTCCATTTCACCAATAAATATAAACATCAGCCTTGTCTCATTTAATCTTTAAGACTACTGGATCTATCACTCATAGATTTTAGGTCAATTTGTCACGGATTGTCAAAAGCTGTTGTTATCTCAGATAATTTTTTATTCTTTTAAAAATTAAAGCATTCTGTTTCTATATCTTCTTACAAAAGGACACCTCCAGCCACCTCCCAAGAGATGTTTCCCCTCACAGGGATCATGCTTTCAAACTTTTCAGTTCAAACTTTTCTATCCTATATAGAATGTGGGGTCGTTTTCCATTTATAAGGTCTAGGTAAAATAACATAACTCAGGAGGCTTCTAATTTCCTCCTATCTATCTCACTTCTAATCAAGATAAGCTCCATTAGCAACTTGAGTAAAGAGAGCCACAATGCCCAGAAATAGGGTTTAGAAAGAAAAAGAGAAATAATATTTTTCTACTCAATTCAGTTTTTAAAAGTAAAATAACTTTTTTAATTTAAAAAGGTTAAATTGCAAGTCTTGGCTATGGTGAATAATGCTGCAATGAACACAGGGGTGCATGTATCTTTACGCATTGGTGTTTTCAAGTTCTTTGGATAAATACCCAGACTTGGAAGCAACCTAAGTGCCCATCAAGGGACGAATGGATAAAGAAGATGTGGTATATATACGCAATGGAATACTACTCAGCCATAAGAAATGATGAAATCCAGCCATTTGTGACAACATGGATGGACATTGAGGGTATTATGCAAAGTGAAGTAAGTCAGAGGGAGAAGGTCAAATACCATATGATTTCCTTCATTAAGTAGTAGATAATAACAACAATAAACAAACACATAGAGACAGAGATTGGTTTGGTGGTTACCAGAGGGGAAGGGGGGAGGGAGGAGGGCGAAAGGGATAATTCGGCACATGTGTGTGGTGATGGGTTGTAATTAGTATTTGGCTGGTGAACATGATGTAATCTATGCAGAAATAGAAGTATAATGATGTACACCTGAAATTTATACAATGTTATAAACCAATGTTACTGCAATAAACAAAAAATTAAAAAAAAAAAAGGTTAAATTGAAGAATGGAGACACCCTAAGTATGATTTAGTACCTTTGTCATTACACTAAATTTCTTTCCAGTCACTACTTAATCTAACCCTAGTCTTACTCCCAGGCTTGAGTAAAAGTTATCCATCTGCAACATGTTAGCTTGGAGTTTGAAACTCTGCATTGGTCCTTAGTGATTGTGTTAAATCTTTGAAAATCCATCTTAAATACTTTCTTCAGTTTCCAATGGCTTCATAGAGTTGCAGCTTCAAATAGTCTGTGATTCACTGTGCTCCAACCATTGAAGCAGAAGAGAGAAGCTGCTCACGGGGAGGAGAAGAGAATAATGATAATAGCTAACACTCAGAGAACACTGCAGGGAATACCGAATCTACAGATTTAGTCTAGGAAAGTCGCTGAACAAATAAGCAGCAAGAAGATGATGAGGAGGGGGAAATTTTACCCTTACCCCTCTTGAATTCTTGTGGCTGGACTAATAATAAAATTAACACAAGACAGATTAACAGGAGAAAAACCAATTTAACACATATGTACAGGAGATCATAAAAATATGATGCTCAAAGAAGTGACCAAAGCAAGCTGTTTATATACCCTTTTAGGCAAAGAAACAATTATTTGTGAAGATTTGACAAAACAAAAGGGTTTCTGCTTGGGGTAGAAAATTAATGAAGAAGTAACAAAGTTTGTTTATACAGCTCCAAATCCCCTATCTCAGTGATAAGGATGTTCTCCATCCTCCCAGCATAGGAAGGATACCTATGCTTCACAGGAAGGTTTGCCTATACACAAGAAAAAAACAGACAATAGAAAGTGTCTCTGAAATGGCCCAGATATTGGCTTAGCAGATAAGAACTTTAAGTCAACTATTATAAATATATTCAAAGAACTAAAGGAAATCATATCTAAAGAATTAAGGGAAAATGTGACAACAACGTTTCTCCAAGTAGAGTGTATCGGTAAAGAGATAGCATTATTCACAATAGCCAAGACGTGGAAGCAACCCAAGTGCCCATCAATGGATGAATGGATAAAGAAGATGTGGTATATATAGACAAAGGAATACTACTCAGCCATAAAAAAGAGAAAAATCATGCCATTTGTGATGACGTGGATGGATCTTGAGGGTATTATGCTAAGCAAAATAAGTCAGACAAAGACAAATACCATATGATTTCACTCATATGTGAAAGATAAACAAACACATAGATAAGACGAACAGATTAGTGGTTACCAGAGGAGAAGGGGGAAGGGTGAGGATGAAAGGGATAAGGGGACACATATGTAGGGTGACGGATAAAATCTAGACTATTGGTGGTGAACACAATGCAGTCTATACAGAAACTGAAATATAATAATTTACACCTGAAATTTACACGTTATAAGCCAATATGACCTCAATAAAGTACAATTTTAAAAAAAGAGATAGGATTATAGAAAGGAGCCAAATAGAAATCTGGATTTTAAAAGTGAAATAATTGAAATGAAATTTCACGAGAGGGGCTCAACTGCAGATTTGAACTAGTTGAAGAAAGAATCAGTGGACTTGAAGATCGGTCAATTGAGATTATTCAGTTGAAGAAAAACAGTCTGGCAGTTCCTCAAAAGTCAAACATAGAGTTACAATATGACCCAACAATTCCACTCTCAGGTATATACCCAAATGAATTGAGAACATGTGTCCACATAAAAATTTGTACACAAATGTTCATTATAGTATTATTCATAATAGCCAAAAAGTGGAAACAACCCAAATGTCCATCAACTGATCAATGGATAAACAAAATGTGGCATATCCATACAATGGAATATTATTCAGTCATAAAGAGGAATGAAGTACTCACATAAGCCACAACATGGATGAACCTTGAAAACATTGTGCTAACAAGCCAGTCACAAAAGACCACATATTGTGTGATTCTATTGTAGGGGATGAAAATTTTCCCTCTTCCCTTCTAGGTTCTTTGGCTGGTCTAATAATTAAATTGACATAAGACAGATTAACGGGAGAAAAACAAATTTAATTTTGTATGTACAGGAGCTCATAGAAATATGAGACTCAAATAAGTGACCAAAGCAGGCAGCTTTTATACCTTTTAGACAAGGAACCAATAAACTTGCAAAGAATTGACAAAACAAAGGGGTTTGGGCTCACAGTAGCTAATTAGTGAAGAAGTAGCAAAGTTTGCTTATATAGGCTTCTCAGCCCTAAATCGTGCCTTCTACCCTCCAGATGCAGGGAGGGTACCCTTCACATGGGGAATTTATTTCCTGCTTTCACGGAGTCAAAGGAGGGTCAGAGTGTCCTTCTTGCATCAGCTGTCTCTTAAGTATCTTTAATCCAAAATAATCAATATGCCAAAATGACATATCTTAGTGTGGTGTATTCTTCTCTCTCTCTCATTTATATGAAATGCCTAGAATAGGCAAATCCATAGAGACCAAAAGTAGATTATTGGTTGCATAGGGGCTGCAGGGGAGGGGGGAATGGGATTTACTCCTAAGGGATATAGGGTTTCTTTTTGTGGTGATAAAAGTGTACTAAAGTTAGATTCTGGTGACTGTTATTCAACTTTGTGAATAACTAGAAATCACTCTATTGTACGTATGCTTTATATGGGAGAATTTTGTGGTATGTGAATTGTATCTCAATAAAGCTGGTTATAATTTTTTTACTTAACCTCTCTGAACCTGAGATCTCACATCTGTATAATACTATACTGTATAATGAGGATTAAATGAGATAGTGAATAAAGTGCCTGAAACAGCCCAGGCCATTGTAAATAATTTAGATCAGCAAGTTTTCTACCAGTTGCCTATGAAATATAAAAAGAAGAAATAGCAATATACTGGTTTTTGGTTGTTTTTTTTTTACTATCGGATCCAATTAGAATAAAGTCATAGTTCCTTCTCAAATGAGAAAGTATCACTCTTCAGTAGATAGTAAAGACTGATATTGATCCAAAATCATTCACAAGCTAAAATGTCATTGTTCATTCATATAAACAGCTTTCTTTAAGATAAACAGGTTTAAGAATTTGCAGTTGTAAATTTTAAAAATACATGAGACTTCAACAAAGATTTAAAACGAAGAAATATATTGCTTTAGATTCACAATATACCTTACATAAGGCACCAATAATGTAACTACAGTGAGAGCTGGAGTCTGGTATTTTTATCTGTCAAGTAAACTTGGTCAAGACTTATGATGTAAGAACAGAGCGATGTGTATTAAGAATCTTCCAAAGGACATATAGTAGAATGTTTCCCATGATTTCACCATGGAATCCTTTTCCTCTTGATGATGCTTATGGGACGACTATTCTATAAAACACATTTTGGGAAACTGGTATGCAAGCAATATATATGAAATAACTTTCTTTTCTTCTCCAGAAGTGGACTTTTATGCACCTGCTAAGGCAGTAGCTATTCTCTCTGTGATGCTGATGTAAGGTATGTTCCTTCTCTCCAGGAAAAACAGCACATAAATTTTACCTGCAATTTCAGGGTGTCTATAGCTCCTGTCTAAGGGACATAGTTGGTTTTAAATTCTCCCAAAAAGTGAAGAATCTCCTTCAACAACATGGGTCAACTTTTGCCATGGAAACTAACAATTTTCACGTTTCCTTCTGATTTCATGTATTCCAGATATTAAGGATGAAAGTGTTTTACATACAATGCTGCTATCTGAGTAAGAGCAGTCTTTGTCTCCTCTTTCCAAAAAGAGAAAATTTGAAATTTCTAAGACTCTTCTAAAGAATATAAAACACTGTGAAAATCACTTGATGAGCAAAAATAACACCCACTTTCTGAAGTGTCTGAATTCAGAAAACAATGCAGAGTAATTACATTTTGAATCAAGCACGTTTCATCCAAGGTGCTCACATACTCCTTGAAGAGAACCAAAGCCTTACCTTTTCTGTGACCATCTTGATTTCAAATATTCTGTACCTCAAGTACAGTGGTATTGATCCATATGTACTAAACTTTGGACAAAGATGGTAAAACAGGGTCCCTGTGCTCATAGATTCATTTTAAAACAAAGGATTCATCCACATATGTCTTCTTGGCTCTAACAAGGAACAGGAAAAAGTCAGGAGGAGGACAAAGTATCAGAGGAGACCTTGGGGGGATCCTCATGATTCTGTGGGCCTGGAGGATAGACTTAAAAAGAGAAGTAGGGCACAATGCCAGAAAACTTTCTAATTCACATATAAGTCAAACATGTTTGATAGTTACAATGTTTCACATCAGCCACTATGCTAGATACTCAGGATGAAAGGGCGTTTCTTACTTTGAGATGGTCTACACAGTGCGGTCCAAAAGAAATACACTCTAAGCCTCATATACAACTTTAAAGATTTTAAATTTATTTTTTAACTTACGTGAAGTTCACTTCTTTTGATACACAATTCTATAAGTTTTGAGAAATGAATGCTATATTAGTTTTATACTGCTGTCATAACAAAATATCACAAATTTAGTAGCTTCAACAGCACAAATGTATAATTTTACAGTTCTATAGGTCACAAGTCTGACATGATTCTCACTGGGCTAGAATCAAAGCATTGACGAGGCTGCATTCCTTTCTGGAGGCTCTGGGTAGGATCCCTTTTCTTGACTTTTCTAGCTTCTAGAAGCATCCCACATTCCTTGGCTTGTGGCCCCCTTGCTTCAACTCCAAATCTAGCAAAGGCAAGCTGAGTCCTTCTCAAATCACATCACTGAGATCTCCTTTTGCACACCCTTCTTCCACTTTTAAGGACACTTGCAATTATACTGAGCTCACCTGGATGATCCAAGATAAGCTCCCTATTTTAAGGTCAGCTGATTAGAAACTTTGTGTCCACAGCCTTAACTCCCCTTGACGGTGTAACCTAACATATTTACTGGTTCTGGGGATTAGGAGGTGGACATCTTTGAGGACCATTACGCAGCCTATCAGAAAAGCACACAGTCATCACGAAGACACTGAACAGTTCCATCCCCCCAAACAACTTTCTTCTTCTTTGTATTCAAATCTTCTCCCCACACTACTTATGTGTTATCATTCCACTGATGTGTTATCCATCCTTATTATTTGCCTTTTCCATATGTCATATATGTGGAATCATACAGTAGTAGACTTTTGAGTCTGGCTTCTTTAAATTAGCAAAATTAATTATTTATCCATCTTGTGGCAAGTATCAATAGTCTTCTCCTTTTTACTGCTGAGTAATCTTTCTTTTAGGAACGTACCTTTTACCCATTCTAATAGCTATGTAGTGGTATCCTATTACGGTTTTAATCTGCGTATCTCTAATGGCTAATGATGTTGCACATCTCTGCATGTGCTTATTTTCCATTTGCATATCTTCTTTAGTGAAATATCTGTTCAAATATTTTGCAAATTGTATTATTGGGTTGTTCCTTTTCTTAGTAATGGGTTTTGAGTGTTCTTCATATATTGTGGATAAAGGTTTTTTTGTGAGATATTTCATTTGCAAATATTTTCTCCTAGTCCATAGCTTTTGATTCACTAACAAGGTCTTTGAAAGAGCAAAAGTTTACATTCTGAAGAAGTATTTATCAATTTTTCCTTTACGAATCATACTTTTGTTGACGCACCTGAGAACTCTTTGCTTAACCAAAAGTCACCAAGATTTTTGTTTGTTTTCTAATATAGTGAATTAAATTGACTGTCTTTGAATGTTAAATCAATCTTGTTTTCCTGGAATACACTCCAACGATCATGAGATATTATCTTTTATTTTTTTTATTGTTGGATTAGAATTGCTAAAATTTTGTTTAGAATTTTTGCATCTATGTTCTTTCAAGGGAGGAAATATATACATATACATATGTATATCACTTCCAAAGTCCACTTAGAGTTAATGTTTTACCACCTCAGTAACATACAGAAACTTACAACTATCTATATAGGACCCTCTACCATGCTCTCCTTTAAAAATAACTTCCATATATATTACATCTGATTACATTTAAAAACCTCCAGGCAATGTTATGATTTTGCTTTCAACAGTCATACATGTTTTAAAGAGTTTTAAGAAGAAAAAAATAGTCTTTTATATTTACCCAGGTATTTACATTTCTTTTCCTCTTCCTTTATTCCTGATGTTTCAACTTCTCTTCTGGTATCATTTCCCTTCAGCCTGAAGAATTTCCTTTAGCATTCCTTTTATAGTGAGTCGACTGGTGACAAATTGTCTTAGTCTTCCTTCATCTGAGAATGTGCTTATTTTGTCTTCATTCCTCAAGGATATTTTCTCTGAATATAGGATTCAAGGTAGACAGGGTTTTTACATTTTTTTTGACTTTTTAAATTCTTTCAGCACTTGCAGAATGTTATTCCAGTTTACGGGCCTCCATGGTTTCTGATGAGAAATCTGTAGTCATCTGAATCACTGTTATGTTATATGTTGCTTTTCTCTAGCTATTATCAAGTTTTTTCTTTGGTTTTCAATAGTTTGATTATTATGCATCTGAGAACTGCTTTCTTTGAGTTTATCTTTTTTTGGCTTCACTGAGATTGAATTTGTAAATTTAGGACTTTGGGGAAGTTTTCATTCATTATTTCTTCAAATACTTTTTTTCTGCATCAAACTCTTTCTCCTTCCCTTCTAGGACTCCAATGACATGAATGCTAGACTTGTTGGTATTGTCTCATAAGACTCTGAGGCTCTATTAATTTTTTTAAATCTTTTTTCTGTGTTCTTCAGATTATTTTATTTCTACTGGACTCTGCTCCATCACCTCCATTCTGTTATTGAGCCTGTTCAGTGTATTTTTTAATTTCAGATATCATATTTTTCAGTTCTCAAATTTCCATTTGGTACTTTTTTTATTATTTCTGTTTCTCTGCTGAGAACTTTCATCTTTCAAGAGCATTAATTTTATCTCACTGAGGATGGTTATAATGGCTGCTTTTAAGTCTTTGACTGACAGTTCCAAGATTAAGGTCATTTTGTGTTTGGCATCTACTCTTTGCCTTTTCCCTTGAGTATTAGTCAGATTTTTGTGATTCTTGGTATGTCACATCATTTTGGATTGCATCCAGGACATTTTTTATCTTGCAAGTTTCTAGTTCCTGTTAAAATCCTCTGGAGAATGTTGACATTTTTTTTTAACTGGTAATCAACATGATTAGCTTTAGACTGCCTTCAAGTTTCACCTTCAGTGGTGATGGTCCCAAGGTCAGCTCTGTTTTCAAAGTCTTTGCTGTAATTTGGGCCTGTGTGGTACGTGCTCAGCTCAGAGGACAGCCTGAGATTTGCACCATGGTTTATATTGTAGTTCAGTCCTCAAAGCCTTTGCCATGCTTTGGTGGAGATATTCCACACATACCCAACTCAGGAGTGATTCCAAGAGTTGTCATTACGTACCTGATATTCAGAGATCCATTTCTCTAGCTCTGTCCCCTCTGGGTCTTCTCCAACTCTCTCCAATTCCCAGAGGCTCCTCTTCCTGGTTCATCTGGCCAGAAAGATAGGGCCTTCTCAGATATTTAGCCCCTCCTCTAATGTTGTGTAGTTCTGTATAAATGGGGCTACTTTGGGGTTAAGCAGTAAAAGAAAAGAGAAAGAGAAAAATAACATGGATTATCATACACACTCTTCAGACAACAGGAGATTCTTTTCTGGTTCTTCTGGCTAGAGAGACAATCTAGTGTCTCTCAAGGTTTTAGGTCCTTGCACCACCAACACATATTTACACCTCAGTCACCAGGCTGGCTCTAGACAGGGTGGGAAGAGAAAGGAGAGTAAAAAGAAGATGGGAGGATTCCCCTCACGATGTCCAGCATTCAGAGGTCCCTTTCTCTAGTCCTTAGTCAAAAAGTGGAGATTTCCCCTGAAGTTTTTGCTTTCAGTATCTGCCATGAAATTCTGGAATTCAGCCCTCCCTCAGGTCAAAGCTGGGAGGCATAGGAGAAAAAAGAAAACATGAAACTCAGATCCCACATCCCATCTCTCAGTTCTACCCCCATATGGGTCATTACTCGTGTTTTGACTTCAATCCCCAATCCACGTGCTATTGTTAGTTTTCAGGGATCTCAGGTAGTTGTTTCTCATATTCTGCCTAGAGTTTTTAGTTGTAATCAGTAGGAGAGAGAGGCTGAAGTAAGCTTATTCATCTTGACCAGCCAACACATGTAATTACAAATTTTCTAGTAGCCACATTAAACAGGTAATAATGAACAGGTAAAATTGTCTTTACAAAATATATTTCATGTGACCCAACATAGTCAGAATATTATCATTTCAATATGTAATCAGTATAAAAATTATTGAGATGTTTTACATTATGTTTCTTGTACTAAGTCTTTGAAATTTGGTGTGTATTTTTCACTAGCCTGTTTCTGCTTAAACTAGCCACATTTCAAGTGCAAATAGCCACAGGTGACTACTATGTTGGACAGCAGATGTCTAGACTTAGGGTAATGCTTCTGAAACTTTAGGGTGAGTAGTGTATCTTGTTAGATTATGATTCAGCAGATCTGGGGAGGGACCCAGGCGATTCTAATACTACTGGTGTACACTGAGTCACAAGGCTCTAGAGCCAAATTTGTTACTTCTCAAACTGATTTTATATTCCAGAGACCTAATGAGGTATATAGGATATATCCTATACGAGGGTTCTGTTTCTACATTTCTGCCCTGATAATAGCACACTTCTATCTATCCCAAGGCCTTCCCCATCACGGGAAATAAGCTTCTCTGGTACTGGCCACAGTATTTACTTTTGTACTTTTTAAATCCCGTATAAACTATTCCTGAAGGGGCAAATTAGAGAAATGGTTTCTGTGAGTGCCTATCTTTAATCTTTAACCGTTCTATCTCCATGGCCTTGCTGGCCACTGATACTTGGTAGACGGAAGAGACAATCTAGTATTTTGATTTTGTACGACCTATAAATCCTAGTTCTGTTGTTGAAGAATTTCTATAAAGGACAGGTTAATTATCTTACTTCTTTTTCTAAATGATAGCTAATCATCAAGACTCATTGTGGAATGCTTCTTGGGCAAACCTGTTTGGGATGGTGGCCATACAAAGAGAATGAAAAGTGAGTTGCATTTGGATAATAGCTTAGCCTCCCTATTAATTCTTGCCTTCATCCCACGAGCTTCTCTTACTTGGTATGACAATCACTTCAACAAATTCCATAATGCAAGGAAACTTAGAGCAGAAGGGAACAGACCCTTCTCCAGGATGCAGTAAATACCCCCAATCCTGAACTTTTCTAGGGCCCCATCATGTATGAGGGGCCAGTTTTCAAAATATGTATATAATAGGATCTCAATAATTATTTCTATAAAGGAAAAAAGAAAACCATTATGCTATCATTGTTCATAAACCAATTATTTAAAAATTATGCATTCTCTCAACCAGAGTATGTGTGTGTCAATATCCTGAATATTTTAGACTACAGATAGTTTATTGAACTTCTAAAAGACATGATACTTCACCTCTCAGATTTAAGAAACTGTATGGAGACTCCTTCCTTAAATTACCAACGTACAATTTTAAGCAATATTGCCTTCCTTTGAGTACAATCTGCAGAAAGATTATTAAATACACAAAGAAATGGACCAACCCAATTGGTACATAGGAAGCTCAAGTGCAATGGTCTTAGGCAACATCCTGGACCCTGGCACTGGTTTCCCTTTTTCCCTGTGCTGTTTAAGGGAAAAGAAGAACCTAACCACCTCCAACCAAACCAGTTGCCACCGGGCTGCCTTGGTACCTTAAACTGTTGGAAGGTTTAAGGTGGGGCTGGGAAGGAAATTTTGGTCAGGACAACCTGAACTTGAATCCTATCTGTATGACCTGGGCTATGACCTGGGCTACTTTACTGAGGCTCTGGATTGTGAATCAAGTGGCTTAGTTAATCCTATAAAAGGGAGAGCTTGAAAAGACCATATGGGGTCAGAGGACAGAAACATGCTAATATAACCAACCTGACCTGTTTTAAAAAAAAAAATGCAATATTAAAATGTTAAGCAATATTAAAATGTTTCCAGGAAAATTCTGGACTGGTTGTGAATATTGCTTTGAGGAAAGAAGAAAAGTTCAATTATAGAGGCCAAAGAGCTCCTTTATATCTAAAACACTAAAATCTTCATAGTGACGATAACCTTAGGATGTGAGTACCAGTAGTTTATTTGTGGGGTGATTCCAGGAAACATGAGTAAGAGAGTGGACAGGAAGATAAGGCAAAGAGGGGAGCCGATACTGGGTGCGTTGTAGGTAGGCTATCATTGTGAGCAACTGGACTCTATCCCACTGAGGACATCTGGGGAGAGTATAGGACACACCCACTCAGAGTTGTCTCATCTGAAGGGAGAAGACTGAGGACTGCCTCCATGGACAGTGACTTCCCCGGACCTCTCCCCTGCCCTGTGAATGTGCCCAGCCTGGTTTCCATTCCAAGAGAAAGCGCTCAGGAAGAGAGTCATAGGTGCTTACAGTGAGAAGCAATCCGCACACAGGGGATGATGAGGGCCAGGGAAGATGGGCGAGGCACCAGAGCTTTGCTACTGTCCTCTTGGTCTCTCAGCGTGCATGGCAATTAGAGGAAACCAACTCGGTCCTCCATATAGGCCACAAAGAGACTGCCAGAAGGAAAGGGGAGGAAGCACAATCATTTCAATGACTCTTCACTATGTAATCTTGTGCAGGAAATCAACCCTGAAGATTGG
Organism: Diceros bicornis minor; assembly: GCF_020826845.1. Taxonomy (NCBI): domain Eukaryota; kingdom Metazoa; phylum Chordata; class Mammalia; order Perissodactyla; family Rhinocerotidae; genus Diceros; species Diceros bicornis. The sequence goes on from NC_080758.1 coordinate 39,208,991, forward strand.
ATCACGTCTTTTCTGTTTCACTATATCCACTGCAGATAACACAGTTAACTAAACATCCTTTTTCTTTCTCTTTTCCCTTTCTCCATGGATATTTTTACTGTGGTTCAGTTGTTTAAGAGTATCATTTACAACGTTTCTATTCTAACTCAAGCAAAAAAAGAGCAGTTTGCTCAGTCTTTTATCTCCATTATATTGGTTAAAAAGACCATCTTTCTCTACACCCTACAGTTTCCCTTAGTTCTACATTTATTGGAAGCAACCAACCCCAGTGGTGGCCTATTTAACACCAGTACAAAACCTAGAAGGTTTAATTGAAAGCACTGGCATTCAAACTGTGCTTAGCAGCTTTCAGAAAAAAAACTGTATTTAAGACCAGTATTGAGTGGAACCCCATGGGTCTCAGGGCACAGAGCCCAGGGAGCAAGATTTGAAAGAGCTGAGAGAGGAGGCACAGTCATCAACATCTATAATTGGCGACTTAACCTAATAACGTAGAGTAAAGAAATTGTTAAGAGTTTAGGTAAGGGACTGTCAAAATAAGATTAAAATAGTCTCTCTTTCAATTAATAACTGAAAGGGATTATAGCACTAACCTGTTCCTTTTTTTTTAATAACTGGTAATTATTCAAAGAAACAAAGAAGATCAGCAAGGTGATTTTTCTGTCACTGTACTGCTTGACAAGACCTCTCAATTATTATCCACTGTTTAGGATTAATGTCATTTTTCTTCCCATAATAAAGAGTTAGAAGGTTTTTATTGCTGTAATTTCTACCACTATGAAACTGAAACAAAGCCAGTGCATTTTCATATAATTGTAACTTCAATGCTTAGAATGTCCATTTCTGAGTTGCTAGAGAGACATTATGCATTAAAAAAATAAAATTCAATGTACCAAATAAGAGCCTCATGAGATGGATAGAAGGAGGTATCACTATGTCTACCTTAAGTAAACCAGGAGACTGTTTGTGTTGACCTTCCATTTTCAGGCTAATGTTTTATAAAATTGCCCTTTTTTTTTGGAGGCACCTTATATATACATATATATCAAAACGTTAACCCTTATTCCTCAAAATAATTCTCCAGAGGGCTTACAATTTACTTCTAATTGATCACTTTACTGACCTCAATGTTCAACATATGGAGCTGCTAAAAGTCCTTAGTAAGTAAATAAACAGACCACTGAAATCACAAGAGAAACAAAAGCTCCACAGAGACCAGTACACTAACTGGATGGCCACTGACAGATATTGAACATCCAGTGAAGAATAATGTTGATAGTAATGCTCCCTATGTTTACACATTTAGTCATGAAATTCACGTTTATTGACACGCAACTTGGTGTGTAGAACTGTGCTAAGGCTTTTTGGGACGACAGGAAGTATCCTACTCCCCTCTTTATTTTTCTCCTTTGCACTTCTGACCATCATATATGCTATATATTGTATTTATTTATTTTCTTTATTGCTAATTTTCCCCCTCTACAGCATAGGCTCTTTAAAGCAGAGACTGCAGCAGATGCTGCCAACATCCTGTTTTTATTCTCTGTTATGGGCTGAATTGTGTCTCACCAAAAAAAAAAAAAAAAATACATTGAAGTCCTAACCCCTGGTACCTCAGAATGTATCCTTATTTGGAAATAGAGTCTTTAACAAGATAAGTAAAAATAAGATCTTTAGGGTGGGCCTTAATCCAATAAAACTCTGTCCTTATAAAAAGGGGAAATTTGGACACAGAGATAGACATGTACAGAGGGAAGACGAAGTGAAGACACAGGGAGAATGCCATGTGTAGACAGAGGATTGGAGGGATGCATCTACAAGCCAAGGAATGTCATGATTGCCAGCAAACCACCAGAAGCTAGGAAGAGGCAAGGAAGGATTCCGCACAGGTTTCAGAGGTAACATGGCCTTATCTACGCCTTGATTTCAAACTTCAAGCTTCCAAAAGTTTGAGACAATAAATTTCTGTCATTCTAAGCCATCTATTTTGTAGTACTTTATTACAGTAGCCCTAGGAAACGAATACATCCCCTCGATTCATTATTTCAGTCCACACCGGCCCACCTTTTATCACATACGGTTATTTGCCTAAGAGTTTTCTCTAGCTGCTGGGACCTGCTTTTGCAGAGGGGCCCAGGAACTAAGGTGGCCCCCTTCCTGTGAGCAGCCCTGATGGGAGCAGATGGGAGTATAAGTACCCCAGCTCCTTCCCCTTTGAGTGGGATAACTCTGAGGAACATATTCTCTACTGTTTCCCAGGTTCCCCAGGAGGATTAAGTTCCAGTGTCCACAGTGCTTAACTTCCTGGAAAACATACCCTTGTTGGCTCCTCTCTTTGCTCTCCCATTTCCTCACTCCCCTAATGGTGATTCCTGACATCAACTCCCAAATAAGCTACTCACACATGAATCCATGTCTCCAGGTCTGCTTCTGGGGAGACCAGGCTAAGACAGGGAGTTTCTGTAGCTCACTGCGAATTCCCAAGGCTGAGAACAGTGCTTGGCTGGTGGTAGATGTTAAATATACATTTGCAGATGTAAGAATTAGTGAAGTAGATACACATCACTTGCCCTCAAAGATTCTACAAGCTTTCAACGAAATAGAGCTCGACAGTAAGAGCAGATGAACAGTTAAACACACAGTGCAAGTGAGGCCATGGGAGAGTTTGAGGTTTCATGCTAAATGAGGAGCACAGACAGCAAGCCCTGTCAGGGTGATGGATGGAAGGAGAGAGCACAGGGGCCACCAGGGGGCTCATAGCCTTCATTGAAGGGCACAGTTCTCCCGTCAGAGGGCACATGACACACCCTCACTACTAGTGAAAGAGGCTTTTGCCAATGATCCTAACCAACAGATCTTCTACAGTGGAAGTAGCCAATCAGAAAGCAATGTTATAGCTGTGCAAAAGGCACAAAGCTTACCAGTGCCACGTTCCACAGTGATGCACTGGCTAAACCAAGAACAGAACTGAAGTATTATTTTTAGAGAGAACTTCATTTGATTCTGTTTAATTCAAATCAATGTGCATTCATCAGATATGCATGAGTTTCTAAGCACAAATGTTTATCAGCTTGGGTGGTATAAAACTCAAAGAAACCTACTTATTGAAGAAAATCTATAGCGATGACTCAAAATAGACATTTTTAAAGTACTTCATTGCTACTACCACTATTAATTTCTTTCTCCATCACTACCACTCCCTTGTAAACCCAGTAGCTATATGGGCAGATATTCTGCTCAGGGTATGGTATATAATATCAGCGTTTTCTTAATCTTTTTACCATTTCCTGTTGTTCTGTTCAAGGATCCAGAGTCAGGCTTTGAAAGCTGTGAGTTATTTTGCCTATTAGAAAGTGGGAGAATATTCATAGGTCTGAAGTTCAGCACATATTAAAGGAAGCAAAATATGGCAGACAGTATTTTCTAAAGATAGCCAAAGCAACATCTATTATACCCCACATGCTCTTCCTACAATGTCACATTGACAATCCTCCATTGAGAGTTGGGATCTATCTCTCCTCCCCTTGAAATTGAGTGGACCTACATAACTGCCTTGGTCAATAGTCTTTGGCAGACTTGCTGTGTGATTTCTGAGGCCAGGTAATAAAAAGCAATACGGTTTCGCCCAACTATCCTTAGGGATATGCATTTTGAGAACCCTTAGCCAATAAGTAAAAAGTTCAGCTACACTGAAGCTGCAATGCAGGGGAGACCACCTGGAGACCTTCCATAGAGATAGAGAGCCATAACCGAGGAGCCCTGGCCTTGCCAGCCCTAGCTATTTGCATCTTCCCAGCATCAACCACTGGATATGTGAGGGAGTGGACCTTCAGATGATTCCAGCATCCAGCCCCCTTTCCTAAAGAAGCCAAGCTAAGCAGAGATAGCTATTTCCCAGCGAGCCCTGCCCAAATTGATGTTTTGTGAGCAAAATAACTCCTTCTACTGTTTTAAGCAACTAAGTTTTGGGGGTAATTTGTTATGCATACCTGATAATAGGAACACAAAACAAAGGTACTTAACTAAGAGAAAGCTAGTCAAATGCAAATGAATTATCTCTTCTTAAATATTTTATTCATGAAAATGCATATAAGGAAGATGCCAAGAAGGGATTACTGTATTCACATTTCTTTTCTCTGTTCATGGCATAACTTTTTTTCCCAGCTTTATTGAAATATAATTTACATATAACACTGTGTGAGTTTAAGGTGTACAATGTGATGATTTGATACATGTATATACTGCAAAATGTTTACCACAAAAAGATTAGTTAACACATCCTTTGCCTCACATAATTACCGTTTTGTTGTTGTTGTTACGGTAAGAACATGAAAGCTCTATTCTCACAGCAACTTTCAAGTATACAATACAGTATTATTAACTGGAGTCACCATGTTATACACTAGATCCTCAGAACTTATTCATCTTATAACTGAAAGTTTGTATCCTCTGATCAACATCTCCCCATTTTCCCCACCCCCCAGGCCATGGCGACCACTATTCTACTCTGTTTCTATGAGATCAGTGTTTTTAGAGTCCACAAATAAATGATATCACACAGTATTTGTCTTTCTCTGTCTGGTTTTTTCACTTAACATAATGCCTCAAGGTCTATCCATGTTGTTGTTGCAAATGGCGAGATTTCTTTCTTTTTTTATGGCTGAATAATAGTCCATTGTAATTATTTATATCTCTCTCTATCTCTCTATATAAGATATAGATATAAGATATAGATAAGAAGAGATATATAAGACATAGAGAGATAGAGAGAGATATCTATCTATATAAGCTATAAGATACATGTCTTCGATATCCTGTTTTCAATTCCTTTGAGTATATACAATTGGCCCTCTGTATCCATGGGTTCCACATGCGCAGATTCAACCAACTGTGGATCGAAAGGCCTACAATGGCTGTGTCTATACTGAAGATGTACAAACTTTCTTTTCTTGTCATTATTCCCTAAACAATACAACAACTATTTATATAGCTTTTACATTGTATTAGGTATTATAAGGAATCTAGAGATGATTTGAAGTATACAAGAGGATGTGTGTAGGTTATATGAAAATACTACGCTATTGTATATAAAGAACTTGAGCATCCATGGATTTTGGTATCCACAGGGGTCCTGGAATCAATCCCCCATGGATACTGAGCAACAACTGTCCTCAGAAGTGGGAATGCTGGATCACATGGTGGTTTTTTAATTTTTTGGTGAACCTCCATACTGTTTTCCACAGTGACTGTACCAATTTACATTTCCACCAACAGTGTACAAGGGTTCCCTTTTCCCCAAATCCTCACCAGCATTTCTTATCTCTTGTGTTTTTGATAATAGTCATTGTAACAGGTGTGAAGTGATAGCTCATTGAAGTTTTGATTTGCATTTCCCTGATGATTAGCAATGTTGAGCACCTTTTCATGTTCATGGCATAACTTAAAACCTGAAAGTCTACCTTCAATCAGGAGTGAAATGGATTTGGAGACCTCTCCACTTGGTCTCTAGGGAACATTCTCCTCCTTAAAGTTACCATGTCTTATAGACTTTAATCAATTCCTAGATCTATGGCAATGTCTTGGGTCAAGAATGAAATCTATTTTTTATCTTTGCAGAAAAAGTTCATGGCCTCTGGTCACAGATACAGCTGGCTGGAGTTACTGCTCTTATCCCCTGGCTTTGGGAGGATTTATGTCAAGATTTAGGTTGTTTCATTTTTGATATTAATAACATGAGAATGCAGCACAAGTAAGTTCTAACCAAAATTCAATGACTAGTACATCCCAGTCTGAAAATATCTAGTGTCTCTGCCCAATACATAGACTGTCATCTTGACCCCTCCACAATACCTAACCCAACAATATGGGCTGCCTTCATATCTGTTTAATGAATAAATATATAACCTGGAACCTTGTTCATGTATCCAATTTTCTATTTAACAAGAAGATCCTAAGGTTTCTAATTAGTTTGGTATGTATATTAATAACATTAAAATACCAGGAGAAATGGTCTGTGTGCATTGATAATATATTTAAGATTCATTAGACACTGATGATGTTAATAAGAAGTATTACATTTCCAAAGTCATTAGGCCATACAAATTCTTTTCAGCCCATTTGTTCTCATCTTCACCCTCATTCCCTATTTGAAGAAGAGGAAAGTTGGAATTTTCCTACATGAGCTCATCTCCAACTCCTGTCATTTTGACCCTTGCTCACCTTACTCCATCCCTACTGATATTTCATTGTTCCTTCAACATACCAGGAATATGTTGGCTTCAGGGCCTTTGCACTTGCTGTTCTCTCTGCCAGGATATCCTCTTGGTTTGCCCTTTCTCTTCGTAGTTTCCTGCCTGCGAAAAGTTTTTAGTTTAGTAGGAATGACCACAGGTGTGTTGTTACTATTAATCATGTTAGAAGGTGATGTTTGCTGCCTACATTTGGGTTCCCACAAAGCAGAACCTGAGAAAATTATCTGAGTTTATTCAGAATGGGACCTCAGAAAATATCAATAGAAAGTAGGAAAGTGAGACAAACAAGGCAGCCAAAAAAAGCTGTGTTATCAAGCCAGTTACCACTGTGGGCAAGTGGGGCTTAATCTTACTGGGAAATCCTGGGCGATCAATAATTCCAAGTGACGGGCGAGGAAGCTGGGGTGTTTATTCACCACTGGTTGAGGGCTACTCCCAGCACTTCTGCCCAGAAGAGCAGCCTCTGGAAGCCAGAGAAAGCCTCAGACAGGGAGGACTGGCTGCTGGCACAGAAGTCAGTGGAAGGAAATGCCAAGTGGCATATGGACAGGGCACCAAGAGCATCTGCCAGGGTGACACTGGGAAGTATTTTTGAAAGTATCATGACAATTTAAAGGACTAGTGATTACGTATATTTGGTAGGAAAAGTCAGGGCTTCCTGGAAGAACTCTCATTTGATCTGAGTCCTTCCGGACTTTAAAATTACATCAGTAACCAGAGCAAAACGGAGGCAAAGAGTCTAGGCAGTGGCTTTCTAGACAGACCAAAGAGGATGAGCAACGTAAAGGAGGTGAGAAAGCAGAGGTTCTCCGGACACAAGTGGAAAGAATTGCTCATCAACAGCAGAAATAGCAATCTGTAAATACTGAAATAGGGGAAAATATTTTTAGTTATTTTAAGAAGAAGCTATATTGAGAAAATTAATTAGGCAAAATAGCAAAAAGACAAGAAACAAATGAGGGGTCGGCCCCGCAGCGTAGTGGTCAAGTGTGCGCGTTCCGCTGTTGGTGCCCGGGTTCGGATTCCGGGCGCGCACTGAGGCACCACTTGTCAGGCCATGCTGAGGCGGCGTCCCATATAAAGTGGAGGAAGATGGGCACGGATGTTAGCCCAGGGCCAGTCTTCCTCAGCAAAAAGAGGATTGTCATGGATGTTAGCTCAGGGCTGATCTTCCCCACAAAAAAAAAAAAAGAAACAAATGAGGGTGAAAAATATGAAGAGAGAGTTTACTGAAGAAGATCTATGAATCGCAAATAAGCACACAAACAGTTGTTCAACATCCCTAGCCATTAGGGAAATTAAAATTAAGATCACAATGAGTTATCACTATATACCTATTAGAAGAGCTAAAGTCTAAAAATAACCATACTATAAATGCTGGCGAGGATGCGGAGAAACTGGATCTCTCATACATTGCTGGTGGGAATGTAAAACGGTAAAGCCAATCTGGAAAATTATTTGGCAGTTTTTCTGTGTGTGTGTGTGAGGAAGATCAGCTCTGAGCTAACATCCATGCCAATCCTCCTCTTTTTGCTGAGGACGACTGGCCCTGGGCTAACATCCGTGCCCATCTTCCTCCACATTATATGGGACATCGCCACAGCATGGCCTGACAAGCGGCGTGTCGGGATCTGAACCTGGGCTGCCAGCAGCGGAGCACAAGCTATACCATGGGGCCAGCCCCTAGCAGTTTCTTAAAAAAACTAAACATATATTTACCATACAACCCAGCAATTGCACTCCTGGGCATTTATCCCAGAAAAATGAGGACTTATGTCTACACAAAAACCTATATATGATTGATCTTAGCAGCTTTATTTGTAATATCCAAAAACCAGAAACAACCAAAATGTCCTTCAATAAGTAAATGGTTCAACAAAACTGTGGTACATCACCCTGTGGAATACTTCTGAGTAATAAAAAGGAGTGAACTATTGACACACACAACAACTTGGATGGATCTCAAGGGCATTATGCTAAGTTAAAAAAACCAATCTGAAAAGGTCACATACTGTATGATTCCATTTATAACATTCTCAGAAAGGCAAATTTATGGAAATGGAAAACAGATTAGTGGTTATCACAGGTTCGAAATGGTGGGGAGCGGGGGTGTTGAGTGTGATTATGACTGGGTGGCATGAGAGGTCTTTGTGGTAGTGGGAAAGTTCTGTCTCTGTGTAGTGTCATTACAGGAATCTGTGCAAGGGATTAAAATGACATAAAACCTATATGTACACATTGTACCCATGTCCCCTTCCTGGTATTGCTTTTATAACATAATTATATAAAATGTACTCAGGGAAACTGGGTGAAAGCTACATGGGACCTCTCAACTTTTGCAACTTCCTATGAATTTATAATTACTTTAAAATAAAAGGTTTTAAAAAAAAAATACCAAGGGTCATCAGCCAGTTCATACAACCAGATCTAAAACTGAACAGCATTGTTTAGACATGTCTGTAAATATTCTACTCCGGTTATTGAATAGAAAGAAAGTTTCCCAAAGTGCACATGAGAAGTGTAGAGCTTGCTGAATCTTCACAAAGCACACTCCTGTGAGCAGTACCTAGATCAAGAAACAGAACACTCTCTGCTCCCTTCCTGTCACTATCCCCAGCCACAAGGGTTACCACTATCCTTACTCCTAACAGCATAGATAAGTTTTGACTATTTTTATATTTTGTGTAAATGGATCAATTTATTTTTAAATAAGCATTCTAGTTATTTTCAATGTACCTACTGCATTTTTGCCTAACACAGTTAATATTCTTCCTCATCCTAAACCCATATCTTAAAAAGAGAAACAAGTTGCCTACTGCAGGAATAAGTATTAAGTGATTCATCTGCACTTAGGGAAGTAAAAGTCATTTGCACCACTGAATGCATGTCAAATGCATCCTATACACTGCCCACCTGGGCAGTGGGCGAGGGAGGTGGAGCGGGGATCAAGCCATTGTGGGATGGAGGAGGGGGCAATTCTATGAAGCTGGGTTCTAGAAATAACTTTCAAATCAGTGAAATGCCGCTTTTCGAGATAATTATGGGTGAAGTGCGGTTATTTGTGCCTTCGCTTTTTTAGTTCAGTGATGGGAAGTGAATCACCAGAGATGTTTTGATTGCCTAACAAGATCCAATTTCAAGCTCATCGTGGTAACGTGTATATTCTAGATGCAGACATAATTCCTTTTTAAGAAATGACTACTAATGGAAGTTCCCCAACATGACAGGAGGGACTTGTTCAGCATATCTCTCAAAGGGAAATGGGGCTAATGGTGTGGTCCCTTGCCAACCCAGTGACCTGGGTTGTAAATACCCTTGGTTAGGTACCCCGTGTCAGCCTTCGCTGGGTCCAGGTGTAACCCATTTTGAGAGGAAAGACTCTCCAAGGATCCCTATTGTCCTGAAGGCTGCTGACATGTACCAGAAAACATCTTTTCTCTTGGAGCTAATATCAAATGAGGAAAGGTGTGAATTTATGACCATAATTTCCAAGTACATTGGAGGTCTTCACAAAGAACTCTGTTGATGTATGCAAATAGATATTATTGAAACAGGATGGAGGTTTTGATGGCTTTTTTTGTCATAGCCTGTAACGAGAGATACATTTGATACCCATTATAACTTTCTTCCATGTTTGGGCTGCATTTGTTTCACAGGAATAAAGAATAACAGGAAATTGTACTCAAGGTATGCACCCATATGGTATAGTATGTACATCAGGGAGATAAGCTTCCAGTTGAATCTTAGTCATGAAATCAAAACATCTTTGATGATTCACTTCCTCTCCCTGCCCCCAGAGCACTCACATTATAAATAGACACATTGGTTAATAACAGTGTTGAAAAGGAGTATTCCAGTGTCAAATTTACATTTTGATTTTAATTTTTAGGTTATCACTTTGGTGTAATATACATATCTAAAATAATTAGTACTTCCCTTTTGTAATTCACAGCCTCTTTTAAAATCCTTAACAGCTCAGTATATTTCATTCATTGTCCTGAATATAATTTTGTGTACCCCCTCAACCATGTGAAAAATACTGTGTTTAATCTGCCTTTGAGTGACATATTCTATGCAGTTAACAATCCTAGATGCCCGTCTTTACTCTTTTCTTATTTTCTCTCCTTGGTATTTTGAAATAAATTAAATGAAAACAAGCAAAAGGAAATACCACAGCAATGGATTAATTGGTACTTAACTTTCCTCATTATCAAGTGGATAACCAGGAGTACATTAGGAACAACCTTATATAGCACAAAGAAAAATGGTCCTGTAGACTACATTTTTTTCATTGCTTATCAAGGAAAAAATCAATTTTCAAAAAAAAAGATAAAGGAAAATCAATGTCGGTTCTGCTTTTTATCGTTTCACTTTAATTGGAGCAGTGGCAAAGACAAGTTGGCCTTTTAGGACCATTGATTTCATTCGGATCTATTATTGTGTATAATATTAGCCATCTCCAAAATTCTAATTAAAAATGATCATCAATGGGATGGATATTTGTGATTCAAAAGGTTTTCCAATTGAGAAAACCTAGTAATAATTGAGAAAATGGTGGTAGTTATTATTATTATTTATGACTATTATGTGTTTAATCACTGCTTTGTGAGAACAAAAATAAACAACATCCCACACGTTCTCCAGGTTCCACACAGCTGCTTCCCCCTCATGGAGCTCTAAGGAAGACTGGGGCTCCCTATAAGGAATAAGCAACTTGGTCAGACAGCGACATAAAATCCAAGACACTTCCGGAAAAAATTTTCAATTAAATGCAGGAATAGGATTTCCAAATGAATTATTGGTTTGAATCAAAAAAGATGTCAATGGTTCAGTTTTGTTTCTGTTCAACAGATTTGGAGAACATACACTTTGTTCTAATATTTTCAGTCCAGTTAAATATACTCGGTTTTTATTTCAGATTCAGTTAGTGCACTTTACAACATGCTTGGCTGATATTTTGGTTTCATTAAGTATCTCTTTAAAATATAAGTTCAAATGACCTTTCCAAAGGTTTGCATATTCATAAGCATCTGAAAGAAAAGATTTATATTAATCTAGCCATCACTGAGAAGTGTGTGTGTGTGTGTGTGTGTGTGTGAAAGAGACAAAGACAGAGATAGAGAAAGAATTTATGTGTATGAAATTTTTTATCAGGCAAAACTAGTGTATTTTTAGATAATGTCAGAGTTAGGCTTCAGGGCTCCATCTCGATGCATTGCGGTTCCAAAAGCTTTATTTTAATCCATTAGATCTTATAACTTGTTTACACTACTTAGGAACATTTTCTCTTCCTTATGTAGATCCGTGGGAACAAAAGAACCACAATAAAAATAGCTGGATCCAATGGTGGCTGTTCTTGTGTACCCAGGAGAGAGCTGTAACCCTCCCAAACAGCCCCGGAAGACTACTGGGCTTTGTACAAAACTACTGCATTTTGAGGTTTCTCAAAAGGGTTATTTAATGTTTTGGTAACTTTTCAACCTTCGTTCCCCTTTCCCTGCATTTGGCTCTTTATTATTGGACTGTCCTATTTAGTGACATGAAAGGAAATCGAAGTCTTGAGCTTTGTGACACAGCTTAGCTTAAAATAGCTCTTCTACTTTTAAACTGTATATACAGGTTTATCTTATTTTTGACAAGACTTTGCAAACATTCTTGCTCCTATTTGTGTGACATTGGATTTGCGGTCATTTTCCTGGAGGTTATGTTAGGACAGAACACAATATCTGAAACTGAGCTCAAGCCCAGATTTTATGCCCCTGCCTTTTATTATACTATAACAGTGTTCTTAACATTTAAAGGCATTTCATAACCTAAACTTATTTTTTTTAAGCATGCACGATATTTCTTTACTAAGTTTCTCACCAAACCGTATGTCAAAAAAATGTTTTTTATTATTTCTTTTCTGTAGAACTAAAATGTTCCAACTCAAGGAATATGCTGCTTTTTGATGAAGCAGTTGGGAAGTGGAATATTGACTGTGACTCATTTAGTGGAGAGAGTTCATTAACTACTTAATAATGCCAATAATTCTTTGTGCATAAGGACTTCTTTTTAAAGAAAAATCAATTGAATGTCTTGTATATGATAGTGTTACACTTCAACATTTATTGATTGATAAAATTGAGGATGACAAAAAGATATTATTCAATGCATTTGACAAAATAATTTGTGTTTTATTGATCACAAAAGCATAATTTTGAAACCTAACATGCAAGCAGTATTATTTATTCATTTCACAAATAATGTTTGTGGTACTCAAATATTCAAAGTCTGCAAACATGCCCAAACTTTTCTTTTCCCACTTTACCTAGGGTCCATCCCAGTGTATGACTCTGATACGTTACTACTGTCATAGACACATTAAAAATGTGGTGAGCTACTAAGTTAAGAAAAAACAAATTATTAAAAATAGAACTACCATATGATCCAGCAATCCCACTTCTGGGTATATATCTGAAAGAACTGAAATTAGTATCTTGAAGAGATAGCTGCACATCTGTGCTCATTGCAGCATTATTTGTAATAGCCAAATCATAGAAACAACCTAAATGTCCTTCTGTGGATGAATGGATAAAGAAAGTGTGGTATATATATATCACAGTGGAATATAGATACAATGGAATATTATTCAGCCTTAAAAAAGCAGAAAATCTTGCCATTTGTGACAACATGGATGAACCTAGAAGGCATTATGCTAAGTGAAATAAGCCAGACAAAGACAAATACTGTATGATATCACTTATATGCAGAATCTTAAAAAAGAAAAAGAAAAGATTTCTTAGAAATGTGGAATAGAATGGTGGTTGCCAGGGGCTGAGGGGAAGGGGAAATGGGGTGATGTAGGTCAAAGGGTACAAATTTTCAGTTATAACTTCTTATAAGAAGAATAGATTCTGAGGATCTAATGTATAGCATGGTGGCTATAGTTAATAACATGGTTTTGTATACTTGAAAGTTGCTGAGAGTAGATCTTAAGCATTCTCACCACACACACAAAAAAGAGTTAACTACATGAGGTAATGAATGTGTTACGTATCTTGATCTTGGTAACCATTCTATAATGTATACATATATCAAACCATCACATTGTACATTTTAAATAGACACAATCATATTTATCAATTATTCCTCAATAAAGTTAAAAAAAGAAGAAAAGAAACAAGTCACCTTACAACACTCTCAATTCACAAGTCAGAAGGAAAACAGAATCAGATGGATGGAGAAAGAGTCAGGATCCATTACTTTTTTGTTTTCAAACGTAGGCAAGTTACACAATTCTCCTCACAGCCTCATAGCACAAATATTTTCAATTTCAAGGAGCAGTAGTAATAAATAATTACTTACTCATAAGAAATGCAAATCCTTAAGCTTCTGACTCATTCCTTTAGATTCTTAAATGTCAAGTCGCAGGTGGCTTTCAATTTGATAGACAAACTGCATTTACTAGGGCAGATGTTAACTGTGACATCTAGACCTTCCCTGGCTGAGCAAAGGCTTTTATATCTTCTAACTTTTTCAAGTCAGAGATATAGACAGCACTGGACAGCAGTCTCCAAAACAGTCTTACAAAAGCATAGGAAGGCCAGATTAGCTTCTATATCTCTTTAATAGTAAAGAGAAAGAAAGTGACAGATCTTTCTAGAAAGCTGAAAAAAGAATAACTTCTCTTTCGAGAATGAAAAAAACACAAAAACTGAATGCAGTGAGTGAACCAGGACTGGATCCTGGACCAGGAAAAAAAATTAGTGTAAAAGACTCTATTGATATAATTGGATAAATGTGGATAAAACATGTTGATTGGATATTAGTATTCTATCAATATTAAATTTCCTGAATTTGATAATGTACTGTGGTTACTGAAGTGAATGTCCTTGTTCTTAGGAAATATGCACTGAAGATTTAGGGGCAAACGAGCATAACTTCTGTAACTTATTCTCAGTAGTTCAGAAAAGAGTGTGTGTGTGTGTGTGCATGAACACGGGGGAGAAAATGAGAGAGAGAGAGAATGATAAAGCAAATGTGGAAAAATATTAATACTTGGTAAATCTGGATGAAGGGTATATGGAATTTCTTTGTAGTGTTCTTGCAACTTTTCTGTAATTTTGTCATTATATAAAAATTATAAAGTAAAAAAAACAATATCGCTACTTTAAAAAAATCTAACTCAAATGCCTTCAGCATTGCATGTTCATCTACTACTTAGTTCTTCCAGCGGTCAAAAGCAGGGATTATTCCTCCAAACTTAAAAAATATATATATTCTTAGTAATTAACTGCTCCCCGGCTGAGCTGCAAGCTTGCCTTTTATTCTCACAATAGGAGATAAGACTGGCTATCCACCAACGTAAAGGGAGGTACATGAATTGAGCAACTGTCTTGTTCTAGATACTATTGTTCATAACAAATCACTTTTAAATTTAGTGTTTTATAACAGCAATAATCAATGTATTATCTCTGATGGTTTCTGTGGACAGGAATTCAGGAAGAGCTCACCTGGGCGTTTCTGGCTTGGGGTCTCTGGTACAGCAAGAGGCTGAACCAGCTGGGAGCTAGATGGGCCTCTTTCTCTCTTAAAGTACTTTCAGGGACTTCCCATGTGACCTCTCGACATGGGCTGGATTGGGCTTCCTCATAACCTGGTGACTTCAAGGCAGCTGGACTACTTACACGGTGGCTCAGGATTCTAAGACACTGTCCTAAGTAAACCAAGTGGAAGCTACATCACCTTTTATTTAAAAGCCTCAGAAATCCATAGCATTCATTCCTTCTGACATAGTCACAAGCCTGCTCAGATTAAGGGGAGGAAACACAGACCTCACTTTTTTGTGTGTGTGTGAGGAAGATTAGCCCTGTGCTAACATCCGTTGCCAATCTTCCTCTTTTTGCTGAGGAAGATTGGCCCTGGGCTAACGTCTGTGCCCATCTTCCTCTACTTGATATGGGATGCTGCCACAGCAAGGCTTGACAAGTGGTGGTTGGTCAGGGCCCAGGATGCGAACCTCTGAACCCGCGAACCCCTGGCCACTGAAGCAGAGGGCGCGCACTTAACCGCTACGCACCAGCCCGGCCCCCACAGACCTCACTTTTTGATGGCAGAAGTGTCAAACTCACACTGTAAGAAGAGCATATGGGATGAGAGACCTTATTATCCTGTGTTGAAAACTACAATCTGTCACACCTTTCTAATACACATTTGTAAAGCTAGATGATTACAGACGACTCATAAGGTAATTTCTCACAGAAGTAGCCCCAGAAAGTTAAGACCTATTCCTAGGCCATCTGAAGTCAGAAGGGCTAAAGAAAAACAAAGTTATTGGTCTCTACACCAGAGAGCCTAAACCACTGCTCTTTGGTGTGTTTTGTTTCTACAATTTCTAAATAGTCCAAATTTCATAGTCTTTCTGTTTAAAAGTACATGTGCATGGTCCAAATTACTACAGCTACCCTTGAATCACATAAGCTCTTCTGATACAGTGGTGCAAGTACATACGGATGCTCAGTGACTTAATCAAAAGTCCTTTTGAAAATGGAGCCTGAGAAAAGGGCTTGATTATAGGAAGTTTATTGGGAGGTTCTCTTGGGGACCAGGAGTGAGGGGAATGGAGAATGTAACAGGGATGGAGGGATATTCAATCCAACTGTCCATTACAGAGTTGGCCACAGCTGTGGGAAACTAGGGCTGGTTGTAAAAGAGGATCAGTAGAGAGAAGAAACGATCCATCACCTTCTTCCCTATCAGTTAAGGGTTGTTCCAGTGGGTGTGGGCTACACCTACCCTTCCACATGAGGCCAAAAAAGGTCCTGAGCATGAATCAAAAGACAAAACAAGTGGCATGATCTTGATGTTAGCAGCTGCATCACAAGTCAGTCTGAAAGGGTGTGAGGTAGGGCTCAGAGGCATCTGAAACATTTAATAATGCTAAATGACCCATTCAAGAGTCTTGAGCAATAAAAGGCTGCTTTTGTCTGTGTCAGGCAAATAGTTATAAAATATTAACAATTATACTCAAAATATTAACAACTATGGTATGCTGAGAAACTATTGTTAAAGTTTCAGGAATTTTGTGAGCTGGTTAAACAAAACCATTACTAAAAATTAAATTATATAAACTTACAATTAAATAAATTATATTAAAAACACAGTTAATAAGCACTCACAATTTATCACTTTCTAATTATTTTGCTACATTTACTCTTAAGTATGCTCTTGAGATTATTTATGTCTTTTGTATCTAAATGGCGAAAATACTACGTAATGGTGCACTCCTGCCTGTTTCTTCCCAACTCTACGTTCAGTGATGTCACATTGGTAACTTGAAATCAGCCACAATAGGAGAATTTACACCATGGAAATCAGCAAACACTGTAAATCAAGGCTTTGTCTTTTTTTTTTTTACCAGCACACCAACAATCAAACAATCATTTTTGCTTTTGTTGTTTTAATTCCTACTACTTCCTGTTAACTCCTATCTCTTACCCTCATCCTCATTCCAGTAGCATCATGTTTACATTCATTGTGTCAAGGAATGGAAGATATAATAAAAGGAGAGAAACAACAACTGTTTTCCAGGCTGTTGAGTTTTAAAAGGTTAGGCCCTGTGGGAAAAAAAGAGCTCATGTGCACAGATAGTAAAATAGATTTGGGAAAAGGTCAGATGTGCAAAAGCAAAGCTTATCAGCTTACCCACCCCTCAAACAAAATAAGGGACTTAGGGGAAAGAGGAGCAGGAGGGTTGTTGTCCAAGAGAGGAAAACCATGAGATCTTAGGCTCAACTTCTTGAGACACGATTGATAAAAAACCAGGATAGACTTGGAGGAGTGAAGTGAGGAAGGTGTTAGACCACCTTTGGTGAAATCTCAGGTAGTCAGCAAGACTCCAGGATGGAAATGGAAGCACACTGTGCCTAGACAGTTGGCCCTGATCAACCTCACAAAGACCCTGCTTTCAACCTCAGCATGATGTGGCGCTACAAAATGTCTCCTGCATTCCCAGGATGACATGGCAATAGTGAAGGGATTCAGGTATCCTCTTCAGGCTGCCCATTGCTGATATGGCACAGGAGCCCAGCATGCCAGAGGTGGGAGACAGAGAGCCCCATCTGGGACCTTGCAGATGGAACCTTAGAACTATGCAGCAGTAGTCTGTAGGACCAAAGACTGAGAACCAGGATGAAGGACGGCTCAACAGATTCAACATGACAGAGGACTCCATTTCCATGAACCCCTACCACTCAAGCCATGACACAGCGAAAGCCCCAGAGCTGACATCCAGCCCTGGGCAAGCATGTGGAAACCTTGAATTAACTGAAATCACGTTTACGCTTTATTGTGGCCTAGGGTCACATAATAGAAATTAACTAGAGTTACAGAAAATAAAAACAGCTGAATGTCTTATATACCTGAGTTTATGAACTTGGATTGGTACCTGCTGCACCTTGACTGAATGGGAAACCAAGTTTTGAAAACATATCTATTTTCGGGATTCCTTTTAGGTTTGTTGTACTATTTGCCACATCAGGCACAGAGTGTGTCTGTTGCTTCCAAGGGTCAGATTGATAACAGGCTGTATTGATTGAACTAGGGATTATGACAGTGGGGGTCCCTAAATGCTTCAGGGACTTGTAAGGGACAACCCTTTGGAAACATGAAAAGGTATTATTAACCCTCTCATGCCTTGTCTAACATCCAGGAAACATTCTCATTCCAGGATAAAACCTATCCCAGGCACCAACACACTTGGAGAAACCTGTATTTTTCCCACTCTTTTTAACTATTTGGAAGACTATTATTTTTACAAATATTCATTGCACTTCTGTGATAGAGGGTTCTATTTCCCTACCCTGTTAACATCTGGTTTGGCCATATGACTTTCTCTGACAAGGAAAGGTGACAGAAGTGATATGTGTCCCTTACAAGAGAATATTTCCCACGTTCACTTTTCTTTTTGCCATGATGACAGCAATGTTCTAGATTTTAGGAAATTGACTGCAAAAATGACTGCAGCTCTTCACCTCTCCCTTTGTAATATGATTTTGTAGCAACTTCCATCAAAGGAGGAGTTCCTCTTCCCTAGAATCTGGGGAGGATTTTGACATGATTTGGCCAATAGAATGTGGTAGAAGCAATGAAGTACTATTTTGTAATCTAATTTGCAAGAGGGTTTCGACTCATTGTTTTGGAAACCCTGATACTGTCATGTGAACAAGGCTATTGAAGAATGAGAATGAAGGATGAAGGATGAGAATGAAGAATGAGTGGATGATGAATGAGTTGTCCCAGCTGAGGCCATCCACGACCAGCCTACTGCAAGCCAATCACAAAATATGGGAGTGAGCCACGCTGAGATCAGCCGAGCCTGACCCAGACCAGCAGAACTGTCCAGCTGGCGTGTAGGCTCAGGAGAAAAAGTAAATGTTTATTCCTGAATGCTGTTGAAGTTTTGCGGTGGTTTGAAATTGCAGCATTAATGTGTCAAGAGAGTACTAATACACAGATGGAGTCTGCTTAATCAAATGCACCTCAGGGTGCAGAAGACGCAAAACAGAGTTACAGCCAGCATGCAAAGGGCATGAAGTATTAACAAGAAAGAAACCTTTTTTCTTGTTGTCAGTCACTGAGATACAGGGTCCATTTGTTACCCAGAAAAGCCTAGCCCATGCTGACTGACATACAAGTCAACATTCCTAACCATCCTTGGTTCCCCAACTTCTGATTTATTTTTCCCACTGGTTGACTTCTATGCTTTCCATTCCATAGAAACTGGGTTTGCACAAATCCTCTATGATATGGACATCCAGCTGTTTCTTACATGGTTATTCATCCTGAATTTTTCCTGCATTTAGGCCTTAAGATTCATCCCTTTCCCATGTATTCTAGGATCTCTGGGCCATTAGACTGAGTTTTACCAAATTGGAAATTTGTGCACTTTGTTTAGTGATGTGAGTTTGTGAGACAAAGGCCAAGGTCATGTTTTTTGAGGTCATTTGCACGTTATCTTTAGGATTCACTTACTCTCATTTTTATTCACAAGAGCATTTAAGGTGTAGTGCCAAATGACCAACAAAGCATGAGTTTTCTTCTACTTTTCAAGTTGCTGGAAACTTGCCAAACTCTACTTCAATATTTCAAACAGCTACTGAGCAAAATTCAAAAGAGCCCATTCATCTTCCCTAGGGAAACACAGGTGCCATCAGAGCATTGTATAAGAGTCTTTATTTATTTATTATTATTATTTTTGGTGAGGAAGATTGGCCCTGAGCTAACATCTGTGCCAATCTCCCTCTATTTCGTATGTGGGATGCCGCCACAGCATGGATTGATGAGCGGTATGTAGGTCTGCGCCTGGGATCCGACGCCACGAACCCCTGGCCGCCAAAGTGGAGTGTGTGAACTTAACCACTACGCCACCAGGCTGGCCCCTAAGAGTCTTTATTTACACCATCCAGGACATGCTTAGACATTCAGCCAGTAAAGAGTAGTAGAAAGGGGAAGTTTTAACAGGAATTATCACCTTACTATATTTATTAATGAGAAATATCACCATTGTTTGGAAAATCTGCTTTGATCATAACATTTTTCTCACTAGCTGGAGAAAAGAATCTGTCCTCTTCTGAGTTCTTCTGCCACAACTTTCCATGCTCAGGAGGGAGATCAGATGCAAGGTTAAAAGGTAGCCCCTAGTGCTGAGGAGAAGGCCAAGGACAAACACAGGGATGTACCTGGTTAGAAACCATTGCTGATGGGAGCTCCCATGCATGGCTGGTGGGAGTGGAAATCAGTACAACCACTTGGGAAAACTGACACTATCCATGGAATTTCAACATTTGCACCCCCTATGACTCAGCAACCTTATTCCCAGGTATATACTCAATAGAAAATATACATCTCTTTACCAAAAGAAACATAATAGAATATTTATAGCAGTATTATTCATAATAGTCCCCAACTGAAAACTACCAGAATTCCCAACAGATGTAGAATGGAAAAAAATAAATTGTGGTATATTCATACAACAGAATATTATCCAGCAATGAGCACGAACAACCTCCAACTATATGCACAACATCATGAATTGATCTCACAGATATAATGTTGAGGGGAAAAAAAACTCAGATGCAAAAGGGTTTATAGTGTATAAGCCCACTTTTATCAAGATTAAACATAAGCAAAACTAATCTATGGTATTAGAAGTCAGGGTGTTTGTTACTTTTAGTGGGTGGTGACTTGGAGGGGGTATGAGGAGGGCTTCAGTGATGCCGGTAATGTTCTGTTTTCTGATCTGGGTGTTGACAATATGGGTGTGTTCACTTGTGAAAAATCCTTTGAGTTGTACTCACGTTTTGTGCACTCCTCTGTGCATGCTATCTTTCACTGGAAAGTTAAGGGGAAAAAAAGACAAGAAAGAAAACAAACAAAAATTACTACAAACTCTTTTTTTCTCTTGGTTATATCCCATGATCTTCCCAAGTAACCCTATTATGAAGTCTCCTAGCATTACTAACCTCTCTTTGTTGTATTTGTTCCAACTAAAATTGTATATTCATTTGTGTGTCAACCTTGTACAGTCTTGTTTCGATTAACACGGGGATACATTTTGAGAAGTGTGTCATTACGTGATTTCGTCGTTGTGCAAACATCACAGAGTATACTTACACAAACCTAGATGGCATAGCCTCCTACACACCTAGGCTTTATGGTACTAATCTTATGGGACCACTGCTGTATATGCGTATATGCGGTCTGTTGTTGACCAAAATGTCATTATGCGGTTCACGACTGTACATGCCAAGAACAGTGCCTGGAATATAGTAGATTTTCAATAAATATTTTAAAGTGAATGAATGAATGAATGTATGAATGTATGTGTATGTTCCCATAACAACATAAGGTCAGGGACTGTGTCTGGTTTTTCTCACCCATGAACCACATGTCTGGCACAATGCCTACAACATAGTGGGCCCTCAGTATATACTTTTAATTTTAAAGACAGGAAGGAAGGGAGAAAGGGTGGAAAACAAGAAGAGAGAGAAGAGAGAAAACTCCTGGTTTCCCGAAGGGAGAGGGGGCAGCTTGCAGGGCCATAGTATTCTATTTCCACCATCCTGCCCATGAATTTTTCATAGAGAACTTATGATTTTTTTCATGGTAACTTTTCTACTGATATTTTGTAGTCATTGAGCTCTCAAGTGGGTAACAATGGACTGACCAGATTATTCTCAGATTTCTGAGTAAGGGGTCTCAAGCCAAATGAATTGGATACCTCCACAACCTGCTGCCTGTTCCCTGAAAGATAAGCCTGGCCCTCCGGTCTGCATACAGCCCCATAACATTGGCTGTATTTAGCAAGAACAATTAGAAACAGCATTAATGTAATGGCTAATATTATTGGGTGCTTGTGTCCAAGGCACCATGCTAAACCCTTTGTATCTTCATAAAAGCTCCAGCAGAGAGTTGCTAGTATCATTCCCATTTTAGAGGTGCTGAAGCTAAGCACTTAAGTAACTTGCTTCAGGCCTTAGAGCTAACATGGATTGGAATCTGCATTTGAATCCAAAGGTCTTAACACACTGAGCACACCCATCCATTAGAAAATAGCCAATATTTACCAAGCTAAATACTTTAATAATGATGACAGGCAATATTTCTTGAGCATGTATAAGGTGCCAGATCCTGTTCTAAGTGCTTACATACCTTCTACGTCACCATTTGCCATCGTAAAGATGAGGAAACAGAGACACTAAGGTTCAGGGAATGTCCCAAGGTTGTTTAATTTGCAGATGAGAAGGCAACCTGGCTCCAGCTCCTGCACTCCTAATCACCACACTACACCTCCTCTTAAATGCTATAAATTTAATGTGATGCTTCTCAAACTTAAACCTAAATGGGAATCAAGTGGAGGGCTTGTTAAACAGAGTCCAGGACCCCGTCTCTAGAGCTTTGATTCAGCAGGTCTAGGATGGAGTCAAGGATCTCCATTTCAAGTGCCCAGGTTTTGCAGATGTTGCTGGTTCAGGGACCACACTTGGAGAAGTAGTCATTTTATTCTTGAAGCATCCCCCTGAGGAAGATGCTATCACCTCCCTGTTTTAAAGGGAGGGTTAAAGTTACATTATCTGCAGTGCTTGGTACATGGTAGGTGTCAATCAAAGGGTCTTAAATAAAGCAATGAAATGACCTGCCCAAGATACATAGCTTAACGGCACTCTGAGGATTTAAATTTACTCTGTCTTATTTCAGAGACAGAGCTTGTAAGAACTTTCCACTTTATTTTTTAAGAATGTACCTCTCACATACTAGACCAGCAGGCAGTCAAGGGAGCCAAAGTTCATGCATTCTCCATCTCCCAAAAGATCTCAGATAGCTTCCTGCATGTAAAGAGTTCCTAGGAATCATTTGTTAAATTGAACTGAAGTTAGAACACAGTACTCTCCTCCCTACACTTCCCCCTGGAGTTAAGATTCAAGTAATTGTTAGATTAGGAAATATTGTTTGTCATTTTCTTCAAGTGCCTGGTCTTTTCCCTCATCTATCACAATTTAGTTTGTTTGCTACAGTTTGCTCTTGTGTATATTTTAACCGACAGCAGTTATTTTTTTCATTTACGTTAGCCCTGGAGGCCAGAGAAAACGCAGAACAGTTTCTTGTTTGTTCCTGTTTAACTTAAACAATATACTAATGTGATCAATATCTAGTTCAACTTTTATTGTTAGTAATAAACATTGTAATAAAGTAATAAATAATAAAACATTGCCATCCAATTCTATGTTTCCTCAGAGTGAGTGAAAGCATTTAATAATGCTTCGTTTTGATCACCCCCACGTGTGAAAATCAGGAAGACATTTTTGGAAAATGAAAAGAAATCAATGCGTTGAGGTAGGAAATGGAGCCCAACCATTACAGGAGCTTTGAGTTCATACAACATACAAAGTTTTAGGGCCTTGGCATCACTTGGAAATTGAACTGAGTCTCTGGTGTTCTAAATAATGAATTTATGGAAAAGACAGCTTTGTACATTCTATATTCAAAAGTGCCCTCCAGTTTGGTGGCATAGTGGTTAAGTTCCCACGCTCTGCTTCGGTGACCCAGGGTTCGCAGGTTCGGATCTTGGACGCGGGCCTACGCACCGCGCATCAAGCCACGCTGTGGCAGGCGTCCCTTCTAAAACAGAGGAAGATGGGTATGGATGTTAGCCCAGGGCCAATCTTCATCAGCAAAAAAGAGGAGGATTGGCAACAGATGTTAGCTCAGGGCTAGTCTTGCTCACCAAAAAAAAAAAAAAAAAAAAAAAAAATTGCCCTGACTTTTCTCACCTGACCTAACTTTCTTTCCAGATATTCCTATTCCTATTCCTGGTATCATCATTCTCCCAAGGCAAAGGGCTCAGGAATGGGTACTGCCCTCACTTCCCTTCCATCTCGCTGACCTCCGCATCCCATCAATTGTCCTCTCCTCAAGCTGCACTGTCTCCATAGCTGATGCTGTTGGTGAGCTTCCAGATCCCCTGCATCCCTTTTACCATCTCTGTGCCCATCTCCCAGCTTGTGCTGCTTTGCTTCCAACGGTTAGTACCTGAGGCCTTCTTCAGAGAGCTGCCCTGAGACTACTGGAACTCTTTACTCCCAATGCCTGGGCATTTATATCACTCTGGGGTGGCCCATAGTCAATGAGTGACCAGTGCAAAGGTATGAAAGCCCAGTTCCCTTGTCTTCAAGCAAAATGAACTCTGAGGTGAAGTTTATGCTCCAGAGCTCCCTGTGGGATCAGGCTGAGGCTGGGACTTGCCCTGAAAGCTCACTCTTGCTTAGTCTCTTCTCCTTCCCTGTCCTGCCACCCTCATCCCCTTACTGGTCTCTCCTGAGAGCAATGCCTTGGTAAACTACTTCCCCATGGACCCTCGTGCCTCAGGGTCTAGAGAACCCCACCTAAGACAGTCTCACATGAGAGTCTACCTTTCCATTCCCATAGCTGCTACCTAGTTCACTACGTATGGTGTAAGCAACTCCCAGCGCCATCTCAGCTGTGACTCTTCCCACTTATCGTACTGTCAGACCACTTCCTAATGTACACCGCTGATCACATAATTTCCCCCATCAAAATCCAGCAACTATTCCTCATTTGCTGTGGAATTAAGGACAAATTCCTTGGCTGAAATGTAAAGTCCTCCACACCATGGCTCCAATGCACCAAGCATCAACTCCTGCATATAAATTCCTGATATCATCTGGAACTCAACTCTGACAAACCCCCGCACCACTTTCCCAGCTCCCTCCTTTGCTCAAAGCTGTTCCTTTCATCTGAAAGCTTCTCTCATTTTATCCAAGTAACAAAATTCTGCCTGTCAATCAAGTCCATCTCAAGTGCCTTTTCTATTATGAATACCAGACTGATCCTCTTTTTGTTAGTTTCCTATTGCTGCCATAACAAATTACAAAAAACTTACTGGCTTAAAACAGCACACATTGATTATCACACAGTTCTGTAAGTTAGAAATCCAGGCAGCCTTGTCTGGGTCCTCTGCTGAGGATTCATGAGGACGAATTCAAGGTGTTGACCAGCTGGGCTCTTACCTGGAGGCTCTTGGGGAAAAATCTACTTTAAAGCTCCTATGGGTTGTTGGCAGAATTCAATCGCTTGTGGTGGTAGTACTGAGGTTCCTGGCTCCCTCTACAATCAAAGCTAGTCCTTCTTGAGCATGGATTCTCTTTGACTTTCCCTTCTGTCCCATCTACTCTGCCTCCAACTGAGAAAGAGCTCCGCTCTTAAGGGATCATGTAATTAGATTGAGCCCACCCAGATAATCCAGGATAATCTCCCCAATTCAAGATCCATAACCTTAATCACCTTAAAAACGCTATGAGGTCAGTACTATTACTATCTCCATTTCACAGATGAGAAAACTGAGATATAGAGAGTTTTATAACTTATAAGCTAATAAATAGTAAAGCCTCATATGGCAAAGATGATGCTCTGTGTTTGCT
This sequence comes from Diceros bicornis minor, assembly GCF_020826845.1. Lineage (NCBI taxonomy): Eukaryota > Metazoa > Chordata > Mammalia > Perissodactyla > Rhinocerotidae > Diceros > Diceros bicornis. The sequence goes on from NC_080758.1 coordinate 39,234,222, forward strand.
AAAGTGTTTAATTTTATTCCCAGTGCCATAGGAAGACTTCACTTCTAATTGCCCCTGCATCAAGGTAAGGCCATAGGACTGATTCTGGACAATGGAATGCAGGGAAAATGACAAAGTTCATTTTTCCAGCCTGGCCCCTCCAATATACAGCATGGTTTTCTCCTTCTTTTTTTTTTTTTTTTTTTTTGTGAGGAGGACTAGCCGTGAGCTAAGATCCGACGCCAATCCTCCCCTTTTTGCCTTGAGGAAGACTGGCCCTGGGCTAACATCCACGCCCATCCTCCTCTACTTTATATGGGAGGCCGCCACAGCATGGCTTAGCAAGCGGCGTGTCGGTGCGCGCCCGGGATCCGAATCTGCGAACCCGGGCTGCCGCAGCGGAGGGCGCGCACTTATAACCGCTGCGCCACCAGGCTGGCCCCCTGCAGCATGGTTTTCTATGCTCACTCTCACTCTCTGGCTGGAAGCAAATAACCCCAAAATGCCAGAGCCATACCATGAAAAGAGCCTGGACCTCTGAGTCACCTCTTGCAGGAGAGAGGGCCAGGAGGTCCTCCCGACTGACACCAGATGGTAGCATCTGAGTTAAGTGACATTCTGTTAAGTCACTGTGACTTCAGGGATCTTTATTATAGCAGCTAGTATCACTTTGATTAATACACAAACTTCAAGCCTAGGAAATCTGGCTCCAGAGTCTGTGCCCTTAACTGCAATGTCATTCCTTCCTCCTTCCTTTACTGAATAACAATACTTCTAGGATTGTTGCAGGAATCCAACATTCATGGAGATAATATAAGTGTGGTATAATGTGTTCATTGCCATACCTTATATTGTGGTGACTCAGACACTTCTATCTTAAGTCTGGGAGGCTGAGGTCTGGTGTCACCCCCTGCCATACTTAGTGCGCTATTTAACATACAGGCAATAAACACTTGCTGCATTAAATGTAGAAAATGGGATTTTTAAAACAAATTAGTTACATAAAATATATTTCAGAGAAAATATTAAGTGTACTTGGAAAAATTAATTCATTTCAACCATTAAGAAAGTATCATAGGGGCTGGCCCGGTGGTGTAGCGGTTAAGTTCGCATGCTCCGCTTCTGGTGGCCCAGGGTTTGTAGGTTTGGATCCTGGGTGCAAACCTACACACTGCTTATCAAGTCATGCTGTGGCAGGCATCCCACATAAAGCAGAGGAAGATGGGCATGGATGTTAGCCCAGGGCCAATCTTCCTCAGCAAAAAAAGAGGAGGATTGGCAACAGGTGTTAGCTCAGGGATAACCTTCCTCACAAAAAAAAAAAAAAAAGGAAAAAAAAACAAAGAAAGCATCCTATTGACACAGAATGTGTACAAGCTAAAGGGCTCTTACCTATTTGTTTACACCTGCCAGGTGGTACCTACTCGTAATAAGTTTATCAGGAAGAAAGTTAGGTAACATTGGAAATATCAAAATATAGTAAAGATCTGTAATAAAGTATTTTTCTTAATTATAGATGTGGTTATTTTATAATCTCTTTCTTTAACATTCAAGGTCATAACATAGAGGGAACCCTTTTTCTCCACCAGGAGACCACTCAACAGAACATTTATACATATTTTACTTTGGACTTTTCATCAATTTACATATAATCTGGTGAGATTTATCTGGCAGGAAAATCAGCAAAGAGTGGGATGACTGAATTAATCCCACTCTAATTCTCCTGGCTTAAATCTACAGATTTTCAGAAAGACCAAGAAATGGACATAAAACCCAAGCAACAAAAATACAAACTGCTTGCTTATTACAATACCAAATGTTGGAAATCTGGCATCGATATATCCTGGAAGTGGCCTCAAAGTAATATGCTTCTAAAATCTCTAAAATTGATACATCCTATCTTTTGTTCCATCTATCTAGCCTACACCCACTTAGTACTGTCCTAGAATGTAAAGACTTTTTATATTTAAATTTATGAAATATACATTTGCATATAAATATATCTTTGTATCCATGAATATATTTCTATTTTAAATGTTTATATTTATAAATGTATACGTTATCCTTTATATCTGTGAAAATATTTATATTTTAAATGTTCATCTTTATAAGTGTATATGTTATCACAAGGTGCTAAATTATAAATATTTGCATAAATGTTTGTTTATCTGTAATGATGATGATGAATGCTCTGCCTCCAGTCCTCCCCTCTTCCCTGAGTGCAGACCCAAATTTTCACTGTGCAGTAGACCTCTCCCCAAGTATCCTGCACATATAAGACTCTAATTGCCCACAATCAACTTCACCATTTTCTCTCCAAAACATATTCTTCTAAGGATAGTCCTGACTTGGTTGATAGCATCGTCATCCACTCCTTAGCCTAATTTTAACAAGAAATCTAGGAGTCGCCCTCCACTCCTCCCTTTTTCCTTCTCCCACACTCAAACAGTTGCCACAGCCTACAGAATTGACCTCAGAAATGTCTCTTTAAACTCTTCATTCATCCCTCCAGAAACTGCTCATTGAGTGTCTACTAGGTTCCTACTCTTGTGTTGGTTATATGCAGATTACATTGTAGTGAGAGAAGCCAGAAAATAAACTAGAACAGAGAAGAAAGAAAGAGAGAGAGAGAAAGGAAGGAGGGAGGAAGTTAGGAAAGGAGATGAGATGCATTCAGACGAATGCTATGAAGGAAATTAAACAGTGATGTGATAGAACGTGATGAGACAAAGTAGGTGCTACATCAGAAAGGAAAGAGAAGATTGGCATCTCTGAGTGTATGATGTCTGAACTGAGACCAGAAGGATGAAGAAGAGGCAGCCATGGGGCAGCCAGTAGGAGAGAGTTCTAGGCAGAGGGAACAGCCAGTACAAAGCTCAGAGGAGGACATTGTGAGTTGAGGGAACAGGAAAACCGGTATGGATGAAGGACAGTGACTAAGCAGGAGAGAAGTGTAGGATGACACCAGAGAAGTTGGCGGAGTCAGCTCATGGAGAGCCTTCCATTTTATCTCTATTACCAGGGGAATCTATTAGAGAGTTTTAGCAGGGAGCAATATGGTCTGAATTATGTTTTTTCAAGAATGACTCTCGCTCCTCTCTGGATAAAACAATCACTAATCTATTAAACTAAGCTCCATTCCTATGGATTTGCCTCATCTGGGGAATACGAGTGAGAATGGAGAAAGTCAGAGGCTATCACCATCATCAAGGCTAGGAATGGTATCGGCTTAGACTAGAATTTCTGCAGATGAAGTGAAACATTGCCAGATTGGGAACATTCCTGCATGGAGAACCTAGAGTACCTGCTAGTGGAATTGCTGTCTGTGTGTGTGTTGGGCTGGGGGGGTTACAGGGTGTAAAGACAGAAAAAGGAGAATCAGGATGACTCTCTCATTTTGGGCCTGAACAAATAAATGTTCTCTCTCCCCCATGGCCCCTGCTTTAGTTAAGGTTCTCTCTAACTCTAGCTTGGACAAAAGTATAGTAGTGTCCTGGTCTCCATTTTTTTTTCAGTCTCCCATTCTCCCCACCCAATCCTTTTCAAAATTATCCTCTATATTATCCCATAAATATCAGAATCATTTCCTTTAAAAATCCGATAAGTCAAGATATGGTTAGGAAAAAAGAATCCACATTTAGTATTGTCAAAGAGGGTTTAATAAAGGGAACTTGTTACTCAGAGCACGAAGAAGACACTGAGGTAAAACCAGACATTAGCAATTTCTAAGTCATTGTCACTTCTAGGGTTGAGGCAATCTAAATCATTGATACCTAAAAGATGTAGTTACTAACCTGAAGGCTGAAATCAACAGAGGGAAAAGCATTCCAGAACCTGGGAGCTTGGAGAGGCTCCTAAAAATCCTAGATTCCAGCCTTATTATTCCTGAAACCCATGGGGTTTTTAGAACCTCGTCATCTTTGCACATGTCATTTACGCTACTTGAAATTTCACTCGCCCTGCACAGGAAACAGCTCTGGAAAGCCACCCTCAATTTCTCCAAGCAGAGTAAATTACACTCTCTTCTTTGACAGCCTTGTGCTTCCATAGCTCTATGTCAACATGGATCATATTAGATTGTCATGGATCTATTTACAGAGCTGTCTCATCCACAGGACTGTGAATTTCCGATAAGAATTAGGTCTTGAAGACTTCTCAGCACTCTTCCAAAGATGTTTGTTGAATGGATAGTAACCCCAGACAAGCTAGAGGATCCACACTGATATTTAGACAACTTTTTGAAGTTCAAATTGGAGTGAAAGATTAAATAGTACTCATCTCATCATCCATAAAAAATGATACAGAATAAATGATGATCATTTTACATGTATGACATCTATATCAGTTTTTGTACCATAAAAAACCACTCCTACATTTTGTAGTTAGTTCAGCATTCTCTGGGTTGACAGTTTCATCTGGGTTCAGATCAGTGGTTCTTCTGGTCTCACTAGGCTCACCCATGCATCTCTGGTCAACTGTGGGTGAGTGAGGGGCTGGCTAGTCTAGGATAGCTTGTCTCTGCTCTGTATGGCACCTCAACTCCAGCAGGCTAGCCTAGGCACAGTTACTGCGCAGAGCTCAAGACCACTTGAGGGCTATGCTTAGACTAGTTCACCATCATTTCTGCGGCAATCTATCGGCCAAAGCAAATCACAAGGGCAGATAAAACTCAAGAAGTGGGAAAATGACCCCATCTTTTGGTGGGAGGAAATTAAGTCCTGATGTTGGTGTGCCAGTTCTAAGCCTTAGCCTCAAAAAGGCCTTGCACTCTCTCTCTTGAGATCCTACCACCACAAGAGAAAGCCTGTGTTAACCTGTGGGAGAATGAGCAACCACGTGGAAGAGAGTCCAGCTGTCCCTGTTGAGACCGTCCTAGACTAGTCTACAGTCTGCCAACTCTCAAACACGAAGGAGAGTGTAGCAAAGACCAGCAGAGTTGCTGCCCAACCCACATGAGTGAGCTGAGCCAAGACCAAAAGTGTAATAATAAATTCTTATTATTTTAAGCCACTGAATTTTGGGGTGGTTTGTTATTAATCAGTACCTAACTGATAGACAACTTATTACCAATCTGCCAACTAATCTCTATGTTGTTTCAAAGTAATCTTTTAGTTGTCATCTTTAATTACTGTCAAAGGTATTTCCTTAAGTCACTCATTCATACGTGCAGTCTCTTTCTTAGTCTTCCAATGTTCAGTGGCAAGTTTTTGCATTCATGATTTTGAAAGAGGAGTATAGCCCACAGCTAGGGTCAGCTATATTACCTGTTTTCAACAGAATGAACAGGCAGAGCACAGCCTCTGCAGCCAGACAGACCCAAGTTTAATCCTGGTTCTGACACTGACTGGTAGTACATCTTTGGACAAGTTTCTTTATCTGTAAGATGACGATAATGATACAAACCTAGGACTCCCCACATAAGTTGTTTGGGGTAAATATGGGATGCCTTGTACACAGTAGGCATTTAATAAAGGTTAGCTCTCCTTCTTCTGTCTCCCAACTTCCAGATGTAATATTAAAACCTGGAACAACTGGCACTCCACGCTCTCACCCATGGGTTGGCAAACTATGGCCCATGGGCCAAATATGGCCTATTGTATGTTTTTGCAAATAAAATTTTATTAGAACACAGCCACACTCACGTCTATGGCTGCTTCTGCTTTACAAGACGAGCAGTTATAACAGCCCTTACGGCCCACAAAGCCTAAAATATTTATGATCTGACCCCTTATGGAAAAAGTTTGCTGACCCCAGCAATAACCTCCTGCACCTCACCTTTTTATTGTTCATAAAAAACACCCAGAAATCTTGTTTAAAACACGGATTCTTGGGTCCCACCTGCCAGAGATGCTGATTCAATAGATCCGGCTGAGGCCAGAGAAGCTGCATTTCTAACAAACCCCCAAGTGATGCTGATGGTCCCAGTTTAGGGACCACACTCAGATAGCACTGCTCTAACCATCCGAGGTAAGTTAATTGTATTAAATCCTTATTTTTAGAATGGCAAGGTATTAATAAATTAAAAACCCACAAAAACTGAAGCTTTGTGAAAAAGCTCAAAATTGTGCCTTAGGAATTGACCAATTAACAACTGCATGCCACTTTTAAGTACAAGGTTCCTTATAGATAACTCATGTTTATTCACAGGAGAGAAAAGTTAATGTGGGCCAAAGACAGTAACCACCAGCCAGAGTCAGAAATCAAAACACAAAAACCAAATAAAGAATATATACCAGGCTTTAATTATTAGTCTGTGTACAAAATGAAAAATCCATCTCAAGGTTTTCTTAACTCAGAAGGCTTTACTCCTCCTAATTGTGCCATTTGTCCAATTCTCTCTAAAATATCTAATAATGGTGCACTCCATGACAACCGCATACTCTGTGGCTCAAAATAATTTATATTTTTCCCACTAATAACAGATTGCAGATGCTCTCCTGATAGTCCTCAAGATTCAGACCAATCGCTAATGAAGCAGCTTACTTCACATGTCCCAGGTCAGATCTGTTGTGATCCAATGAATGATATTTGAAAATCATCCTATAATGAGCCTTTATAAATTATTATCATTAAGCTGGTTGTTATTAGCCTGCCCTTCCTTGAGCCCTAATTTAATTTCCTTTAATGATTTCTTTCTTCTACCCATCTTTCTACTTCAGTGCTTAAAATAAAAAGAGCAAATCGCTTCCTTTTAAAATTGCTTAATGTACCTTCGTTTTATTTTGATCATTTAGATCATACTTTTTGTTAGTATAAAAATGACCTGAATATTATTTTGAATCTATTTTAACTACGGAATAAGCCTCAAAGAGCAAGAGACCCTTAAATGGCTATGGGAGAGTTTACAGTCTCTTCAGTGTTCAGTTGAAAGGTATAACGTTAAAAGTAAACGCTAGCTTCTGCAATGTGGGACCTGAGAGAGGAGACCTGGAACAAAATTTCCACACACTCCACGTGCAGATTCAAAGATATATCAGCTCTTACAACTAAACACACACCCACATGCTCTAATGGAATTGTCCTTAGATCTCCTAATGTGTTCCTGAAATAAATCCCTGCGCCAACTGGAGTATTAGAATAAAGAAGTGCTTTGGCTGGAGAAAAATCTGGTTTATTACTTCCCTCTTTCTTTCTTCCCTCCCTCCCTTCCTTCTTCCTTTCTTTTGGCTGCAATTCCTTGAGTAGCTTTCCTAATTTAGTAACTATAGCTCTTTCACTTTTAAAACACAGATTGAAAATCTCTACCTCATAAATTTCACAAGTTCTATTGGGATCATAGTTTGATGGAAGCAATTGTCTGTAATTCTGTTTTTTCCTTTCTGCTTTTCTCCATTTTCCAAATTTTCTACACTGGATATACATTTCTAGAATAAACTTGAGAAGCAATATATAGCATACTATTGAGGAGCATGGACTTCTTCAGAGTGCCTGGGTTCAAATTTTGCTCCACTGCTTACTAGTGGTGTGACATTAGGTAGCTAAGCAATCCATTTACACCTTAATTTGTCACTCTGTAAAATGGGAAGAAAAGGAGCATCCTACTTCATTGGATTTTTTGAGGATTAAGTTAGTTAAATTTAGTGAAAATCTCATGGAAAATGCTCAATAAGCATTCATTATCATTATCACCCTCACTTTTGTTACTCTGGTGATTATAAAACAGGATGCTACTCATTTAATCCTCTTTGTCCTTGGCATATATCATACTATAATGTAGAACCCAATTCTTATTGACTATGTTATCCGCCTCCTGGGCATTCACATTTATATTCTTTTCACGAGGCAAACAGAGTTTGGTTTGATTAATGATTTAGCTTTCTGGGGTCACCTCCCAAATAAATGCTTGTCTTTGAATCCTTGTCTCAGGATCTGCTTCTGGGAGATCTCAGGCTAAGATGTATATTTAATGCTGAGAATGCTAAATTGAAGGAAACATGAATAAACCTAAAATTCATAGCAGACTACCTAGGAAATAGAAGCGAGTTTAGTGGAATGAAACAAATATTACTTAACTTTGAAAAGCAGGTCTAGAAGGCAAGAATGGGCTTGTTCAATAAGTGTTTGTGTGCAGGGAAAGGTAGGTGGTGTCAATTTTGATCTTACTAGTGGTTCTGGGATGTAAACTAGCCCCCAGAGATCACAGTGAGTTGAAATATCATCAGGACTTTTCTTGGAGTACACTTGGTACTATTGTCCAGTTTAAAACAAAAGCAGGGGATGTGAATAGGAAATTCATAAAAGCAAAATGAGATGAGTTCATCTGTAGAAGTCATGAAAACCACATAAATTTATCATAAATTTAAATGCCTCTAAAAACAAATGCCCGATTCTTTTTCTGGCAGTATTGAAATTTACAAAACCAGACTGACCTTCTTACTGAAAACAATTTAAAATGCCAGCAAAAATATAAATAACATATTTTTAAATGTAAGCATGAGTGGGCGAGAAAGTGTGGAATTCTCAGAGGCCAAACACTGACTGAGAGCAGGAATCCAGACAGGCCAGCAGAGGGTCAAGGCCAGCATCAGGCTAAGGGCATTTGCCAGTCCAAGGGAACCTGAGAGTTGGCGGCTTTCACAGCCTGGTTTGGGGATAGGGTTGGTTGGGATCAGAAGACAATATCAGGGCCGGCCCTGTGGCTTAGCGGTTAAGTGCGTGCGCTCCGCTGCTGGTGGCCCGGGTTCGGATCCCGGGCGCGCACCGACGCACCGCTTCTCCGGCCATGCTGAGGCTGCGTCCCACATACAGCAACTAGAAGGATGTGCAGCTATGACATACAACTATCTACTGGGGCTTTGGGGGGAAAATAAATAAATAAAATCTTTAAAAAAAAAAAAAAAGACAATATCAAAGCTCACCCACATAAAATGGGGTCCACAAAGGGCTACACTCAGAGTAAAGGTAAATGAAAAAGAAATTGTTCTCACTGCCTTGCCTCTCCAAACCCTCCCATACTTCACACCACATGGCTCAGCAAGGAAAGTCGATCGTCTCAGACCTTGGCATTGGGTGGAAAAGAAAAAACATCCCCTGAGAGACTATAATCACAAGACGTTCCTCTCATACATTTACAATCCAATTCATATTACCAGTATGGTCTGAAACACCTCAAGCTGAGAATTTAGCTTAAAGTTGTATTTTAAGGGTAAGATTAGCTGCTTTAAAAAATAAACCCTGAAATATCAATGGCTTGGCACAACCCATGTTTATTTCTTGCTTATACCACATCCAACTGCCAGAGGGTGGGGGCTGGAGGTGAGGAACTTTCTAACAGAAACGCCTCTGTCTTCATTACATGGCTTATAAGGGCTCCCTGAGCATCTGCATCTACCTGTCAAGTGAAGAAGGAGGGAATCCTGTGTGGGGACATTCAGGGGTGGTGTGGTAGAGTATTAAAAATGGCCCTCAATGAATCATGTATCCCTGTGCCCTTGCCCCTTCACATTGTGACTCTGAAGCTCTTCCCATGAAAAGTTGGAATCTACTTCCCCATCCCTTGAATCTGAGTTGGACTTAAGACATGTGTTGGCCAAAAGAATGTGGTAGAAGCAACGTTCTGGGGCTTCTGAGCTCAAGTCTTAAGAGGGCTGGCAGCATTCACATTTCCCTCTTGGAGCCCAACCACCATGTTAAAAGGATGTCAAGGCAATCCTGCTGGAGAGAGAGGCCACAAAGAGGCCATGAAGTATGGGGCATTATGTGGAGAGACAGGCCACAAAGGGGAGAATCATGGTACCCCAGCTCACAGTGAGTTACAAAGTGCCTGATGTGTGAGAGACACCATCTTGGGCTTTCCAGCCCAAGTCAGCTTACAGCTTAATGTAGTCACATAACTGAGCCCAGGCAAGACTAGCAAAATACTGCCTAGTTAACTGATAGGTTCATGAGAAATAATAAAATGATTGTTGTTTTAAGGCACTAGGTCTCGGGGGTTATTTGTGACATAGCAATAGGTAATTGAAATGGGTGTTCATTCAGCGGCAAGGTTTTTACGGACCAAGTTTGGAAATGGATGCATCATTCCACTGATATTCCATTGGCAAGAACTCAGACTTAAGGCTATACTCAACTCCAAGGATGGCTGGGAAATAAAGTCTAGCTCTGTACCTAGGATGAGGAAGGAAATGTTTTGGTGGACAACTAACTTGTTCTACCACAGAAATAGTCCCTGTTCCATAGTTCCCAACCACTTAGCATAGGCAGAAACAGACAGTGTGTGAAGGAATTTATCTTTACTTCAGACTTCAAAAATTAGAACAAAGTTTGAAACAAGCCTAACGACAAAGAAGGAGACATAACTCTGGCTGTTACAGCTATTTAAAAAGAACATAGAATGTAATGCCAAAAAAAAAAACTTGAAAAACCAAATAATGATGTAGCAACACTGACTCAAGAGTAATAGGAAATCTGAGTGGCACTAAACCATTCAAGATAAGTAATCAGCACTTAAACACTTCTGCACAAAGAAAATCCCAGATCCTGACAGACTTGTGGGCAAGTTCTAACAAACATTCGAAGAAATGACAATTTAAATATTGCTCATACTACTCTAAAGCACAGCAAAAGAAAGAATATCCCTTAACATTTTATGAAGTGAGTATAATCATGTCACAAAAATCAACAAGAAGCTCAAGGAATGGAAATTTACAGGATATTCTCACTCATGAACATATATATACAAATCTGAAAGAAAATTTTAGCAAACCAAATTGGGCAAAACATAGAAAAGCTAACACATTGTGACTAAGTTGGATTTATCCTAGGAATGTGAGTTTTGTTAAATAAATAAATATATATACATATAAATTAATAAAATTCACTATACTGACAGATCAAAAAAGTCTGGTTTCTGGTTTGGCACATAAGGAGCTTGGAAGTTATTACTCTGTCCTAATAGTAAGTAAAAAGTTGAACAAACTGAAAATCAACAACTCTTCTTAGAACCATCAGAGAATTGAGGTCACAGGGCAAACTGCTGCCCTAAATACTGAAAAGGCAAACAGGCAGGTAGAATCACAACTCACAGGAGCAGAAACCTCTGTGTGAACCAGTTCAGGGGGTAGAAAACCTCAGCTGTAACTGATGAATTGTTGGAGGCTCAGTGTGGATAGGACTGAGAGCTAAAATCTCCAGAAGCAAGCAGTCTCTGTGGCAGGGGCGGGCGAGAGGGGGCATTCCACTTTTGTGAGTTTTACCTCCTGGAGCTCTATCAGGCCTTCATGGTGACGATAGGAGAAAAGTCCCCTCATGCTTCCAGCAGGGGGAGGAAAAAAGTAGCTATTTTGAAATACGTTAGAGCGTGCTCTTCTTCTTAGCAAGGCTTTGCCCTCAGGAGAAACTATTTAACCAGAACCTAACCTATTGGGGTTTTATCAGAGCCTAACTGACCTGGACAAAGGGAAATACCCATCTCCAGTCCCCTGTAGCCATCCTGTCCCATCTAAGTGGGGGAAAAAACTGAGAAACACTTGTGAAGTTCACAGTCCAGGGACACAGGCTCATTAAAAGATTGAGACCTAATCATAGGACTATAGAAAGTTTCCTCTTCCCCACACCTTGCCACCCATTACAGAGGCCTATTTACTGCAGTTCCTTTTACCCACTACATCATGTCCAGCTTTCAACAAAAGATGCCAAGGCATACTAAAGGCAAAAAAAGCGCAGTTTGAAGAGACAGGGCAAGCATCAGAACCAGAGTCAGATATGACAGAAATGTTGGAATTACCAGAGTCAGCAATGTAAAATAACTATAATTAATATGCCAAAAGCTTTAACGGAAAAGTACACAACATGCAAGAGATGGGTAATGTAAGCAGAGAGGTGGAAATTCTAAGAAATAATCAAAAAGAAATGCTAGAGAAGAAAATACTATAACAGAAATGAAGAATGTCTTTGATAAACTCATTAGTAGACTGACACGGCTGAGGAAAGGATCTCTGAGCTTAAGGATATGTGAATAGAGAGTGAAAAGCAAAGAGAAAAAAGACTGAAAAAAACAAAACAGAATAGCCAAGAACTGTGGGACAACTACAAAAGGTATAACATACCCATGATGAGAACACCAGAAGGAGAAGAGAGAAAAGAATGGAAGAAATATTTGAAGCAGTAATGATTGAGAATTTCCCCAAGTTTGTGTCAGACACCAAGCCACAGATTCAGTAAGTTCAAAGAATACCAAACGGAAAAACGGCCCCCCCCAAAAATACTCCACTGGACATACCATATTCAACCTTGCAGAAAATCAAAGGTAAAGAAAAAATCTTGACAGAAGCCACAGGAAAAAAACATCTTACTTATAGAGGAACAAAGATGAGAATAATATCCATCTTCTCCTGAGAAATCATGTAAACAATTAAGAGAGTGGAGTGAAATATGTAAAGTGTTAAAAGAAAAAAACCCACCAGCCTAGAATTCTGTATTCTGAAAAATTATCCTCCAAAAATGAAGGAGAAACAGGGGTCGGCTCAGTGGCACAAGTGGTTAAGTGCGCATGCTCCGCTGTGGCGGCCCGGGGTTCACCGGTTCGGATCCCAGGCGCACACCGACGCAACACCTGGCCAGCCATGCTGTGGCGGCATCCCGTATAAAGTGGAGGAAGATGGGCACGGATGTTAGCCCAGGGCCAGTCTTCCTCAGCAAAAAAAAGAGGAGGATTGGCAGATGTTAGCACAGGGCTGATCTCCTCACCAACGAAAAAAAAAAAGAAGGAGAAACAAAGATTTTTCTCAGATAAACAAAAATTGAGGAAATCTGTTGCCAGTAGAACTACCTTGCAAGAAGAAAGTTCTTTAGAGAGAAGGAAAATGATATAGGTCAGAAACTTAGATCTACATAAAGAAAGGAAGAGCATCAGAGAAGGAATAAGTAAAGGTTAAAAAAAAAAAAGATTAAAAGAGAAAAATATGAAAATAATCTAAAGAGATTTAGAAACGATGCTGGATGAAATTAAGTTCACATTTATTATATTTGTTTTAAAAAACTTCTGGCCAAATTAGGCATAGAAAGAAACTGTGTTAATTTGATAAACAGTATCTAAAGGGAAAGGAAGGAAGGCATGAAGGAATTGAAGGTAGAAAGGACTGTGACAAGCATCTGATTTTATGTGAAACTTTTACAGTGTTTAAGAACAGGACAAAGAAGAGAAAAAAAAAAAAGCCTGCTATCACCACTTCTATTCAATATCATCCAGCGAAGTAAGCCAAGAAAGAGAACTAGAAAGCATAAGGGTTGGAAGGAAAGAAATACAGCTGTCATAATTTAGAGCTGATATGATTGTCTATAGAAAATCTCCATCTATAGAAGATTACAGGCATATCATTATAATGAATAAGAGAGCTTAGCAAGTTTGCTGGAACAAAATCAATATAGAAAATTTAATTGTATGTCTATAAACCATCAATAGTAGTAGAAATCATGATTACCAAAAAAATCATTTAAAATAAAAATTAGTACTAGCTTGTGACTTTCCACAAAACAGATAGGTGCAATATTGTTTGAATGTATCTTAAATCTATAGATCTATTTGGGAAGAATTGACACTTTAACAATATTGAGACTTCTGATCCTTAAAAATAGAATATCTCTTCTTCTTTTATTTAGTTCTTCTTTAATTTCCTCTGGCAATGTTTGGAGATTTCATCATACAGTTCTATCACATATTATTTTGTTAGAGTTATCCTTAAGTATTTCATGTTTTTGTGTTATTGTATACAGTAGACTTTTCCATTTCATTTTCCAGTTGTTCATCTGGACAATCTAAATTCACTTATTTCTAGTAGCTTTTATTCTATGTTTATTGCAGAGATGACATTATACTTCAGCAGAAAAATATTAACATTTTAACAATTGCTTACCCTTATGGAAAAAATGAAATTAGATCTTTTACTACACACACACACACACACAATTCTCAATGGATTAAAAACTTGAGTGTGAAAGGCAAAACTATAAAACTCTCAGGAGACAGTTCAGAAAACCATATTTATGATATTGGGATAAGGAAGTATTTCTTAAACAAGATACAGAAAGTTCAATTGATGAAGAAAAAGGTTAATAAATTTGGATATATTAAAATTAAAATTTTCTGCTGATAGAGTACTGGTTAGGATCTCGCACTCTAGAGACTAATGCCCTGCGGGTGAATCCTGGCTCTGCCACTTAATTCCAGTGATAACTTGGGCAAATTACTTACACTCTCTGCCTCTCTCCCTTCAAAAGGTGAGGTTGATAATAGTACCTACATCATAGAGTTCATATGAAGATTAAATGAGTTACGATAGGATCGTGTTACGTAATTATGTAAATGTCTATAAAATGACAATTTTAAAAAGACATCAATGAGAGTGAAAAGTCAAGCTAAAAACAGAGAAGATACAGTCATATATCACTTAATGACAGGGATAGTTCTGAGAAATGCATTGTTAGGTGATTTCGTCATTGTGCAAACATCACAGCATATACTCACACAAACCTAGATGGTATAGCCTACTACACACCTAGGCTGTATGGTACTAATCTGAGACCACTGTCATATATGCAGTTTGTCATTGGCTGAAATGTCATTATGTGGTGCATGACTGTATTTGCAACACATGTAACTGACACAAAGTGTTAGAATATCTATCTATCTATCTATCTATCTATCTATCTATCTATCTATCCATCCATCCATCTATCCATCTATCCATCTCCATCCATCCACCTATCCATCCATCCATCTGTCCTCTTCCTACAACTTACAGTTGTAGGAAGACAGTGAGCAAGAGAGAGAACAGGTACTCCACACAGAAGGAAACAAAGACTTGGAGGACAATTTGTTGTTTAGGAAATTTGAAGATGCTCATACCTTATAACCCAGCAACTTCACTCTTAGGAACATACCCTGGAGGAACCATTATACCTGCACCTCAGGAGATTTATACAAGAATGTCTATAAGCACTGCCAAACAAAACAAAAACAAAAACACAAGACAAATTTCCATCAATAGTAGATTGGATAAATAAGTTGTATAATTCAATTTTTAGTAAAAATGAACAGTTAAATATATCAACCTGGATGAATCTGAAAGCATAACATTAAGCCAGAAAAAGCAAGTCACAAAAATATACATGCAGTTTGATATATCCATTGATATAAAGTTAAAAACATGCAATATGAAACAACATGCTGTTTAGGCATATAAACACATGTGGTAAAGTGAAAAAGAAAAACAGAAGAATGATGTAACACATTCATGCTAGTTACCTCTGAGGAAAACAGGAGGGATGAGATTAGAATGGGACACTTCAATTTTAACAGAAATGTTCTATCAAATTGAGTGACTGATTCTAGGGTGTTCATTGCATTATTATTCTTTATCTCCTCATGGTTTATACTACCTTTTTTTGCATCTATTCAATGTTTGATAAAAATAACAACCAAATGCTAAAGTCATCACTAGTAGAAGAGAATTATGATGTACAATTTTCAAATGACTATAGAAAGAAAAAAGGAACAAATTTTGATCAACATAGCAAAGGGCAAGAAAAAGAAAATAGAAAAATTTTCAAAAACCTAGAAGTTCTAAAGTCAAAATTGAAGGTGTCATAAATAAAATTAGCCAAAACAATTATAAATAACTATTAGTTAAATTTGCTTATTATAAGGCAGTGATGCCCAGATTGTTTCAAGAAACAAAATAAAACAAAATTCAGCTGTATGGTGAAGTATATTCCAGGAAAATACAAACAACAAATGAACAAAACAAAACAAATAAAGAATAGCAATATAAGCAGTAGCCAAAATAAAATTTGAGACAGAAAGTTTTAATTTGGGCAAAGGGGTTCATTTTATTTTCCAAAATTATAAAAAGCTCATTGAAAATAGCATAGTCATTGAATCAGCCAGTTAGTAATCTCACAATACACAATTGTTCCTTATTATTCACAGAGTCCATATTTGTGAGTTTGCTGACTTGCTAAAATTTATTTGTAACCCTAAAATCAGTACTCATGACACTTTTGCAGTCATTCACAGACATGCACCAATGGGCAAAAAATCTGAGTCACTTGATGGGCAATTACCAGCTGAGGTTAGACAAGGCGAAGTTCTGCCTTCCCGCCTCAGCGCTCAGACTGTAAACAAGTGTTCTTGTCACGGTCTAGTTAACACCATGTTTTTCACATTTTTGTGCTTTTTATTGGTGATTTCACTCTGTAAAATGGCTCCCAAGCATAGTGCTGGAGTGCCGCTAGTGTTCCTAAGTGCAAGAAGGCTGACTGTGCCTTATGGAGAAAATACATGTGCTACATACACTTTATTCAGACATGAGTTATCCTGCTATTGGCCCTGAGCTCAGTGTTAATGAATCAACAATATATATTAAATAAGGTGTTCTTAAACAGAAACACATATAAAACAAGATTATATATTGATTGGTTGATGAAAATGTTGTGAACGGAGGCTTGTAGGAACCCAACTTAACATTTCCCCTGGGAGCAATAAGTCAGTATTTGCTATTTCAGTCTTCGAGGTGACTTTTAGAACATAACTACCAAAAATAACGAGAATCAAATGTATAAAGCACAAAATCACAATCACAGTAGGAGAACTGAACATGTCTCTAAGAATTCAACGAATCAATTAGATTAAATTTAATTTAAATATAGAGAATCTGAATAATGTGTACAATAAACTTGTTTGGGCCTCTAGTTTTCCTCTTTGCCCAAAGTCCTACAGCAATGTCCACAAAGATGAACATTCCAACACTCCAGACTCCTAGATCCTTACCCCTTCATCACTATTGTCATCTTCTCCAGTCCACTTTAGTCACTCACTCCCCTGGTCACATTGTAGACATTGTCATCACCAAAAACTGCACTATCTCTAAAATCTTGAGTTTAAACATCCCCCTATTTGTCCGCCACCTTTGTCCTACCCAGCTCACTAACTCACACACTCCCACTGTCACAAGTCTTCAGCTCTTTGGAGACTGCCAAAATACTGACCCTGTAACTTTCTGCCTATTTATTCCTCCCTTCCCTGTCCAACCCTATGTCTAAAAAGTCTCATTATAATCGCTCCCTTGCAATTACCCCCAGCTCCCTTGTTTCTTTCCCAGTCTCTTTCCAGGGAATGCTCTCCCTCCAAACTTTTACTTGGCCAGCCGCTTGTAATCCTTTAGGACTCTGCCTGAGTATGAGTTCCTCTGGGTGGCCTTTCCTGACCACCTATCTGAACCCAGTGCAGCCTGGTATCTCTCTCTCAATTCCTCGCTTCTTTCATAGCACTTATGGCAACTTATAACTATTTCTATTAGATGTGTACTTTCCACCCCTGGTCTCTTGCACTAGAACATAAGTTCCATCAGGACAGGGATCCTGACTGTCTTGTTCTCCCTACATTCCCAGTACCTAATGTGATTCCTTGTTCATCTTAGAATTTCAGTAAGTACTTGCTGTACAAAGGATAGCTATGAAATCTTCTACCCTATCAACAATATACCTTATTTTTAAATGTCTGTCTGTGGAGTGATTACAAAATTTAATCACCCGTAAGGACATAAATATAACCTTAATTAATTCTATAATTTAGAAATTACACCACCTACATTCTTTCACCATAGTGTAATAAAACCAAAAATATGATAAGGAAAAAATAATTAAAATGGATCCTAACTGGTTGGAAATCTAAAAATTCCACTTTAAATAACTCTTGGGAGGAAAAAAGAAAACAGAAAATTAAAGGTTACAATTACAGAGATTTTAGAAACTAAAGAACACTATATTTCAAAATCAATTGCATGGATCCAAAGCTATCCTTAGAGAAATGTATAGTCTTAAATGCTTTTTATTATTAAGCAAGAAAAATAAAAATTAATTAATTAGGTATTCATGAAAAGAAGCTGAGAAAAAAAGCATTGAAATGAACAAAAATAAATGAGAGTTAAATAAATTAATCAAGACAAAAACAATATAATGGAGATAAAAGGGAAACAAAGAAAATTACTTGAACATATCAATAAAATAGATAACCTTTTGTCAAGTGCACTCAAGAAAAAGGAGATCAAACATAAGCAAGTGTTAGAAATGAAATTGGGCACATATGCACAGGGAGGAAAATAAATTTAATTGTAAGAGAATTTTTTAGCTGAACCTTCCTCTTTGCTTTCTCTAGACCTCTGCCTAGGAGCCGAGCTCTGCAGGAGAGAGTTGCACAACAGTTCACACAATGGTTTTCCCATAAAGGCATAGTATGTGTCAACTTCAAAAGGGCCTCAACGATGCCCCTAAAACAGGGCAAGTTTCTCTGTCCTGCCCTCAATGACAAGCTTACTGTACATAGTATCAGATTCTCTATATTTTAATGAAATTTAATCTAATTGATTTGTTGAATTCTCAGAGACATGTTAAATTCTCTAGAACTCTGTAAATTCTCTAAGATTGCTGGTGTTCGTTTGGGCCTGCCAAACTCCCTGCCAGCTTCCTTGTATCAATAGTGTGACCTTTGACTTCTCAGAGAAAATTTCAGCCACATTACCCTTTAATGTGTAAACTTTTCAAGATCTTTATCTGTGTCATTTGCTGATGCATCTCAAGCACCTAAGACAGTGCCTGGCTCAAAGCTGTTGCTCAAATGGAGCAAATGTATGCCAGGTACACACACCTACACACATCTGCACTCATTCTCTCTCCACCCTCTTCCAGTTCGGTGGAAGCAGCATCCCTCTTTCCAACCAAGACCAAGCCTTCAACCCATGCTTGAATTCCTATCCCCTCTCAGCTTCTCAGGAGTCTTACATTATCAGTTACTCTTTTTCTCTTTCTTATTCATACTTTAAACCACACTCTTCCCAACTTCTTTTAACAATACTCAAATCTGGGGCCTGCCCCATGGCTTAGTGGTTAAGTGTGCGCGCTCCGCTACTGGTGGCCGGGGTTCGGATCCCGGGCGCGCACTGATGCACCACTTCTCTGGCCATGCTGAGGCCGCGTCCCACATACAGCAACTAGAAGGATGTGCAACTATGACATACAACTATCTACTGGGGCTTTGGGGGAAAAAAAAAGGAGGAGGATTGGCAATAGATGTTAGCTTAGCTCAAAGACGGTTTTCCTCAGCAAAATGAGGAGCATTAGCACAGATGTTAGCTCAGGGCTGATCTTCCTCACACACACAAAAAAAGATATTTAAAAAAAAAAGAAAAAAAAACAATACTCAAATCTGTCCCATTCAAGACATAACTCTCCTTAAACCAACATCTCCCCTCCAGCTTCCATCTCTCTCCTTTTTGTCTGCTTCTTAAAATTCTTTAAGAATTGTTTCCATTCTCCTCCATATTCCTTGGAGAGTCTCCATCTCACTAGCATCTTTTTATGAAGACCATAGCCTTCACCCATTCCAATTTAGCTTTCTTCCCCATGACTTCACTGAAATTGTTCTTGTGTCAGGAATGCCACACTTGAGCACAAATCCAATGATTATTTTTTAACACCTCATCCAACATAACCCTCAACCCCATCCAAGCTCTTGACCATTCCCTCCTTCTTAAAATACTATGTTCCCCACACTTTTCTGGGTTTCCACCTACCTCTTCAGATTCTCCTTTTCTGACTTTGTGCAGGTTCATTCTCTTTAACTCAGTCAGTAAATATGGTGCTCCACAAGGCTCTGGCTTGTTCCACTTGAGTCTTACTCAAGCCTTACACTCACAGTTTTAATGACTACTTACAAGCAAATGACTCACAGAGAGTTTTAGCACCAGCTCAGGTCATCTCTCTGGCCCCCAGACCTAAATATGCAAGTGCCTTCTGCCTTCCTTGCATGTCCACTTGGATATCACCAAATCCCCTCAAACTCTAATATCTTTAAGAATTTTGTCGTAGCCAAGTGGGTTCTAAATTAAATAATATATGATAAAAGTAGACAAGCCTGACCCTACTCAGAATGCATTAAAATTTGCCTACAAAATGTTGCATATACCTTCAGGCAGATTGCACGCTAGCAATCTTAGGGGAAATTGAACTGATATTAGTGGGATTGATAAATTAATATCAACAGATTTCTTAGTAACAAAGCAGATCCCTCTGACATCAAGTTTGGGAAGTATCTCCATTAGGTGCATGGAAAAGTCAGTGGAAATCTATGTAACCCTCACTCCTCATGTTTTATCCATCACCACGTTCTATAGCCTGTTCTACTTCCATCGGCTCCTTGCTCCTCAAATCTCCAGCACATAAGTTACTTCTTTCAGTGACAAAATTGAAGGACCCCGAAGCACTCTTCAAGTTCCCACCATATCAACAAATCTAGAAGCAAAGAGGCCTATGTATCCTGCTTTCCTTTCTGTTAATTATGGATGACATTTCTCCCACTTCTATCTGAGGTAAACCCTCTGCTTGTTCACGGGGTGCCCATAATTTTCACTGTCTCTCCTGTACCCTGTCTTTCTCCTTGTCTCTAGTGAATCACTCTTTTCAGCATTCAAATATGTTATAATTTCTCCCACCCAAAAAACATTTTATTAGCCCTATTTCCCTCTCCAGGTAGCACCTCAGTTTTGTTTCCCTTAATAGCAAAACTTTGTGAAAAAATTGTCTACTCTTCCTTTACACTACTTCCAATTTCTCCTTTCTCTCTTGAACCATCAGAATTAGACACTCTCCCCCACCACGCCAACATGACTGCTATTATACAAGTCACCTCTAATGTGAAGTTTAGGAAGCAGAACCACAAGCAGCAAAGGAGAATGAAAAGCACATGCCAGTGAAGTAGGAGGAAAACTAGGACCATGTGCTGTCCTAGAAACCAAGAAAAGAAAGTAATTCAAGAGGAAGAAAATGATGACTTGATTCAAAAGCTGCTGAGAGGTAGAAATGTCCTTTGGACTGCACAACTTGGAAGTCACGGGGGACCTTGACAAGAGTGGATTCCATGCAGACAGTTGAATGAAAACCTTAATGAGGGGGGTTCAAAAGAGAATGGGAACGAGTAGCGTGACAGAGTCCCCCAAACCACCCCCAGGTTCGACAATTTGCTGAGAGTACTCACAGAACTCAGCATTTGGTGTACTCACATCTATGGTTTATTGCAGTGAAAGGATACAAAACAAAATCAGCAAAGGGAAAAGAGTCAAGGGATGAAGTCTGGGGGAACCGGGCACAAGCTTCCAAGCGTCCTCTCCCAGTGGAGTCACAGGGAACGTGTTTAATTCCCCCAGCACCGAGTTGTGACAACATGTGTGAAATTGTGCCAACCAGAGAAGCTTATTACAGACTCAGAACCCTGGGTTTTTACTGGAGGCTGGTCATGTAGGCAGCCTCTACCTGGCATGTCCCAAAATTCCAGACTCTCAGGGGAAAGCAAGTGTTCGGCATAAACCATTTTGTTTATGCAAACAGTTTAGACACAGTCAGCCAGTCTTATAATTAATGGTGGTGGGAGCCCTCCCAAAATCCCAAATCCTCCCCAAATCCTGACTTATAAAGTCAGGCCTGCTACATTAACTCTTTTCTTCACAAAGAAAGAGAGTCAGCAAGTAGAGACTATTCCTTTCATGAATTTTGCTGCCAAGAGGACAAGAGAAATCAGATGGCAGCTGAGGGAATATAGGATGTCAAATGGTTTTACTTTATCTTAGTTTTAATAGGTAAGATTACAGGATGTTTGAAGCCTAAAGAGAATGACCTAGTAAGGAGAGAAAATTTGATGATGCAGGAGAGAGAGGGATACTGAAGTAGAAAGGAAGAATTCAGCACACAATTGAAACATAAGCCTTACAATGTAACATGGGAAGTTGACCCACCATACAAGTGATTATGATTGTTGATTGACATAATAAATGTCTGTCTTAGTTATAAATTTTATTAACAAGAGAGTTCAGTATGATGACAACGTATATGATTAAGTATACAAAATCAATAGCCGTCCTATTTCAGAAATCTAATGAGGAAAGAAAACCCCCATTCACAGTACCAGTAGGAAAAACACATCTAGATAGAAACAGATAGAATATATAGGACTTTTATGAAAAACACTATAAAATGTCACTAAAGGGCATAAAAACAGACAACAATAAATGGAGAGACATATCAATCAATGTTCTTGGAAAGAAAGACTAAATATTGTAATAGAGTATTTTCTCCTCTAATTAATTTAATCAAATTTATTCATTCAAATCAAAACCAATATCAGAGAGAAGAAATTTAAAAGAATAATGTGAAAACTTTTATTGACTGAATTATCCTCAAGTTATCTGAATCACATTAATTTTGATTCACATCAAAGCCTAGTTTTGGGTCCAGCCCGGTTGCGAAGCGGTAAAGTGCGTGCACTCTGCTGCGGCCGCCTGGGGTTCAGATCCTGGGCGCCCACCAATGCACCACTTGTCAAGCCATGCTGTGGTGGCATCCCATATAAAAGTGGAGGAAGATGGGCATGTATATTAGCCCAGGGCCAGTCTTCCTCAGCAAAAAGAGAAGGATTGGCAGATGTTAGCTCAGGGCTGATCTTCCTCACAAACAAAACAAAACAAAACAAAAAACCTCATTGGATTTTATAGGAGTAAAAGGTAAGTACTACATTTTTTGCTAATGTTTATTTTTGTATTATACAACTAATATATATCAATTGTAGAAAAATTTAGAATACACATAAGGACAGATTATTTTGAATAAAATAAAACCATCTGCAAATGCAAGACCCAGAGACAGCCACTCACTCTTAACATTTTGTTGCATGTTCTTCCAGGCCTTTTCTGTTTGCAGTCCTTGATTTACATAGTACTGATATGCAAAAGTTTCACTTTTAACTCAGTTAAAAGTTCACTTATAACTCAGTCCCCCAACAAAATGGTTTGAATTTCAGTTTCTTTGTTATATTATCTGTGAGTAATTGTATAAAGTACAAACTTTGCTTCTAGCTCTTTGGTCCACCAATCACTTCACAGATAACAGATGTGTGTCACGATGGGCAACCAATGGTATTACTTCTTTTAAAGTCTGTCAGTGATTGGTCACTGCACATTTGTTATTCCTCACACACAGACAACAAAGACTGTATCTGTGTTGCCTCCTTGTTTCCCAGTGATAAACCCACCACACAATTTAGAAAATGAATAACTGAAAGAGGAAATTGGCCAACAAAGTGAAAGTTCAGCAAAAAGTGCTATTGTTACAAGTGAAATTCGAATAGAATGTAAATGGAGTTATAGAAGAAATAGCTGACCTTCAGAATGTTGACACTGCCATTGGAGAGGAACTTGGTGAAGGCAAACCTACAGACATAAATGAGGAATGTAGTCGTGACGAAAGAATGAAGACGTCCCAGAGGAAGTGATGCCAACAAAAATCTTTCCATTAAAGAAACTCTCAGAGATATTTCATGACTTTGACAGTGCAAAGGATAAAGTGTTGGAAGATGGCCCAAACTTAAAATTCGCCATGGCATAGAAAAGATGCTTGCTCTGTATCATAAGTTATATAACAAAAAGGCAAGCGCTATTCAAACTACTCTTGATCATTTTTTGTTAAGAAATAAAAACATTTTAATTCCCAATGCTTCTATTGTTTTATATCAGAGCATACAAAATAGATATTAATTTTACTATTTTTTCATTTATGTATACACTCATAACAGATAAGAAGTAGCTTGCACTATCAGTTTTACAGTTCCACACTACCATGCAAAGCAAGGGCTGCCTGTATTTCTTTCTCTCATTCGTTCTCTCTCTTTCTCTGTCTCATATCGGAACATGCACTTTACAAAAAGTGGTGCCATAGTAGAAATGTTGTTTTAAATCCTACTTTTTTGCTTCACATATATTATTTCCATGTCAACAAATATAAATATACACCATTTTGCATTTAGTAAATGCAAAATATTCCACTGACTGGCTATGTCAACATTCATACAATGATTCTCCCATTAATTAACATTTAAGGGGTTGCTTTTGCTTTACAATTATTAACAGTGCTACAATACACTTCCTAATAGTAGAATCAGAGAGTCGGTATGTGTATTTTAAATTTTATAACATATTACTGAACTGAGTTTCCAAAACTTACACCAATTTACACTTCCTCCTGGAGTGAAAGAGAATCCAATACTCAGAATCCACATTGAAAGTAGGTATTTTTAATCTTTCTAATCTTTGTTAATCCAATAAGTAAAATACCTTTTTGAGTCTTTTTATTGAATCGTTGAACTGAATTGAATTTGTATTGGAGGAAAATAAGAGATCATGGCAAATTTCTATTTTATACTAGGAAGTGTAAATTTTTAGGTCAGACAGACAGTCATATTCAAAGAGGCTTTGTTTTTAGTTCTCCAAAGACTGTAACTATTGTTGTATAGCAATCAATGTTACCTCCATCTTCATAGACTAGAAAATAGAGGTTACACAGAAACAGAATACAAGTTTTGGATTTTGTTTATTGTTCTTTTCACTGGTCTGTTGGTTACAGATGTTTAAATGTTCATAGCGGTCAGCGTGGATGTCTTTGTATGCTAAAGATGCTTCTAACATTGGAATCCCCAGAAAATGGAGCAGGGATTAATAAATACTGGTCAACGAATGAGTTTTACATTAAGAGTATAAACATAACACTTAGAATGGAGAGAGGTGAGGAAAAAAGTCAGTATAAGTTAAAACTAAGCAATAAATCAAATTTATTTCAACATCAAAGGTTAATTATAAACTTTAAAGTTAAAATTATAACTTTAAAGTTAAGCAATAACTTCATAGTTTATTCTGTTGTGAAATGACGTCCTTGCTCTTTATGGGATTTGGCTAGCATAGTAGTTCTTTAATAATTGACAAAATTTTAATACTGGAAGTGTTCAAATTTCCAATTTTTCTCGAATCCTCAGAAGGGCTGGTAACATGAGACCTCTCATTCTCACATGGCAACTACAGACAGAGGCTGCAAAGTAGCTCCTTTCTTTACAAAAGGGCAGATTTCACAGTCCCTAGCTCACCTTCTTTCTTCATTTATATTGCCTTCCTACCTTTTGCTCAAGAAGGTAAATCAATCTCGAATTTCCTTATAAATTTATATCACGAGAGGAAAGAAATGAAATCTTATTATGGACTCTGATTAGCATATCAATTATACTTGAAAGGGACAGCAAATAAGTTTATCATTCTCTTTAGACATTTTATTTCAGAAAATGATTTTTTTCCTTTAATATTGTTCTGTTAAGTTCTTTCTGACTACCTGCCCAAACAGATGGCCTAATGCTAAAACACTGTGAGTTAATGCACCATTTAGAGGTTACATAGATTTCCACTGAATTTTCCATGGTCCTAACGGAAGCACTTATCAGACTTGATGTCAGTGTGATCTGCTTTACAGCTGAGAAACCTAGTCCTTTCATTTATCATCCCCACTAATACCAGTCCACTTTTCCCTAAGAAAAGTGTGTAATATGCCTGAAGTCACTCTTCAGTATTATGTAGGCAATTCAGTGTCCTCTCAGAACGTTTATGCTCTTCTACTCTAACTGTAAATGATTTGCTTCAGAAATTGACTTGGCTATGACAAAATTCTCAAAATACATGTTTTAGATAAGTAAGTAAATTTATGTACTTACTTATGTGTCCTTTAAAACAACTATCACCAAGCAAAGATGGGCACTGTGCTGGCTCAGCCATTTCTGTAAAAAAAGTCTAGAAGAACTCTACTTTTGAGTCTTATTCATTGTCAAACATTAGAAAGAGAGAATGAAAGGCATTTAGCTGGTTCTCCGTTAAGGGACTAGAATTCATTATGGCAATAAATAGAGACACCAACAGTCCAGGCTTAGAATGATACTTCCCAGCCCCCTAAAATAAAAGCTGATTAATCTGGGTCATCCACCTCTTTCTTGATGGTCTCCTAGCACACTGAGTGTTTCCTGGTAGAAGTTCTTTTCTATTCTGTGACTTACCACAGCTACTTGTTTACTAATTGTCAGAGGTCTGTATCTTCATCATCTGTATAGATGTGTCACAGTGACTACTCCTTGGTCTGTCCAAGGTAAGTGCTCAGGAAATGTCAATCCATTGACCGGCTCAGACAGTGCCTGACAGAACACTCTTCATATTCCTGTTGTGGGTAGGTATATCCTTTCATCCATTAAGTCAATCACAATGTCCCATTAGCACTAGTGACTTTATGTCATATTCACCCTTCTCTCTTCATCCCTCCTTCCCAGGCCCAGTTATCAGGGACAGGTCATCTGTCACTTAGACTCTGGCAATATCATCCCTATTGTCTTCCCTGCCTGTCTTTCTAATACTACATTCTGAGCATGGCACTCCCCCTTTAACTCCTCAGTGCCCCCGCCCCCCTACAAAATGAAAACTCTTGGGATACTATAAAAGGCCCTTCAGGAAGGCTCTCACACCTGCCCACAGGTCTAACTTCATTTCCTATTACACTTTGATGATATTATAAATTCCAGTATTGCCAAACAATGTCCAAACATGCCACCTCTTGTAGATCCTTTCTTTACATAGGCCATTTCCTTGGCCCGGAATGTCCACCCTCTGCCTGTAGGCCTGGGCAACATCCACTCATCCCTCTCCGACCAAAGAGACTTCTCTGAAACTTTCCCTCACTTCTCTGAGAAGACCCAGTAGATCTCATTTCATCTGGCACATACCTCCAATAGAGTACTCCTCACACTGTAATAAAATTTGTTTGGAAGTGTTTCTCATCCCTAGACTGTGAATTCCTCCAGGGAGGCAGCTGTCAATTTCTTATTTGCATCCCTCGTACTTGTTCCTAACAGGCTGAGGGAGCTGCACACAGAGAAGGCACTCAATTCATTTTGATTGAATGCAAGAAAGGATGAGGGTTGACTAGTCATTTACATATTCATCCATTCATTGGGTGCTTCCTAAAAATGGGTGGACTATTGTAACGGAAGCCCCTGGGAGGCTTAGTAAAAATGAGACCATATTCTTTGTCAGGGCCAGAGGCACTGAAAACTCAGCTAATCCACCTCAGAATTTTGCTTAGGGTCAAAATATGCCAATTATTAGGGCCAGTAGGTAAAGAGAATAAAGAGAATATAGTATAATATAATTTAGATATACTATATATATAAAGAGAAATATGTATATAATATATACATAACAAAGAGTAATGTATATAATAATAATAATAGTTATAGCATCTCACGTATATATCACTTAGTTTTATGAAGCACATAGGTGTTTGCAACCTATTTATCACATTTTAAATCATTACAAACATTTGGGATGTAGGTTCTGGGTTATGATCATCTCTAATTTATTGACAACAAAGCTAAGGCTTAGAAAGATTAAGTGACTTGTCTAAATTTACTTCATGAGATAGACTGCAGAAATAGCCCAGTTCCTCACCCTTTCCAGTATCCAAGCCTTTGGCCATCAAACTTGCAGTACCTTCCACCCCGACTCTGGCTCTGTCTAGCCACATGACTTGCTTCAGCCAGTGGGATATCAACAAGCATAATACTAGCAGAGGCTTGAAAAGCCCATGAACAACTAGGCTTTCTCACTCTTGCCTTCTGCCATCACCATGGGAAGCATGTGCCCAAGCTAGCCTGTTGGTCCCAGAGGAAGGAGGAACAACACCTAGAGCAGAGACCAGTCACCTCAGTCATCCAAACCATGGCCATATAGACAGCTAAGAATCTAGACATGTGAGTAAACTCAGTCAAGACTAGAACTGCCCACCTCGGCCCAGAACAAATCGCAACCCTCAGACTCATGAACTAACTATATGCCTATTATTTTATGCCACTGAATTTGAAGGTGGTTTTTTTATAAAGCATTATTGTGGCAATCCACCCAGTTAATAAAATAAAAACTAGGATTAGAAAAGATAATGAGCAAAATATTCTTCTATTACAGTCACTCTTTATAGATACTAGCAACCCTGTAGGACATTAGAGGCCTATGTATTGAAGGTTGAACATATCCAATGTAAAGAGTCCAGATTCCTCTCCACTTCTTGGGGATTATCCATCCTGAGTAGTTCTGTGACTTATCAGTGGGAGCATACAGAGATACTTCTTTACACCATGGACAGCTCATGATTTTCTATCTTCGAAAGTATCTCTCTTATGAGAAAAAAAATGTTTAGAGCACATTATCCAGGATATGCTACATTGTGATTTGGAGACCAGTTGTGACTGGGGAACTGTTAGATGAGGACACTCCCTCATGGGAGATGGGGGGTGTGTTAGATGGAAGTTGTATATATAAGTACCTGCGTCTGAAATGGGAGAAGGAAGAGATGGATGGAGAGGTCAGTGGGCGATGTTTCTTCCAAGCCCCCTCTAGCAATCAAGTATAATGACCCCAGAGAGAGAGAGGGGAAGGTCATGAGACGTGAGCTGGAATGTGGGATTTGGATGGGATTTGGTCAGTTGGATCAGGGCAAGAGGATGGAGGGGGAGGCAGAGATAATACTTTGGGGCCCAGATAACAAAGAATCTTTTATAGTAGAACACAGACTTTGACTCTTGTGAAGGAAGAATAGAATGGAACACAGCATATGCTCTTCAGAAGCCCTGGACTTTGGCAGCATATGGAGTGTTGAGCAAAATCTCTCTTGGTGGAGACACAGTACTCACTAAGAGGGTTTGGCATCCATGGTTCTGGTTAAACCACTTGCCACATACCTTGTGAGCACCAAACACTAAAGAGTGGTCAGAGGCAAAATCCAGAAGAAGATTCCTCTAGGTTAAATGGATAGTTGGAAATAATTGAGTGGCTTTCAAGTGGGTGTTAAGGCCCTGCATTTATGTAGGTGGGGACTAAGGACAACAAAGCAAATTTTAGTGTTAAAATCAGCGTTTAACCTATAGGCTTGTGATGTCAAGACACTCAGGTTCCAACTATTAAAATTAAAGTTGAAATTTAATATCTCCCTGATGTGATACCACACCTAATAGAATGAATAAGATGGAAGAAGACAGATAACATGAAGTGCTGGCAAGAATAAGAAACAAGAACTCGCACGCAATGCTGGTGGGAGTGTAAATCTGTACAAGCGCTGTTGGGCAACGTCTACTAAAGCTGAGTATATGCAAATCCCTTGACTCAACAATCCTACTTCTAGGTGTAAGTCCAACAAAAATATGTACCTACGTTCACCAAAAGACACGTATAAGGAAGTTCATAGCACCACTATTTGCAATAGGAAGAAACTGAAAGTGACCAAAATGCCCATCAATGATCATCTGGATGATTCAGTTTTGAAATATTCACACATGGGATGCTATACAACAATGAGAATGAACAACCCACAACCACAATAACCTGCACGGAGCTCACAAACTTAATATTGAGCAAAAGAAGTCACAAAAGATACATACTATATAATTCCACTTACATCAATTTCGAAAACAGGCAAAATGAACGAATGCCGTCAGAAGTAAGGATAGTGTTATCCTGGGGAAATTGGGCAGTAGTGTCCAAAAAGGGCATGAGGTGGGCTTTTGGGATGATGGGCATGCTCTCTTTCTTGATCTGAGTCCTGGTTACATGGATGTTTTTAGATTGCAAAAATTCATTGAGTTGCACACTGAAGATTTGTATACTTTTCTAGGTACATGTTATACTTTGATAAAATTTTTAAAAATTGATATTAAACACCAAGTTGAAGTAATATAATATGATAAAAAAATCAGTTGTCCTACAAATAATGGACACTGTCTTCATAGCTGAATCAGTAAATCATATCTGAGTTTCAGCTTCCTTATTTTAAAAATGGGGAAAATTATATCTGTTCTGTCTAGTCATAGCATTGATTTGAAAATCAAGTGAGTTAATGGGCATATAAAAAAGAAACGTTGTAATCTGTGAAAATGTATACACATGGAAAGTATTGCTGGAACAAAGCAAAGAGGGGCTTTAATTTTAATTTTTAAATGATTTTGCACTGTTAAGAAATAACTCCCTTTGG
Source organism: Diceros bicornis minor (assembly GCF_020826845.1). Taxonomy (NCBI): domain Eukaryota; kingdom Metazoa; phylum Chordata; class Mammalia; order Perissodactyla; family Rhinocerotidae; genus Diceros; species Diceros bicornis. The sequence continues at coordinate 39,264,120 of NC_080758.1, forward strand.
CAAATGATAGTAATTGTAAGTGTTTTGGATCAAGTTTTAAAAAGCAGGTTTGTCAATTATATAATGGTCTTTAATGTACTCAGATTGTTGCTTTTGTTTCAGAAAACAGAAAATTACATGATAGCTTGTAAATGGCACATTCAATTTCACACACTGAGAATGCCTGAAAAGCGAAAGGTCCACATATAATGCAGGAACTCAAATTTAATGGCACCAAATGATACATAATTTGATTCGTTCAACCACATTTCCAGAAATTAATCACTGAGTGTCAGTGTCTTTCTATCCTTCGTGACTTGGTTTGTCAAAAGAAAACTGGCCTTTTTGCCATAGCACTACTAATCAGTAATAGTTGGTTCTTTGGATTTAGCATTTCAATCCAGAGCTCAGCATCTGGAAACATTTTAAAAGATCAGACTGCTACTCCCTTATTCAATTTAGTAGTTTCACAAAACATAATGAGTTTCCTTTTCGTGCCTCCCAACATGCTTTAGAAACACCTTTAGAAATCAATGGAAAATTTGTTCGAGTTAAAATTGAAAGTAAAGATTAGGAGAGGAAATTGGAATGGGCAACCTGTAGCTTCTTCCTCTCGTGCTGATGTTTCTCTAGATCAGTGTCTGAACAGTGCCACAAGTGAACTTTTAGGATGGCTACTTCTCTGTGGGGTGGGAGGGTACTGTCCTGTGCATTGTAAGATGTTTAGCAGCGTCCCTGATTTCTAACCACCTGATGCCAACAGTACCCTCCTCGCAAGTTGTGACAACCAAAAATGTCTCCAGCCATTGCCAAATGTCTCCGAGGAGGGGAAGGGGGTTAAAATTTCCTCCAGTTGAGAACAACTGCTCTAGATGGATATCTGCTAACACCTTTGTCTTCAAATCTTCTCTAAGATGTCTACACCTTCGTACAATATCTTCCAAACTTTCTGGAAACAGTCTGGATTGAAGGTGCCCTGCTCAGAGGGTGTGCAAGTAGCCTGGTGGTTTGGCAAACCTGTGTTGTCATCTGGGCGTAGTGGGTCACTCTTTGGTGTGTACATCTTTAGAGCATACCTCTATTGAGAGAATTGAATTTTGAGAGGATCACAGAGGACAAGAAAAGAAAAAATGGGAAAAGAGGAAATCGTTGAGGGGAATGAAGATAATAGTCGAGTCTGCCTGGGAGGGGACTTCATGATGCCATTTCGTGTCCCTATGTACTTGGTGCATACTAGTGCTGCCCTGCTCATATAACCTTACACTTACTGGTGCAAGACTTCCAATTGCCAGCAATTGAGATTCTTCCCCTTTTTTCTGGCCACAGAAGCACCTTGAGCTTTGAGCAAGGGCTGAATGAAAGTACAGAGAAATTAGTTTCCCTGGGAGCAGCCCTCAATCTCTGATAGACTAGACGGGAACTGGTGCATAATGATTCCAGCTGTCCTGTCCTTTGATGAATGGGAGTAGTGGACAATGATCTCAGCTCCCTTGACCCTCGAGTGGGATATCCCTAAGTGTGTGTTCTGTGCTGGCTCCCCGATTTCCCCGCAGGCTGGAGCTCGGGGGGAAAACTGGCTGCCTCCCCTTCATTGTTTTACTTCCCCCACTTCACCACCCGTGTTTCCTCAGATCACAGCCAAGTAAACTACCTGCACTTGAATCCTGTTTGGAAGTTTGGTTCTGAGGAAAATCAGACCAAGCAGGTCTGGTAGGATACAGCTTTATGCTGTCACATTAGATTCTGGAATATTCCCAACCCACAAGCTAACCTTGGGAGAATTAGAACCCACGGGGCTTCTCCTGGTCCAGGTTATTTGATCAAAAGAATACCTTCTCCAGCTTAATGAGGAGTTACACAGTAACAACCCTCTTTAAAAGGGCAAACAGCACAACATAAGTGGGTGGTGTTTTCTTCATCTATTTTTTTTGTCATTTACTCTATGTAGGCACAAAATCTTGCGTGGTAATTCAAAGCTCTGTGAACTGTAATTTACTCTTACAAGGTTATAATCTAGTAACAAACAATTTACGATGCCTGTTTAAAGGGAAAAAGAAAAACGGTTTCTGTAGGACTCTGAACCCCCACAGACTACAAATAACCCCAGAAAAGGAAATGTACTTGTTTTATTTCTTAAAACACAGCTTAGTCATATACCCAATTGATAAAATACAATGCCTTTTACTTTAATGTCTGGGTTTAAGAATCTCTCCATATATAACTCTTCTGTATGTTTTCCGCAAAATTCAACTGGAATGGTTTCACATGATGAATTGAGCCATCGATTGTGAAGGAATGCAGCGCAAAACACAGGTGTGAACTACAGATGTTAAATGGACAATGGACAAGCAGGAAGTGAGTGTTAATCAATATTATATGCATATGAGCACTTATTTACTTAATGTTTTTGAAATCAGATGAGGATTTTGACAAAACACATAGCATTTAAAACCTTTTTGGAACTCAAGACAACGCATGAAGTCTTTTAAATACATTGGATCTGTCTACTGATTGTTTCATTGATCAAAGATTGTATTCATTTTTATTATTTATCCACATAATCAAGTTTAAAAAGAGTTTTAAAAGTGTAAAAATGACTAACCCAGGGGCCGGCCCAGTGGCACAAGTGGTTAAGTGGGTATGCTCCGCTGCAGTGGCCCGGGGTTCACCGGTTCGGATCCTGGGCGCGCACCAAGGCACCGCTTGTCAACCCGTGCTGTGGCGGCGTCCCATATAAAGTAGAGGAAGATGGACATGGATGTTAGCCCAGGGCCAGTCTTCCTCAGCAAAAAAAAGAGGAGGATTGGCAGATGTTAGCTCAGGGCTGATCTTCCTCACACACACAAAAAAAGATAAAAATGACTAACCCACAAAGAAAAGGTCTAAAAGACAGAAAGATACTAATAAAACTTAAGAGAAAGATCTCATTTACAACATATTCAACACTGCAATAACTAAGACAGAGAAAAAATGATGCAGAGTAAGAACAAGTGGAAATGAACAGAATAAAACACAATAGGACTAATCAAATAAAACACTAGGCATGGCAGATTGAATGCACCAATCCCTGTATCCATGCCCTTTGGTAGTACCCTCCTATACAGACTCTGGGCTTGCCCATGTGGCTTGATTTGGTCAATGAAACAGTGTCAATTTGACGCAATCAGAGGCTTGAAAATGTGCTTGCATATTTTTACACCATCTCTGGAAGGCCACCACTGCTCTGAGAACAAACCTGGGCTAGCCTGCTAGAGGGTAAGAGACCACAAGGAGCAGAGCTGAGTTGTTCCAGATGAGACCATCCTAGACCAACCAGCTTCTATGCACCCCATGGCTCCATGTGGATGCTTGAGAGAGCTCAGGCGACGTTAGCCAAGCCTGGCCCAGAAGCAGGACTGTACAGCAGACCAATAGACTTGATGGAAGTAATAAAGGTTGTTGTTTTAATGCCCCTAAGTCTTAGAGTGTTTTGTTTCTGAGCAGTATTAGATATACCCGATATATTAGGTACAGATAATCAATAATCACTGGAGTAGAAAACAAGATGGGAAATATTTGTCATGAATGTGGGTTAGTTCTTATACTTGCAACAGGATATTGAACACAGAGTTAAACTTATCAAATAAATGCAGGCATCATATAAAGTTTTCATGACCTCATTGTCAGAGGTGATTTCTCTATTATGAGATTTGCTAAACAAATATAAAGTAAAAAATCCACAGAATATATACAGAAGTGCCACTATTCAATAGTTCTCATCAAGCACTAACAGTAAACTCTTCCCTGGATTGTTACATTTGAACTCACGGCCAGATTAATCAGAGCTTTGGAATTTTATTAGCAATTATTAATTGTATTAAGCAATACTAGTAAGGTACATATGCCATGTATGCTATATATGCTATACCATTAGTATGTTTCAGCATGATTTTTAAACGTTATTTTTTTAAAGTAAAGAACAATTGCCACTGATTTCATAATAAAGTTTTAATAATGGTCTTTTAAAAAGAAGGTGAGACTAGTGATTTTCAAACGTTGCTGCATATTAGAATCAGCTGAAGAGTTTTTAAAAAAATCCTAGTGCCCAGGTGACACCCCAGAGCAAATACACCAGAATCATGGGACCCTGACCCAGGCATCAAAATTTTTTCAAGTTTCTAAGGTGACCGGGGCTGGCCCAGTTGTGTAGCAGTTAAGTGCGCGCACTCTGCTGTGGCGGCCCCAGATTCGCGGGTTCAGATCTCAGGTGCACACTAGCATACCGCTCATCAAGCCATGCTGTGGCGGCATCCCATATAAAGCAGAGGAAGATGGGCACGGATGTTAGCCCAGGGCCAATCTTCCTCAGCAAAAAGAGGGGGATTGGCAACAGATGTTAGCTCGGGGCTGATCTTCCTCACAAAAAAAAAAAAGAGAGAAAAAAAAAGTTTCTAAGTGACCAATGTACAGCCAAGTTTGAGAACCAATGACCTAGTCCTAGATCTGTGCTGTCCAATACCATAGCCATTAGTCACATGTGGCTATTAATTATTTGAAATTTGGCTAGTCTAATTTGAGATGAGCTGTAAGTGGAAAATACACATCAGATTTTGAAGATGTGGTACTAAAACAAATGTAAAATATGTCAATAATACTTTTTTATATGCATTAAATGTTGAAATGATAATATTTTGTATATTTGGATTAAATAATATACATTACTAAAGTTAATTTCACTTGTTTTGTTTTACTTTTTAAAATGCGACCACTAGAAAATTTAAAATTAGATATGTACCTTGCATTTGTGGCTAACATTTCTTTCTATTAGACAGCACTGACCTAGACCGTCCCACTAAAGTAGAATATAAGGTATGTAAATAATTATTTTAATATTCATGTGGCTTTACAAAACCTTGCTTACTGAAGTACGAGTTTACATTCTAGAAAACTGGATACAATGTTCTGTAGGAGGTTCATTTTTAAAGAAAAAATTCTCTGTAACCCAATTACTGGGTTTGTTGCACTGTTTATGTCATTGCTTATGCAAAATAATTTATATGCATTTAATTTTTTTGATTATACATACTCAATTTAATATTTTAAATGTCATACTGCTGTAAAGTTTATTTAGGATTCAAAATTACAGGTATAATTAAAATGTGCAAAAGTCAGCTTATTGAAAAGTTGTGTCAATCAATCACATTTTGTCAGCAGGATAAAATATTAAAAGGAAGAGGAGGTAGAATCTGAACAGAATAACCAATACTGTGCCTGCTAACCATTTTATTAAATTTTGATTTTTCATCATCACATATTCTTATAGTAAGAAACACTTATATTGCCATTCTCTTTACTGGGTGGGCAACATTCTACTTGTGACACTGATCAGGTTGAATTCTTGTGAATAGCATTAATAAAAGAAAAATCCTGGCAAGGAGAGTGCTGCATACGAATAGTGTAGAGCTAACTGTGTTTTAAGTCTAATTTAAACCATTTAATGCTAGCACATTGGTTAAATTTACAAGGCACCCTTCCAGGGCCTTTAATTGTTAAAAAATCTGTCCCAGGATGTATTTTAACTTATTTCACATCTCCGATTATCATGATTATTATTCATCAGACGATAATTAACATCCATGGCTGGAGGCCATTCCTTTCAATTTTATTAAAACTCTTCCTTTCCTAGTATAGGGTTTCCTTTAATCCTAGATTAATTTATTTCTCATTCACTGTGGCAAAGCTCCTGAAATGAATATATTCACTAATTCTCATAATAAAATAACATCCTAATTATTTAAAGTATATAAATATATATTTTAAAAAATATATACGTGTAAATTAATTACATAATAATTTATAATTATTTATATAAATATTGATGAATAAATGACAAGCAGTAGGATACACTGGAGTATATGAGGAAGCTATTTGGTTTAGAACTAATTTGGCCTGAACTTGTTTTTCCAAAAAGGCCTGATGTGTCCTGGGAGTATGCACTGTACATCTGCTTTAAATATTTACAATGTCCCAAAGCCAAGAATGATGCCCTTAAAGATAGGGATGTGGCTCCCCCCACATCAGCATTTCTTTAAGGATAAGTATCTCTTCCCAGAGACTATGGGTTAATTGTTGACTTGCTGTGTTCACCTTGTGACCACTGGCCTGCTGACCACCAACCTGCTAAGTTCACCTTGTGACCACAGACCTGCTGTGCCAGCAACAGTATCCCTTGACTGTTGTAAAAGGGATATTCTCTTCATATGTGATGTGTGCTCTTTGTTCCAAGATGGTATATAACCACTCTGTACACCCCACTTCCTTGCAGTGTTTTCTTCCTTCATGAAGGTATTCTCCTGGGCTATATGGTCCTTAGGTTTGGCTCAAACTCACACTAATTTTGCTTTATAGATTGATTATGGATTATTTGCGTCGACATTTCATAAATAAATATAATTATTACTAAAATGCTGTGTATTTTCCCAAATCACTTGCTTTTGCCAGTCCTGGAGTTGGTTTACTCTCATCGACAGTGGAATATTTCATTCTCAGCCAAAAGGAAAAAAGGGGTCACATCGTGACAGCACTGGTTACAGGACAAACATGATGGCCATCTCTATCCACCTGGTTAACAATTTCCAACTCAGTCATTCTTTGTCCTTTTATGAACTCAAACCCCACTTTTTGTTATTTCATGTTAGTTTTTATGTATTTTCCTCATAAATCTCCATTAGGTCAGGAAAATTTATCTCAGTTTTTTGTTTTCATTTTTTTAACTCTTAAGTTAAATTTTCCTTTAAACAAAACAACAGCCATACAGCCATGATGATAAAGAAAGAGAAAACAAAGAGAAAAGGAGATTACACATGAATGGGTTGTAAATGCCTCTCCTGCCCCACCCTCCCTTACTGTATCCTGTAAACTCTGAAGCAAGTGAGTCAGTGGAATGAGAAGGTTATTTTGATATTTTTTATACTTATTAACTTTGCTCAAAATGTTTTTAAAAGATGCTGCTCTATCCCACTGCCTTGCACCATACTAAACTGTGCAAAGCTGGGGCCACAACAGAGGCAGGATTGGAGAGTGAGCCCCTAGCACCACCTTCCTGAACAAAGCACAATTGGCCCAATAATTTTGTCCCTCAAGAGACACCTGCCACATTCTGCCTTAAATTATAGTTATGGTTACCCATGTTTTTCCTGGGCTATTTGATAAATTCCCAGAGGGCAATACATAATAAATGGCAATATTTGTAGATTAAATGGAATATTTTATCCATTTTTGCATGCTCCCAATAGCTCTAGGTGCGCTCCAGAAGGAATTCAATAAACAACACATTTGTTACCACACAAAGGGCACAATCTGCTCGCCATGAGACAAAAGCCAATCATCAAGAGGCAAAATGGTGGCAGAGAAAAAGGGCAGTTTATTACAGCATGCTAGCAAGGGGGAAGATGGCTGACCAATGTCTGAAAGAACCATCTTACAGGACAAAGACTACAGGCCAGTTTTATAGAGGGCTGGTCTCCGGGTGGGGGAGGCATCCATCTGATCTCTGGATGGAGGCATCCCTCTGGTCTTATTTCCTGACAGTCTTTTGTTTTACTGGCTATGCATCAGAGACTAGAGCAGCGCCCTCTACCCTGTTCTTTTAGTTGTCATTGATGATGGCTATCAGCATAGACTCTCTGCCCGGGGGTCATCACATTCCTAGGGAACTCAAGAGAACAAAGTTATCAACTTATAGCAGCTGGGAGGGGCCATAAAACCCACAGAGTTAATCAGAGGTCATTCCAAGTTACACATGGCTTCCCCTCTACAATATGGGTTCCCTTATGTCAACCTTGTGTTGAGCTGGTATCACACTGATTGAGTGCTATATCACAGACCTACTCTGAGACTGCGAATTATTTCAAAAGTAAGCTCTTCTTAGGTTTCTCCTTCCTAGTAGCAAGTAGAGTGAATTGAACTGGCACTTAAATTGGAATAAAATATTCAGATGTGAATTCAAATCTCTGCTTTACATGATTGGTGTTTTAAGAGCACACCTAGAGTTTCTGTTTACTTAATGGCTCATGTGGCATTTATTTGCAAATAATTAAAATATTAATATGTATCACCTTTTTATCATGTCAGAGCTAGGGAGACCAAAATTTTCTGTTACCTCTTAAATCTGTGTTTTAAATTTAATATTATTACCCAGTGAACTGAGAAAATGCTTTCACAGTGCCAATACTCATCTTCTCTTCTCTTTTTTTTTTGTTTCTAGTATTCCTTCACAAGTAATAGCAGTTGCCATTTACTCAGACCCTCTTATGTGCTGGGTGCTCTACCCATTTGTATTTAATTTTTCATAACCTCACAAGTTAAAGATTATAATCTTCGTTTTTCAGATTCAGATGATAATTTATGTAATCTTCATAACCTTGCAAGGTATATTAGTCAGGGTTTTCCAGAGAAACAGAACCAACATCCATCCATCCATCTATCTATCGAGAGACACTTGTTTTAAGGAATTGACTCACATGATTGTGGAGGCTGGCAAGTCCAAAATCTGCAGGGTGGGCCTGCAAGCTGGAGACCCAGGGAAGAGTTGCAGTTCAAGTCCAAAGGCAGTCTGCTGGCAGAATTCCCTCTTACTCAGCAGAGGTCAGTCTTTTTCTATTAGGGCCTTCAACTGTTTGGATGAGGCCCATCCACATTATGGAGGGCAATCTGCTTCACTCAAAGTCTGCTGATTTAAGTGTTAGTCATCTTCAAAAAATATCTTCATAGAAACATCTTGAATATGTTTGACCAAATGAGTACTGTGGCCTAGCCAAATTGATACATAATATTAACCATCACACAGTAGATGAGCACATTAAGGCACAGAGATATTAAGTAATGTGCGCAATTTCAGACAGCTTGTTATGGAGATTCTAGACTTTATAAAATGGATTTTTGTTTTCTAAAGCCCATGTGTCTTTCACTATCAATTTGTTGTTAGCGTCCTTGAGTCGATTCAGACTCCTAGCCACTCTGCGTACAGGAGAGCAGAACCCTGCCCGGCCTTTTTGTGCCATCCTCTCACCTTCCCGTGCTACATCAGACAATGCTCTACTGTTATTCATAGGTCTTTCAGGGCCAATTTGTTTTGGAAGTGGGTGGCCAGTCTCCCTAGTCTGTCTTAGTCTGGAAGCTCCACTGAAACCTGTCCACCATGGGTGACTCTGCTAGTATTTGAAATACAGTGGCATAGCTTTCAGCATCACAGCAACATACAGCTGTTACAGTATGATAATTGACAGATGGGTCAACTGATGGGGAAACTGAACCTGGGTTGTAGCAGTGAGAACACTGAATCTTAACCACCATCTCTCAAACTAACGGTTTTTCAACTGAGTAGAAATAAGTTCTTCCCGGGCCAAACTCATGTTAAAAGAAGCATTTAGTGTCTGTAGCTGTATATTTTAGAGGTTTAATTTATCCACTAATAAATGTTTGCCAAGGATGATGATCTAATCTAATGAAGTAGGTGTCTGTCATTATAAACAGCTCTGTACATCCAAAGTGGCACTGACAAAAGCTAGGGAATCCTGTCCTTCACAATCTGACAACTTTTCCATGCTTTCCATTCCTGGTGCCAACACTTGAATTTAGGACCCTACTACTTCTTACTAGAATAAATACAACATTTCACGTCTCTAGTCTTTATTTTCCTAAATTCTTCATTTAATCAGACCACGACCGACCCTTCTTCCCCTATCTTTAGTATTTCTCAATTACCCACTGGAAAAACCTAAAGTTTTGAGGTTAAGCATTAAAAATCATTCCCAGACAAGCTTCAACTACCTTTCCAGCCATCGTTTTTGCCCTTCACTATGAAGAATACACACTCAGGTTAAACTTGTCCCCAACAGGGCTCATGAGCTCACATATTATTTGATTTTTTTGCCACCTATGCCTTTGTATTCACCTTTCTCCTCAGGTGAAATTATTTTCTGACTCCAGCTTTTACTCCATCAGGCTTCTCAAAGAAGTTTTCCTCATCACCCCAGCCAGCAGCAACTCTCCTTCCCCAAATTGCTTAAGAGTGTAGTTAAGATTTGCAGTTTTAGGTATTAGGTGATCTCTATTTATGCACTCTCCTTATATGTTCAAAGACTGGGCTGCAATCTGTGCCGGAAAAAGAATCCCAAAGCCAAATGCAATGGGTTCCCCGTTACCGGAGGATGCCCTGTATCCTGCACAGAGGCTCTGCCAAGGTAGGTGCTCAATAAATGTTTAACATATTAACTGATGAATGAACCAGAGAAGAAAACTGCAGTGTGTGGGACAAGGGTGAACTTGCCTCTCAGTCAGGAGGACTCCTGGCCCGCTTCCATTTTCCCCCCTTTCACTGGTCCAGGGTCACCTGCTACTCCGCAACCGGACCCCAGCCAAGGACAGGCAGTGCGCATGCCCCGTAGCCAAGGCCGCCTCTGGGCGCGCCACTCGCTCGGCCCCGCCCCCTCCCGGCGCTAGGGCACGCGCGCGCGGCCTCGCGGAGCGTGCCCTGCGTGCGGGTGCCCGCGGAGCCCGCCGGGGGCTGGATCCCGAGTGCCCGGGCCGGGGCCTGAGGAGCGGGCACCGGACCGGGGCGGCGGGTGGCGAGCATTGCAGGAGGCGGCGGCACCCGAGGCGACGAGGAGCTCGAGCGGTGAGTGAGGGCGCTGCGGAAGAGCGAGCGGGCGCCTCCGCGCGTGCGCAGCGCCGGACCGCCCGGCCAGGGGCGCGCTCCCGGCCGCGGGCCGGAGGGGTCGAGCGCGGCGGGGCTGCTACGGGGACTACGGGGGTGGCGTTGGCCCCGGGGTGCGGGGCGCCGTGATACCCTGCCCAGGCTCTAGAGGTGCTGTTCGCGCGGTCGAGCTTCCCCAGGGGTTCCAGGCGGGACGGTGCCGGGCCGGCGCGGGGGTCCCTGCGTCCCAGGCCAAGGGGCAGGGCCAGCTGCTGCCGAGGGGTCCCGGGAGGGGGGGCAGGGCGAGGCGCGCCTCCCTTCCCCCCGCCCCGATCTGGCCCGCTGTACCGGCGCGCGCGCAGTGCGCGACCCCCGGAGGTGGCGGACGTCCAGGGAGGGGGCGCGGCCGGGGGCCCTTGGCGCTGAGCAGGTGGCGGGGGCCGCGCCCCTCGCCCTGGGAGGCGCACGGTTGGAAACCGGAGCAAACTTTTCCCAAGTAACTTTATTGAGGCTCTGCCAGCGGGGTCCGGGGGCAGGACCCGGACTCGGGCCTCCAGGGTCCGACACCCTTGCCTTGCCCAGCCCTGGTCCCCGCAGGGCCCTGGCGAATGACGGTGGGCTACTGGGGCTTCAGTTTCCTTCTGGTCCTGGAGCTCGTCTTCCAAGTTCCGAGCGACATTCACGGCCCATTCGCTCTTAAAATAGATGCATAAGTTGGGTGTTTTAGTGAGAAGGATGTTTGGTCTCTTGGGAAGAAAAGGCTTATACTGCCTGGTCTTTTTATCTCAAAGAAAGTATTGTTAGGGCATGCTGGGGATTCCTATTTATCAAGAAACCTATTGTCCTGTGTGTGCTTGGAGAAAGCCAACTAATTCTATTATTAGACTTAAAAAGACAAAGAGAGATGATTGTGCTTCCTTTCTTTTTTTTTCTTTTCTTTTTTAATACTCTCCGCCACTTCGTCAAATCATGGAATACAGTAGTTCCCCAAATTGTCTGCACAAGAGTGACTGGGGAGTTTCAAAACTGTGCTCAAATCGCACCGCTGACCAATTAAAACAATGCATCTTTTAAAGATCCCTGGGTGATTCCAGTGTGCAGCAGAGTTTGGGAACTACTGGTTTAGTATAAGAAAGTCAGCATTTTAGTTTTACGAAGTAGCATTCGGTTATAATTGATGAGAGGAAACTCTAGCTTTATTTTCCTTAGAAACTCACAAAGGCTGATTTGTTTCCCCCCGGGGAGGGAGGGAAACGTCTCTAATGCTTCAAACTTTAGCTAACTATAATATGACTAGTGTCCAGAGCATTGTTCTAACTGGTGTTTTGAACTTGTGTTGGGGTTACTAAGCCCACCTTCTCTGCCCCTTGCCACAGCCAAGGAGTTTCATCTTTTAACCCTCTCTCAACCCCCTCTCCGACCCCCCTTCACCCTCTCCCGGACCGCTCTTTTAACCATCCCCCAGCCTCCAGGAGGATCCTTCTCCCCCAGACTGTACAGGCTCTAAAGGGATTCTGTGGGTTCCCATAGCAACCGGTCCTCCAGGGGAAGTAGGCGGGTCCCCTTACCTTCGGGTTCCTGAATAGGACTCTTCCTTTTCTGAAGATTTTGAATCACCTTTTTCAGATCTTGGCCTCAGTGCAGGTAAGGGTGAGCTCATACAGTTCTAGTTTTTCTTTCTAAGTAGTTACAGAATTATTTATTAATGGTGTTGTATGGAGTGATACTGCTAGCAGCTGTTTTGTTCTCCCCTGAATATTCATTCTTTCCCACTCTTTGCAAGGAGAACTTCTTTAGCAAAGTTTCAAAATGAGGTAAAAACAATTTTTTTTAAAGAATTTTCCTTGGGGCACACAAACCTAACAATTGTACATATCATTTTTCTGAAGTCCTAAGATATATTTAAGAAATTTAAAAAGTAAAGTATAAACCTATGTCCATGCCAAAAACCTTCGATGATTTGTGGCAAAAATGTTATTATCAGCTTTTAAATTATTCTGTTCCTAGAAAGTGCTTTGCCATAATTCTTTACAAAAAGTTAAACCACTTGTAATGTTACACTTTAAAATAACAAAGGAAAGGCACACTTTGTCCAAATATGCCCACTCCTGTCCTTCCCCAACACACACATCCAAATAAAGATAATTTTTCAATCTTTTATGGTCAAAACAGGTATTCTGTAGCCATCTAATTGCAGTTTGCCTTGCAAGGAACTGTTAAAACGGCTCTGAACAAAATAGTACAGAAATGTGTGATTTATATGTCTCAGGCTTTTTGGTTTTTGAAACCTTTCAAACTTTATTGTGTAAATAGTAAGAATTCAATCAGTTGATTCCAAAATGCTTTTAGTAGTAGTTCAGTGACTGAGCATGTATTGGGCATTGAAGAGATTTTCTCTTGCTAGTATCTCTTATTTTATGTGCTAAATTTCAGTTAACTGGACTATCAAGCAAATTCTGTAAGGCTGATGTTTCCCATTTCACTCAGAAAAGAATAATGATGGGAAACCCTCTCATTTGATGGAGTTTGTAGTTCAACAGTAATGCTGTGCTGCTAAGATACTACCCTGTCACCTAATCTTTCCGTTTTCGTTGCACATTTAAAAATTGAGGGCTTGCAGCTACTGTTGAGAATTTCTATTGTTTCTATGGTTTTTAAGCATTTTTTTTTTCAAAAAAGCAATGATCCCTGTTGTAGACTTTTTGGGAACTACCAAAAAAATTAATAAAAATCACCATCATGTTATCTAGAAGTTGACAACTGTGCATGGGATGATGTGCCTCCTTTTGTCCCTTTTTGTTTGCATAGACATGTTTAAACAAAATTGGCATTTTAACGTCATCTGTAGTTTTGAATACTGTCCTTTCACTTAATATATCATAGACATTTCCTGTGCTTGTAAATCTTCTTTGAAAATAAGATTTTTAATGATGAATATGCGAAAGTTTAACTAGTTTTCTATCGTTTGACATATTTCCATTTTTCGTGGTCGAGAATATGGTATTACATGCTGGTTGCAAATCCTAGCTTGGCCACTTTCTGTCTAAGTGACCTTAATTACCTAATTTCTTTAATTGTGTTTCCTTTCTCCATAGAATGAGGGTAGTAATGGTGCCTGCAACATAAAGTTTTGGAGGTGAAGTGAACCAAGTAGAGTGGGGTCCTCAGCAGAGTCTGGTGAAGGAAGTAGGCTCAGAAAGTACTAGCAAACACACAGGTGAAGCTGGCATAAATGCCTTTGTCTGAAAGTCTCAGTATCTGAGTTGCTTAGGGCTAGATTTATAGCAGAATTCCTGGGGCAGAGGTGAATTCTTTTATGACTGTTGAGGCATGTTGCCAAATTGCTTATGCCAAGAGGCATAGATTCCCTTACACTCTGAATGGTCTCCCCATAGTGTTGACACACCCGTGTTTAATCTTTCCTAATTTTCTATAAAAATGTAGTCTTATTATTTTAATGTATATTTTTTGGTAACTGTGAAATTAGTCATTTGCTGTTTATTTGTTTTACCTTTTGAGATTTGTCCAGTCAGGTACTTTGCCCGCTTTACTCTTAATTGGTGATTTTAAAAAAAAATGGTTTTAAATACCTGTTTTATATAAAGAGTATTGTGCATTTATCATATTTGTAGTGATTTTTTTCCCCACAGCTCATTGTTTGTCTTTTAATTTACTTTATGGTGTTTTCCAAACAACACAATAATTTCACTTTTATGTAGTCAGCTCTCTCTATCTTGTCCTTTATGGTTTTCCTTATAAACATTTATGTTTGGAAAGCCTGAAGGTGAGGTAAATGAAACAAAACTTTTGGAAATATATTAGATTCTAAATTCTGTATTAGTATGTGGATATGAATTGTCTTATACTACCTCCTCCTCCCCAGCTAGCCAGTTCTACCAGCACCATTTGTTATAAATAGTCCATCCTTTCCTCATTGGTTTGTGGTCTTCCCTTTATTATATTTTAAGATCTTGACTAGCTTTTGGGTCTGCTTCTATTTTAGGTCTTACTCGTCCATGAATTGATTTCTAATCTTAATCAATGCCAAATCTTTTTATTGTAGATTTAGAATCCATAGTAATATCTGGTAGAGCAAGTCACACTGTTCTTTAAAAAAATCATAATTACATTCATCTGTCGTTTCAGATAAAGATTATTTTATTATCTTTAATACATGTACATAGTTTGAGTCTAAGAGTACTAAAAGGCTTATTGTAAATCAAGTGGTCCCTTCTGCACCCCCAGTCCCCTTAGTCCCCCTTCCCAGTGGCAGCCTTTTGATTGTTTTACTGTTTCTCCTGAGTTTTTCACTGGGGCCGTTTGTCGAGTCTTTCCTCCTGGGCTGGGCAGAGTGGTCTTTCAGCGCCTGCGCTGAGGAAAGGGTCTAGCTGCCTGTGTTCGAGGAGGCATCTGGCTGGAGTCTTAGCATCCTCTTTGTACAGTCACTTTGGGGAAGGTTCCCGTGCTCTCACGGTCCAAAAACTTACCTGTTGTATCTGATCTTCCAAGAATCAATCTCTAGTCTTGCTGGGTCTGGGACTGTCGTCAGAGCTCTACAGTGAAGTGGGAAGGGCTTCCAGGGTGTAGGGCTTCTCAAACAGCCTTCACTAGCCTTATTTAGCCCGCCACCCTTTCACCTCCACTTTTTGAGTAAACTGGAGTGCTTCTCAGCTTTCCTCACTGATGGTGTAGGTTTTTACTCTTTTTGGTCTGCTAAGTTGCTACTTGCCCATCTGCTTTCCGCTTGCATGATTTTGTTGTGGTTTCCACTATAGTTCTTTAAGTCCTTGGGTCTTTGTCTTCTAGAAAGATCTCTCATACTGCCATTTTAGTGGAATTTAGAGAGGGTATAATTGAATGTTTTGTTAAACCTGCCATCTTAATCTGGAAGACTGCAGATGAATTCTTAGAACTAAGAAATATCCAATTATGTTGTATTTTGGTTCTTTGACAAGGACTGCCATCTACATGTAGAGTAGTCAATGTTTCTATTAAGGGATGTGACAGGTTATTCAGACCTTCTGTCTCTCCTAGCAGAGGTTTTTTTTTTTTTTTTTTTTTTTCGTGTAAGTCCTAGTATTTCTTGTTAGGGTTCTTCTTAGGTATTTATGTTTTTCTTGGTGTTGTGATAGGTTCTTCAAATTGGCTGTTGGTAGTATAAGACGGTTCTTGATTTTGTATATTTATTTTATAGCTGGCTCTTACTCTGAGAGCTTTGCAGTTTATTCTCTTGGGTTTCCTAGTTATAGAATCAGTTGCAGATCATGACACTGGTGTCTACTTCTTTCTAATAATTATACCTTTTATTTTGGTTTTACGGCACTAGTGTTAGCTTTCTGGAATATTATAAAATGCTTCTGGAACATTTTCAAATAGTAATGGCGATAATGTGCAAACTTGTGTTGTTCTTTATTTTAATACGGAAAACAGGAGTACAGTATTGGCTTTTGGTTTATCATAGTTCCTCATCAGGACAAAGAAAATCTGTCCTTTTATTTCCAATTTACCTTGAGGTATTTTCATTTTTTTAAGGATAGAAATTGAATATTAGCAAATTACTGTTAGCATCTGAAGTTTATCTCAGGTATTTCTTAATAAATCGATTGATTTGAATCCCAGATTTTAAATTGGAGTAAATCCTTCCTTTTGAATAATTCTTTAGAAAAACAAGTTCAATTCATGAGAAAATTGAAAAATAACATCATATTCAATGGGTAATCTTGTCTTTTGGGGTGGGGGTGCAGTGGGATACGGTCATCAGGGCTTTTTCAAAAGAAAGTAATCCAAGTCGCTAAATCCAACTGTCTGTTCTCATCTTTCCCTTTGGCAGCATCTGATATAATTGGTCACTCCCTCTTTTTTGACATACTTTCTTCATTTGATTTTGAGGATACCATACTCTCTTGCTTTTCCTCCTATACCATTGGCCCTCTGGTTTCTTCTTTTCAGTTGTTTTTTAAAAATTTGTGCTGTTTTTCTCTTCCCACCAACCTATTATTTTGGAATGCCACAGGGCTCGGTTCTTATAGGACTCTTGTCACAAAGAGTTGTAAGACTTCAGTAAAATACCATGTAGCTGCTTAAGACTCCCAAATGTATATTTCCAGTTGGGGCAGCTCTCTTAAACTCCTGGTGCTCATATCCAGCTACTTTTTTGACTTCTTCGCTTGAATACATAAAAGATACCTCAATTTTAACCGGACTGAGACTGAATTTCTGATCTTCTCTGCACACCTGCTCTCCCAGCGGCTTGCCCCATCTTGGTGGGTGGCAGCTCTGCTTTTTCGGGTTATTCAAGCCAGAAACCTTGGAATCGTCCTGACTCTTCTCTTTCTCTCCCACTCTACATCCAGGCTGTGAGCAAATCCTGCTGCTTTATCTTCAGAATGTGTCCGGAATCCTGTCTTCCAAAAAATCCAGGAATTCGCTCTGTTTTCCCACCTCTACTGCTAGCACCTTTGTGCAAGTCTCCAGCACTTCCTGTCTGGATTACTGCAGTGGTTTCTCCTTTCTTCCCCACTGGCTTCCCTTTAATTTGTTATCACCGTAACAACCAGAGTGATCTTTGTAAAGCAGAAGTCAGATTACGCTTAAAACCCTCCGGTGGATTTCCATCTCACAATAAAAGTCACATTCCTCATAATGATTCACCAAGCCCAACACAATCTGGTTACCACTAACTCTGACGTCTTCCCCACTTCCCTCCCTCTGCCACTCTCCATTCCAGCCATCCTTGCCTCCTTGCTGATCTGAACATATTTATGTCTTGTGCTGGGTTTTTCCTCTGCCTGTAATCTTTTCTCCCCGGATATATTCATGGCCAACTTCCTCACCTCCTTCGAGTCCTCACTGAAATATCACCTTGTTGGTAAGGTCTCCCATTTATAATTGCAAGCTATGCCCTGTATCCCTTTTGCGGTGCTTTTTTCTTTTTCCATTGCATTTATTACCTTCTAAACTGCTATTTGACTTATTTGTTTGTCTGTCTATTTTTGGTGAATTGTCCCTTTCTCTGACTCTTTCTGGACCATAAGTTCCATGCAGGCAAGTATTTTATGTCTGTTCATTAATGTGTCTCAAGTGTTGGTACATAGAAGGTGCTCAGTAAGTATCTTTTGAATACATGAATGAATGTAGTCTGCCTTCTCTTTTTTTTCCCCAATGAATTTCTCATAAAACAGCATAGTCTTTTGGCATCTGTGGATCCAACATTGATGATTTAGCATCCAACTAGCAAGGGTGAAGTTCCAGAAAATGTATAATTTATAAGGGATATAATAATACATAGAGTGGTTATGAGGATTAAATAGGATGCTGTCTGTAAAGTGCTGAGCTGTGCCAACCTGTGGGACCAGGTCGCTTAACTGTGTGAAAAGCCTAGCCACCTGCCTTGATTCACATCTGTATGATGTCAATTGTATTCTAGAAACTACTCTCTTTGGATTTCAGTTTTTAACCAAGAGTGAGCAGTGACATCACCTTGGGAGCTTTTCAAAATGCTCCATGCCTGGAGCTCCCTGGGAAATATCAGTGATGTACTGTTACTGTATCAGGTCTGTAACGATCTGTTAAATTGGAATGGAACCCTTTGTTTTCTCCTTTTGTGCTTTCTTGCTGTTCAGGACATCTCTTATGTCCCCCACTTTTTGTCTTCTAAGGTTCTAGCTGAAATAAGTTCTTCTATAAGGTGATTTTGAAACCCTTCAGCTACAGAGAGGCACCTAATTGAGCATGACACTAAATCCACAAAATCAAAGGATCTCAGTCCTTTACCTTCAGTTCCCAGACAGGAGTACATTGTAGTCATCCCTGTGGCAGTCATTTTAAAGTTTTGCTTACAGTGTTTCGAGAGTCTCCTTTTGTGTCCTTCAAATCCAAGAGTATCTCAAAAACCTCAGACACCCTTTCCTTCTCTTTTAATAGAGGAAGAAATATTTGTATGGTTTGTACTGTCACAATTGCTGTGCAAATAAGTGTGGCTCATGTGCAAGAAAAAGATGATCATTTTAGAGATTGTGTAAGCAACCGAAGAATAGAAAATAAACCAAAACCATGATCTATGTATCTCTAGAGATGCACAAACCCAAATCTGTTACCTAAACACAAAATGTGAACATTTTCTTCAATTTCTACTGTTTCTCTCAAGGCCTATCTAGTTCCTTATTTTTTTTTATTTACCTCTATTTTCTATAATAGTATATGAGCAAGAACAGTCCCCGTATTCAGTTAGAGGGTGTAAACGTTTTAGCCATGGTTACCATACACATTAGAAATAAAATTTCACAAGCACCACTGTTCTGAACGCATCTACCCAATGAATTTGCACTGCCTTTCAGACTCCAGTTAGCATTGTATCTGGGTTTTGTTATTGTGAAGACTCATTCTTTTACAAATATCACTGTTACAATTTATTTTATTTTGAACCCTAAACGGTACTATTGGCCAAGGCTGAATGGAAGGCATTGACTTGCCTTTCTGCTGCTGAATCACAAAATATCCTTAGTCTAGGCTATTAATGAATAGCCCAGTTGGAAAGCCAGCTTGTTTTTATAGTTCTACACCTGTTTTTGAGACCTGTGTAAGTATTTGTTCTCTTTGTGAAGATTTTTTTGTTAATTGCCGTCTTTTCTTAAGTTCATCTAGTTTTTTGGAAGTGGTGGTCTTGCCTGCCCAGCACCTGCAAACATACCTTCTCTAGAGTTAGGGAGTAGATTTGGCCTTCAGCTATCATTATACTTTAGGTCTCTGGATAGACAAGGGCTTACATATGGACTGCCCCCTATTTTCATACCCCTGTTCACGGAAAATGTAGTGAAATGTCGAGTGTAATAGGTGAACCACACTTAGATGTGTTGTTGGGGAAGTTATTAGGGAATGATCTACATTCCTACCAAGTCTAGAAAATGATAAAATTCGTAGAGTTACAGCAGGCATCTCTTCCCAAAATAGTCTTATTGTCAATGTTAAAAATGGTAAGAAGTTACCCAGAAGCACCTCCTGCTCAAGATGCAGGTTCAGGCTCCAAACAGCTGTTGCTTTCTCTTGCACAGCCCTCCCCTCACCCCCCATGTAAGACACCCATTCTAGCGGGGGTGCAGCCAGGAGTGCTCCTTCTCGCCCTTGGTTTTTTCCCTCACCCTCTCCTGTGGCCTTAGGAGATAGGGTAAGTGCTTGAAGCTGGCACCCATCTGTTGGGAGAGTGGGCAGTCAGCAGTGGAGGGAGGGCGCAGTCACTTTTGATCCCCACTAGTCAGTCCCTCATGGCAGACTTCTCATCCCTCCTCCAGGTGGTTTCAGCACGTATTTTAATAAATGCTGTAGAACTTCTTTATGTGAATGAGTAGATTTTCTACTTAACTTAATACTAGTCAGCAAGTATTTCTCTGGGACCTGTGGGATCAGCCCATGCTTTCCTGAAATTCTGTGTTACTTTATCTTTCTTTTGTCGGTGCCATGAAAGATTCCTCAAGATGCCAAAATTGATCCTGAACTCTTGGCTAGCATACAGCTCCGTATACTCAAAATCATCACAGGCAGTGACATACTCTACCGGGTGGGTGTTGGTTAGGGATGTCAATATATAATGGTGTTTGGGTTGGGTTATAGGAAAATCAGCTGCTCAAGACTTTTGATTTTACAGTCTTTCTCTAGTAATATATAATTATTGAGTGTAAAGTAATTATGAGGATCACGATCCTACTAACATAACACAACCTCTAAAATCTTTTTAAGAATGAAGCTGAGAAAGTGTTTGAACACCAGCTCTTTAGTAAAAGACTATTTTTATATGAAAAGTTACTGCTGGTAGATTAAATATTTCCTTTGTCTGGACTTCTGCAAAGTCCTAACCTAAACTTTATTTCCAAGAAACTGTTTTCTACTACTTAATATATAGGAAGATTTTAATATAATATGAAATACTATACTATATAGAAATGATATACAGAAAATATTAAAATGATGTGGGAGGAGGCATATTTTACCTTATGTGTCTCTTTAAATGAAGGAAAAAAGTGAACAAATTTTTTTAAATGTTGGCAGCCATGCTTACCTTGGGGGAACAACATAAGTTGCTACTTCTGATTCTCCTAAAGAAATGTGATATAGGAGAAAGCAAATTATCAGAGAGATTTGCTTCTTTCTTGATGGTGTCTGTGAAGTTTCTAGGGACAGTTGTTGACTCAAAGTCCATGTAAATTTTTCTCTTAAGGTCCTCAAGGAAAATTTCTATTGATGTATCTTGTACCTTGTAGTCTGTGAATTTTTAGAGGTTGGGGCAAAGCTAAAGTGCCAAACAATGTCATAGAACAAATAGAATATTAGCTCCTTGAGTACTAGTAATTTTTGTGGCAGAGATTGTCACATTTCTGTTGTGTCCTCCATTCTGTCTGCCTAATGTGCAAAAAAAATTTTTGGTGTGAGTGGTTGAGATTTATGCTCTGAGAATTAGTTATTGTTTTCTAGAAGAATAAAACTAAAAAGCAGGTATGTGTTGAAACCTGGCCCTGGTCACTTACAGTTTTTTTTTTTAAGAATCTTTGTTAAAAACTTCTAGTGGCTTACCACCAATCATGCTTACAATAAAATACAATAAAATAAACTCCTCGTGGCCACCTGTGGTTCTCATACTTTTTGGTCTTGGGACTCATACTCTTAAATATTTTGAGAAGCCCAGAAAGCTTTTGTTTATAGGGGTTGTATCTGTTGGTATTTACTGGAGGAGAAATGAAAACAAAGAAAAATTTTAAATATTTACTTGTTTAAAAATAAATAAATGTTTTGGTTGAAGCATATGAAGAAAATTCGGCCTCACACAGATATGTAGCTGGAAAAGGATGGAGTATTTTAATAGCCTTTTCAGATAATTATGGATGTTCTTTGATACCTCAGCAAAACTTGAATGGTAGTTTCTTAAAGGTTAATTGACATGTGGAATTCAAAACCATCAGTGAACGTTTTGTGCTCCTGTTATACTAAAATCCATCGGTCTGTCTTGTACATTGAATGGGCCTTTTACCCATGCATGGTTCTGTAATGTATTTACATTGTTATTAGAAAACATTGGTTCACTGAGTTATGCAAATCTCTTAAATGTTGATGTTTCATTATACAATATCAAAAAAATTACATTCATTTAATATCATCACCAATCTCATCAGAAACTGTCTGTATTGGGAAGCTCATAGTGGTGTGATGAAGATTTCCAAAATTCTAATTTTTACTTGAAGGTTTGACTTGTATCATTGGCAATAGTCAGTTTTCCTTGAAGTGACAGGCTCACTTCATTCATTTTTGAGAAAATGTCTGCTAAATACCTAAGTGTGAATAAGCATGCTTTGCATATTTTCTCAGTTACAGTGGTGTTCCGTGGAAAAAGTGGCTGGTTCAGCTCTAACACAAATAGTTTCACGAGTATTTTTCCTCAAGGCAACCATTCTATTTCAGTTTCACCAGAAATCCTTTGAGCATACTTCTCATTACATCATATGGAATATTAAAAAGATGTGTACTTAAGGGCCTAGGTTTAATAAAATCAACAATTTTTACTACTGCATCTCCCATAGATTCCCCATGAAACAGTACAGTGGTTATAGCACAGTAGCTGATCTGCATTCATCCAGCTGTTTCACCACTGTTCTAAGTCCCTCAAGCCCCCAGGTGTGAGTGGGAAGGAACGGAGAAGGAAAGGCAACTTGACTGGTCCTTCAGCGTGTGTTCCCTCTGGCTGCTCAGGGTCCACTGATGTGACCCTCAAGTGGCTTAGGAACCAGCAGCCTCAATAGTGAAAAGTCAAAAACAGTCACAGAGCCAGGCTATGGAATAGTCCTTCTGGTGTGGAGCACCTCGGGAAACCCTCCCTCTTCTGTTGGGAGCAGATGGCTTCTCCCATGAGGCCTTTGGTTATGTCATGCACTGGGAGGTTTCCGAGGGCTTCAGTCCCTTGTCCCTACTTCAGGTTCTTTCTCAGCCAGTGCAATTCAGAACTTCTTAAAATGCCTAATAGTTTAAAATCATACACAGTTTAAACAGCAGGCACAAAACAGAATGTATTTACCTCATCCTACCTTCCAAAAAATACACTTTTATGACCAGTTGAACTCGTTATTTGGAAATTGAAGCTATTTTTTTGTTTTTCCAACACACAATTCAAACCATTACTTTATAGCAGTTTGTTTATGTTATCAACCCTATTAATGATTTTTAAAATCATTGCTGATGGTAAAAGTTTCCTTTCATAAACACATCAGCCCAGCAAGAGACTTTCCAGCCATGGTTGGAATACTCAGTTATTCCGCTACTGGCATTACCGTCTCCATTTATTCTTACTCCAGTGTTTTAAGAGAGTATATGGACAGACATTGAGAATTCTTTATTTTAGGGAAAAGATCAAGCACTTGATTACTTAACACTGGTTCTTCTTAGTAAAGCGCGGCATGGAAACGCATGCGTGTAAGAAGTGCACTTTTCTACTTGTGCTGTGCTCTACAGTCATCTGAAATATGACATTGCCCATCCCTAGCAGTGTGGTTTGTTTTGCGGGGTAGGCGTGGACTTCTAAACTGTTCATGTACTCAGCCCTGTACACACAAGCCTGTTTTATTACTTTGTTTGAAGATTGGGTGTGTCTAATGTAGTGGAAATTCACCCATTCAATGTTAAGTACAGACAAAACACGTTTCAAAGCCACATATAAAAGTCTTTTTAATTATCCATATTTTTAGATTATTCATATGACTATTTTTCTTTTTTTCATGTGAATTGCTGAGAATTTTGTTATCCTTTCCAGTTCATTAAGTCACTAAAATTCTCTGCTGGTGCTATGAATAAATATAGCCAGACCATGAATTGAGACTAGTTGATAAAGGCAGCTTTGTCCTGGTAACTGACTCTTGCTCCTGGTTAACCCACACTTTTCTTTGAATATGTGAATATCTACATTGCATTAAATTTTAGACTTCTAATGAAGCAAAGCCTGTCTTTGAGCACATGTGGGGACTTGCTTTAAGTTGAGCTTTAGTATTTTCAGTTGGCCTGGCTGCAAGATGAATGCAATACTATAAAACCACATTTGTGCTTAGACATGTTCAGGACAGCCTCGGGACACATTTAGTAGATGTTACCACTGTACCTCTTATAAACCTGCATCTCAGACAGCTAGAAACATCAGAAACCTCAGTTTCAGACCATTTTAGCCCAGGACCAGCTGCTCTCCACAAATGCAATCTAGGTGGACTTGAAAGTGTTGGACTTGATCCTCCCTCATATGTAATGATTGAAAGCCGTGTGTGGATGTGGTGCTGTTAGCTCTTATTGGGAGATATGGACATGCAGCCCTCAGAAAACTCACTCTAATCAGACAATGTAAGGCAAAATGGAATATGAGAAAGTGCTGCATGGAGGGCCTGGAAGTGCTGGGAAACCTTCCTTGTTGAAGTGTTTTTAGACTGCATTGTAAAGCTTGGATGGGCTTCTGATAGGTGGGGTTGAGAGAAGAAAGGGCAGGGAGGGTGGCAGGAACAATGGGCTCATTTGCAGTGTGGAATAGTCCTGTTTGCAAGGTAAGTGAATGAAGAGGACAAGTCAAAAAGCTTGGAGTCAGGTCATGAAGATCCAAAATGCACTGCAGACCATGTGGCTTCCTCTCACTGAGAAAGGTGAGACGGAATTCCTTCTCTTCTTCCTGGTTAGATGCTTGGCCCACAGTGCTGGCATGCTGATAGAACAGGAGAGGCCATCATCCTCTTTTCACGTGGTAATCTCTAGTTTAGGAAGAGCAGCACAGAGTAGTAGGTTAAGACTTGGCCACATGCCACTTAATAAATATCCTTTTTTGTTTCCTTTTTGATGCTATGTTTTAAATTTTATGAGTGTTATCTTAAGAATTACTGACATCAGCCAGGTCTTCTATACTGAACTCTTAGTGGATCATGGCATCCCTAACAGCTGTCTAATGAAATGCTTACCCAGAGACCTGACTCATGTAAATTTTGATCACCACTTTCAGACTGGCTGCTCTTCCTTGGTCTGGTTCCAGTCATTGTTATTACCATGGATCCTATGTGTATCCATGTAGCTCTTAGCTATGGTGAAATGGCTGCTTCTCTGTGTTATTAAAAAAAATAGTAATAAAGGACTAATAGTTGAGTTGCCACTTTTTGAAGATGTATTTTGACTTGAATGCTTTTGATTTGCTCATTATAGTTAAGGTACACATTTAAATACTGCCTGTCTATTGTTATGTGATGCAGAGATTGGGGAAACCGAAATTTAAGAACATATTTCTGTGAATAGTCTTGACTTTCTAAGTGAGACTTACTTGAGCATTATTTTATGAGCAATTAAATTATTTTATTCTACACCTCTGGACAGTTCAAGAATTGACCTACTTATATGGTAGCTCTTAATTAAAAAAAAAAAGACTTGCTGAATGTATTATTTGAATTGAATTTTTGTTTGAAATACCTTATTTTTTTAGTTATGACATAGCAATGAAGTTAAGTATAGAGCCCCCTGAGCTTTTATTCCAATTACAACAGCGTGAGAGATGGAAGCAACAAGGGAGTACTTTATCAGTGCCAAATAATGATTTCCTGCAGCAAATGGAAGCCATCTCTGAATGTTACTTGGTGTTGATACAGTTAAGGTTATGCCAACATTTACAGTACAATGTGCCTTTATATTGTGTCCTTCACAACAGTCATGGGGAATTGTATACTTTAAAGCTAACTGAAAGTAGCATAAAACATATTTTTTGATTTGAACTTAGAACAGATTTTACTTTGATTTTTTGCCAGAAGCTGCTTTCTGTAATAATCCTCTGTCACAGGCTTCTAATTGTACTTGAATTTTTTGTTAGGTAATATTTTTGTGACTCAGTTTAGAAGTGTATGTGCCTTTTTCATTTTCATTTAGTAGTTTCCACTCCAGAAAAGATATGTTACAAAGTGGGTGAGAAGATTTCTTATAACTTCATATGTGTTCGTGTCTTCCCAAAGCACAATTTCTCGGTGTAGCAGATTTCTTTTTTTAGATCTTGTATTGTTTACTTAAAATAACTATATTTCATTCTAGTCACATACATGGTAGAAATGAAGGAAGGCATTTCATTAAATGGTAATTAATTGAAGCCCTTGTGCATGTGTGTATTAGGATGGTAAAAATGCAAAATTAGTAACTGGTCTGTTCTTTTTGCTAAAATAAGAAATGAAAGTTTTTTTTTTCCCCCCTGGCCTTGCCTTTACCAAATCTATCCTGTTGATTTTACAGTGATAAAAATTTAATATCTAAGATAATTTATATCATTACTTTGGGTATTTTAGGGGCTTGTAGTAAATTGAAGGATGGGAGAGCAATATTCATTTCCAAGCACCCTTGAGTGACTAAGGGCACAACACACATTTAGGCGACTTATATTTAGGAATCTTTTTTTATCTTATAGACCTTTTCCACCAAGAGTTGTGGATGTTGGGGAAATGGGTCTGTGACGCTTACCCCTTAATAATCAGGTTTGATATAAAATCTCTGCTGGTTTGAGGGTTGTCTGGATTTTTTCTTCCCGTTCCATGTGCTCATTGGAAAGGTTGACTTTCCCAAATAGAGCAAGACATTCTTTGATTAAGTTATAAGTGAAAAGGGGCTTTGGATTTTAATGATCTGATTGTGGAGATGTTTTTGGTTGTCTTCCTAATCAGAAAAAAAAATGTCACTGGCAAAAGTGAAAAATGATTATCTATGAAAAATTTTTTTCTTTGACTAAAACACATTATTTTCCTCCTCTGTCAACTACAGCCAACAGACAACCTGGAGAAAGCCACAGCAGGGGCTGGCCAAGGTTGTTTCATTCTAGTATTTCCAATAGGATTAATGCCCCTGTTAGATCAGCACCCCCGGAGCCTTCTCGGAAAAGACCTCCTGATGCCTGATTTTACTTGTCTTTTGATAAATTGTTTTCAGGTACCTAGGAGAAAGTCATACATATAATGGAATCATTGTAATATGATAATATTTTTCCTTCTTAAACTAACATTTTAATATAGATTCTATTTGTTTGAAAATAATAATTTCTAAGGAGTCATTTAGCTTCTGGTTTAACCTATGTATAACGTTGTTGTAAGTTGATAATAAATCTTAGATTGCTTGATAAAATATCTTTAGCAAATATTACCCGGAGAGTTAATAGGCTTCTGCTAGTCAGTTTTACGTACAGTCATGTGTCGCTTAACGATGGGGACATGTTCTGAGAAATGCGTTGTTAGACAGTTTTGTCGTTGTGTGAACATTATAGAGTGTACTTACGCAAACCTAGATGGTATAGCCTACTACATACCTAGGCTATTGGTACTAATCCTATGGGACCACTGTCTTATATGTGGTCCATTGTTGACCGAAATGTCACTACGCAGCACATGACTTTATGTGTATAGCTGTGTGCCATGAGAAACTATTAGAAGTGTGTTAATGCTGGAACTCTTACTAGTCCCTTCAGTGGAAATTCTCATTTTGGAGTTTCCATCCTGACTTTCTACTATATCATCGGTTGTCATAGTAGCAGTCTCAATTGAGAATTGTGGTTATATACTTTATCAAATGACTACTTGATGAAAGCTCAGTTATTCTAATGTAGCTCAGCCAGAATTCTGAGCTGTCATCTTGCCTGGTTAGGGGAATAATTAACCAACCTAAAGAAGAGAGTCCTTTCTTTCTGTTGAATTTTATGTATTTTACCTTACTTCACTGACTGTAAGATGCTATCAGTATAAGACATGCCATTATTTTATGTACCAACAAGAAAGGAAGAAAAAACCTAATAGTTATACTCCAAAGATGTCATCAATTACAAGACACAACCCAATTTCAGAGATATTAAGGGGGGGGGAATCTTACAATAAATAAAATGAGGCATATATACACACACACATAGAGTTTTAGTTGGGTATTGATCATAATCATAATATTAAAATGTTTAAATGATTATTTTTGCCGAATATTATACAGATTCTTTAATCCTAGAAATCTACAATTGGAAAAGAGATTATGTATATAGTCAACACTTTTACACATGAGGAAACTTACTATGAGATCGAGAGTATATA
Organism: Diceros bicornis minor; assembly: GCF_020826845.1. Classification (NCBI taxonomy): domain Eukaryota; kingdom Metazoa; phylum Chordata; class Mammalia; order Perissodactyla; family Rhinocerotidae; genus Diceros; species Diceros bicornis. Next base: position 39,291,867 of record NC_080758.1, read on the forward strand.
AAAATCAGCAATTGATTACCTTGTTTACTAAAATATCTTAAACTTTACAAAAGAATTCATAGTAGTATTCCTTTAAATAGCTATCTTTAGAGTATCTCATATGATAAATTTTCTGTATTCCCTTTCAAGGTCACCTCATTTAATGTATGATAGAGAATGATTTGGGATTTAGATAAGTTGTTTGGTATTCCAGACAAGGTACACATAGACACAGCTACAATCATCAAGTATCATGTTAAATGCCATATGGAATTTTACAAAGAATCATTGTTCCTGCCTTCAAAGAATTGTCACTTTCTACCTTTGGGCGTTTGTTTTCAAATCTAAAGTATAATTTAAGGTTAACTGGAGCTCTTTGTGGTGAAAAGGAGATGACTTAGTGAAGCTGTCCTTGAGCTTTATCCTTCCAGCAGCACGGAGGTATGCCTTGCCCAAATGCTTGTCTTAGTTATCACCCTTGGTGCCAGAATTCAAACTGGGTCATTGTTGAGAGGGACCAAATTGAGTTGCCAGTGTAGACATTGCTGGGTGGCTATCTTTGGGCTCTCTCAGGAGCAGGGTACAGTAGGGCATCTGCCAACAAGTGGCCTCACAAAGCTTCCAAGTCAGTGGACACATCCAGCCTGGATCGTGGGTTCCAGGTGCAGATTTGGGTGTTGGGTGGGGACCTGATCATGGTCCACAACACAGATCTTGATTTTTGAACCTCACCTACAAAATCCGAGCAAGATCCACAGCACCCTGGGACCTGCTTTGCCCGTGGGTGGGGCTGGAGCAAGCCTGCAGATGGGGTGAAATGTCAGTAGCTGTGAAGCCTGGAAGATTACAAGGGCAGGGAGCCAGATTAATCTTTGGGTTTTTGTGTTTTGGAAGATTGTATCACAAATGTTTCCTGCTTTGGGTACAATTGCTACTAATAGTGAAAGTTTACCTTTGCAGAGTGTTTTCAACTTTTATCAAAATGCTTTCACAAACATGTAATCTTGCCTTCACAATAAATCTGAGAGGGATGAGAGCTGGTATAATTACCCCATTTGGCAGATGAGGAAAATGAGGCTCACAGATGTGAAGTAACTAACCTTAAGGTTTCTTGTTATTGGCTCTTGCTTTTTTCACTATACCATGCTGCCAATACTGGACTCCCTATTTATTGCCAAATTTAGAAAGCATATAGTCTGTTTTCCAGCAGCTGCTGCTGGCTTTAGGGACTGCCAACATTTTGTTGCTTATCTTTTTTACCTCCCAAATCATAAGCATAACTTTTGCTCAGTATTGAAGAGAAAAATAAGCCAACACAAAACATTCTTCTATCAGGTTAAATTAGTCTCCTCTGTTATATTCTGTCAATAATTTTTGGATAATACATATCTCTTCAGTTCACCCTACTTTGTTTAAACCTCAGTTAACCTCATTACTGTAGCTGTTTAGGTGTCTTGTAGTAAACCAAGTACAAGTCCAGACAAGGAGTCCCGAGTTAGAGCAAGTTAAACAAGAGTTGTCAGCATTAGTTGTTGACATAGAATTTGTTGCTGTTAACCGTGAGTGGCAGGTTTTCTAACTTTCCTTTTCCCTGGAGAGCCTCTTCTGTTTATGAGCAGCTTCCTTGGGGCTGCTTTGCTTTTATGTTCCTCCTGTTACAGTTCCTCTCCATTTCTTTCCAGAAAGTGTCCTTCCAGCTTTCTTCCTGCAGTGTGCCTCCTGCAGGGTGTGGACTGTCTATGTTCATGGTTTTCATCTCTAAATTTTGCACATATATTTTTCTTTTAAAGTAGATTAGAAATATGAAGATAAAGCATTATGTAAGGATGTGGGGTAGTTACTGTGGGTGAAAATTAGAGCGAGTGGAACAGATAGAATTAGTCAAGCAGTCAGGAAATCTGCATTCTCGCCCAGACGTTGCCCCACTGCTTAACTGTGGACTTATCACAAATCCCTTAATCTTCTAGACACCTAGTTACCTTATCTGTGGGACCAAGTTGCATTAAGTGATTTCTAGAGTCCTTTTCAGTTCCAAATCTCATTCAGGTCCCCACACTGAGTAAACAAGATTCTGCTGAATAAAGGTAGGATGTCTACCTGACCTTCCAGTGGTAAAGAGGATGGTTTAAATGAGCTTGAATTCTGTTGATTTTTGTTACTATTGGGAATTGAATGAAAAGAGATAAAGGTGATTGAACTTTCTGACAATTATAAAAATCATCTGAAACTCTAAGTATTATTAGCTAACCTTTAAACTTGGTGCCTAAACTTGCTCACCGTTGTATGCCCGACACCTAATACACTGCATGATCAGCATGTTGTATTTTGAGAGTACTTTCATAAAAGATTGATGGGCTTCTTGACCTATTTACTTCATTAGGGCAGATTAACCATGTTTCATAACAGCTTTAAAATTCAGGAGATGTAGGATCAAGTGATACAATGGTAGTTGGAAAGAAATTTTAGAGGTGAAATTTGACAGTAGATATTGGGCTGGTATCCTTTATTACCCTTCAACCCAGTAGGTGATGTTTCTGGGTTACTGATTCAATAGATGGGGTTTTAACTATTTATATTTAATTTCAAGGGGAGAAAAAGAAGCCATAATTTGTGTTTAATGAAATAGAGATACAAATGAAAGCAGAGAATAAGTGATAGAAATATTTTGTATATTCAAATCGATCTTAGATTTTCATAGTGTCTTATTGTGTTCTGAGTGGTGGATTAATCTGAAAGACAGATGACAGCTATGGCTTCTCTTTCCAGAAAAATAAATGCACACTCCCAATTTGGCATGCAATTTTAGGGGTTTCATGGGCTCCTTTAAGTCGATGCAAACTTGCCTTCTGCCTCATCTGGTGGCCTCTGGTCCAAATTCTTGGCAGAAAAGAACCCTGGAATGTTAAACCTTAAAAGCCTTTAGAAATAATCTAGACCAGGGTTACTTAAACTGTAGTCATGAAATCAATGGAATGAATCAAGACCAACATTAAAAAGAAAAGCAAAAAAGAATAAAATATAAAATGCATTTTTTACTGTAGTTTGAGGGTAAAGTTTGAGAAACACCCATCTATTCTAGATGAACCTCTTCATTTTGTAGCTGAGGAAACTGAGGCCCTTAAAGGCTAAATGATTTGTCCAGACACACCCTGGCCCCCGCCTCCCCTACTTGTACACCTTAATTTTTAGTGGCCAAGCCAGAACTGAACCAGATTACTTGATTGCTAATTTTGCTGTGCCACAGTGCTAATTTTTTGAAATAGAATTGTGAAGTAGATTATTTAAAAATATTGTGTTCATCTGTTTTATACTTGGCATTTTTTAATCCTTTATTTTTCCCACTAAAATCGTCTTGTCGGTATCCTTGAAGATAATCTGGGCTTGAGCTGCTTTTCTAGAGAATTGAGAAATATTTTAGGGCCTCTCAGTCAGCTGTCTACACACCTGCACCCTAGAATTTTGACATTTAGGGCCTAAGCAAAAGACTTTCAGAACAAGACATGAAGGTTGTTAGGTTTTATGTCCAAACCAAATTAAATTAAAAATTATTTGTCCATTCACTTGATAATTGAATGTAAAATATGGGCATCAGATGTTGGTACTGGATCATTGGGAAGACCCTGTAACATTCCCTAGTTATCTATATGAGTTTCTCTTAAACCTGAATGTCATACAGATTACCTGGAGGGTCTGGTCCACAATCTGGCTGAGATTCTGGGTTTCTAACAGGCTCCCAGGAGATGCTGCTGCTGCTCCTTGGACCACACTTTCTGTAGCAAGGACCTTATGTTACCTGCCTATTACCATGGTAAGAAAGATAGCTCTCCACTGTCATTGTCTTGATTTTATTAACATTTTCATGCTTTTCAAATTGGCTGCAAAATTAAAATGTCATTCTTACTTTTTAAAAATTGGATTAGTTTTTGTAGTTAATAACATAACTTTAAAACAGCCATGCTTTTCAGTCCCCACATCCATGAGTTGTAATGTTCCCCTTTGCAGCCCTGTTCTAGGTGATTCAGACTCAGCATTACTTCATTTTACTGGTATATTCAGGCTTTTCCACAAAACTTAATTTTCCAAATAACAGAAACCTTTAATTTCAGAAGGAACGTTTCTAAAATACATAATATTCTGTCTTAAACTATTCCATGCACCTTACTTTTCTCTGTATTTTAGTCTTGTAAGAGCACTATTTGTTGGAGGCTTTCTTGGTAAAGGATATTGAACTGTATGTGAAATGAATGAAAACCACAAAGCCTCCTAAGTTCTTGTGTCTGCTTTTTATGCTTTTTCTATTTTGTATGTCCAGCTGCCAGTTATGAGTATGTCTGTCTCAAAGCAGCTCATTTCCCTTTCCTTTCTAGTTGATTACTCTCTCACCTGCAAAGCCAGATACGGATGAGGTTCATCCTGGTCAGAAGGATCTGTCGTGGGGGCTCTCCTAGGAGGGTGATGGTCAGGAAATTCAGTAGCCATTGAGCAGGAGAGAAATCTTCTGGTTTTAATAATATCCTAAATAGTTAGCTCATATAGGAACTCATTTGTTTCTTCTTCATGCCTTTCTCCATATGTTTTTTTTTAAAACTAGTTTCTACATCTTTCTCTTTCTAACGTTGTGTGTTAAAGTGTGTTTGAGGGCGGTTTGGAAGTGTGTGTATATGTATGTGTGTGGTAGCCCTGTGATTGGGAACAGGATAATTGTGATAAATAAGCAGCATTTCAGGGTCCGTCTAAAATGGGTATGAATAACCTTGTGCTAAAGATCATGGTTCTCTTTCACGCCGTGGCTTTGCAAACAGTTTTAAGAATAGTAATGATGACAGTAAAGAGGCTATTCCTTGGTTCAGTTGAGTGATTTAGGGTCCCAGGAATTTAGGGTCTGATTTCTGGTGTGTTATCTTTAGTAGATTATTAGTTATAATACCAGTCGGAGCTCCCATTTGTGGAGCCCTCACTCTGTCAGGCATTCATTATTCAGATGAATGTTGTGCCACAAGCAGGGCTGTGGTCAGGACCGGCGCGTTAGGCGGGGGGGCAGCAAATGGCTGCTGCGCTTCCAGCAAATGAGAATAATCCAGATGGACAGCGGTGAGATGGAATTTCCTCATTAGTCCCTCTTTAGAATAAATAAGCATGTGTGGAAGCTACAGCAGGTGTTTTTGTTTTTTCTTACTCAACAAAGCTAGAAATTGATAGAGAATTCACATCTATGAAAACCACATAGTAGTTTATATTCTTCTGATTCAAAGCAGAGAGAACATGTTTGCATTTTAACTAGGCAGCATCAGAACATTTATCATTTTGAATAGCCTTATTATTGGTTTTGTGTTAGAAGTTGTGGATTATATTCTTTAATTTAAAATTATGACAAGGCTAAATGTAGCCATAACATTCAAGTTGGATTTTGAGATCCTGAACAGGACCCCATCTGACATTTTTTAGTGAATTACAACCTTCAAACACTGATTACTGATATTACTGAACTGATATTGTCTCATTTGAATCTTATTTTTACTGTAGAATTTGTCTTATGTTTCAGTGCACCTAAGCCTTCTGGTATAATCTTAGTCTAATTAACAGTATTTTGTAATCTGGGACTGCTGTCAAAGATCATTATAGGAGCTAGAAAACATTGGGAGGTAAAATGAACACATGACCTCATCTCTCTTATTTTGCAAGAGACTATAACTTGCATTCAACAAGACTGAAAAAAGAAAAATAGCGTTCTTTCCCATTAAGCTGTAATAAATGTGTTTAGTATGGTTTTGCTATTAATAATCCCTGTTAGCTGGTAGAATGGAGGATTTTTGTTGGATGTATTTGAAACTAAATGCTGCCAGGATAAAGATTTTACTAGAAATATAGAGTAGGAATCAGTCCCTACCCTTTGTTAATTGATCCTGCTTGTTTAACTGGAAAAATAAAAATGTACATCTACTGAAGAGAAATCTGTGGGCATAAACTCTTCCTTTCCTGTTTTCAAATATGTTTCATAGGTTGTTTATCTTATGTAAATATGCAGTAATACAGTAGACAAGAGAAAGCAACTGCTGTTCCTTTAATATCAGAACTGTGCACGTTACAATAGGTGTCACTGTTTTGCTTGGTCCAATCATGATTGGTGACTTCAGCTATTGGCTCTGAGCACTGGCTGTCTGACTCCATCTGCAGGGCTGTAATACCTACTCTCCTCCGATCCATTCACCACACAACTTCAGCCGGCTGAGCAGACTCGTGCGGCTCCAGCACATCTTGCTAACGTAATTCAGAAAACAAGTGCCACGGCTCTCTGCCTGTCATCTTCGCTCAGTGTAGTGTTTTCAGGTGATCTAGGAAACTGGGTTATTTTTATGAGCAAATAAGAGAAACAGGAATCATGATGGGGATGTATTTAACAGACCCAGTTCTGGATAAAACTTAAAGCCAGTATTCTATTGAACATAGTGAAAAGGTCACCTTGCCCAGCTGAGAAAAGAAGCAAAATATCATCTCGTTGGTTTCTGTTACCATCTCAGCTCGTGCTAGCCTTCTTTCCTTGATGTTCGCACCAATTTGGGATATCTAGCTGTAAAGAGAGACATACTGTACTCATGGTAGATGACAAGGAAAAGAACATGAAATGTCTCACCTTCTTCTTGATGCTTCCAGAGACGGTAAAGAACAGGTCCAAGAAAAGCTCGAAGAAAACAAATACCAGCAGTAGCAGCAGCAACAGCAGCAAGTTGCCTCCAGTTTGTTATGAAATAATTACCTTGAAGACTAAAAAGAAGAAGAAGATGGCTGCTGATATATTCCCCCGTAAAAAACCCGCCAACTCCAGCAGCACCACTGTCCAGCAGTACCACCAGCAGAATCTCAGCAACAACAACCTTATTCCGGCCCCCAATTGGCAGGGTCTCTATCCCACCATCAGGGAAAGGTAAGTGCTGGCCGGGCCAGCATATTTACTTTAAAAGTTTTCCTGTGTTGAAGTTTCTACTTTTGCACAACCTGTAATGTATTTTAACATAAATCTGTGTTTCCTCTTTTCCCAGAGCTTTATTGGTAATGGAAAACTGCCTTGTATCTTTTCCAAAACAGTACAGCTGTTTTCCTCTTAGATAAAAATGTTTTTGCAAGCTGTAACATTTAAGTGATGGGGTTGTGTCTATGGGCCATAGAAGATAGAAACCTTTTATTTGTCCTTGGTCTAATGAAAAGTTTGGATAACTTTGTTTTAACTTTAGTTACTTTCCATGTGTTTGCAGTGATTACAAACACAGTTGTTCAGTTGGAACTTTTATTTGTAGTTTTACCCTGAAGTTATTCAACTGCTGCTTAGCTTGCGAATCTTTTGTGGGTTTTATGTGTTGGGGAGGGGGTGTTAAAAACGCTGGCTGCTATGAATTAATGAATTGCCTCTGTTTATAGAAATGCGGTGATGTTCAATAATGATTTGATGGCAGATGTACATTTTGTGGTTGGGCCACCAGGTGGGACTCAGCGGTTGCCAGGACACAAAGTAAGCAACAGCTGCATTACCCATTTAGTCCTGAGGTTTACAAAGAGGGACCCTCTCCGTGAGCCTGGAACTTGGGGTGGGCAGCCGGCCTGTGGCAAGCCGTGCGTGTGGCACCCGATCACAGAGAAAGCACAGCCTCTCCAAAAGGCCTTGGCCACGCTTTATTTTTTTCTTTGTTTCCTTCTACCCTGCTTCATGTCCCAAACAAAAACATGCCCTCTTAACTCTCCAGTCATGGGAAGTTGTTGTGACAGGTTAGGAAAGTCATATGTTTACTCTTCCCCTAGAAATCAGTTAGGTAAGCTTGTATTTTATTTATTTATTTTGTAATGAGGGAATGGTGCATTAATCTCTTAAATCCTTGAGATAATTAGCAGCGTAGAGACAGGTGTGCGTTCTATCTTATCGTTCACGGCAAGATACACTGTACCTTGACTTTTTCAAAAGAGCAGATTTAGGTGCTCTGTGCCCACTAAACCTCATTGCTTAGGGTTGTTTTTCTGGATTGATTTGCTGAAAATGCTTTCAATTTAGTGCATGAAATAAGATTTCCCTTTTTCCACAGTATGTTTTAGCTGTCGGGAGCTCTGTGTTCCATGCAATGTTTTACGGAGAACTTGCTGAGGACAAAGATGAAATCCGTATACCAGATGTCGAACCTGCTGCTTTTCTCGCTATGCTGAAGTAAGCATCATTTGTCTGTTTGGCAAGAGTTTGTTTATGCTGTATTTGTACTCTGCTGGTTTCACATTAAATCTAAGTTCTATTTAAGCAAAAAGGGAGACTGATGAAGAAAGAGGGTGCTGCTTACCTTGTAAATGTTTTGGAGAAAACTGCTGTGCGTCTTTCAGTGGGAAGTGTGTGGGAAGGCATTGGGAAGCGTGTGGGAAGGCGTTTATGTCACATCATGGCATGGGATTTGGGGGCAAGTGGCCTGTATAGTGATTTGATTTTTAACAACTTAAAATGAAAGAAAAATAACTTTCTGATGTAGGCACCATCTAGTCGAGTATGTTCTCTCTGGAAGCATTGTGTGTGAACAAGTCTTTAAGGACATAAATTATATTTTTGTTTCACAATTCCAGAAATTATATAACTTGTTGAAATACCACCAGTTGGGAGATTTTTTAGTTTTCTGGGAGTTGTTATTTCCTTTCAGCAACTGTAAGACGTTATTTGTTGAAGTAGTCTGATCTTTATGCATACATACTTACGCATACTCTTACATAAAGTCAGATACTGCTTCTCAAGAATAAGAAGCATTTGCATTTGATAGTAGAGGAAAAGTTTTTGAGAGATATGAATAGTTTTTGATGGATTTATACAGAAAAACTTTAATTGGTAATATAGAAATGTAAAGCTATAAGATATATATTTATTTAAAAAATAGTTTTTATACGTCATGAGTCTTTTTCAGAATCCAGTACACATTAACCAGGATTTGCTTCTTTGACATGTGCCAGTGCTAGACAATGTGATAGTCCACCATGTGATTAAAATCCAGCACACCAACTATATCAGAGTTCAAGGTTATCTGCTGCTGTAGGGATTTCAGTTCACTGGAATAAATATAACGTTTATTGAAAAAGTTACTCAGTGTGTCAACAAGTTGGACAGTAATCCCACAAATGGTTAAAATGTTGCTATATATTGTCTGCTGCCTCCTGAAAAATAAGTATTTATAGTTAATTTTAGAACTTAAAAGTATTTAATTCTTTATTCATGTTATGGTTTTGAAATCTAATTGCTGCTGACTAGAACTTGCACAGTGATAGGTAGGGAAATTAAAGTCAAGTGAGCATGTGAAGTACGAAAATGTAAACTAATCTACCGCTTTTAACCAGCCAACACTTTTGTGACCCTTGTAATCCTTTAGAAATGTATGTACAGAAACCAGTTTTACCTGTAAGAGTTTTTGTTTTGTTTTGGTTTTTCCAGTCAAGTCAGCTTTGTGTATTTGACATATTTGTTGCGGAGGAGAATGCTTACACTAGTTCAGTGTTGTGGCTTTGCTGCAGTTGAGCAGTGTTATGTTGTTCCGGATATATACGTAATTAGGAAACATGAGTAAGAATCACAGGGAGTTACAGTTCACCTAAGTCATTTGATTTATCATTTGACAAGCATCTTTTCTCATAAATGTATTGCCTAGAATATATCTCGATACAGCTTTTTAAAATTCTACATGCAGTCCTCGTAAAGTGGTAAGCATCAGAAACGTAGTAAGGTGCCATTTGCTGTTGTGCCGTACTGGGTCAGTATGTTGTTGTCTCTGGGGTAGTGGAGGCCAGGTTGTCCTCACTCCTGCATTGTGAATGAGTAGCCAGGATACCTGGAAAGGGGGTTGTCAAGAAAAAAGGAAGATTGCTCACCTGACATTTCCAGGGTAAGTGCTTTAAAGTGCTGACTGTGCTGCAGAATCCTCCCGCAGTGCTGGTTCTCTGGTCAGAGCATCACTAGCTGCAGGAGTTTTGTCCAGCTGGTGGTAGATGACTTAAGCAGAGAAAGGGCTTCCTGGGAGCAAAAATGCAGGTTCCATTTGTGATTGTGGACATTTTTCGTATTGCCATCGTTGTGTTTTTTGACTTTTGTACAGAAGCCATTACACATTTCTTATTATGTGTGAAAGGAAAACTGTGTCTTATTATGTGTGAAAGGAAAACTTCACAGCAAGTGGCTAAGCACCTTAGTTGGAGAAATTTAAAAATTAAGTATCAGTATGTATTTTTCATCCATATGTAGTTCTCACTGACTCTCCTCGTCAACCACAGGAATCTAAGAGAAGCAGATGGTTTCTTCCTTTACATACCATTTGATCGACTGCCACCATCTCCCAAAACACCAAGAAGTATTTTATCTCCTGATATAGGGACACTTCACAGAAGCACAGAGATAGTGCATATGTAGGCTTTCTTACTTGGTCTTTTAATTAAATATATCTGGAAACAATATGTTCTTTAATTCTGAAAGTGGAAGGAATGTGTGGAGGAGAAGAAGAAGAGTTTTAAAAAAAAAAAAGCCAGATACAAAGCCTATGTTGGATTCTTTGTAAGGGTAACTGGAAGGTAGTGTTGAAGTCCATATTTGATAATCCATTGAATTTGGAACTACTTGCAAAATATCTTATTTAATCTCAGGTTTTATTTTGTGTTTGGGAGAATCCAAGTCATAGTGAGTTAAAAGCATTAAGATGCAGTCATTGCTGACATTATAGTATTAGAGGCATTTGTTTCTATCTGAATGTACAGAAAAACTTTAAAGTAAAACTATGTATATATTGCTCCTAAAACATAGGAGGATTATACTTTGATTAAATATAATACAGAATATGTAATAGATTTTGCTATTTCTTCCCTAATATTAATTATCTCTGATATGCAGTTCTTTCTCAAACAGTTCTAGTATCTTCTATCTAGTATCTTCTAGTTTTTTTGAGAAGACATTGAATACAGCTTATAAAATAGAGGCTAGAATGGGTAACAAAAAGTTAATGTCTTTAATTATACAAACTTACTACAGAGTTGAAATATTAATAATTATGAATATATTTCAGATGTTTCTTTAATCCCGAATCATTTTTGTAATAGCTGTCACATAAGATGATTTTCTTGGAACTGACTTGAAAGTAGTTGCATCTCTTCTTGCTCTGTGCTCTCATTTTGTGAAAATTCCATTGACGTGCTGTGTGCTTTCTTTCAGATATATCTATTGTGATGAAATTGACTTGGCTGCTGACACAGTGCTGGCTACTCTTTATGCTGCCAAAAAGTACATTGTCCCTCACCTCGCCAGAGCCTGCGTTAATTTTCTGGAGACCAGCCTGAGTGCCAAGAACGCCTGTGTGCTCCTCTCCCAGAGCTGCCTGTTTGAGGAGCCAGACCTGACCCAGCGTTGCTGGGAGGTGATCGATGCCCAGGCCGAGTTAGCTCTCAAGTCTGAGGGATTCTGCGATATCGACTTCCAGACACTAGAAAGTATCCTCCGCAGGGAAACTCTGAATGCCAAAGAAATTGTGGTTTTTGAGGCTGCTCTCAACTGGGCTGAAGTAGAATGCCAGCGACAAGATCTAGCTTTGAGCATTGAAAATAAACGCAAGGTCCTTGGAAAGGCACTTTACTTGATCCGCATACCTACAATGGCCCTGGATGATTTTGCAAATGGTGCTGCACAGTCCGGAGTTTTAACTCTCAATGAGACCAACGACATCTTCCTTTGGTACACTGCAGCCAAGAAGCCTGAGTTGCAGTTTGTGAGTAAAGCCCGCAAGGGCCTTGTGCCCCAGCGCTGTCACCGTTTCCAGTCATGTGCCTATCGGAGCAACCAGTGGCGCTATCGGGGCCGCTGTGACAGCATCCAGTTTGCAGTTGATAAGAGAGTGTTCATCGCTGGCTTTGGGCTGTATGGCTCCAGCTGTGGCTCTGCGGAGTACAGCGCCAAGATCGAACTCAAGCGGCAGGGCGTGGTCCTGGGGCAGAACTTGAGCAAGTACTTCTCAGATGGCTCCAGTAATACCTTCCCTGTGTGGTTTGAGTACCCGGTGCAGATCGAGCCAGACACGTTCTACACAGCCAGCGTGATACTGGACGGCAATGAACTCAGCTACTTTGGACAAGAAGGCATGACGGAAGTTCAGTGTGGCAAAGTGACAGTCCAGTTTCAGTGCTCGTCGGATAGCACCAATGGCACTGGGGTACAGGGAGGGCAGATCCCCGAACTTATATTCTATGCGTGAAAACACACTCCCCAAAGCAGTGTGAGCTCCGAGGTGCACGTCTGGTTCCTCCTTGCTTGATGCTTAGCTCATCTGCAGATATGTGATCAGCGCAGGGAATTTGTGATGAATGAAGCTGTAGGCAGTTTTCTCCTTTTTTTCAGCCTTTTAATTATGTACAGGCAAAAGTGCAGCATTCAGCTTTTAACTATATGCTTAAAAGGGCCAAGTTCTTATTAAGGCTTTGTGGTTTTTAGAGTGTGTCTATACGCTTGGGGAGATTTTGTGCTCTTTTCTAAGTACCCCATTGACCTCCTAGTTTTGTCCCTCTTCAGAAAATTTTTGGATCACCTTGAATTTCCTTTTGGGCTTTATTTTGACAAATAGAAATGAATAGTGTAAAATAGTAATGACAAGAATTATTTTTAAACAGAACCCCTCTTCCACAAAAAAACAGATAAACCTCAGTGTACAATTTTGAAAGAAGTTTTGCTTCATAATAATAATTTAGAAAGTAGATAGTAGTCATGTTTAGCTCTTATTTTATTTCCTTTTAAATATTTTACTTCTGGGCATTGCATTTTCTTAAACCCTAAATTCATAAGATTGTTATATATTAAACACCACAAAGTGTCAATGTAAAATAGGAAGATAAGAAATCGGATGTTTGTTTAGATCACGACTTCTGCTACAAGCAGATTTATATTCTTTTAGTTTAGAAGACAGAATATTGCAGTACAAACACTTCTTTTAGAAGTAACTAAACTATAAAATTTTATTGTCATTAGAAAAAAATTGCAGCCTTATTAATTTAAGCTAAAACAGTTTAAAAAGGAAACCTAAAAAAAGTCCCATACTACAAATAGTTTAATTGATGGCACATTTGAATACACAGTTTGAAAAAGTCAAACTCTTTTCTTCTCCTCACTTAGCTTCTGATCCTCAGCATTTACTTGTTTTCGTCAGTCATACTGTATAGAATTCCTTTTCCCTTTTTCCCGTTAAAAGAGGACCAAACAATTCCTTAGATGAATGGAATAAAAATTAATTTTGTAGCATTCCGTGTTAATGTAGTAATATACTTTTATTCATTGATTTTTTTTTTAATCTGAAGTATACTTTACCTGATCTACTTTGACCACATACTGTCGTCTTAGTTTATTATAATTCTGTCCTGTTCCTGGACTGCTAGAATCTGTCTGGCCTCTGACCGTCTTCAAGTGCCAGTATATGCGTGCAGGGTTTTAAAAAAATGATCTGGAGTGATACACTTGATTATACCTAATATTTACTGCATCAGCATCACATCCAGCTCGCTTATGTGTCCGTGGATGATAGAAACAAACGAGGGAAAAGCTCATCAAAAAGTTCTCCACTGATTGCTTGTGATGGTTTCGTGCCCGTGACCCTGGTCGTGTCCAGTGTGTTCACTTCCAGGTGAAGTATCCATGTGTTTCTGGGCAGCTTTTCTGCTCAATGTGATCCTGAGATGGCTTCCCCCGCCACCCAGAGTGTGGTCCCTGGCCGCCTCCTTCTCCTGCTCTACGAGCCCGAAGCTGGCTTGTCTGGAGCCAGGGGTTAGTCCTGGGGTGGGTGTGTGTGTGTGGGCGCCGTGCGCATGCAAGTGCGTTTACTGACTCAGGAATTGCCTCCTCCCTGCTTGGCCAGTGAGAGGTGGGACAGAAACGGTCCCCCTGCTGGCCCCAGCAAGGCCCAATCAGTGACTGCCCTTATCTTATCACTGTGCTTCTGGGCCACTTCTTCCCCTGTAGACGTGGGCTTGTTGCTTTTGGCTGGCTTCCCTGATGGAGGAGAACACTGGATTATGGGAAATGTTTTAATCCCCTTTGCCATTACCTACATCTGGTAGCATAGATGATCAAAAGCTGTTACTGGTGATTATAGACGAGTACTCCCAGGACAGCTTTCCAGAATTATCGAACAATTATTTGTTATTAGGGAGATGACAGATAGTAGTTTTGGCAAAGCATCGATGAAATAAAGGTACATTTTCAATTTAAAAAAATACTTCCTCAAAGGATTTTGTTTTTAAATTATGGTTAAACATTTCAGTAACTCATAGCTACCATGCAAATTGGTAGACTATATAACTGATTAGAAGGCACTCATTTTTAGGCCAGAGGAGAAGAAACTGTATTGAGCACTAATTTCATCATATCAGATCGTTGAGGTAGGTGTGATAACCTTAGAGTGAAGATCGTTCATTGAGTAACACTCACTGTCAGTGCTCCTGTTAGCTGAGCTGCCCTCCATGTGGCTAGGGAACAGCTAGTGAAAGCCGCATGAGATCCTGTACACTGGGTAGAGAAGAACTTAATTTTATGTTAGTCACTATGACTTTAAAAGGAAAAGAAAAAGACACATCCACCATTTGATTGGCTGGTGCCGAGAGCTGTGTGTTAAATTTGAAATTATATTTAGAATAAGAAATTTTATATTTTAAATCCTATTCTCCCTTCTGCATTTTCAACAACATGGCATGAAGGCTAATGTGCTTGCTTTATTTTCTTTGGTAATCTCTAAATTTGTAGCTTTTAAAACTAGAAACCATTGTTCTGACAAGGCAGGGAACTCTAGGGTATAAACACAACTTTATTAAACAGAATACTCGGTAGATGCTTTTCCCAATGTATCTGGCAGTCCTTGTCATTGTTCGTACTGGGGATAAGGGGAACTAGGCTAGCAGTTCTAATGTAACCTTCTTTAAGCATAGCTTAATATAGTATTTAAGTAAATGGTCTAATTCTACATAATTATTGCACTAAACTGTCTTTTTTGTTTTTTAAGGTGTTTAAATAAGCTCGGCTAATTCAAGACACTAGCCTCTTGTGCATCTGAGTGCTTGAATTTAGTAGCTTACAGCATTATTTATGAAGGAAAAATATATAAATATGAAGTACCTCATGTTGAATGTTATTGTACTGTATTTTTAATGTAACAGTGCAGATCTTGTTAGACACATGAATGTGTATAATCATGTTAAATGCAAATAAAAATAAAACTGGTTCATAGATTTGTTTTCCTTAGCATTTTGTAGGTCCTTTGAAATAGTAAAAACATCATTCTGGCACTTTTGGTGCCACTACATTTTACAGAGATGGTTTTGCAGGAGCATTTGTTTGCTAAATATTCACGTATCTTTGATACCTAAAGAAGTAAAAATTTGAGGCAAAAGCATAAGAGAACAACGAATATGTTAATCATTTGCATTGTTCAAAGCTTGACTGTTGAGATAATGAGAGGGAGTGAAGGGATGCATTTATATTCCCCTTATGGAATTTGTGGTTGGCTGGCATTCTGATGCTATAGTTGCTCAAATGTCTGTGGCTCTCGCTGTACTAAGGGGGTGTTGATACATCTAGCTTTAGGTGTGACCAGTGCTGTTTGTTCCTGCTGTGTTATAATAGCTTAAGTGTAGGAATAAAAAAAATAAATGTCATATTAGACTTCTGAATATAATTTTTATGTGCTCAACTAGTTTGCCGTTACATTGCCCCGTATCAAGTACATATATACACATACACATTCATACATAATTATGTACACACATACAAGTTTTTTTCTTTTCAGCTTTCAGTTGCAACTCTGTGTGTTTGCTTAACCACTTCATCTACTCAGGGTTCAGTTCCTATAGCATATCTGCTCAAAGGATTTTTGAAATTATTCCAAAGAATAAGGCAACTGGAAATACCCATTCTCATCAGCTTAATTACAGATACAACCTGAATTACAAAGATCTTTAATCCTGGAAAGTCTTAGCCATTATCTCTTCTTGGTTGCTATTTAAACTTAATCCATATATGTTTATTTTCAGTATCCCAATACAATTGGAAATGATCCCCCTTTGTTGGCACTCAGGATCAACATGTCACTGAGATTACACTTTCTTCCCACCTGACTCTGTGGCTTGCCGACAAAACCAAACCTGGGGAGAAAACAGGAAGGAGGAAAGCTTTCCTGAGGAACTAAATGGTATGAAACTTGGAGGCCAAAACATGCAAGTTGCCCTGAAAACCTGTGGTTATCATCAGTGTTCGTTAGAGTAGGGCTTTGCATGCCTTTGAGATGCTTCAGTAAAGATGACTACACTTGATTTCTAATTAATACATTTCAACATTTTTTCTGAACCATTTATGTTTATTGACCGACTACTCCCTTTGCTCAATACTTCATGTTATCCTCCCCTTTTTAGACTATATCATCTAACAAAACTAAAATGGGAAATTTTCAAAACAATATCCTCATTTATTTTCATAACTAGCATAAGCACTGGTGAGAAGAGCTTCTCAACCAAGAAATTGTCAGGTAGGTGAGATGCAAATATTTGTGAGGAAGAAGAGATGAAGATGATGGTGACGTCATACACCAAGCAGTGTAAGACACTAGCAGCAGTAGTTCGGTTGCTGAAGAATCTTTGGGTACATTTTCTCAACTTGAGCATTTCTGTCTGTTGCTTCTTCTGAACCATTTTTGAGGGAGGGCAGTGGGGAGTTTGTATTTCCTATTTATGCAGACCCTAACCTTATAATCATTGTTTTCTATTTTGCCTCTTTACTTAAATGTCCATTGGACAGGAATTTTACCAGCAGATACTGCTGTTTCATACTCGGCCATCTAAAAAGTCCCTAACTTTAAGATAACGTAGTTAAACAAAACACCCGCTCTTTACTTTGTCAAATCTGTGGTTTTACTAAATCTGTGTACAAGACATAATTAAAGTTACCTATGAGACTACCGGTACTTAAACATTAGTTTACTCCTTGTGATTTCTCTAAGCTGCTCTGGGTAGTAACCAGTCTAATTGGTGTGAAGGAGGGACTGTGCGTTAGACTTCCAGGATGATGTCCTTTTTCACTTCATGTAACAACAGTACAGAAAATTATTGCAAAATTAAGGCATGTTTTTTGTTTTTATGACTTTGGTGAACAGTTTAACAGATTCTCTCTTTTACATCAATTTACTTTAAAGTAGGGAAATTATACCTGAAAAAATGTAAAAATAAGTCATACTAGTGGCCTTGTTAATTTTAACATGAAGTGCTGCATTAAATCTTTATGAGCAGCATATAGCATAAAGACCATTTTGTGAGAAACCAGAAAAGTCTATGAGATAATATTTTGATATGTAGCAGTCTTTAGTATGGGGCTGTACAATTTGCATTTTCCTTCCTAAAGCATATTAAAAAAGTCGATAATGACTATTTAAGGCAGCTGCAAAATAATCTTTCCAAGCTTGAAGCGGAGGATAACACCTTCTGCTATACAGTAGAATACCTGAAAATGTACTTTTGAGAGACGTTCTATGCATCTTATAGAATTTTCATTTTTGTGCTTGTCTTAACCAGCTCTAAACTTGTAAATTATTTCAGCACCCCTTTATAATAGTGCTGAAACAAATCGGGACACCTGAGCCTTAACAATTTAACATTAAGGAAAAATTCCAATTCTAAGAATATTTGGAGGCATTAATGGACTAAAGAAAAGTTAGTGTTTCCTGGATAATTTAGCTCCCCAGAAAAGACATAAGGTTTAACAAATCATTCGAAGAATTAACCCAACGTTCATTCATTCATCCATCATTTATTGATCCTTCCCCTCATCCCAGGCAGTAAGACAGGTGCCAGGGAGTCAGAGACCAGTAAGATATGGTGTGTGCTTTCAGAAGTCTGGTCCAGTGTAGTGCTGCGCTGCTGTTAGCACACAGAATCATGGATTGCTGGCCTCCACCCCAAGAAATTCTGATTTGGTGTGTCTTGTGTGGAACCTGAGAAATTGCCTATCCATTGAGCTTCCACAAGATGCTGGTGGTGCTGTCTGCAGATCATACTTTGAGTGGCACTGATCTAAGTGAGTGGTGTGTAGGGGAGGGGCCTGTACAGGAATAAATCAGTGGTGCTAAGGGGTAGTAGAGAAACACCTTGGCTACTAGGAGCACTAAAAAGGGGCATCTAGATTGGCCCCGTGGTGGAAGAAAAAGTGTTACTTGAGCCGGATTTTGAAGGATGCCTTAGAATTATCTAGTGAAGATTGGTGATGCTAGTTGGAGGGAGCGGGGAGGAATGAAGGGTATTCCAGAGGAGAAACAGTAGAGGGGTAGATTGGCAAGCAGAGGAGAAACAGTAGAGGGGTAGATTGGCAAGCAGCTCAGTATGGCTCAAGTGGAGGGTACATTTGGAAGAACGAGGCTCCTACTGTGTGCCAGGTTGGAGCAAGATCATGAACTAGGCAGGAACATGAAGTCTTCATCTGTTCGGCTAAATTATCTGGCTTTTATCCACAGAATAAGGCAATGACATTGAAGGGATTTGAGTTAGACAAGACAACAATTTTGTGTTTTAGAGACATCTCTGTACTCTGGGAAGGATAGACTGGATCAGACTAGAGGCAGGAGGAGCAGTTAGGACTGTGAATAATACAAATGACGACCAAAGAGGGCCAGGGAATGAAGAGAAGGGTGAAGATTCTAGAAACATGGAGGGGCACTCCCCAGCGTGCAGTGGCTGTAAGATCCAGTTAAAAGGGGGCTTGCTGAAGTTGGAATGAAACTTCTTGCCTTACCTTTATCCTTATGGAGAGGGGAAAAAAACAGTTTTTTAACTCAGCCGTCTTCTGTAGGTACTTGTTTTATGGATACCCATCCTTAATTCTAAGATTCTTTTAGGAAGAGAGAACAAGAGAGTTGATGTAGTGTAGTGGTTACTATCTGAGACTCTGGAGCAAGACTGCCTGGACTTGAAGCTTGGCTCTAGCTGCGTGTGACTTCAAGCAAGTTGCTTAACCTCTCTGAGCCTCAGTTCCCTCAAGAAAGCTGCCAGTAATAACAGTGCTTTCCTCCTAGGGTTCTTATGATGGTTACATACATTAATATTTCTAAAGCGCTTATAACAGTACCTGGCAGATAGGAAGTGCCATGTAAGTGTTGATTAAGTGAAGCAAAATTTAACAGGCCACAAATTAAACCCATGCACTTTCTCCATATGCCTTTATGAGAACCAGGTTACTTTTACTTGATACACACTTTTAACAAGTTGTCAATGCAGACAGCTAAAAAGAGTCAGTTTGTTGCTGTTCTTTTAAATTACTGTGGTCAATAGCCCGGGAGTATATAAAGCTACAAAGAGCTGTATTGTTGAGGAATTCTCATATTTTAACTGAATTTCTAACAAGTATTTCAATTTTGTCATGTTAATGAGACAAATGGTATAGATGGATTCTAGCACATCAGATGCCTTGTATGCTAGGGAATTGTCTAGGGTTCCTCAGCAAATTACTCTATAAAGGCTGACCATGAGAGTGCATGATGAGTTTTTGAGAGACGTTTTGAGGACATTTTCCGAGAAAATTCTCTTTGCAGGTAAAAGAATATCCCCTTGACTAGTTCTGCTAGAGTCAAAATACGCTCCTTTTTCTTGGTTTACAGTCTTAGACAGTTTTGGATATAACCCCTTCTCCAAATATTTGGGGATTAAAATCAGCTTTAGCATTGAAATTATTTGTTGTGTGTTGAAAGCCGGTTTGACCTTTATCATGAGTGGTATGAATATTACAGGGAATATTTGAATTGTTTTTATTCAAGCAAACTCAGAGTTGCCAGTACTCCTGGCACACCTGTGTTGGCCAGAAGTACTGGCAACTCTGAGTTTGCGTGTCCCCATTGTTGTTGGCACTTCACCTCCCTTCTGTTGCCTTCCCTGTGAGTGTCGCCCATCTGCAGGTTCACCTAGTCCTGGGCCAGGGCTGGGACCTCATTGGACAAGGAAGTTAATCCTGGAAGTTAATTCCAGGTCCCTTGTTCAGGGCTGGATTCTCTGTTTTACAAAATAAGCCTTCAGAAGGTTCATCCCCCAGAGATTCTCCCTCAGGAGCCAGTCACCGTTATATGAAGCTCAGCAGGTGTGTGGGGATTCTGATGCATATGAAAGGTTGAGAACCCCTGGTGTAGGCACACCTCCTGTAACCTTCACTCACTCACGTGGACATCTGTCTTCAGCACCCTGTTCCCTGCTGGGGCCTCTGGCACCACACACTCCCAGAAATCAGTCTGGTGCCATGAACCGTAGAGCTGACCCTCAACAAAACCACAGTCTGCATTAGTGGATGAAATAAACCAGGGGTATCAGAAGGCCCAGCCTGTGACTCCCTAACGTCTTGACCCTGACCTCTGCTGGTTGATCTCAGTCTGTCGGTCGTCCTGTATCCCCAGCCCTCCATCTGCACTTCAAAAGCCCAGAGATCCAGTCCTTTCAGCAGTGTTCTGGTGCCAACTCTAGTCTACTTGACCATGCACCTACTTAAGTTTTGCTCACCATTAACTGGTCTCAGTGCTGAGCCTAGTTTGGGACTCTAGTTCTGAGCCCTGTCTCTGTAACCGTTCCACTTCCTTCAGATATGTGCTGGCCATATCCACGTCCACTCACCCTGCAGCGTCTGCTTTCCCAGCCTCCAAACCCAGGCTGATATTCCTGCCCACTGGTCTTGACAGAGCTCCCTGCCCAGCCTGTTCTATAGCCCCCACTCCCTGCTCTTTTCTTCTTACCTCTGACCTGACTCCCAGAATGGCATACTTAAAATACACTTGTGACAGCTTTCTGTTGCCCAAATAATGCATAACAAACATATAAAACCTCGGTAGCACACAGCAATACACTTGTGCTCCTACATCTAGGAAAAGCTGTGGGTTGTCTGGCAGCTCTGTGGACTTGACTGGGCTCACTCACATGTGTGAGTTGGCTGCCTTTGCTTCAATTGTCACATCTTCCAGCAAGCTAGCCTGGGCATGGCCTCATGGCAGTGGCTGAGGCACAAGAAAATCACCTGCAATAGGAAAAAACATGCAGGGCCTCTTGAGGCTTGGGCTCAGAACTCATATACCATCCCTTATGGTGTGTTCTATTGGCCAAAACAAGGCACAAGGCCACCCAGATGGAAGGGGTGGGGAGTTAGACTCTACCTCTTTACTGAGAAGTGCTGCCATGTCGTGTAGCAAGGGCTGTGGATAGAGACAGGAGTGTCCTATTGGGTCATTTATGCTATCAGTTGGCCACAGCACTTCACCTGAGTGTTAGAGGTGCCCACATGTAGACACTGCTCCTTTCCAACCTAACCCCCAGACTCAATGTCACTTGAAGTTACCCACAGAGAATCTACTTGCTTAAAAAGCCTTAGTGAACATGAAGATTTTACTGAAGATTTTGTAGGAGAGAGGAAGAGGAATCTCTTTCTCATACTCACAGTGTAAACTGCCCAAACATCCATTTGTTCAGTCTCCTCCCCATGTTACCAGTTGGTTCTGCTAACCAGAGTTGCTTCTTGGCACCAATCCCCCAGGCACAGCTGTATCTTCTCATCAGACTACATCTCATCCTCTAGCTCCAGCTCCTCAAACTGGACCCCTCACCTGGAGTTAGTATACACCTCGTTAGATGGAATATTTTCATCTTGTCACTTACAACATGACTTCCACTCTTGTATACTTCCCAGTTCGCATTGCTGTACAATTTTACTTGGAAGACCGGGCCCTAAGAAAGCAAGAAAAGGTTGTGGATAGGAAGGAGCCTTTCCCTCTGTGTTTCTTCATCATTATGAACAGCAACACCACTAGGAAACCTTAGATGGTCCGTGAGCTTCTTCCAGGTACAAGAAGATGGGGAGAGACTAAGTGTTGGCCCTCAGAGGGTCAGCAAGGAAAGAGCGAGTTGTACTTTGATATAACAGCTCAGCCAACACTTGGGATCAGGGGGAACTGAAGAAAGAGGGTTGGCTGGAGGAGGGAGAAAGGATGGGGTCTCAGATAAGCAGGAAATCTCACACTGCTTCTCAACCTGGAGCTTCTCTCCCATTTCGTCATCTTTTCAGGAATCTCTGACCTGGACCAACTCACAGTGTTTGACCTGGGGAAGCTCAGCAGGTGGAAAAGTTTAGGATAAATCCACCAGCCAGTGGCCTGGACACATCACCTATACTCCTAAGGCAAGGACTGTTTGGCAGGGACTTGCTTAATCTGCTCTGCATTTTGTGACCGTATCACTAAGTCCTCATCAGTAGAACAGGTTTCTTATGTGGCCTTTCCTACACTGCTTTGTCACCTCACATGTGCATATTCGTAAGTTAGCTCTTTACTCTCCAGTCTTTGGGGAAATAATGCCATTGATCCTGCTTCCATCCCGTTTTTCTCTGAAGAACCCTTCCCTCACCAATGCCCCTGGAGGAAAGCCCTGGCTGCTTTCTCTCTTTCCTCTCCCACAGTGCAGGAAGTTTTAACTGCTGGAGTGTTCCAGATCCTGAATTCCTTACTGAGAAATTGTACTTGGTTACCATTAGTAATCAGTCAGAAACTTGATTGCTGAAAGAGTTGTTAAATCACTCCACACCTTCCCCAAATTTCAAATTTATTTGCCACGTGAGTCTATCAGAAATTGAGAGAGAAGCAGCTTATGCCATTTCATTTGTTTACTCTTCCAACGTCTATTTTCCTTAAAGAAATACCCAAGTGGAACAATTGTAATATACTTTAAATATTTTCATGTTCACCAATTAGTGTTGTTACCCCTTATAAAAGTTCCATGACTATAGGTATAGTTTGAGTTGGGGGTAACATTCAGGGTGAATGGGAGCCACATGACTTCCCAGAGATTGGCTGTCATCCATCCCAATCAGGAAACCAGGGCTTCAGAAATAAACCCAAATATATACAGTCAACTAATGTTTGACAAGGGAGCCAAGAATACTCAATGGAGAAAAGACAGTCTCTTCAATAAATGGTGTTGGGAAATTGGACAGCCACATGCAAAAATGAAACTAGACCCCTTATCTTACACCATATACAAAAATTAACTCAAAATGGATTAAAGACTTAAATGTAAACCTGAAACCATGAAACTCTTAGAAGTAAACATTGGAAAAAAGCTCCTTGACATGGATCTTGGCAAGGATTTTTTGGATATGACACCCGAAGCACAAGCAACCAAATAAAAAATAAATGGGACTACATCAAACTAAAAAGCTTCTGCATAACAAAAGAAACAGTGAACAAAGTGAAAAGACAATCTATTGAATGGGAGAAAATATTTGCAAACCATGTATTTGATGAAAGGTTAATATCCAAAATATATCAAGAACTCATACAACTCAATGGCAAAAAAACAAATAATCCAATTAAAAATGGGCAAATGACCTGGATAGACAGTTTTCCAAAGAAGATAAACAAGTGGCCAACAGGTACATGAAAATGTGCTCAACATCACTAATCATTAGGGAAACGCAAATCAAAACCACAGTGAGATATCACCTCATGCCTGGTAGAGTGGCCATTATGGAAAACATAAGAGATAACATGCTGGTGTGCATGTGAAGAAAAGGGAATCTTTGTGCACTGTTGGTGGGAATGTAAATTGGTACAGCCACTATAGAAAACAGTATGGAGATTCCTCAAAAAATTAAAAATAGAACTACCATATGATCCAGCAATCCACTTCTGGGAATATATCCAAAGAAAACAAAAACACTAACTCAAAAAGATATCTGCACTCCCATGTTCATAGCGGCATTATTTACAATAGCCAAGACATGAAAACAACCTAAGTGTCCGTCAAGAGATGAATGGATAAAGAAGTTGTGGTATATATATACACAATGGAATATTATTTAGCCATAAAAAAACAAGGAACTCCCACCATTTGCAACAACGTGGATGGACCTTGAGGGCATTATGCTAAGTGAAATAAGGCAGACAGAGAAAGACGAATACTGTATGATCTCACTTATATGTGGTATCTTAAAAAACAAACATTCAAACTCATAGAAAAAGAGATCAGATTTGTGGTTAGTAGAGGTGGGAGGGAAGGGAAGGGGGAATTGGATGAAGGTGGTCAAAAGGTACAAAATTCCAGTTATGAGACAGATAAGTACTGGCAATGTAATGTAAAATATGATGACTGTAGTTAACACTGACGTAAAATATGTGAAAATTGTTAAGAGAGGAAATCTTGAGTTTTCACCACAAGGAAAAATTTTTCTTTCTTTTTTTTGCCTTCTTTTATTATTGTATCTATAGGAGATGGTAGATGCAAACTAACTTATTCTTGTAATCATTCCCAATATATTAAGTCAATCCATTATACTGTACACCTTAAACTTATACAGTGAGATATGTCCATTATATCTCAATAAAACTGGAAGAAATAAAGAAACCTGGGGCTGAATTTGAGCACCTCGCAGATCAAACCTCTTTCCAGGCACAGAATGTTAGAGCTTCTCATCCTCTTTTCTCCCTCCTCCCACTGCATTCAGGGGAATGCACTTCTCCATTAAGAAAACACCCCAAGAAAGCATAACTAAGCAGAGTGAACTGCATCCATTTCTAATAAGATTCCAGTGTACAGATTTACTATATGTGCAAGAAAACTCTATTTGGGGGTATTTTGGGGGATGTTTGTGGTGGGTTTTATTGCCTTTCTTTAATATTTCATTTATTCAGCCACAGTTAAGAAGTCAGGTGGGAAATGAACTGAACTCTTCCCTGTAATTACAAAGAAACACCCATCTTTTCAGGTAAACAGTTATTATATTGATAAAACCAAATCTTCCATATATGCAAGTCACCTTGGCCTCCAGCTCAAGAAAGCTTCAGAAATGAACATGGATGTGACTAGAAACAGGATCCTGCAAGCAAAATAAATCAGGGGTGGGGGAGAGAGAGAGCGTGTGAGTGCCTTACCACTTCCTCTGAGATGCAAGTCTTTGGAAGAAGGGTGGAGGAAAGGAGTCACTTCCCTTGGGTGGAAGAAGTTATGCCAGAGTAGTGACAAGCCGCCAGGGATAGGGGAGGTGGCTCTGTCAGATCTCCCTGGTCTGCCACCCACACCCTGTCAGGACCTTTGTAGGTTTGCCAAGCCTTTTGCTAGAGTCCCATGAATGACCTTCTTAGGTCTGTTCCTCTGGGGCTTTTTGGCTTCTGGGCCTCTAAATAGAGCCCAGAGTGCAGGCCAGATCTGCCAGCCATTCAGGGTTGAGGAGTGAGGCGAGAAACCAGGCCATTCTCGTCTCCTCCCTGTGAAGTACTGCCCTTAGGCCTTGTAGCAGCTGAAAATATTATGAGCTTTGCCCTTCACCAGAAAGTACCATGTCTAGCTCATGGAGGCCTCGGACGTACCTGGAGTCCAGAGAATGGTGTAGAAGTTTCTTTACTGCTCTGCCCACCCCTCAGGCTGGGTGAAGTCAGCCTCACATGGGGAGCCTCATAGAGGTCTCTTGGCTTGCATGCATCCCTCCTTCTTCTTCTACTCTTCTCGCCTCAATGGCATCATCCCACCATCACTCACTCGCCTCTAGCTATAGCCCTTGAACTTGGCAATCCATCTCATTTCCTGACCACCCCCATCCCCACATTCATCAGTGAAGATGTTGAAGGTGAGGGAGCTTTTCTCTTGCAGAACTGCGTTCACCTCTCCTGGCCAAAAGACCACTTCACAATAGATGGGAGAATAGGGAGGGACAAAGCAAGTGAAGAGCAGGGGGATACCAGGTCGTCACAGTAATGAAGATGGGTGAGAACAAAGAGGTAAATGTAGCCAGACACCTGATCACCAACCCATGGACAAGAAAAGACAAGACAAGTGGCTTCTTACGGCCTAAATAAATAAAATGAGACAGTTGTTGGGCTTTGCCATGTGACTGCCTTTTACACAGGGACTGTGCAATCTTCCCAAACTCCTGCTAAGATACCCTGCTTAGAAAAACAAATTACAGTGTGGGGCCAGAATGCAGTCTTTCATAGGTCATTATCAGAACCGGTCTCTTGTCAATACCATGCCTGATTGGGAGCAGCTCTCAGAATCATTTAGTTTCTCTTGTCAGGGGAAGCTTTTTAACTGCTTCCTGCTGTCCTGTCATTTTGTGCTAACCCCAAAAGGCAGTGTTAAATTGATGTCATCTTTCCAATTTCTTCCCAGAAGCATTTTCCCTTCTGGTTAACAATGGAAACATTTGCGCAATAATCGAGGGAGAAGAGTGGCCAAACATGAGTGCTGTGACAACCCCTCACTGGGATGAATGCATTTATTTATCTGTGGGTTCCCATCACTCTGGGTGACACAAAGAAGAGTACATTTCATTCAGGTAGCAAGACAAGTAAAGAAAAATCAAGAAGTAAAATAAAAGCAAGCCCAAACCAAGAAGAAACCCATTGCCTATAGTCAAGAAGAGGATTCGATTTGAGACTACTGTAAAATTACCACCAAACAAAATATTGAAGAGAATGTTGATAATCATTGAACTGGGATACGTGGTTTTTACTGGACAATCTACATTTGTGTATGTTTGAAAATTTCCATAATAAATAATTATTTTAAATTGTGGTTGGAATTGGATCAAAAAGCTCATACATGGCACATGGTTCCTAGGCAGAGACCATTTTCCTCCTCACTTTAATTTGCAATTCCAGCAGGACCCGTTCCAATAACTAACAGCTGAAAGCAGGTTGAAGGTGAACCTGTCTTGTTTTAGATGCACATGTGGAAAAAGGCTTCTCTGTGATCAGCCCACCTTTGGCATCATATGACGTAGACTAAGGTTTTCACAAATGCTGGACTTCTGAATTTTAAAATCTAAATGATGCATCCCCTCAAATGCAGGGATTGACATTTATATTTAGCTCCTTAAATGAAGACTCCTACTTCATAAAAATTCCTAATCAAGTGGGAAAGCATTCTAAATTCTTGATCTTTGTTAATCATGTCTGGGAGAAGCCTGAAAGTTTAGATCATGATTTTGTTAGGGCATTCTTACAGTTCCCCTGGTGGCAACATAATCTAATTTTAGCAAATTTTTAATTGCAAGTGCAGCGAGGGTTTACGTGCTTGGGAGTTGAGTCTCAGATATTCTGGCTTCTGGAAGTTGCACCACCATCCCCGCCACCTCAGACCCTCCATCTAGCCATGCCCAATCCTAACAGTTATAGGCTCCAGGGCAATTGTACAAATGGCTACCTACATATTATATGTCGAAATATTAAAAGTTATAAATCAAGCTAACAAACTGCTAAATAGAATGTATTCTGGCATTCTACCTTGACAAATATGATTTCATAGCAACCTGGCAGTCCAGGTTCAAATTTTAAATTCTCGGCGCCCCCGAGTTCTGCAGCAGGGAATGTGGTGGTTGAGGAGTGGTAGTCCCCAGCTCCTGGGATCCTGCCCATAGCCCACATCCTTTCTCTTTCAATCTCTGATTTTATGTCTCCTTAACCCATACATTCAACTTTGTCTATCCCAATCCAAAACCAAAGAGCTACCCTTTGGCCATCCCTGGGGCCTAGGGGTACACATACTGTTGGCATGGCCTGTCCTCATGAGGAAGTAGGCTTGAGGCCATGAGGACAGAGAATTCCAGGATCCCAGATACTATGTGATGCAGAGCTTGAAGCATGGGTTCTAGGCAGGCATGTCCCCTTGATTCATTTGCAAAGGATCCAGAGGATCCATGGGAAGGAACTTTGTCCCCTCCTCCTCTATCAGGCCCTAAATGTTAGAGTGTCCCCCAGGGCTCAGCAAAGAACCCTATAATCTTTCCTCTCGTACTTTCTTCCTAAATGATCTCATCTGGTTCCATGGTTTTATATCCTCAATTCATTCATTTGACAAATATTCATATTTCTAGGTACTGGGCATACAGTGGTGGACAAAAGAGACAAAAATCTCTGTGTCACAGAGCTTACTTTCTAGTGGGGAGACTGATGATGAGTAAGATGTGGCAGTTTTAAGCATGACCAGAAATTCTTTGTTACTCCATCCAATGCAAGGCAGGGTCAAATGTCTATTCTCTTAAACTTGGGTGATCTGTAGAGACCAGTGGAAGTGATGCTGTATGACTAACAAGGCTAGGTCATCAAAGGCTATGACCTTGGTCACTGGAAATACTCACTCCTGGAGCCTTGTATGGTCACATAAGAAATATACTACCCTGAGACCACCATGCTAGAGAGGTGATGTGTTGGAATTCTGGTCGACATTCCCAGCTGAGTCAATTCTTCAGCCCAGGCAGGAGACATGGGAGTGGGAAGCTTTCTTGAAAGTGGATCCTCTAGGCCCAGCTGTTCCAACCCTAGCCATTTATATCACTCCCAGCTGAGGCCCCAGACATTGGGGAACAGAGAGGGTCTGTCCTCGCTGTGTCTTTTCCAATACTGATCCACAGAATCTGTGAACAAAATAAAATGATTGTTGTTCACTCCACTAAGTTTTCGGGCAGTATAATGACTTCTAAATTTATGTCTTCAACCCAGACCTGAGTTCCAGGTTGTATGTTCAGCTGCCTTCCCACAACTCCATTTGGATCTCCTAGTGGGCATCTCAAAATGTCCACTTCCAAAATGAAAGTCTTGATTACCACCACTGCCTCCCAACAAAAAACAAAACAAACAAAAAACAACTTGCTCACCTTCCCAGTCTTAGTAAAAGTCACAACTCCCAATGTAAATGCTTTAGGCAGAGTCATCCTGGATTCCTTTTCTGTCACTTCCCATATCTATCCATTAGCAAATCCTGCTATTTTGACACTGAATATATATCTCTAATCTGTCCATTTCTCCTCCACTCCGCTGCATACATACTAGCCCTAACCACCATGGTCTCTTACCTGAAACAGCTTCCTAACACATTTCCCTGCATCTAAGCCTAGCCACTCTACTCTGTTTTTCAGACAGCAGCCAGGGAGATTTTTCAAAAACATAAATCAGGATTTCCAGGTCACGATTGTGCAATGAGTGAACACTTCAATGATTCTCAACAACCTCCCCCGCCGAGTTCTCTATGCAAATAGTAATGAAGGTTATATATTAAAAGTGAAAAATGGAAAAGACAAACCTGGGATTGAAAACAGAATAAACATGTCTAGGAAAAGGAAATGGAATGAAATAGTAGGTCCTAGAAAGGTATAAGTGCTCCATGAAATATTTCTTCTGAGGAGCCCCTTGCTTGAAGTCATAGGCTGGCAGTGGTTTCCCAAACTCATAAAAGGAGTTGGAAAAGAACCATCCCACTGCTTCCTTTGACTATAGCTCCCGGCAAGTGCAGGCATGGAGAGATGGATGGCACACACACAGCCTTGAGACCAGGAGCTGAGCCCCCACTGGCTCTGCAGCACTGTCTGTAGTCTAGTTCTGAATTGTGGGAGTGGAGGGCCAGGCGAAGACAACTGTGAAAGCATTAGACAGGGAGGGCTATGCACAAAAGGAAGGAGGTGTGTGTTGGGGAGGATATTCTGTTTAAAATAAGCCTATAAACTAAAAGTCCAGTACACATGAAATAATCTAATGCTAAGAAAAACAATAAAATAAAAAGTAAGAGTGTAAATTCACTCTTAGGAGATCTGTGCATCAGTTAGGTATTGCTATGTAATGAAATATCCCAAAACTCTGTTGCTTTAAACAATTAATTTAATAAAATATTCCAACAAAGACTTTCAGTATTATTAAGACCTATCTATCAAATAGATATATCTACTTGCACTAGAAAGAGAATCAGAATTTATGAATCACAGTCAAGGTTTTGGCATAAAGTCCGACAGACTTGGTGGGTGGAACAGTTGAAGCCAGAATGTAGGAGGTGGCATTGAGGTCAAGAGGGGAAAACAAAAATCACCATAAGTAAGGAAAGTTACTGGTCATTCTCAGTAACTGGGCTGGGAGAGGGGAGCAGAAATGTTAGGTTTAGTGTGAGAGCTTCAACTGGTAGGGGTTCCTTTGCACCATGGTAAGGATAGAGATATAGACTAAAATGGGGAAATACATTTCACTAAGGGACCATGCAACTTATTCTACCCACAAGCACGTACACACGCATGCATGCATGCACACACATGAAGAGAAATAGAGTCACTTCCATTCAGCTAGAGAGGTGAGCACCAGAGCTCAAGGAGTGGCTGGTGGCCCTGAGAATATGACCCACTGGAAGCCTCTTCAACACCCGTGCATCTGAGGGCGTCTGGGGGTGGAGGTTCAGGTGGCGGTGGCAGCAACAGCAGTAGCATCAGAGAGAACAGGTGCCCAGAACAGATCCATGCAGCGATAGCCATGTGGACCAGTGAGCTAAGAGAGGCAACTGCAGGTGACAGAGCAGAGGTTAGGAAGAATTAAACATGAGACAAAGAAGATGAGCCTCTGCCAACTCTGGTGACTGCTAGAGAGATACAAGCAAAGGGATGGGCTAAGATCCTGCCGTTTGGCTATGGTAGCTGATGAATCCATGGACTTTATAACAAACAGTCGAAGCTGCATTCTCTGGGAGCTGTAAGCTGGTAAGGCCAAGAGGACATTCAGATAATGCAAGAGATTGATCTGGAAGGAAACATATAGCTCTTTGAGCACTAACTTCTGGTTCTAAATCTGAAAAATCATTTGTGGCAGTCAGCCTCCAAAATGGCCTCCAATGATCCCCATGTCCTGGTATTCAAACCCCCACTGTGGGGTTCTGCAAACATTAAATGGTCTGATCTGTGAAACCAATAGGATATCGCATAAATAATGGTGTTTGATTTTATCGGCTAGGTCATACAAGACATCATAGCTTCTGAGCTCCTTTTTTGGATCACTCTGTGGGAAGCCAGTGGCCATGTGGTGAAGACACTCAAGTCATTCTGTGGAGAGATCCAAGTGGTGCAGAATTCGGGGGTCTTGATACCTGCCTAGTAAGTGAGCCATCTTGGAAGCAGACCCTCCAGCCCCAGTCAAGCCTTCAGCTGACTACAGCCTCAGCCCACATCTTGACTTCCACCTCATTAGAGACCTCAAACCACAACTACCCTGTTAAACTGCATCCATATTTCTGACCCACAAAAACTGCATGGGATAATAAATGTTTATTGTTTTTTAAGCCCCTACATTTTAGGGTAATTTGTTATGCCCCAAGAGATAACTAATACAGATTTTGGCACCAGAAATGAGGTCAGACAAAAGATCCTTTAAAGATGTTAAGAATGTGTCTTCTCACAGATTATTATGGATATAGTATTCTCATGGGTTTAAACCCCACTGGCTGGGATGACTCAGTCGGCTTTGTGTGACGCCAGCAGTCTATCCTGGGCTTGTAAACATGAGGGTGACAGGAATTGGAGAAAAAGAGAAAACACAAAACACTTTTCAAGCCTCTACCTGTGTCACATTTGTTTCTGCCCCACTGGGCAAAGAGAATCATATATCCAAGCACAGAGTCTCCTGGGAGGGTAATACTCAACGGCATGGGTATAGGCAGTTGTGATAAATTGGAGCTGTTAATATGGTTAATGTACCATGACAATCTACTAAGGTCTCTTTAAATATGTCAAGTTATAGGAAAATGTTCAAGATGACAAATCCCTTATTCACATGTCCCTGTTTTCCATAGCTGTTTAATCTAATCCCATTTTTCTTAAGTTTTAATGAGTGATTCCTTAAATGTACACAGAATTTTTAATATTAAATCCTTTCCAATGCGTTTGGCCAGTTTTCACACCAAAATCCTTTCGAGTTACCTTCTTTCATCAGTTGCCAGAGGCTTCCCCTAAGCTTTGATGTGCTATCTAATAATGAAAACCTGACTGCTTACAAATACTGTTTTTTAAATGCCATTAAATTGTTTTTTAGGACTGCAGATCACTGCTCCCAGCACACACATTCCTAAGTTCTTTTTCTTCCAAAAGCAAAAGGGAGATTCAAAAAAGAAGATGCAGTGCACGGGATGTTTGCTAGCATAAACCCCATGATTCTCTCTCCCCCCAGTTGGAAGGAAATGCTATCCACCTTCCCTTAATGGTAGCTCTTTGCCCTTTGAAGTCCAACTGCCGTTACTGATTTTGTACTGAATGTTTCTTTTGCAACATTTGTACCTGTCGGATTAGCATGCTTATATTGCATATGCTTTCTTTTCCTTTTTATTAATTTTAACGTTGATTTTAATTTCTTTCCAGTCCCATTTCAAAAAATCTTAGATCACAAAATTTTAAAAGCATATTTAAGCAAAACTTAATGGTGTTTTAACTCAACTCCAAACAGAGTGGCAGAGTGGTTTCATTACATTGATATGTATTGCAGAAGGAATCCCTTGTTGTAGAAAGCAGTAGGAGAAAAAGATTCGTGAGTTATGGGTCTTGAAAGTCTACATTGGATACTCGTGGGAAAAGGTGCCCCACTTAGTGCAGTCAGCCCTCTTCTTTGAAGGCTTTCTGAGTTTAAAAGGCATGGGATTAGGTCTATTAATGTTTTTGATATGGAGTGTGAGAAACCATTAGTACTTAAAACATTGGCATTCTTGGATCTGACATTGTGATTTCAAGAATTTTCAAGCAAGTTGAAACTTCAGGGCAGTTAGAAATTTGTAACTTTGTTGAGGCAGGACATTTAATCTGAATGTGCTGTGAACATAGCTTTTGGGTAAGAGTCACTCAACCCAGTGGGGCCACCTCATCATCCTCATCTCATTCCATCATTACCCACTGGAAACTCCTTTGAAGTAATGGTAGTAGATAGGTTGTTAGCCCACAATGGTTGCATCCATCTCCACTCTCCACCTTTCTCTTGTCCCCTTCCTAACAATCCTTGATGTTGTTTCAGGTTTCCACTTCTGCTTTCCTATTACAGCTCAAGGTGGCCCTTGACTGGATTGGATCCAACCATAGCGATTGGTTTCTGGGTGACCAAGTGACTTAAAACAATACAATCAAGGCAACCTTAGAAGATCTGTGTATCATTTAGCTGTTGCTATGTAACAAACCACCCCAAAACTCAGTTGCTTTAAACACTAAGTATTTGTTATAACTCTACAAGTCAGCTGTGTGGTTCTTCTGATCTCAGTTGGGCTTTCCTATGTGTCTGTGGTCAGCTGCACGTCAGGAAGTGGCTCTGCTTCTCCAGGCTGGACTCTCTCCTGTGTATGGAGGTCAGTTGGTTATGTGTATGGAGGTCGGTTGGCTGTAGCTGGGTCTAGGTTGGTCTCAACTGAGATGGCTTGTCTCTGCTCTTTGTGGTCTCTCATTGCCCATAAGGGAAGTAAAGGCTTGTTCTTATGGTGGAGACAGGACTCCAAGTGGGAGTGAAAATGTACAATTTTCTTGAGGCCTAGGCTCAGAACTAGCACCTTGTCATTTCCACCAAGTTCTATTGACTAAGGTAAGTCATGAGGCCAGCCCAAATTCAAGGGGTAGAGAAATAGACTCCACTTTATGATGAGAGGAACTACAAGCTCATGTTGCAAAGGGCATGGTTTCTGGGAGAGGTGGAGAATTGGGGCCATTTTTACAGTCAGTGTACCTGAGTCAGAGTGAAATGTCAAGATCAAGATTGACTCGCTCTCTCTGTCTCACTTCTGGATATCAGCAAGGAAGTAGACGGAAACTCTCACAGCTGCTTGCAGCCTTCTTGCTATCCCGAGGGAAGCCAGCCTAGAACAAGGACAGCATGTGGGGGGAGACAGAACCAAAAGAATTGCAGAAGAAAAGTGCCGCAGCCTCATGATCGTGTGGATATCGGGATCAAACCAGCACTCCTCCTGGACTTTACAGATATGCATGCCAGGAAATTCTGATATCCTTTGAGCTTGTGTGATTAGCGTTTTCTCTTTGGAACAAAAAGACACCTAAATGATTTTCTTCTTTTTTTTCTCTTTTAAAATTGCTCCTCCTCCAAGAAATTCAGCTGCTGGTGCTTTTGTGGAAGTGAAGAGAATGCAGAGACGTGTAGGAGACGGTTCTTAGTCAGAAAGCCAAAGTTTCATATAAATTAAAGAGTGAAATATCTTATTCAACAGAAGTTCACATCTGTGACTTTAATCCTATATTTATGGAATATTTAAGAGTCTGAACTGGTCACTTAAAATTTTTGGTTATAATTTACTGTCTCTTATGGAAAAAATTACATGTTTCAGTAGACAATTACTCAAGCTGTTCTTTTTTTTTTTTTTTTTTAATTATGTCTTTTGAAATCTCTCTCAGTTTATTTTCTCTCTATTCTCACCAGTCAAGATTTTGTTGACCTCTGTGTTCTATGGCTTATATTAAAAATACTATTGGTGTGTTGAATATGCTTTTCTTTAACTATACACAATCCTTCATTATTCCAACAAAAATTTCTAAGGGACGTTGAACTTACGCTGTCCTCACGCAGTGTGAGAATTATAGCTTTAACAGTATTGGAAAATTTGGAGATTCACAAAGGACCTTTCCCAAGTGTCGAGGGTCTACTCTACTCACCATTTAAACAATAAATGGATATATAAAGCTTAGTGTAGTCACTATTGGGCAAATAATGTATTAATGGTTTCTAGTTCCAGTGGAAAGAACTCTGGGAGGAAGGCCAGGCATATAGCTTCTAAACCCAGTTGTGCTACTGAATGGCTGTGAAGCCTCAGACAAGTCACACGATGACTCCCTAGGACAGTTCCCTTGTTGATTAAATCAGAATCACTCTTCATTTTCATTTACTCATAGATTTCAGCAAGTTCAGGTGAAGAATAGGTAGAAGCACTTTTGATTGACTTGAACTCAAGATGCAAGAAGTTTAGAGTACAGTATTAACACCAACAGTAGCAGTAAAGCATGTAGTACAACTATGAAAACACAAGGGTATCATTTTCACTCCACTGTGATGGGAAATCAAACATGGATGGAAACACTCTAAAAGGGCCTGGAAATCATACACAATCTCAGATCTGCCCTAATTCTCAGGAAGAAAAATTAGTTTGGTAGAACAACCATCCCAAATTTTGCATCAAGTTTGTGTTAGATCTAGTCTAGAGAAAGTTGTCAGTGTTTCAAAGACAAAGGACTAATATCAAAGGATGTCTGAGGATTTCCACATTAGCTTGATAATTTACAAGTTTTCCCCTAAGCAAGGCAGTCATGTACTACTGTGCAGTTTGTATACTGCACAACATCAGAGAATACTGTTTACATAGTCTGTGATGTGAATGGTTCCCTGAGGCCGTATGCAGGCACAATATACACACCTATATGTGGCATCCCTGCACTTAGGTCCCCTGTGTCTTTTGTTAATTGGGTTGACAAAAGTCCTATCCAGTTTCAGAAGCTATGTATCTACTTTCTCTGGCTGTTCAGTTTTCCAGCATAAGCTTTTCCCTATTAAGGAAAAAGCGGGTCTAGAGCATCATTACACTTTAGTTGCCCCAAGTCTAAGGACCCAATCCCTGAGGTCTTTTTCCATCAAGCTGCTCCCAGGGGGCATGACAATAGAGGGCTGGAAAAGGGGAGGGACAGCATCCATCTCAAATCAACCAATCAGCTCTTCCTCCCATGGGCTGTTATCAGCCAAATGCTTGCCATTCCTCTCCTTCCTGAGAGCAGTGTTTCTTCATCCCAGTAAAGCCTGTTTGCTTAAATATTCACCAAGCCCTTCCCATTTTCAATAAATCAGCTCCGCTAATACCTGTCACTGCTAATGGAGTCTCTTTGCCCCACTCTCTTTTCATTTCATCCACTCTTAAGGAACACTTACTTTGCCTTCCCAGATAATAACAATAATGGTAAATGATGCAATTTACTGAGCACTTACTCAGTGCCCGGCACTGTGCTTTCCCTCCCCCCATTTTAAGGATGAGAGAATTGAACTGGAAGACATTAAGTTGGTTAGGTCAGAACTGGCACAGGATCCAGGGTGTGTCCTTTTCAAGGCCTTTGCTCTCAGTCACGTCATTGGGGATTTCATGACTCTGACTTGGCCTGGGGCAGAGGAGAACCAGCTCTGGACCAAGACATGTGGGCACCAGGGCAAGCTCATAATGTCTTTCCTTCAACATGGTGTCCTTTAAGTATTGGGTCAACGTTGACTTAAAAAAGAGTGTGTTGTAGGGTGGAGTGGGAGGCCATTGGTGAAAGTTCTCAGTCTCTCCTTGGTTGTCTCAAGTTATTCACTGTAAGCCCCAACCTGCCTCCCCACTCAACAATACCAAAGCCACGTGGTCAGGTCCTACTGCTGTAGAGGGCAAGTCAGTGACAGAGGTGGCTTGATTACATTAAGTGCCCACACTGGCTCTGCACTCACCCGTGTGATCTGCTTTCGATGGGACAGTAGCAAATGAGACACAAGCAGGGACTTGAAAAGCACGTATACATTTCTACTCCTCTCTTCAGTCCCTACTACTGCTGAGAGAACAAGCCCAGGCTACCCTGCTGGAGGCACCTGAGAAACACATGGAGCAGAGGCAAGTCATCCCATCTGAGGCCATTCTAGAGCGGCCAACACCCAGCTGACTAGTTAGCAGACACTGGACCCACGAGCAAGTCATGAGATCAGTCAAGCCCAGCCCAGATCAGCAGAACCACCCGTGAAACTCATGGCAAATAATAAACAGCTATTTTAATCCACAGGTTTTCAGGTTGGTTATATAGCAGTAGATACTGGAACAGTGACTATGGGTTTTTAATGGACTATAGGCATCGAAATATCATCCCCAGGTGACCCTTGGATGCACAGATGTTTTACACGAATAAGCTGCATATAATCTTTAACATTTACCTAAGGCCACCCATGCAGCCCATGACTTTACTGAGGCTGCTTCTTGCTGAGGCCAGATAATATTTGCTTCTCAGACCCCTGACCATTGGCTGATGCTTGCTGTCCACCCAGCATGTGTTAAGGTTATGCCTTGCAGCAAAGGTCAGCATCTTTGCTGAGGCATTCAGTTTTGCTTCTCCCTGTCTCCTCCATTCACCAGTGGACAAAGCCTCTGCCAAGGTGAAAGTCTTGTGAGGCTGATGCCTTAGGCTTCAAGCCACTGGCCTGGATCATCGCATTGATACCCAACTGCGAAATAGTAAAACTAAGCCCCACAACCAACACAAGCATCTGTAATTTTCTGTGTTCACAAGCCCATGCCTATGTTGCAGACCCATCCTAAGCTTCTCCACTTGTTACTGTCACCCACCAATTACACTCCCTCAATGTTCCTCAGAGTTCCTGGACCAGTTCTCCAGTTTCTCTAGTTTTTCAGGGGGGTGCCCGTGAAGAGCATCCCTCCTCCCCACCCAAGTTCTGAACCAACTGAGAAGTAAGATTTAAAAAATGGCAGATGGAGGTGGATTTTTTAAAATGAAGCTTATATTGGAGAACGTGGCTTATATGTGTGGGAAAGTAGGTTTCTGAATACTGAGCCTCAAGTTTGGACTTAATCACCCAGACGAGGTAGGATGCACTGGGTATGCTCCCTACTCAAGGGGCTGAACAAAATGCTTGCTTCTTGTAAGCAGCGTTTCCTGTGTCTGGAAAGCATTTCCCTCGTGTTGTTGTATGGATGGCTTTCTTGTCACTTAGCTTACAATTGACCTTCTGAGAGTGGTCTTCTCTGACCTGCTAAAAGCTCTCTATCACGTTACCCTATGTGGTGGTTTTACAACATGTCTACAAATTCTTTGACACTCCTCTTATCCTGAAATGGGGCCTATGTCCCTACCCCTCGAGTCTGGGCCAACCCTGAAGACTCTATTAAAACCAACAGAGTGCAGCAGAAATGACACTGCATAACTCACCTGACTTCTGAGGTCAAGTTATTTTTTTTTTTTTTTTTTTTATTTTTTTTTTTTATTTTTTTTTTTTGTGAGGAGATCAGCCCTGAGCTAACATCCGCCAATCCTCCTCTTTTTTTGCTGAGGAAGATGGCCCTGGGCTAACATCCGTGCCTATCTTCCTCCACTTTATATGGGACGCCGCCACAGCATGGCTTACCAAGCAGTACTTCGGTGCGCGCCCGGGATCCGAACCAGCGAACCCCGGGCCGCCGCAGCGGAGCGCGCGCACTTAACCGCTTGCGCCACCGGGCCGGCCCCTGAGGTCAAGTTATTAAAGGCAATTAGTTTCCACCTTGCCTGCTGGGAGACTTGCTTTCGGGGCCCTGAGCCAGTGTGTTTGAAGGCCGGCTACCCTGAGGTTGCTGTGCTGGCAGGAAGCCCACGCCGCATGAAAGGCCAAAGGCAGGTGCTCCAGTTGGCACTTGCAGCCCATGTCCCAGGTGACAACCAGCATCAGCCACCAGATGTGCACAGGAGACGCCTTCAGATGATTTCAGCCCACAGCAGTCAAGCACGACAGTCTTAGAATCTTCTCAGATGAGGCCCTAGATATCGTGACAGAAACAGTCTATCTCCACTGTGCCCTGTCAAATTCCGCAACTGTCGCATCCTGAGCATAATTAAATGGTTTGTTGAATGCCGTTAGCTTTTAGGGTGGTTTGCTTTGATGCAATAGTAATTGGAACACCTTGTTTAGTATTTTTTTCATTGTACTACTTAGCACTGTCAGAAATTACATTGTTTATTTATTGATTTATGTACTGATAGCCTATCATCCCTACTCACATGTAGGTTAGCTCTGCTAGGTCAGGGACTTGTCTATCTTAGACCTAAAACAGTGTTGGCACATAGCAGGCAGTCAATAAATATTTGTTGAATGAGTGGACGAACAAATGTCTTTTACCTTGTAGAAAAGAAATAAGAGTTTCTGGGAGAGTATGTCAATCCTTTTATTCTTCATCTCCAGGCCCTGGGCAACAAAACCAAGGCTGTTTGCATGAAGTATAAAGTAGACTCTGCCTTTTATAATATGCAGGCAAACCATCCTGTCAAACATTCAGTCATTCATTCAGTGATATGGGCTGAGCACCCGCCCTCACCCCACAAGTCAGCCACTGTAATTCTCACTAGAGACGGTAAGGTAGATAAGACTTAGTCCTCAAGGAGTCATTGTCTAAGGGGTGGAGAAGCATCTTTAGCAGAACACAGCCTCAGAGGCAAGCCCCTTACAAGGCAGGGGTAGTCTGTTGTCCACACACCACCATTTCCCCAAAGCCCTGCTCAGAGCCTGGCACGTAACAGGTACTCAGTAATATTTGTTGACTCTTGCATGGATGAAACAGAGATTGTTCTGAGCCAAGCAAAAAGCAAAGCGTACCTCAGAAGAGAAGGGTAAGTAGCTATGCAAAAGGGAACTCTTGTTAAATATCCAAATAACATTTGGTTCTTAATCCGCTTATTCTGCCATCATAAAGAGTCGTTACAGAAGCCAATTTACAATTCCATGGACCCCAGCACCAACACACCGCTGTTTTTTTAAAGCAAGCCCATTAAAACGACATGAAAAAATAATGGCATCTGGTTCAGGTTTTAGCTTGGAGATGGATTCATGCAGTCTCAGCATTTTATCCTGGGCAGTTCCCCTGAGAAGATGCACTGGGGAAGCAATTTGTATCTCTTTTAACTAAAACAGGAAGCCTTGAAGTCTATGGGTTGTCCACTTCCGTGAGACTCCAATCCAATCGCAGGGAAAGGTGTCAGATCTGAAGATTCTGTGTGCTGTTAACTGCATGCAATTTTTTCCCCTGGTATTTACATCTAAGGCAATGCAAAGCCTCTGATTTGGTACTCAAGTTAGGATGCTGAGAATATTCCTGAGTAGAATGTGCCTGAAATTAATTAAGACATGGAGAAAATTGGGGCATATCACGAGGAACAGAGGATGTATTGAATTATTATATGTTGAATGAATGAATGAGAATAATTCATAAGATTGCTTTATGCTTTCTATGGTTTTATGCATTTCAAATACAGTCTCATCCAGCCAGCCTTTACCAAGACGATTTCATAGAGGGAGAAAGGGAGTTTTAAAAAAGTGATACCATGAGCAGTCACTCTATGCAGCAGGGCCGCAATAGGAACTGACTGACTGAGTCCTTACACATGGTGCTTTTTTACCACTTGGGTGCACTTTGAAGGTACATGGATTTTGGTTCCAAAAGTATCACCATCAGAGAAATCAAGGATGGAGCCCAGCCAGGACACAGACGGAAGTAGAGGAATCAGTGTGCAGCGTCACCTGAGGAAAGTGTATGTATCAAAATAGTGACCTCTGAACGTCCTCAGCTTTCCAACATGGTGCTCATGTGCCATTTAATCCTCAATAACTTGCCTGACAGTTCCTGTGTGTGCATCTTACTTGCTTTCCAGGAAGCAGTATAATGCATTGGGGAAAACAGGTATTTAAGTCAGAAAGTTGTGTTTCCCAGACTTTGTGAGCCTGGGGTTCCTCCTTTATCAGTTAGGGACTATTACACCTATATTGTAGAATTAGTGTGAAGATCACGTTATAATGTCTGTAAAATAACTTATATGTGGTCTGCCACATAGTGAGGCAAATAAACATTAGTAGCCTGTCCTTATTTTCAAGCCAGCATGTAAGATTCTTGAAGGCAGAAAGCTGGCACAGTGCCTTGCATATGAGAAGATTTTATGAATATTTATTGAATGAGTGAATGCATGAATAACCATGGGATGAAATAGCATATTAATCAGGGTAGCTCTAGCAGCAGAAACAAATATATTGCAGTGACTTATCAGAATAGAATGTTATTGCTTACTTACCTAAGAGTTCAATTTAGGTGTTCCAGTTGGCAGATGGCTTTCCACCACATGTTGATTCAGGGACCCAGCCTCTGTTCAGCAGACGTAATTTGGGCCTTGGTATCTTTGGAGATCAGCCCCAACTGTTTCTTAACCCCAGGCTTAGAAGGGAAGAGATACTCACCACTTCCACTCACATTCCACTGGAGAGACCTGGTTATATGGCCACACCTGGAGAAAGGGAGGCCAGGAAATAAGGTCCCTCATTAGGCAGCAGCCTTTCAAATGCACACTATGAAAGAGGGGGCCAATTGTTACTGCCAAATAGTTTAAAAATAAAAGGAGCCAGAAATTTAGAGATAGGTGAACATATGACAATAATTTGAGTAGAAGCTCCTTCTATAATATGCCTCCTTTAATAATTGGCAAATTCAGATGCCTGTAGGAAACAGGCAGATAATATAACAAGTCCAGTGTAGGACGGTGGGGGTAATGGGAGAACGGTGGCTAATTGAGAGGTGCTTAAACCTCCTTTCTATCTCAGGTTTCTGGAGCAGGGAGTTAAATTCATCATACCCATCCCTTCATGTCATAGGTCC
This sequence comes from Diceros bicornis minor, assembly GCF_020826845.1. Classification (NCBI taxonomy): domain Eukaryota; kingdom Metazoa; phylum Chordata; class Mammalia; order Perissodactyla; family Rhinocerotidae; genus Diceros; species Diceros bicornis. The sequence continues at coordinate 39,333,048 of NC_080758.1, forward strand.
AGACTGAACAAGAGCCCTGTTTTGCCTTATTTCATTTTATTTTGATTTTTAATTAAAGTGTAACTTTCTATAGAAAAGGGTAAAATCTTAAGTGTACAGCTTGATGAATTTTTACGTACTAAACACATTCAGTACAACCAGCACCCAGATCAAGAAACAACATCCTCAGTATCCCAGAAGGCCTCCTCATGCTCCCTTCCAGTCAGCTCTTCTGGTATTTCAAAATGAGCTAGAAGTCTGAAATTTAAAGTGATTTTTCTCTGATTTTTAATATATTGTGTGGTAGCCATATGAGAGCCATTTGTAGGCTAGATGTTGTTTAAGGCAACCAGGCTGCCCAACGCTTCCTCCACTCAGGGTGGGCGTCTGTTATCCATTGTGCCTAATGAGCCACCCCCAAATGTAGTGGCTTAATACAATAACCATTAGTTATTTCTCATAAGTCTGGCTAGGCTCACACAGCATTTGTAGACATCTGGAAGGTTACCTGGGGGCTAACTGGTCTAGGATGACCTCAGCTGGGATGGCTCATCTCTATTCCATGTGGTGTCTCATCCTCCAGCAGGCCAGCCCAAGCTTGTTCACATGGTGGCTGGGCAAAGTTTGAAGAAAGAAAGGAGAAGCCTAAACTTAGAGGCAGGAGGGAGGCAGGAGGGTCAGAGTCACAAAAGGAGATGTGATGATGGATGCTGAGGTCGGATTAATGCATCAGGAACCAAGGAATGTGGGCAGCCTCTAGAATCTGGAAAAGGCAAGGAACGGATTCTCCCCTAGAGCCTCCAGAAGATACATAGCCTTTGGCTTTAGCCCTATGAGACCCATTTCAGACTTGGGACCTCTAGAACTGTAATATAAATTTGTATTGCTTTAAGCTGCTAAGTTTGTGGTAATTTGTTACAGCAGCAAGAGTAAACTGAGACACCATACTTTTGCCATGTTGCAGACTCTGCCTTTCCTAAGTCCCTGGGATGACTATGAATGTTCTTGTAGGGCCTGCTTTGGACCCTCCACCTCAGAGACAGCCCCTCTCGGGCCTCCCTCCAGCTGTGTCCCTCCATGGAGCCAGAGTCTTCTAGGCCCATGCTACTCCAATTGGATCTATACAACAGCAGCAGCAGCAGAGGCATCTAGGCGTTTGTTAGAGATGCCAATTCATGCATCTCACCCCAGACCTACTGAATCAGAATCCCTGGGAGTGAGGCCCGGGAATCTGTGTTTTAAAAAGCCTCCCAAGGGTTCTGAATTAGGCGTAAGATTGAGAACCAGTGCCACCCAAGGTCTGTAGAGCTCTTTTCCCAGGGTTTATCCCTCTAAGGGTGGACTATGCTAGCAGTGTGTGCAGCCTGGGCCCAGGAGATGGCTGTTTGGAAGAGGTTTGGGGAGGACCAAGCTTAGTTATATGACTGAGGTATCTGTACCATTGCACAGGAGGTCCTGGTCGTGCAGGAACGATCCAGGAGAGGGCAGAAAAGAGGGGATGGACTGGATTTTTCATTTAATCTCTTGTTCCCAGGAGCATCTGGTCAAAACAATGAACTGAAATAGGGGAAGAGGAAAATGCTTTGAAAAGTGCTGAATTCTGTACACTTGGAGAAATTATGATCCTCACTTCATTTAGGAATCAAAATCACTTTTTATGGGGGCCGGCCGGGTGGCGCAAGCGGTTAAGTGCGCGTGCTCCGCTGCGGCGGCCCGGGGTTCGCTGGTTCGGATCCCGGGCGCGCACCGACGCACTGCTTGGCAAGCCATGCTGTGGCGGCGTCCCATATAAAGTGGAGGAAGATGGGCACAGATGTTAGCCCAGGGCCGTCTTCCTCAGCAAAAAAAGAGGAGGATTGGCGGATGTTAGCACAGGGCTGATCTCCTCACAAAAAAAAAAAAAAATCACTTTTTACGGCATGACTGCAATAATAAAAATAGTTACAATAATAATAATTGTAATAGTTACTGTCTTAGGTCTGGTTCCCTACAAGCAGAGCCTGAGATAAGGACTCCTGAGAGTGATTTATTGAGGAAGTGCTCTCAGGAGGAACCTGGGAGTAGAGGAAGCAGGACGGAAAAGGAGAAGAAGCTACGCAAGGCAGCAATTCCAGGCAAAGTCCCAACCTCAGCCTGATCCCAAGGGCAGCTCTGGAGTGGGAGTCACACTTCTTGTCTGTCTGCGCAGAGGCAAGGAGCCGGGCTTTCTGGCTGCCACTCCCGTCAGTGACTGTCTGCTTGGGATGACACCTGGCCCCAGCCTCCCTGCCTGTGCGGGTCAAGTGGCTCCAGTAGCCCGGGGGCAGGCCTCTAAGAAGGTTTCAGGTGCAAGCTGTTAGCAGCAAAGCACACAGGAGCTGGAGGAGGGCACCTGGTACCAGTGCCCTGGGTCCCAGAGGACTTAGATGGGACACTGACATGTCCACTTTGGGTACCCTGAGCTCTTGTTCCCTGCCAGGCACTGTCTTCTCAGGGTTTCCCTTGTGTTCAGTCATCCAGGTAAGAACAGCTGCCATCCTTATTTTACGAATGTGATCCCTGAGGCACAGGAAGATTAAGTAATTAGACCAAGGCTCCACCAGAGGTAGGAGGTAGCTGAACTGGGATTCAAATCCAGGCGGTGCAGTTCCCCAACCATCGCTGTTAATGGCCCCCTCTTGCCTCTGCTGTCCCCAGGCCCCACCCGCCTGCCCTGCCCCCAGCTCCTTGCAGGGACTGTACTTCTTGGAGGGCAGCAAGAGGGTGGTTCTCCCAGTCTCCTTCATCCAGGAAATCCGACTGAGGCTTGTGAAGAAAAGGGAATTTTTTATCAACCAAGAGAGAAAAATCTCAATCTATATGCTTAATTAGGTCAGATACCCATTTTCCTCTGAGTCTTTTCTAGTTCTTTGAAGTCAGAGGAAGCCCTGGGCATTGGAAAGGGGGAAAAAAGTGGAAAGAGAATTGGGAGGAAACCCCTTACGTACACACACAGAAAAAAGAAAATCAATCATCAGTCCTCTTTAAGGATTGAATGCGGATAAAGTCAGCTATCAACCTTATCAACATGGAAAAAAATGCCTAAAATAAAAACTAGGGCAATCCCCTGAAGGAGGGAAAGCTTGGCATCCATCTGAAGACTTTCCTACCTTGTTAAGAGCCTCTCTCCTCCACTCTCTTACTAAAATACTGAACTTGTTTGCAGTCAATCCAAAGACTCCTTGATGGTTTAGATATTTTAGGTAAAGCAGAAGACTCAAAATATAGATTTGAAGTTTTCAAAGGAGATGTGAGGGTAGTCACTGCGGAGCAGGCTATGCTGGGAGAGCGAGTGTAGATGTAGATGCTGGGAGAGCGAGTGTAGATGGGTCAGGAGATCTGGCTCTCCTTGTAGGTTCAGCTCTCTCTGGTGCTCGCTCCCATGGCGGCTCCAGGCCAGCCGCATCCAGTGCGCCTTTCTGTGATCACGGAAATGTTCTGTACCTGTGCTGTCCTCTACGGTGTCCGCCAGCCACATGTGACTATTAAGCACTGGAAATATGGCTAGTACAACTAGGGAACTGAATTTTTATTTTACTTAATTTCATAAGTAAATGTAAATGTAAGCATAAGGTAAATAGCCACATGTGGCTCAGGCTACCCTAATGGACAACTCAGCTTTAGGCCTTCACCTTTTATGGACTTGGTATATCAAAAAGCACCTAAAAATTCAGATCTTTATTTCCCACCCCTTTTTGTCCAGATGAATAAATCAAGTGTGTCAGTTAAAGTTTGCTGTGTAACAAACCACCCCAAGACAGTGGCTTGAAATAACAATTATTTATTTAGTTCCTGATACCATGGGTCACAAATTTGGGGTGGGCATAGCTGGACATGTTTTATTGTCTTCCTGGTCTAAATTTGTGCATTTCTAGGCAGCTCTCGCTCAGCTGGGAACAGGCTGGCCTAGGATGGCCTCAGCTGGGATGGCTCATCTTGGGTCTCTCATCCTCTCAAAGGCTAGCCTGAGCTTTTGCACATGGTGGCTGGGCAGGGTTCCAAGACAGGGAGCCATAGTGTGCAAGGCCCCTGAGGTTTAGTCTCAGAGCTGGCACACTGTCACTTCTGCTGCATTCTATTGTCAAAGCAAGTCCCAAGGTCAGCCCAGATTAAGGGGCCAGGAAGTAGATTCTTCATCTTGATGGGAGATGCAGCAGTCACATGCAAAGAGTGCGGATGTAGGGAAGCATGAACAATTGTGACCATTTTTGTAATCAAGCACACTCAGGCCCCAAGGGTACAGTGACTGGCCTGAGGTCACAAAGGAAATTTTCAGAAGAGCTGGGATGCAGTCCTGGAATTCTTGACTCTCAGACCAGGGCTGGCCCTTAATTTATTTCTTGGATTCTCTGTATAATCCTTGCCTTGGTGCATCTCAGTTTCTCTATTTACAGAAAGATGGAGAGACACAATGATTTCTCTGACTTCCTCCAGCTCTCAATTAGTATAAGTGTTGCACTTGGTGGTTGCCCTTAGGTGGAGTACTCAGGGAGAAGCAGAAACATGGGCGTGTGGGGCAGATATGGAGACACCCAAGTGGAATTTCTGAAAGCTGCCCCTTTTGCAAAGGGCTTTTGGAAGCTGGAAATTAAGGCATACTCCACAAATGTAAGGTATTTACCCTTGAGCTCAGCCTTTTGGAAAGAAGTTCATAAAAGATTGAGTTTGGAAAGGATAGAGTTTTTTCTTCCAGGTTTTTCTAAATTACCCACTTCCTTTTCCTTTCATAAATATGATGTACGTGAGTGGAGTGATCTAAATATCTTCCTAGTTCCAGAAGCTTGACAGTATTTTCACATTGATCTCCTGTTTGATAAATCAAGCCTTGCGGATCTGTTAACTGCAACACCAGTAAAATTCCCCTGGTGGAGAAAGGCTGCTTCTGTATTCCCCGTTTCACGGCTGGGAATCTCAGAGGTGGCATTCCTGCTGACGGAAATGCCTTGGAGCAGCCACCTCGCGACTGTCAGTCCAGATTTGTGTGCTGTGCCGAATCGCTGGCCCACAGTCTTTCCTCGCGAAAATAAACAGAAATCAGAAGGGAAGTTCTTCAGAGGGAAGGGACCGTGGAGAAGATAGTGACGATGATGATGAAGATGATGAGCTGGAGAGAGAAGGGGAGAAGGGGAAGGAAGAGGACGAGGAGGGAGGGGAGGGAGAGAAGGAGGGGCGAGCTCAAGAGAGGAGTGCAAGGGGAAAGAGAAGGAAGGCAGGGAGGAAGAGAAGAGGAAGGAGGAGGAAGGGTGGAAGGCAAGAGAAAGAAAGAGGACAAGGAGGAGGGGGAGGGAAAGGAGGAGAAGGGAGAAGGGGAGGGTTGGAAGGAGCACGGAGGAGGAGGGGAGGAAAGGAGGACAAGGAAGGGGAGTGAGAGGAGTGAGGAGAAGGAAGGGAGGGGGTGGGGGGGGAGAGAGGATCACAAGGCCCAGGCAGTTTCCCAGGATGCAGACAATTGCTCTTTCCTCTGCACAACCATCTTCCCTCTTGCAGGGGTGTGGACCCTCATGGGGAATCCAGTGGGAGTCCCCTGTTTAGTGACGGAATTGAATGTGACTCAAGTTGAAGGAGCCTTGAGATTGTTCTGTCCTCAGGGGCTGTATGACTTCTAGTGAGTTGCTTCACTTCTGTACATATTTGTTTTTCACCTACATAAAAAGGCTGGGCTATATGAGGTTGGTTTTTATTTAAACGCTTTTTGGCTAGGAAACTTTATCTTCGTGTGAACTTTTATAGAGAAACCATATACCTGTGCCACAGATGAATAGGGCTGCTCTGTGCTCAGGTTGAAGACATTTGGGTTAGACCATCTTTCTTAGGTTGTGATCTCTGGAAACAGACCCTGAGATGAGGGTACACGAGCCAATGATCTCTTAAGGAAGCCCTCCCAGGAGGGAGTCAGGAAAGCAGGATAGGGATGGGGAAGAACCTGAACAAAGGTGCAGTTTTAGGCAAATTCCCAGCCTTGGCCTGATCCTGTGGGATGTTCTAGATCATCAGTTATGCCTCACAGTTTATCACCACTGAAGTAAGGGAGATAGGTTTTCATACTCTTGGCTAGAGGCCAGCCAGGAGGATCAAACTCTCAGCGAGTCCAGCTCTCCATGCTGGTGAGGAAACGCAGTAGCCCAGTGGCTTTCTTCTGAAAAGAGTCACAGGGGCCACCCCTTAGCAGCAAATCACTGCTAACCTGTGGGACAGGCACAAGGAACCAGCAGAAGCGATCCTAGGGAATCTGGGCAGGGCACCAACAATGTCTGTCGTACCATCTTTATGAGTCGCCCCAAAAGCTAGGATCTGTGTAGGCAGCTGTGGTCCACAGGAAGTGAGGCCATCCTAGATCTGTGAGTCCCTAGGCAATCTGCCAGCTGACCACATGATGGGGGTGATGTGATGGAGCCCAGCCCAAATCAGCAGAACCATGGGACAGACCTACAGAATTATTAGCTAAATAAATGGTTGTTGTTTTAAGCCAGTAAGTGTTGGCATGCTTTGCATGCAGCAATAGCTATCTGATACAGAGGGAAGGAAATTATCTGAACCCTGAGTCTAATTTCTATCCCAACAAACATCTGTAGGTAGAATCTGAATGTGGAGTTAGAACTGGCCTCATCCAAATTTTATTTTACTTTCCCTTGCAATGGCATTGAGCTCCATGTGACACCAGATAGTTCCGCCTGGAAGGAGGCAATGAGAATAATGTCTCTCCGGTATTACTGAATTAATACTAGACAACTGACCCTTTCTTTCAAATTATCCTCGGCATTTCAAGCAACTACTGAGTTTTAATCTACTACCTTATCATCCTCGAGGTCACTGCAACAATGGAATTTGTTCTTGAAAGATAGCTTCTTTGAAAAGAAGGTGGCAAATAATATAAAGAAGGAAAGAATAAAATAAGATTACATGGCTAAGCAAAAAGATGAGAGGGAATAAAAGAAGAAAGAAGGAGAAATTAATTGAACTGTGCTTTGAATGATTGGCTTGGTGGCCAGCTTCTTATACAGTTAAGATTACAGTAGGGAGGTTAGGTCAATATCTCCTTTATATATATATCTCTCTCACACATCTCCCATGATTTTAATTGAAGTTATTTTTAAGCTCCAGAGGAGCCCAAATACAAAAACTTGGTTCAACATGACGTTTCTGGAGATTTTGCAGATTGCGCATTAAGGATGTATCCTATTCTGGCTGGAACGAGGTACCTATCACTCTGCTTGACATCATTCCTCCGCAGAATCACCACATTTGCGTAAAAAAATTAATATGAAAAGTGTGGTGAGCCGCTAGGCAGATGGGAGCCTTTGACTAATTAATTGAGAATGGTGACAACTTTGGAGACATGCTTCTGAACAGATTTAGCACTGACAATGCTCTGCAAATATGAGAACACAGTGTCACTTTCCTGGGAGTTGGGAGGAGAGGAGATAGCAGGCTCAGAGAGTCTGGTATCTTCGCTTTGGAGGAGGAGCAACTGAGGGGCTGTGGTAGGCCCCTTGGGTCTCCACAGGTGACAGTGCGGTTTGTAGAGCTCCCAGAATGCCTTCTCAGGTTTTGTCAGCACCCCTCCCTTTTCCTCTTCCTGACCCTGAGCACTGGAGGCCTTCCACCCCATCAGCCCCAGACCCTGTCCTAGATCCTTGCACATGCCTTGTTACTTGTTGCATCTGGACTTCTCATATCTTGGTGTGTAAAAGAATCACCGGAAGGGCTTGTTAAACCCAGAAATCTGGATCATATTCCTAGATATTTGGATTCAGGACATCTGCAATAGGGCCCCAAATCTTGCATTTCTAACCAGCTCCTAGGTGATGTTGATGTCTGTGGTGCAGGGACCACACTTGCAGTAGCTCTGCTTTAAGGAAATGATAGATTGATCTATGCACATGGTTTCAAACTGGCCTCCTGCAGACCAATCCAGCCCATGGATCAGGCTTTTTCCTTGTAATATTTTAAAGGGAAATTACCCACAAATATCTAGATGTTTTGTCTTTTTTTGTAAAATAAAAACATCTGTCATTCCCATTGGCAACAGTTGCCTTGATGTTAGCACTAGCATCTTCATTTAGAGAGGACATATACTCCTCAATTTGCCATAGTCCCTACCTTCACCCCTGGCACACCAGGCCAACTTCCATCATTTCCTTTACATGTCTGGTCTCTGTTGGCCCTTAAGTTTGTGTCCCCTAAGTTGTTTGCTTAATACAAATTAATTAATATTAACCTTCACAGATAACACATTTGCATTTTTACAAGGGCTTTCTGGCAATAATGCCTTAATTCAGAGGTGTGATACTGATGGTGGAAATCTCAGGATGCAGTGGTCAGCTTCTGTAGAGAATTGTGGTGTGTTTCCAAGGACCTTGCAGAATAGTCATCTGCTGTGTCTCCATGAGAAGGTTAACCTGGTTTCCCAAAAGTTGACATGTAATAATGTGGAGATAGATGAGAAAAGACTAGGATGCCCTCTTGGGAAGGAAGAGCCTTTATAAAACCAGGGATTTTTACTATAATGAAGCAGGGGTAATAGAGACTTAAGTCAAGTTCAGAGATACAAAATATTTACTAGGCTTCTGCTTATGAAAAACTCCATTTTCTCCTTCCATTTCTCCTTTCTCAGTTCCTTGAAAGATGCCATGTATAGTTGACTACGGTTCCTGGAGGATTGCCTGGGTTCAGATTCTGGCCTGGCAGTGTACTTTCTGCATTACCTTGGTTAAATTACTGATCACCGGAGTACTTTAGCTTCCCCAGGCATAAATCACACCAACTTCACCGGGTTATATGTGATGATTAAACAAGAGAAGGCATGTAAAGATCTTGGAACAGCCTGATGCCTAGTGAATGCTTGATAAATGTCATTATTATCTGCTTCCCATCATAGAAAGTGCATTGGCAGAGGGATCAAGGCAATCTAAGCTCAAATTCCTATCCCACCACGTACTGGCCATGTGACCTTGAGAAGTGTTGCCCTTTCTTTTATTCATTTCTTCAACAGGTGTTTATTGAGCCTGTATTTCCTCATTGGTAAATTGGAGATAGTAGTATCTACCTCATAGAATCATTGTAAAGATTAACTAAGATAATCCATGTAAAATGTTTCACATAAGTGCCTGACACATGAGACGTACTTAATAATATTAGGTTGGTCCACATGAATTTTCTATTTTTGTAAGTCAAAAATGGCTGAATACTGACAGTTTTCTACAGTTCAAACCATACAAGTAGTACTATTACTACTTTTAAATGGTGGTGTTGTTTTATTCCTACCAACTCTGCAGGTGGTATATCAGTTAGCAATTACTGTGAAAAAAAACCACTTCAAAACTCAGAAGGATAAAACAATGAACTCTGTTATTTATCATGAGTCCGTGGATGAGCTGCGTGGTTCTGCTGTTCTAGACACACCTGACTAATCTTGACTGGGCTCACTCATCAGTCTATAATAGTCTGATAGAACGGATGGGGGCTGGTCTAGGATGGCCTCACTCACTTGTCTGGGGCAATGGGGGTGACTGGGCCATGTGCTCATCCTCTAGCAGGCCAGCCTGGGCTTAGTCATGAGGTGATGGCAAAGTTCCAATAAGATTGCAAGGCCTCTTGGGCCCTGGCTTGGAACTGTCTTAGCATCACTTCTGCTGCATCCTTTTGGCCAAAACAAGTCACATGGCCAAACCCAGATTCAAGATTTGAGGAAATGGACTCCATACTTTGATGGGCGGGGTTGAAACTTCACATTGCCAAGGGCAAGCTTACAGGGAGGGGAGGAGAATTCAGGCCTTCTTTATTTTCAATCAATCTAAGGCAGGACGTATGAATAATACTTATGTTCCTTTGCCTCATCATTTATATTATTTCTTTAAAGAATGAATTTGACAAGCAATCGGAATTTCCCCAGCCTTTGATGACTAGGTAATTTTTACCTTCCTCTCTTTTGGCTCTCTTGGAGTTTTAGGAGGCTCTGGCTGGGATGTGCATGGGTGGTCTTCTTTAGCACCTTGAAGACTCCATCTCTTGATCTTAAAATACAAGAAGCAGAATCACCTCTGCCAGAAAACAAAGTGACTACATAGCAATTTAGTTCATATAACTCAGGATTCTTGCTGGTAAAATGCATAGTTGTTCTTGATTCTTTTCATCGAGCGCCTCTAATTACCAATGAGGACTTCAAAGAAGACACTACTAAATGCACTGTAGTCGTATCGGAAGGAGGGAAAAAAGTCTGCCTCTCCAATTGTTATGACCTCAGTTACAAAGAACTTTATGAAGACTTTACAAAGGCTTAATGGATTGAATATTAAAAGCTAAAATTGCTGTGGTACTCTGTACATACGTGGACTTGCTTTCTCTTCTCAACATTCTGATGAAGGTGCTAATACTATTCCCATGTTACAGGTTAAGAAAATGGAGGCATGGAGAAGTTAGAAACTTGCCCAGAGTCACACAGCTAAGAATTGGGAGAGTCAGAATTTGAACTGAGGAGCCCTAGGTTGGGAGCGATACACTTAACCATTGTCAAATTCTCTCTACCCAAATTATATTAAGTCCTGTTCAATTCTACTGAAGATCCAGAAACCATGACTAGGACCAGTGAGTCAACAGAGGCAGAGTGCAGCTCAGTATAAAAACAAAAACATATTCTAACTTTTTGTGTGTGTGTGTGTAAGGAATATTAGCCCTGAGCTAACATCTGTTGCCAATCCTCCTGTTTTTGCTGAAGAAGATTGGCCCTGGCTTAACATCCATGCCCATCTTCTTGTACTTTATATGTGGGATGCCTGCCACAGCATGGCTTGATAAGCAGCGTGTAGGTCCGTGCCTGGGATCTGAACCTGCGAACCCCAGGCTGCCAAAGCAGAGTGCTCGAACTTAACCACTACACCACGGGGCTGGCCCCTATTCTAACTTTTAAGAATTCCCCAATAATAAAATGTGGGATGAAGTAAGGATTCCTGGATACAATTGAACATCATTGACACAAGAACTCTGGTCTCAGAGACTTCATTTTCTTACTGTGTGAAAATGTCTAAGGCACCTAAGTTATCTTTAACCTCAGTTTCATCCTCTTAAAAAACAAACAAAATAACGAAAAAAAAAGAACAACTATAAGTGATTCCATAAATTATTGTGAGGATAAAGTAATATATTTAAAGCTTATGATTCATTATAGATCACCAGCAAGGATTCATTTCCTTTCTTCTACCATCATAGGTGTTGCCTAACAGAGCTTACAAGAGATGTGGCAGGAATAGGAGGGGTGACACTAGGGATTCTTGTATTAGGAAGGGGGTTAGTTTAGCTACTTGGTACTAAAAGCATCACCTGGGAGCTTGTTAAATATGCAAATTCCTAGGCTCTACCCCGACCTACTGAATCCAATCATGTTCGGGTGGGGCCCAGGAATCTATGCTCTCCAGGTGATTCTCATGCTCCATAAACTGCAATGCACTGGCCTGGGTGACCTCCAGGGACTCTTCCAACTTTAATTCTGTGCTTCTGGCTTATCCCTCATTCATCACCACTCATCTAGTCATTGCTACCTTTTGTTGAAAATCTCCTCCCCTCAAACATGGAATAAATACTTTGCATGCATTTATTTAATCCTTGTGCCAGTGGAGTTGGCACTATTATCATCTACACTGTACAGATGAGGAAATTGAGAAGTTGGGGAACTGGCAGACTAGGATTCCAATCTGAGTCTGTTTGGAGCTGTAGCTACTAAGCACTGCCAAACTAATCACCACACAGGGTCTCTCATAACTCCAAGAAGGACCCAGAGGGGAGTTTGTCTTTCAGATCTACTCATCTGATAATGCAATGAGATAAAGAAATTAATCTAATGATCCCAGACATGTCATAGAGAGGGCCCGTGTGGAAGGTCACTGGCTGATAACCTGAGTCCTCTCAAGACTAGAAAATGCTGGGAGGTCTTGGGGCTGCGGAGAAGGGGGCTGCGAGGTTCCTCTCAGGGGAATACTCAGTGAGGAGCAACCTGGTGGGTGGAAGTGTTGCCTTAAGTGCCCCGCAACTGAGAAACACAGCTGTAGGTAATTATTTTTTCCTAGCTATAAATAAAATAATCCTAAGAAGAACAAGGGAGAAAGAGCAGTTAGGGGAGACTCAGTTACGCTCTCCCCATCAGCTGCTCTGGATGATAAAGCAATGAGTTGGTTTTAACCACTTCCCGCCACCTGCTGCTGTTTTGATGATGATGTCTCTACAGGGAACAGGTCTTAAAGCAGAATTTATGGTCAGCTGAGCCTGCAGAAGAGGTGACTGTGCCTATCTTCCTGCTCTGTGGTCTTGATGCAGAAGAAACCAGCAGCACAGATCCAGACAGTTTATCGTGTGGAGGGAGAGAGACCTTGTGTCCCAACACGCTGGGGCTGTACCTCCTCTTTGCATCTGCTTCAGCCACACAGATGTATGTGTCTGGCACTGGCCTACGCGCTGCTCGACGCAAGTGGGGCCTCCTGATACACACAATCATCAGGATGGCAGATGACTTGAGAGGGATGTCCCCAGGCCCAACTCAAACCACCTCCAGCACCAGAATTCCACAAGAACGCCATCACTCCTTTGGTGAAACATTCTCATTCTTGTAAGGTAGCAAATACTCCTGAAGATGGAAACACACCAAGCCTCGCCTCTCATTTGAACCTTCATGGTCACTTTCAATGATTAGATTTTGATGGGTTGAAGAGGGAGAATATAGAAGGTCTAGATATTTGCTGTTGAACGTGTGGCTCTGAATCAGCAGCGTTACACTCCCTGGGCACCTGTTAGAAATGCAGATTCTTGGGCACTGTCTCAGACCTACTGAATCAGAATCTGCTTTTTAAGACATTCCCAGGGAATTTGTGGGCATGTTACTGTTTCAGAAGCTCTGATGTAGATGTCCAAGACTGAAATGGGGCCACGTAGCAGCCATGTGGGGGAAGAGAAGAGGGCCAAAGGGAGATAGGTTAGCCAGGTGAGCAAAGCATACATATTCTGGAAATGCAGGCAAAGTCGTTAACATATGCGCAGAGCAGAAAGCTGCTGAAAGATCAAGGTCTAATCTCTAACCATGAGTCAACTTTTAAATCAATGGCAACATCTCTTGGTGGCCCGTGGGGACAGAGCCCTGGACTTCCAGTGGACAATAATGAACGTAAGGATGACATTGCCTGGCTGACATCTGCTCAGCAATCTTCCACAGCAAAATGCCAGTTAACAGAAAACTTCAAACCATGATACCCTGACAAATTGTCAGCCTTTGTGGCATCTACCCAGAACACATTTTGGTTGGCAACCCCTGTTGAATGTTGTTCATGAGGAGCTTGCCTTATGTAGAGTCAGCCTGTGAGCTTCCCGGAACCTTGCCTGGATGCCCGAGGGTCTGGGGGTCTCCAGGTTCTTGAGTCTAAAGATGGAGGAGGATCATTGTTCTGGGCACCACAGGGGGAGGAGGTACAGGAGGGCAGGTCTGGAAGAGCCTGTGCTGAGGCCTAGGGACCTCTGTGAAGTTTCTTCTGATTAATTCAGTCAAGCCTGCCACCAACCTTTGAGAAGGGACTAATCTATATGGGCCACGTTGCCTCTCACTGCGGTTCATTGGGGATAAAAGTTCAAATTACATTACATACTTGTTCCCAAAACGTTGTAAATCGGTATTTTAGTAATTTCAGTGAAATCTCATACACTTATACACTCAGAGAGTCTTTGTCTTGTCCAGTGGACCTTCAGCTGACTTAGGTTCTCCAGTCTCAACTTTACAGTCAGCGACTTCACAGCTGTGATCTGAAATGTGCAGGAACAGGAGCTCTAGTCTGCAGGAATCCACAGTTCATTTACATGTGTACATGTGAAGGGAGGCAGCTTTGTAATTCAAATCACCCTCAGAATGACTTGGGGTTCCAGATTAGGATATATCCTCTTCCATGAAATGGAACATATCTATAGGATGATTAACATAGACGGAAATGTCAAATCCTAATGAGATGCACAGAGACTGCTCTGGTACCTAAGGACTTATTGCTAATCTGCACCAGGCTCTCTATATAAGATATAAGATACAAATCTTGAAGATTATTTTCTCATACCCTCATAGTGAGTGAGAACTGGGGACGCTGGTTGGGCAGCAGCAGCAACTTATAAAAATGAAAATAGATAAGCTTTGAGCTAAATAAAATGGACATGAACTATTCACTGAAATGAAATGAGAGAATTCAAATGAGGAAATTATCTGGCATACAATCTCATCAGGTCTAGATTTTCAGGGAGAGGCCACTTCTCTTGTTTACAGGCAAAGTTCTTATTGCACAAGCTTTAATTGGGGATGCTAATGTGTGTACCTCTTCCCAGTCATGGTGTCTTTCCCACAGTAACCCCAAAGGCTGTATCTGAATCATGAACATTTGAGGGCCTGTGGAAGGGTCCCATCCAAAAGCCCGGACGTCTTTTCTTTAGGCCTGCTCTTCATGTTACCAAGGAATTAGATCCACCTCAGTGTTCACATTCCTCACTCACTCATTTATTTAGGTGCTGTTCTAGAGATAGGGCAGACCCTGTTCTCACTGGGTTTACATTCTAGTGGAGGAGACAACCAAATTATACTCAATAAATATACACCTAAAAACATGGGAATAAAAAAGGGTACTAAGATAGAGTGTAACCAGGGGAGGTAGGCTACCTATTGGCCATGATAGTCAGGGAGGGTGAGTCCCAGACACGGAGAACAGCAAGAGCAAGGGCCTGAGGCAGGAATGAGCTTGCATGTGTGTTTTTCTTTTTAACAAACTTTTACAGCTCTTAGCATGTACCAGGAGCTGATCTAAGCACTTTGCAAATGCTACATTATTTAATCCTCATAGAAACCCTGTGAGGTAAATACTAGTATTATTTGTAAAATACTACATTTTACAGATGAGAAAGTTGAGGCACAGAGAGATTAAGTAGCTTGTCCAAGGTCACACAGCTAGTAAGTCATAGAGCAAGGATTCAAATCCAGATCTGACCTCAAGGTCTGTGCTTATAACCACTTTGCTGGTGGTTCCCAAACTGCTGCACATTGGAGCACTTTGGGGATCTTTAAAAACTACTGACGACTGGCTCCCTCCCTCAGCCATTTGGATGTAATTGGGATGTGCTGAGAATTGGGCATTGGGATTTTTGAAAGCTCTCAGATGATTGGGATGTGCAGCAGATTTGGAGACCCAGGGCACCGTGCCATACCATTTAGCATTTGAGTGTTTGAGAGACTAAAGGAACACTAACATGTCTAGGCTTGATGAACAAGGGAAGGAGTGGCATTCCCTCCCCTCCTGCCCTGTTGGTTGACTTTTGCCTGTTTATGCATTTGCCAAAATCAAAAGCATCCACATAAAGATGAAATGGTCTACTTTGAATCAAGAGGACCCTGGTTACATCAGTGATATAATTTACATCAGCGATTCATGCTTAGCTCTTCCTCCATGCCAGGTGCACAGCCACCTTGTTGCCTGACCTTGAGAGAGCACCCCACAAAGGCCAGCTCTGTTGGGGCAGGGACAGGAGCATGCGGAGCTTGTCCCTGAACCCAGTGACATCAGCCTACCATCTTTGAGTGAGCCTAGTTTGTATTTTCTGCAGAAGTTGATACTCAAAGTGAATACTGGTTCTTCCTCACACTACCATTGGGCTGGTTCGTGCTTATGTTACACATTGCTCTTCTATTCACCAGAAAGTTAGGTGAAACCAGCTAGTAATTGACTTCAGGAAGTAGGGGAAAGTCTATGCTTGTCTGTATTGGGATCACAGTCAGTATGGAAACTTAGGGAAACACCGGAGATTTTATTTTGTCTATAGGCACTATGGAACTGGGTAGGGATAAGAATTATGTCATTGATTCCAATATTTAGCCCAGACACGTCCTTAATATCTCTCCAAGGTAGAAACTAGGGTTATTTTCTGGTGTCAAGGTTATGCTTGGTAGAACTCAGAGCAGGTTAAGAGGTCACTATGGTCCTTTGGCTCAAGTTTTGATTGGTGTTTGGGTAAGTTGGCTTGAGCATCTGCAATAAGCCTTCCAGAATGTCCCATACCTGAAAGAGGGAAATGACTGCTGGGAGACTGAGGAAATGCCGACTAAATAAGAGCACAGGAAAGTTCAGGGAACTTCCTGACACCACCTTTGGTGAGTTGTTGAACTGGAATTGGAACTGGAGTTGGAAATAAGGGTGTCTTTGCCTGGCGTGGTTGATTAAACTCCACACCCCTATTCATGCGGAAGGAAGCCTTCCAACGACTCCTAAATTGGCAGTGAAGCGATGAAAAGAGGTGATTAAGGCACAGATGCCAAGAGCAGGCTCCATATTACTTACAATCCTACAGCATAACATTTTATGGGATTATAATGTTTCATGAGGGTAGCAAAGACTGTGCTGTAAAATGCCCTATCAAAGTCCCAGCTGGCGAACCAAGGATTATGAAACAAAGCTGCAGGTTAGGAAGTCAGTGTCATCCACATTCTCCATTAATATTGTGTACAATTAGCAAGCAGTCACAGTAATGGCTCAGCACTGACTCCCAGTGTAAGGATTTATGGGGCTTTCCACAGAGCAAAACAGTCAGATGTATGTCAAAGACACTTGACAAGATTCTGTTCCTCCCAGAGTCCTAAAATTCTGACATACTTAGGACCAAGATGACCCAAACTTCAAACACTTTGGAGATTTCATGAAAAGCAAAATGCTAAGGTAAAGTTAAAAAATATTGGCAATATTTGATAAGTATTAACTAAGTTAATTAAGTTTTGGGTTCTAGCATCTATGGGTTCCAGCCTGTGGGCTGTGGTGAAGGTGCCACGGGAGGATTCACATTCTTGGCAGGATGTAGGAGCCAGGCATCAACTACAGGGAGTCTGAATCTGTGTGAGTGAGTGTGTGTGTGTGTATAAATATTTCTATGTAGACTGTGTATATGTGTGTATATATATATATATTTTTAAATTGAATGCAAATGCTAGTCAGTTGAATAAAAAGTTTACTGATTTCACATGAGCTTTTTGCCATTTTCTGTTTTCTTAATCAGCAAACACTATAATGTTAATAACTGCCCTGGTCCTTTTCCTTGAAATAAAAGGAATGAATTCTTGTGTTAATGATGTGGCAGTAAATAACAAAACTGAGCACAGATGATGTGGAAGAATGTACACCTGCCCTCTCTTCCTCTTGGTTGGGAGAATTCTAGGTGGAAGAATTCTAGATCTGCCTCCAGATCTTGGACCGAATCAGGCCATTGGGCAGAATGACAAGACTGAGAGGGCCGGATCCTGCTGGGCTGATACAACTGGAGAGAGAGGAAAGCTATTGTCTTAAGACCTTGGCAGAACAAATCCAGGGAGGGAACATGTTGGTGTGAAGGGCCTGAAGTGCAATGGGTCTGGTTGGACAGAGAGCTGGGAGAGTTTTAAGAGAGGGAGGAGAGAGAAGACAGTAGGGAAGCTACTATAGATGTGAAGTATTGAAACGGACGAATATCAGGAAACAGGACTTTAAGTTGTCCTTAAAGTGAAAATGGACTAATAGAATCCCCTTTCAAGAGATTTCAGGAGAGATTCAACTTGCATTGTAGATATGGTTTTGCCAATGGATTATTATTTCCTTGAATATAACACCATTCAGGAATGAAGTTTAGGCCAAAAGCCATAGAAGGCCTTATCTTGTGTACGCTATGATGGTTCTGCAGTCTCCATGCCTTTTCTTCTTTTTCTTGCCCAGCTGATACCCTGTGAGACTGGAAAAGACAAACACTGCAGCTGGAGAAACTTTCTGAGGCTAAGGAGGCCAGAATCTCTGATATGACAGCTAGGTTTGGACCTTGTCATTCTTAATGAATGAATATTAAAGACCTTGATGTTAATCAGTGTAATTTGCTGGCAATAGCCGAGTCGTAGTTCTACGTGGTAGATCAGCAAAGGAGGTCATGAGAGGGAAGACATGAGGGTATTGTATTTGCTGTCATTTTCAAGGGAAGGAGAAGTATTGAGTAGAATTTGTGAGGGAACAGCTTGCCTTTGCAGATGGCCAGCACCATTATCAAGGGGAGCCAAGGGGCAAGAATGACATGAGGTAATACAATAGTAATTTGGAGTTATGGAAGCCCAGGATGCGACTGCCAACCATAAGCTCCGTGCCATACTCACCTTCCTGCCAAAGGTGATTGTGGCCATGAAACACCAAATGCATACTAGTGGCTGTGGTCAAGAGGAAAGTAAAAGGCCATGAGGGAAACTTCTAATGCTCTGTCTCACAATAGAGAAGGCTGAGTTTATACAAAACCAGAGGAAATCAGGCAAAGTGGGAACTCCAAGGGCCCAGGAGTCTTGGTTAGATTTTTCTCCATTATTTGCTCTCAAAGCATCCTGTAATTTTCATCCCTAGCACTCCTTACAATTACAACTAATTATTGAGTAATTATTTGTCAATGCTTTTCTCTTTAGACTATAAATTCCATGTGAGCAGAGGTAATCTTGTTCATGGTTGTATCCCTAATGCCTAGCATGGTGTCTAGCTCATGGTAGGTGCTCAGTGATGACTGGTTCATTGAATGAGTAAAATTAATGTGATCAGGGGTGGAGCAGGAATGAACACCCATGTCTAGGGGATGGATGATAAAAGAATCTGATCCAAAGGAGAGAGGTAAGTAGATACTGTGCACTAGTAGAGTTCTAGGAGAAGTGGTAAGTTCCTCCCATTGAGGGTGAGAGTGGGTCTTCTAGAACATTGCTAGGTAAAGTGTGGCCCGTGGACCCTGG
The DNA here is from genome assembly GCF_020826845.1 of Diceros bicornis minor. Taxonomy (NCBI): domain Eukaryota; kingdom Metazoa; phylum Chordata; class Mammalia; order Perissodactyla; family Rhinocerotidae; genus Diceros; species Diceros bicornis. Next base: position 39,351,817 of record NC_080758.1, read on the forward strand.
GGTCTTGTTGGGAATGGAGGATCTTGGCCCCACCTGTTGAAACAGAATCTGCATTTAAACAGATGTCCATGTGATTTGTGTGTACATTAGCGTCTGAGAAGCACTGCTCATCGCATAAGCAAATATCCTGCTTCCTAATATCATAATGAGACTGCTGAGGGCACTCAGAGCAACAGTGACTAAGGATAGTGGAGCAAAGGGGGGGAATCTGTCCCACTGAAACCGTTACACAATAGGTGTGATGTTCGATCTTCAGATAGGCAAGTCTCTTGCTATTAGCACAAGGAAGAAGATGAAGCAACTTAGTGTAGGCTTATCACAGCCAGTCCTAAAGCTGGTCTGTGTGAGGTGACTGAAAGACGGCAAATCATGCCAAGTTCTAGTGCTATGAACATTATTGACTCACATGGGGAAAAAAATCACACCATCCAAACAGGAAAATGGAAAAGCTAAAGTCTAGAGACTGTTCACAATTTATTCATACCAAGTGGCTGAATTTGAAGGAAAGGAAAGAGAAAACAAGCATGAATGAACAAGCCCTGGGAGGTAAAGAGGTAGTCATACCAGTGGTATAGGTCAGGGATATTCAAACTGAGTCTTGTGGAATTTGGGGTTCTTGAGGGATCCCGCAGAGGATGACATGAGGGTGAGGGAGGTGAGGAAGAGACAGAACAGGAGGCCATATTCAGCCAGAGGAGCTGTTGTATGTATCTGGGTGCTACCACGTACTGGAGTGGTACTATGAGGATGTAGATTGGCTTGCATGTCATTTCAGAAAGATGACTAAAAGAGGGTTTGGTTAGTGGGAGCAGTTTTAACTTAAACAATTATGAAAGTTCATGGGGTGTTTCCAGACCCTCCTTGTAGGAAAGGAGAGAAAATACAGAGACTGAGGACATTTATTTTTGAAGGTACCTATTATTTAACCCAAATATGTGGCACACATGGCATCATTACAACTCGATCCCAGATCTTTTTCCAACTGAGCCTAGGGTTCGTCTTAGCACGTAACTCTAGGCAGTCATTAACAACTGATTGGAAATGGTACTGGAAATGAAATTCATTTACCAATTTGATTTTCAGGAACTAGGAAGACATGTCAATAGTGTCTCTAATTATCTATATTTTAGTAATGTACTGATGATTTTATATGGGGACAAGAAGTGAGCATTCATCAATTTTCCTAGCTACTCCACCATTTGAACACCCTTCCTGTTACCTATTTCCTATCTTATGAATAACACCTCCCCAAGAATAGAGCCGACAACTCATTTTTTCCCCATCCTCCCTTGCAGATAGACTCCACCAATCATGTGCACCCGTACAGGACTTCTGACCGGAAAAGAGCAGCAAGACGAAGCTACAACTTCACAGATTCCATTTTGGTGAGGGGGTGGTGAAGGCATCCAGCTTTCTAGGATATTGATGGTGGTCTGGCATCTGGCTACCAACTTAAGTAGTGCAATCTGAGGTATCTTAATCCAGATTCAGTGGAAATGGGGTCCTGGCTGGAGCAGAGGTACCCTGTGCTTTGGGCATTGTTGTTGCCTTTGTAGCCCCGAGACTTGATGCTCTGGCCCTCCTGGAGATTCTTCAATACTCTTTAATATGCTTCTTTTCTTCTTAAACTAGCTAGAATGGATCCTGTTGTTTGCAACTAAGAATCCTGAACCTGTAGCTAAAAAAAAAGCTCTAATTCCTCATCTTTCCTTGTATTAGTTATTGATTGCTGCATGATAAATTATGTCATAACTTAGTGGCTTACAACAACAATGAAACTTTATCTCTCACGGTTTCTGTGGGTCAGGAATATTCAGGAGTGGCTTAGGGTCTTAGTTGCACTTGAGATGTGGGCTGGGGTGGCAGTCATCTGAAGTCTTGGCTTGGACTGGAGGACCCACCTTCATCATGGTGGCAACTTGGTTCTGGTTGTTGATAGTTGGCCTCAGTTCTTTTCCGCATAGATTTCTCTATAGGTCTGCTTGGCTATCTTCATGACAAGTGGCTGGCTTCCCCCAGAGCAAGAAATCCATGAGAGAAAGAAAGAGAGAGAGAGAGAGAGCGAGTGAGCCAGGCAGAAGCTATCCTTTTTATGACCTAGCCTGGGCAGTCACACACCATCACTTTCACCACATTCTATTCATTAGAAATGAGTCACTAAGTCCTGCCCACATTCAAGGGGAGGGGAAATAGGCTCTGCCTTTTGAATGGGGTAGTGTCAGAGAATTTGTGGACACATTTTAAAGCCACCAACCATGCTCTTTGCCATATGAATTTGCAGGGCCTTCCCACAGTAGGCGATCTAATCTTGCCCTACCCCACCACTCTGAACTAAGTCATTTGACTTAATTTGGCAAAAAGGATCTTAGGAGACATGATACAAGTAGAGATTTGAAAAGTGCTCGCATGTCTTCACTTGCTCTCTTGCATCTCTACTATCACCATGAGAATGTATCTGGGGTAGCCTATTGAATGATGAGAGCTACATGGTAGAGTCAAGTATATTAGTTATCTATGACCATATAACAAATTATCCCAAAACTTTGCAGCATAAGACAATAAGCATGTATTATCTTTCAGAGTTTCTGTGGTTTAGGAATTCAGAAGTGGCTTAGCTGGTTGCTTCTGGCTTAGGGTTTTGGCTCAGGGGTTATGGTCATATGAAGGCTTGGCTAGGGTTGGAGAGTCCACTTCCAAGATGGCTCACCCGTGTGTCTGGCAAGTTGGTGCTGGATGTTGAGGCCTTGGTTCCTCACCATGTGAATCTCTCCATAGGGCTGATTGTGTGTCTTCATGACATGGTGTCTGGCTTCCACTTAGCTAAGTGATCCAAGTGAGCAAGGCAGAAGCTACAATGTCTTTTGTGACCAAGCCTTGGAATGACTGTGTCATCTTTGGAATATCCTATTAGTTATACGGGACAGCTCTATTTTATATGGGAGGGGACTGCACAAGGGCATGGATACTGGGACGTGAGCATCATTGGGGACCATCTTGGAGGATCACAGCCACGTTAAGTTGCCCCAGTTATTCCATTTGTGGCCAAATTATATCAGCCAGTAGCTAGCCTAATGCTAGGCATGGGAGCAAGCCCTGGAATATTAGCAGAGATGCCCAGCCAGCCCCTAGCTGACTCCAGATGCACGAGCAATAAACGAGTTTTTGTGGTTGTTCATTTGGCAGCGTTATTGTGCACAGTCACAATAATGTGCTGATACAAGCACATTAGTGACACAGGGAGAAATTTAGAGGCTTATGAATTAGAATTGCAATGAGAATCCCTAGCTTCAGTTTTCCAATTGGCTAGTACTAAGATTCGTATATAAATAGGGCCTCTGCCTTCAAGGACTTATATTCTAATACTTTATAAACAGTTAAGCATTTGAGCCATTGATTTTTTTGTTTCTCCTGCAAAATAAAACTCAGGAATAAATGCATGATGTTGCTTTTGTTCTGAATTGGTCTCAAATTGATTTGGTGTAGAGAGAGTAGAATTATGTATATAAAATTCACCAATTTTAAGCATACAGTTTGGTGAGTTTTAAAGATTGTACATGGTCATGTAACCACCATCGCGGTTGAAATATAGCACATTTCCATCACCCCCCCAAAGTTTGCTCATACCATATGCACTTTCAAGTGAACTTTTTATTGAAGTAAAACATACATGCAGAAACACGCACAACCATACTCGTGCAGATTGACGAATTTTCACAAAGTCTATTCATCATTCAAATCAAGAAATAGAACATGACAAACACTCCAGGGGTTCCCACATGTCCCCTTCCCCAGTGGTATCCACTTGTCTGGCTTTCATCACCATAAATTCCTTGCCTGTTTTTGAACGTTAATATAAATGGAATCATATAACAAGTATTCCATTGCATCTGGTTTCTTTTGTTAAACGTTATGCTTGTGAGATCTTCTCATATTGTTGCATGTCGTTGTACTTTGTTTATTCTCATTGCTCATATTCTATTGTATGAATATGCAACAATTTATTTATCCATCCTATTCCTGATGAACATTTGGGTTGTTTCCAGTGTTTGGCTATTATGAATAGACTTGCTATGAACATTCTGGTACATGTTTGCTTGCATTTTTTGATGGCTTTGCTTTTTTTAGGGAATAGTGGGAATACAATAGAATCAAAAACTGCCTGTTCATTTTGATTCAATTTACTATTTGGGGCACTTGCCAAAAAACAGCAGACTTTTCAAAGGAGATTTTACATGATAGAAGATTTGTATTTGGTTTGTATTTGCTCCATTTTATGAGGAAAAAAAACTGTGTATTTTGAATTGAGAGGCAGGTTACCCAGATGGTCAAATTGTTCTTCATATTCTGGGCTCTGTGTACCAACCTTTCCTCCCTACCTTCCTTTTTCCTTTCCGTCTTCCCTCTTTTCCTCCCTTCTTTCCTTCCAATCATTTCTAAATGGATATGGATTTCAAAGACTGAGTTGAATTGTCCTCAAATGTGGATTTTTTTTTTTTCGTGAAAGTGAAGATAAAGTCAAGTGATTTTCAGTTTGCTCTATTTTCTAGGAAATAGTTTTGGACTTTCATAAACATTGAGACATTTTTGTTGTCTCAAATTTCCTTCTGCTTATAACATCCTGCCAGATGGGTCTTGATAAGCTGTAATGAAGGCACGACAGCCATCAGAATTCACATCCTCTCCATCACTGAGACCTTGGTAGCCCTGCCGTTAGAGGCAACCTAACATTTCATCTGCCATTGTTGATGGGCAAGTTTCAATTTGGGCTGGCCAGGCCGCGAAATGATCTACAAATGTCAGGTTGCAGGCTGTTATTTTGTAGACTGTAAACTATTGGCTAGTCTGAAAGTCCTGTTACTTTCTGTTCAAAATTGAAATTACTTCTGTACAAGGACTACTGGAGGACAGTTATACTATGTCCCATATCCCACACATGTTTTAAAGAAAAAATTGCAAATTCAAGTTGCTTCTAGTTCTTTTGTTGGACAAGCCACCAATTAACCCATTTTTGAAAAGCTCTTTCCACCCATGCAGACATGTAGTAAACATGTGGGGTCAGCTCTCCACTGTCCACTCCCCACCCATCCTTTCTCAAGAACCCTTAATGTTGCAGTCAGGCAGATCCCCACCCATAACTTCACAGTGGGCCCCCATGGGTTAAGTCAACCGTGCTTAAAAGTCAGGCCGGTCAGGTCAGCACAACTCATTTCTGGCCCTTTGGTTTGAGCTATTGGGTCAGCGGATTATCTCTATTTTGTAGGATTTGAAGCTCAGGAGAAGCTGGCAGCTGTTTTCTATGCAAGGCTACCTGCAGTTGTGAATGAACACAACATCAAGGAAGCCATATTTATGGTTTATATTTGCCATATTTAGGCTCTGTCATTTCTCCACTTTTCTGAGTTAAGCTGGAAAAAAAAGTGTCTTCTTCCCAGTTGTGTCTGTTTCAGTAAACACAGACCCATTTTCGACCACTGCACTAAGGACCTGTGAGTGGCCATAGAAGCTGACTGCCTTTTCATTTAGGATAAGTTTTAAATCAAGTTTGTGAAAGAAGCCGTCGTGTGTGTTTCTCCCCGTAATGCAGATTAGCCTCTGAAGTACACAAGGCTTGATGTTACAATCTCATTGTCTTTGAGGCAGAAAACTCACTCAATAGAAGTCATTTACATTTCTATCTGAGCAGCCTGGAGACAAATATAGTGAAATGAATAGCCTTTTAATTTAATTGGCTTCCCAATGTGAATCCAAAAATAGAAGGCACAATCCATCTTGGAGTTACTGTAGAAATCGCTGAGATCCAAAGCCCAGTATATAATACCCCTAGAGTGTAAGCATCTTTCTCAGTCATGCCAGACCTCCCACAGAAACTGGGGCATGCTGGGGGTTCTTGGGGGTGGGAGTGTCTAGTCCCAAATGGACACTTGTGTCTATTTATTGGTGATTAGTTGTGATCGTCTTTTCTTCCTAAAATATAAACTATTTATGATAGGAATAAGAAAAAAGTGCTATTACGTATTTGTGTACTTTTCAAAATCAAAATAGAGCCAATGAAGAGAAAAAAAATCTAATGCATTTTTGACTTTTTAAAATGAAAATCGAAGAGGGTATCATAGCGTGGCTAGAAGTGAAAGCCTGTTGAAAGGCTGCCAGAAAGTCCTTCTGACATCTCAATCTTCTGCCTCTTAGAACTAAGATCCTGTTGGAAAGTCCTGGGCTTAATCTTGCCTTTGGGCTGGAAGAAAAGAAAAGGAGTGAGGTATATGCTATCTGGGTTACAAGCCAACGTTCTAAATTCTTTATACAATTGAAACCCACCTAAAGAGAATACTGGCATCTTGTGGGCACACCATGAGAGCAGGGTTTGGGTGGGAAGACATGTGAGATGGTGCTGATGTTGCTGGAGAGGGAAGGAGCAGCTGATGGGGAAGAACATTAGCCTCTGAGGAGAGCAGATGTTTTCTCCAAAGGACTTTTCCTTTCTCTCTGACTAAAAGAGCCACTCATGGCTATCGTCTCTGAAATTTCTATTTTTCTCTACTCTCAAATGAAAACAAATGCCTTAGGTTGAATAATATATTCTTCTCTAGAATTCTGGTGGAATTCAAATGTCGAGGGGAAAAAATGATAGAAGCATCATTAAAATAAGTCCTTTTGATTAAAATAAGAGAAAAAATTGCATGATTTGGCTGACCAGAGGGTCCTAGAGACAAGAGTATTCAGTGCCCCCTGCAGAGTTTAGAGCTCCCCTCTTTATTCAACTCCTTTCCTTCCAGTCAGAAAATGTAGGAGAGCTGGGAGCCACCTCACAGACCTTCCTGGACCTGTCCTCATGAGGAACAGGAGCAATTCTTTCAGTGGAAGGATTGTCTTTTAACCTTTCATAGCGTTCTGTATTTCTCTTTTTATTTACTCTCCAAGACCATAGTTCACGGCAAAATTGTTATAGGAGGCTGTAGTGAATTTTGGTTTAGTCACGCACCCCTTGCCCTCTCCAGGCCTCTTGGGTGTCTCTCTTCCCTCCCAGGCTTTCATCTAGTTCCCAATTATCCACAACTAACCTTCTATCTGTGTTCAGATCTTTAGTGCATCATCTCATTTAATTCTCAGAACAACCTGATGGGGCAACCTGATAATATCATTTGCCCCATTTTGCAGATGAAGAAAGTGAGTCTCAGAAAATCAACTGTCCCAAGTTCCCACAGCATTCACATCCTGGTTGGGGATTTCTGAAGACTGAGCAGGCTCTATGCCCCTAAGGAGAAATTCCAGGTGCTGGGGGGGACTGAGGACATTGATATTCTTTGGGTAAATCACTGTTAGATCTGCCCCACCTGTGCAGGCTGGTTCTTCATTTGCAGTCTCTAGTGGAGGAGGGAGGGATTCTATTTGCATTGCAGAAGTGGCCATGAGCTTTGGAACAATAAAAGTGGGAACTGATTCTTAGGCTTTGCAAACAATGAGTGTCTTTATTTTGGAAAACATTTGTCGTCCTCCCTTGATGTCAAGTGTGGCATTGAAAGAGGCAGAGTTAGAGAACAAGAACTGGCAGTGAAGAGAAACATGTTTCGCTGCTAGCTCTATTGTAGCTGTCTTGTAACACAAGGCAGGCCCTGCTTTGGCCTTCAAGTTTTTTCCATCTGTGGCATGAGGGCTTTTCATTAGACAATTGCTAAGACCCCAATTTTAGCTGAATTTCTGCTTGCTCCTTGAGAAAAGAAATTAAATTCCCATTTAATATGCATGGTACAAATTGGAAACCTTTGGGCATAAAGGTGTCCAATCAACTTTTTTTTTTTTCCCACTAATGCCTTCATCTCTCACCTTTGGGATCATTCCTAACTTCCTTCTTGGGCTGTTAATAATTAATAGCACTGGCGTTTATAAACCAGTGGTAATATGTTTTGATTTTATCGTTTCTTTTCATGAATTATGGATATCATTAAAAAGCGATTTTTTAAAAGTCCGAGAAGAGAACGGAAGTTGATGGGAGGTCAGAGGAGATGAGAGGGCACACGATCTTGCTCTGCCATCATTTGTCAGGTTTAATAAATAGCTTTCAGCTTGAAGGAATTTGAAGCTGCTGGTAGCTGCTGTTCTTTCTCCACATCTCCCTTCGTGGGTGGGAGGACAGCCACAGTTGGAATACAAATTTATATTAGAGCCTTGAAATCCTCCATCTGCCAGGGAGTAGATCACATATAAAGCAGGTCTCCCTTAAGATGCCATTCAAGAGGATAAATCCTTGAATTGCTTCTGAGTTGACACATTCAAATTCTGTACAGATCTAGAATCAGAAGACTGAAGGTCTCATATTGACATTATTGCTGACCAGCAATATGCCTTTGAACAAGGCAATGAATCTGTGGGGCTTCTTATCTCTAAAATATTAAAACAATACCAGACTCATCTAGGTAATAAGACTCTTTGAGAGCAAAATGAAATTGTAAATGTTAAAAACAGACAAGCAAAATGTCTGTTCTTTGAAAGACACTGTTAAGAAAATGCAAAGGCAAGCCACAAACTGGGAGAAAATATTTGCTAAACATATCTAACAAAAGACTTGTATCTAGAATATACAGGGAACTCTTACAGCTCGATAACAAGAAGAGAAAACATCTAACTTAAAAGTTGATAAAAGATTTGAATGGACACTTTACAAAATAACATATATGATTGGCCAATAAGAACATGAAAAGATGCTCAATATCATTAATCATCACAAAAATTCAAATTAAATCTACAATGAGATACTACATACTCATTAGAATGTCTAACATTAAAAAGAAAGACTGACAATACAGAGTGTCCGGCAATGATGCGGAGCAATCGGAACTCTCATACTTGCTGATGGGAATGTAAAATAGAACAGCCGCTTTGGAAAACAGTTTGACAGTTTCTTATTATGTTAAATATACACTTATCATATGACCCAACCATTCCATTCCTAGGTATTTACCCAAGAAAAGTGAAACGTTGACAGAAAGACCTGTATGTGAAAGTTCAGAGCAGCTTTATTCATAATTACTCAAAACTGGAAACAACCAGTTCATCATCTGGTGAATGGATAAACTAATAATGGCACATCCATACAATTGAGTACCCCTCAGCAATAAAAACAGGTGCACTTACACAAGGAGCCAGACTCAAAGTACTTACTGTATGATTCCATGTATATAAAAACATAAGAAAAGATAAATCTAATATATACTGGCAGAAAGCAGAGCAGGAGTTGCCTAGAACCAGAGATTTTGTGGTGGGGGTGGTGATTGCAAAGGACACAAAGGAACTTTTTTTTTTTTTTTTTTTAAAGATTTTATTTATTTTATTTTTTCCCCCAAAGCCCCAGTGGATAGTTGTATGTCGTAGCTGCACATCCTTCTAGTTGCTGTATGTGGGACTCGGCCTCAGGATGAACGGAGAAGTGGTGCCTCAATGCGTACCCGGGATCCGAACCCGGGCCACCAGCATCGCAGCGCGCGCACTTAACCACCAAGCCACAGGGCCGGCCCACAAAGGAACTTTTTGGGGTGATGGAAATGTTCTATCTCTTGACTATATCAGTAATGACACAAGTGTATGCATTTGCCAAATTGTATCAAATATACACATAAAATGGATGCATTTTCTCTTTGGGTTTCATCTTGAATAGTTTCTATTACCAAGTCTTCAAGTTTACTTATGTTTACTTCTACAATATCTCTTCCACTGTTCATACTATTCAGTGTATTTTTTCATTGCTGACATTGTTTCATTATGTTTTTCATCTCCAGAAGTTAGATTTGAGTCTTCTATTACCTCTATGTCTCTACTTAATATGTTCATGCTTTCCTCTACCTTCTTGAATGTATGGGGTATATTTATGATAGCTGTTTAAAGATCCTTGTATATTAATTCTATTTTCTGTCATTTCTCTATTTCTATCGATTGTTTTTTCTCCATATTGTGGATTCTATTTCCCTACTTCTTTGCATGCCTGGCAATTTTTGATTGGATATCAGACATTGTAATTTTTACATTGTTGGATGCTAGATTTTTTTTTTGTATTCCTTTAAATATTCTTGAGTTTTATACTTGGAAATAATTTCATTCATTTAAGCCTTGCTTTTAAGCTTTGTTAGGCAGGACCAGAGCCTTTATTCTAGGGCTAATTTGGTTACACTGCTGAGGCAATATCCTCTGAGTACTCATCCAGATCTCATCCAAATGTGTACAAATAAATGAGTACTCAGTACTCAACTAAATGTGTATCGTGAGGTTTCTCCACTCTGCTGTTGAAAATGGTAATTATTTCCAATTCTGAATGAGCTCTGAGTGATTCTCCACTTGCTCCTTTCCAACAGTTCTTCCCTTGGCTTTGGATAGTTTCCTCACATGCACAGGCTGATCGGTACTCAATGGGAACCCCCTGCAGAATTCTGGATCTTTCTCTCTCTCTCTCTCTCGGTGCTTCTTTCTCTTCTCTGGTATTCTGCCTTCCTTGGCTTCTCCTACTCACTGGCTCTTTGTAGGTTCACCGTCCCTGGGCTGAAGCTTGAAAACTCTCTCCAGGTAGTAAGCTGGGGGGATCATAGGTTCTTGTTTGTTTTCCTTCTCTTAGGGATCATTGTCCTGTGCCGTATGTTGTGCAATATCTGAAAACCGTTGTTTCATATATTTTGTCCAGTTTTTCAGTTGTTTAAGTTCGAGGGGCATATCTGGTCCTTGTTACTCCATCACAACTGGAAGCCGAAGTTACACATGGGTGTCTTACTTCATGTAAATTATACTTCAATAGATGTCATGATCATTCTCATCCATGAGATTGTACCATAGCATGGACACTCAGGATAGCTTTGTAAAACTTTGCCATGTTGTGTAGGGGCTGCAAAGTGACGGGAGAGATTGGTTAGAAACTGCAGAGCAGTATATATCATTGACCCACTTTGCCCTCCATTGCACGCATCACCCATAATATTACTGCAGCCTTTATGGCTCTTACAGTTGCAGAATTTGCTGGCTCTGCAGCACTTTCCCTGGCTGTGCTCGCAGCAGGCTGGAAGTGCTGGAGAATCAACTCCCTCCACAAGCAGCCTTCAATCAATGACAGGTGGGTGTTGGTGTATAGACAGTCCGGCTACCTCGCCCTTCAAGTAGATAACTCTGACAAGCATCTTCTACACTATTTCTGGACTCACCCAGCAAGATCAATCTCCAGCTGCTCACAGCGGTAACTTGCTTGATGGCATACCCTTTATTCGCTACCCTTCATACCCCATCCCACATCTTCCCTCCCCACCCCACAATTAGTATTTCCTGGGGTTATCTCCCAAATAAGCCACTTGCAGATGAATCCTTGTCTCAGGGTCTGCTTCTGGGGGAGCCCTAACAACAAGAGTAACCAACTGTGTCTAAGACAGAAACAGACTGCCCAGTGGTCAGCCATTCCCCACTGGAGAAGAACCAAGGACTCACAAGCCTAGCGAGTCCGCAGTTGTCTGCTCATCCTTGCCTGTGATATCGCACATGAGTGATGGAGCACGTGCCTTTTGGTGGTGGGAGTGTCAAAAGATAATCCATTTCTAGAGGACAATTTTGGCAGTAAATATAGTTTTGAAGATGCCTATCATTTTTGGTTTAGTGGTTGCATTTCTAGAAATGTACTTAAGAAAAATAATGAGGGTCTGTGCAGTATTTGGCTCTGAGACTTCGCATTGAAGTTCTGTCTGTAATATCAGAGAAATAGAAGCAACCTGGATATCAACAATAGGGTATGTGAAAATGATAGCACACTCGTATAATGGAATACTTTGTAGTCATTAAAAACAATGTTAAAGATGAATATATTTTGATAGAAGGGGATGTTTATATTCTATTGTGAGGTGCAAAAGGCAGGTTATAAAGCAATAAATATAGTATGATCTTATTTATTTCAGTTTTGTAGTAGATAAAGGAAATTTCTGCTTGAACCTTGCCCATGCATGGAAAGGCTTGACCCCTGCGTAACTCACAGCCTGCTTGAGCCTTCAACAACACATACTGGACCCACTTGAGAACTACACTCCAGTATTAAACTGAAGATGCAGATGATGTCATGCGGATTGCATCATGCAGCAATAATGACCAGTCCCAATAGCAACTTTTCAGTCCCCTTCTGTAACCAAATGCACAATGCCTTTTGGATCTCCCCTTACTTGGAAGGGATGTCCTCCCTCTTGTCTTCTGTCTGGCTTTCACTCTACCCATTAGGAGCGGCCTGCTGACCTCCTGCAGAAGGATACAGCTTTCCTTGTCCAACATACTAAGTTCAGCCTCAACAGAGACCATTTTTGGGCTTTGGTTATTCTTTGACATATTTGAATGCAGTTGTTCACTAGTTACAGTCAAACAATATTACCTATAAGTCTTCTCTGAATACCTTTTGTGTGCCTTGCACCTGTGCAGTGTAAAACATAAAATAATGTCAAGTTACTGACCCATGGGGACAGGGGACCTTGAGGAAATGACTTGAATCAGAAATAAAAATTCTTCTACCTCCTACCTGCTGTCCTCTCTCTTCCTTCTTTTACTTTTTTTCTGCCTGTATTAGGTACTAGTTAAGCCATAGGGATGAAAGTGGAAGAGATGAGTCATCCATCTTTAAGGAGAGTATTTTAGAAGTGGCAGGGCCCTGGGTAAGAGCTGAGAGATAAATGAAAATAAATCGTCCAGAGTTTATTCCATGACTGGGTGTATGAGAGATATGTAGTCAGAGAATTTTCAAGTCACCTAAGCTAACCCTCCCAATTAACACCTGAAGGATAAAGCCCAGAGAGATTAAATGATTTTCTGAAGTGTAATAGCTAACAAGTAATGAATAAAGACAATTGACATTTGCATTAAGGTTCTACTTAATCTTAAATCTTTTCTATTTATTTATTCAGGGAAAAACCTACCTCTCATTGCACCCCCTTTTTATTTAGAGTAGGCAAGAGTAGCTGGCTTTGCATTAAAGTTGTTCATGAACTTGGAGGAATCATTTTGAGAGGAGTGATTCTAAAACCAGGCTATGGACCAGGATTACCTGAACGATGTTTGAAAAATACCAAGCCTCACATTTCACCCTTTGCAAGTTCTGATTCAGCAAGTTTGGGGTGGGGCCCAGGGAAACATATTTTTAAATTGCTACCCAGGTAATTCTCAAGGCAGCCAAATGTTAGACTCTGGGGAGGCAAAGCCTCGGGCAATCTGGGACCAGGAGGGAATGAATGGAAGGTGGATAGAGAAAATAGGACATTTACTTGTAGGATTCGGATCACTTCTTCCTTCCAGAGCAAATTCATTTTCTCCTCTGGTTGGTATATGCTCGCAAATGAACAAATGGAACCCACACCTTCTCAAGAATTTGCCGGTTTGGGTGGAGATGGATTTGGGGCCTGGGAAGCAGTCTTCCGCCTCCTCTAATACACTAATGAAAACAGAACAGTAGGCTAAAATATCTCTCTGCTAGGGGTGAGCAGTGCATGTTATTTTGCTCTTTGTCTTATTGTAGAACAGGGCTTTCACACTTCACCATTTTATTTCAAAGCTTTTTCCTTTCCCTTCTCTCCAATATAAGCTCAAATCACAATATTTTGTCTCCTTTTCTAAAAAATGGGGCTTCACTGTTTGGTAAGACTGACAGATTTTCCTCATCATTTGTTTGATTAAAGACTCTAGAAACTTTTAGGAGTCCTGCTGATGGTTTCTTCCCACGTGTGAATGAAATGAAAAACAAAAGGCTCAGAGTGCCAGAGTAGGCAGGTGTGTTTATATCGATGCTATCTATGGCCACTGTTTATTTTGCTGTTAGGGAGTGGGTTTCTTCATGCTGTGAACTTTAAGATTATGGAACTTTAAGATGCTGTTAGGTCAAAATGCTCTTTTACTATCTTCTCATCTTTCCAACTTTGCCCACTTTTGACCTGGAGCCGGTCACATTCCTGGGGTTGTGGCGAGCCTGAATCAGAGGTCTCATCACTAGAGACCTTGAGGTTACTAGTAGAAGAAGGAAGACTTCCAGGTCACGAGTTGGCAAATTTTTTCCAGAAAGGGCCAGATAGTAAATATTTTTGGCTTTGTTGGTCTCTGTCACAATTACTCAACTCTGCCATTGTAGTGTGAAAGCAGCCATGGACAGATGTGTGTGGCTGTGTGCCAATAAAACTTTATTTATAGAAACAGAGGGCTGGGCTGGATTTGGCTGGTGGGCCATAGTTTGCTGACCTCAGGTCTAGAACATTTGGAATGTTCATGGTTAGCCTGCAGGGAGGTGGCATGGTAAGTGTGGTTACCAGATAAGTCTGAGTTTGAATTGTAGAGTATCCAACTAACAGTGTGACCTTGGAGTAGTTACTGAAACTCTGTGGGCCCTAATGACTTCAGCAGTAAAATGGAAATAAAATCACCACCTAGGTGTACGGGGAAGAGGCTGGTTCAAGTCCTAGATTGCTCTTCAACCACTTGCAGGAACCTGGCCAAGGCATTTACATCGCTGAGTCTAGAGACTAAAGTAGAAATCAGACTTCAGACGCTGGGGCCTGTGGGCCATATTCAGCTAACTGATGGGTTTTGTCTTATACAGTGGTTTAAAGACTTTTGCAGCACTGAGTATGAATGCTTTTAGATAAATTGTGTGTTTTTGATTCATCTGTCACTGCTACTCTGTTGTCTTATGGCTGGATAGCTTCACTTTTTAAAATTCCCTGCCTGATATCAATAGGCATTTAAGTTTGTGACACCTTAACTGGAAGGAGTCTAAAGACTCTTCCAACTCAGAAAGAACATGACTCTACCCCTCTCAGAGGATGATGCCAAATACGGTTTCAGTATGTATTTCTGAGAAAGAAGCCAACCAAAATATAGTGGTTTAAAAAAGCAAGCATGCATTACTTCTTCTGAGGCTAGGAGTTGGCCAGGCTATTCTGCCGATATAGTCTGGGTCCAGCTGATCTACTGGGCTCTCTCCTGCATTTGTCAGCTGGTGGCCCCGCTGGGGAGTGGCTGGTGTAGGTCTACCTCAGCTGAGATAACTCACTGTCCTCCATGTGTCTCTCATAGGCCTCCAAAAGGACAGCAAAGTCACACAGAGAAGCAAGAGAGGAAGCAGGTTCCATGCTTTTACAAGCTTCTGCTTGCATCAAGTTTGCTGCTCTCCTATTGGCCAAAACAAGCCACATGGCCAAATCCAGAGTCAGTGTGGGAGGGTATTACCAAAGGCATAGGGAGGAGCAGAGAATTGGGGCTATTAATGCAATAATCTATCACAAACATTAAAGTAATGGTTTGTGTGAGGGTAAGGAGGCACTGTTATTCTCTTTGTCATTGCTGAAAAATATAGTAACTTTCCAAAAACAAAGAATGGGAATGCTCTCAGGCCACAGTGAGTGTAGGTTTGAGTGTGTGTTGAAGGGGTGATGTTTCTCATTCTTTTCTCTTTTTCCCCCAAACAAAGAGCAAAGACAGTTTTGGAGACCTTTGAAAACTCTTCTGTCAGTCCTCTTGGGAACTGTAAGAGGATCATTTTCAGGACACTGTCAACTGGGAGATCTTTTTCCAAACAAACACTGCTCTCCTTTTTGACATCTCGATTTTGACGTCAAGAGCTGCCTGCATTCTTCGCTTGGAATTCATCTTTGGAAAGTTGTTCATTTTCTTCTAACACAAGCCAAGAAAAAGTATTTATTTTAAAGGTGAGAGTGAATAACTAAAAACCAAGAAAAATACTGCCACCAACAAAACATGGATTGGTTATTTTTGCAAAGTAAAAATTGTGAGTTTTCTGCAGATCTGTGTTCAAGTAAAGAAGTAAAGGTAGTAAAAGATATGAACCAATACAATCTTTTCCTTTGCATATCAGTGTTGCCACTAAAGTCCCATAGGCAAGTATCTGAAATAAAACTATGAAGGCTGAAATGTTGAGCCTATGTATCACATACATTTATTTTTTAGAAGATGACTTAGAGTACAGTGGGAAAAAACCTACATTTTTCCAAAGCACTGTTTCCCATTTTTTAATGGAGATAAACAATGCCAAAGCACAGAGCTCTCAGTCCATTCTTTTAGCCACTGTGTTTGCTAAGTGCTTAGTAACACAGGGAATGATGAGAACGATGCCACAGCTGAAAATGCTGAATCCACTAAATGTCAGAGCTGAGAAAGCTGAAGCCACTGAGGTCAGATTGAGTTCCTCGATGCCCACAGTGTGGTCCATGAACAGGCAGCGTCTCACCCGGAGCTTGTCTCCACCCATCCTTGGCTCCAGCTGGATCTGCTGAATCAGTCTGCATGTTATCAAGGGATTTGTATGCACATTAGCATTTGAGAAGCACTGGTTTATAATTAATTATATTATAAATTAGAGGCTACATCTGTATTTAATAGAAACATTGATATTACAAAACATTTATTTGTAGATGACTTTAGTAATAGTCCTGGATCTATAATCATCTTTGGGCTTCAGAATTTACATCTGTCGAGTGGAGACTCATAACTCTCTTGCGTGGTTTTAAAAAGAGTTGAGATGATCAAGCTGTAGTTATAATAAAGTGCTCTGAAACAAATGAAGAGATATATAAATATTGGGTCTTATTATTTTATTAAGGAAATGCTTAGATCTAAATATCTCAGCTAAGTACAAGTCCTAAACACTGAGGAAGCTAATGAGGTCAAGAAATGCTGTTTACCTTCATACCGTTATGAATGTCCAACTGTCCACCCTAGGTAGCTGGCTTCTAACACATTGTGGCATCTGTGAATCTGCTCCATTCTGTCAATGATGACCCATCACTTCGAAGGAGGGTCTTAACACCTGGCACTTGATTCCCTCTAAGATTTTGTTGCTGAAAATGTCCTCTGACCAGCAGTATCAGCATCACCTGGGGGCTTGTTGGAAATGCAAAACCTCCAGCCAAACTCCAATCTATGGAACCGGAACCTGCATTTTGACGAGATCCTCCCTGATTCTTGTGAATATTAGTGTTTGAGAAGAACTAATCTAAGCGAGACTTCTCAACCTCGGCTGCACGTTAGAATTCCTTGGGGGCCTTTAAAAATACCAATGCCTAGGCCCCAACCTGAGCCAATTAAATTAGAATCTTTAGGAGTGACCCCAAGCATCTGTATATTTTTAAAGCTCCTAGATGATACTTTGATATACTATTTAGGGGTACAAAGTGAGACCCGGAGAAAGGCCGGGAAGAGTCAAATGACAAAAGTCTTAGGAATGTTTGGCATTTGAAATGAATTGGAGTTTGGGTATGAGAGGAGTAAGAAAAAAGAGGGATGGCAGAGAAAAGAAGTTGTGCCAAGTGGAACCTCAATTGTGGAAACGGGTGAGGAGCTTTTGGGGAAAGCTAGACCCTCATTGAATATTGAGTTACATGTGTTTCTGTGATACAAAAACTTCTCTCTTCCCAGAACTGTAGTAAAGACCACAGCTGGTTGGCTTGTTTTGTAGAAACTAAGAAATAAAGGCTGAGCCCAATGCCTGTGGTTATACGGAAAATGTACATTAAGAATGGGGTGATGATATAGGTTGTCAGATGAAATACAGGATGCCTGGTTAAATTTAAATTTCAGATAAACAATGAAAATCTTTTCAGTGTACGTACTATACGATATTTGAAATATCTGAAATTTAAATTTAACTGGGTACCCTGTGTTTTTATTTGCTCAATCCAGCAACCTTATGATGAAGCTTAAACTCACTCATGAGAAGCAGGAGCTGAGGACTGGAGGCCATCACTAAAGAATGTTAGTATTAAGTCAGCAGAAATCTTGGCAATGACATTGTACTTTAATTCAGCTGAGGCATCTGACCTATGTTTGGTTTGAATCAGAACTACTTTATTCTCCATTTTCCAGTTTTCTTGGGTCTCCCCTCTTTCCCCTCCCCCATTGGTCTTTGCCCTTCCCTTTGTTTACTTGATGAAGTGAACTCTTCCTTGATGTGTTGTTTTCCCAGCCTCCTCCAGTTCTAGCAAAAGAAAAGCTCTTATTCTTGAAGTCAATTCAAATTCGTTGGTATTTTTGGACCAGCTCTTATTTATTTACCATCTTCTTGTGCACCACAGCATTGGAAACATGTCCATAAATTTACATTTCTAAAGTGCTCCCATTCTTCTCTTATTTTGTGATAGACAATTTCCTGGGGGCAAGAAACGAGTCAGCTCAGGGTGTGGTGAGAAACACACGGGGGTGGAGATGAAAAACAACAGCAAAATGAAAACAAGAATTCTTTCTGGAACCACCCCCAGCAGCTCCCCTCTTTCCCTGTGGCGGCTACAAAGAGCTTTTTCACATGGGGTGCTGAATAGGCAGGGGACCTCTCTCAAAACCGCCAAGTCTGTTTATGTATATATTATTTTCTTTTGAAAATTGCCTGAAGTGGAGCCTTGTGAAGCATTTCTCAAGTGCTGCCCCAAACCCTTTGCAAGCTTGGGTGGTAATGGAGGTACGGAAAGAACAAAGGGGCAGGCACCAGAATGTCCTTTTCTTGCTTGCCTGACAGAGATGGGAATGGGATAAACCAGTGGTTCTCAAAGCGTTGTCCTTAGACCGATAGCACAGTATCACTTGGGAACTTAGAAATACAGAATCCCAGGCCCCTCTCCAGGCCTGCTAAGTCAGAAACTCTGAGAGTGGGTCCAACAATCAGTGTTTTAACAAGTCCACCAGGCAGTTCCAATGTATGCTCAAGTTTGAGATCCACTAGGACAGATAGTTTTGCTTCTTCACTCTCAATAAGAAAATCTCATCTTTGCTGCCAAGCACCCCCATCTTGGGGATGTGGATTGCCCATATGTGTAGGGCTGGGCTGCCCAGACAAGGTGGGAGGAGGGGGGTCCTTTTCACCTCGGGAATCTTTTTGTTTAGTTGGATGACACAAAAGAGACCAGTATAGGTAAGGACCAAAGGAATAGCACAGACAGAAATGAAATTTATAAAGCCAACAGTGTCACTCAGAAGGGAAAGTTCCCGTTAGACAGTAAACTTTATGTCCAGAGCAAAAATTAGTTGAAACAGAGCTTTAAATTTTTATTTAAATCTTCATGTACCCATACTAATAATGGCTACTATTTATTATAAACCTATGACATGCACTGCACTAAACATGATTCAAACTTATGTCATTTGTTGAGCCCAACACTACTCAGTAGGTACTACGGATATCCCCATATAAGCGATGGGGTAAGGCCCTTCCTTGCCCATGAGGCCACAGCCCTGGAACCAGGCTTTGAACCAGCTGCTCTGCAGAGGCAAACTCTCATCCCAGTGGTTCTCGGCCTTGGTTGCATCCTGGCTCATCCAGGAAGCTTTAAGATATATGGATACTTGAGTCCCAGCCTGAGATCCTGATATAGTAGGTCTGGGATTTTATAAGCTCCCCTGAGCATCGGGATTTTATAAGCTCCCCTGAGATTCTAATGTGAAGCCAGAACTGAGGGCCGCTGTCTTATCAAGTCTGTAGCTAAATGGTTCTCAGCCCTAAGTGATTCTAATCAGAATCAGCTGTTTCCTCTTTAAACCATACCAGTGGTCAGGTCCCATCTCCTGAGATTCGGATTCAATTGATCTGGGCTGGGGACCAAGTATCACAGTGTTCCAGTGTGTAGCAGGTAGGAATCACTGGTCTGATGCTGAGCTCTGCTGAGAGCACAGCCGGTAGGCAGACAGGCTGGGTTTGTAATATGGCCCTGACTGACCCTGACGTCATCACTGCCAATAAAGTCCTCACCTGGAATGAGTCTGGGTCGTCTCAGAACAGCAGGAGTCAAAAGTTTTGTTTCGGGATTATTGACTATTCAAGTAAGTGCTGTAAGTGTGTGTGCATGTGCATGTGCATTGTAAAGACAAATATGAATTAAAAATAAGAGGCTTAATTCCCCCCATTGAAAATAAGGGAAGAGATTTCCCTTCTTTCACTTTTTGTCGGAACATTTACCTTAGAAAATGTCAGACCATTTACCTTTAGAAACTAAATAAGCCTTTTGTCAGCTTTATGACCCAGGAATGTCTTTCTTCAGGATCTGGGAGCCGTCTCTTCGAAATGTAAACATCAAGGGAGAGAGCACACCTACGCCTGGTCTCTGTGGGAGAGGAGCCCGACTTCATGGGCACCTCTTCCAAATGTAAAACTACCTCCTGTCTTAAAGATAGGAGCTTGTATTTTTTCCTCTGGATATAGTCAACCAGCTAACGTAGATGGTCACTCCAATTACCAAGAAAGTTAGGATGAGCTGTGTGTGACCCATAGTGCTGTCAAGTCCTCTTACCTGAGGACTAGTTATTGTTTATCTTGAAAATATGCGTGTACTCGGCTGTATCTGCTTGGCCTTATGAAAGGGTGAGGGCAATTTTTTTCTGTCTTCACAGTCTCTTAGCAGGTCGCCTGTGATGTGCCTCACATTCTGTTTTAATGCTTATGGATAATAAAATTGTTTTCTTTCTCTACTGACTTTGTGGAGAGGGTTCTGGATTGGGAGATTTTTTTAAAAATTATATTTCTCCACAGCATGTGTGTGTGCATTTGCGTGTGTGTGTGTGCGTGTATGCATGTGTTGTAGGTGAAGCTTGGAACATGTTAAGATTCCCACACCCCGCCCCCACTCCACATCTGTGCCCCATTTCTGCAGCTTTTATCACTTTTTCATTTTGGTTTTCCTTGCAAGGTTTGCTTAAGAAGAGGCTTTGCTCTACTTTAAAAAAAGATTTGACCACGTGAACTTAGTTTTTCTGGGTCCCCTCTAGCGCTATATTCCAGGAATCCATGGCTCATGGTAGGACCACAGCCTCCGCCCTCCTGGAGTCCCCTGATGTATCAGAGTACCACCTCTGTGCAAGGGAGCTGGGAAAAGGCCCTGTATCACCCCCAGAGGAGGGAGGGGTGCTCCTGGAATTGCTCCTGGGGATGGTGATAGTGCATCTACAGGGTGGGGACAGACACAAAGCAGAAACAGAGCAAGGCAGCAGGCAGCAGAGAGGCAGTGACAAAAATGGAGAAGTGGAGAATGATGTTACATTTGGGAACAGCTCTGTGTCATTCGGAGCCTGCAAAACACGATTCTTGCCTCATTTATAATAGTGTTTCCATTAGTCTGTGGGTAAACAGACTAGAACAATATTTGAGCTGATGAGAACAGGTGTGGCTGAGTTTGCCTTTTAATGGAGACAGCATTTGTCCAGGTACAGTGACCTGGAGCTGCTTCTGATGGCCGCAGTAGAGGTACAAGGAGATTATTGGAGTTGGTGGGTGCTCTGTTTTCTCTTTTCTTTCACCCTCACCATTGCTACCACAATCGTAGTGACTCATTAGCGATCTGTGGTGGAGAGAGTGAATACCAGACCTCCCAGCTTCTCTCTCCCCACCCCCCAACAAAAAGCCTCATTGTGCTCACTAACCCTGGAACCAAAAATGGAGCCTTTCTTCCAGCTCCATTTCTGAGTGGGCTGCAAGTGTCCCTAAGTGCTATGGTTTTGACGTCAACTTAGAAAATCATACAACAGAAAAGCCAGAAGGAATTTCTGAAATGGTCTGATCCATTCTTTTCCTTTCTTTTTCTTTTTGTAACAGAAAAGAAGACAGGACTAGAAAAGTCAAGAGACTTGTCAAAGATAAAGCAGTTGGTTGGCTACAGAGATGACCTGCTGCCCTTGAATCTAGAAGCACTTAGCCAAAATTCTGTGATTATTTTTTCAATTTTGCCCTGTTAACATTCTCATGGGAAAGCTAATGGACATATAATCCCATTAAATGATAAATGATTTTCTCTCATTTACATGTCTGGGAAATTTTAGACCTAGAACTCTTCCCCAGTCCCTCATCTCATGTCTCCAAACTCTTAGTCCAGGGTGAGGTTTGCCGTGGAATTTGTTTGTTCAACTGATGGATTTCTGACTTGGAAGATTCTTCATCTTTGTTGAAGCAAATGAAGGGATGCATATGGGAATGATGTTGGAATCCTTGCTAGTTAGAAGCACGCATTCTTTCTACTTGAGTCTTAGACTTGCAGATTTGTGTTTGCCTTGGTCTCTAGACCAAAGTATAGGACACTTTGCTATTTAGTAGCTTCTCTTTTTAGGTAGGAAGCTTGTTTCTTTTAATGTTTCCTCATCCTTGGGCATAGGTTACTCTACCTGTAAGGTTCTTTCCTTACCTTAGCAGTCAACGCTTGGCTTCTTTTTTGACCTCAGTCAAATATTTCTTCCTCTGAGAAGACTTCTATGACCTGTTGGCAATGTTGGTGGGTGTCTCCATTGCTCCCTTGACATACTTTAATATAGCACTCGTCACAGTGCTCTGGAACTGTTAGCCAGACTGTGAGAGAGTGAAATGGAAAATTTCCCTCTTAAATGCATTATTATAAGTGAAAGACACCAGACTAGAAAGGCTAGAGACTGTATGATTCCATTTATATGACATTCTGGAAAAAACAGAACCATAGGGACAGAAAACAGATTAATGGTCTCTTGGGGGTAGGTGGAAGGATTGACTACAAGGGGACATGAGTGCATGTTTTGTTCTGATGGAACTGTTCTATATCTTGATTGTGGTAGTTACAGGATTGTATGCATTTGTTAATACTCATAGAACTATGTGCCATAAAGGGTGAATTTTGTTGTGTGTAATTTATGCCTTAATAAATATGACTATAAAGAAACAAACAAGGATACAAAGATACCATCTCTTCAAAAAAAAAAAAATTCCAAACCAACCAAAATTGTAAATTTTCCTTTAATAACTGAACTTAAATAAATACAGCCTTCTTTATTCTGGGAGCTCAGTTGTTATGCTTTATTAGAAATAAAACCCCACTTAGCCTCAAAAATTTCCTGAGCTATTTTGAAAGTTTGAACACGGAGGTCCCCCCAAGATACACATGAGCATTCTCTCATTGGAGCCAACTCTATCACACTGGCCAAGAAGGGCACTGCTGCCTCTCTCCTTCCAGAAGGGTGACCCAAGGTCCAGTTTTACCTTGTGCAAATGGGCATACTAAACACAAGTTGGGTGGCCTCAGAACCTGAGGAGTTTGAGTCTGGCAAGTGGGCTATGCCTCTGCAATTCTCTGGGTGTTGTGTTTCTACAGTTTGATGGAGGACCCTGCCAGAAGCTGAGGGTGAGGCATTATCATGGCCATAAAGTGCAGGCTGCTGCTCAAAGCTCCAGACCCAGCAGAGATGTGAAGACAGGAGTGAAAACCCAGGGGCTCAGGTAGTACTTAGTCCACAGTCAGTGTAAACACGGCAGGGATCAGATGGAGGCCACAGCTCAGTGAATACCCGGCGGACCCTGTGATCTGACAAGTTGGAGGATGTGATTTTCTGCTTGACTTGGTCAGGATGGACTCAAGAATTGGCCTAGATTGCATCCAAAGGATGACGAAACCAGGGACAAGAGCTAGGAGAGACGAGTCCACTCAGGTGCCTGACCTACCTCCAGAGGACCGTTTCCTGGGATGCTGATTGAGGTGGCACGGTTAAGTGATGAGACTAGATTTTTCAGAAAACTAATAGAAATTTAGTATTTAATGCAGACCCTTCGGGAATCCATAATCGTAGATGTGTAGCCAAATGAGCAAAATCTAGTTTGATAAACCCAGCCGTACCAAGATAGTACACTTTGTTCTATTATCATCCCAACTTTATTACTTAATTCACCCTGATTGAATGCCAACTGTTGCCGAGCTTCGAATTCACTTAGAGCTGCATTGTCCAATTGGGAGCCACACATGGTCATGTACATTTAAATTTATAGTAATTGAAATTAAGCACAATTTAGAGTTCAGCATCTAAGTTGCATTTGTCACATTTCAAGTGTTCAACAGCCCGATGAAATGGCTGCTGTTCAGGGCAGTGGGAATGGATAGGACGTTTCGGCCATTGCAGAAAGATCCATTGCTCAGTATTGCACTAGAGACTGTTTCCTCAAAAACCTAAGACCTAAAGTGGTTCCTAATTGTCAACTGATAAAAACATTTAATCTTGAAAAATAAAGTTCATGACATGTACCCGAGCGTCCAGGCCAACCTTTCTCGGCTCCCAGAGTGATTCCATCATCACTGAGATGGTAGAGATTTTGTTCTCGCTGAGTCTGGGTCTGGGTTATTTCTGGTTCATGGACAATCTGGTTTATTTCTGTCTTAACAGTCATCTGGACTGCTTTCTCTACTAGTGGCAAGGCTGCTGCAGCCTGTTCTGGGTTGGATGTCTTTGAAAATCTGGGAAAGCTCTGAGGCCTGAGTCCCTTCCCCTTCATGGGGACCCAGCCACAGGGACTGCAGGCCAGTCTGGGTGGCATGGATGAGAAGGTTGCCCTGGGTTGTATCCTACACCATGGGCATTACGGTCATCCTCAAGTTGTCTTCTCTGCATCTGTCTTCCCTGCAGGTTTTTTCACAGCTGCGTCTGCGCCTGTGTTTGCTTAGGGCCTGTGGTTCAAGTCATACTGCCTGTAGATCTCTCGGAGAAAAACCTCTTTCCCAGTGCCGTGCTGGTAAATGTTTAACAACTGGCTCTTTGGGTTTAAAAAAGCCTTGATTTGTGGTTTCTGCTGAATATTATGGTATAAATACTCCCACGATGGCTGATTTCAAGTTACCAACCTGATGTCAAGGAACACAGAGCTGGAAGTTTTCCCACCATACAGATACAATAGCTGCAATAACCTCAAACGCATGATGATAGTAAAATGTAGTAAAATAATGAAAGAGTGATGAGTTTTGACTATTTGTCACCTTTGTTTTTATTATTTATTTAACTTGAAGTTTATACAATTAAATTTTTACTAATGGACATGTTTAACAACCAGCTCACAGAATTCCTGAAAATTTAACAACTGGCTCTCTGGAGCTAGGATGAGCCGGCTCCAGCACACCACTGCCCCCTTCTTTTTTACTGAGGAAATATAATTAGCCGTTACAATGAGTGCTCTGTTCCTAACTGTAACCCCTTCATATGCCTGGCCGACACTGGGGGAGTACTCTTGAAGATCCATGGGCTGTAGGAATCTGTCATCTGTGAGCACTATAGGGCTATCTAATTCAATCAAATCTGCTATCAAAAGCACTAAATGTGGGCCGGCCCCATGGCGTAGTGGATAAGTTCAGTGCACTCTGCTGTGGCGGCCCAGGTTCAGTTCCTGGGTGCAGAGCTACACCACTCATCCGTGGCCATGCTGTGGTGGTGACCCACACACAAAATAGAGGAAGATTGGCACAGATGTTAGCTCAGGGCTAATCTTCCTCAGCAAGAAATAAGGTAAAAAAAAGCGGAGGGGGGCCGGCCTGGTGGCGCAAGTGGTTAAGTGTGCACACTCCGCTGCGGTGGCCCGGGGTTCTCTGGTTCGGATCCCGGGCGTGCACCAATGCACTGCTTAGGCAAGCCATGCTGTGGTGGTGTCCCATATAAAGTGGAGGAAGATGGGCACAGATGTTAGCCCAGGGCCAGTCTTCCTCAGCAAAAAAAAAAGAGGAGGATTGGCAGATGTTAGCACAGGGCTGATCTCCTCACAAAAAAAAAAAAAAAAAAAAGAAGTAAATTTGTACAAAGATTTAGAGAATTAAAAATGACCGAGAAATCTCTGCCTTCTCAGAGCCTTGCCTGCATGACTTGTATTAATGAACCAGAAGATGTGCTGCTTAGGAATGCAGGTGGCATGAGGATGACTCCTTCTGGCTTCTCCAGAGCTTCTTGACCTCCTGTGAATGCTACTTGAGAAATCTGAAGGGTTCGGAGTGTATGCCAATTTCTGTTTTTATTTGGGAGGCCCCGTTGTTCTGAAAGCTGGACTCTTGCATTATACTTTATTGCACTTAGAAACGCCATTTCGTGCTTCTAAGTTGCCCAGGAGTTTTTTCTTTGATAATTGGGAACTCCTGAAAGGTGGGGACAAATGTCTGTTTGGTGTAGTGGTTTCTCCAGTTCCCGGGACAATGTCTGGTATGGAGAAGGCACTTGATAAATTCAGGCTAAACGAAGGTGGAGATGCTGGGATAGACTGGCTCAGGTTAGGGAGGGGGCAACTTGCTCCATGCTGTTGGCTTACTTTTCTTTTAATTATAGGCGTGTTATTAAAAGTGTTGAGTACCAAAGGACATCCCTGAAGTGCTTTTCTGCTGTTTCTCCCAGGTCCTCACACCCTCACGGAACAAGAGGAGAGGATGGCAGAGTAAATAAAATAAGAGCTCGGAAGCTGAGAGCTCTGTTGACTAATCCTAGGTCTTCTGTTTCCCGGCTGCAGAACCCCAGGCAAGTCAGGCCTCCAAGCCTCAGTTTCTACGTCTATAACATGGCAGTATCACTCCTGCTACATAGAGTTGTCAAAATTGCGTGAGATGGGGCCGGCCCCGTGGCTTAGTGGTTAAGTGCGTGCACTCCGCTGCTGGCGGCCTGGGTTCGGATCCCGGCCGCGCACCGACCACCACTTCTCCGGCCATGCTGAGGCCGCGTCCCACATACAGCAACTAGAAGGATGTGCAACTATGACATACAACTATCTACTGGGGCTTTGGGGAAAAAAAAAGGAGGAGGATTGGCAATAGATGTTAGCTCAGAGCCGGTCTTCCTCAGCAAAAAGAGAAGGATTAGCATGGATGTTAGCTCAGGGCTGATCTTCCTCACACACACACACACAAAAAATTGCATGAGATGATGTGAGCAAAGTGGCCGGCACATGGCAGGCACTCAGAAGATGAGCGTTGTTGATATAATGAATTTCCATTTTCTCATTTCTGAGTAAAATGGAAGTACCTCACTTCTCAGCTGCATACATCAGAGAAGACAATATGTGGATACTATCTTGACCCAGTGGAACCACAAAAAGCAGGGTTAATTCACCCCTTCTGTGGTTCCAGGTGCTAGAGACTAGGGACAAAGAAGTTAGTCAGCCACACCTCCAACCTTCAAGGAATCAGTGGGTAAGTGGAATGTATAGCCAAATGAGTATGATACGGTGTAAGCTAGGAATTTTGCTACTAGGACAGAATTTGAAAGAGAAATTGACTAAGAGACACGTTTTGACTATTAACTCTGAAAAAATGAGGCCAAACATCTCGCGGACTTCTGTCCCATGACCTCTCTTGAGAGCTCTTGGCTTTCAAAATCAAATCCAGGTGCATCCCCAAGGTTCGTGGGCAGCCCTGTGGCCTTTCCCTGGGTCAGCTGAAAGTAAATGATGCAGCTGGATATTACAGAGCTTTGTACCTTAAAATTTGATATCTCTGCCAGCTAAAAGGTAAAGCCAAGGTCTGACCTCTCAGGGTTGTTACAGTTTTGATTATTTTTGGATGGAGGCAGCATTATTGTTACCCCAGTGTCTCAATTATGCCATGTACCTAAACCATTCCGGAACCTTCACTCCGCAAAACAAAAGAGATCTCCTGCTGAGGTTTTCACAGGACTTTATGGAGTCTCTCTGGGTTTGGGGCATTTTGAGGGCAATGCGTTGAGCGTTCTTTCATATATTTGTACTTTACTACTTCCCTGTCCAGCCCTTATCCTCATCCCCACGCCACGATAGTTTCCTTTCTACTTGTATGAAATACACATTATCAATTCTGTAGCTGATAGCACATGAGAGCATACTTCCAAGAAGATCCAACTTTAAGAAAAAATAAGCTCTCGCCATCCCCCCTTGTCTGCCTCCAGTATGCTGGGACCTCCTGAGACAAAGAAGACTCAGCTTGAGTGGCACGCCAGGTATGCTGTTACCTTCACTGGCAGTTTGGGTGGTGCAAAGCAGGTAGAATCTCTATTTATGCAAAAGTTTCTCCAGGGTCTTTCGTATTAGTTTTGAGGTTTTTGGTATTCATGTGTGTCCTATTAAAATGAAGGCACTTGAAACTGGTGCTACCTACAGCAGTTCTGACTTCAGCCAGGAATTATTAAAAACTAGTAAAAACTAGGAAGATTTCAAAGTTTGGAGATGGGAGAGAGAGGGGCCATGAAAGAGCAGAGGGACCCTGAAGGGTAAACCACAGCTGTTCATACTCCACTCCAGGCTGGCCAGCTGCACGTGCTCGAAGCCAGTGGTCCTTGCAGTATGGTCAACCTAGTGGCAGCATCGACACCACTTGGGAATTCATAGAAATGCAGAATCTCAGGCAGCTCCAGATCCGCTGAACCAGAATCTCTGGGGACGGGGTCTAAAAATCTGGGTTTCAGCAAGCCTCCCAGGTGATCCTGTGGCAGTTTGAGAAGCACTGCTCTAAACCACCGATTCAGACCCACTTTTCTGCATAAGTAGCAGTAGTACGGTTTTGTAAAATATTAGACTTCCTCCGGCATAAGGAGAATTTAATGAGTGCGTACCCCATTACTCAACATACTCACAGCGTTTGTGCTGAAAACTTACATTGTGAAATGATGCCAGTTCTCTCTCACTGTGCTACAGTGTCTCCCTTCCTTGCAGTTCTTACAAAAGAGCAATTTTGGAGATAAATCTTATTAATGATAATTACGAGTGATGCAGGAGATAATTTTCCACAATTCTGTTTGATCCAGAGGAAGTCGGCCATGACTCAAAGAGAATCACGCAGGCTCCCAAACCCCTCACAGGCTCGTGTATAGACTGCACACCTGTCTGAGTAGGAACACAGAATATAAAGAAAAAGTATATGGTGGACTAAAAAGAGGAATTACTGAATATCTGAGAATTCCATTGCTTTTTTGCTGCTAAAATAATGGGAACAGAGATTTTTTTCTCTCCATGTCTGGTGCTATGTTCTGTTTGATATGTTTTGGAACTGACTAAAGTAAACTGCACTTTTGAAAAACCCCTCAGGTCATGAAATTACTGGAGTGAATGTCAGAACACTTGAATGCTTGTTCTCTTCTGTCCTGGTGACTCACTAGCCGTGTGAGCTTGGATAAGTCAACCACTTCCTGAGCCTCTATGCCTCCTTCGTAAAATGGGGTTGTAGTCCCCCTATCTATTTTGAGGGTTGTTGTGAGGATAAAATGAGAAAATGTAAGCAGAAGTCCTATAACTGTGAAGTGTACAGGCAGGATGATGGCCTGGGGCCATGTATCAGCATTCCTCTCTGTACCCCTCCCTTCTGCTTCTTCCCCGTAAAAACAAAATAGTCTACAAGCCAGAAGGGAACATCTGAGGCCACGCAAGCTCATGAGCTTTCCAGGGGAGCCAGTGGGAGGGAGAACTCAGGAGCCCGCACAGAGGCCGCTGGCTTCTTCTGGAGGTCCAGGTTGAAGTCTACAGGTTTTGCTGCTGCCTAGGGAGGCTCATCCAGCAGCGGCCTTGGAGAGGGGATGCCACTCCCTTCTTGGGAGCTTTGGAGGGACTCTCTGAGTTTGTGACCCTGTAAACCTACAGGAGATGCACCAGTGGCCTAGGCCGTTTATTCCTGGACCTTGTGGGGGGAAGGGATTAGCACTTGCACCTGGAGACATCAGCACTGGATTTCTCGTTAATAAGCAATTTAGAGAAACTAAGGTTCTATAATCCTACACCCAGGCAAGATACCGTATGCCAGGGCCAGCGATAGGCATCTATTTTCAGAATTTCATAGTCCCAGAGAGTAGGGTAGAGAGAGTATAAAAATAAAACTAGAAAATAAAACTTCATGAACCTTGAGGGAAATATTCAAGGACACAGTCTAACAAATAATTGATTCATAACATGGATCTCAAGATAGGAAATATGCAAAGTACAGAGAGACGAGACAAGCAATAGCCCCGCTTTTGTATATTTATAACTATTAAGGAAAAGGAAAAACAACACAACAATAATTTGGACAAATAAACTATACATCAGCTATTAAAGTAAATATAAGTAAGCTCAATTCTCCTTTCAGAGTAGAGAGATTATCAAATTGTGCAAATCAAAAATAATCAACTACATGCTGTGTAGAATTATCATACATAAAATCAAGTGACAATATAATATGGATAATAAAGGGTTTATCAAAAATATACCAGGAAATCAAATCAAAATGAAGCACAGGTGAGACTATTAGTGTCCGACAAAAAGAAATAGAAGGACAAAACATCAAACAGGGAAAATAAGAAGAATAAATAATGGTAACAGTTTTATTCAACAAAGAGGATACAATAGTTGCAAAACTTTATGCAAACATCACATCTGCCAAATACAAAAAAAAACCCAAACAAACTCCACCAAAACAACAAAAAACAAACAAGAAATTCAAGGAAAATTTGACAAATTATAATACAGCTGTTGATAAGTTGCTTTCTGAATTCCAAGTATCAAATAAAAAATAAGAAACCATATATTGAAGAATGTAATCATTAAATTCAATTTAGTAGAAACATGTTAGGATATGGACAGTACAAACTGTGAATATAGACCTTTCTCTTTGTAAACTAGAAACAGAAAATATGCATTCTTCCCTATTTTGATGGAGCAATTATTAGTAGTATTGATCATGGATTTAGCCACAAAAAATCTTAATAAACTATCCTAAATAGACATTTTATAGACTGTATTCAGCTGATTAGACTCAACTGAGCTAGAAATTAGTAATAGAAAGGCCAGAAAGAACATTAACTACAGGGAACTTAAAAGGATTCTTCTAAAATTACTGGATCAATAAGGAAATTAAACTGAAATTACATGCTATTTAAGGTATTTGGAAAATAGTGAAAAAAAAACACTGTACAAAAAATGATGGGATGTAATTAAAGTTATATTATGCAAAAAATTATGTCTTTATTGCTTTTATTATTTATAAAGGACCATAAATAAGTGAACTTTATTTTCAAATGAGAAAGTAGAAGGACAAATAAAGTGAAACAAAAGAAATGAGGAGGAAAGATGCAATTGTAAATTCTCAAAAAAATAGAATTAGAAAAAAGTAATAGAAAGGTAACATCAGACAGAAAGCAAATTCACTGAAGAGATGGGTAAGGTAGACTGGTAAGCATGATTAGTGGAAAAAAGGCGAAAATGTGCGATGTGTGGCATGAAGGAGGGAAATCACAGATCCGTAAGAGATTTAAAACTCTATTGGAGAATATTATATATAAGTAAATTGCAACAAATTTTATTATCTGGAAAAGTATAATCAAGTAAAATAGGCTCAAGAAGAATTAAAATATCTGGTTAGGCCAATAACCGATAAATTGCTGGTAAAATAATTAAATATCTACCAGTTTAAAAAGTCACCAGGCACAGAGAGTTTTATAGTCAAATTTGATGTAACATAATAATAAGAAAATTTTTCTGTAATTTAAGTGATTAGAGACTGCAGAAAAATGATGGAAAGCTATACAATTCATTTTATTAAACTTATTTAATCTTAATACCAAAATCTGGTAAGGTTCATATACAGAATAAAGCTCTGAATCAATTTACTCAAGGATATGTAGATTTTCTAAAGTAAATTGTTAGCAAAGAGATTTTAGCCTGTTACACTGGAATAAGAATGCTATACCCAAATGGCACTTATGAAAAGAGTTCAAGGAGATTTCAAATTTTGAAATATATCAACCTTGTTCCTTACTTCAATAAATTAAAGACAAGAAAAGCCATATGATCATACCATTCGATACTGAAGGCGTACTTTATAAAATCTAGCATCCATTCCTCTTAAAAATTCCAAGTAAAATTTGAATAGAAGGAAAGAAGTATGCATGGTAAAGACCATTTACTTAGCAGAAAACATGAAAATAAATGGTAAAACCCTGAAGCTAATTCCATTAATATATGGAAAAATTAGGGACAACTTTTATTTTAATTAAAATTGAACAATTGTTTGACAAGTGCTAAATGATGCAATAAAACTAGTAAATAATGGGCATAAATACTGCAGAGAAAGAGACTCAATTATTGTATTCTTACAAAATTCAAGAGACTCCACTAAAACGACTATTAAAATCATTAACAGAACATGAAAATTGGGAGATGGAATGAATAAATATACAAAATCAATAGCCTGTCTCCATAACTGAAATATCAAATTAGAGATGGGAAGAAAATATTATTCATAATAGTGTTAAAAAAGAAAATATTTTTGAATAAATAAAACAAGAAAAATATAGGTCAGAAATGGAGAGGGGGCCTGCCCGGTGGCGTAGCAGTTAAGTTTATGTGCTCACTTTGGCAACCTGGGGTTCGCAAGTTCGAATCCTGGGTGTGGACCGATGCACCACTCATCAAGCCATGTGTGGTGGCGTCCCATATACAAAATAGAGGAAGATGGGCATAGATGTTAGCTCAGAGCCAATCTTCCTCAGCAAAAAGAGGAGGATTGGCCACAGATGTTAGCTCAGAGCCAATCTTCCTCACACAAAAAAAAGAAATGGAGAAAACTATAAAATCTTAGGCATATAAAACAAGACAAAAATAAGTGAGAAAAATATCATATTCCTGGATGAGAGGACTAATATCATTAAAATATCAATTCATCCCAATTTAATATATAAATTTAATGCAATTTCAATCTGAATTGGACCTGGTCAAAATAATTAACATTCCATTGGAAGACTCAATGATTAAGAAAAGCCAAGAAAAATTTTTTTAAAAATAATGACTAAGGACTTGACAGCATTTATTAAAAATGCAAAACGTTACTGTATTAGTTTCCTAATGGTACTGTAACAAATTACTACAAACTTGGTGGTTTAAAACAACAGAAATTTATTCTTTGACAATTCGGGAGACCAGAAGTGTGAAATCAAGGTGTCATTAGGATCCTGCTGCCTCTGGAGGCTCTAGGAGAGAGTCTGTTCCTTGTGTCTTCCAGCTTCTAGTGGCTGCCAGTGCTCCCTAACTTGTGACTGCACCACTCCTGTCTCTGCCTCCATGGCCACATTGCCCGCTCCTCTTCTGTCTTTGTAATTTCCTTCTGTCTTCTCTTATAAGGACACCTGTAGGCATGTAGGGTCCACCCTGATAATCCAGGATAATCTCTTCATCTCAAAATCCTTAATTGAATCACATTTGCAAAGACCCTTTTTCCAAAAAAAGGTGACATTTACAAGTTCCAGGGATTAAGTTGTGGATATCTTTTGGAGGGCCATTTGTCAGCCTACCACAGCCGGTGTAATTGAAACCTATTGCTACTAGAGCAGGCAAATAGATCAATGGGCAGAATAGTCCAGAGATAGAACCATGTACAAATGGGAACTAGATATATGGCAAAGGTGGGATTTCAATTTGCCAGGAAAAGATGCTTTATTTGATAATTGGTTATCTATAGAAGAAAATAAAACTAGATCCATATTTCATTACCACATAAAAATAAGTCCCAAGTATATCAATTATGCAAAGATAGAACAAGAAAAATTAGCAGAAATTCTAGGGGAATATTTATATAAGTTTGGCCAATAAGAGATACACATATATCACTATATAAAAATAAAAGACTTTAATATGCCATAAATACCTTTCAAAAGGTCAAGAGTCTAAAGTTAGACGGTGATCATATTTTTCTTTATATATCTTCCTATTGTTTTGTACGTTACAATGAGCATTATCATATATGTAATAATAAAAATAAAATGAATAGTATTTGAAGGAGAAAAATATTACCTGTGTTTGGAGCCACACTGACATGGGTCAGAGTCTTAGGTGCCACTGTTACTTAATATTTCTGTGTATATTATATTTCTTATATAGACTTATGTATGTATATATATGAAATATAATATGCATGTTTATAAACATTTCTTAATATGCTTAATATTTCTTACTTTCTCCATCTGTGAAAGGGGTATATCTACCTCTGTAGATTGAGGTAATTGTATGTTCAGAAGTTTTATATTGAGGTATTGTAGGTACAGCAAACTGTGGAGAAACAAGGGGTAGGGAAAGGGCTAGGGTATGTGTCTTGTAGCTGATTTGAAAAGCAATTTATATACAAATAAGAAACCTAAGAATGTGTCTATCCACATTAGAGAATGGGAGGCTAGAGATTAAGGATGGGCTGAAAGCCCCACCTCCACCTCAAACACTTCTTGCTGCCACGTCTAGTGACTGGGGCTCAGTGGATTAGTTATTATCTATTCCCAACTGACGTGATTAGAGCACACTTTCTTTCAAAATGAGTGTTTCTAATTTTATCGTCTAACCTCCAATCCTTTGTAAAGTCTTGAACATTTTTTTCTTTACATTTTATATTCCTAGGTTCTGGATTTATCTTGCTGAAAGAAAGAGGTATTTTCTGAATTCCACCAACAAGGCTATTTTGGGAATTTCTTAAAGAGTTTGGGTTAAGGTGCCTTTGAATTACAAAAATCACAATTTCCCAAACCAACGTCCATCAGTTAGGACATATTAAAGTCTTGGAGATTATCACAGCCCTTTTTTCTTTTTTACAATTTCCATCACTTACTTGAATAATAAATTAGCATCACTTGTAGAGAATAGGATTAAAGAGTTGAGGAATTCTTTAGTTTACTTCCTCGTATTTCAGAGAGGATGGAACCAAGGCCAAGGAAAGATCAAGTTGACCCACAATGTCACACAGCTCACTTCTGTCGAGTGGGGACAACACCAACCTCTTCTAACTCTCACACAAGTCTCCTTCCCACGCACGTGGCCCTGCCTGCACGCTGTTGTTACGGCATCAGGTCCGTTTTTGCCCGCCACCCAGAAAGCCAATCACTGAGACGACGAGATTGCAGAGAGAGAGGGTTTAATCACAAGGCAGCCAAGTGAGGAAAACGGGAGAACAAGTCTCAAATCCGCCTCCCTGAAAATAGGGACTCAGGGGTATTTATGGGGAAGGAGGCAAGGTGGTCTGAAATGATTGGAGGTGAGGAGAGATGAGGTAATTGATGATCTGCGCAAGCGTAGTCAGGCTTCATGTCTCTTCGTAGGACACATGTTCACAGAATGGCGGCATTAGCATGCCCTGAGGGTGGAGTTCCAACTTCTTGCCCGTCAAAAGGGCCCAGTTGACGGGTTGGTGGTCTCAATCTGGCCCAAAGTGGACAAGGGGTTCAGTTCCTGAAAAAAATAGCTCAAACACCCATTACCATGGTGACCCAGGCTCCAGGGAGATGTCATCTATAGGAACCTAGTGGGAGTCAGATAGCATATTGCCCAAACAGCACAGTTAACAATGAGTAAGTTTATCATACAGATTTAAGTCCTCGCCTTCCATTCTGATAAGTTTCTAAGTGAGGCCAGCTCCTCTTCTTCCTGGTACAGGGAAGAAGATACCTGTACAAATGGAGATTTTCTTTACAAATGTACATGTCTCTCATTAAGGGTAACTAGAACTAAGAATGGGCTTAGCACGACCCACCCAGGTACCCCGAGATATCTATAGTAATGGCCTTTTCTGGGGGCAGGGCTCCCATCCCAAACTCCTTTGGTCAGTTAGTGGGGGTGGAAGTCAAAATGTCATTCAGGCAGAGGCATATTTTGAGTTGGCAAATTCCAATCCCCCATAGTTACTAGCTGTTTAATTATCAATGGCTGCTTGCTGGTTTCACTTTGAGAACAGGGTCTCCTCCAGGCTGCCCCGAATGGTCTTCTGTCCCTGTCTCTTGGAGCCTTGAATGGCTACTCTTTTCTTCTTTGAAGGTCAATAGAAAGTGCCAGAACTGCATCATCCACCTCCGATACTATAGTATTGTGATTCTTTCCAGTCTGAATTCCACAGGCATCACAACTTCCAAATGCTTCCAAATACTAATGAAGGGTCTTAGAGAGGAATCCACTGGCTACACTGGTAGAGTAAATGGGCACGTAGACCTGACAGGCTGGCTAACAGAAACAGGAATGGGAGAAAATATCCTGACAGAGGTTTGCTATTTAAAAATTACTCTAAGAGAGATGGGGCAAACAACTGGCTTCATGCTGGCATGCCATATACCCGTTCCTAAGTAGGGCTAACGCTATAGGGAAACTTTATTTTTGCACACGTAGTTGGGGGAAAATAATTTCCCTAACCTTTCTGAACTTAAGGTCAGACCACCAGACAGCCCCCTACTGTCTGTAATTAGAATGTCAGTCCAGACTTCCTTTGTGGTCTATCACAGGAGCGGTTTATACTTCCTAGAGGTCAGTGGGGAAGTCTTCTTTTTCACCTTTTCTGAATCACAGAGCTCTTTTATCAGTATCTGGGTAGCTAGGCTTGGGTCTAACCAAAAATCGTGATTATGGCCATCTAAGCTTGGTTCCCCCAGAAGCAGACCCTGAGACTCAGACTGGGGTGCAAGTCAATTATGTGGATTGTGATTGCAGGAATTACCTACGGGAAAGGGAAGGAAGCCAGTATGTGTGTTAATGACAGGTTACTCCATGGGACCATGGCTCAATACCACTGGGGGCCTCTAAGGGGCGGTAAAGAACACATTTCAGAGTTGTCAACTAAGTGGTGAGAAGCTGGGGTAGTTATCCACCAACTTCCATCCCTCATTGGCTGAGGCCAGTTTCCGGAGGCATGAACTCTCCAGCACTTCTGACCAGCCCTGTGTGGTGGGAGCAGAGAGAAAGCCCTCAGACAGGGAGCTGGCAGCTGCTTGCAGCAGGTCACCATTACTGGGGCACCACCACCATCTGCTACAATGGCCTTCTAGAAAGTTCACATCTTAATTTTCAACAACTTTATTTTATAAATAGGTTAGAGCTTCTAACTTGACCTTATAAAGATAATTTAGCCTATATTCTTAAGCAGAGTGCAAATAGTAAAATCATTCATTGATTAGCATTCTGTTTTTTGTTCTATATGAAGGGAAATAATATTCTTAAGTGAGATTTTAAATCTTTTTTGCTATTATCTGAAAATATTAAGAGTGGCTGGGTCCTGACCAAGAAGTTAAAGACCCATACACTTCACTCCAATTATGACATTTTTAAGCCCATATTATCTCATTGGCAGGAAATGTGGCTCCCACAAACATTTGCTTTTCAAACTGAGGAGCAATTAGAGCTGATGAAGACATATAAATTAAAATATTCAGTGCATTTGCAGTGGGACTAAAAATCACCATAGTTATCCTGCTCACAAAATCTGGCCGATGGAATAGACGTGGTCCCTCGGGTATGTGCTTCTCTGGATATTTCTCTATCTCTGTCCCTCCCTGTGCTTCTGACCTTTCCAGAGCCTAAGAATGGAGGCATTAAAATCAATCCTATTTTGCCTTATGTGAGAATATTCTCTGGCAATGACAATATTTCTTCTTCTTCTTTTTTAAAATTGTGATGATTTTCTTCAAATCTGGACTTGCTCTTAGATTATTAAGGCTGGCACCACAGCATACTTGCTGTATTGCCATCTGAGGCGTGTCTCGTTGCCAGCAGTTCTCAAATCCTCATTTTCTGAGATATAAGGGTGGAAATGTTATTTATGGGTAATTGCAAAATCACCTTGCTCTATTTGATTTATTGGAGAAATTTCAATCAAGGTTTAGCACTCGTCCTAAGCAGACAACTATGCTGATAGTATTTAATGATTTAGTGAAGGCTGCCAACTCCAGCTCTTTCTCTCTTCAGGTTTTAGTTGGTGGATTTGAGGAGTGTTTCAGATGCACTCAATGCTACGGAGACATTTGGTGGATCCCGAAACACAGCCCCCGGCCCCTTTCTTCTTCCTTGCAGTTGACTTGGTTGGGTGCGTTTTCTGCTCGTGTGCATGGAGAGGAAGGGCCTGAGGTCTCGCTTAAGGTTCTCTGGCTCCTCCCGATTGTAGAACCTACTGCCAAGATGTTGGGATGTTTGTTTAACTGGAGGTGACAGGGACACTCAGAGGGACCGAGTTAATGATGAACTTATTATTTGACAACACAAAGTGAACTGTTTACATCAAGTGTATAAAAACCCATTTGGGTTGTGGAATATATTTTTTCCAGATATACCAATATTATATTTTTAAGTAAATCTTTTTTTACAATTGAGGTATAGCTTGCCTAGAGTGAAATGCATGGATATTAAGTGCGTGGATCAATGACTGTATATATCCATGTAACATACACCCCAATCAAGATATAGAACGTTTTCATCATCCCAGAAACTCCTTCCTGTTTCCAGTTAGCTCCCCCCACCACCAGTCAACCGTTCTTATGCTTCCTATCATGATAGAACAGTTTTGCTTGTTCTTGAGTTTTGTATGAATAGAATCATATAGGATATACTTTTTTGTATCTAGCTTCTTTCACCCAATATTATGATTGGTTTTTGAGATTCATCTGTATAGTTGCATATATCAAATTTGTTTCTTTTTATTGCTGAGTAGTGTTCTGTTGAATGAATATACAACAATTTCTTTCTTAAATCGTCTATTGATGGATATTTGAATTTTTTCCAATTTTTGGCTAGTATGAATAAAGCTTCTATAAATATTCTTCCATAAGACTTTTTGTGGGCATTTGTTTTCATTTCTCTTGAATAAAACCTAGGAGTAAAAGTGCTGAATCATAGGAAAGGTTCGTGTGTAAATTCACATTATTTTTATGGTTTATAAATGTTTGTTTAAGGTTATGTAATAGATTTCCATAGACCACTCTTAAAATTGAGCAGATTTTTAACTATATATAGTATCCCAGACATTTTTCCCTATACATATCGTTCAGCAACCCAAGGTGTACTTTGCTTTATTGGCATGTGAGGGCGTAACCTGAAGGCCATTTTGAGGAGTATATTCAGCCTGGATGTCCTCCAAATTCAATTGCTCTCATGAGCAAGAGAAGTGTCCATGACATCAATTAGTAGATATTGTGCTATCTGTCCTGATTGCATATTCAGATCTTTCCCTAGGAAGAAGGTACTCTTGGTACCAGGTCCTACATGAGCTAGAAAAAAATGATGACTGCTGTGATCACCCACAAATGATGAATGTGAAGGGGTACAGGTTAGAGACCTTCTAAATGACAAACAAAAATGCGAAGTCAAAAAAGATTTTGGAGGAGCAGCTAAGAATGGGGTCAGGATTACATTATAGACAATAGTGATGATTTTAAGCACTGTATGAATTGCTCATTTGTTTAATTTGTGTTGTTGTCCTTTCTGTGTTTTCTCTGTAGTGATTTGTAAGAAGTTAAGTAGGTAGGTAAGCCTCCAAATGGGACAGGGGTAGGGGTCTTCTGGAGAAACCATTCTGGGGGCTTCTGGAGAAGACATTCTATGGGCCAGAGTAGATTGCAATAGAAAAGGAACACGACATGGAAATCAGCCTGTGTGACCTTAGGAATTCATGGTTGACAGGCTGATGGTGGAATGCTCTCTTCAGTTCCTGGAGGCTCAGGTTAGAATGGTATTGTAAAACACTCATCCATCACTATGAATCGACCAACTTCTAGCCTTGTGCTGGTCCAATTAGTCTGTGCAGCTGTATCTCTCACTGTTATGTCATTGCATGACCTTGACAAGTCCACATGACATTGGGTTTTGCAGGTTCCCTTGGGCAGTTTTGCTTGGACAGTACAATGCTGGAGTTTTCTGCTGTTATTCAGGCAAGGGTGATGTAACTCTTTAATTAAATGATTGGATTTCTGTCTGGGCTTCCTTTTAGCATATGCATTTCCTACATACAGATTGCCTAATTTGATGATGTGGGAATGTTGTTGCTTGGCCTGATCTCTTGTAGGCAGTTCAACATGCTTAAACTATCTGGAGAGCATCTTCAAGTAGAGCAGCGTTTCGTGTCCCATTGTCAACTGATCCTTGAAAGGACGTCTGTTTCTCCTGGCTCTCTCACTTGAACTTTATGTCATTTATGAAATACTGCCAGGTGAGAATGCAGCCTCACAGGGAAGATTTGGAGAGATTAATTAAAGCTTTAGTTATTTGGAGGCTAGAAGGCTGTAACTCTACTTGTAGGAGTGCCAGATTGTGGTATTTACCGAATGCAGGTTACCCAAAGAACAGGTCCCGTGTTCTGAACAGTATTAGATGTCAAGACTCCTCCCCTCCATTGGTGGAAATTGCAGTTTTTAAAAATTCGATGTTGGATTCTAAGGTTTTTCAATATATTTCTTTTTAAAACCAGGAGCCAGGCTGAATATATTTGCTTGATCTTTTGTCACCATATGTCCCCAGTCACCTGGTGAGAATGGAAGCAGCAGGCAATTTAATTTGTTCACAGTGTAATCTCAGGTCCCTTTGAGTAAGAGCTTTTAGCAGCTCTGCTCCCTAATTGTGGAATTTACTACCAATTTCTAGTCACAGCGCCCTGCCTGTCTCTGCTTAAATAAACTGAAGCTCTCTGCATTCCCAGAAGTGTTTGAAACCCTCGGGTGGAGGTGGGAGGAGGTCTGAAAGAGGTAGGGAGAAATATTTATTGTTCAGTGTCCAGGTTTTCCCCTGAAAAGAAGGGTTCACAGTCCTGTTACTCTTATTTCTGTGTCAGGAGTCTGAATAAGGGAAGTAAGACTAATGATGATAAAATCAAGGAACGCATTTGAGGACAGGCATGGAGAAGTACAAGAGGAAAAAATAGAGGGGAAAGCAAAGATCTTGGAGGAGGCAAGGAGGGAATGAATCAACGTATTCTCTCGTGTCCTTTCCTCCCACTTCTCTGTAACTGCAGTGAATTTAGTGGCTTTCTTAATTCAGTGATGCTCACATATATCAAGGGGCAGTTCTTTTTGCTGAAATATTTATTTGCTTTGAGTTGGACTGTATAAAACATTAACCACAGACTAACAGACACACGTTATATTCCCTTGCTTTGCTGGAAGCCTTTGCCTAGGGGATCAAGACCCAAGGGAGGGCGTGGAACCCCTTCACATACCCTGCCCACCCCCATAGCTGCTGCAGCCATCCCCCGAGGC
Source organism: Diceros bicornis minor (assembly GCF_020826845.1). Lineage (NCBI taxonomy): Eukaryota > Metazoa > Chordata > Mammalia > Perissodactyla > Rhinocerotidae > Diceros > Diceros bicornis. The sequence continues at coordinate 39,392,512 of NC_080758.1, forward strand.
CTGCAGGGGCCAGCACAAGTTACCTCTACAGCCGTTTCACCCTTCAGTCTCTGATGTGCTCTGAGATCCAACACTTTTCCTTTGTTACTTATCCATTTAATTTATTAACTGTAAGACAGAGAGAGCACATTTACAAGAATCCTGGTAAAAGCGAAGTGGTGGAAAGAATGAACAGATTTATGAATATGATTTCCTTATAAGCTTCCCAGAGGAGTTGGAAATCCTTTCCCATTGCTATACAATGAGGCTATATAAAGACTCACTGGAAATAGATGTCACAGCATAGGGTGCAAGAAATTTTGTGAATCCCAAGGCTCCTGACGACCTGTGATTGGGACATAAAATGATATGACGAATAAAGAGTTCAGCTTTCGAGCAGGTGGAAGGAAATGGTTGATGGCACTTAAACACACCCCCACACACATACTCTTGACATCAATAAATTAATAGCTGCCATCTTTTCACAGTGAGAAGAAGGTTATTCAGGAGGCCAAGCAGGTACTTGGGGTTCTGAGGCTCTCTAGCCAGCCTCTCATGGAATCTGATTATTTATTTTAGGAATTAAGGGTGGCACCTCTTCTCACAGGTGAGCTTGGAGCCCTCTTGCCCCTGTTACAATGTGTGAAGAAAATCTAATCCAGAGCTCTCCCCTTTGCACGGAGAGCCACAATGCATCCATGGAGAGGGTGTGTTCTCATTTGTAATTAAATTCAGGAAGCAGACTAGTGTGTTCTTTCTAAGAGAAAGGAATGAACTTCACGCTGAGAAAATTTAACGCTCCACCTCTATTAGGTGTCAGTGTCATTTTGAAAGTGAGATGGACCACGCAAGGTGGGGAGGAGTCTGAGAGCTGGTCAGATTTGAAGGATGGGATGGTCACAGGAGTATGAGGGAGATGGAATCATCAAAGTTTGCATCAGGAGAAGCAGAGAACTGAGTCAAAGTCAGGCAGGATCAGAGAGGTTGAGAGAAGGGATGGATCACAGGGACTGCAGCCTTGGCTGGAGGTAAAACTTGAGTTCCTTAACGAGATGGCAAACTCAAGCAGAATGGATGATGTTACCATTTTGCTCCCTGATATAACCTCGGACCTAGCCCAGAGTCCGGCATAAAGTTGATGCTCAATTAATATTTACTTATTGAGTGAATGAATAAATGAATGAAGTAGAAACCAGAGGAACTCAGCAATGTACCAGGACATGTTCTGGAAAGCCAGGGAATAAGACAGCAATACTATTAGTAGAGCAGGGGCATCGTATCACTGCTGGCCCCAGGCACAGTGAAAAATGTCTTTTTGGAATGTGGCACAGTTCTAATCTAATGTACTTAGATTCTGGGTATATGTCCAAAAGAATTGAAATCAGGATTTCAAAGAGATATCTACATCCCCACATTTATTGCAGGGTTACTTACAATAGCCAAGATGTGGAAACAACCTAAATGCTCATCTATGGATGAATGGATGAAGAAAATGTGGTACACACGTACAATGGAATATTTTTCAGCTTAAAAAGGAAGGAAATTCTGCTGTCTGAAACAACATGGATAAAGCTTGAGGACATTATGCTACAAGAACCTTGAGGACATTATGCTAAGTGAAATAAGCCAGTCACAGAAGGACAAAACCTGCATGCTTCCACCTCTATGAGCTATCTAAAATAGTCAGACTCATAGAAACAGAGAATAGAAAGGTGGTCTATAGGTGCAGGGGTGGGGAATGGGAAGTCGCTGTTCAATGGGTATAAAGTTTCAGTTATACAAGATAAATTCTAGAGATCTGCTGTACAACATTGTGTCTATTGTTAACAATACTTTATCGTGCACTTAAAAATTTGTTAAGAGGGTAGATCTCACGTTAAGTGTTCTTACCACAATTAAATAAAAAAAGAATTAACTACAAGGCTGGCTTGATAGTGAATGGCCCATCTTCAGGCCAATGGCCTTTCCATTTCTGCTGATTAGATACACAGCTCTTATGGGAGCCTGGTACGGAGGAATCTGTAGGGCAAGTGCAAAAGGCCCCAGCTAAACAGATCTGAAAGGTGTCGGGCCAGTCTCCTTTGATTCAACTGGCTCTGGGAAAACTCACGTTTTAGGGCATGATTAAGGGTGCAGGCAGGAAAGGAGATTTGGTGTTGAGGTTTGTGCCTCCAAATCTTAAGTGATGTGTGTGTGTGTGTGTGTGTGTGTGTGTGTGAGTGTCTGTTTAAGAGAGAATTTGAGGTAGAGAGAGTACACAGGAGGAGGCATTAGAGAAACACAACTGGAGATACACAGATATATGGAGAGAGAGAGATACAGAGATGCACAGACATGGAAAGAGAACAAGAGAAACAAAGAAAGAGTCAGAGAGAGGCCTCCTGGAATTTCTCCCTTGCCCCCAAAAATCATGATAGTTGGCATGGTTGAGGATGGGGTAGTTCTTATTTTAATAATTGAAACTTTAGGCGTCTACTTCTGTTAGATCTTAGACGGTTTAGAGAAGTTAAGATTCAAAAAAGAAGAAAATCGCCCTCAAAATAGAGAAAAGGTATTCCTTAAAAAAGAGGGTCCTATCATTATGAAATGATAAAATTGTTCAAGTTCAGAAATAGTGCATCAGTATGAATCCCAGTCCCTCAGGATGTCAGCTGTGTTCAGGCAGTAGGCCTTACTGGCAGCCATTGCGCTGGGTGTTTTGGTTATGAGCTCTTTGCTGAGATTCCCCCATATATCTATATCCTTGTAGATACCTGACACTATGATGACTGAAAAAATATTTATGGATCAAAACATTAATAAGCAGATGCCCTTTTCATTGCTCTTACTCATATCCAGGTGAGCTCCAGGCCAGTTTTCTTCCTGGCACCTCTGCCCCACCTCACATGTAAACAGAAATAATTATAAATTATACTCCAGGCTAGTCAATAGGAAGTCTTCCAAGCCCAGGCTTTAATTCATCTTGGGTGATAGTTCATCTCGCACAGCCCCACCAGACAGGAATAACTTATTTTAATTGGCCATCATTCGTGAACTGGAGCGTGGTCTACTTTAGAAATGACACTGCCACTTTATTGTAACTGTATTTCTCTGACTCATGGTTATCTAACTGAAGGGAGTAGATCAATTTTTCATAAATTGTAAAAGTATGTAGAAAAATAAAGTGGACTTCTTTTCTCAGCCCTTTCTAGCTCTGCACACAATGCTGAAAAATAAAAGATCATCACATTCAGTGACCATCCAGCTATACTTAGAATTCCCCCAAAGAAGATGGCCTTCGGAGGTAAAAGCCCGAGAGACAATGGTCACAACCTGGAGTTAGGAAAGGGAACAAGATGGGCCCTTCTCCAAGCTTCTTTGGCTCTTTGTTAACTGGGTTGACGCAATCAAGACTCCTGTAGTCCTAATGATGGCAATTGCTTTGTCCCATAGTCTTTGTTCTTTATTAGAGACTAGGATGATCATATATGGACAGTAGTCCCCTGTTATTTGCAGGGGATATGATCCAAGACCCCCAGTGGATGTCTGAAAGCGCAGATAGTCCCAAACCCTATATTTACTATGTTTTTTCCTGTACACACATACCTATGATAAAGTTTATAGAATAGGCACAGTAAGAGATTAACAACAATAACTAATAGTAAAATAGAACAATTGTAACAATATACTGTAATAAAAGTTACCATAGATCTTAACAACCTCAGCATTTGATTTTTTCTTTCCTTATTGAGAACTTGCACCTCTTCACTTAAAAGGAGCACTTTATGGTTTCTCTTTGGCATATCCGAATTGCCAGCATCACTACTCGTGCACTTTAGGGCCCTTGTTAAGTAAAGTAAAGGTTATTTGAACACAAGCACTGTGATACCACAACAGTTGATGTGATAACTGAGATGGCTGCTAAGTGACTACCCACGGGCCACAGACGAGTCAGGTCCTGGGTGGGAATGGAGTGGGTTGTTGTGTGATTTTATCACAGTACTCAGAACAGCACACAATTTAAAACCTATGAATTGTTTATTTCTGGACTTTTCTATTTAATATTTTTAGACTCCAGTCGACCATGGGTAACTGAAACTGCGGAAAGTGAAACCATGATAAAAGGAGACTACTTTGATGGCATTAGAACTCATACCTTTCAAATGCCAGGGAGGTAGCAAAGGTATGCCCAAGAGTCTGGACAGATGGGTAACGAGGGGCAGTAAGTCTCTGTGCTCCCATTGGAGGCCTCTGTAGCCACATCGCTATGTGGGCAGAACCTGCCATGAACCTCAGTGTCATTTTCTTTCTCTCCTTTTTACCAAGGCCCTTTTTTTGAAGGTGTTGGGAGGGAAGGCACAGCCACTATGTTGTAAAGAATTGCCGTCTTAATAAAGACAAGATCTCAGTGGGCAGGTTAATCCAAACGGGGGCAGTGGAATCATGTTAATTCCACCCAAAATCACTCTGGGTGCCCCCATGGTGGGCAAGGCCTGGCCTCTAGTGGCCCCCATGCTGCCCTTTTCCTGGGGTCTCTATACGAATAGCTCTGTGGCACTGGTTTAGAATCCCACACCTTTTCCCCATGGAAGGCAGCCACTTTGGGTTCCACTAAAGCATTTTAGTCATATGCTTCTAAATTATAGAAGTCCTGTGGATAGTTAAGAAGGATTTTATTTTCAACTGGCAAATATGGTCTTCAAGAAAAATGAGGAACACAGTTATAAAGGAGATGTAGGTCCATGTATGGGTATGGATATGTGTACACATGGTTTCTATCCTATCCAGAATCTAAATTATGAATATTTAAAAGATAAAATTTTAGGGCCAGCCCTGTGGCTTAGCGGTTAAGTGCGCGAGCTTCGCTACTGGCGGCCCAGGTTCGGGTCCCGGGTGTGCATCAACGCACTGCTTCTCCGGCCACGCTGAGGCCGCGTCCCACATACAGCAACTAGAAGGGTGTGCAACTGTGACATACAACTATCTATCTACTGGGGCTTTGGGGGAAAAAAAAAAAAAAAAAGGAGGAGGATTGGCAATAGATGTTAGCTCAGAGCCGGTCTTCCTCAGCAAAAAGAGGAGGATTAGCACGGATGTTAGCTCAGGGCTGATCTTCCTCACACACACACACACACACACACACACACACACAAATAAATAAAAGATAAAATTTTAAAGAATGCCCAAGAACCATTAAGTGTCTATTCACACACATAGTTTGGAAGAGTGTGCATTCATGCGTAAAGTATATTTGAAGATGTTGAATCACTTCTGGGAGACACTCAGGCTCCCCTTTCCTTTCTGTAGCTTTTCTGAGCATTTGAACATCCCCACTCTCTCTCTAGTAAACACAAGGTTCTCACATTAGCACCCATATTTTAGGAAACAAATGGAGGCCACCGTGTAAGTCTAGGGTTTGTGCCAAAGTTCATTGTACTTCGGGGCACCTTTTCGTGTGTTTGCATAAATCATACTCATATGTATGTGTGTGTACATGGACAGCATTACACATATATGTATTTTGGAGGTTTTAGATAATTAGGACATAGTGTAGCTGTCATCTGTGAACGTTCCAGAATAACCATCCTTATGTAAAACTGGCGTACTTTGATTTGAAACACTTTAGCAGGCAAAATTTTCTTATGAATTATTGGTTTGGAAATATTTTTACCGGATTCATTCCAGCAATATATTTCAAGTATATTAATTTTCCCACTGTCTAATAAATAGTACAGTTTAATAGTGGATAATTGACTCACTGAAGCATGCAAGAGTAGGGGGCTTCTTAATTCTAGTTTCGTAAAGCATAGTTTTGGCTGTTGGCCTGAGTCTCCCAGTTCTAGAACTGCTAACTTAGTATTCTGGAATCATTTGTTTTTGGCCTTCCCTGTTAACACACCTCTGGCTACATCTGTAAATAAAGTGAGTTTGAGTCAATTTTGTTGTGTGTACCTTCCAGTGTTTCAATTTAGTTTTCAAATGCTGCTCTGTGCACATACCTTTAAAAAATGTGTTACCAATAAGACACAATAGAAAGACAGAATTACCTAGTTAAGAATGCCAGGAGACATCTCTGAGCAGTTATGGAGATGAAGATGTCTGGAAAGTTTATTGCTCCCAATTTGCACAGCATTTTCTCCATGGCCCCCCTACCCTCCCCGCATCTGTAGGTGAGCTTAGGAGATCTTTAAGGGAGCTTGACATTTAGCTTTGAAATGAATATACATTTTTGGTTCCTCTTAACAACCAGGGTAAGTTTTCATAGGTAATTTAGCAAATGTCAAACTTTTCTAATAATGTAGATTTGATTTATACAGCCAAGCTTGTTATTCTTGTTACCGAGAAGCCTTAGAACTTGGGTGGCTTTCAAACCAAGTCACCCCCCTCACCACTCACCCTCAAATGCCCATAGCCTCCCAGGAAGACCTGTGCCTTTCTCACTGTCCATAGCATTTTGGCTCCTGTCTCTTTCTCACCTATTCTGAGTTTTCTCTGGTTCCACCAGTCAGGATGCCAGTAGGTGCAAATATCAACTGTTTTTTTTTTTTTCTTTCTGATTCCTCTTTATCGCATAAACAAAAGTAACTTCTCTTAATAATAACACATTTTCTTGTCTTTAATGATGAGAGCAAAGTGGGCAATTTTGGCTTGTGACCAGGCAATCAAGACATATTTGTTGAATGCCTGTTGCATGCATGGTCCTTGCTATACACAATTCTTATTTGGTTACCCCATATCAATTTCCATTTTTTCTGCTAATCCTTCTTTTATCCTGGTGAGTGTCATCTGTTTCATGTCAATGTCCTCCCAGGGTGAATCTGAATCTGCTCCCACTTCCTTGTCATGTGATCCAGCCTGGCCAATTGGAGGCTAACTTCCCCCTGGCCTCAGTGATTGGTTAAAGATAGGCATGTGACCTGATGAGAGCCAACTAGAGCTGAGAATAACCATGAATAAGGACCTCTTTTCCCACAGGGGTTGCTGAAGAAAAAATCATAGGCCTGGAGCTGTGAGTGTCCATGTATGGCGATAGCCTGCCTAAGAATGAAGCCACCTCAGGGAAAATCAGAGTCGATGGATATGGAGAAAGAGGCATGCTTTGATTCCCTGGATCTCCACCCCCTTATCCTTTCCTTCATTTTTCCTTAAGCCAATTTGAGTTGAGGTTTTTGTCATTTGCAACTGAATGAGACATATTCCTCCCCTCCAAGAGCTAGTGAGGGGAGATAATAATACCGGGTTGTGTTTGGTATATGGATCCATAGAGAAACATGTGGGGTGGGAGATAGCACTATGAGTAAGGGGTATCTGTGAAGGCTTCACTTTATGGAGGATGTGGAGTTTCAGCCAGGCCTTGACGGGCAAAGAGGACTTGGAGAGCCAGAGAAAGTCCTCAGGTGAGTGTTTGTTCCTCCCTCTACTCCACCTCCCTGACACATCTTGGTTTCTGTTGGATGTCTTCTCTCTCCATTGGTCCTTGAATGCTCCTTTTTCTCAGGATTCTGTACTTGGATGACTTCCCATCATGCTCTCTAGCTCTTGGTTCAATCAACAGCCATAGTTTTTGATTACCACCTCTGTGTACAAATGATTCCCAAGTCCATTTCTCCTACCAAGACATCAGTTTTGAATTCTAGACCACATTTCCAACTGGCAACAGTTTTCACCTTTAAGTCTCAGAGACCTCTCACATTTAATATACTAAACTTAAACTCATCACCTTTCCCTCTCTGACTTTTTTCTCCCTTCCAGGTGTTAGCCCTAATTTTCGCTAATGACACTATGACACTATATTGTCCATGTCAAGGAATAAACCCTGGGGTCATCCGAGATTCTTCCCTCTTTAAACTTAAAATCATCAGATATGGTTTATTCTACTCCTTCAATATCTTGGAAATCTGTACCCTCCTCTTCATTCCTCTGCCTTTAGTCAAATATTTCTGCAGATTTTTTCAAGAGTTGCCTACCTGGTTTACCTCACAGCATTCCCCTTCTACTGTCAGAAAGATTTTTTTTTTCCAATCTATTTTTATTATGTCACACCTGTATCTTGGGTTTCCTTTTGACGAACAAGATTACATCTAAATTACTTAAGGTGGTATATAACACTCCCCATAATCTGGCCCCTGAATTCTCTTTCTGGCATTCTTCCTTTTACAAACCACCAATGTATTCCCAGCCATATCTAGCTAATTGTATTTTCCCAAACACACTGTGTTCTGTGCACAACCACTGAATTGGCAAATGATATTTATTTGCTTAGATGGGCAGAAATACCAGGCAACAGTACTATTTGGGTAAATCAAGGATACAAAAAGAAGTTAAGCCCAGTTAGCACTTAAGGCAGAGAGATGAGACACCTTCTCCAAGATGGATGGAGGTGCAATCTTCTGGGCTACAAAATCCTCACCAAAGGGAGTGATAGTGTATGAATAAGTGAGCCTCGGGGTAGACCTTCAAGAGGCCTAATGACCCCTTGCCAGGCCCACCTTTGCAGAAGACTGGGGAAGTTCTTCCTCTAAGTTTAGATGGAAATATGTTAAGAATCACCTCACACGGGCCAGGTGCCCCACATAAATCTTGAGGTTAAACAATGTAAATTCCAGAACGATCAGGCGTGAACACAATCTCATGTATCACTCCTGTGATTAGGTTAATGCTTCCACGTTCAAAATCACTCCTGAACTTGGCTTGGTTATCTAGTCATCTCTGGGGTCATGCTGACTGGATCCTTAGACCAGCTATAAGGACCATACTGCAAGATAAAATGGTTCCCCTTTGAGTCTTTGCATATTCCCTGTGTCTGATCTACCCTTTCCCTCCTTCTCCACCTGGTGAAGTGCTACTCATTTCTCAAAACTCAGTAGGGATGTCACCACCTTGGTAAAAATGTCTCTTCCCTTTCATCATCATTAAGAGAAACAGCTTCTGTACTCTCGTTGCACTTTGTATCCCCCTCTTCCAGAGCTTACTGTGTTGTGATTGCCTTTCCTCTGACCATGTTCTATTTCTCCTGGCATCCTGAGGCCATAGATAAGGTCTGGCACATAGCAGGTGCTCACAAATGGTTTTTGAATAAATGATTGAATGAGATGAAGAATGGAATGAGCAAAGGCAACAAACCTAGAGAGTTAAATATATACAGCTTGCTTGTGAGATCTTCTTGGGGATGTGGTGGAAAATACATTGCAAAAAATTGATTGGAGAGATCAGCTTTGTTTTAGTAGTGAAATATTGGTCTAAATGTAGAGTATTGTGAATTTGACTGAATAAAATATGAAATATCTAAACAAATGCACTAATAGGTTTCCATTAAAAATGATATTGTAGAAATGTATTTATTAATAGAAATGTTCAATTTAAATACCAATTTAAAGTGTTGATGTAGCACAATGTCTCACAGAGTTGACTCTGGGAATAAACTAGATGTATCAGTCAGGGTAGGTTAGCTGATATAACAAACAATCCTCAAATCCAATGTCTTGTCCCAATGGAAGTTTAATTAGCACTTATGCAAAATACAGTGAGAATATTCCTGGTTGGCTGGCTGTGCTCCAAACAGTGAATAAGGGACCAAGTTGTTTCTGTCTTGTGACTGTGCCATCTTGTAGCTTCAAGATTGCCTTGTTACCACACAGCTGGCAGCAGGCATGGTGAGAAGGGCATGATAGTTCATATGGGACCTTTACTCTCTGTCCTCTGGTGGAGTATGACTGACTAGGATTGTGGACGAGAACTCAGTTTTGTGGTCTCACTGGGGTTCAAGGGGACTAAGAAACGTGGCCTTCCTGTATGGCTAGGAGGAAAATGAAGCAGTTTCATGACCACAAAACACTGTCCCTTCTGCACCAGGGAATTAAAAAAGAGGAGAGTATGCATTTAAAGCAAACTGTAGCTTAATGGAAATGATATTCACATCTTTCTTTTCTCTATCATAAGAAATCTACCTTAAAAAGACTTGAAAAAATTACAAGAGGCATGTGGTATTATTTTTCAACTTTGTAAATGGTTGTTTTGTACTCATTCAAGTAGACAGGATAATTTAACAGCAGTGATTCTATCAGCAGCAGCATCACCATCATCGTCATCATTATCACATCTTCATTGAAAACCTAATATGATGTATAGGTCACTGCACGAGGTAATAGAGTTTCAAGGAGGCATAAAGGCCTTGAGGATCTTATAATCAAGTTGGGAAGTCAGAATAACTACATTTATAAGGTAAATCGTAATGCAAGACTGCATGTGCTTGGTGCTAAATGAGTGGCCGTGATATTATGGAAAAATGGGCCTCCTTGAGATAGATGTAGTGGACTCTAAGAAATATGGGTATTGCCTGTGTCAGAGAATTATACACTATAAAAACCATGAAGGCCTTCAGGAATGTATGCCATTTCCTTCATTTTATAATGAAGGAACTTATCTCCAAAGATGCTCCCAGACTCCCAATCTTATATAATCTCGCTCTTATATAAGACTTCTCCTTGAGTCTGGGCTGGCCCCATGACTTGGTTTTTTACCCAAAGAAGGTGGTAGAAGTGGCATTGTGCCAGTTGCAGGCCTAAGCCTTAAAAAGACCTGGCAGCTTCTGCCTTGGTCTCTTAGAATGCACACTTGAGGGAAGCCAGCCACCAGCTCCAACTACTCTGAGGCAACCATACCATGAGGAAGCTCAAGGTAGCCATGTGGAGAGGCCAAATGGAAAGAGAGAGGCCCAGCCATCCATTAGCTATTCCAGTTCAGATGCCAGGCACAGAGTGAAGGAGTATCTTGGGCATCCAGCCAAGTCAATCACTCAGATGACTCTCACCCCAGCTGCCATCTGATTTCAACCATATGAGAGATCCCAAGTGAAAACTTGCCAGCCGAGTCCAGCCAACTCATAGAACCATTGTTGCTTTGAACTACTAGGTTTTGGAGTGGTGTCACATGCAGTAGATAATCAGAACAACAAGGAAACTGAGATCACAGAGGCTAAATGAGCTGCCCAAGGACAAACGTTACTTATAATGGTAGGAAGAGAGCCACAGTCCTTGATGGATTGGTAGTCCAGGGTATTTGAGACCAGGGCTTCTCAAACTTTAGTGAGCATCAGAATCACCCGGGGAGGTTGCTAGGACTCAGATTCCTGGATTTTACTCTCAGATATTGTGATTCAATAGGTCTGAGACTTTGTATTTCTAATAAGCTCCCAGGTGATGTTGATGCTGCCAATCTCTTGACCACACTTTGAGTAGCCCTGCCGCAGACCAGGCCAGAGCTCATCTCCCAGCACAGGTTAGGCAAACAGAATCTGCTGGTTTACCCTTGTGGTTCTTCACAATTACCTGTCTGCTGCGTTTCCAGGTAAGTAATTGAAAAGCGCAAAGTGACAGGGCTTGCTCAGGAAGTGCCCAGTTGCAGCTGAGCACTATCTTAGCTTTTCCAGCTGTAGGCTGAGGAAGCCCATACGGTCTGTGAGAGTAGGCCCACTTATCTGAATTCTGCTTTCTCTAGGTATGACAGCCTAGGTTTCATAACCTTGTTACCAGAAGCAATTAGGGGCATCATCCAGATTTTCAAATCCATTTCCCATGGAGACACACGTTAGGAATCTCCCACAGTGAATTTAATTAGCAGAAAATGTGGCTCAGGCAGCAGCCTGCAATCCGGATAACAGTCATGGCTGCCCAGTGATAGCAGCTCCCTTTTCTTAAAAAATGACAAGTTTCCTAAAAGGTGATGATGAGTCCCAGCCAGACATCAGGTGGGACTCTGTGCAGCCTGATTTCATGTAACCAAGCAACTCACACATCTTGCTTATATTCAATTTGAACAACTCACCTAGGCAGAGAGGATGGTGTAGAAAGGATAATGGCTTGCAAATGACAGCATTAGGCATTTCCTTAGTGTCCCTGGGCCTATGTTGGCCACTGGTGTATCTCTGCAGATGTTTCGAATGTGATATAGCAATCATATTTACTTCTGGATTTGTTGTTGAAGATTATCTAATGAGTATTTATATCCTACATTAGTTACGGGTGCGCTATGAATTTGATATCTCCGCACAAAAAGGCACAGGATTATAGTCTTCTGTCATTATGTGCTGGAGTTTAAACATGACCTTGTTAAGCATTAATGAAAGTCATAGGCAAACCATTCTCAAGCATCAGTGGATGAATAGATCCCTCCTATGCAGAATATTCATGCTATTGCAATACCTATTAGATATGATGTGAGAAATTGACTGAATATGCTCCTTGTAATATAATCCTATATGAGGATTAATGAATATATTAAATACCAGATGGTATAATTTGGCATTGACTAAAGTTATTGGTAAACTGAGAATTTTTAATGTCCCCAGTGTTTCTGGTTTGGACTAATTGATTGATGATCAAAATTTAGCCAGAGCTTTTGCATTAATGGGCCCTGTGATTTAGGGTGGGTGGTCATGGCAGTGTGCAACTCTGGATTCTAAGGGGAGGATTTAGCTATGGAAGGGGAGCTATTGGGTCAGTTAGTGAGTGCCCCTTATTTTCAGTTGTGACACCAATTTGCACTACCACAAGCAGCAATATTTGAAGAAGTTCACCCATTTTTATTCATCATTTCCAAGATGGAATAGTATTATTAAAAAAAAAAAAACTTGGTGAATCTCATACCTCTTAAAAATCACACCTATTTGTTTTTATTGGCATTTATTTGATCACTATTGAAATAACATATTTTTTTTATGTTTATTGGGCATTTGCTTCTTTCTCTCTCTTTCTCACCTATTCAGGAACACTAACCTTTTTTCCGTTGATATTTTTGCCATTCTTTCTCATTGATTAGAAAGATTTTATATAACAATGTTGTTGAGCCTTGAACGATGTTAGTAGCGTGGGTGTGGAGGGCCCTCAGGAGTGTGCACAAGCTATGTGCCCAGGTAAGTTGGTTATATAATGGGGGTTGGGAGGCAAAGGTGGGTTTCTGTGAACCCCACCGAAGTGTTTGCATGTGGAGTAAACGAAGAATATTTGTAAAAGTGGGACGAGCAGGCAGCTCTCTAAAGAAGTTGAAGTTTTGGGTAATGTATTACTTTAATTTACCTTCACTTTACAGTCTATGCACATGAGAATTATTTAGAAGAGGTTTAATTTTACTAGCTGCTGAAAGTAAGGTCGCTAGCAACAGAGCAGACAGAGCTAGGCTGTTAATGCACTTGTGCCTACTGTAACTACGCAAGGCAGAGCTTACGGCGGCAGAGTCAATAAACGTGCAGTTGTCTGGCTTTGAGAGTTATTTGTTTTACTGAACCAATATGTTTTTTCTAGTTAACATTTTCTGTAGTGTTCTGTTTTTGCCTATGTTTGAAAGGCTTGTAAATATAGCTTGAAGGTGCTGTGGAAGGAAAAGGTACTACCAACTGCGTCTTGAATTAAATTCATTGTGTCTGCTTCTTTTCCCATGGAACCCAAAAATGCTGAGTTGTATATCTTTTGAAATATGGAGAACTGAACTTAAAACCTGGACTTTTTCAGGTGGGAGCTCCCTCATCTACAGTAGCCCCCGAAGAACTCTTAAAATGGCTAGAAAATCTAATTTTGTTTTACCATGACCTATCCAATTCTGTCACATTTATTATGTTTAGAGTGACATGAATGTTTGGCCATTTTAATCAGCGAGAAAACTATATTTGGTTGAAAATTTAGTTTGTTACTACTAGGAAATTTGGTTTATCCATTTTAAGCAACCATCTGGAGTAAGTTTGTTTGTATTACATGTCATGCATATATTTATGCTGCAAGATCAAAATCCTTAAATTGCATCCTTTTGCAATTTTATATATTGTATAATGACAATTGCCAACACCACAATGAAGTGATTACATGGCTTTCAAAAATGGAAATATTGTGCAACAAAAAGATTACAATGTATAATGAACAAGTTCATTTGCTCGAATATAAATATGTGGTGAATAATGAAATGCATACACTACGAGCTGACATGAATCTTCTGTTATTAGAAATACAATTACAGTGTACTGAAATTTCTAAGGTCTAACAAAAGTAAATGGATATATCATTATCCAGCCAAAAACAGATCCAATTCATCTATGAAAGTTTTCCTTAATTACACCATAAATATATCAGATAGCCTGTAGTTAATAAAGACTGCAAAATATTGATAATATGTGTGTGTGCACACGCATATGTGTATTTTTTCAGTCCAAAAGCAGTGTTTATTGAGTCTGCTCTGTGCACAATTTGAAGTCTTCCCAGATAGCTTTCAGTGTTCAACTACTGTCCTTTTACCCCACACCCCCCATCTTCCTGAGACCACCATTGCCTCCCCTTATGCCTTCCATGCCCCCTAGCAAAATCATTTCACGGGAAAAAATCTGAGGAATACAATCATACAAAAGGATGAGCTAATGGAGCACCAGCTCTGCACACATGTAGCATGGCAGATTCTTTCTGACATCGGAGTCATACCAAGTTGGATTGGAATACCAAAATTGCCGCTTCCTACTTGGCATGGGGTAAGTTACTTAACTTCCTGAGTTTTCTTTTATAGCATAGAATATCCCTAATGTCCTCCTAGGGTTTTGGTGGGGATTAAGTGATGTATTTCGCATATTGCTCTTGACAGAGTGTGTTGCTCATGATGGGTGAATGATGTTAGTTCCTTTTCTCTGCTATAATGTTAATTCCTTTTTTTTTGCTAATTGCAACATGGTCTTCTTGGCCAAAGTAATTAGCTTCTCATGTCCCCTTCCCTGTTGTATCAGGTAGGATGTTTCAGCTACAAGTAACATAATATCCACCTAAAAGTAGCTTAAATAATGAGAATATTTATTATATCACATAGCAACAAGCCTAGAGAGAGGTGGTTCCAGAGTTGGGACAGTAGCACAATGGTATCATCAAGGATCCCTCTTTCTGCTCCCCACCTTTACCATATCAGATCCGTTCCTTAGCTCTCTCTCCTCACGGTTGCGAGATTGCTGCTACTGTTCCAGACATTGCATGTAGCCATGACAACATCCAGCTGAAGAAGAATGGTGTTTCTTCCTTGCATCTCTTTTTACTGAGTGAAAAAGTTTTCCCTATCCCTTACCCCTCCCCCAGCAGACTTCCCTTCAGGTCCTGTTGGCCAAAATTGTGAAATACTCCCATATCTTAGTTTCAAAAAAGGTCTGGGAAAGTAACCAGGATTATTTAGCCTCTTTTTTGAGGAATAAGACAAACAAAATTGGGAAGTGCCCAGGAGTATCTGCCCCATCCCTGAATCACGTAAAGTACTTATCTTGATGGGGTAGTATGGAGAGGAAATGAGGTATGTGGCATATATATGGTTATCCCAGAGAGTGAGGTTGTGTGTAGTCATCATGTGACCTGTGGGACAGAAATTAATGTGAACAGCAGAGAATGCCCTCCAGATGCTCTTCCATTGCACCAGGTGGGTGGGGATCACCTTGCTCAAGGCCTTTGCAGGAGAGTTTTGTGGGGAGAGCCTGAGACTTTTTCTTACTTAGTTATGAGCAGGAAACAGCCATCTGGGGGTCCAGACTAGTGGGCCAGGTATGGATAAGGAGCTAGAGAGAAGACGATGAGTGATAATTCCTCTGTTCCACCCAGAGACTCAACAGTGAGATTTGGGGGGTTTGGGGAAAGCATCAGCCATTTCCAGAAGGGTCAGCCCCAAATATGTACATTTTGTTCATTTATTCTACAAATATTCATTGAGAACCTATTATTAGGAGGCACTAGGATAGGTTCTGGGGGTTTAATAGGTAAAACGACAGTCCCTGTCCTCAGGTAACTCCTGATCAAGTGACAGAGACAGCTATGCAGACAACTTTACTCAGTTCAGTTTATTGGGTTATTTCAGTATTATGTTCTGTGGTGTGCTGGTGGTGAGCCTGGAGCGTGTGGCTCTGTGTGGAAGAGGGGTTGTCGGGAATTGTCCATGTGGATGGGTGTAGAGGTTTCAATGTTAGTGAAGGAGGAAGAGGGCAGAAGACCATTCCAAGTCATGAGATAGTAATAAATTCCACCACTGACACTGTAGTCCATGCTTTATATGTATCATCACAGTCTTTACAATAGACAGGCAAGGAGGGTGGTGTTGCAAGGTTCTTTGCTCCATTTTACAGATGAGTTATTGAAGGCTTGGGGAGGTTAAGTGCTTTGTTCAAAGTTGCATAGTAAGTGGAGGAGTTGGCATGGGACTCCAAGCAGGTTTGGGGTGGAGTGTACATTCTTTTTGCTACCATACTGCCTTCCCATTGCTCCCAGGGAGACACCCAGCTCTGAGAATCAGGGTTCAAGAAAGTGACATGAGAGACAACATCAGCAGGTTGCATAGAGAAGTGCTGTATCTTACTGCCCAGTGTTCTTTTCACTGCAAGCTTCCTAAAGAGTGGTGCTGCAAGCCAACAGTCTACACATCCATCATTGGTTGGGGCACCCCCAGAGCTATGCCTGAGAAGGAGGGTTGGAGAGAGAATGCAGATCTTGGCAATCTTTTATGAAGAGTCCAAGGAAACCCAACCCCCTTTAGTCTAGCATTTTGTGTATATTTGATTATAGTGTGAACCAATTTGTAATCCTGTGTACTATGAAGTCTCATGTGTTAGAACCTTGGTTTATCTCACTGATATTCCACTGCATACTACTATTTTTTTAAAATTTTGTATCACTTAGGTTCTGTGTTTAGCAAATTTTCAATTCAGGCCTTAAATTGTGGCTCCACAACTTGCTAATTTTGGAATCTCGTCTAAGTTAAACTCTCAAAGCCTGTTTCCACTGTTGGTTTAAAAGGTCTACTGACAGAACATTGTCAGTGTTATTCATAGCATCCAATGAGCTAATATTTGTAACGCGTCTGGCACATCCATCCACCTGCTCTTCTTCTTTATACACTTTGAGCCACCAGCAGATTTTCAACCAGGGAGATTTGACATTTCCAGGTTTGTTGGTTTAGCCAGTGTGCTAGGTCTCAACCCAAACATACTACTACATATTAAAATTCAAAAATTACTGATGCCTGGATCACTTAAGTAAGGATCTTTGGGGCACACTAGTGCTTTTGTAACATTTGTAATATTCCCAGGTGATTCTAACACACAGCCTGGACCGAGAGTCACCAAGCCATAGACTGTTGCTTCTCAGACTTAATGAGCATACAAAGCTTTTGGGCTCCTGGTTAAAATTCAGATTTTGATTTGATAGGTCTGGGGCAAAGCCTGAGATTGCATTTGTTACAAGCTCTCAGGTGATGCTGATGCTGCTGGTCCATGGACCACCCTTTGAGTAGCAAGAGAAACTGGAGGATAAGATTACCTTGTGGACAGGAATATTGTTTGCAATAAGGCAAGGGCAGCTGGATAATGTTCCCAAGCCCTGGTGGGCTACCTCTTTTCTGGAATAAAAGTTTAGGCAAGTGGGCACATTGAAATGGCCCATGTATTTTTGCGTCCTCTATTTCATTATATTACAAACTGTAGCTGTGTGGTGTGGGGCCACAGAGAGAGAATTTAGAGTTCCAAGCATGGCAGATCCTCAATAACTGCTGGATGAACAGAGGTTCCTGCTGGAGGACTGAAGTAGGCCTGCTGAGACGCTGCTGGAGGCTCAGGCACCACAGGATGTCAAGGCTTATATCTAGAAGATACCTTCAACCTTTTTGGATCTCAATACAGAGGGACCGCTTAGGTCTCTGAAGACAGTGCATCTCAAACTTAACATGCATAGGCTGGGGGTGGGGGTGGGCAGCTGTTCAAATCAATTGATTCCTACCCCAGAGTTTTTTAATCCGAGGTTTGGGTGGTGTCCCAAGAATTTGCATTATAACCAGCTCCCAGGTGATGCTGCTGGTCGTGACCATACATACCTTGGGAAGAACTCTTTTAAAAGTCAGCAAAGGAACATTTGACTGGGAGCTTCTCCAAAGACTACATAGATTGCTTCAAAGCAGGGATTCTCATAGGTCATTTCTCTGGGCCAGAGCTCTTCTGGGAAAAGGTGCAAAGGTGGACAGCCATGGCAGGGGGCAAGAGGGTTGTTTCTTTTCCATTCAGCCCTCAGAGGTGAAATGGAGAGCAGAATTGAGGGTGACACTGCAAGTTATTGGGGTGCGGGTGTGAGTCACGAGAGGGGCTTCCTGAACATCTTCAGCTGTTTGAAGGAGAATGTGGGTGACAGGACAACTGGTTTCCAGTCTGCAAGGGTGCTCTCCTGTTTCTATCAGGACTTCCCCCACCCCCTTGTCCGAGTGCTGGTTACACTACCCTGAGTGCTTAGTTACGACCACTGAGGCTTCCTGCCTCCCAGGGGCTGCCTTTCCTAGGAAGGTGGGGATATGAAGAAGCAGAAGTTTCCCCTGGAACCTCCAAAGAGGCTCTTGAAACTGCTGTGATGTGAATACATTAGGATGCAGATATGCAGAAGCACAACTTGTTATTTTGTCAGTAACTAAACTCAGCTTGCTCATCAGCCCCCCTTTAAGACAACTCAGTCCCCCTGGTTTAAAATGTAATCTCTCTGAGGTAGATATTTAGGTGATTCAGCCTTGTAAGCATTCATTTCTAAGCAAGGCCTTTCTCCCCTCTGTAGGTTCCTTCCTCCCTTCACTTCCAAGAAGGACGGCTGGGTTCCGGGGATGCACATCTGGAAGGAGAGGAAGGGATCTCCCACTGGGGCGGTGGGGCTTGGCGACTGCGCCTGCCTCCATTCACATCAGCTCTGGCCATTGGTTGTGCTCTGGTATACACTGCTCATGTCTGTGGTCCTGGGCCATGGCTTCCAGCGGGAATGTCTGCCTTCCTGGCTTGGTTGGGAGTTGGGGTCCCAGTCCATTCTCTCATAGCTTTCTGGATCTCCCTGTGCTCTGTGCCGTGGGCGGAGGCAGTAGGGTTGGTTGAGGTGGAGCTTATGACCGTTTTGCCTGCACAGGGCCTGCCTGCCACCCCTGAGGCTGCCCTTCAGGCTGTGGGGTGTCCTCGAGTTCCAAACAGGAACCCAGGTGCCTCTCCTCTGCTGACAGATTCCCTCTAGGTCCTCCCCACCAGTCCCAGCCCAGGAAGGCTCATTTCAGTCCTTGTGGTTCAGGAAATGCCCCAAGTCACACCCTATCCTGAATCCTCCCTACTCTGTGGCTTTTGGTTAGCAAAACAAACAAAAATAAAAATACTCCTTTTTCTTCTTTGAGCCCTTCAAACTGTTTTTTTTTACGTTTCTGGTTTTGCAAATGAAAGCTTTGGTTTTAACAACTACTCTTTTCTCTCTCTGAAATGGGCTTCCAGAGGCAACTTTGGAATCAGGACCTGAGCACTGAGTCCTTTCCTCTTCCCTGGGTTCAGCTTCATACCCAAGCAAGAGATGCCTCAGCGTCCGAGGAAGGGAAGTTGGCAGGAGGGGGCAGTGAGAATCGCTAGGAATAAAAACATATTGGATAATATTTCAAACTATCACTCTGCTGCACTCTCGGGGCCTGTGAGGCCATGTAACTCCTGCAGGAGCCCTACACACGTCTCCATTTGCTCTCCCCCTTGCTCTCCTTTCTCCTCCCCTCTCCTCTCCTCCTCTCTATTCCTTTATTCTGGGGTCCCTGAGTTATTATAGCTCAGGCAGCAGGGGAAATGGGATTGAGCAAGATACATAAAGTTAAAGATATTTTACCTTGTCTCTCCTGAATTCAAAGAAATAGCATCCTCAGAGAACCCATAGTCTTTTTTTCCTCAATTGTCAATAGTATCTAAAAGTTTCCCTTTTTTTCCTTTTCATTTCTTTTTTGTGAGGAAGATCGGCCCTGAGCTAACATCTGCCAATCCTCCTCTTTTTTTTTTTTTTACTGAGGAAGACTGGCCCTGGGCTACATCCATGCCCATCTTCCTCTACTTTATATGGGACGCCGCTGCAGCGTGGCTTGACAAGCGGTGCGTGGGTGTGCACCCGGGATCCGAACTGGCGAACCCCGGGCCGCCGCAGCAGAATGCGGGCACTTAACCACTTACGCCACCGGGCTGGCCCTCCTTTTCATTTTTTTAAGCTAAAGCCAAAGTAAAAAGTAGG
The DNA here is from genome assembly GCF_020826845.1 of Diceros bicornis minor. NCBI lineage: Eukaryota > Metazoa > Chordata > Mammalia > Perissodactyla > Rhinocerotidae > Diceros > Diceros bicornis. The sequence goes on from NC_080758.1 coordinate 39,412,512, forward strand.
GGAGTTTGCATTTCCTACAAAATATTTCTCTTATATGTGGTTTTAGATGTCAACCTTGGGAGAGTATTATCGTGACTTTAATGGAGTCTATTTATGTTTAAAGCTAGTGTATGACAGCAGAAAAATGTGCATACATTGAGAACCATTCTCTGGAACTCAGCAGATAGGTATGTTTAAAAGATAATGATGCAGCCGGAAGGGAAGCTCTTTTTCAGTGCGCTGACTGCCGTTTCCAAATGCGTGCAGGCCTGTCCTGATTGAAAATCTTCCCACCAACAGCCAGGGGAAAGTGCTGCAAATCTGAGAAGCAAACTGTAAAAATGCAAGCAGTGAGTGCACAGGAAGGCTCAGGGGGCCCTTAAGAAGCCAGCAGTAGTAACGGTACTATTATCCTGAATAGTATATTGCATTTGGATTTTTTCCAGGTGGCCAAATTAGTGCGGACATAACAGCATCCTAGAAATTAGCCCTGTAGTATGTTTCAATGTGGAGATTCTTTATCTTGAGCCATCTTTTTATTTCTCCCATCCGGAATGCTTTTTATCCAATTGGCTCTTTTTTAACTTTTTTTTTATTGTTGTTGTTTACATTGTTGTTGTTTTAGTCAGAAGTAAACCCTCTATGTTAACTGTTCCTTGTATGTACTTAACAGATATTCTCTATGTGTATAAAAAAGAACACGCTGGTCTGAGACTCTGGGGTGCTGGTCAAGTTTTAGTCCTTGAGTCGGATGGTGATTACACAGGTTACCGTCCAACCTGGTAAATTTTAGTTTGTCATTTTTCTGTTTGAATGTCTCATTTCAATAAAATAGCTTACTTAGAAATTCAGAAAAATGGAGATACAGCTATAAAGTCTCTTGCATGTAGTTTACCCATAAGAGTTCACTTTATTATTAATTTCGGAGGCAGGAATGTGTCAGAGCAGTTGGTAAAGGTGTATGGGTCTATGAAATATTTGTGATAAAAGAAATTTAAGAATATTATAACCCATCCCCTTCATTTTCCAGTGAAAAAGAGGAGAACCACAGAGTCAACTGACTTAATCAAGAAATCTTGGCTAATAAGTGATAGAGACAGAATTTGAATCCAGGGCCATATTTTCCATTATGCCATCTGCATAGTAACATACAGACCCTGTACTAGATAATAGTGATAGTTTATTGCTTATTGAATACTAAACACTGTATATATATCATCTCATTTAATCCATAAAACACTCCTATTCGGAGATAGGATTTTTATTCTCATTTTTCAAATGAAGAAACTGAGGCCTCTTTAGATGAGTGGCTTAGTCAAGGTCACACAGTCAGTGTCAGAGTTGAGATTGGAACCCAGGTCTCTCTGACCCGTCACCTCACCTTTCTAACACTCTGCTGTAGTCTTTTTTCCACTCCTAAAATTTTGTGTTTTGATTTCGATTATTTCTGGACTAAAATTTTACTTTTTCTTTTTGGTGTGGAGCATTGAACAGGGTAGAAAAAAAGACAAATTTTTGTGGCAAAGAAAGTAAATAACCAGAGAGTTTGTCTATCAGTATATCTTTTTTTTTATACATTTAAAAAATGTATGCCAACTATTTATTTCCTTAGATACTAGAGCCAACATTCTATCTACGTAAAGGAGGATTTTACCCACTTCCATATGTCTAATTGTGATATAAAGCCAGTGAGCACAGACGCTGCTAGAAAGAACTTGTTCACCGAACAAAGACCTCTTCAGCCTTTGCAATGGAACTTACAAGTTTCTGTGGTGGAGTAAAAATAAACTGGGAGTGGCTTCCCACCCTAATGACATGTCCTTTCCCCACATCAGTTTAGGGAAGCAAATAGTCGGCCTTGGGATGCCAGCCACTGCCTTGCATGAAAGCCAGACACCCTCACTCCAGAATTATGAGACTAGCTCAGTGCTCTGTGAAAAGACGTACTTGCTGGATGATTTTGTGATTGCTTCGATGTTGGGGCAAATACTAAACACTATAATGGCTGGAAGTAATTTTCTCTCAGCATCAGGGACCACAGAGAACTTGTTCTGTGCATGTTATTAGTCTACATTGGAGAGAAATTCTTTTGCTAGAGGAAAGTTATTAAAACACTGTAATTCAATATTTATGTGAGAAATAATAAAACTGATAAATTACAGGTGAGCAAGACCAGTGAGCTCTTTTGTTCCTTCCTTCCGGGACCCACTGCAGATTTCTGGTGTTTATTGTGTTGCAGCTTCTTAGATGAATGATTTGTCTATTTGAGTGTGGGATTAAAGACACATGTTCTTGGCATAAAAGCCAAATGCAGCCAAGAGATCTGCCACTCTGCTAGAATATTGCCATTCATAGTGACACTATTAGTTGGTGTGTTTTATCCAAAGGTGATCAAAGCCCTCTTTTGTATAGGACAGTCTTGATTTGTCAACAGTAAATAAAAGACTATTCTTGGAGCTACTGACTCTAACTCTTAGCTTATCCCTAACTGGTTCCATCACTCAAAGAGTTTAACAGTTTATCAGGGAGCCTAAAATAAGTGCACAAATAATTTTATCTTTCCTTGATTTTCACATTGAAGTGCACCATAATTTTTCTCAATGTTCCTTTGAGGGTCTTTCTATGGTGTTGGCTTTTTTTTTTCCCTGATTTTCAGGAAATCCGAAAGGAATTCTCCAATGTGCAAATTTCTTTCTTTGTGGTATATATTTTCTCCTTCCATGATCTAGTCTACTCTTTAGCCCAGAGCTTCTCAAACTTTACTGCACATAGAATCATCTGGAGAGTTTGCTAAAATACAGACTGTGGATTCCATCTCAGAGATTCTGACTCAGTAGGTCTGGGGTGGAGCTCAAGAAAGTGTCTTTCTAATGTTCTTCCAGATGATGCTACTGGTCTGTGGACCATACTTGGAAGGGCACTGCTCTGGAACTCAGATGATCGTATCTAGGTAGATGATACCACGTTCTAGGTCTTTCTCAAGAGCTTGAAACTGATTTTTCAAGCTTCCTTCTGGAGGGCTTTCCTGGCTGACCTACCAGAGTTTCATGTGCAGCTGCCTACAGCGTTACCACCCCATCTTCTTACCTTCCTGTGTCTACCAACAGTGCATCCTTTATCCCAGATAGCCAAGCTCGAGGCCTCAAAGTCTACTTGCTCAACTCTCTCATCCTTTCTGCTTTGGTTCAGTTGGGTACCAGATCCAGCAGAGCCCACCTAATCAGTGACCATCATAGTCACTCCATGTCACAAACACTTCTGTAGCTCTAGAAGTCTTTTTTTATACCTGCCCCACTTATACTTCCTGAAAAAGCTAAAACTACACCGAGCACTAAAACACCTTTGTGTCTTTAAAAATGCTGCTTCCTCAGCCTGTCACAACTGTTTCCTTCTTTTTCACCTATGACATGGCTACAACTCATGGGTGATGGATGGATGGAGTGTAGGGTTATATTAGAGACTATGACAATTTAGATTTATAAGGAAGATCTGAAATAATCTAGTTCAATTTAAATAGAAAATTCTTGGGGTAATCTGAGGCAAGGATATATTTCTTCCTCTATTTTTTCAGCTCTACCTAACTGCTTTCGAGACTCATATGTCACCACATTGACTAACTGAAAATGGGACACATCCTAGTTGGTAATAATCTTTGTCTTTCTTATTTTGCACCTCTTGCTGTCCCTCTCCCCACCCTTGAGTAATGAGCTTTTCTTAATAATTATGGTCATTCTATCTTACAAGTAAAATTCTTTAGGTCTAATAGGAAGTCTGGGACAGTTGGGGGACATTTCTTTAGTTTATGAGGACCTAGGTCAGAGTACCTGAACTGGAAACTGACCCATAGAATCAAGGGAACTCTAAACATGTGCGAATATTTTAGATTTTCAAAGCTTTTCCTTTTAAAGCATGACAGATTTTTTGAAACGTTTGCTGAAAGCCTTTCAAAAACATATTACCTATTTCTGTGCTGTCTTAAACAAAGACTCAGAACTAAGCTTCTCTTTTCTTGATGATTCACAAGCACCATAGCAAATACCACGTTTTGTGTCATACCGTGTTTTTCTGTCTTTTCTCCAGTTTCTAGTTGTGGCTTTATAGGTTTCTAGTTGTGGCTTTATAGGTGGCTAGCTAGCCTCCTGCAGCTCTCCTGCCTTAACAAAGTGCTGGTTTTAATCTGCTGGGGCTGGCAAGTTAGATAACCAAGCATGTAACAACTATATGCAATATATGTCAGTAGACTCCGGGAGCTGGACTGAGGGCCCATCTGTTAAACCATGACACTCAGCACTTGTACTTTTCACAGCCATTTCAACAACCCAGAGTCACTCTTTCTTCCTTCCTTGCTTCCTTTCTTGCTTCCTTCCTTCTTTGCTTCCTTCCTTCCTTTCTTCCTTTTCTCCCTCTCTCTCTCTCTTTCTTTTTGTAAACTGTGGATTGCTCAGCTCAGCTATATCTGCTGTTTTCTAGAGAGCTGAGTTTCCTGGTGGGAGACTGACCTTCAGATGAGTACAACTCAGGTTACATTTTTACTTTTTCATTAGTGTGATGTGTCTTCATTTCTGAGCAATATATTTAAGTGTAAGGTAAGGATGCTTACTGGAATTTAATTGCCATAATTTAAAATCTATAGCATGAAAATTGTGGGAGGGAAGAATGTAAAGCCTCCATCATATACATTGGCCACATTTGTATATTTTGTTTCTTGCCAAATGTAAGTTGAAATTTTAAATCATTTTGCATAATGTGGACTTAAGAGTACATGGTATAGAAATGGACTTTATACTAGTTGTATAAATTGTGTTAATTGCAAAAGATTTAGAATTTAATTGAGAAAGTGAAAGGAGAGGTATTATAATATTGGAATAAAACTGCAGTATTAGCTACCAATCTCTATTGCTGTTTACATTCTATATTGACAAACTTAACTTGCTGAGGGCTAAAAATTGATTTGTCCAAACTCATTTCCATTATAGTTAAAGTCATTATGTGAAACAACAGCAGCTTTTGCAAAGGGGAAAAAATGTATCTATCTTCACAATTAACTAGGAAACTGGCATTTTGGTATTTCAATCTATTGGGTCCTTACTGTACAGATTATAATTGTTAAAAATGTGATATTCTAAAATGGTAACTCCCAACCACTTAGTTAACCTTTTTCTGAGCTCTGACAGTAAGGTTAGATTGTGCTCCCCTTGCACAATGAAACCTAAGTGTAACTCTAGACCTTTTCTTTTTAGCTAATCAGTTAATATTTATCTACAGAACAAGGTACTAAGGAAGACAAAAATTATCAGAAAGATCAATCCCTATCCTGAGGACCTGCTATTTTGCTGGAGAGACAAGACAAATGAATAAAACAAATGGTGAAGGCAAGTATTGAGCATAAAGACAGCCCACAGGGGTTTGTTTCAGGGCTAAATTGCATGCGTAGATGTTAAGTGAAGGAGGTGAAAGAGATCGGTGTGGGCTGGAGTTGGGAGGAAGTTTTCCTGGAGGAAATAGGGCTCAATTTTGACCTTGAGTGCTTTCTAGAAAGGAGTGGAGCACGGAGGCAGGGACAGTTCACTAGAGTCCTGCCTGAGGGTGGAGGTTACCCAGGATGCCTGAAGTCAGAGGAAATGTTAGTGGAAAAAGAGCCCTTTAAGGATGCAGAGGAAAAGGGTGGTGTAGCAACAATGCCTGTGATTTGAGAAGATGGCATTTAGAGTGTGGGTGAGTGATTAACGTTGCACTAAGAGAGGAGTGCCTCCTCCTTAGAGCCACTGAGAGGGAAGAAGGGATAAAGAGTTGTTCTGATGGACATCTAGAGACTTCTCAGGAAAGCAGATGTCTTAGTCTGGATTCCCTAGAAGCTGAGCCTGAGATGGGGATTCTGGTACAGGCACGGGTGATTTATTGAGGAAGCGCTCTCAGGAGAAAGGGAAGGAGGAAAGCAAGATAGGGCAAGGGAAGAAGTCAGCAAATACAGGCTTTCCGCTAAAGTTGAGCCTAAGCCTGATCCCACGGGGAGTACTGGAATGTGAATGGCACCAGAGGGTTGCTCTGCCTGAGGAGAAGGGGCCAGGCTTTTGTACTCTGTGTCCATCAGTCATTAGCAGGCCGCAGGCTGCCTCTGGGTCGGGTGGGGGAGGGCATAACCTCCCAGGTACTTCCGGGCAGGTGGCTTCTGTCTGCTGAAGACAGTCTTTGGCAAAGGGGGCAGGTATGAGCCATTGGCAGCCAACACTGACACAGCTTGGGGAAGGATACACCTGCCCAGGAAAGGGGATCTGAACAGGGCACCAAGGGCTCTACCACACAGATCCTCTTACTCTCAAATAAAATGCTCTTTTTCAAGCTCCCTCCTCCCAGTTGGTCACATGCTCTCATAAGCCAACTCTCTGATACGTGCTTAAATAGAATGTAAAAACAGGTAACCCCTCTGAAAGCCCCTCCCCTACTCCCCAGTGATCTACTTCTGTCCTATCCCTTTTGTGCCTGATTTTGCCAGATTTATAGCCTAAACTAAATATTAAGTAGCAAAAGGGTTTATATCTGTTACAGGCAGCACCCAGAGGGAAGGGAGAGGGGCCTTAGGGGAACAGATTTTCTCACCTATCCTATAGGTGAGAAATAATAGCTGCGCGTATTGGCTTTGGACAGAAATCCCTATCTTATTGCTGGGACAAACTGATGGATGTTTAGAGGATCGTTTTGCATGTAGGAAGACAGAATTGTCATGTTCTCAGTGATGCATGTGCAAAAGCAATCACACTTTAGTATTACCCAGACCTAAGACAACAAATGTCCCACCCACTCAGAATTTTAATATTTGGAGAAGTTGGGGGGATGGGGAGGTGGATTGCTATTCAGGAAGTTTTAACTCTGGCTCCACGTTAGAAACCTGGGAAATTTAAACAAAACAAAGTAAAACAGAACAAAACTATACCTAGGCAGATTAAACAGAATCTCAGCATAGAGAGAAAGAGGCCGACATTGGTATATTTTAAAACACCCAGGAGACTGAGACTGTAATGCACAACTAAGACCTAGTCTCTATCAGATAGCTATTACTGTTCAACAATCCACCCAAAGCTCAGTGGATTAAAACAGCAAACGTTTATTAGTACTCTTGAGTCTGAGGGTCAGCTGGAGAGTATTTCTCGTCTAGGCTGGGTTTACTCATGCATCTGCAGGTCAGCTGTGTCTTGGGTAGGTGGTTCTGCTAATCTTGGCTAGGTTCTCACATGGTTGGGGGTCAGCTGGCTGCTAACTGATCTAAGGTGGCCATGGCTAAGACAACTGGACTCTGCTCCACATGGTCTCTCATCCCCCAGGCTAGCCCAGCATGTTCAGATGGTGCCTTGGCAGGAATAGAGCAGAAACATACAAAATCTCTTGAGTTCTAGGCTCAGAACTGTTAGGGCTTCACTCTACCACATTCTCTTGGCCAAAGCAAGTCATGAGACTGGCCTAGAGTCCGAGCAGTTAGAGGGCCATATGTGTTGATAGACAGAGACTCATAATTGAGGCCAATAGTGCATTCAATCTTCCACTTAGACCTAACTGCTAACTTTATAGCAAGACAATTGACTCCTCAAAGTGGTTAATTTAAGACTTAGATATTTCATTCATAGATCTGTTCATTGTTCCCCCATCATTCATACCTCTTCATTGTGGACAATAATTTGGCCTAAAGCCATGGCGTAGACATGTTCACATAAAATAGGTGTCTATCTCTATTTATAAAATTTTAGTTAACTTCTATTATGTTTGTGCTCTGGACTCAAATTACAGAGAGTTGATCTATAGATAAATGGACAAGAGAAAGTACATACTTGAAATTCATTTTCTAAAGTATTAATTATGGAGTAATGTGAAGTATTAACAGCTGGAGTACATTCTAACAAAGTGATGATGGACATTTTATTTCTCACATTTTGACAATCCATGTTAGAAGAGTCTTGTTTTATTTCTGGGGGTTTCTTCACCTGAAGAAGTGTTGCTCTGAAGAGGATGGAAGGGTAACACGGGAGTAAGTCCCCTCATATACCTTCAGTCTGTACAGAACCACACTAAAATAGATTATACACCTGCAGATGACTCGTCATTCACTTTCCAGCCATTTTTCAAAGTGAGTATTAAAGATGTTTTATCGTTGGATTTTTCCATAATTGATGCCTTCACCATCTGGCCCTCCCTTTCATACTTAACGTCACCCTCTCCACCTAAAATCTGGCTTAACTGGAGTCATTTCTGGCCCGTTATTCATGCTCATGTTATTCCTCCCTCTTATTCCATCTCTCTGGGATGCTACCCCTTCTCTCCTCTCTGCTCTTTCAAATCCTACCAGATTCTCAAGAAACGACTCAAAGAAACTTTCTCCTTGGGGTCTCCTAAGACTGTTTTGGCCACACCAATCCTTCCATCCTCTGAACAGCCATGTTATCTGAACCTATTGACACCATTCTGCCTTAAATGTCTGTCCAGATTTTTCAGACATGTAGGCTTGCCTCTTTTGATTGGCATGTGAGTCGGCTGGGTCAAGCCAGGTCAATTGTTTGACCTCCTCAGCTATAACTGGACACAGTCACAGGAGTGTCAGCTCCCCGAGGCCGGGGAATTCATCTGCTTTACTCATTACTGTATCCACAGCATTTAGCACATGGAAAATGCTCAATCACATCTACTATAATGAAGAAGAGCAGGCAATCAAGAAATACTTAATAAATTAGTGTTTCACCTAACAACAAAACAACAAAAACATTAACATTTTGACTGTGTTCAGAATCCAACATTTGTCCATTTATCTATTTAAAATAAGCCCCTATTATATGGAAGGCAATTTGCTAGGCATTGGGGAGTTAAGCATAAACAAGACTAGCCCTGCCATCAAAATCTGACAGGCTTGTGTGTGTGGGCGACACCATTATTGAGTGACTTTTGTATACCAGGCGTTAATGCTGGTGATGTTGGAGTAACTGGCTTGTATTAACAGCAACTGCAATAAGTAGTGTCAAAGGCCCTAACCACTAGGGTGTAAACTGTATGATTATTGGTCCCCACCCAGCTGGGGGCCTTGCACAAGTCATTTAACTGTTCTGGGCCTCAGGGTTCTCATCTGTGGAATGAGAAGAACAGCTTAAAGGAATCCTCTAGTTCTTACTTTCTTTGACTGGATTCTTTTAAGAAAGGCTTAACGTCCCTCTGATGGAACAACATGATTTTAAATCTGTGGGAATAAATCCAAAACCAAAAAGTGTGCCATTATTCTTCTCTTTGTCTGGATGCCTTTCAGTGCCAGCTGACCCTCCTTCATCTCAACATGGTTGAGAATATTAAGGTTCTCAAGGCAACTCTGTAAGACATTTACCCGAAATGTTATTCAGCATATCACCATCCTATCCACCATCCTGAGTTTGTTAAAACAAAACAAAACAACAAGAACAGAAGTGTTTATTTCTTCCTGACTGGGCTTAATCTAAAGGGTATTTTGTTGAATGCTGTTTCTCATCCACCTACGCAAATGTTCCCTTTGAATCTGCCCAGGAACATCATGTAACATTTGGAAATTTATCACTCTTAGTAGTTCCCTCAAACTGAACAACTGAGTAGGAGAACGCTTGTTTGGGCTAATCCTAGACCTCTATCCAGAACCCTTGAAGTTGTCCCCAAGGGCAGTTGGACATGACCCTAACCTCTTTTGTGACTCAGGAGCAGTGAGGCCACTGGAGTTTCCCTCCAGACTCACCTTAGCTGCCATCATCATGGGGCTTCGCCTTGCCCCATTTTTTGCATGCTGTCCAGCTTTACAAACTTCTAAATTGAGCGCTTTTATAAACTCAGCCCCAAATGGGGGCCGATAACTGCACCTCACATTGATGCCTTAACCTCTTTAAAAAGTCAGCAAGGATGGATTCTTTTAATGCTCGTCTTTCTGAGCCTCTCAGCATTGAAAAACACTCTGTTTCAGGGACTGTGTTTGCCTGTCCTCCCACACAATGAAGCAAATGTCTCCATGACAGATGAGCCACTCTGCAGTCCCTCACAGTCAGCAAACTGGGGGCTTATTAAGCCACAGGGAAAACAAAACCCAGAAGCCTCCAGGGAAAGCATCTTTTGTCTTACCCCATTTGGGCATTTGTAGGTCTAAGTTGGCTGAAGCTACATGTGCATGGAGATTGAAGGCTCCCAGTAACGCGAGGCAGCAGCCAGCCAACATTCTCTCAGCGTCCTTGGGGCTAGGCTTACCATAGAGGCAAATATTAAAATTTTTTGACAGGAGACGGGCTGGTCAGATCAGTCTGTGAGTGAATTTGTCACCGTGAGTGCAAAATGTCGCCCGTGGGAAGTAGAAGGAAGACCCCCACCCCCTCTCTCGGAAAAAGCTCCGCCCAAGGGTGTTTAAGGAGATGTGCGCCTGCTGGAGGCTGTCCTCTTGATGATACACAGGACCCAGAGAGTGACCAGCATTTGCTTGCTGGTCCAGTGGCTTTCCTAATAGAGTGAAAGACAAAGCATTTGCAGTGGTCTATAAAACCCTTGAGTACCTGGCCCCCCTCCTCTCCTCCTATTGTCTCCCATTCCAACTAGTTCTAACTACAATGCCTTCCTGACTTGTTATGGTTACCTAGCCCTTGACCACCCCAAAATATAGTGGTTTAAAACAACAGCAATCATTTATTTTTCTCACAACTCTACGATTTGAACAAGGATCAGTGGAAAAGGCTTATTGCTGCTATATCATGTCAGTTGAGGGGGCTCAATGGGGAGCTGCAGGCTCTGCTTCCAAGACCGCTCACTAACATGGCTGTGGCTGTCAGCTGGAAGCTCAGCCTCAGTCCCTCTCCACTGGGGCCTCTGTGTGACTTGGGCTTCCTCACAGCATGGTGGCTTGACTCCAAAGATAAGCATCCCAAGAAAGAAAGCCAAACAGAAACTGTACTGCCTTTTATGACCTAGCCTGGAAGTCACCTCATTTCACTTCTCTTATACTTGCCATACTCTACAAGTTGAGGCAATCACAAAGTCCTGTCCAGGTTCAAGGGGAAGAGCCATAGACTCCACCCCTTGATAGAGAGCAGGGACGGCAAGACTCCAGAAGGTCGTATGGGAGGGGAAATATTGTGGTGGCCAATTTTGAAAGATAAAATCTGTGGCTGTTCCTGCATTACACCAGCTGTGTTCCCTCTCAGGGCTTGGTCTTTGCTTTCTTTTTGCTTAGACTGCTCTTCTCTTAGATACACACGTGGCTCATTCTCTCAACAACTTTGATTCTTTACCCAAATATTTTCTTCTCTGCAAGGTCTTCCCTGGGTGTCCTGTGATAAGTGAAAACCCACCCCACTTCCTAATCCTTTCCCTGCTTACTTTTTCCATTCAACGTGACACCATCTACATGCTGTATAGTTTACTCATTTATCCTGGTTTTTTAACTGTTTCCTTCATTAGATTGTAAGCCTCCATTAAGGGAAGGGTTTTTGTCTGTTTTATTCATTGCTGTTTCCCCAGAGCTAGATGAGTGCCTGGCACTCTACAAATATGTGTTTATATATTTATAAACAATTAATATTTGTGGGGACTCAATAAATATTTGTTTGAGTAAATTAATGAACATCTGCCCTCATAAGACAGAAGAAATGGCAGTGACCATTTGTTCTCATTTACTTTGATCCTTAGGTCCCTAGTGCAGTGCCAGGCAGAAGGACACTCTATGATAATTTAATTAGTGAACTAATTAAATAAATATAGTGATTAAAAGCTGTTTCTCAGTTTGAAAAAATCAACAATAAACCAACAGCATTACATTTGCAGTCGCTTATTCACAGTGCACCCCCCCCACCATCTACAAAGTAACAGTGCCAGCCGATATGGATATTAAATTCTGCTCTAACAATGCTAGTCCTGCCTCCAATTAGAGCCAGGAAGCTACAAGAACAGGAAGAGGAAAATCGCAGAGGTTGCCCAGGAGACGAGACACAGCTCTGACAGTGAACCTCTAGGTGTCTGCTTGATCTTCCCTCCATTGTGTGTCGTCTGAAGGGGTTGACCTGTAAGTCAATGGGAAGGTGGCTTTCTCCCAATCTGGTTCCATGTTCGCAATTCAAATAATAGATGTCTTAGAAAATGGGAAGAAAGCAGGAAGGCAATTACTTCACATATTATCATACAGTTGATTGGGCACTTTTGCTCTCCTTGAGGAAAGACCTCTCTCATTTCAAAATTGCTCTTTAAACAGGTAGTCACTGCCTGTGCTTGTTAGCACGTTCTCTGGAGATGTTTGGAGCAAAGTAGTGGCATTTCAAAATGGATTAATAAAGGATGCTCTAAATTGGATGTGTTCTTGAATTTCACTTAAATGTTATTCACTAAAGAATACAAGTTGGTATCAGGCTAGAATACCCAGGACCCCATCATTAGGAATACTGCTCCAGAAGTTCAAAAGAGTCTGTTCTGGGGTGAGCTTATGATGCTATTTCAATGAATATAGCATTTGACAAATGTTTTTCCACTGCCAAAGTAAAGAGAAACAGGAGCCATGGCCCCAAACAGCTTCACCTTGGTGGATAGCATTGTAACAGTGACCTGGATGTGCCACGTGAGTCAGTTGAGCAGCGCACACGGTCCCCAGCACTCCCCCTTGCATTGGGACCCTGAATCTGGGAATGTCCAGGAGAGAGGCAGAGGGTGGCCTATTCTCTATGTTTAGGAGGCATGTGGGGCAAAAGGGATCCCAGGGCCCTGCCAGGGTTGCTTCCTCCTCAAGCAGAGGTTATAAGAATGAAAGGACTGAACATGCTTTGAGCTCCTTCTGAGACTAGTAAGGAGAATATAAACTATTAATGTAATTTATGGGCAGAAGCACTTTGAATATAAATGAAGCAACCAATGGCCCTTTTGATTGGCATTTATATCTCCTTTTATAGAGATCACATAGAGTAGTGTTATAATTCTTGACAGTTTTGATTGTAAAATATATGGGACGTTAAGCTCCCTGGAAGAAAGCAAAGATGATTAATATTAATAATGGACAACTAAGTATACAACAGACATGAGTAATATGTTTTGTATTTATATAACTATTGTTTGAACTCATTGGAAAACACTATATGCTTTATTGTTAGGAATGCAGTAATAATAAGACACTATATTATCTAGGTCACATAAAGGAAGACATTCAAGCTAATCCCTAAATCCTATTAATTTCTTTACTCACATTACAGAGAAAACAATAGCCATTTGACTCTACTATTCAAACTAATGTATTCAAAGCAATGTGCCTGATTAAAGACATAGATCAAAATTCAAATAACTTGGTTCAAACGTGGTTAGTCCCAGAGTCATTTGGAAGTGTCAAGGAAGACGGTGGATCTCTAAAAACAATAAATAAGAGACTGGGCAAATCAAAGTATATTTATATCACAGTGATGAGAATGTTTTTTTTTTCTTTTTTTCTATATGCAGAATGCTGTGTGAAGCAACTCTGGGCTCTGTCAGCAAAAATACGGTTGTAATAAGAGTGTGTATTGTTATGGGGGAAACTATTTCAATTGAAAATGCACATCTCTTAGATTATATCTAGCACTTGCAAAATTGCAAAATGTTTTACCATCTCTATTTCCCACTTCCTCCTCCCTTCCCCTGACTCTGTCCATGGCCAGGTGGAAAAAGGGGGAAGGAGAAAACAAGAAAGAATGCACGTTGTGATCAGCTCAATATGAGGTTTGCCTTTAAGTCAAAATAGAACAAATCAATAAGGAAATGTTACATATATCAAGTCTTCATTCAAAAGGCATTTGGAATGCTTTAAAGACAAATATAATAGGTGAAAAGGCAAAAAAGCAGTGGAATAGAAGTAAAAATCTGTATAATATGTGGAAAATGTGACCCCCCAAATAACTAAATGACCAGTACCTTGAATTCTGGAAAGTCCTAGTCACTTGTTGGCAGTGAAACTTAAATTTGGGTCTGAATTTTTTTAAACAGAAGAAGAAAACATGAACAGCTACATAGTTACATAAGCATAACTACTCTTCTCAGAAAAATACACCTGTTTCATTTTTTAGATTTGAGAGAAGCTTTTATTTTGATTTTACGTTGTATTTTTTGTTGTTTGTTTTGTCTTCCATCCCCGGTGGGCTTTTAAAATAAGATTTTGATGATAGAGACAGAAATAAATTCTCCCGTCCTATTCCCTTTGCAGTTTGCTGTGGTTTAGAAAGCCCATCTTATATGAGGAGATGTTATGACTCCCCATGGCACCATTCACCTCTGACACCGTATACCTTATTTTTAGTGATGTGCCCATTAGCTTTACTGCACAAACTTAGTGGCTTACACCAACAATCATTTATTTGCTCCTAATTTTGTGGGTTAGCCACTTGGGCTGGGCTAGACTGGGCCATTCTTCAGCTGCCTTGCCTAAGCTCACTCATGCGGCACCTGCATCCGGCAGCTCAGCTGGGACTGGATGGGCGATGATGACCTCACTCACCTGTCTGCTGGTTGGTAGGCTGAAGGCTGGGGCGCCATGTTTTTCCTCCACTTGGCCTCTCCAGCAGGCTAGCTTGGCTCCTTCCAACTGCTATCTCGGAGTTCCAAGTACAGCAGAAAAAGAGCAAGCCTCAATGTGCAAGCACTTTTCAAGCCTCTCTTTGCCTTACCTTTGCTTATGTCCCATTGGCCAAAGTAAGTCGCACAGCCAAGCCCAGATACAAGGAGTGGAGAAACAGACTTCACTCTTTTTTTTTGTGTGTGAGGGAGATCAGCCCTGAGCTAACATCCGTGCTAATCCTCCTCTTTTTTTTGCTGAGGAAGACCAGCTTTGAGCTAACATCTATTGCCAATCCTCCTCCTTCCCCGGCCCCCCTAAAGCCCCAGTAGATAGTTGCATGTCATAGTTGCACATCCTTCTAGTTGCTGTACGCGGGACGTGGCCTCAGCATGGCCGGAGAAGCGGTGCGTCTCTGCATGCCTGGGATCCGAACTCGGGCCGCCAGTAGCGGAGCGCGCGCACTTAACCGCTAAGCCACCGGGCCGGCCCCAGACTTCACTCTTAAAGGCAGAACCTGCAATGAATTTGTGGCCATTTTTTTGCATTCTATTGCAAGTTTAATTTTATTGCTCCTGCTGGAGGGAAAGGACCACCTTCCCCTTGTTTACACTGTAGCTTGAAGAACAGAAATGTAGCTTCTACTCCTTGCATAAAATCCTGTGTCCTATAGGGAGGTCAACTTTGTTTCAGAAAGAGGAATTCACCTCTCCAGTTGATGTGACAGGGAATGAGAAACCATATGATCTAAGAGGTATGGGGAGAGTAAGGAGAAGATAGAAATGAGTAGAAACGACGCAGGTGGAAATTGTGTGTGGGAATGCATGGGCGTGCATACACATGAGGTGAGAGATGAATGGACTTCTATTTCAATGTTAACCAGTTTTATTCTTTTGAGGGCAAAGGAGAATTTTGAACAATTTTAGACTTTTATAAATCATTTTCCCAAGTCCACACCAGGTTGTGGGGTAAGATAGAGTCAAAAACATTATCACAAAGCATTCTTTCTTTGGCAGGACCTTTCGAGGTGCCTTTTTTTATTTCTGGCAGTCCCCTGGGGGCCTCTCAACTGTCCTCACAATCACAATCATCTTAGCTACCATGTGGTGTCTACCATTTTTTCTGCTTCAGTTCCCTGCAGGGATGTCAGCTGCTGAGGCTGCTGATGCTGGCAAATGCCCTTTGAAGATTCTGAGGATACTCAGGTACTGATGCAGACTTTGTCTCCCACCAGTGATGAAAGTGCTCACAGCAGCATTGTTGGGTCTGTAGGTGCCCCCTTGTGTTCTTAGAGCCTTGTAAAGGTTTTCCTACAATAGCCACCTATAGATTTTATTGGCTATTATGTTTGGTTCCTTGACTCAATTGGATGAGTTCTCTTGCGGTAGTTTTTTAGTTTCTCATGCAAATAGAGCTGTGATAGGCCTGCTTCACAGGTCCCTCATATAAACCTTGTATCAATTACCTTTGGCCATGAGAGGCTGTGCAGCAAACAATCACAAACCTCACAAGTCTATGGGTCACCTGAGTGGCTATGGCTTGCAAATCTAACTGTGGTCAGCTCAGTTGTGCTCTCTGACATGTCTTGGGGGCCTAGCTTAAGAGATGTGGCTCCACTCCTTGTCAGCTCTCATCCTCCAGCGGGCAAGCTCAGGTTTGTTTCATGGCAGTGGCAGGGTTCCAAAGGAGAGAGCAAGTGCTCAAAGCCTCTTAAGGCCCAGGGTCAGAATCTCCACAATGTCACTTCTGCTGTTCAAAGCAAGTTACCAGGCCAGCCGAGATTCAAGGGGTGAAGAAATAGACTTTATCTCTTGATGGTAGGAGCTGCAAAATCACATCACAAGGGACATGGATATAGGGAAGGTCAGAGAATTGGAGCCATCCTTGCAACCAATCTAACTACCACACACTCAAACACCTTTGAGGCCTGGGGTGAGCACAGGTTGGCAACTGAGACAATGTTAAATGTATTTTAGAAAGATTAATTTGGTAATTCTTCTAAAAAGGTGGAAGATAAATTGATTTGGGTAATGGTAGGGGAGGTTGGTGTAACCAGCAAAATGGCTTTTGCCTTAATACAAGTGATAAATCAGGAGAGTCTAGAACAGGGATAGCAAATAGGTTGGACACTGTGATTGATTTGCAGTAAATGCCAGTAGGGTGTTGAGGAGAATTATGTGGCCACTTTCCTGGGTGAGCTGAACACAGAGCCTTGATGGATTGGCCATGTTCACCATGGTCACTGAAGGGAGGAGTGACAGCACAGGACCAGGTATTTGCCATTTTTCTCCTATCAAGGGCAGTGAAGTGATGTTAAAGAGTCTTTTGAAATTAATTAGGAGGCAGAATTAAAAAGTATTGGTGATCAAGTGCAAATGAAGGGAATCTGTTTTCTAGGATATTCTGAGATTTTGGATTTGAGTACTAGATGAACGACAATGTCATTTCTTGAAGTAGGTCATATTCTATGAGGAGTAGATTTGAGTCTGTATTATACAGGTCAGTATTATATCTTATTGTATAAGGACTACATTTTTTCGTGTCATCTATTGGTGCATAACAAACCACCCAAAAGCTTAGAAGGTGCAATGGTTAATTTTATGTGTCAACTTGACTGGGCCACGGGGTGCCTAGATATTTGGTCAAACATTATTCTGGGTGTTTCTGTGAGAGTGTTTTTGGATGAGAGTAACATCTTTATTGGTAGACTGAGTCAAGCAGATTGCCCTCCCTAATGTGGTGGGCTTCATCCAATCAGCTGAAAGACTGAGTAAAACAGAAAGGCTGACTCTCTCTGAGTCAGAGAGAATTCCTTCTGCCTAACGGCCTTCGAACTGGGACATCGACTTTTTCTTGCCTTCAGACTCAAACTGAAACATCACTCTTTCTGGGTCTTGAGCTTCCTGGCCTTTGGACTGGAACTACACTGTCAGCTCTCCTGGGTTTCAGGCTGGTGGACTCAGACTGGAAGTACACCATTGGCTCTCCTGGGTCTCCAGCTTGCTAATTCACCTTGCAGATCTTGGGACTTGTCAGTCTCCAGCATTGCATGAGCCAATTCCTTATAATAAATATATAAATTTATAAATTTATATATTTATTATATATGTATACACACACACACACACACACACACGCACGTCCCATTGGTAGTTCTGTTTCTCAGAGGAACCCTGGCGAGTACAGAAGTTTAAAACAACAGCCGTTTTACTTCTCAGAATTCTATGGGTCAGACATTTGGACAGGATGGATTGGGAATGCTCTGGGACCTCTGGGGCCTCAATGCTCCTCCCCCTGGCCTCTCCCTCTCGATGTGTTCTCATTACACAGGAGTCTAGTCTGAGCATCTTTAGAGTTTGGCAGATGCCCCCAGGCATGAGTGTTCCAAGAGGACAAGCACTTCTTAAGCCTCTGTTTCTATCATGTTTGGTAACATCCCACTGGCCAAAGCAAGTCTAATGGCCACGCCCAGAGTCAGTGTGAGAGGGGTCTACATAAGGGCATGGGTGCCTGGAGATGTAGTTCATTGGGGCCACCAAAGTTAAAGTTGTCACTGTGGGGAGGTTTGATGTTCCAAATGTGTCCATGGGATGTCAAAGTAGGAAGAGCCAGTGACAATATGGGTCTAAGGCTAAGAAAAAATAATTTATCTGGATAGATACATTTGAAAATCATGAATACATAGGGGTAATATGAAAATGTTCCACAATCAGTACAACGTGGACACCAACCAGCCAGAACAGATACTGGCTACAGCCTTGAAGCAGGGTCTCAGGGGTCCCCTGTTATGCCAGGCATTTTCCCTTTAGTTATTGGATCACTGGGATGTGTCAGGAGTTCCAGGAAAGGAGGTAGGGCAGTCAGGGTAATGGGAGTGCACTGGTGAGGGGAGGGCACTGGGCAGTAAATATTTACCAAGTGGTAGGAAATATTGCAGTATTTTGACAACTGATCTAAGTATCAGCCCTGCATACAGGCGATAGCTGAGGCCACGGTTAGCATGGTTAACATTGTATTGAGACAGGGCATTAGGTCAAACCGTGTGATGTGACCAATATTGAACCACTTTTGGCCTACAAAAAGCATAATTTCATAAGCTTCAACCTAATCCACAATGAGACAAAAATAGGTCTAAAATGGACACCAAAATTTAATTAGCAGGCCGGTGAACAAGAGGAGCCCCCAAAGGAAATAGAAAGTAGTGAGTCGATGGAAGTCGAAGGAGCAGCACACGAGAGGGCGGGAACAGACAAGGGTCTTGAATACTACGGAGTAGAGCTCAGGTCAAGATGAGGACTGAACTTGTATTTGGCAACCAGGAGGCTGTTGGTGACCTTGGTGAGTCCAGTTGCAGGGAAATGGTCAGGGCAGAAGTCATGTTCCAGAGGCTTATGAAGCACCTGGAAAGTGAGACCTTGACAAAGACAAGTTGAGAATAATATTTCTAGAAGCTTTGCCTGATAGTGAGGCGAGAAAGGGTAATTGATGGGGAAGTAGGGTTAGGGGAAGATTATATTTTTTTAGACGAGAAAGATTTCTCATATTTATATGAAGAATGGAAAGTGAATATTTAAAGATTCTTCAGCTTAATGTTGTAAGATAGTCTGTTCAAAAGGTAAGATAGTCAGTGGAAAAAACAAAATCCTGGGGTCAGGAGTCTGGGGTCCTTGTTCCAGTGCTTCCAGTCTTGAAGGTTAGTGTACTTCATAGCAAATCTGTCCTTGTAAACAGTGGTTCTCATGTTGATTTCACACTGAGATGACCTGGGGAAGCTTTAAAAATTCTCCATGCCCAAGTCTTACCCCAGACCGATTACATCAGAATTTCTGGGGTGCACCCAGGCTTCCATATTCTTTTAAATCTCCTAGGTTATTCCATGTGTGTTCCATATTGAGAACCACTGCTGTGGAATGTTCATCATTTATCTCTGATTGCATCAGCTTTGGTGCTTTAGCCAAAATACTGAGACAATAAAGTCCCACTCAACATTCACTATTATCAGGACCAGTGACTCCCAGTGGCTATGGCAGACCTTCTCCCAGGGCAGTGATTCTAAACCCTCCCTGGGTATTAGAATCTCCTGGGCACTTACAACATACTGATGTCTGGGCCTCACCCCAGAGACTCTGATGTAATCGGTTTGCTATGGTGTTATAGGTTAAATTGTGTTCCCCCAAAAAGATATGCTGAAGTCCTAACCCCCAGTACTCCAGAATGTGACCCTATTCACAAATAGCGTCTTTAAAGAGGTAATTGAGTTAAACTAAAGTCATTAGGGTGGTCTCTAATCTAATATGTCTGGTGTCCTTATAAAAAGGGGAAATTTGAATACAGAGAAGACGTGCACAGAGGGAAGATTATGTCAAAAGACATAAAGAGAATGCCATGTTAAGATGAGATTGGAGTTATGCTGTCACAAGACAAGGAACATCTGGGGCTACCAGAAGCTGAGAGAAATAAGGAGGGATCCTTCTCCTACAGGTCTCAGATGGAGCGTGGCTGACACCTAGATTTCAGACTTCTAGTCTCTGGAACTGGGAGACAATAAATTTCCTTGTTCTAAGCAACCCAGTTTGTGGTACTTTGTTACAGCAGCCCTAGGAAATTTTGCAGATGGCCTCAGATATCAGTAGTTTCAAAAGTGGCCCAGGTGATTCTAATGTGCCAGGATTGATTTTCACAACGATTAAGAGAAATAAATGGCACTTGTAACCTGGGTAGAAAATAATGTCACAATCAGTTTAGGAGCCATGCAAACATAATTATCACAAGTGTAATATTTAAAACTTAGTAACATGCTGAGTAATTTTAATACCTAGTAATATATTTCTTCTTAACTTGGGGCTTTGCATTATAAAAGAGGCATTTGCTGTCTTGCTCCTCTGCAATTTCTTGCCTGGATGCTCATTTTTAGTATAATTTCTCACCTTGAGTGATAAGATTCCGGATTTCCACTTCATGTGTGCTTTAGGTCTCCTCATGGTATATCCTTTATTTTCATGCCTAAGGGCACTGTCTTGCCCTTATCCCTGTTGGACTTTATCCTCTTCATTTGTAATGTAATGTTTCTTCAATTTGTCAAAGTTACTTAGAATTCTGATCCTACACTCCAACATTCTAATTCCTATTACTCAAGGAGAGTCCCAGGACAATTGGACTAAGAATTATATGAACTCCAGGAGGAATCAATTTGGAGAAGATCAGATAATGGAAGGTTTATTATATTATGCACTGCATTAAAGTGTAAAGATGTATGAAAGATAAATGGTCAGTGCATGAATTATATAAAGAGTTCCTTAAACGAGACGGTGAGATCAGTCCTTGTCCAGAGAGACTGTGAGATGTAGAATCTTGTCACTGTCACACAAAGTGTGGTCCACAGACCAGCAGCATTGACCTCACCTGGGAGCTCATTAGAAATGCAGCATTTCAGATGCCATCCCAAATATACTGAATCTGAATCAGCATTTTTACAAGGTCTCCAGGAAAAGCTCTTGCATATTAAATTTTGAGACATTGATGTAGACGCGGTTCCTGCCTTGAAGAGCTCACCAAGTAGACTGGTTGAGGAGACAAGATACAAACTTGGTAGATCAGTGCTTCTCAAAGTGTGGTCTGCAGGACCATCTGTATTTGAGTGACCTTCAGTGCTTGGTAAAAGAAAGAATACATTTGGCCCCTTCACAGACTCACTTATTTTGAATCTTTGGGGGTCAGACTCAGGAATTTGCATTTTTCATAAGTTTCCCAGGTGAATCAGATGCATGTTAAAGTTGGCGAGTAACTGCCCTAGAACAATAGAAATCTATTTTGCTTCAACACACCTGAGGAATGACACTCTTCCATTAGTAACAGCAGTTCATAGTGGCTGTGTCAGGGAAGTAGCAGCTGCCCCCTCCTAGACTAGAGTTATTCAAAGGATGGTCCACAGATCAATAACATGGACATCCCCTGGGAGCTGTTTGTTAGAAATGCGGAATTTCAGACTTCACCCTGCATCTACTATTATAGGCTGAATTATGTTCCTTCAAAAATTCATATGTTGAAGTTCTAATCCCTAGTACCTCAGCATATAATCATATTTTAAGATCAGGAATTTAAAGAGGTAATTAAGTTAAAACGAGATCTTTAGAGTGGGCCCTAATCCAATATGACTGGTGTCCTTATAGGATGGGGAAATGGGCACAGATAAGTGTGGGTGCCGAGGAAGGACGACGTGAAGACAGAGGGAGGAGATGGCCATTTATATGCCAAGGAGAGAGGCCTCAGAAGAAATCAACCCTGTCGACACCTTGATCTTGGACTTTTAGTCTCAGGAATCGTGAGAAGATAAATTTCTGTTATTTAAGCCATCCAATCTGTGGTACTTTGTATGGCAGCCCTAGCAGACTAATATACCAATTAAATTAGAATCTGAATTTTTAACAAGATCCATAGGGGATTCAGGTGTATAAGAAAGTTTGAGAAATACTAGTCTAGGACAGAGGTTCTCAAACTTTAGGGTGCATCAGAGTTACCTTAAGAGCTTGTTAAAATACAGACTGAGATTCTGATTCAGTAAGCCTGGCATGGGGCCAGAAAAATCTGCATTTCTAACAAGCTCCCAGGTGATGCCAATGCTGTTGGTCTGCAGATCATGCTTGAGTGCTACCGATGGGACCAGCAGCATCAGCCTCACCTGGTCATTATTAGAAAAGCAAATTTGGAGGTACGACCCAAGACACTGAATTGGAAACTCAGGGGCTGGGCCCAGTGAGGTGATTTTGAAGCTGAAGTTTGAGAACTGGTGGTGGAGATCTCAACAAAATCTGGGCAAAGGGGCCATGAGTAGTTTGAAGCAGTCCCTGTCCTCAGGTGATTATTTTGATGTTTTTCTAGAAGGCATGTTTTCACCCTTTGGACTAAGAATCACTGCCAGGAAATGATTCTGTGGCAATAGCCAGGGCAGTGGTTCTCAAACTGGAACGTGCATGAGAATCACCTGATTATTGGGCCCCACCCCCTGGTTTATGACTCGCTTGGTCTAGGGTAGTGTCCCAGAACTTGCATTTCTTAACAAATACTGCTTGTTCAGGGACCACATTTTGAAAACCTCTGAATTAAGGGCTTGCAAAATATTGTGATGTGGGTCAGACCTTTATTTCATGGATAGGCAGACACTGTTGGTTGGCCAACAAAATACTCATTCTGGACCCATTTTTCTCATGTATTTATCCAATATAGAACCTAAGAAAAGGTAAATACTCACTTTCTCAGACTACTCTGCAGCTAGGAGTGAGCGTGTGATATTGTGACACAATTCTAGTCAATGGGACCTAAGCAGAAGCGTGCAAGGGGTGCGGGGCAGTTCTGGGAAGGATATTGCTCTACCTAACAGTACTTCAAACATTGCATTTCCGCATTCTCTGGCTTGGAGCACAGATATGATGCCTGGAAATGAAGCAGCCTTCTTGGGACCACAAGCATACATACAGATGCTCTACCCCTGGAGGCTGCATTATGTGGGACAGTTACCTATTGTTTAAGGCACAGTGAATTGAGTTTTCTGATACTTATAGCCAAAACCACTCCTAACTGATAACAAACCATCTGATAATTACAAAAAAATTAGTAAGCAGCCTAAGGTTACCAGACTTCATTCTCTTTAGTTAGAAAAATAAAACAAAAAAAACCTCCAATAGCATAAGAAAACTATAAAACTACCATCTACCATCATCATCGTGGTATAGAATAAAGGGCATTTTAATCTACACGAAAAAGGTAGAAAAATTTAACTCACTAAATCTAGCTTTTGAAACATCTTTACTCCTCATTTTGCTGAAGATAAGTGAAAACTTGTCAGAGATCTACAGATGTCTTCAGACCAACATTCAGTAGCTGCTAGTAGACACTTGACACCTTACATTTCCCCTTAATGAGTTATAGTTCAGGCAAACAAAGATCTTCATGTATTGCATAGTCTTTGTCTAGCTTATGTCAGTAATCATTAGTACATGAAGCTTGTTTAGCATTTCATAAGTATGTTTGAAGTAGCCTATATCTTTCTGGCTCACACTAGGCCTCCACGTTTTGTCAACACCTTCCTATGGAAGTTCCTTTGATCAGTTCATAATTGCTGTCGGCTGCCGCATCCTGAGACGTGTGTGTAAAGAAGCACACGTGCACATTTAACCATCAGCGATGAAAACATTAAACCAAGGTAGCGTCACAGAAAGACTCAAAAAATGGCATGTGTATTTTAAAACATTCCTTACAGATAGATGTGCTCGTTGCTGAGAAACTGCTTTACTCAAACGGAAATCCAGCCTGATTTTTTTGGTTACAAAGTAATTAGTCTCTGAGTCAGCTTTTAATCTTATGTTAATGACACCCCCTACAGTCTTGGCTCATACCTTCAAATTAGAGATTGATCTATAATTAATAAGGCTTATAATGCCAGCACCTGAGACAAAAAAGACCTTTGGGCGGCTGGGAAGAGAGAGCAGAGAAGTGTGGCAATGGCATTTGCAATTGCATTCCTACCACACGCTAGGTTGGCTCCTGGTGACAGAAGCAGGTGTCTCTGGGTAGTAAGTCTGCTGGCTCAAACTCATCAAAAGGAAAGCAGCTAATCTGCTCCTCTCGGGTCTTTGGAGGGACTATGGGTCCTGCATCTAGTTTTCATCTTCAGCAAAAGCATTCCTGCTCACAGAGACCCTGGTGGGCCACTGCATGAAGTTCCACCCTGGCTTGAGAAACTTGCTTTGAATTGCCTTTAACTTCTGGAAAAAAGCACCAGACCACGGAATCATTTTGTTTTTTCCAGCTATTTTTGGAGCCATGTGACTTCTCTACACTGTAGTTTTACAGCCTCGAAATTCTCAGTGATTGGAGGAGAAGAGCACTTGCTGATTAATTAAAATCTAATTGTCTATTCTATCATAATTGCAGCAGCAGAGGGAAAAAAAACTAAGACTTATTATTCCAAAAATGAAAATGATCCCTGGACTGTTTGGGCTTATTATGAGCTGCGTGTTGCAATTTGTTTTAAATTGAATCAATAGAATAAACATGGAAATGAGCTCTGTGAAATCATTTATTTTTAAAGGATCTAAATGAAAGCCTGCATTATTTTGCTTAAAATTTCTTAGACTGCCTAGATAGACTTCTTGACAAAGGAAAGAGGAGGGCTTCAGGTTTTGTGGTAGATCTGGGACAATCCTTCAGGTCTGCCTGTGCGTGGTTTTATGACCATGATTTCTAACCCTGTTTAGGACACCACAGTGGGTCCCCTGTTAACTTGAGAGATGATCTGAAATTCCCCACACACTCACAAAGAATCTCAAAACAAAATTAATTTCAGTTCACTTTGAATTTTTAGACTGTATGTAATACTGGAGTGTTGGGGTGGCTAAACTAAGACACACAGGAAAGCATTAGAGAGGCTGACGGGGTCGCCTGTGTCCCCTGATTTGGTTCTGAGCCTGCGGGCTGGGGTGTGAAGAGCTTCAGTGTGAGAGGCAGTGACCCGGCACTTTGGGATTACAGCTGGCTCTCCCAATGTAATTACTTGGTTCACTGGTTCTGATGGGAAGGACGAGTTGATTTTACCACTTCACTTTCCACTGAGTCTTCATGTAATATGCAAAGATTTATAGCCTCTAGTTGGGGGAAGGGGTGGGGAAGACAGGAGTGGCCAGTGGTGAACACCTGGGGAATTCTAAATTTGCACTCTGTCAATGTCCTATTTAAATGGGTGAAGTACAATATAGTGCTAAGTGTAAGAAAGTAGGTTACAAAATTGTATGTGCATATTTATATTTATGTTATGTATTTATATATTCTATATATTTATATTCTATATTATTTATTTATATATTATTTATATTTATATCTATATATGTGCATATATTTATGTAAACATATAATTTATATATAATATACATACATTTATGTTATATATGTATATATTCATGTATGAGTGTCATATACAGTATCTCAATATATGCATGTATAATATATACAATAAGTGTGTATTCATATTTACCTTTTTATATATAATGTATGTATAAATATATGTATATTTATGTACATTTATATTTATATTTACAAAAATGTTTCTTATATTTATAGCAGCATATGTGTGTATCTAGATAGGATATAGCATATACACCAAAATCTCAAATGGATAAAGTGGTCATATCTGGGAAATGGGATTGTGGAGAATTTTTATTTTCTTTGAGTCTTTCTGTATTTTCTAAATTTTCTATGAATATAAAGTGTTACTTTTGCAATCATAAACAAGTCATGAAAAGGGAAGAGAGGAGCTGTCCTGCCTACCCTCAGGACGATTCTTTTCCTGTTGTGATGACTGAGGGTTCCTGGTTCCCCTGATTATGAGTCACTTTTTTCCTCTCAGACTGTAGTCTGCATCCTCTGGGAGCGAGGAGCATAGTCTGCAGGCTACATGAGTGTGGAGGCTCCAGGATGGTCCCTCTTCTCCTTCCCTTTCCCTCTGGCATGCATAAACTTACTCATCTGATATGATTGCAGAGAATCCCAGGTCCCTCAAAGTTTCCTCTTCTTCATGTTCACTGATGCTAATACGATTCACCACGTGCATGTCTTCCTCCTCTCAATCTTTCATGGCAGACAAGGGGGAAATGAGCTGTAACTAATATACACAAGTTCGGCACATGTTCTAGACTAGTATTATCACGCGTATGAGAATTGGGAGGGCTTGTTACAACACAGATCTCTGGGTCCCCCTACCAGAGATTCTGACTCAGTAGGTGTGACTGGAGCGTGAGGAACTGCATTTCTAACCAGCCCCCGGGCAATGCTGAAGCTGTGGGTCCAGATCATCTTTTGAGGAGCCAGGCCTAACAGTTCTCAAAGTGTGGACTCCGCACCAGCAGCAGCAGCAACACCTGTGAATTTGTTAGAATCACAGACTTTCAGACTCCATCCCAGAGGTCTTGAGTCAGGATTTGCATTTTAATTAGGTTCCCAGGATATTCAGGTGCACATGAAAGACGGAGAAGCGCCAGGAGAGGCACTAACAAGAAAGGTGGATACGTTTGAAGGCAACTAAGAGGCACCTTAAGTTGAGAAAGCCTGGCTGCTCCTGCCCAGGATACCTGGCCCAAATCACCATCTCTTGAGTCTGCGAATCAGCACTGAAAAGAAGTGATGCATTTCTCAGGGGTAGAGAAACAAGTTGCCATGTTTGAGGCATAAAATCAGAATGCCAGTATATTAATTTACATAGAAAAATAAAAACAGATGAGAGATGTGCCACAGCTGGGGTCATCTTCCTGAGAAGGCAGGTGACATGGGAAATTCTTCCTCAGGTCCACCCTTCCAAAGTTGTGCATACCTTGGGGCCCAAAGGATGCCAGAGTGGCTGTTCGAAGTATGGGAGAATGTGGACAAAACTAGAACTTTCAAGCTAAAGCATCCAATGGTGTTCTTTTGAGACATCTTATAGTTGGGACATAGCTGGGGATTGGGAAAAGAAAGAGCCAACCCATGGGTCTGGGACTGGAGTAGGCTTTCCTTGCACCACCATGTTCCAACATGATGCTCCAAAAGGAGTCCAAACATTCAAAATTGCAATTTGGCTTTTCAGGTCATTGTGATGGCATAATATTTTCCAAGGCATGAAGACAGAATATATTTTATGTAGGAGTTTGTAGCTTAAATTTTAGCTTAAATACTTAGGCAATGGTATATGGGCCATTGTTACTACCCTGGGTCTTGCAGGTATTAGGAATGGTCCTACTCTTCCCTTGTTTCACCTGATTTGTTAAATAAACCTCATTAGACCAAATACCTGAGTAAATATGGATTAAACCCATGAAGAGTGTTATTGCTTACTTAATAAGAATCCTGTTGTCAGGCAGTCTCAGGGTTGGTTGGGCAACTTGAGATAGCATCAAAGACTCAGGCACTTTCCTTCCTTTTCATCTGTCATCTTCAGAAGGGGAAATGTCTGTGCTTGTGTTCACAAGATGGCCATCTCAGCTCCAAACATCACCTCATCCCATGATAATGCCCTGAGCAAGAAGCAAGGGGGCATCAAGAAGGTTTTTTTTTCTTAATATCTCTTATCAGGGTGAAAAGTCTTACCCAAATGCCCCAGCAGAATTTTCCTTCCATCTTATTGGCCAGAATTTGTTACATTATCTACTTCTAGACAAATCACAGGTGAAACAGAATGGGTTCTTTGATTGGCTTAGACCAATTACGATTTTTCTTCTGGGGGTTGGGCACATTACTGCCTGAAAAAAAAATCAGGTTACTCTCAGCAGAAAGGATGTGAGAACTTGCTTTAGGCTGGGAAGCCATAGCAACCGACAGAGAGAGCAGTTACTTTCCTTAGAATTGTAAAGGAGGATTAGTAATTAGAAAGCAAAGAAGGAAAGGGGATTTGTCACAGGATAGAAAAGGCAGCCACAGCTGAGTTTATAATAAGCAGACTGTGAGAAGGGAATGTTCAAATGAAGTTCTATGGGCCTTCATTTTACATGGTGAATGATTAATGACATTGCATTTCATTAAATTTATGACTTGTATTTGTTACATAACACATCACTAATAAATAACGTGTGATGGATTAATATTGCTGTTCTCCATCAATATTTTCATGATGTCATTTCACCAGAATTAACTGTTGCCAGGAGAAAAATCAACCCTAAACCCTTCATTGCTCATGAAGTAAAATGACTTAATCAGCTCATCCTGGAACAGATGAAAAGGGATCTGGAGCCACCATTTAAAATCCTGATGAAGCATTCAACTTCTGACATTCCAGGAAGGAGAGACAGCTGGGTTTGACTTCTCGTTGTCTTATCCCTGGAATGAGCATAGATGTATCGTAGGGAAAGTGCAAATGTGCCAACAAGGATCCATACCTCTGAAGGCTGCTCAAGTGCTTGTCCGACCCCAAGGTGTTTCTTATGCTGACCTGTCACTTGTCTACCACTCAAAGTTTACATCCCAGTGGTGGCAGGGTTATGCTGTCCTTTTCTGTGCAAAGAATAATGCGTTTATATGGACCATAAATATTTTGACCTGTAGATACCACATGTATAACAAATGGCCTGGAGGTCAGAATTATATCTCAGTAGCTACATTTCTACATTGTCCTGCTAAGTGACACTTCAGGTTGGGAAGGGACTATAGATCAATGAGAGAAGTGATCTCCACTTTTGGAAGTGACATGTTGCAGGAGACCGCAATGTGGCGCTGACCTCTATAGAATAGAACGTTCACTGTGTGCTGCTTGGGCTTTCTCACAACATGGTGGCCAAGTTCCAAGAGCAATTATCCCCCCAGAGACGGGACATGGAAGCTGTCAGTTTCTTAAGACCTGGGCTCAGGAATTGGCACTGTATCACTTCTCCTTTATTCTTTTTGTCAAGCAGAGTGCCCAGATTCAAGGGACAAGGGACAGGGACATAGACTCTACCACTTGATGGGAGGAGTGTCAAAAATTTGGGGGCCACATTTTAAAACCACCACATCATCTTGAATGTCATCTCCTTAGAGAGGCCTTGTCTGGCCATCTTCTCTTAAGCAGCCGTGTCCAGACCCCACTGTCACTGTCTATCACAACACCTCTTTGATTTTCTTCATAGCACCATTACCTGGACTTTCTCTGTGGATGCATTTATTTAATTGCATAATTTTAGTCTCCCTCCTTGCCCAGTATGTGATTTCTAGGAGAGCAGGAATGTTAGGGATCTTGGTCACAGCTACATCCCCACATAGCATAGCAGGTGCTCAAAAAACTGTTGGTGCACAATAGACATTTGTTGAGTGGATGAAATTTTTATCATGTAACTCCTCCAACAGCTCAAAACAGTGGTGTATCTAATACCATGAATACTCATCCCTCAGCTTTCCTTTATAATCTGGGGCGCTCATTAATACGGCCACTCCCAGACCTGAGAATCCAGCTAATTATCACAGACTTACCCTGTGAACCTGTAACTCGAAGCTGCCTAGAATCAATGTGAATGTGGCTGATCCTTGCCTTATGGAAATGCACCAAATACCCTGTCACACAAATTCCTAGCTCGGACATGAAAAAATTGGATTAGGAAATAGCTAAGGAAGAGATATTCATGAAGGCTCAGCTTTCTGAGGTGCAGAGAAGGAAATATCTCTGCGTATTTGTCACTGTCCGTGGTTATAGAATTATTGGGAAGCAAACCTAACAGTGCCTCAGTAATTCTGAGAAAATGGGCTGAGTGACTTAGTGCCTGTTGGGTCAGAGCCTGCAAATCTGTTTTCCAAAGTGCAGCTGGGATAAAGCTACAGAATAATGTGTGGCTTTTCCCCTGCTCCCACGTCCTTCATTGGGTTCCGGTTGGGGGCGGGGGAGAAGCTGAGTGGGGAGAGAAGCTCACACACCAGATTCTGTGCATGTTGCAGGCTAGGGAGCTGCAAGATGGATATTTACCAGACTTCAATTTTCATCTTAAATTAGTGATGCATCTTCATTAACAGGGGCAGACCTCACCATGATTGTGCATCTTTATTTCGTTTTGGAACAAAATAAAGTCAGCTAAAATCATTGCATTTCAGGGGGAAAGCAATTCACAGTTTTTTATTTGTAGTACAATGGTGTTGTTTTCCTTTGTTACCAAGACAGCAATTAACAGGTTTCTAATGGCACAGAGGTGAGTGACAAGTAAAACAGGCTATTAGGAAGGTGGCTGCTTTCAGACCTCTAAACAGAGTAGGAGGCTTGAGGGATTTAAAAATAAAATAAAATATATGCTCTATGCTGTTGGTCTCTTCACGTGAATTTGTAGATCTGCTTCCAGTCACAGACCTTATGTTGTCTGGTTGAAACGTTTAAAAAATGGTATTTTCCTGGTGCATTTCAAATATTAAAATAATATAAAGCATGTATTTAAGTCAGTTGTGGAAAGTAAGGAGTGGTTTAGAAGCTCTGATTGCTGTAAGATTCCAGTTGGGAGTTTTGGTGGTTATTTTTATATGTTGTATATATATTGTTGTATAAATATTAAAAATTTATTATTTTTATTCTATTTTATGTAATATATATTGCTTTCTGTTTTGTTTACAAAAGCAACAAGTTTGGCTTCAGGAGAGAATTAAAAGAAATACTTTGGGGCCGGCCCGGTGGCGCAAGCGGTTAAGTGCCCGTGCTCCGCTGTGGCAGCTGGGGTTCGCGGATTCGGATCCTGGGCGCGCACAGATGCCCCGCTAGTCGAGCCATGCTGTGGCAGTGTTCCATATAAAGTAGAGGAGGATGGGCATGGATGTTAGCCCAGGGCCGGTCTTCCTCAGCAAAAAAAAAAAAGAGGAGGATTGGCAGATGTTAGCTCAGGGCCGATCTTCCTCACACACACACACACAAAAAACCAAAAAAAAAAAAAAAAAGAAAGAAATACTTTGTTGGAAGTTGGTGACATTTTCCTCAAGCAGTCTCTGTGAGACTGAGGAAAATAGAAATCAAAGGGGTAACATGTAACCGAGATCAGTGAGAAAAATGGGAAAGGACCCCAGGTCTACTAATACGTATACAACTGAGCAGGGAAAATACTCAGTACAGAAATCTAAGAAGATTAAAACAGAACTCTTCATCTTTCCTTTTATCCTAAAATTGTTTTTTTCTCAACTCCCTCAACCTTCTCCAAAAATGTCACCATTCTTCTGGTTTACCAGGCTGGAATATTCTACCTTAGATTCTGTTGCTTTGTCTTTTATCTTCTTAGCTTTCCCTAAGATTAGACTTTTAGATGTGTCATTTATTTCTGTCTTTTTATTGCTTATATCCGTCCTTTTTTGTTGTTGTCTTTAATTTTTTCATTTTCAGTTTGGAGTGAATTTTTGGTTTCGTTCTGGATATACTGAGCTTGTATATAACATCGAGGATGGAATTTTCACCAGATGGGAATAAATATGGGGTTGGAATTCAGGAGAAATCTCAGAGTTTCCAGGGAAATCCAAATTTGAAACCCACTCATAAAAAAGGCTTAGTGGTGGGCTTCAAGACACTGAACTGCATGGAGGTTGTCAGAGAGAGATTAGGTTCAAGGGCTTATTCTTGAGGTTAATGCGAGCAGGAGAAAGAGCCAAAGGAGGCATGGGAAGGGAAGAAAAGAAGACCCAAGCTTCAAGGAGTTATCAAGTCATCACTGTTAAATACTGTAAAGAGGTTCAAGAAGGATGGAAAATGAGAGCACCTGGTTGCGTTTGACATCCAGGAGTGGACTTCCCAGATTTAGTAGAGTCTTAGGAAACCAAGTGGAATAGGAGCAAAGTGTGACGTGTGCTGAAGAAGTCTAAATGGGAATAAATGTCTTCAAAATGGGTCTGAAAGCCTCTCAGGTCATACTCACCTCTACTGTTGTCCTGGTCTTGGTTTCTTGCTGCCCTCCCAGAAGAGAGCCCACGGAAAGGGCTTGAGGGCACGTAGTTTATTGTGGAAAGTGATCTGAAGGAACAGAAGTGGGGCTTGGGGGAGAGTGAAAGAGAGAAGATGAGAAAGCCATGCGAGGATATACCGAGGACCCATCAAGCTGAAGCTGTTTGTACCTCCGGGCCAGAAGATGGAGTAAATGTTAGGCTAGTTCTCTGTTTCTTCTCCCCAAACCTAACATTTTGAAGCTCTTGCTCCAGTGTTGTTGGAGAAACATCTAACTAGAATACCCTCTACTCACCCTGATAACCTCATAGGCACCATCTCCCCCCAAATCTAATGAAGATTTCAGCTCACAAAGACTCCCATACCCACTCCCCTCTCCCTGCACTCCTCTAGAGCTTAGGGAGTGTCTTTTATTTACCTCATCTGGAAAGGAAACTTCCCTGCTTCTTCAGATCACTCATTTATTTCTTTTAACCCCATCCTTGTCATAGGATTTAGGCCTGTGGAGACAAAAGCCGGGATGTGTTTCAAACAACATCTGCATATTTCTCATCTAAGACAGGTCGCACCGACACACACACACACACGCGCGCGCACACACACACACACATTCAAAGCCAATGAAGACGGTAGATAAATACTCACCTCTTCCCTCCCCCAGGACAGTCAGAGGTGCTTCTACATAGCACCTCATGAGGTCCCTGGCAGGATGGAGCCCATCACCTTGACAACATGCCCTTGGACTGGCCTTCCCTCCTTCTCCATCTTACTCTGGGAGTACTTGAATGAGAGAAGGGAAGGAGTAAAATAAAGTGGAGAAAACTGTAAATGAGTATCTCCAAGTATTATATTCAACTCTCAGTATCTTCAAATGAATACTCGAATGGGAGAAAAGAAGAGCGATAAAGTGAGAGAAAACCATTAATAGTTTCAAATATCATCCAGCCACAGAGGTTTTAGTTTTTTCTCTTTAGCTTGACTGTCATAGGCTATAAATTCATTGAGATTAGGCACTATATACTAACTATATTTTATCCCGTATGTTGCCTAATATGATACTGGGCATATGGTCACCACTGTAGTATTTGTACATTGGTTATATCGTTGACTCTGAAACTTTGTTAACCTGAGGGATATAGAGGTCTTCAAGTTTTAAAATATTTACTAAAACAGGAGAGTACCTTTATTGTGGTTGGAGGGAGAGGCTGCATGTGTAAGGGCTCATTAGGTAATCACCAGCCACGAGAACAAAAAGGAGTAGCAAATTGCCTGTGTTGAGTAAAATTGCCTTTCCTGCCTCTGGGCTTAAACGCTGTTCTCTTTGGGACCTTGGAGGGGGAGTGAGTGTCACACATCAGTGTTTGTGCTTTGGGCTTGCTTTTATTTTCCAGCCCTCTAAAGGGGTCTACCCACCTTAATGGCCCTACATTCTCATCTTGACCTAACCTCCTTGCTTCTCCACTAGGTAAAACCCTTGACCTGGGTTTCCTTCATAGCTTCTCCTTGGTAGGTACTCCTGGTGTGATCAGTTCTAGCTGTTTGTGCTGTAAATTTTTTCCTACTGTCCCCATCAGAAAACTCCTGGTTCATTTAGTGTGTAAGAAATGGCAGGGCACACACATACACACACACCACACACAGAGATAATTCTCAATGCCTCATTTTTATTCTCACAAAGTTAAGATCACCTGTTAATATTCTCAGAAAGCCTTTCTAATTTAATCTGTGTTGTTGCCCACCATTTCATAGATGTGTGAAGTGAACAATGCTCTGTTATGTTATAACTGGGCCAGACTGAACACCCTTGGTTATTTCCACTTTGTCTTTATTTCCAGAGATTAATGTCACTGGAATGGACATTGAGCAATGATTTAGTCCAACCCTCTGTTGCCATTTGGACATAAAGTAAAGTACCCACACTTAACAGTATTCGTTTTCAGTAGGAGGGAACCATTTCAGTGAGTTTGTCAATATGTAGTGCATTTTTTAAAAATGTTTCCCAACTAACCTAAAATCTGGACACATATTGAGAGAGAATTCTATATGAAGGGGATCTTTCATACTATATTTTTGACAGAACCTACTAGTAGCCCCAGATAAAGATACTACAGGGGAGGGGAGGAAGAGAAGGTAGTCCATTTTCTTCTGTATCTGCTGAAGATGAAGGAAAGAATTAGGAGCAACTGGACATTTGATTTCCTAAGAAAGGGTACTGGTACTTCCCAATGCATTACTGGGAGTTTGTATTGAGTTGTGATACCAACGAAAAGTTGTTAAGCTGTTGTTCTCTTGGTTCTGCTATGAACCGATTCCCTGGCTCAGGGTCTCAGATAGACCTACCTTTTGCCCAGTTTTTCCCAAGGGCAAGGGGGTCTTGTTTCTGGATGAATTCTGGGTATCTTACTGGGAAACAGTTTCTAGTAAGGTGATACTCAACCTCACTGAGGTGATTGGAATGGTTTTGGCGAAAATATCTTTCCCCTGAAAATCTCTAATGTTCCCAAAGAATATTCACACATAATATATCTGACATAATATCTTCTAATATAACCATGGAAATGGTCCCCATCACCGTAAGCAAACATTAATAACGCATCTTTGGGGGATGGTTATGTACTTCCTTTCAGACTCATAAGAGTAGGCTAGATTACACTGTGAGAGTTAGGTGAAGGGAGGGACAAGCAGTTGCTGGCATACCCCACTTTGGCCACTGAGAGAGACTGTCTTGGCTAATGCTATCAACAGATTCTAGAATTGGGGAAAAATAAAAACTTAAAAAAAAATTGTGGGCCGGCCCCGTGGCTTGGCGATTAAGTGTGTGCGCTCCGCTACTGGCCGCCCGGGTTCAGATCCCAGGCGCGCACCGACGCACCGCTTCTCCCGCCATGCTGAGGCCGCCTCCCACATACAGCAACTAGAAGGATGTGCAACTATGACATACAACTATCTACTGGGGTTTTGGGGGGGAAAAAAAAGGAGGAGGATTGGCAATGGATGTTAGCTCAGGGCTGATCTTCCTCACACACACACAAAAAAATTGTATTCCTTTATAGTTCCTAGAATGATATTTTCCACGTTGATACCCAGCAAGTCTCCCTGGGAATGACAAGGTGAATGCAGAGAAAGAATAAATTATACAGGGGCTGCTGGAATTAGAAATTTCTTGTATTAGTCAAGATTTTTTTGGCTGGAACTGATAGGAACTAAACTCAAGTTAGAAATTTATTAGTTCACCAAATTGGGACGTCAAGGGGGAGGCTCTGGCCTTCAGAACTTCTGGGTAGAGCAGCAGGGACTCTCACGCACTACAGGTAGAAATGAAAAATGGTACAGCCACTTTGGAAAACAGTTTTGCAGTTTTCTTATACAGTTAAACATATCTTTACCTTATGACCCAGCAATCCTACTCCTAGATATTTACCCAAATGAGATGAAAACATATGTATGCAAATATTTACAGTAGCTTTATTCATAATTGCCCCAAATCAGAAACTAATGTTTCTCAACATGGGAAAAGTACATCCATGCAATGAAATACTACTCAGCAATAGAAAGGAACAGACTACTGATACACAGAACACAACAGCAATGGGCGAATCTCAAATGCATTGTACTTAAGTGAAAGAAATGAGATTCAAAATACCACGTACAATGTAACTCCATTTATATGACATTTTTGCAAAGGGCAAACTATAGGGTCAGAAAACATTCATGGCTTCAAGGACCTAAGAGGAAGGTTGACTGCAGGGGGACGTGAAGGAATTTTTTGGGTGATGAAACTATTCCACATCCTGATTGTGATGGTGACTGCATATACCTGTCAACTCATAGAAGTCTACACTAAAATTAAAAAAGTGAAACACACACACATTCTCTCTCTCTCTATGCGAACAAGTCTGCTAGCTCTCTGCCTTTTTTTTCCTTGTGATTTTTAGTGGGCTCATTCTCTTAATACATATGGTTTCCTCCATGTGTTGGGGAAATAACAGGTGCATTACACACAGGTACAGGCTCAGGTACAGGTACATCAACTCAGCTTAGTAACTTCAGAGGAAAGGGGACACTTCTCGTCTCTAAGTATTTGCATATAAAATCCCAGGAAAGGACTCCTTTTGGCCATTCTGGGTCAAGCAAATATCCCTTGGCCAACCACTTGGACCAAATTAACGGAGTGCTATTTTTGGAAACCGTATGTTCATTCCTGTGGCTAGGGAGACGGGATACAGTAATGAACAGCTCCTCTAGTATCACATGGAGTGGAGAGTGGGCTTATCCCCTGAATTGGGAGGTAGTCTTACTAGAAGGGGGAGGAAATGCTGGGCAGACCAAAAAAGCAGAGAGCACTCTTCTATAGGTCTTCCATTTACAGGGTGCAGGGAGGCCAATAATTGGGGACTTGAATGCAGTCAATCATCACAAGCTGTTACAGTCAGGCATCCAAATCGGTCATTACAACCACATAGAATCACTGGGGACAATGAGACAGAGAGGTTCTTAACTGTCTACAACGTTATGTCCTTGTTGTTGTTGTTCTTGTTGCTATTGTTGTATCTGTGGGGTTTTTTTTTTTTTTTTCATTTTCTGGATCACAAATTCTTCTGAGAATCTAGTGAAATCTTTAGACTACTTCCCTTGAAAAATGTAGGAGGCATGAGGTCACATACCCAGCCCCTGCCCCCCAGTTCGTGAATTTCAGGAAAGGACCATTGATCTGGAGTAGTGATTCTCAAACCTTAGTCCACATGGTGATCCTCCAGAGGGCTTGTTAAACACGGCGTGCTGTGTCCTACCCCAGAGTTTCTGATACATAGAGCTGGGTTGGAACCTGAGGTTCTGCATTTCTAACAAGTCAACAAGTTCCCTGGTGATGTGGATACTGCTGGTCCAGGGACTAGACTTTGAAAACCACTGCTCTAAACCATAGACTAATCAACCCATCACTAGCTGTCCTACATCAAACTTCTCCAGTTTTTTCCAGATGTGATTTGGCGACTACAGAGTCTCAATTTGTGTTTATTATAATTGCTGCACTCTTGATGCCTCTGTTGAGGCACTATTGGGAAGAAAACAACAACATTAAATAGTTCTTCATGAATTGATTCGTATCTTACAATTGAGCTATTTAAAATATAGACAATGTTCTTTCAGGGGATTAAAGGAGATGAGAAATTGGCTCTTAAAATTACTTAAATTTTAAAACATTGTAAAAAGAGGCTGCCTTTTTAAATGAATCATTTGCATGCTTTTAGTTCTCCCACTTAAAAAAACTAATAATGCATATTCATATGTTTTTACATACTAAGGACCAGACTGTATAAACAATTTTATTCCTGCTTTTGCTTAACATCCTATGTGTTTCCTCACACATTTCAAACCCTTTAAAAACAGAATTTCTTAGTGGAGGTGCAACTGTGTCGTATGGATGTGTCAGAATTTGCAGAAACTTTTCACGTTTTGTTTTGGTCATTGAACTTTCTGATTTCTATTTATTTATTTATTTTTATTTTTTATTTTTGTGAGGAAGATCAGCCCTGGGCTAACATCCACGCCAATCCCCCTCTTCCCGCGAGGAAGACCAGCACCGAGCCAACATCCACCACCAATCCTCCTCCTTTCTTTTTCCCTCAAAGCCCCAGTAGACAGTTTCACATCATAGTTGCACATCCCTCCAGCTGCTGCACGCAGGACGCAGCCTCAGCATGGCCGGAGAAGTGGTGCGCCGGCGCACGCCCGGGATCCGAGCCCGGGCCACCAGTGGCGGAGCGCGCGCACTTAACCGCCAAGCCACGGGGCCGGCCCTGAACTTTCTGATTTCTAAAGGTTGAGAATTATAAATAATGGTTTGATCATGCCTTCAAAAATAATTTTTTAAATTTCCCTCAAATATATTCTTGGTTACAACTGCTGGATCAAGAAGTCTGAACTCTTAAGGCTTTTTTTTTTCCTTCACAAATGCTGTACCAATTTATACTCTGATTATCCAGGCAACCTGGCCACTTCTGAGGACGTGTGTGTA
Organism: Diceros bicornis minor; assembly: GCF_020826845.1. Lineage (NCBI taxonomy): Eukaryota > Metazoa > Chordata > Mammalia > Perissodactyla > Rhinocerotidae > Diceros > Diceros bicornis. Next base: position 39,450,426 of record NC_080758.1, read on the forward strand.
GAATTTTAAGTTCTGAAAGAGTGGACCCGTTACAGGCAGGTTGCTAATATGTGGTCACTCCTCACCTTCTTGAATCATAACTCACCCTGCCTTCCAGTTTCTAGCCATTTTGCTGTCAAATTAAACCTGAAAGGCAATGTATGAGGCAAGCACACAGAAATGCAGAGGCCCTGGAAATGATTTTGTGACCAAGGATGAGGACCGCAGGTGCCCTTACACCCTTTCCTCGGCTGCCTGGGTGGGTTCCGAGTAGACACATGGATTTAAGGCATTTGTGGCTCCTGGTGACAATCTCAAGGATGTTCTGACCCTCAAGGATCTAATTCATCCCAATTCCACAGTCTGTTAGAATCCAAACCTCCCTATTTGAGGGCCATCCCCCTCCCCTTGCTTCTAATTCCATGGTCTTTGAGGTCATTTTGCTGTTTTCACACTTGTTGTAGACCAGTTTCTGAAGGAAGCTGACTCTGAGATTTCCATGCAGGAGTTCTTTTGGGGAGTTTTCTTGGGATCCTGTGTGGGGAGTGAAAGAGTCAGGGTAGGGGAGAATTTGTGATTTGGTTGCCACAGAAGCCACATCTGACCCTAAGGGGTGCTCTGGAGCTGGGCTAGCCCGAATTAAGGCATGCATTCGGGCCTGTGTACCCTCATAGGGCATTCACTGCATGCAGGCTGTCCCTGGAGGGGGAAGGCCTTGGCGAGGACATGTCCCAGCGGGGATGCCCTCTGCACCATCAGCCGCTGACAGTCCTGAAAGCCAGGAGGATGAGAGCCTCACTCCTGAGGGGGTGATGCACCCGCATCCTTTACAGCCCAGGTCGCTGCAGGCACAAAGCTCCTTTCCCTGATCAGCTTCAGTGAGAAATCCAGCCAAATGAAGTATTTAGTGAGTATAACTTAACCAGGGCTTGGAGACTGTGGGGAGGGTCTTCCTACCATTTCCCTGGCTCCATTCCTTCTTTCTCCACTTCTCCAGTTCTCTTCTCAGAATGCCCCTTCCTTACTCTCCATCTATTAGGCAAAGCGGAATATAGCCCTTCCTAACCCAGAAGCCAAACATGGCGCCTGAAAGGGGATAGCGCCTGAGGGCTTGTCCCCTTCCAACAAACTGGCCCACCTGATCCCTCTGACTTGCTGGGCAGACCTGGGCCTTCCCTTTGTCATGTCAGGTCAGGCTTTCTTCTTCCTTTGCAGCATTTCCCTGTTATGCTTCAGTGGTACCTGCCTCCTGTAGACCCAGGCATTCAGGCCCGGGCTCTCTGGAGGACCCCCTCTAGCTACACTTTATTTTTTTTTTTAATTTTTTATTTATTTATTTTTTTCCCCCAAAGCCCCAGTAGATAGTTGTATTCATAGCTGCACATCATTCTAGTTTCTAGCTACACTTTTAAACCCCCAGGACAGGGAGTCTGCAAGGCCAAGGAATGTGCCCACTCAGAGCCCTCACACCATCTTGAGACCAAGCAGCAGTTGCCCAGGTATATTGGTTCCCTGTTGCTACTGTGACAAGTTATCTCAAACTTAGTGGCTTAAAACAACTAAAATTTATTCTCCTATAGTTCTGCAGGTCAGAAGTCTGAAATGGGTCTCAGTGGGCTAAAACCAAGGTGTTGGAAGGCTGGGTTCTTTTCTGGAGGCCCTAGGAGAGAATCTGTTTCCTTGCTTTTTTTCTGGCTTCTAGAGGTCACCTGCATTCCTTGTGGACCCTTCCATCTTCAAAGCCAGCAGTGGCCGGTCACGGCTTTCTCACATTGAATCACTCGGAGTCTCTTCTGCCTCCCCATTTAAAGAACTCTGTGCTACACTGGGCCCACCTGGATAATCCAGGCTAATCTCCTGAGTTTACAGTCGGTTGATTGCAACTTGAATTCCATCTGCAACCTTAAACCTTCCCCGTTGTCCTGTAACATAACTTCACTGGTTCTGGGGATTAAGACTGGTCCTCATTGGCAGGCTGTTATTCTGCCCACCACACCAGGACTGCAGGATCCTCGGCCTAAACAGACCTCAGCCCATCTGGTCCATCCTCTGAATGCAGACCCACAGTCAGTGAGAGCTCTCAAGGGCCAAGGGGAGTTCAAAGGGCAGCTGTTGGGGCTGGTGAGGAAAGCCGTTTGGACATGCACGCTGGAGTGTCCGCACAAGTGCAGGAAAGGTCCCTCACAGTGCCACATGGACACACGGTGGGGAGTGAAGGGGGCCGGCCACCAGCCCAGGCTGGGAGGCCTCTATTTGCACTTTTGTTCTGGGCCTCACGGCATTAGGGATAGGTCTATACCTCTCAAAGGAAAAAGGGGGATGTTGCGTCTTAATTTTCTGGTTAAAAGAAGGTTAATTGATATTTAAACCCAAATTCTGTAAATTCTTTGATATTTTTGAGAAAGTAAATCATAGATGTTTCTGATCTCTTGCTTCATTTTATGTTGCTTTATAGGTTGTCTTGAATTACTTCTGGGACAAAATGAGGGATAGATAACTTACTGGAAATTTTCTTTATATACATAAGCTTAGAAATGAAATATAGTATTAATTTATAGTGTTATTTAATCACTTATGGGGTGACCTATATTCTGAGGGAAAAAGAGGTTACACTGTGGTTACTGAAAATTTGTCCTGAAAATTTGAGTCCTTATGAAAACAAAAACCAATTAGGCCTACTTTGATGTTGCTAGAACATTTCCAGGGTAAAAAGAAGACATCCGTAGTAAGCCAAGGTATTTGTTCTTCTGGGCTACAAAGCCTGGTACCCAATCTCAGTGATTCTCAATCTTGCCACCTGAGGAGCCACATAGTGAATTTCTCTGAAGTGACAAGTGACCCGGGAGCCAAAGAATAAAATAAACTGATTTTGGTATTAAATGACCAGAAGAAGACAGAACTTCAGGCAGTCTCTGGAGTTTAAGCATCTGCATCTTATGTCTTTAAGAATTAATTTGGGGCCAGCCCAGTGGTGCAGCGGATATTAAGTTCACGCGCTCTGCTTCGGCAGCCCGGGGTTCGCAGGTTCAGATCCCGGGTGCAGACCGACCCACTGCTTGTCAAGCCGTGCTGTGGCGGCGTCCCATGTAAAGTAGAGGATGATGGGCACGGATGTTAGCTCAGGGCTAATCTTCCTCAAAAAAAAAAAATAAATAAATAAAATAAGGAAACAAAAAAAAAGAATTTGATGCCTTTCTTATTCTGAAAATTTGTTAAAAGTTTGTTTGTTGGGCCTTCCCTTTTTCATCCGTGAATTGACACTGCTGTGCCCCTTGTAACTGCGAGGCTCACTGAAGGATGGCAGCTAAACTCGAATATTCACCTTCCTCAGTCTTCGCTTCACTTCCTTGGCTTTTCTCCCCTGTTATTCCTTGTGATTGGGCTAAACAGTTCCCAGAGTGAAATCTGAAACTTTTTGCCCCTTAATCCCAATTTCTGAGCTGCCAAGGAAGTGCTTGTTCCTTGTACTTCAATTTTCCCGGGACACTTCAAATCAAACACTCCCTGCAGCTGACTTTGTATGAGGAATTGAGCTACAGTTTTCCAGCATTTTCCTGGGAGTGGAGCTGAGGTGTGTCTCACACAACACATGCAAGGTTAGCGGTTGGTTGATCAATTGACAAAAAATAATTGAAAGCGAGGATTCATAAAATATGATTCATACATGCCTTAAACATTTTTATTTTAACCTAAAACGTATAAATTGACATTCATTTGCCAATCTTTGATGTAAAGCGAAGGTCCTTTCCCTTAATTGGCATTGTGTTGTTTCCTTAATAAATCACATCCTTAACGCATCCCTTAAGATTTTCAACTTCAGTTTCTTTACATTAGAGCAAGAATTAAAGGGATTTGCAAAGCCATCTGATTGAATAATCTTCCTCGGTTGTTACAGTTTCTCCCTAAGCCTTTCACAGTCTTCTCAGCCACACCTAATTCAACGGTTTGTATAATTTTTTTTTTGTGAGGAGATCAGCCCTGTGCTAACATCTGCCAATCCTCCTCTTTTTTTTTTTTTGCTGAGGAAGACGGTCCTGGGCTAACATCTGTGCCCATCTTCCTCCACTTTATATGGGACGCCGCCACAGCATGGCCTGCCAAGCAGTGCGTCGGTGCGCGCCGGGGATCCGAACCAGCGAACCCCGGGGCCGCCGCAGCGGAGTGCGCGCACTTAACCGCTTGCGCCACCGGGGCGGCCCCTGCGGTTTGTATAATTTTTATTGGCTCACTTTCATCAAACCATTCTGAAGAATTCAATTTATTTTTCATTGAAACATCTCTCCTTGTGCACTCATATTTCATCAATTGCATACATTTAATTTACATAGGATTAATTTAGTTACATAATTACAAGAACACTTATAACTCTAACACATTTGGTAAGAAACCCAGCTGACTCTTGATAAGTATTGGCAAGTTGTCAAGTCAGAGTAGACTTGTATTGGTTTACTAGAGAGAAGGCTTTCAGTGAGGGGTGTGGCTATTTGGGGCTCTGTGGAAGATGCTGGCTGCACCCTGCCCTTGGCTCCTTGGCCCACTTTGGATGTCACTTGCAGCTTTGGTGTCTTCCTCCCTCTGGTGCCATGTCTCTACCTAAGGAGAGTCTGGAAGTGCCAGAGAGCTAGCTGCCCCAGGAGCCACCCATAGTGAATGAGCTTCAAAAGCGATGGGAGTTGGTGGAGAAACACTCCAGCTTTCTTGTGCTTCAGTGGGAATGGTTCTGAGACAGATTCTGCTCAGTCCCCAGGTGCCCACTGGGGTCACCTGCTCATTAATAGCCCCCTTGTTGTCTCTTCCTTTTGGCTTCCCTTCCCCTTTCCCTCCTGGGTCTTCCTACTATCATCTCCCAAATCAACAACTTGCACCCAAATTCTTGACTCTAGGTCTTCTTTTGAGGGAACCTAGAACTAAGACAAGCACCAATCAGTGTGCTGTATAGAGAGAACTCAGAGAATCGATCAGGTGAGTGGATTAAATGGAAGCTACGTAAGAAAACTCCCACTATTCTGGGATATCTAGTTTGGTGTCTTCCTCCTCAGACTCTTAAGTAATTTCCACCCTTATTTTACACATACATGGTGCTTCCTTACAACCAACTTTTTGCCTTCCTTGTTGCAAGCCCTAAGATGACACGTCTTGGGGAATATGTTACAAGCTTCTGGCTGGGACACGAGTTTGGTGTCTTATCTCCATCCTCCTACCCCTAGTTCATCTCTTTACTTCTTCATTTCCTTGAACTTTACAAACTGGCCATCCTGGGCCCTCAGCATCATCTGTGTCCCAGTTTCTGGTTCTCATCCAGATTCCTAGGTCTGCTTCATGTAGACCCCCGATTTACTTGTGATTCTGGGCTCCAGACTATAGGAATCCACCACTTAGCTGAGACCCTGTCTTGGACTTATGCCCCAAAACTTCCAGTTTCACTTGCAACGCTCGCTCTCTTTTCCTCCCCACCCTTCTCTTACCTATACTGTGGTCGTGGCCTCAGGCCCTTCTCTCATGTGTGGACTCTAGGTGGTATTTCTAACGCATGTCTTGATGAGTGTTTTCCTGTAAAACTTACCTTCCTACCACTTAACAGCCATCTAAATGTTTGTCTTCAAAGATACACAATATTGAATTAATGCTCTTTCGGAAACAGAACAAAACTATTGTACTTTCTCCCCCATTCTTACGAACAAGTGTTTGGATTGTAAAGTGATTGAACCACACTCTATTCTCTCTTATTAATAGAAAATTGGCCATAAATTGCCTAGGCGTGACTAGCTCATTTCCCAACACAGCTTCAAATGCTTTATGCTGGGATCACTTTCGATTTCTCAGAATGAAAGGAGAAAACTCTATAGAACTGACACCTCTCTAAACAGTGCCTGGTGTCACTCCCTACTGAGAATGACTGTTCCAAAGAGCCAACTGATTGAAGGTGGTGCCACCTTCAGCCAAGGCTGTTTCCCTGGAGCACTTGTCTTTATTTTCTCATGGGATGGTGTATTCAGCTGCAGACTTTGAGAAGGCAGGCAGTAAACATTTTCTTTTTTGTTTTTTCATTTGAAAAACTAATCTAAAATGCATATATGCCTGGGAAGTGCTCGTATTTAATGCACAATAATTCATAATAACACGTTATTATAATTTTTAGAAGCACATTACATTTTACAAAGCATCGTCACCCATAAATTATCTATTTTAATCCTCAAACATTCTGGTGAAATATATATGAGTATTCCTATTTTGTAGATGAAGACGTTCAGATCAATTTATTGATGTGCTTGAGGACACAATACATTAAAGAAGACAGTTGAGCTTATATCTTTTGACACCACATCTAGCATCCCAGTAGATATTCGCCTTTTGTCTCCCCCAAATCTTCTTTTCTCCTAGGACCAGCCCTCCCTTTGAGAAACTATTTCTTGCCTGATTTCAAATGAACATCATAGAGTGGCTGCCAAACACCATGCCCTACTGACATCTCTTTCACAGGGTTTACAATCCATGCAATAAAAAGAGAGTCCTAGTCAGCAATTTTGTCTAGTAAGAGCCAAGGGAAGAACATTCCTGCCTCTCAGATGATAAACTTCAAATCTCGTCACTGTCATGTTTCCAGTCTCATGAGATAGGCAGTCCAGTCCATGAGAATAAAGTTGACATTGGGAGAGGAAGAGAGATGAGAGATGGTGAGAGGGAATCCTCCTGGTTTGCAAGTGGCTGGTGCCAACCCATGTGGCCAGCTGACCCCATGCTCTACATGGCTTTCTTATGGTGTCAATACAGTCAACTCTTTTCCCCGGGCCTGTGGACTTGGAGTCTGTCCACTTGCATTCAAAAGACACAGGTTTCCTATCTGGTGCATTACGAGCTCATTTGAGCCTCACAAGAACAGCAGGAGTTAGGTATCATAGTGATAACAATTTCCGTTTTGGAGTTGAATTAACTGAGATTCATTTGAGATTAATCTACAGAGAGACAAATTAGTATGTGACCAAGCTGAGATTAGAACTCCTCTCTTTTTTTATACCAAGTCTAATATTTTTCTTCCTTGCCACACAGTTTATCTACGGCTGGAGAAGAGAAGGTAAAACAAGACAGAATCCTAACACTTGATTGGGTATAATTTTCCATTTTTCTTGAAATAAAAAACTCTATCTTCTATATGTCCCAACACTGAGATTAATAACTATGTCTTCTTCCAGTTTACTACATCCCAAATAAATCGTTATTTAGTTTAATCATGGACTACCTATCATTGAGTATCTGTTTCACCTAAGGACCAATATTAGTGCTGGAGATTTTAACACATGTACAAGATATAATCCTTGAACATAAGAATTCTATAGCTTTTGAAAATTGTTCTGATGTTTCTGTTATTTTTGCCACCAGGCAAAAATAGGTTGGGCACCAGGGTTGGTGCCCAACCTTTACTGGGATGGAGCCCCTTCTCCCAGCTGCTGTGAGTGTTGGCTGTTATTGGCTCACAGCTGCCCCTTTCTCCTGAGAGAAGTGCCTTAGGATTCCAGGAGCTGCACCATCTGGAAACGTCTGTAGGTTGTGCCCTTCTCTTGAGGCAGCTTTCAGCCAATGACAGACTGATCCTGGTGCCCTTCACATGTTAGCACTCCTTGTGGGGTCAAGCTGAGACTAGACTTCACCTGAAACTACGTATTTGCTTATCTTCTTCCCTGTTCCATCCTGCATTTCTCATTCCCTCACAGGTTCCTCCTGAGAACACTCTGTCACTTGCCAAGAATCCCTGTCTCATGCTCTGCTTCTAAGGACCTTGACCTAAGACATCATCTTTCTGGGGTTTTTACTCTCATTTACATCTTCACATCCATATCGTGTTTGTTTTTTCTACTTGCTCTTGCACTTACCTAATCACACACTTGCAAACTCTGTTGGTAAACTGGAGTAGAAGAGCAGCCTGGTGGCTTTAGAGTTTAATGCTGAACCTACATACTCCACATTGCATAATGCTCCTCAACTGGTTGAGCTGGTAGGTCTAAAGAATGCGGGATGTCCTGCATTTCCTAATAGAGCATAGCAGCAACTGGACTCATTTTAGCATTTTACATAAGGACACAAAATGCCTGGGGATGGAAAGATGTGATTTTTTTTCCCTTACAAGATCAAATTATATGGAAAACCTTGCAGGAAGCACAGGAGAAGTTAAGAATGTCATGATTTTCCCTTTAAGTGAAGTGAAGCCAGGGGCTGGGGAATTGATGTCAGGTACCCCTCTTCAGTGTTCGTATGCCTGGCTAATGGGGTCCTGAGTCTACAGAGTGGCAGAGTGTGGGGTCTCTCATATCCATGGCCACCATGTGTTGAGTTAGGAGTGAATGCTAGAATCTACGCTTTGAGGAAAAGTGCAAAGAGTAAATTGAAAAACAGGTCAAAATTGGTAGCTTGTCAAGGACGTGGGAGTCACGAGGTGAGTAGTGAGGACAGAGCCAATCAGGAGACAAGAAGAGAGAAGGCATAGTCAGGGAGAAAGAGCTCAGTGAGTGCTGGATGGGATGCTGATTGACATCTTTTATTTATTCCAGAAAAAGTTTGGTTGGCAAATGTGGCCAAAGGAAACTGATCTTTATTGAGTGCATATCTTATTACGAGACAGGCAAAAGTGCCCAACTTTTAACAACTCTGTGAAGTATGTACAATTATGGTCTCCTATTCCAGTGGAGGAAACCAGACTTGAAGTTAGATGACCTGTCTGAGGTCATATAGCTAGCAAGGAGGAAGGAGTGAGGGCTCAAACCCATCTGTGTGATTCTAAACCATTTATTACATGCTGTGGCACCTCCTATGCCAACTATTTCTCTGCTCTATAACCTCACTATAGCCCTTTGAAATGCAGTATTTTCTCAATTTTATAGAGTTGGAAATCTGAGACTCAGTAATGATATCACACAGCCAATTTTAGATTTATTTTTCTAACTGTAATGGTTGTTAAGGTAATGTTAAATAATACATTCTGAACACCTGTTATGTAAAGAGATATTTCCTTTGTAGTGTAAAATTGAGCTTCTTTTTGCTTGTTCTCAGTTTTTCCCTTTTTTTAAGCTTTGAAAGATACTTTCTAGCTACAGTGTGGCAGGAATTACTGAATGGGTCCAGTTCCAGTGGCTAAGTAGCAAGCACAATTTGGCAGTTTTTGCCACTTTTCCCACCCAGAGAATAGACATTTCTTAAGTATGTTCTCATTTGGCACCTCCTTTTTTGCCTTCATTGATTGGGATGCCATCTTTTGATCCTACTCCGATCTAAGGTAAAACTACCACAATTGGAACACAATCCTTCTGACTCCCAGCAAACCTCCCTTGATCATGCCCTTGGCCCTAACCAGCTGCTCTTCCTTACTGCTCACGGCAGTAAACCAAGTAAAGACCATTTACTGGAAAAATTACTCACTAATCCCTTCCTGTCCCATTGGGTATAACACCATTATCTCTCTAGATGCATGCAGTATATGTGACTGCATCAATACATCATCCCTACCCACACATACATGTAGCATATTATTTTATACTAGGAAAAGTTCCCTGGAGGTCACCATGGGATCAATCTCTCCATTTTATAGATGAAGAACTGATCCCAGAGTTGTGACTTTGTCTAGGGTCACAAAATTACATGGTGGACAAGCTGGAACCAGAACCCATCATCATCATCAGTGTTTCTCCCCACAACTCCATCGCCACTCAAAAATACCAGGATAATTCACAGCAGGTGCCATGACATATTTTCAGTCATTCATGTTAGCATGGAGGATGTACAAGGGCTGCTTCCTCAGAAGCGGATCCTACAATGAGGATTTGACTGAAGGTGATTCCTTTACAATGTGCTCCCGGGAGAAACCAGTGAGGATACAGACAAAGCAGGTCAAGAAGAGGGAGCCACGCAAGGATATGATTTCAGGCCAAGTTTCAGCCTCAGCCTGGTCCCATGGGAATCTCCAGAGTACAAATTATACTGCAGAGACTTCCCCCCTCAGGGCTACAGAGCTGGGCTTTCGTGCCTCTGTATCAGTCAGTCACTTCTTCAGCTCCTCTCAGGAGACATAAACTTCCGATTTTGTGCCTAAAGTGGCTCTTGTAGCCCAAGAGAAGACCTCTGAAGGAAGCTTCAGGTACAAGATACTAGAAGTAATGAACAGAGGAAGCTAGTGGGTAACTGGGCAGATCATCAACAGCACACACTACAGAGAATAAGGTCACAGAAGCACCACAGTTTCTCGGACCTTTTGCAGCCAGCTAGGTCTTATGTATCTTTGCGTCCGACAGTCCTTCCCCATATCTTCACTTGGCTGCCTCCGTCCTCCTTCATGTACCCCTTCAAAGAGGCCTTCTGTGACCACTCTATCTAATGTAGATCCCATCTCCACCCATCACTCTCTCTCCCATGGCCGTATTTTATTTTCTTTGCTGCATATATAACTCCTTGAATTTATTTGTTTCCAAGTTTAATATCTCTCTGCCCAGTGTAAGCTCCACGAGGACTGAGATTTCATCTCTCTTTTCACCATTTTATCTTCAATCCTAGAAGAATGCTTGGCAGAAAGTAGGTATTTCATGTATATTTGTTGAATAGTAATGAATGGATGGATGATAAAAGCAATCATGAAGCATCTGTAGAGAAAGTGGAACTATTATGAAGTGCTGGCAGTGTGTGTTATGGCACACAGAACTTGTTGTCATTCTCTCCTATCAGTATGCAAAGGAATATAGAGGAAGGATTGTATTAAAGTTCAATCTATAGTCTTCCAAATTATTTTAGATAATATTAGTCTTAATGGGTATATTTTATAGTGGTGAAATGCCTCCAGAAAATTTTTCAGAAAATTATGGCATTGAAGGGAGCCTTTTAGTTCTTTGATACATTGCATCTCTCAATGGACTATAATAGCTTCTCTTTTCCCCCAGAAGATGTGTGCATTTCATTATATGTCATTATCTGATATATGTTTGGCATAAAAGGCACTTTCCTCCCTTTTTTTTGTTTGCATGGGACACATATAGTGGAAAGTTTCCCTGAGTTGGTGTCATATTCTGCCCTACAATATATGTCATTTGGGATTAGCCCCAGCCCATTTCTTTTCCGCCGAGGTGTGGGGAATATATTGATTTGTTACATAATTTGTATTCTATTCTTCAGATCAGAAATTGGCCTGGGCATTCAGACTGCAAAGTCTCTCCCCCTGCACCAATATTTTTTTTTTCCTTTAGTCAAATACCATTTCCCTGAGCAGCGATTTAGTCATTACCCCATGATATAAAAGAAATGTGAAATCTGTCACAAGGAAGATGATGTTGTGACACAGAAAGGGATCCTCTGGGAGGTTTAAGCAGGTTTTCCACAAGATTGAAATGAATGTGACACTGTGTTCAGATTCATAATTAAATTTATTCTTTTTTTATGTGTGTGTTCTTTACTATGGAGAGAATGAGAATGAGAAAATGTGGCTCTGGCTTTAGACGAAGGACAAGGATCAATGTTAACCTTAAAAATAGCAGCTTAAATATACGGGTTGTGCTTTAAGTTCCAAGGCACTCAATGGAAAGCATCAAACTATAGCTGTGACTTCAGGTTTGGGCTAATAACGGATGGATAATGTCATTCTCAAGAGCATTATAATTACCTTTTAAATGTCTTTCTTCTGTGCTAGGAAGAGAGTAGCAGTGATGGCTAGCCTCTTCATTGCAGTGTTGGCACATGTAAGCACCTGATAAATATTTGTTGAAATTGGAAATAGAAAGAGATGTGATTGAGAGGAGAGGGAGAGAGAAGGAAGGGGAGTGGGGGGAAAAAGGAGAGAGAGAGAGACTTCTGAAACAGATACGCCAGAGGCTCAATACCATGAGGACAATCCTACACCCAGTATGTAGTGAAGAAGCGCCATAAACAGTGAAGCAACATGGAGAGGCAAATGTCCAAAGATACTGGGTCATCAGGAGGAGAGCAAATAGACTGGGAATGTGTAAGACATGGAAGATTGCAGTAGTTATCCCCATTAGTTATCCCCTAAGTCCTTCCTCTGCGGTATGGCTTTGCAGTGTTCTCTAGACCATGGCATGGGTGACTTGTTTCACTCCTTGACATGGGCTTAACCACGTGTTTTTCTTTGGCCAATAAAATGATAGTTCAAAGCTGTGCCAAGGGTGTGTGGGGCTCCTGGCAATTTTTTTTTCTTTTTGTGGGGCCCCTGTCTATACAGATAACTTGATTTTAAAATGTGTTACCAAATTCATGGGCCCATGTGTCAGGTATTAATATGTTGATGAAAATTTAGAATAATGGGTAGAGAAGAGGTACTCAGGTATTTGTTTGCTGTCCAATCAGTGCTTGGGAAGATTCTGCAGATCCCAGGTATCATCTTTTTCTGCTCAGGTCCAGGAACCAGCTCTTCATGTTCTTTATTGTCAGAGGTGCCATTCTGGGTTAGTTTTGTATATCTCCCTGCAAAAAAATAAAAGATAGCAACCCTGTTATTATTCAGAATACCGTGGTTCTTCAGAATCTGTTTGTATAATAACATTTTGAAACAATGCAGACCCTTTTTACTCTGCAGTTCCCTAACACCATTTATTTACTGGTGGTTATTTCATTACTCATGGTATTGCATCATCCATTGTGCTGCCATAAGTACTGGCTTCCAATGACTCTCAAAATTTGTAGCTATGCTTCATTGAAGACGACCATAATTGTAAGCCTTACCCAGAGTACACAGGGAAATATACATGATAATTGTTTTCTGATCATGTTAAATTTACAATTTGGACTTTTATAGAACAAACATAGAACAACACATCTTCCAACCATTTCTTCCCTTGAACTCTTTAGGTCATAATCACTGTATTCCTAGAGTGTGATCTCCTACCTTCCACTCATCAATACCAGCAGGAAGGGTAGGTGAGGGCTCCATAAGTGGAGCAAGTAGAGCAGCCCCATAAGAGGAAGGAATGTGCATCCCTTGTGAGGCAGGGTTTAAGACTTATTCAGGAAAGCATCACTTTACCACATGGATTGAAGAGTCCATTGGCATTGGAAACCAATGGTCACCAAACCCTTTGGAGAAGATAGGCATGGCCAATTCCATAGAATTTTCTGATACAAAGCATGGAGTGTGAGGAGGGGGTGGTGTGACTATGCTGGGGACCAGTTGCAGGGAGCTTATGTGGTAAAGGATAGCCCTGCCACACCCATTGCCTTCACGTGCTGTAGATCACCAGAGGCTCCATGATCGGAGTACAGATGGGTGAGCACCGATCAAACCCAAGGGTAGCTGTTGACTGTTGGCAGCCAAGAGCCCTGATCTTGTCCTATGTCTGACATGAGTGAGGTTCATCCAAATTTAGCAAGTCAGCACTGCTCTGGTGGCCCAATTTCATGCAATCCCACAAAAGAAATGCTCTGATGGCCAGTTAGAGCAATCTGCTCACCACATCACCCTCCTAGAACATGTGGGGCTCCAGGAAAACCCCATAAGCAGGAGTCCTAGAGATGTTAGGGCATCTGGTCAACTCCATGCATGGAGTAGAGGGTTAGAAAGTGCTTTGAAGGGAGAAACAGTGACTAGGGCCCACACGAGTCTTGCTCTGGGCCTGCGACATCCTGCCCAGATGGCACAGCCAGCTCTAGCTGGTCCCAGCCACCAGAGAGGGATTTAGAAAAGGTCAAGGTAAGTGCTTTGGAAAACTAGGACCCACATGGAAACAGGTTCAAGTTTGGTGGTGTCCTGCCAGAGGGCGCTACTGACCCTGGCTGATAATAGGCACTGGGGAAGTTTGGAAAATTTGAGAAAGGCATTCCATGGGCCTACTGATATCCTGGATCCAACTTGATCAAGCCTAAGGGAGGTATACTGTGATTATGAGCCAGTTCTGAGCCTAGGTCTCAAGAGGACTTGAGTGTTTCTGCTTGCTCTCTGTCACCTCTGCCATCTCCATGAGAACATGCCTGGACTAGCCTGTTGTTGGAGAATGAGACAGGTAAAGCCAAGCCATGTCACCTCAATAGTCCCTGTTGACAATTAGCCAACCCTCAGACATGTGAGTAATCACAGCCACAATCTGCACAACCACGTAGGCAACAACTATCTGATTTCAGATATGAAAGCAATGAACATATTGCTCATGCCACTACAGTTTTGTGTTTGTTTGCATGGAAGTATTATTGTAGCAGTAGATAACTAATCCAACTGGCTAGCTGAGGGTTTAGAAGCTAAGTGCAAAATCACTACTTCACAGCAAGCATCAGAAATCCCAGCAAGGTTTTTCCTTTGGCAAAAGTAGATGAAATATATGTTTGTGTGTGGGCAAAATTCTGTTTGATTCTTCACATATGGAAATGACCAAGAATAGGAAATGCTGCAGATGAAGAAGGGTCACTATAGAGGGTTTCTTCTGGTTGAAGGCAATAATAATTGCTTTTCTCAGGACTTGTTTGGGTACAGTCTCTGAGTGTACAGATTTTAGCTGGAGAGAATTCAAGGAACAATACCAAAGCAATGCAGAATAGTGTGGGCCAGATAATAAGTACTGTGACAATGAAGCATGGGGAAAAATCCTCTCAGGCAAAATTGGAGTCCTTAGGTATTCTCAGAGGCAAAAGAGGATCTGGGTTGGGTAGGATTTATGTGGATGAGAAGGAAGCCATTGTAGGCAGCAAAATCCTGTTTGGCAAAATAGAAAGATTTCCTAATGGAAAGAATGCAATGACAATTTGTACCAGATCATCTGAGTTCAAGAAAAGATCCTAATTTAAAGCAAGAATGGAGAGAGAGATTAGATACTGATAATATTAGAAGGTAGACCCTCTCTCCTCCTTTGCATCTGAAACAGCAGTTCGTCGATTAAAGATCGAGAGAGGATAAAAATCTTATGTGACCCCAGAGCTGGTTCTAGTCCTGCTTGTTGCTATCTCCATGATCATTCATTCATTCCTTCCACCAATAGACATTTGTTGATTATTTATGGGCGGCATGCTTGATAGGGGTAGGGATACAGCAAAAACAAAACATGGCTGCTGGCCTCAAGGGGCTCACAGATACGTAAGGGAAACAAAGACGTCAACAGAATTGTACAGTGTGACAAGTATTGTAATAGAGGTAGGGGCCAGGTGCTGGCTAGTGTAAAGGAGGTGTGGTCAGCTTGGCCGTGGTGGGATCGGAGAGCTTATGTGAAGATTCACAGAAGAAGGACCTGTTGATCCAAGTCTTTAGGGATGAGTTGGAGGTCAACAGGTTGGCAGAAGGACTAGCAATTATTTCCCCTGCTGGACCGAACACAAGTTTTTATAGGCTTAAGGCAATCCTGATCAGTTGACTGCATGTTCTCTCTGATGACTTCAGCATTTTCTTATTGTCTGATTAGGTCAGCTAGTCTCAGGAAGGCACTCTCTGCTACTGATATCGTTGCTATTACAATACGTGACTCGCTGAATTTGATGTTCTTGTTTTGGGCCATTAAGTGTTCATCAAATTCTTGGGGTGAGAGGTATAAATGGGAATAACACATTCTGATGCCTGGGCTGGACCAGGTTAGAGCTAAAGTGAAGTGAAGCCCAAGGGACGCTGAATTGTAGTTAAAGAGGAAGTAAAAGGCAAAGCTGGAAAAGTGTTGCTGAGGGTAAATCCTGAAGGGTGGGATAAGGTTTGTTGTAGGCGAGGGTCCCTTGAAGCAGAGCCTGAGACAGGGATTCTTGTGCAAGAGATTGATTGAAGAAGTGCCATCAGGAGAAGGGGAGTGAGAGAAGGAAGAGAGGACAGAGACAGGAGCCAAGCAAAGAGAGATAGTTTCAGCTGGAGGCTAGCCTCAGCCTGATCCCACGGAGAGCTCTGGAGAATAAATGGCACCATAACCTTGGTCACCTTGAGGCAACAGGTCTTTGTACTCGCATTTCAGTCTGTCGTTAGCTACAGGCTGCTCCCCTGTTGACTGAAGTGGGAGGTGGGCGTATAACCTCCCAGGTGTTTCTGTCCAAGGTGATCCCCATTAGCCAGGGACAGTTCTCTAGAGAAAAGACAACAGTTAGCAGCCAACACTGACAGCAGCTGGGGGATGGGTGCACTGGCCTAGGAAAGAGGATTTGGGTGAGGCATCAATTTCAAGGCCATACATGGGGAAAACACATCATAAGACACGGACAGTCATTAAAAAAGAGGGTCTGGGGCCGCCCCGTGGCTTAGAGGTTAAGTGCGCGCGCTCCACTACTGGAGGCCCGGGTTTGTATCCCGGGCGCGCACCAAAGCACCGCTTGTCCGGCCATGCTGAGGCCGTGTCCCACATACAGCAACTAGAAGGATGTGCAGCTATGACATACAACTATCTACTGGGGCTTTGGGGAAAATAAAAAGGAGATGTTAGCTCAGAGCCGGTCTTCCTCAGCAAAAAGAGGAGGATTAGCACAGATGTTAGCTCAGGGCTGATCTTCCTCACAAAAAAAAAAAAAAAAAAGGAGGGTCTGCAGTCTGTCCCTTTGAGTTCTGGTTCCATTTTAACTTTGTGAATTTGGCAAGTTTCTTCACACCTCTGTATCTCCATTTCCCTGTGGGTAAAATGGAGATAATAGCAGTTCCTATTTTATTTATTTAATTTTATGTGGAATAAATGAGATATTTTGTGCAAAATATCTTATAAAAATGCCTGCCACAAAACTTAAAAGAGTTTTTTATTTGTCTTGAGCTTCTTGTAGTGACCCATTTCATGCTACACTTCTTGGCATTTCCCAGTTATCTTTGGCTCTCACTGAACAATGCTTGCCTCATTGAAATGCACAATCTCTCTGTTTCACTGCACAACAAACTTCCTGAATCGTTAACCAGCAATAAGGTCAGAAATGTGAAGGGTTCAGAGCAAGAGATAGATGTCATATGACACACGCATGTTATTCTACCAGAAGGAGGGAGCCACACAAAGCCCTTTCTCAGAAGGTGTAGGTGCTAGAAAATAGAAGTGACACCTATTGTTGTAGGGGAAAAAAGGTTATCAAAATGACATCACAAGTGCTATTATTTTCCCCTTCACTTCCCTTCTGGTACCACTACTTCTAATACTATTACTACTTTTACTGCCATTTTTTGAACATCCAATAAATGTTGGCGCTTTACAAGATGTGTGCCATAGAAAGAAAATGAGCAATGCTTTATGGTTCCAGTGAGAGAACAAAATGTCTAAATACTTTCAGAGTCTCTGAAAAATCTCAGTGTAATTTTCATTGAGAAAAGGGTCCCTGGGTTATCTAGAAAATACTAATTTTTAAAAATTATATATCCAAAAATCAATAATGTCTATATAAATTAAAAATATTTCCTTTAATATATTAAATGCAAAACAGAAATTGTTAATGTCTAAATGAGTGACCTTCATGTATCTGGACAATTTTCTCATATGGAACTATTAAAACTGGCCGACTAAAGAGCAGATAAAGGCAACCCTTCACATTCAGTGAAAAGGCCTCTGGTCCTTGAGTCAGAAGATTCAGCTCTTTTGTACACTAACTGAGCATAGTACTTCAATTCTTGCAATTGCACAATAAGAATGTTGAAATAAGTAGAATCAGCCTGCAGTTGTCTGCTTTAGGTAAACACTCAGAATGTCATTGTTGGCATTGTTTATGGAAAATCCAGTAATGTTACCCCACACTTAAATTAGATATCATAATGACATCTGTCTTACACACACACATACACACACACACATAATTCCTATTACTACTAGTCAGAGTAATTGATGATGTTCCAATGGGTCTTTGGGAGAATGATTCTATTGATCATATTCCCCTTCTTTTATCAGAAAGTCTAATTTTTAAATATCTTAGAGCATTTTCAACTCTTGTTAATTCATCCTGAGGCAGAGAAAAGTAGAAAATGAAAAGGGATGAATAGATGGCCAAAAAGCATGTGAAAATATGCTCATGCTCACTAGGAATTATGGGGATGAAATTAAAACTATAGTAAGGTAATGTTTCACAAACATCTTATCGGCAAAGGCATTGAAGTCTGATAATATCAAATATTATCTAATAATATCAAATAGGGGGATGTGGGAAACCGTTGTTGGTGGGAGTGTAAATTGGTTCACCTACTTTGGGGAAATACTTAGCAATATCAAGTGTATCAGTTCTCTTTTATTATAATAATACTGTGTAACAAACCACTCCAAAACATTATGTCTTAAAACAAGAACCATCGCTTCTGATGGGCTCACTCATGCTCCTCATCTGTGGTCAGCTGGAGGTCAGCTAGACGAGTCTAACAAGTCTAGGCAAGTCACAAGGTTGACTGGCTGAAGGCTGGTCTAGGATGGCCACTGAGGTGTCTGGGCTCTCCTCCATGTGTGTCTTATATGTGTCTGTTATACCCTTCAGCAGGCTGGGCAATTGTCATGGCAGTCTCAGAGGAGCAAGCGTGGGCAAGTTTAATCATGCAATGGAGCAAGCAGAAATGCACAATCACTTTTCAAGCACTTTTCACAATCAAAAGCCTCTGTTTGCATCTCATTTGCGACCATCCAATTGGTCAAAACCAATCACATCGGCAAGCTCAGGGTTATACTATTATAGGAAAAAACATGTGGATAAAAGGAGGCCATTAATTGGGGCCACTCATCCAATCTATTTGACTCATTAAGTAGTGTGGAAGATTCACAAACATATGACCCAATGATTCCATTTATATAATCTCTGACCCATGTATATAAGGAGACATGTATAAGTGTACGGATTGTGGTGTTATTTGTAATTATGAAAAAAAAAAATTGGAAAAGCCCTAAACGTCCATGAAGAGAAGAGTTAAAAATCTGATAGAGTCATACAACAGATACCATGACGGAGTGAAGATGAGTGAACTAGATCTATAGCTAGCACAAGATATGAATCTTCAAAACCAAATGTTAAGTAAAAGAAAGCAGGTTGAGGAAGGATATATAGAGAATTATATTATTTATGAAAATTAAAATAAATACATACAGAAAGGGGTTCTTGATATGGAAACATATCAGTAAAATATCCCCCCGCCAACTTATGTGGTTACCTCTGAGAAGGTGGAAGAGAGGAAGAGGAGTGAGAAGGAGGAGAATAGAAGAGGAGTGGATTCAGTTGTGTCTGAATTATGTTTTTAAGGAATTGGTAGCAGGAACATAGGTCTGGTATACTTTTATAAATTATGAAATAATTCATAATATTAACAATTTTAAAGAGAAATATTCTGTAGATATGAAACATCCAGAGAGTTCTATCTAGGAAAGAATGGAGAAAGAAGTCTTTCAACTATCTAAGAAAAAACTGTATATGTGTGAGTTACTAAATCTACCAATGCAAATAAGCTGACGTTTTCTTGGAATGACATGAGAGCCGGGTTGGTAATGTAAGCAAGTATCCCAATGAACCAGACCAGGAAGCCTTCTGTTCAGG
This sequence comes from Diceros bicornis minor, assembly GCF_020826845.1. NCBI lineage: Eukaryota > Metazoa > Chordata > Mammalia > Perissodactyla > Rhinocerotidae > Diceros > Diceros bicornis. The sequence continues at coordinate 39,469,809 of NC_080758.1, forward strand.
GTTCAAACAAATTGTCAAAGCAGGCCAGCCTCTATTAATCAAAACCGAGAGGGCCCACTTACAGATCAAGTGAATATAAGAAAATCTCCCTGTGAAAGTGTTGTCACCTACCACAACAATGGCAATAAATACTTTTCACATGCAATTGTGTGCGTATCCTTAACTCAAGCTTGCTTTGGTGGCTCCATTTTATGTGGTGGTTCTGAAATGGACTAGGGATAGAAGAAGAAAATGGCAGCCTCAGAAGCCAACTGACCAGTGTTACTCCAAGGATGATCCATGAACCAGGAGCTTAGGCATCATCTGGGAGCTTGAGAGCTTGATTATCCCAAATCATTGAGAGCAATGCAGATTCTCTGGCCCTGCCCCAGACATTCTGAATCAAGATACTTGGGGGTGGAGCCCAGCAATCTGTGTTAACCAGCCCTCCAGTTGATTCTAGTGCACACCCAACTTTGTAAAACACTGCCACAGCCTCTTTTCAAATAATAAACAGTTAATTGCACCGCATCCACAGAATAGCAGTGACATATGTTCACTCTAGTCTCATTGATAAGAAATGGGGCATCTAAAACAGGGATTTCAGTTCTTACTGCACTGAAATATATTTATTATTACACTAGTCATCTTAGTACAACATAAAACAAAGTTTGGAACTAAATAAGAATGAACTGAATAATATATTTATTCACACTTTTATTTTCCATACTTTGAACATCTTCACACCTGTATACTGCTTTTTGATTTAAAAAAAATTATATAGCTGTTTTTTGATCTGTAACATATACATCACTATCTATTCCACAGAGATTCCAAACAGAAGGATGAGGAACTGTTCAGCTTCAAATCATATCTTTATTTGCCTTGATGAAATAAAATGCCTGTGGAATTTAATGGAATGCTACACAAAACTAATTTAACTTTTATTCTAGTGGTCACATCTATAAAAGAGCAATTTTCAATGAAGGTTGAAATTCTGTAAAATTTAATCACCAACTATGCAGAAAATAGCTATGAAATACGTTATAGTTTTCATTCATGTGTCCATTTGTATCTCAGAGCCTTAACTTCTTCAGAAGAGAATATTCTTTGTTAAAACACTTTTTCATTCTTTTATATTACTATTGACGTTCAGATATTAGTTTAACAAGTATATATTGAGCCCTAAGAACATGCCAGCCACCATTCTAGGGTCCTAAGGATAAATTAGCAACCCAATAAGATACAGCTACAGCTGCTGATATCCTGGGACTTACAAGCTGGTTCAGACAAAAAATAAACAATTTTATATGTCCCAGGGTGATAAATTCTTTGAAGAAAATTGAAGCAAGGTAGGGGTATAGAGAATCACAGGAATGCTGTTAATTGGGTGGTCAAGGAGACTCTGATAAGATGACTCTGAGGGAAGTGAGAAAGTGAACCGTGGGGATGTGGGAGAATGAGATCTCTATGAGTGGGAATAGAGAGTGCAAAGGCCCTGAGGCAGGAGCATGCTGGGGTTTTAGAGAAATAGCAATTAGGCCAATTTGGCTGAAACTGAGGAAGAGAGGAGAATGGCTGAGGTAAGTTGCATATACCTGTCTGATTTGGCAATTTGAGAGCAATCAGCTCTTTTCATGCCAAAAGAGATTTTGAAGCATTATCCCAAATCAATCAACATCATTTCCTGTGCTATATGCAAATTATGCAGCTGATGCCAAAATGCCATTAAGAGGACAATTTGCACTCCTGTCAGTAGCAGTGGACTCTTTATATACTGTCTGGAATGTAACGTTGACTGCACAGTTGGGCAAGCCAAAACCAAAACGCATGCACTGCTAAATGGTGCCCTCTTCCTCTCTTTTAGGCGAGCTCTCTTGACCCTCTCCCATCATTATGTTGGAATTTAAAACCATGTTTCTGTCTGGGCCAAGGCTCAGGGAGGGTGGAAGGGTGGGAGTTAGAGTTGTAAAAATGAGTTATAAGCTCCTTTATTTTTTAATATAGGATGATCTTTTCAATTTGGGGAAATCTCTCTTACTTCATATATTGAATTCCTAGAGAGTACTTTTCAACACAAGGTAAAATGTTTAGAAATACTTTGGATAATAATAACTCAGAGAGGGCAAGTTTGTGTCACATGTGTCTTTGGCTGCTGAAAATCTTGGGAGAGCCACGACTTCCTTCAGCCCAGCTTTCTTTCAGCAACTAGAATCTGTCAAGTCACCCAGTGTCACAAGGCCTTTGCACATGCTGTTTTCTTCTGCTTTAGATGTGCATTGGGATGACCTAGGAGGCCCAGCTCACACCCCAGACACCTTAAATCAGGATCTCCGGGATGGGATCCAGGCGTCAGTACTTTTTCAAGTTCCCAGGGGATTCCAATTTGCCCCAAGCCTGGGACCCTGTTTAAGCCTTCTGTTTCTCAGCCACCTCCCAATCCCACATCCCATCTACTCACCTCTGACTTCCTTGCTTAATAATCCTTCCTCAGAGACACATTCCCTGACATTCTCCTACCTCAACCCTAAGTAAGATCTCCCTATTATAGATGTGCCTCCCCTCTGGAAACTTTTATGCCAGTAGTTGTTTTACATTTCTTTGTGACATTGTTTGTTTAATATTTTTCTTCTCCAGTCTCTTTTTAAAGTGATCTTTGAAAGACTTCTTTCCTGTGACATCCAACACTTGCTCCTGGTGTCTTCATGCCAAGAATGATGAGTAAATCTGTGTTAAATTTTTATCCTACTATTCTTTTTTTTTGAATTAATCAAATGACCTCTATAAACAAACCAAACTAGTTCTGATCAAGGTCATTTCAGGCAAATTTATCTTCCCCAAACAGGACTTTGTGGTTCAAGCTAAAGTAGTTGAGAGGGCAGCCTGAAACATGAGATGCAGTGAAAGCATCTGAGTATTGAGCAAGTGCTTATTTTCTGCCAGAAAATTTTTGTGACAATGTTGCCTTATGTGCAGGAAAACATATGGTGTTTAAAAAAATGTGTTATCTCTTACTCTCGACTATGAGCTTCATGAGGGAAGTGACTATGTCTGATTTTGCTTACCATTAAATACATCCCCAGGGCCTAGCACCTGGCACCCAGGAAACACTCAATAATTATTTGTTGAATGGGTCCACTGGAAAGAAGAAAACGACTCTAGGGGGTTACTTTATTTTTCAGCTATTCCAATTCAGCTGAAGAAACAGTGATTCTCATTCCTGGCTGAATATTGGCATCACCTTGAATAAGAGGTGGTGAAAATATGGATGCCTAGAACCCGACCCAGACCAACCGAAAAAACCAGAATCTTGGAGGTTGGGGCAAGGTGCATTAGTTTCTATTTCACTTAACACATTACCTGCTTAATTACCAGATTAATTTAGCAGCTTAAAACAACACAAATTTCTCTTCTCACAGTTTCCGTAGGTCAGAAGTTCAGGCACGTAGTCGCTAGATTTTCTGCTCAGGTTCTCATCAAGCGGAAATCAATTTGTTGGCCAGGGCTGCAGTTCTCTCTGGGGTACTTGATTCCTGTCCAACGTCACCGGTTGTTGGCAGGATTCATTTCCTCGTGGTTATAGGACTGAGGCCCCTGTTGTCTTCCTAGTGTTTAGTTGGGGATCACTCTCAGTTTCAGGAGGACCCTCTGATGTCCTTGGCACCTGGCCCCCTCCATCTCAGCAATGGAGCACCTCCTTAGTGTCGAACCCCCTCCATGATCTGAATCTCTCTGACTTCTCTCTTGGGACCAGCTGGTCAGTGCTCTTTGCTTTTAAAGGGCTTGAGTGATTAGGTCAGGCCTATCCAGATAATCTCCCTTTCTTCCTTTATTTTTATTTTTGCTTCTTAATTTTTTTCATTGAGCTTTAATTGACATATATCATTGTGTAACTTTAAGGCGTACAACATATTATTTGATTCATTTATATTGCAGTATGATTGGCACTGTAGCATTAGCTAACAGATAATTTCCCTTTCTTAAAATCAACTGTGCTATATATAACATAACCTAATCATGGAAATGAAAGCCATCAAACTCATAGTCCTGGGGATTATGCAGGGTGTGTAAACTGCAGGATGTGGGTGCAGGAAATCTTGGTGCCATCTTAGAATTCTGCCTACCACAATTGGTATTAAACAGATCCCCAGCTGAGCATGAGAATCACTGGACTAAATGTATCAAATATTTCAAAGGGCAACATATTTAGTCACCTTTAAACACAGTAATTTTTTAAAGAAATACATCTTCTAGTCATCAAAAAAATCTCACCAATCAGGAGACATCAACAGAATTTCTAACGATACGGTTGCAGAGATTTACGTAGGGCCCAATGTGACTCACTGTAGAAATACCATGAGAGAAGCACTACCTGTGAGATTTGAACTACACCGTTTCTGAAATCGAATGTATCTGTCAAGTTTCCATCCAGAAACAGAGCTCACCCAGATAGTTCAACTGAAGAGGCACTGTTGGAAAGATTAATTACAGAGATGTGGGCAGGGCTAAGGGAACAACCAAGGGATGGAGATGCACATGGAGACTAACAAGAGTAGGGGGTCCTTACCATATGTGGGAGGACTTGGTGTCTCTGGAGTCCTGGAGAGCTGGAGGTGTGGAGGAAGCTGTAGAGGGGAGGAACACAGCTACCATCAGAGACCACTTGCAGAAGCAGGAAGGGAGCAGAAAGAAATCCTTTGACTTTTCTCACCTCCCATCCTCTCATCTGCCATTACTCACTAGTGTCCTAACCCAAGTGGAAACCAGCTGGCAAGTGGGTCTAGGAGAGACTGTCCGTAGGAAGAGACCTCCTAGGGTACAGGGCAGGGCAGAGAGTGGGAGAAGGGAACTGGCATAGGCAAATGGAAAATAACCATCACATCTTGAAAACGATATATTTTTGCAGATTGAGGAAATATGTTTTAAAAATTAACAAGTGGCATAATATGAGAATTCTTTATGCCCTATAAAATAACTCACCAAAGTGGTTTCCTATATAGGTGGGAATTGCCAATTAAATCATTTACTCATCAGTCTTGGGCCCAGGGTTGCCCCTTATTTATTTTTAACTTTTCCAGTTCCGTGTAGATTAGCTGTCAGAAAAAGAGGTTGGCACTGGGGTAGAGTCAGGGAAAGGGAAGTTGGAGATGTATGTGTTCATTTTCAAGGTCAATGATATACATGCCTTTAAAATAGTATAAGCACAAAGTTATCATGTTAATACAATGAGTAATTATTGATAAATTAGCACATTCCTTGGTGATATATCTCACACATATGCATAATATGCATAATCTCTTGATTTGCGTGAGTAAAATGAAGATAAAATATTTTTAGCAGACATAGACCTTATAATGTTTGTTAATTTCTGATTTTTGTGAAGATTTATAGCATAGGCAAATTTTAAATCTTTTTTCAGCATATTTCTGATTCTTTTTCGTTAAAACCAGGAAACTATCTAGACAGCTGCCTGGATATTGTCCTAAATTTTATACCTTCTCTTTCTTGTTTTCACTCTCCCTTCTCCCTACCTGCATGTGTGTTTGTGTGTTTTATCTCTCAGGTGTAGTAAAAATAATCTTGAACATACTCTACTATCACTTTAAATTCCCTAGTTGCATGTTATTGGTATAACATGAATAAGTATTAAACAATATTCGAATTTAAAAATTTTAAATATTTAAATTCAAGAATCCTGCCTGACTAAACTTTTTAGTCCTGTTTTTAAAAAAACTCACAAATAAAATTAAAAAGCATTGAAATGACAGAAAAGAATTATAACAGGAGAAAGGAACAGCAGCAGAACGAAGATGCTGACAAATTTCTGGAAGACAGAAGGTAGTTACAATCATGCGACTGGGTGATTTGAATGAGCTCGGGAGAAGTTGGTAGCTGAGCGTGGAGTTCTTCATGCTGCAGCCGGTGAATTTGGCTGACATGGAGAGCAGAAGTGAGGGAAAGGACAGAAAGTAGGGGGCTGGCTGATTTCTTTGCTAAGTGGCTTATAGAATAGCCTCTCCAGCCCTCCATCATCCCTTGAGTGCAGCTGCAGAACTCATTCCCAGGATAAAGCCAGGGAGATGCTCTCTAAAGAGAAGTTCTAGGCAGAGCCTGGGCATTCAGAACAGGGGTTAGCTCTCTAGATTAGGACCCATCTTATCATGTCATTTGGAGGAGGGGCACAGCTTCCTGCATGCTCTCTTATCAGAGAGTGAAAGAGAAGGCTGCCAGTTGACACCCTTAATAACATACAGAGATTTTACACTGAATCCTCTCCTTTAGTGTAGACATTGGTAAGGACTGAGCACACCCAAGCCAGCTGCTGATGTTATTAACCTAGTCGTTCTACAATCAATCGCTGGGTAACCAACGTTTCCAGGTGTTTGAAGAAAATGGCAACACAAAGGAGAAAGAACAAGATAAGCAAAAAGACCAGTAGACTCAAGAGGATACATAAATAACTCAGGGAAAGAGATGTGAACTTAAGTTTAAGATCCTTAGAGGTATTTGAGATGCTATTGTACCCATAAAGAGAGAAACATCATTAAACTGAATCCATAATAGAATAAATTAAATTTGTTAGTAAAATATTTAAAGAAGAAAAACACTTCAAGCAAAGATACCTCTCCAGAAAATTCCTCCTGATATTTAAGAAAGAAATAATACATATTTTACACAGACTCTTCCAAAGAGTAGTAAAAGAGGAAACATTTTGCAACTCATTTACTAGGCCAGCATAACTTTGATAACAAAACCTGGAAATCATATTCCAAGCAAAGAAAAATAACAAGTCAATATCTTGCATGGAAATAGGTGAAAAAAATCCTTTAAAAATTAGCAAGCAATATATATCAGTATATGAAAAGGATCAGGACCAAGTTAAGTTTATTCCAGGAATGCAGGTTGGTTAAACACTAAAAAAATCAATCAATGTATTCTATCTCATTAACAGACATAGGAAAAACATTATATAATCACTGCAACAGATGCAGAAAAAGCAGCTCATAAAGTTCATTTATTTTATCATTTATGATAAAATAAAAAAATCCTTAGCAAACTAGGAATGAAAGGAAGCTATCTTAATCTAAACCTGGGTATCTAGGGAAATAAACCCAAGATTGGAGTTGAGATAAGAATGTCTGATATCATCACATATTTTCAATCTTGTAAAAGATGTTCTACCCACTGCAATAAGGCAAAAACAAACAAATAAATATTGTTAAAATTGGGAAAGAAGAAATAAAACTGTTATTATTTGGAGACAGCATGATTTGATTGCTCTATTTATGTAGAAAATCTAAAGGAATCTTCAGAAGTAACATTTAATTTGGTCAGTGGATATAAGATGATCATCAAAATCATGTGTCGTGGATAATAACAGCAAATGTTTAGAACATAAAGTTAAAATACATGATACTATTGATCAAATGCATAGCATAAGTCTAATAAAAATGTGTAGGGCCTCTAACTAGAAAATTATAAGATGTTATTAAAAAATAAAATAAAAATGTATGATGATACCATTTTCATGGAAAGGAAGGATTTATATTGTTAAGGTGTCAGTTCTACTCAAATGTATCTATATATTCAATAAAATTTCAATCAAAATCACAGCAGGTTATTTTGTAGAAATTGGCACATTGATTCTAAAATTTATATGGAAAATGTGGATCATCAAGAATGATCAAAACTATATTAAAAAATACCAAGTTGGAAGACTTATACTACCAAACCTACCTACACTATCAATTTAAAGCTACCATAAATTGAGAATGAGTGTAGTGGTGCCAGGATTAACTGATAGAACAATGAAACAGAGTAGAGTCCAGAAACAGACCCATGTATTAATGGTTACTTGATTTACGACAAAGTTGGCATTGCAACCCAGAAGCAAAAGAGACTTTTTTCCCTTTAATAAATAGTATCGGGTCAATTGGATATCAATATGGAAAATTCGAATCTTGACCCCTACCTTTCACAAAAATCAATTTCAGCTAATTGTAGGTAGAAATGTGAGTGTTAAAAGAACAAAACTTGTAGAAGACAATAGAATAACTTCATCACCTAAGTGTAAGGAACTTAAAGAGGACACAAAAAACAGTAACCATAAAGAAAAAGATCGATGAAATCAATTATTTCTGTTCATTGAAACCTATTACTAAAAGAATATAAAAGGTAAGCCAAAGAATGGGAGAAGATAATTGCCACACATGTAGCCAAATGCAAGCTCCTATCCGGAATATGCAAAGAGCTCCTACTAATCAGTTAAAAAAATACAATCAACCCAATGGGAAAATTAGCAGAAGACTTGACCAGCTGTATAACAAAAGGCCGAGACAGGTATCAAAAAGATACCCAATTAAATTTTGAAAAACAAAATACCACTATACACCAGTCAGAATAGTTACAATTAAATAGACCGACAGCACCAAGTGTTGGTAAAGATTTAGAGGAAATAGAACTCTCGTAGTTGCTGGTAAGAGTGACACTGGTACAACTGCTTTGGAAAATGGTTTGGTAATATCTTCTAAGACTTAATATAATCGTACTCTGTTATCCTAGATGGAGTAAAATAGAGCACATTAGAAATGTGAATATATGTGCACCAAACAAAAATGTCCTTAACAACGTTATTGATAATAGCCAGAGACTGGAAAAAACCCAAATGTGTGTAAACCTTAGAAATGATAAGTTTTTATACATTCATAAGATGACATATTATTCAGAAATTGAAATGAATACATCACTTCTATAAGCAACAGTGTGGATAAATCTCACAAACTTAATGTTGAGTGACAGGAGCCAGTCATGAAAGAATATATAGTATTTTGTTTCTATTTATATAAATTTCAAAAATAGGCACAATGATTAAGGTATTAGGAATCAGGATAATGATGCCTTATGGGAAGAAGCGGGGAGGAATTGAAAAGGTGACGCAAAGGGGGCTTCTGAGGCCAGATAATGTTTTATTTCTTGACTAGTGTTGTGATTATACTTATGTGATCATTTTGAGATAATTCATCAAGCTATAATTTGTCCACTTTTCTGTATGCATATTATACCTAATTAAAAATTTTTAAATAAACACAACTGCATTGCATACTGAAGATTAAGAATTGGATTGGCATTAAAATTCTCACATCAGCACCCTTGTATCTTAAAAGATGGTGTAATTATGCCTTCAAAATTCTGAGGGAAAAAATAACAGGAGCCTAGAATTCTAGGAAATAAAATATACATTCATTTATGTAAGGACTCGTTAAATTCATCTCTTATATACCATTTCTAAAAGAATCCAGGAGAATTCAAAGGCCTTAGGAAACAATAGAACTAACCTAGGAGAACAATAAAAAGAAATAAGAAGACAGCTGTGCTTATGGCCTAGAAGCATTTTATATCTTCTAATAAGTAGTGTGATAAGGAAAGTGGGTGCTTTAAGAATGTGATAAAATACAAATATGTACTCTCTTTCTGACAGCTAGAAAAAAAAGAAATGCAATAAAATTTTCCAATAGATTTATAAAATTGTATAAGGAAATCATCTTACAAATTTGAAGAAAACTGAAATATGTCATTATAATGAATGAGTGATGGAATGTAATAGAACACATTTCACCTTGATTGAAATATTCTTCTTCAAGTGACTCAGGTTAAGAAACATGAGTGTCTTTTTGTGAGTTCAATCACACCACTGATTTCTGCAAAGTCATCATATTTTTAATATTGTTTATTGGTTCATGATTTCCAGAACCAAACTATGGAAACAAAACTTGATTATACATAGAGGTCAGAATATAAATGCTACACAACATTGTCAAAGCAATGCAATGCTTGGCAGATTCTGACAAGTGGCAGAGGTGGAGGCTGTGAAAGCCAAGTAGAAAGATGTCAGAACATTAAATACCTCATCTTGTATGGTGAGAAATTGAGAGCTACAGCTTAAAGCTGTTGTGTGTAAAACAGAGATTTTAGTATATGATTTAAAATTTCTAAAAATGTAATCAACAAACATAGAAGGAAGAACAGGAAGTAGATAGGAGAGATATAGAGAAAATAAATGAATTATTTCTTGTGTCAACATAGAGCCTGAACAGACACTGCTTAGTGTCGATAAATCCAGACATAAAGGCACAAACATTTTACTTAGTATTACCTCCAAAGACCTAAGGGGAGAACTACACAAAAATTGTTGTCTGTGAGGAGAGGATATGGAGGGGTGTGGGAATAAGACAAGAAATGAGGGAGAGCCTTTCTTTTCATTTTGTACCTTTCTTTTTTTTCCTTCTGTTTTCTTTCTACATGCTTGCATCACATCTATTAAAATAATAACTAGGCGCCAGCCGGTGGCATAGCGGTTAAGTCTACGCATTTTGCTTCGGCGGCCTGGGGTTCGCCAGTTTGGATCCTGGGCGCGGACATACTCACCGCTCATCAAGCCACGCTGAGGTGATGTCCCACGTAGAAGGGCTACAACTCTACAACTATGATACACAACTATGTACTGGGGCTTTGGGGAGGAAAAAAGAAAAAAGAAGAATATTGGCCACAGATATTAGCGCAGGACCAATCTCTCTCAAAAAATAATAACTAATAAAAGTTCTCAATTAAGCCAAAAATAATTGTTGAAAGAATTATCCAGAAATAGCAGAAAAGTTTAAATAGTAGTACATATACAAAACTCATGATTAGAAGCCTCATGCTAAAGACCTTATTTTGTTACCACTGTGAAATGGCCCTTGTTTTGCTTTCTGTGGTAGATTGCAAAATTAGCCACATGCTTTGCAGCTGTTTCCATCTAGAGGTGGATTTTTCCCTTCCCTGGAATCTGGCTGGCCCTGTGACTTGCTTCGGCTAATGGAATGGTAGCAAATGTGGTACAAGAGGCTTGAAAAATGCTGGTAAATTGGGGCTTGCTCTCTTTTGCTACTCTTGGATCCTGAGACTTCTATGTGAAGCAATCTGGGCAGGCTGCTGAATGATGAGAAGCACATGCTCCCCGAATGCTGACAGACCTCCAGGATGTGAGTGAGGCTATGATAGATTATCTAGCTGTCAGCTGACCTGCTTGCTGGCCATAGTTTTCTGAGTGAGCCTGGCCGAGACCAGTCGAACAATCCAAGATCAGATGAACTGTCCAACGGACCCATAGAATTGTGAGCTAAGCAAGTAGCCATTGTTTTATGTTGTAGAGTGTTTGTTATATAGTAAAAGCTAACTGATACACTTCCTGTAAATAGAGCATTTTGACTACTACCATTTCATAGGAAGTTTGTGAATACTAACAAGCTTATAGTGGATAAGATCCTTGAGATATGGCTAGACAAGAAAATTTAGTATATCTTTTGATTAATAGAGTATATTTAATAAATATATCTTTAAGTGGATGATGAGTTTTTCAGTACATAAAATTTATGTGATGCTGTTTTCATTGTTTCATGTCTTGTGGTAAAAATGTTCTTGCTAAACATATTCTCACCTATTTATGTTCACATAAATCTGCCAATATGAAAGAAGCCAGTCAAGGTCACATGTTGTATGATTCATTTATATGCAATGTCCAGAAAAGGCAAATCCATAGAGACAGAAAACAGGTAATGCTTTACAATGTCTTGCACGTCAAACCTGCCTTGAGATACACTAGAACAAAAAAAGACTGGGAAATTGAACTGGGATTAAAGATGAGGTTTTGTCAACTGGAAAATTCACAAGGGAGCAGTAGTTAGGACATTCAGTTCTCCAAGTAACAGAGAAGAGGAGTTGCTGAGCAATATTCAAGAAAGTCAACAAATAGTTCCAAGAACTGCCACATTTTCAGAGATAGTGAAAATTAGGTTGCTTTGGGAAATAATCCAAAAGCCCTTAAAAGTTTAGGATTGAAGAATTATCTATGTTTTTTAAAGGACTATCAAATAAAAAAAAAACTCTAATGGAAAATTGAACAATCTAGATTCACTGCAGTTCAAAACGTCTAGATTAGGTTATTTAGAGTTTTCACAACCAGTTCAAAGCCAAAATTACATACCAAGATGATTCAATGGGGAAAGAATAGTCTTTTCAATAAATGGAGTTTAGACAACTGGATATCCACATGCAAAAGAATGAGTTTGTACCTCTTTATACCATACACAAAAAGTTAATTCAAAATGGATTACAGATCTAAATGTAAGGGCTAAAACTATTAAACCCTTATAAGGAAATGTAGTAGTAAATCTTTCTGACCTTGGATTAGGCAAAGTCTTCTCAAATATGATACCAAAAGCACAGTTGCCAAAAGAAAAGAGAGATAAATTAGGCTTCATCAAGATTAAACATTTTTGTTCTTCAAAGGAAACCATCAGGAAAGTGAAAAGACGACATGCAGAATCGGAGAAAATATTTGCAAGTCATATATCTGATAAAGTTGTAGTATCCAGAATATATAAATCATTCTTACAACTCTACAACAAAAAGACAAGTAACCCAATTAAAAATTGGGCAAAAGATTTCAATAGACATTGCTCCAATTAAGATACAAACGGTCAATAAGCACATGAAAAGATGCTCAACATCATTAGCTGTCAGGGAAATGCAAATCAAAACCACAATGAGATAACATTCCACATCCACTAGGATGGCTATAATCAAAAGGACAGATAATGACAAGTGTTGGTGAGGATATGGAGAAAGTGGGAGCCTCATACATTGCTACTAGGAATGTAAAATGGCGCAGCTGCTTTAGACAACAAATGGGCAGTTTTCACATGGTTAGACAAAGAGTTATTGTATGACCCAGCAATTCTACCCCTAGACACCCCAAAGAAATGAACACATATGTCCACACAAACACTAGTATAAAATATTCATAGGAGCATTATTCATAATAGCCAAAAAGTAGAAGCAACCCAAATATCCACCAACTGATCAATGGATAAATAAAATCTGGCATATTCATATAATACAATATTTTTTGGCCATAAAAATGAATGAAGTATGGATATATGATACAACATGGATGAACCTTGAAAACGTACTAAGTGAAAGAAGCCAGTCAAGGTCACATGTTGTATGATTCATTTATATGCAATGTCCAGAAAAGGCAAATCCATAGAGACAGAAAACAGATTAGTGGTTTGCTAGGGGCTGGTGGGAGGAGGGAATGGGGAGTGACTGCTAATGGGTATGAGGTTTCTTTTTGGGGTAATGAAAATATTCTAATATTGGACTGTGGTGATGGTTACACAACTCTGTGGATATACTTAAACCCACTGAATTGTTTATTTTAAATTTTCAAATTTTATGGTATGTGAATTATATCTTAAAGAAACTATTATGTAGTAAAAATTGTATCAGATGACTTATCTTGACCTCATGTGGATAAATTACCTAAGCTTTAACGTCCTTTACCAAATAAAAATGTATTCAAGGGATTTTTATATTTAAGAGACATTAAAAGAATCCTTAATTTTGAGCCTATGTTTATTTAAGAAGCTAGATATAATAAAATTAAATCTGTTATCTCAGGACAAATTTCCTGAATACTGAGAAGAAAGTATTTGGTATTCTTTCCTTGGTCAAAAAAATTGTTATGCTGTTCTAAGTCTGACTTATTAAATATTCCATGTCTGGGTTGTCCAAGCTATTATTTAGGAGAAACCTCAAGATAAATTTTGAAGATTTAAAAAATATAAAATATAAGTGAAAACAAAATAAAAATGGGGTTTTTTGGAAGTTCTTTTTTTCCCAACATATTCATGTGAAAAACGCATGCTAATATTTCATTTTTGTTTCTTCCTTCAGCTTGCCAAAGAAATGGGCAAGGTATGATATTTTAATCATCTGTGTTGCTTTAATATTCTAGTGACATATTTTTGTGCTCTAAGTTCTGCACAGCGTCATTTCTCAAGCAGACGCTATGAGAAGAAATGAGAGAAACTTTTATCTTGTTTTGCATGAGAAACTCATCAGACGAATAGATAAATACTTAATAAAAATAGTTTATGGGAAGGGGGTAGGGAGTGGGTGTTGAGGAGAGAGAGCTGAAATCAAATTACTCATTATTTTTAGAGTAAAATAAGATTGATTTAGAAATATAATCAGTTACAAGATTGCATGCAAATTACTATTACGTAGTTAAATTAACTCTTAATTTATGTTTATTAATGTTTTTCCCTCCTTCATTGTAAACTTCTCAAAGTCAAGTAAGAAGTAACTAGTTTATTACCCAAATTATCAGCAAAAGACACAGAGTATTTAATAGTAGTAACAATGGCCACTTGAATCCTGCGTTAGATAAAGCAGCCTTATTTGGTCTTTAAAGCATTGTCATGGGTAGGAATGTCTGATTATTTCTCCTTATAGATGAAGAAATGGAGCCTCATACAGAACAAATAATTCAGTAGATTATTTATGTAAAATTAAATGTGTAGTGAGGACTCAAATCCATGTCATTCGCTGAGTCACTTATTGAACAACTGAATAGTAGGCCTATATGATTGACTGGCCTGCACAATGATTGACACATGTTTCCATGGGCCTGCTTTGCACCTCACTCAAAACCCTGGAAATTGGTGTATGAACAGGGAAAAGTAAGTTTCCTGGTATGCCTTCATGTCTCCAGTGCATTCTAAACACATCCAGTCAGATGTGCAAGTGCCAATTGACTCCCTATTCATGACCCCAGAGTCTTTGCCTCATGATAGAGCTGAACGTTTTCTTCTAACTTTCATTCTCCTGGATTCTGCCGCATCCATGCTCTCTACTTCATAGCCAGCCTGTCCCATTTTTTTGAAGGAAACACCTTCCTCTTTATGAACCAAAATCTCTCCCTCTACTTCCACTCATTAGCCCTATGCATACCCTCCAGAGCTGCAAAGACCAAGTCTGTTCCCTCTTTTTCATGAGTAAATGTTCAAAGATAGCTTTTATGGGCGCTCCTTTAGATAGCTTCTACACTTCTACACCAAATAGAATGTTTTTTCAACGTTTTGATACATTGTGCAATAGATGAGTGCTGTTCATGTGTGTCTTGCATTCATTCCTCTTCCTGCTGTGACACTATGTTGGGATAACTATCCTTGTTCCAGGTTCACTGTATATGTTTGGATTGTGTTGACTCTACCACCAGATCTGCTTTCCTAAGCCTGGCTAAGCAGTGAATTCCTTCCCTCTAACTGTGGGGATGGAATTGCAATCCAATCCAGGTCAATAGAAACCAATTCTAGGACTTTTGTTGCAGTTAGGAAAAAAGCTTACTTACTACTGGTATTGCCAAGCAAAGATGATGAGATGTAATCCCAGAGTACTAGGAATTAACACCTGCAGAGAATGAAGCCCACACAGAGGAAGGTTGTTCTGAGAGATGGAGAGATGGAGAGAGATTGAGGACATCATAAGAATCCCTAGACCATGCCCTACCTAAAACCAGATACACCTCAACTTCTCATATACATGCGCCAATAAAGTCCTTTTTTTTTTTTTTTTGGGTGAGGAAGATTGGCTCTGAGCTAACATCTGTGCCAGTCTTCCTCTATTTTGTACGTGGGTCACTGCCACAGCGTGGCTGCTAATGAGTGGTGTAGGTCTGCACCCAGGAACGGAACCCGATCCACTGAAGCGGAGGGCTGAACTTAACCACTAGGCCATGGGACTGGCTCCCATTAAAGTCCCTTTTCTAAAGAATAGGATTATTCAATTTGTGTTTTGTGAATTGCCTTCAAAACAATCCTTTCTAAAACCCAAAATTTCTAAGTGTCACCGTCTTCATCACTATTATGAAGACCCTTGGCTAAGGTATTGTGTATGAATGATGCATTCAACTAATACCCACACTATTAACATAGCGAATAATATGTGAATAGAAGGTGGGGATTTTAATAGGGGATGAGACTGGATAAGCATTTGGAGGTAGCCTTTGAAGGCCTCGATTGCCATGCTAAAGATGTTAGACTTTATTTTATACACGAAGGATCCCATTAAAGCTTTTTTGAAGAAGGGAGTGACATGATGCAACCTGTGTTCTTCTGCTTCAAATAAAAGCCTCTGGAGGTGGAAGGAGAGCTATTTTGAAGAACAAGAGGCTTGAAGTCCAGAGAGAAGTTATTCAGGTAATGGAGCACAGGAGCTGAGAAAAGATGAATCTGGTCTGTAGCACTTTAAAGGAAGAAACAATGGAAATACCGGTAAAAGTTGCAGAATTTCACAATTGGTTCGTCGTGTGAATAATCAAATACAATGTGTGGTTCTGAGGCAGAGTCTTTTTCAGAATTTCCTTTTCTTCTCTGTACTATATTATTTCCTTCATTGGTACTCTCTAAAACTTCAATTTATTTGTATTTAAGGAAACTATAGAGCCTAGTCTTATGTTTTTCACTGAATTACTTTTCAGGGCACTGTTGTTAAAGTAAGTTTAGATTTTGTATTATATCTATGCTTTAATTTCTAGTTATATTTATGAGTCATCTGAATTTTTATTTTATTTTATTGAATTATACTGTAATTTTCTTTTTGGCCTGACATTATTAGTAATTATTTTCTAGAAACTGTTGCTCAGTAAAAAACCACTGGAAATGAGGGGTCATTCAACACTACCATTTCAATATGTTCATGGATTTCCTGAGTCAGGAATTCAGAAGGACCACAGCAAGAATGGCTAGTCTATGCTTCGTGGTGTCTGCGGCCTCAGCTAGGAAGACTATGGCTGGGATGACTTGAATGTCTGGGGGGTTGTCATTATCTGGGGGCTTCCAGAGCATAGGCAGGGATGACTTGAACCTAGGCTGGGATGACTTGAAGGCTGGGCTTGGCTTGAATTGTCAACTTGAGCACTTACATGTAACCTCTCCAAATGGCTTGGGCTTCTTCACAATATGGCAGCTGGGTTCTGAGATGTAGTATCCAAAGAGAAGCATTTAGAGAATGCACATTCCAGGAGATTCAGGTGGAAGCTGTGTGGCTTTAATGGCCTAGTCTCAGAAATCACATAGCATCACTTCTACTTACTCTGTAGTCAAATCAGTCACAAGGCCACCCAGATTCAACTTGAGTGGACAGAGACCCTACCTCGATGTGAAGAGTGCCAAGGAATGTGCATCCATTTTTAAAAACTGACACAACGTTCATAGACATTCTTTGAGTACTTGCAAAGTTGTGCTTTCTGATTGTAGTAAGTAAAATCAGCATATGTCTATAACCTCTATTGTATAATTTATCGCATTGACACACTTTATATTTTCATTTGTCAGATCAATAATGATGAAATAAAAGTCAATTATTATAGTTATGATTTTGTAGATTATTTCATTTCAATCAATTCTTGCTTAACATATTTGTTACTTGTCTTCATTATTAAATATTCAGTTATAAACATTGCCTTTATCTTCACATTCATTCATTCAACGAATATTTACTTTATACCTACTGCGCGCCAAGCATTCTTTGAGAGCAGTGGTCTGCAAATTATGATGAATGGGCCTAATCTGGCATGCTGCCAGCTTCTCTATGGCTTCTGAACTAAGAATGGTTTTTATATTTTTAAGTGCTTGAAAAAGAAATCAAAAGAAGAATAATATTTGTGACACATGAAAATTATATAAAATTTAAAACTCAGGGTCCATAAATATTAATTAGAGTAAAGCCTCACTCATCTATTCATTTCTGTATCATCCATGACTATTTTTCCATCTCAATGGCAGATTGAGTAGTTGTAACAGAGACCATCTGGCCCACAAAGCCTAAAATATTTACTATTTGGCCCATTACAGAAAACATTCACTGACACTTCTAGGATATACGGTATTGATAAAACATATAGAAATCCTCATTTTCTGAAGCTTATATTTTGGTAAGGAAATTTGACAGTACATATACTATATATAAATAAAATAGTGCCGAGGAGGAAAAGAAGGCAACCTCAAGATAAGGAATCTGAAGACAGGGGACTGAAGTTTTGGCCAGCATGGCCAGAGTCAGTCTCATGGTAATTGTGTTTTCTATGAAGACCTGAAGGAGATACATTAGGAAAGAGCCCTTCTGGCAAATAGAACAGCCAGTGCAAAGGATTCCAATGTGGCTGTGAGTGAAAGGGAGGGTAGGTCACAGGAGATGAAATCATACAGGTGAAGTCAAGAAAAGATGAGCCAGTAGATTTAGGCTCCTGTAGGTCGTAGAAAACAACCATGCTTTTATTCATGAGGTCCAGGGTTTGAGGACAACGTGACCTCATCTGATGGATATTTTAACACGGTCACTCTGTGAACAAATATGTTCCCTTTGCATTGTGATCTGTTATTATCATCTCTTCTTATTTCTTTTTATTTGAGGTGGATTGATTTACATCTGCCTAGTCTTTATTTTTAGCTTTACTTTATCTTTTTGCTCTAAGTCTAAGTCTATCTCTTGTAAGCTGCATATTATTGATTTTTAAATAATTTTGAGGCATGCTATAGATTAATGGAAACTGTTTACAAGTATTGTAACAATTGCTGCACTCGGTATAACTTTTCATCACATAATTTTCCTTAAAAATAATTATTTTATTTGTGATTTCTTTTCTAATTTATGTTTACCCTATTAATAAAAAATAAATAAATAACTTTGGCAGGCAAGGATTTTTTTTCCTCTTAAAGTTTTAAGTACCCCTTACTTTTCCGTTCCCCTTCGTGAAAGATTACATTATTGTTACTAATTATTTACTGCTCTTCCCAGAGAGAGTGTTGTTCCATCCTACACTGATGTAAGATAAGCAACATGATGTTCACCAGTACTGCATGGAAGGCCTAAGAGCCATCTCATGGGTCCACCATTGATTTTCTCCCTGTCATGGGGCTGGACAGTCCACATCAGAGTTTCTCCTTTAGCTTGAAACCCAGAGTGAAGAACCAAACTTTGACCCACAATGCTGTGCAAAAAGAAAACCTTTATTGTATAAGCCACTGAGATGTTTGGGATGTTAATTATTATAGCATAACTAGTCTAAGCTGACTGATACAGAAATTAGTACTGGAATTAGGTTACACTATTGTGCTTGTTTCCCATAATCATAAAGCCAGTGTATCTACAACTTCCTTTTCTCCCATGGCACCCCTTCAATCACTACTTCCAAATTCTGGGTATGTTTGGCATTCATATTCTATTCCACTATTCAATTATTACCATTTAATTATGTTTTCCATTTCTACTCTTTCAAATGATGTTTATTTAACCAAGCTGTATTGTCTTTTTTCTAACTTGCTCTAGGATAGATTTTAAATTTTCTCAAAACTGTCTTTTTTATAAAAGTTTAAAAATAAAAGATATACATATATGTATTGAACAATGAGTTTATTTTTTATTTTTATGTAAAACTTAATTTTAGGGTAGTTTTAAAATTCTGTTAATAGTTCTTTCAGATTAACCAATGATTTTTCTGATTTCCTTCCTGGATTATCCTCCCCTGTCTACAACCCATTTATCGCTGCAATAAATACTCTAATAAACTTGAAGGCTGGTTTTCCTTGTATAAGGCAAGACACCCTATGTAAAAATTTCTTTCGTTTTTTATATAAGGGGGAGAAAACCAACCCCACAATCATTCCCTGTGTGGTAAGACTTCTTGTCTCATGTGGGTCTATAGATTTCTCAGCTTCTTCTTAGAAATTCCCCTACAAAACAATTCCACCACTTCCCTTTTCAAAATGGCTGATATGCCATAGATTCCTGGTTCTGGGCAGCTTTAAAAAAATGCTATTAGATGAGTCTTAATCCTCTTTTTCTGCTTGTACCTAAGAATCTTCTAAGGCTTCTATGCCGTGTGCCCCATCAGAAATCAGCTCAGCTGATGGTGGACCAGCTCTGAACCCAAAGAGTTCAGAGAAGGAGATCAGTGGAGGACTCAGTAAGTGGAGTCTGGAGGTGCAGGCAGGTGAGGAGTCAGTGCTGGAAATATTATGTGGCAGAGGAAGGAAAGACAATGGTGGGACAGAAGCAGCATTCTAATTCTTGAAGGGATGTGGTATTTGGGCCACCACTTTAACTTGAGTGCCAGACCTACTTAAAAGAAAACAGAATAAACACAGCAAAACAAAGAAAAGCAATTCCTTTGACTGGTAGACAGTGATGGGGCAAGAAGGTGAAGAATGTAATAAAATTACTGTAAATAAGGCACAATATAGATACATATTTGCAGATGAATAAGGAAAGAACTAAATTATACATAAGTATATTAGTTTCCTAGGGCTATTATAACAAAGTAAAACAAACTGTGTGCCTTAAAATGACAAAAATTTATCATCTCACACTTCTGGAGACTAGAAGTCCAAAATCAAGGTATCGGCAGAGTTGGTTTCTGGGGCTCTGAGGGAGATCTGTTCCATCCTCTGTCCTTGCTTCTGGTTGCTGGCAATCCTTGGCGTTCTGAGCTTGTAGATGACGCAGCGCTCCAGTCTCTGTCTCGGTCTTCATGTGGCATTCTCCTCTCTGGGTGCCTGTGTCCAAATGCCTGTGTCCGAATTTCCCTCTCCTTACAAGGATTCCACTTATTGGGTTAGGCGCACCCTAATCAATATGACCTCATCTTAACTTGGTTATATCTGCAAAGACCATAATTCCAAATAAAGTCACGTTCCAGTGGTTGGGACTTAAACATATGTTGGGGCTACCGAGGGTTGGGACTTGAACATATGATTTTGGGGGACACAATTCAAACTACAACACCAAAGCACAGGTGTTTAGCAAGACAGACTTTTTTCAAATTCTTTCAAGTCTCACGTGTAGAATCATGATGGACCCCAATATGTGGGGCCAAAAAGAACCCATACATGGGGCCCAGCTCTAAAAGTTAGGGAGGGAAGAGTGGAAAGGAAGACCAGACCAGCAAATGGTGAGAAAGCCCACAGAGAGTACCAGAAACTCTTGGAATGAAGAGAGTATTTTTAGAAGGATGGAAAAATGAAAATAACAAACGAACAAACTGTGGTTACTTCTGTGTTTCAGGGGTAGACTACATGGTTGTCCTCAATTCCCTACCGCTCCTTGCATCCACACCTTGCCATGGCTTTGTAAGCAAAGTATAGTTCCCAGCCCCTTGGCTTAGGGCTGTCCCATGTGTCTTGCTTCAGCCAATGGAATGGGGATGAAGTGACACGTCAATTCCAAATCACATGAGGCCTTGAGTGTTTCTGATTCCCCCTTGAGCCTCTGTCATTGCCATGAAAAGAAGAAGTCTGCTGGTACAAGGAGAATGAAAACACATCAAGCAGAGCTGCATCAGCTTCTGCACAGACCTGTAGTGAAAGGCAGAGCCACCCTGATCCCATAGCCTGAAGCAGAGTTGTCCACCAGCTGAAGGTTCTCCATGAGTATCTGAGAGAATAAAAAACTATTGTTTTAAGACACTGAGTTTTGGGGTGGTTTTATATAGCATTATCACGGCAACACTCAAGTGATACAACAGCCATGGCATGGAACCTCAGAAGTATTTTTTTCAGTTTCTGGAATGCTTGCATTTTTTTTTAAGAACTAGTACAAATAAGACATTCTCATAATTATACAAGGATGCACTGATGTGGTGACTCAAAGGTTAATACTTCACATGGCTGCAGTAGAATGTCAATATCAATATATGAAATTCTGGGAAAGAAGGAAAATTAGTAGTGCATGTCCATTTGAACACAGTGCTGAAAATTAAAACTGAAGAAAAAAGGCTGAGGTTTTTCTTAGGTACCTGCCAGTCATCGTGGGCTGCTATGATGACATACCATAGACTGGGGGGCTTAAACAACAGAAATTTATTTCTCACAGGTCTGGAGGCTGGAAAGTCCAAGATCAAGGTTTAGACAGGTTTTGGCTTCTAGTGAGAACTCTCTTTCTGGCTTGCAGATGGCTACCTTCCTGCTGTGTCCTCACATGGCAGAGAGACACATTTGTAATGTCTCTTCCACTTTTATAAGGACAACAGTTTTATGGGATCAAGACTCCACTCTTATGACCCTATTTAGCTTTAAGTATCTCCTTAAAGGCCCTATCTCCAATACAGTCACAGAGGGGATTAGAGCTCCAACACATGAATTTGAGGGGACACAATTCAGTTCATAGCAATACATTGATTAGGGCGCAGGGTTCTGAACTCTTCTCAAGTAATAGAATGTAGAAGAGAAATAACTGATAGTAATAATAATGGTTCCTTGCATTGACATGATATTTTATATTTTTCACTATTTTATTTCCATAATAATGTTTATACTTTAGTGGCAAATAGTTACTACCTTTATTGTATAAATGAAGAAGCTTACATAAATATTTTATGCATGAGGAAAATAAGTGATTTGCTGGAAGTATAAGAATTATGATGACTCAAGGGCAGGAACCTAGAGAGCCCGAGGACTCATTCCCAATGTTTTTTTATAAGGGTAATCTTTAAGATCAAAGAAAAAAAGTTGGGACATAAAAATGATGTAAACCATTCCCACCTTGGCCATTAGATTTGAGAAGTCCCTCATTTTCCAGATCACCTACAAAATCCATCATTTTAGAGATAAGGATATTGAAGTACAAAAAGTTCTGTTGGCTTGTTCTCTGTCACATGTATATGGAATTTGGCTCCATCTTCCCCAACACAGAGCCTCCAGCTCAGACATCTTGAGCAGACATAAAGGTAGTAATAGCTGTTGTTAAACTATCAATTTTCACTTGTAAATTAGACATGATGAAAGAGCATCAACTGAAGATTAGTAACGAGTTCACATTTTAATGGAGACTGGCAGGTTAACAAATAACTGAAATAAAATATAAAGAAGTACTGTAGGCATATAGAAGTGAGAATAACAAAAGTTATGACTAATTAAAATCTTCTTATAGCCACAATTCTCCTGAAATTAGAAAGTTATTGATTAAAATGTATTAAATGTGTATTGTCCATTAATTTCTTTTTACATTGGAAACATCTGAGAAAAACTAAAGTATGAAAAAATGGAGAAAAAATCTGGAAGAAACTAATTTCAAGAATAAAAGAATTTTTCACATGGATTGCCCTATCCTAATTTATAATCTTAGACAAATTAATTATTTTTATACCTATAAATCTACATAGTTCTCATTTATGCACAATACTTAGGAAGTTATTGCATAATGTTCTCCTGTAAAGGCGGAAATGACACAAGAGACATAAGATCCAAGAAAGAAGGATCATGATACGCAAGAGTAGTGAATGGAAGCCCCAGAAGGAAAAAAAGACAAGTCCTAGGGTGACAGGCTGAGAGAAAACATATCTGGATTAGAGCAAGAAGGCAATAGTTCTAGGAGAAAAGTCTCCATGGGGAAAAGTAAGTAATTGTTAGATGATGTATTATGTTATGCCACTTGGAGTAAAGAAAACTTCTGAGAGGTGTATGGTAGATCTGATGAAATATTTGAAAAAGTAATGAGGATAGATACGTAGATAACTAGGTCTGGTAGAATAATGGCAATTATTAATTCCAGGGGAAAAAAAAAGTTGTAAAAGGAAGGACACGTAATTATAATACAATAATTGGCTTATTGAATAACATTTACTTAGGTTTAATGAAATAAGCAGATGTGACTGATTAATTTAAATGTTAGGTAACTATAATAGGAATATGGGGGGAATGATTTTAAAGTACTTTATTAGTAATCTACTGCTGCATAACAAATGACCCCAAAACTTTGTGGCTTAAAGTAATAAACATTTATTCTCCTCACATTTCCTGTGGATCAATAATTTGGAAGCAGCTTGGCTGGATGGTTCTGGCTCAGGGTCTGTCATGAAGTTATGGTCCAGATGTTGGCTGGGGCTGCAGTCATCTGAAGACTTGGCTGGGGCAGGAGGAAATGCTTCCAAGCTCACTCACGTGGCGGCTGGCAGGAAGCCTCAGTTCCTCAATGGGTGTTGGATGGGTGCCTCAGATCCTCACCATTTGAGCCTCTCCTCACAACATAGCAGTTAGCTTCTCTTAGTGCAAGTGATAAGAGAGAGATGGAGACAGGGAGAGAGGAGAGACCATGATGGAAGCTTCAGTGCTTTTTTATGATCTGATCTCCCAAGTCACTGTCACATCTGCTTTGTTCTACTTGTCACAAGCGAGTTATAAATTCCAGCCCACACTCGAGAGGAGGAGGATTAAGCCAAGCAAAGAGTATCAGAGAATCTGCGGACATATTTTTAAATCCATATAAGAATTTTTAGCAATTATAGAGTGTCAAAAGATAAACTCTAAATGTGATTAATCAAAAAAGTAGCATAAGCATTTTAT
Source organism: Diceros bicornis minor (assembly GCF_020826845.1). Lineage (NCBI taxonomy): Eukaryota > Metazoa > Chordata > Mammalia > Perissodactyla > Rhinocerotidae > Diceros > Diceros bicornis. The sequence goes on from NC_080758.1 coordinate 39,494,009, forward strand.
TTGTATGAAAGTAAGTACTGTTAAAAAAACAGCTAAAAGAAGTAAAAGTGGTTGTCTCTGGGGAGGAGAATTGAGGAGGAAAGGAGGAAAGAGGTAGGGGACTATTTTTTTGTGTTATTTTTTTACAACCCATTCATAACTATCTTATTTAAATTTTTTAATTAAATGCAAAGAAATAGAAAATGGAAAATAGAAAAACCTTCTCACCATTTGTTTCAGCATTGTTTAATGCCATGTCTATTTACCCTCTAAAGCTTCTCCATATAGAACACTTCTTCAGTAGAACACTATTATTCCTTGTTCCATGCTTCGAGACTCACAGACCTAAAGGAAAAAAATGTTAATGAGATTCTTCTTCCCAACTTATCTTTCCTGAAGGGAAGGGAAGGGAATGAAAAGAAAGGAAAAGTAAGAGAAGAGGAAGAGAAGAGAGGGGAGAAGGAAAAGGGAGGGGGAGGGAAGGAAAAAGGAAAGAACTTATATTCTCCTTCCAAGTCACCATTTCCGAGAGCCCTTTCATATCCTGTGAAGTAAGGGAACATTAATTAAATTTAAAAAGAATCTTTATAAATCAGTTATCAAGAGCTTGATTAATATTTGTTGAATGAATTAATGAATTTCCAAAGACCTTAACATATAAATGCTGTCAGTTCTCCAATATTATTGATTTTCCCACAAGGATAGTAGATGAAAGCCATTCCTATTTTCCAAGGGAAAATCTTATATGTAAGCTTTCTTGTTTTTGTTTCTATTTTGTCTATGTTTTTATCTTTGTCTCCTTGGCACCAAAATTGCTTCAGATGTATAATTTTGAAAACGTCTCTATCCAATGCTAGGCTGTACTCTAGAACAGGCCGCCATCGCTCTTGTTCTAAGGTGGATCCAGGTGGGCTTGTCTCTCCCAGCCTTGTGTCCTTGTTCTATTTAACACTCACCCTTCTCTCAGATGCCTCTGGTGATCCAGAGAACCCGCCTGGAAACATGTTTTCCTGTTTCTCTCCCCTAAGTGGCTGTACAGTGTATCAGTGAGTTTGTACATTCAGCACTGAGTGACAGAAATGACCTACAGTGAGTTAAACAAGTAAGGAGTTTTATTTTTCTTCTGTAAAAAGTGGTCAGGAAATAGGCTGTATTTTTCTTCATTCTCCTTTCTCTTCAGCCATCTTAGGATGTGGCTTGCAAGCTCATCATTGTTGCCTCAAGCTTTCAGAATAGCTGCTCCACCTCTGGCTTTGCTCCTGCATTCCTGCCGGGAAGAAGTGGAAGATTCAAGGCAAAATACGTAAGCCAGCCCAGTCTCTCTGCCATTAAGGAGCTTCTCAGAAGTTTCACTTATCTGTCTTGACCAGAGTTATGTTATCTGACTAGCCTTCAACATGAGGAAGGCTGGGAATTTTTTTTTCGTTGTTGCTGTCTGTTTGTTTTTAACCAGGACACATTGATGCTATGGTAAATTGCCTGCAAAAATGACAGCAATTATCTCCCTCTTTTTTTCCACCTCCCTTACAATGTGACTTTGAACCTCCTCCCCCTAAGAGGTGGAGTCTATTTCCCCACTCTTTAAGTCTGGGCTTGCCGTATAGCTTGTTTTGGCCCATAGAATGAAGTGGAGGTGACGTTGTGCCAGTTTCTAGGCTACGCCTTAAAGGACTGTATGTGCTTTGTCTTGCTCTCTCAGAACTGTGTTGATCCACTATGGGAACAAGCCGGGGCTATCCTGCTGGATGGTGAGGGACGCATGGCTCAATCAGCTCTGTGACCCCAGCTGATAGCTAGCCAATCCTCGGAAACAGAGTTGCTTAGCTGACCAGCAGATGATCTCAGACATGTGAATGAGACCCACAGAGACCAAAAGAACTACTAGCAGAACCAAGCCCATATTGCTGACTCATAGAACTATGAATAGTGGTTGTTTTAAGCCACTAAGTTTTGGGATGGATTATAACACATCAAAAGCTAACTGATACAGTTGCCCTAAATAAAATTAGGGCTAGGCAGGTAAAAATAGTAAGAGAGAAGGTAAGAAAGGATATTAGCTAGGCAGCTAGCTGTGTCTGTCATAGGGTGCACCTATATTTCCCAACTCTATGGTATTCTGGGCCCACAAATGAACTGATGTCTCTTTGAACTGACTATTTTTTTCAAAAGTTCAATGAGTAGGATAATTATTATTTTAAAATAAAGCTGAGAGATTCAGGATGTATATCAAGTGGGCATGTACTACAGTTAGTGGAGAGCAAATGAGCATGCGAGACCCTGTGCCTCCCTTAGTTTCTTATTCAGAGGAACACCACCAGCCACCATGGTGGTTTGGGCCATCATCAATTTTAGGTGTTTTCATTTTTAGTAATATATTGTTTAATTCTTGCTCCAGTGGCACTGATGGTTACAAGGGAGGACAAAGAAATGCTGATTTAGAAAACAAGAGACACAGGGCCGGCCCCGTGGCTTAGTGGTTAAATGTGCGTGCTCTGCTACTGGCGGCCCGGGGTTCGGATCCCGGGCGCGCACCGACGCACCGCTTCTCCGGCCATGCTGAGGCCGCGTCCCACATACAGCAACTAGAAGGATGTGCAACTATGACATATAACTATCTACTGGGGCTTTGGGGGAAAAAAAGGAGGAGGATTGGCAATAGATGTTAGCTCAGAGCCGGTCTTCCTCAGCAAAAAGAGGAGGATTAGCATGGATGTTAGCTCAGAGCTGGTCTTTCTCACACACACACACACAAAATAAATAATAATAATAATAAAAAAAATAATAATAAATAATAAACAAGAGACACATAAAAATCCCATTAAGATCATCTTCACCAGATCTGTGGGCTATAATCATATTATTTGTTTCTCATACAGCGTGGACACTGTCCATGGCACTTTAGGAGCCAATGCTATAAAGGAAAAATATAGCAATGATTATTGTATCCAAGTTGGCATATTATTTATTGAAATAAGAACTAACCATACTTACACAGTGTAATTTGGAAAGAAATACTTATAAATATGAGTCATAAACCTTCCCTTGCATTTACTCATTTTGAAACACAACAGGAAAATTGTAAAAATAAACCATTTTATTTTTTATGCAAAATGCAAGAATCCCAAATATCAGGTCATAAAAGTTAGTATTTTGTGGTATCTACATTGAATGCTGTGATATGAAATTATATTTCAAACTACAGTTTTATATATATTCATTACCAAAGCTAATCATGATATAATTTTTATAATTAACTTAAAGTAAGTTAATGTGTGACTTAGTAAATGAGGAAATTTAAAAGCAATACTTTATGTATGATATATAACCATTAAATGCTTCAAATGTAATATATATGTAAATGTGAATATATGTGTACATGTCTATATACACATATATATACATAGGTTAAGTAACTATGAGATCTATTTATCTCATAGTTAATTTGTATTTTACTTAATGTTGCTTCTTTAACACAAATGCATGAGGGTAAATAATGGCTCCGTGGGTGACAGAGGGTATTACCAATGGGGCAGCAGAGATGTAACCAATGAAAGGAATCCTGCCATGGAGAGGTGTTGCTTCAGGGGTGCTGGGCATCTTCTCAGACTTTGCACTGCTTATCTCATTCATAGCTTGGTTCTGCATCAACCCTTCCCGTTGCCAGAGAGTGAGGCATTTGCCCAGTGAACTACTGTGGCATCAGGATCCAAACTGGCTGCCCCCTCACACGTTTCAGTGTCCTCAGTCTTGGAATCCCACTTGTTCTCCGTGTTTCACAGCAACGTGTTTCCTCTTTGTTTCCAAAATGACCTCTCCATAGCAAATCCTTTTCATATTGTAGACTCTTTGAGAGTTGAGGGTAAAATGTATTTGTCAGGCATGATTCTTATTAGGGACCAATCCAATGGAGAAGTACTGAAATTTTCAGAGGTTAAACAGGACAAAAAGAAGTGGAGGCCAGCGCTGGGCTGGTGGCGTAGTGATTAAGTTCGCAGGCTCTGCTTTGGAACCCCCCCCCCGGGGTTCGCGGGTCTCAGATCCATGGACCTACACACAGCTCATCAAGTCGTGCTGTGGCGGTGTCCCACAGACAAAATAGAGGAAGATTGGCACATATGTTAGCTCAGGGACAATCTTCCTCAAGCAAAAAGAGGAAGATTGGCAACAGATGTTAGCTCAGGACCGATCCTCTTCACCAAAAAAAAAAAAAAAAAGAACAAATGGAGGCCATCTGCTCAATCTTGACCAGAGGGGTGATGGAAGTCTGGAGTTCCAATCTACTTGATGTTCTCAGCCAAAGGGCCATTTAAAATTAATTAACATAAAACGATGCTGCTCTGTACAAATGCAGAAGAGCCTGCAAATAAGGAGCTCCTCATGCTTCAGAACTAAGGGCTGACCTAATTCGTGATGGCTCTGCTCTGTGAACATCCTCATCTGTAGCAGGCCTGGTTTCCTTTCTTAGTACCAGGCACTAGGGCAGAGAGGAGCTATGTGGCTTCCCCAGCTTCCCAAGAAGTTGTAAAGACTAATTAATGAAGGGCCAACACTGGAACCTATTTTCAACTCACTTGACATAACTGTGTTTTCTAGATGCACAGCTCAGATTTTCCAAACAACAATAAATGTACATTCTTTAGATCCTTACTCTGGTCTATTGAACTGCCAGGAGTGAGTGTAGGTAAGACTCTTCTTAGGGAGGCCAGACTTTAACATATCAAAACAGCATTGTACAGTGCTTTTGTTTTTGTACAGTTCTTGTTTCTGAATTGGATTTTATATCTGTTGAGGGCCTAGGCTGCTTTTTATTTTTCATTCTGATCCCACATGTATATTGGGAGTATACATATTTATCTATATCAGGAGCATAAACCATTTCCTGGTGGGAGTATTAAAGGATTAAAATGATATCTTCATAACTAGAGGAAAGAGCTTCTGATACTTGTGCATTAGAGGCGTCTGGTAAGAATTCCAGGAGAACTCAGAGTATTGGTACCAAATTCTGGAAAGTGTATGGCTGAGAGTATTTTAGGTGAAATCACAATAGAAGCAGACACTTAGGGGTAGGGTGAAGATTAGTATGTGAGAAAAGATGGAGGAGATGAGAAGGAGCAGCAGGAAGGATGGCAAATTTTATAACACAAAGCCTAGATGAGGTGAGACAGCAGCATTGCAGTGGCTGTATCTGGGACACTGTATGATGTGATTTCTGCAGAGCCCTTAGCACAGGGCCTAATGCACAGCAAGCACCTGGGAAACAATTATTTGAGGTCTTCTATGAGTCAAGCACTCTGCTCCGTGCTTTTTATGAAACTCATTCAATTTTCAGAACAACTTCACAAGAGAGATGCTATTATCACCACATTACAGATGAAGCAACTGAAAACTGAGAGGATAAGTTATTTGCCCAAGGTCACGTAACCACTAACCATAAATCCATCATTTAACTGCTAGACTGTTCTGCCTCTTCGTTAGCTATTATAATTAGTTAATGCTAATTGGCTGTTGTTATTAGCTATTATTATTATTTGGTAATAATAATACTCCATACTACCAATACTCCATATTACTGCTCTGTACCACCTGCAAATGCTCACTATTATTTTTAATAGTAAAGTATTAGTATGATTCCACAGTTTTTAAGGGTCTAAGCCCTGAATTCAGGCTGCCAAGGTTCAGATATTCTTTTTTTTTTAATTTTCTAACTGTGAGTTTAAACCAATTACTAAACGTTTCTCGACTGGTAATCTCATCTCGAAAATGAGTATCAAATTTGAGTTGTGATCACTAGGGCGTACCACAGACATCTTTTTTTATTCCTGCCTTTTGGGCACATGATAGGATTATACTTCCCCACCCCATCTCAAGGTAGGTTGTGGCCATGTGACTTGCATTTGGCCAATGAAATGTGAGCGAAAGTGATTAGTATAACTTCCTGGCAGACGTTTTAAGAGCTAGTGAACAACTTGTCAAGTCCCTTGTCCTTGCACTGGCAGTGACAAAGGAGGGTTGTCACCTAAGTCCCTGAGTGACCATATTGAGCAGACTCCTCAGACAACCCATGATGGGCATGTAGCATGAGTGACAAGTAAATCTTAGTTGGTTTAAGCACTTGAGATTGTGAAATTACTTGTTTTTACAGCATGATCTAGCCTATCCTGATCTAGCTGTAGAATGACCCAGTCAGTCAGGATTGATTAAGTTATGTCACAGTAACATACAGCCCCATGATGACATCATGTAGCTTATGCTACCTGTACATCAGGGGTTGACTGGGCACTCTTCTCTATGTCATCCTCATTCAAGGACCCAGGCTGACAGAGTAGCTGCCGTCTTGAAACATCTTGGTTGTCATGGCAGAGGGGAAAGAGAGCACAGCAAACCATGCATTGGCTCATAAAGCCTTCCTGCTAATAATGCATGGCACTTTTGCTCACATCTTGAGGGCCCCACCTAACTGCAAGAGTGCAGGGAATAGTAACCCGACCTCTACTTAAGAGAACTATAAGTAATATAGCTCTAATTAATTAATGTATAGTAAGCACTTATATATTACTTACAAATCTTATATCTTTTCCCCATATCTACATCATCTAACACGCATATTACCTTTAATGTTACCAATACAGTCATACACCACATGGCAACTTTTCGGTCAATAATGGACTGTATATATAACAGTGGTCCTGTAAGATTAGTACCATATAGCCTAGGTGGGTAGTACACCATACCATCTAGGTTTGTGTAAGTACACTCTATGATGTCTACACAATGATGAAATTGCCTAACGATGCATTTCTCAGAACACATCCCCATCATTAAATGACTCATGACTGTATTAAATTTTGTGTAAATATCCTGGGTACAGAAAGTGATTTGTAAGCAATGGACATCTTAGTTCTGGAAGGAATCTTAGTTTCAAATATTTGGTCAAATGTCTCCATGTGGAATTTTCTTTGGCATCTGAACAGCTTCTTTTAACATGTATAGAAAGTATTCCTTTGGAAAGAAGAAGAGACTGCGGCCTCTATCTTCGGGAATACTTAGTTATCAGGGCCCTTTTGGAAAATATTAAACGTTGGGCCCCCTTTACTTTAGGTTCAAGGGCATTTAAAGTGACATTGACACAACTTCTCTTTCTCCAATTTTCATTTTCCTTCATTCTAGTTTATCTAAGAAATGCTCATTATGGTTATGTTGTAATGCAAGTTATGATCAATTGTGTATTGCCTACCATGTATACCTCATTACCACTCTGCAAAGGAATGACGGTACAAATTATTAAATTTGCAAGATTGACTTAACTGAAGTTTGGCTTGATTTTAAATCTAAACCTTATTTCTGTATGCTCAAACTCATTGGTTATACATGTCACATTGACTACTAATTTGATTTTTAAAAAAACAGAAGAAGAAAAATAGAGGGAATACTCCCCCTGATACCATCTCCATGATTTTTCTCATTTTGGTGATAAATCCTTCCAGTGTTTGAATGAGTTCCCATACGTAACCATCCATCTGGAACTTGCAATAATGTGACTGCAATGCCTACACACAAAACTCTAAACCAGCTGAAGGCCAACCAGCTTGCCTGCATAGAAAATTGAATTCTGCTCCCTAGAAAACAGCAGGGACAAGCAGAATGTGAGGGTCAATGAAGATTAATGGCATATTGCTTGATACAAATTAAAACAGATAGAGGAAAGGTAGTCTCTTGGGGTTAATCAGGGGCTGATCAGGGTCCAGACTTTTGGTCTAAAATCCAATTCTAGTACTTTTGCTATGAGATGCTGATGCTGCTTATGCAGCCCCTGCTGGTGAGAAGTGAAAGAGGCAGATGTATGATGGAGTTTTATGGCTTTGGGGTTGACAAAAGGGAACAGAATCTGTCACACCAGTGTTTGTCAAGGTCTCATATGTTTATCAGTCTTTGATGATAGGAAAACCTGTGCATGTCTCCAAAAAATCTTGTGGCCGGAGTTCACAAATGGTCTCATGTGTCTTGTCAGTGAAGGTGTTTCCTCTTGACTTTGCTGCTGGGAAGCTCAGAATTGAATCTGTGACACAGTTTAAACATTTTTGCAGAACTGAAAACATTTTGGGGTACTGTTCAGCCTTTGCTTTGCTTTATCTACCCTCATACACTGTCTGTTTTTTTTTTTTTTTTTTTTTGCTGAGGAAGATTGGCCCTGAGCTGACATCTGTTGCCAATATTCCTCTTTCTGGTGAGGAAGATTTGTGCTGAGCTAACATCTGTGCGAATTTTCCTCTATTTTGTATGTGGGTTGCTGCCACAGCATGGCCGCCAATGAATGGTGCAGGTCTGCGCCTGGAAACCGAACCCAGGCTGCCGAAGCAGAGCGCGCCAAACTTAACTGCTAGGTCTTGGAGCTGGCCCCTCATACACTGTCTTTTGTTAATTATTTTAAGACTTCTTATGGAACCATGCAAGGAATGAATGAATGAATAAATCAATTCACTGACATTCTTATGGCTAAATACCAATCTTTAAAGTTACAGTGATGAGACAAAGACTTATCAGAAGCCAAAACACTTCACAAGCTGGAGAATAAATAAAGCTATAGCTATTGAGGAGGTTGTCGAAATGGAATCTAGTAGGATTGACTAGTGGTCAATCTCAGGGCTATTTTGAGCCAGAAATGCATTAGGTTCTCAAGAAAATAGTAGGAAGTATTGTCAAGCCCTAGGGAAAAAAGAAAACTAATCGATTTAGGAAAATAAAAACAGATTGGGGGCCGGCCCCGTGGCCAAGTGGTTAAAGTTCTGTGTGCTCTGCTTCGGCGGCCTGGGTTCGCGGGTTTGGATCCCAGGCATGGAACTACTCCACTCACCAGCCTCTACAAAAAATAGAGGAAGATTGGCACAGATGTTAGCTCAGAGTGAATCTTCCTCAAGCAAAAAAAGAGGAGGATTGGCAATGGATGTTAGCTCAGGGCGAAATCTTTCCTAGCAAAAACAAACAAACAAACGAACAAACCAGATTGGAATATAAGTGAGAAGATTTCTTGAGCATCACATCTGAAAGTGGAAGCATATGCTTCATTGTGAGGAGAAATAGAGAGTGTTATTGATATTAATGAACTTGCATGTCTTGGGTAGCCCCCAATTGCGGGGGTCCGGCTGTAGCATGACTAACTTGCTCAGTGAATTCATTGGGGAAGACAGAGGTCGTATTTTGGGTTGTAGGGTCTATGACTCATCCTGTGCAAACTACACTTCGGTGAAGTGGGAAAAGCAGGTTATTATTTGTAGCAGCTATGGCAGTGGAGTTAAGCTCTTTGGGCTGGTGTTCCATCTTCCTGTTAATCTACTGGTGGTGGATGGTGAATCCATAGAGGGATCCAAACGCACTTTGGAGAGTGCTCCTTAGAGATGGGAAATAGCTCGAGCTTCTGACTGGGCACTAGTAGTTGGGTTGTTTGTAGACAAGGAAAATAGTTTTAATGGACTAAGTAGCCGTGACTGGAACAAAATGAGTGTGTGTGTGTGTGTGTGTGTGTGTGTTAGTGGAGCTCCAAACTAAGGTGGAGTTGTGATTATGGAAGGTAGGCAGGGCTGTGACAGAATCTCTGTGAGGATATCCATGCATGTTTGGGGTTTGTTAGATGACACAGTGACTTTTGGTCCAACAACTTACTAAAGCACTTTACATATATTAGCTCACTTAATTATTTTTAAGCTTTGTGTTGTAGATGCCATTATTATACCCATTTTACAGAATAGGAAATTAAAACATTAAACACTTAGATAACTTTCCCACAATCATTCAACTTCTAAGTCCAGTAACTGAGATTCAAACCCAGGCAATGAGACTTTAGACTTAGCTACCTCACCACATCAGCTTTGCTGTTCTGAATCCCTGCTTAGAATGCCATTGGTGCCCCCATGCAGCTGCTATCAGGATATACTTGGGAGTGGCAGTTAGGAAGACTCCCCAGAAGCAGCCACAGGCTGTGCTCATATCAGCCCTTCTCCTCTCCACCATCACCTGATACCTAGGCTCTATTTTTGAGCTTGGCTCATAAAAAACAGAATGAATTCCCTTTTCTGAAAAACAGATTCATTGGTGGAGACTTACTGCCTTCACCTTCCAGCTAACTGGTCTATGAGGAACAAGTTCCCCCACTTGTACATCTCAAGGAGCAGAGATTGGGTATCGATCTTTTCTCTTATTTAAGTTGACCCATTTCCTCTGCAGTGACCATCTTGGCAACAAGTGCGGCATCTTTTGCCAAACTTCTAAAATATGGTTAATTTCTTTCTTCCTGTTTCCAGGAAAATGGGTCCTGTACTGACCCTAGAAAGGTACAATGCAGGGAAGAGCTCAAGTGATCCTCCGCAGGACAAAGTAAGACTGTCTCTCTCAGTTAAAACAAAATTCAACACAAAGCTGTACCCACTTCACAGTTAAACTCTCAGGATCCTATTGGACTCATTAGAGCCCCTAAGTACTGACACCACCACCAATTACCTCATGACTCTTAGAGCCTTGCTTTTGTCACAGATCATGACCAGACAAGTGCCTCCTCAGCAGGTAACATCCTTCTGTAATAACTGGCTATAAAGACCATTAATGGTGACACTCCTCTTGCCTGTGATCTGCAATATGCTCCAATGACCATTGGCAAGATATCCGAAGGTAATCGACTACCAGGCGGGAATATTGAGCGCTTCAGCTCTGCTGTTTGAAAAGGGTAGAGGATAGGAAATGTTCACTTCACCCAGTAAGTTACCTTTACTCTAAAGTAAACAGTTGAGGTGCAGGTGTGGAAAGAAAGTAAAAAAGAAGAAAATAGGGTGGCAGTGCCCCGAATTTCTTCCTTGATTCTTTCTCTCTCTCTCTTTTAAACCACTCTAGACCTGTCTCTTTCCCTATGTTTACTTTAAATTGTCTTTATCTTCTCCAGGTTTCAAGATAGCAATTGACAAGTATAACAAAAATTTAAGGGATGTCAGTTACCTAGGAATTCTAATAGCAATTAAAATGTTATCAGGAAAAGTTTAAATTCTAATTAAAGAAAAAGGAAAACAATATCATTAAAAAATCTTCAGTGACATTTTAATGCTGGAAAGAAAACTCTTCCCGGATTTCACAGGTAATGCTTCGTGCATGGAGAGACCTTTAAAATAAATGTCACATTGGACAGGGAGTGCCTGCCTCCTTGGAGCAGACCAGGCAGCTTTTCAGAGGCTCCAGGCCACAGCACTGGGCTCTCAGAAGAACGAGGATTTACACATGGTCCACGCCTGGAGAACTGAATCAGTCAGGGTTCAGCCAGGAAAACAGCTACTAAGAGTAATACGAAATGACGGCTTTATTATGGGAATTAGACCTTATGCAAATATGGCAGGAACTGGGGAAATGCAGATCTGGAGGAGGAACCAGAGAACCAGAGAATCAACTGGTAACTAGTCTGACTGCAGCTCTGGTGTGGATGACATCAGAAACTGTAGGAATGTTCTGTAGCAACATTCAGGACATCAGAGTGGGATCCCAAACAGAGGAGCCCAAGGAGGGACCATGGGAAGCTATTGCTTCTCTGTAGATCTCACCTCCGTGGGTCTACAGCCAAGTACCTGGTGGGTCTGGGGCTGCAGTGAGGAAGAGGAGCAGGACAAGGGGCCGAGGAGATGGGACAAGCAAGGCCTGCCAGGTGCCTCTGCTCTGTCCACTGCTGCATCTCACCACCATGACCTTTGGAGAGTGATGGCTTCTGTTTCGCTTCCTCCTTCTGCCTCGTGCAAGTGCTTCCTTTGGCTTAATCTAACGGGATCAAACAGTGAAGCGTTCTCGGAAACATGGTTCCTAGTGTTAGCCAAGCTGAGATAACACACTTAAGCACTCTGACTATACAATAGCTCATTTGCCTCAAGCTATCTGGCTATTTATCATTTCAATAATCACTTACTGAGTACTCATGACTATTCTAAGCATTAACATATCAAAAAAAGCATGTTTTTGACCTTTAAGGAGCTCATAGAATACTTAGCAGAGAAAGAGAGGTATGTAAATAAAAACAAAAATTCAATGAGTTCAATGTGTTAAATGCAGTATTTCAGATATGAACAAAATTATTTAGGAATACCGAGGGAGAGACTCGTTCTAAGGGAGTCAAGGAAGTCTTTCATAGGGTATAAAATTGTGGCTAATAAAACCCAGCAATTCAGCTCCTAGGCATCTGCCCAAGAGGAATTAAAACATGTCCAAGCAAAGACATATATACCTAACAGCATCAAAAATAATAATACCTGATGATTAGTGATGTTGAATATCTTTTCATGTGCCTATTGGCCATCTGTATATCTTCTTTAGAGAAGTGTCTGTTCATTTCCTCTGCCCATTTTTTGATTGGGTTGTTTGTTTTTTGTTGTTCAGTTGTGTGAGTTCTTTATATATTATGGAGATTAACCCCTTGTCAGATATATGCTTTGCAAATATTTTCTCCCAGCTGGTGGGTTGTCTGTTCATCTTGATTCTGGTTTTGTTTGTCTTGTAGAAGCTCTTTAATCTGATAAAGTCCCACTTGCTTATTTTTTCTTTAGTTTCCCTAGTCTGGGTAGGCATGTCATCCGAAAAGATTCCTTTATGATCAATGTCAAATAGTGTGTTGCCTATATTTTCTTCTATGAGTTTTATAGTTTCGGGTCTCACCTTCAGGTCTTTGATCCATTTTGAGTTAATTTTTGTGAATGGTAATAGCAGATGGTACACTTTCATTCTTTTGCATGTGCTATAATCACCAAGACAAAAAACAACAAATGTTGGGGAGGATGTGGAGAAACAGGAACCCTCATACACAGCTGGTGGAAATGCAAACTGGTGCAGCCTCTATGGAAAACGGTATGGAGATTCCTCAAAGAATTAAAAATTTGTACCCTATGATCCAGCTATCCCATTACTGGGAATCTATCCAACGAACCTGAAATCAACAATCCAAAGAGGCTTATACACCCTTATGCTCATTGCAGCAGTATTCACTATAGCCAAGAAGTGGAAGCAACCTAAGTGTCCCTTGACTGATGATTGGATCAAGAAGATGTGGTATATATATATATAATGGAATACTACTCAGCCGTAAAAAAAGACAAAATCGTCCCATTTGCAACAACATGGATAGGCCTGGAGGGTATTATGTTAAGCGAAATAAGCCAGAAAGAGAAAGACAAACACTGTATGATCTCACTCATATGTGGAATATAAACCATCACATGGACAGAGAAAACTGTATTGTGGTTACCAGGGGCAATGGGGGTAGGGGGTGGGCACAAGGGGTGAAGGGAGACATATATGTGGTAATGGACAAACAAAAATGTACAACCCAAAATTTCACAATGTTATAAAGTATTAAAACATCAATAAAAAAAAATAATACCAAGCTGAAAACAATTCACTGACCATCGAGTGGTGAATGAATAAACACAATTTAGTATACTCATACAATGCAATACTATGCAGCAATTTAAAAGAACAAACTACTGATACATGTAACAACACGGGTGAACCTCAAAAACATGATACTAAGTGATAAATGCTAGAAATACTGAAAGCAGATTTGTACTTGCCTGAGGCTGGGGCTGGGAGCACGGATTGATTGTATAGAGGAATGAGGGAATGTAGGAGTTGATAGACGTATTCTACATAATTGTATAAATTTACTAAAAACCATCGAACTGTATACATTTACTAAAAACCATTGAACTAGACTTACAATGAGTGAATTTTGTGATATGCAAGTTAAACCTCAATAAAGCTGTTAAAAAATGTTAGTTTTCTCACTTAGTAGGTCATGGCAGTAACCCTGAGGTGATAAATACATCCCAAATGCACTTATGTGTGTGAATTCTTTCAAAATCTGGCTTCATTAGTTGGAGACCCACCGTGTTACTTAGGCTAATGTTAGTGGCTGTAACAGATAAATTCCGATATCTCAATGATTTAAAATAATAGAAATTTATTTCTGGTTGTTCGAAATCCATAACGGATGCTCCCCATTGGCAGGCAGCTCTCCTTCAGATACTTTTTCAGGGACCCAGGCCCCTCCCATCTTGTGATTCTTCTGTTTCCAGTGTAGATTCTAAGACTCTGCTGTTCATCAGCATCAAGCCGAGGGAAGATAAAGAGAGCTTGGGGGAACAGGTGTGGTGGTGGTGGTGGGTTTACAGGCCGGGCCTGGAAGTGACAGGCTTCACTTCCACTCACATTCCGTTGGCTAAGACTCCATCATTTGGCCACACCTAAAGGCAAGGAAGGTTGGAAAAGTAGTCTAGCAGTGTGGCCAGGACAAAGAGGAACCAGGTTTGATGGAATGCTGGCTAACCAGCTGTGCTTCCGTTCTCACCCCATTCTCTCTTCACTTGCTTGTTTGAGGTTTGCAACTGATATATAGAGACACACTGGGGAGACTCCAGGATGCAATTTCCAGTGATTGGCTGATGCTATAGAAGGAGTCCTTGCTGATACTACTGGCCATGAGCATGGCAATGCTGATCAGACAATATCTTTTTTGCTGCATCATTATGCACAACTCTTATCTTATCTGGAATGGGTAGCAGAAATCAAGGAGCAAGATTGCACTGATACCTGACCTGCTCCATATTATAAATTAGGCTGCGGCAGAAACTACAAGCATTATCCCTCTATGACACTTCTTTGGGGGCTTGGGAGTTAGCGTGTTAGGCCTGTTACTCTTTAACAACTGGGGAGAAAGTGGAGTCTGTTTCCAGTGACAGAAAAGGCTTGATAATGGTGAACTGAGCAAAGTCCCTGTCTGAGCAAAAGGATGGCTGCTATTTAGAGAGCAGATCGATGCAACCACATATGTTATCAATATTCTAGCTAATTAGAGTTTCCCACCTGGGGAGCAACAGTAGAAGTCATGAAAACAATGGTGACCCCTTTGTTGACAGACCCCAACCTATTTCATGCTCAGCTCTACTAATTCCTGGCCTCATAAAGAAATTATCTAAGAGGGTTTATTAAAGCTTTCAGCATCCTCATAAAACAGTCCTAGTGTGGCGGGAAGAGAATATTGATGGATTGTCCATTATCAGCTGTGCATGGGATCTTGAAAAAGATCTGGATGCTTGTTACATCTTCATGATGGAATAGCAGAGGTGCTTAATTACACTGAAGCACTATTATCCCAGCAGCACTTCTGTTATCACTACAAACACTTGAAATCTTTAGGATGAACTGCTCTGACTTGATGGTGGTAATTGACTAGAAAGGAACATTTAAAACCGGCTCTGCTTGTACATTTGCACTTGACTTAGGACCTCAGGTGTTCCTGCCTAAAACCTTGTGGTGCCGTCCCTCTACACTAGAAATAACGTCCAGCCTCAGTGCAGTGTCATCTGGCCCCATCTACCTCCCCAGCCTCATCCCTCCCCTCCCCTCACTCACCACATCCCCTCCACCTTCCTCTTTTCTGTGTTTCTGAAACAAAACCAAGGGGACTCTCCCTGCTGCGTTTTGTACTTGCTGTTCCTTTAGCCTGGAGTCTCTTACCCCAGCAATTCACGAGACTGGCTCTTCTTTACCTCTTAGTTTTCAGCTGAAATGTCACGTCCTCAAGGAGGCCTTTCTTTACTATTCAATATAATATTATCCACCCCCGCTCGATTACATCATTCTATCTTATTTCCTTCATAGTAGTTTATCATCACAATGCTTACATAATTTCTCTCCCTGCTTATTGTCTGTCTCTCCCAAGAGAATATTAGTCCCGTAACAGCAGAGATCTTTCCTGCCTTGTTCACCATTATTTCCAGCACCCAGAACAACGTTGGGTGCATGGAAGTATGGAAATAGATGAAGACCATCCAAATGAGAATAAGCAGAGCTATATATTCAGTTTGTTATAGCCAGGGAGTCAGACTTCATCACTTGCATTTGGCAGAGACTCAAAGGCAGTCAGAGGAGTGGGAAAGCTTTATAGCGGAAATAAAACAGGAAGGCGTCAGATATGCCCTGACTGGAGGCTGTTGGCACGCGGAAGCTACGGGTGGGCGAATGAGAAGCAGGGCAGCCTATGGGATTGGATAGCAGGCTCATTTGGCTTTCTCCAGTTGGTCCCAAGTTGGAAGTAAAGGCAAAAATTTGGGAAGCTGTCAGTTATTGATCAAGTCCTGGCCATTTGGGGCTGATTGCTACAGAGGTTGTGGTTTGGCTTCCTGGGCTGGTAGCTGTGGGTTTTGGGTCAGAGTTCTATTTTTATATACGGTCCGGTCATTTTCCCTTTGTATCTTCAGTCTCTCAGAAGCAACTCAATGCATGTTTGTCATTTTAGGGTCCTTCTGAGGCTTTGATTTTGCATCTGGCATTCGTTTTCTTACTCCTTCTCACTTCTTCCTCTTTTTTTTCCAGAAAGGCCTCTCTTTTCTCTATGACCTCATCTCAACATTAGACTGATCGTTTATCTCCAATGGCTATTTATTCTTTGGGCTCCCATGACCACCATGCTCAACTTCCTGCCAGTATCACCCATCCCGTTGTTTTCTGAATGGAGAGTATGCACAGGCACTGGTCTGCCTCCAAACTCTCTAGTTTGGAGTCCTTCCTCCTTTTTGCAAACCCAGGATTTCCATTTCAACATCTACCCTCTTTTATTCCTTTTCCATGTTATACCACCCCCTCTGCCAAATTCCTAAGTCCCAACTATGCGTGGGATTTCTTTATTTTCTTTCTTCGTTGGGACTATCCCCAGCTTTGGGTTTTTTCTGTAGCATTCAGACCACACCACTGCACTTGGTCTCTTCCATAATGCAATCTCTTTACTCCGTCTCCTGCTTCCATCTCAGCAATTATTACTGAGAATCTCCAGATTATGGGTAACTCCAAGGGCCAATATGTTTTCTTCCCTGGTCCTTTCTTACCACCAAAAATGAAACTGTCTCATAAAAGACATAAATGGAAGTCAGCATACTTCCCACTACTTTCCTTTCAATTCTTGAGATTCTGATTCTCCATCAGATGTTAGCACACCAAGGGGGCTTTTTCTCACTCCTCAAAGACTTCCTTAGTCAAAGAGCTTTCCCTTTCACAGCTGAGTTGAAGCAGAGTAAAACAATATCTACACTGTTAAACAGTAAAAGCTTTAAAAAAGAAAGAAAAAGAAAAGGAAGAAGAAGAAAAAACCCTGTGCAGGGAGGGCTTAGGGTTCCTCACAGTGCTCCTTACCTCCCAGGTATAAATGGCTTATTGCCGTGTTTGGCCAATTAGCTAAGCATCGCTTAGCCGTAATTATCTTGATGAAAATTGTATATATGTTCTCCCTTTTTCTCTTTGGAGTGTTAGAACTAGGAGGACAGGAATGAAGTCTGGCATAGTTTATTCATAGAGCCGAGTCAGAGCTGGCTCACCATGGCACTTAAATGCTATTGATAAATAATGCACACAATGGAGCTCTGGTTTGGAATTGAATTAAACCTTGAGTTCAAACACGTTCTCCCTCTGGTTATATCTGCCTCATATCCTAGCAAAATGCATCAGTGAAGTTCGATATAAGTGACTAGAGGAGTGAGAAACAAGCCCCAGAGAAATAGTTTGTGCATTCGGAGCTATTGAGAATCTTTGCCCTAGAAACGTAAATTTTCAGCTTGATACAAGGTTTTTGTGGCAGGCGCAACATTTGCCTTCTTCCAGATGGTTTGCAAATGCAAAGATAGCTTCATAGAAGAGGCTGATAATTGCATTCTGGGCTCTGTGTGTGCAATTTTATAGCTGGTAATTCAGATGGAGTGATGTGTTGGACTATGAAGACGATGCAGTAATCCCTACCCTCAGTGCGCTTATAGTTTATTACACATCAAGTTCTGAGAACCTTCAAAAAGAACACATGGCCTGCCTTTACTTACCTTTTACTGTCTTACCTCTCACTACTTCCTAGCTTTCCATTTACGATCTAGCAATATTTATCACATAGAAAATACTATTTCTTGCCTCTCTGTCTTTGTTTATATCGTCAGTTCTACCAATCATGCTCTGTTCCTTTTCTCTCTTTCTCTGAGTGACTCCTACTCAGCCTTTAAGATTCAGCTTGGGTGTAGCACCCTCCAGAAAGACTCAGACTGAGTCAAGTGCATCTTTTTATGTTTCTATGAATGAGCCAACATGATCCTTAGCTCGTTGTACAGCTAGCGTTATTTTCTATGCTTGTCTTCTCTGGCTTATGAGATCCTCAGGGGCAAGAACTGTGTCTTATTCATCATTGGCACTCAGAGCTTGGTGTGGTACCTATAGTCATTTGAGGCTCACCAAAAAATTTGATGAATGAATGAATGACTGGCTCTGGTGGTTGTTTCTATAGGGGTCCACTTACTCTTGTGGGTCCACATACCCACAGATGTTTTTCTTTAATGTCAGAATTGCCTGGGATAAAACTATATTTATTGTCAATTTGGTTAATATTTGGGAGTCTTTAGTCACTGATGGTATTTGAGAAGACCATCAGAATTTTGCTTTTAGAGAGTTAATCTCATGGAATATGACATTGACTTAAGCAAGGAAAGACTGGAGCTGGCATGCAATGAGAGATGATGCAGTTTTTAAGTATCATTGTGACCACAGAATTAGAAAAATAAGAGAGAGTAGCAAAAAAATAGATACATAAAAAATATATAACATCTTATAAATGTAATAAATAATGTAACCTTAAGTTGAATATAAAAAGATAAATTATATTTATCTTCTGTATGGTTTTTTATATCTTTTGCTCACTTTCCCATATATAATTTGTTTTTCTTATTGATATATAAGTACTTTTAGTATATTAAGGATACTCTTTCTTTCTCACATGTTTACAAGTATTTCCTAAATCATTTGTCTTTTAATTTTGTTTATGATTTTTAAACATATATTCTGGTGTATAAAATGGAGCCCTTTGTGTTTAATACCCATTTTGCATGAAACTTCAGGAAGATTTCCTCAGTGTCACAAGGTCTGAGTTAAGGAGTTTGCTTTAATTTGAGAAAGGGGAAAGGAGAGGAGAAGGCTTGTGAGATGCATATAATATTGGTTATAAGATAGGTATTTTCCCACATTAAGAAAAGATTTTTCTACCTATAATTCACAAAAGTTTCCATGCTGAAGGACAGCTAAATTTTATTGAATTTTTTCCAGTATATGTTAGGCTGGTAATATATGTATATGTATACATTATATGTATATATGTTTTTACTTCTCTGACTTATTGATGTATTTTATCAATAAGTTTCCTAATAAATCATGCTTGTATTTTTGGGATAAACTCCACTTTTTCGAGGAGAAGGATTTTAAAAATATAACATTGAAGTTAATTGGCTAATATTTTATTTGGATATTTTGCATTAATATTCATGAGTCAAATTAGTTAATGAGTGTTTCCTAAATTGGTATTATGTGGCAACAAGTATTAAGAGAATCTTTTTTACAAACAATGATTCTGTGGTCAGGTAAATGTAAGAAACATATACTGTCTGTTAGAGATTCAAGATGAACAATTTTGTAGGCAAGAATTCTGCTTAATGTATTTGTAACTCGGAGTTTTCCCAAATTTTTGGAAAATAATTTTTTTTTCCTGTAATAGTTTCATTCAAACAACAAGTATTAATAGAACTGGGGCTACAATGACAAAAAGATAGACATGGTCCTTGCCCCAAGTAATGTGGAAACAGTTGGGTAGGGGATAGAGACAAGTAAATATGCTATTATGACACACTGTGATAAATGTTACAATAAGAGAGACCAGGATGCTGTGGGCGCCTAGAATTTCCTACACAAATCTGGAGTGCATGGTGTGTGTGTGTGTGTAGGGATGTTAACATAGGATTCTCAGAAAGATTGAAGCTAACAGTTATTAATAAATATGCTTTTGAAATGTGTTGGCCCATAGTATTGTCTCTGTTAGGTTTTGATATAAAAGTCACTTATACTTGTTCATTAAAAATGAAAGATCTGGGGGTGGCTGGCCCGGTGGCGTAGCAGTTAAGTTCACACGTTCCGCTTCGAGCCCCCGAGAGTTCGCAGGTTTGGATCCTGGGTGCGGACAGATGCACTGCTTGTCAAGCCATGCTGTGGTGGCGTCCCATATAAAATAGAGGAAGATGGGCACGGATGTTAGCCCAGGGCCAGTCTTCCTCACCAAAAGAGGAGGATTGGCAACAGATGTTAGCTCAGTGCCAATCTTCCTCACCAAAAAAAAAAAAAGAAAGAAAGAAAGATCTGTGTGGCTTTTTATTTTTGTGCCAACACAGGTTACATGTCTTTTTTTTTTTGTGAGGAAGATCAGCCCTGAGCTAACATCCATGCTAATCCTCCTCTTTTTGCTGAGGAAGACCGGCTCTGAGCTAACATCTATTGCCAATCCTCCTCCTTTTTTTTTTTTCCCCAAAGCCCCAATAGATAGTTGTATGTCATAGTTGCACAGCCTTCTAGTTGCTGTATGTGGGACGCTGCCTCAGCATGGCCGGAGAAGCGGTGCATCGGTGCGCGCCCGGGATCCGAACCCGGGCCGCCAGTAGCGGAGCGCGTGCACTTAACCGCTAAGCCACGAGGCCAGCCCCTCCCTGTTTTCTTTTGATTGTCTTTTTCTCTACATATAGACTATATTTTATTTATACTTACATTTAGTGGTTATTTTTAAAATAGACTATTGTTTTAAGGTATACTTGTGGATAACTTTAACCTTATCAAATTTCGTCTTATCAAAAAGATTGACTCTCCTTTATCTCCGTGTGGAGAAAGGAATATGGTGCATGTTTCATTTTTCTCCCCTCCACCCAGCATACAGCCTTTAAAATTGTTAAAGACTAAGACTATTATTAAACATTTACTTTTTTTGACCAAAAAACCTTGATCTTTGGGAATTGTTTAGCTTGTACATTCAATTTTGAAACATTATTTACAGTTGTTTTTTAACTAATATATTTAAATCATTTCAACATTCATCACAACTTGCATCCTGGAGTTTGATTCGTAAGTTTTCTTAGTAATATTCTGAAGAAGGGTTCATGCCTGCTATATTTTCTGAGTCATACGTAGCTGAGACTGTGTCCCTGAAAATATCATCCTTCAGACGCAGTTTTCCTGAGTGTGGAATACAGAAACCACAAGCTTTTGCCATTTGAAACCTATATACACTGTTTTACTAATCTAATGTATGCAATACTGAAGAGATGTTAACACCAATCTAATTGATTTTATTTATCGATTTCGCCATGCCTGAATGCATGTTTTTTTTTTTTTCTTTCTTTATTCTGGAAAATAAACATCCAGGATTGGTCTAGTGAGGGTTCTTTTGAATTCCTCTAGAATTCAAAGAGGTCTTTCTATATGTATAAAATCTTAGGGCTTGCTTTAGGTCAGAACACTTTTTCTTCCTTTATAGGTGAGATTATTGCATTTGTTCTGAAGCTCTGTTTTCTGTCCTAGGAACATCTATAATTCTTCACTTGAATTGGTTTTCTCTGTATGTCTTCATATTTTTTTTTTCATGTTTTTATTTCTATTTGCTTTTCCTCTTCATTCTGAGACAGCTTTTTAACTTGATCCATTAAACAATGCTTTGAGTTTTTGGCAGTGACCGTAGTACTCTTTATTGCTTTCCATTTTAATTGTGTGAATTGAACTTTCCATTTCCATTTATTTTTAAATTTTATTTCAGCCAGCCTTTCTTGAGTCTGTTTTTATCCTCCTTTTTTTTTGCTTATTTTCCTAGTTTGGTTTATTGATACTTGCCTTCTTCTATGAAAAAAATGAAGATATATATATATACGTATACACACATATGCACACACATATACTTTAAATTTTGTTGTGGATCATAGAATTTTTTTTCAGATATATACTTTTCTGAAATGTTTTGTATCTTATATGTTAAAGGAAAAAAAGTTTATATTGGTGTTTTCAGATTAATTGTTCCAGAATGAGGAGTTCCAGTGTTTACTAATTAAAATGTGATTGACTGTGTTTATGGCCTACCCTCCCCTGCCCATAAAATATAGCCAGAGAACTCAGAGAACTCTTCTTCCTTTCCTTGTCCCTACCCCTACACCTAATCTGCTTATCTTGAAGGTTCTCCTGTTTCCACCATGTCTTACAAAGCTTATCCTTATGTAACTAAACATTTCAGGGCACAACTGTCTCTAAGCCTCCCACTTCACTTTCTGCCACGGTGCATGCTGGAAGCTGTAGTCTCCTAAGGATGCAAGGTATCCTTCTGCTCATAGTTTATTTATATTTGTGAACGTCTAGAGATTTTGGTACCAGTCGTGGTGGACAGAGATTGTTTCCTTGGCACCAAGGAGAGGCGGTGCAGTGTGATTTAGGCACGTGGACTCCAGAGACAGACAGTGTGGGTTCAAATCCTGGCTTCTTCACATGCCAAATGTGTTTCTACTCTAGTTTTATAACCATTCTGTGTCTTGTTGCCCCAACTGTAAAATAGGGGTAATAAATAAAGTACCTTCAAATTATGAATATTGTGATGATTTAATACAGTTATTGTAAGTAATCAATACAGAAAAATGCTGAGGGGAGTATCTGATATACTGTAAACACTCCACATATGTTCCTTGCTCTTATTAAGAGAACTCGGTTTTTTTCTTATATTTTAAAAATTATTTACAACTTAAAAAACTTAAAAACCCCATTAAATGAATTTTGTTTGGAATACCTTCTCTAGTTATTCCAACCTCTTTGCATACTTCCAGTAATGTTGTTGCAAAAGGAACTTACTAGTCTTTCTTCTGATTTGATATTTGTGGGGGTTGCACGTCCCTCAAGCTCAAGTGACGGTGAGGAGCTGTTTGACTTTCCCTCCTCCCCTCTCTGCCATGATGTGGAGGTAATGTTACTGAATACAAAGTCTTCATAAAGTTGCTCACTGTCATTCCCAAGACACCCATGGCAATGATTAACTCAGCATGAGTGTTGCATTACCAAATACCCTGATGAGATGCACGCAAAACTTTTAAAATAACTTCCTTCCTCTTCTCCAACCAATGCTCCCATTAGGCAAAGAGGAGCCTAGAAGTTGCTGAGAAGTGGGTTGTATGGGAGTACTTGGAACTTGCTGTGATATTTTAAAGAGCTTATTGTCTTCTTCTAGGTTTGTATTTCAAAGCATGGCCATCCAACCGTGTGGCACTATAATATATACAGCTGCTGGAGGCTGGTGGGGTCATAAGAGTGGTGACTTGTTATAGATCTATAGGACACAGGTCAATGAGAATGACTTGTCTTAGGGCCCTGAGAAAGAACAAACCTCGGAGTCCTGCTCTAGCTGTCATTTAGTGGCAAGCATACTAGACATTACATTAAGTGGACCTGGCATCAGGTTTAATCAAATGACATGGTTTGATTGGGACTGTCCTGGTTTTAGCACTGAAAGTCTCACTTCCTGGGAACCTTCTCAAGCCTGAGCAAACCAGTACAGTTGGTCACCCTACCTGGAACTAAGCTACAGCTTTGCCATTTAGAACAAGCTATGTGAACTTGGACAGGTCATGTGGCCTCCTAAGGCCTCTTTTATAAGGTGGAAATAACAATATCCACCCAGTAGTATTGCAAAAATCAAATGCAATATTGTCTGTTAACATGCTTTGTGTCTTGTGAGGTACTGTGCCAATGTCAGCAAAGGCAGTCATTGAAGATATTGTTTCTTTGGACTATAAGAGACTACCTGGAGAATTCCAGAATGGAAGTAGTTATACAACACTGAAACCCTGCGTCCTGAAGACTTCCCCAAAGCAACAGGGAGCATGATACCAAAACCAATTGTCTCACAGTTGGCAGAGAGATTTGAAAGAGATTTGGGTGTGGGGGGAAAAGTGAAGTGTCACAAAGATCCATAGCATGGGATTCTGGTGACTCCTACTTCTGCTTCATACTTGCAGTGGGCTGGAGGCATAGGTGCCCCCCCCAAACTTTTTCACATGGCCTCGTCTGGCTTTTCTGTCAGAAACTGCTATTCTTACATGCAAAATGAAGGATCATTTTATGTAGAATCAGTGATCTCTCAACTCCCTTTCAGCTGTAAAGCCACATCATGCCAATGCATTTCAGGGGATGGAGGTGGTCTCCTGACCTCAATCCCTCTTAGACCTTTTGCAGTTATCTTTTTCACCTCATCACCTATTTCTTTTATTTACTTATCACACTCTCTAATTACCTCCTTTGTATATTTATTTGCTCTTGTTTCCCTGTTTGCCCCTAGAATATTAAGTTCCATATGGGATGTAGAATTTGCCTATCTTGTTGACTATCATCTCTCGTGCCTAGCATGGGGGATGTCTGGCCAATATGTGTTAAACAAATGAGTGACCTGGACATACATGGTTATTGTCTACTGGTTACAAGTCACGCCAGCTTCATATTTTGTGAATGAATAAATAAATGATGGAAAAAATTAAATAACTCAAGTATGAATAGAAATAACACAAACTTTATATCAGCAATATTTTAATTTCTTTCAAAATCAATCTTTTTTAGAATTGATAATGAGGAGAGCAAAAGATTTGAACTATAGAGTTCTCAGATACCATTAACATACGTATGTTGTAGATTTTTAGATATGAGGCCAGTGGATTGTAGTTCAAACAAGAGATTGCTTACTGAAAGTTTGAGGTAATCGGAAACACTTATTAAACATTTACTTCAAGTATTAGATAACACTTACCCCCAAGCTCTTCTTTCTTCATATCACAGGTTATAGCCTAAGTAAAGGATGGTAATTCAGGGTGTGAATGTGATGGATTCTAGCTCTTGGAGGTGGCAGTAAATTGCCTGCCATGACTCTCCTTTTCTCTCCTCCCCTCTCTCCCAATTCAGCCATGGGATATTGACTGGCATTAGAATGAGAGGAGCAACCGGGCAGCCACCAGCAGGGTAAGGAAGAGAAGGGAGGGTGTGTATAACTCTCAGATTAGGCCTGCTCCCTCTGTGTGATTCGCAGCGGATGGTCATCTGTTAAACTCAAACAGCTGATCCTTGATTTAAAGATAATTCGTTTATTATTATACTAAACAGAGCCCGTAAATCTCTATTATAGGCTGATGAGAACTGAAGAAAATAGTGTGTGCTGAAAGCACCAAATACTTCACATTTTCCTAGCTTCGTTTTCCCCTATAATCTGAAACACTGATAAGAAATATTGACTTTTTCAGAGAAGCTTATAAGCAATAAACAATCCAAGTTTTGTTGTATATGAAATGTGTCTTGAGTTACGGTTCCAAGTGGAAATCAGGCTCCACATTGGTAATCTACCCAGCGATGTCTTCTGGTGCCGGCTGAGTCTCGTCCTGAAGGTCTGTGTTGTTTCAAGCCTCTCGTGTGTGTCCAACTCCACCGGGTGTACATTCTCAGAGAAGAAATTGGATGCACAAACACGGAGGTTGCATAAGGCCTCTGTTGGCCCCATTATGGGTATTTACACAGCTGTAATCATTATAAATAAATTACTTCATAAACTTCAACAAATGAAATCATGTTATTTTATTTTGTCTGCTTTGTCTCTTCTTTTTGCCGCCAAGTCACCAGCGTATCATTTATTTTGGCTCATTTTGGTTGAAATGAGATTTAAAGAAGAGCCCAATCATAGCATCTGAGAGCACTACTCTCTCCTACCCTAACTTTCTTTTTCTCAGAGGAAAAAAATAGCTGAAAATAAGAATAGCTAATGGATTGATATAAGAACAAATGTGTATTTATATGGAGTTCCTAGAGCACATTTCTTTTCTTTCATCAGGTATAGTGAGGTATAATTTACATGTAGTAAAATTCACACTGTGTAGGAGTACAGTTTTTGGAGGTTTGACAAATGGGTAGTTGTATGACCACCACTACAGTCATCGTGTAGAATATTTCCATCACCCCAAGGAGTCCTATACTTTGCAATCAACCCCACTCCCTATTATTGCTGTATTTTCTGTCCCTATAGTTTTTCCTTTTGCAGAATATCATATAAATGGAATCTTACAATATGTAACCTTTTGAGTCTGACTTCTTTTACTTGGCTTGATATTTTCGAGATTCATCCATGTTAATGCATGTCTGAGTAGTTCATTCCTTCTTACTGCTGAGCAGTATTCCACTGCAGGTGTATCACAGTTTTGCGTCCATTCCCAAGTGAAGGACATTGGGTTAATTTCAGTTTTCTATTGTGAATGAAGCTGCTTTAAACATTCTTGTACATGTGGATGAGTTTTCATTTCTCTTGGGTAAATACCTAGGAGTGGGAATGCTGGCTCATATGGCAACTAAACATTTAACTTTATAAGAAATGCCAGACTGTTTCCAAAGCATTTGTTCCATTTTACATTCCCACAGGCAATGGATGAGAGATCCAGTTGCCTCTGCCTTCTTCCCAGAACTTGAGGTTGTCAGGTTTCTTTTGTTAAGGCCATCCTAACTGTATGTAGTGGCGTCTCACTGTGGTTTTAATTTGCGTTTTCCTAATGACTAACGATACTGAGCATTTTTTATGTGCTTTTGGCCATTTGTTTATCTTCTTTGGAGAAATGTCAACTCAAATCCTTTGCCCAGGTTTCTCGAAAAGTTAAACATGGAATTATCATATGATCCAGCAATTCCACTCCTATGTGTATATTCGAAAAAATTGAAAGCAAGGACTCAAACAGATATTTGTACACCAATGTTCGTAATAACTTTACTTACCATAGCCAACAAGTGGAAACAACTCAAATATTTACTGAGATGGATCAATAGAATGTCATATATAAATGCAATGGAATGTTATTCAGCCTTAAAAAGGAATGCAATTCTGACACATGCCACAACATGGATGAACCTCAAATTTAGTATTTAATTTAATATTTAATTCTGCTAAATTAAGCTAGGCACATAATGACAAATATTGTATGATTCCACTTATTTGAGGTAACTAGAAGAGGAAAATTCATAGAGACAGAAAGTATTAATAGAAGTTAACAGAGACTAGGGAGAAGAGAGATGGGAAGTTATTATTTAATGGGTACAGAATTTCTCTTTGGGATGATGGAAACTTTCTGGAAATGGATAGTGGTAATGATTGTATAACATTGTGAATGTACTTATCGCCACTGAATTGTACACTTAAAAAAAGTTTAAAATGGTAAATTTCGTGTTATATATTTTACCACTATAAAAAGAAATCCTTTGCTCATTTTATAAATGGGTTGTCTTTTTGTTATTATTATTATTATTATTATTATTTTGTGTGTGTGTGTGTGTGTGTGTGAGGAGGACCAGCCCTGAGCTAACATCCAATGCCAATCCTCCTCTTTTTTGTGGAGGAAGACTGGCCCTGGGCTAACATCCGTGCCCATCTTCCTCTACTTTATATGGGACGCTGCCACAGCATGGCTTAACAAGCGGTGTGTGGGTGCGCACCCGGGATCCAAACCGGCGAACCCCGGGCTGCCGCAGCGGAGCGCGCACACTTAACTGCTTGCTCCACCGAGCCGGCCCTGTCTTTTTATTATTGAGTTTTAGGAGTTCTTTATATTTCTAGATACCAGATCTTTATCAGATATATGATTTGCAAATATTTACTCTCTTTCTGTGAGAGTGTCTTTTGATTCATAAAAATTTTAAATTTTTTTATTGAGATATAATTAACATATAACATTATATTAGTTTCAGGTGTATAGCATAATGATTCGATATTTGTATA
Source organism: Diceros bicornis minor (assembly GCF_020826845.1). Classification (NCBI taxonomy): domain Eukaryota; kingdom Metazoa; phylum Chordata; class Mammalia; order Perissodactyla; family Rhinocerotidae; genus Diceros; species Diceros bicornis. Next base: position 39,521,658 of record NC_080758.1, read on the forward strand.
TATCGTGAAATTATTACCACAATAAGTCTGGTTAACATCTGTCACCATACAGAGTTACAAACTTCTTTTTCTTGTAATGAAAACTTTTAAGATCTATCCTCTTAGCAACTTTCAAATATGCAATAATATTATTAACTATAGTCACCATACTGTGCACTACATCCCCATGACTTATTTATTTTATAATGGGAATTTCGTACCTTTTGACCCCCTTCACCCACTGTGCCCACCCCCTTTTTCCCCGCCTTTAGTAACTACCAATCTGTTCCTCTATGAACTTGTTTTGTTGTTGTTTGTTTGTCGTTTTAGATTCCACATACAAGTGAGATCATACAGTATTTGTCTTTCTCTGTCTGACTTGTTTCATTTAGCATAATGCCCTCAAAGTCCATCCATGTTGTCACAAATGGCAAGATTTCATTCTTTTTTATGGCTGAATAATGTTTGCTTGTGTATATATACCACACAGTCTTCATCCATTCATCCACTGATGAACACTTAGGTTGTTTCTATATCTTGTCTATGGTGAATAATGCTGCAATGAACATGGCGGCACAGATATCTTTCTGAGTTAGTGTTTTTGTTTTCGTCAGATAAATACCCAGAAGTGGAATTGCTGGATCATATGGTAGTTCTATTTTTAAATTCTGAGGAATCTTCATACTGTTTTCCATAGTGGTTCACCATTTATAGTCCCATCAACAGTGCACGAGAGTTCTCTTTTCTCCACATCTTCGCCAACACTTGTTATTTCTTGTCTTTTTGGTAATAGCCATTCTAACAGGTGTGAGGTGATATCTCATTGTGGTTTTGATTTGCATTTCCCTGATGATTAGTGGTGTTGAGCATCTTTTCATGTACCTGTTGGCCATCTGTATGTCCTCTTTGGGAAAATGTGTATTTAGAGCCTCTGCCCATTTTTTAATTGAATTTTTTTTTTTTTTTTTTTTTTTTTTTGCTATTGAGTTGTTTGAGTTCTATATATATATTTTGGACATTAACTCCTTATCAGATACATAATTTGCAAGTGTTTTATCCCATCTGGTAGGTTGCCTTTTTATTTTGCTGATGACTTCCTTTGCTGTGCAGAAGCTGTTTAGTTTCAGGTAGTCCCACTTGTCTATTTTTGCTTTTTTGGCCTTTGCTTTTGGTGTCAAATTGAAAAAATCATCACCAGGACCTTTGTCAAGGAGCTTATTGCCTATATTTTCTTCAAGTTTTATGGTTTCAGGTCTTACGTTTAAATCTTTAATACATTTGGGGTTAATTTTTGTGAGTGGTGTAAGATAGTGGTCCAGTTTCATTCTTTTGCATGTGGCTGTCCAATTATCCCAACACTATTTATTGAAGACGCTGTCTTTTCTCCATTGAGTATTCTTGGCTCCCTTGTCAAATATTAGTTGACCATATACACTTGAGTTTATTTCTGCAGCCCTATTTTTCTGATTGGGATGGATGACAGAGCCAATCTCTGGGAAGTCACGTGGCTCCCATTCACACCAAATGTTATCTCCAACCCAAACTATGCTTACAGTCACGGAACTTTTACAAGGAGTAACAACGCTAATTAGTGAACAGGAACATATTTAGAGTATATTACAATTGTTCTATTTGGGCATTTCCTACCTAGTTAGGGAACTATCTGAATGTCTGACCACTCTCAGTAAGACAGAGAATGACACTCAGTTGGCTCCTTAAAGAAAGTTACTCTCCTGGTCATTTCTTCAGGCAGGCCAAGCCTTGCAATCATTACAACTGCTGACACCCTTTGGCTGAAGTTCTTTTCCATCTCTACATACTGAAGAAGAATTCAGTTTCATTTGGGCCTCGCTCTTTGTATCTTTTCACCTTTGATCCTTCTCATCTCTTTCTCCATTCCATGGTCTGTCCACTGTGATGAGACACTGTAGCTCTTTGTTTCACTCTTTGGTTATTGGCCTTCCTTTTCTTCCATGCTGGGTCTAGGGGAGATGGATGTAGCATGGAAGCTTCTTTTTAATCATATCTATAAATATATATTTTTATGTAAAGCTCTATCAATCTGGAGTGGGAAAATAACCTGCTCCTGGCTCCACCTACATCACTAGGAATTTACTCCTAAATTAGACTGGCTTAGCAAGGATGACTTAATTCATGATGTTCACCAAACACATAAAACTCTTGCAGAATATTGGAGGCTCTACTCCAGAGAGAAGTGGAGTTAAGCATAAAGTACATGAGCTAATATATCTTGTGACTGACTTGGCCCACATTTATGAAATGATGGCTCTTCATATCTGGTCCATCAATTGACTGAGTTTAAACTCTGATTAACCCAGACATGGATAAATTATATTCATCTTGAATCCAGATGGCAAATGTGCTTATGACTTCTGGTACTCAACTGCATTGCCATTCCAGTAAAGTTGTATACAGCTGTTAACTGAATAATATTGTGTTGCACATGTGGAACAGATGCAAAATATCTGTAATGTGAAGATTTTATTTGGAGTGTAAGTTACTTGTATGCTATTGTTAATGTCTATCCAGAAGACACTATAGCCATGATATATTTGGTCCAATAATTGTGCCCATCTAAAAAACTAAATAACATCGATGCATAATTGATATGAATTGTTGTTTTACTTTTGGTTACTTGCATTGCAAAATGTTCTGAATTAGGAGCTAGGTCAAATCATTGCATATACAGCAGACCTAGCTCAGCTGGGCAGAGCAAATACTATTCATTCATTTGTTTTCTTAGTGAATATTTATTAAAAGCCTACTGTGTGCCAACAGCTCTGCCTGGTGCTGAAAGATAGCAGTAAGGATAATGCACTGTAAAGAAACAAAGATTTGCCTTGTGTTTTGATCAGAAGCTGTTGCTGTTAGAGGAACCATCAATATAAATTTGGTAAAAGCAGTTTTTGTGAGAAAAACAAATTCAACTACTTTCTCTCCCACCAGAATTTTTATATATTATAATAGAGCTGCTCTGTCCACTATGGTAGCCACTAGCCACATGCAGTGCTTTCAATTTAAATTAATTAAAATTAAATAAAATTTAAAATTCACTTTGTCAGTCATCCTAGCCTCATTTTAAGTAAGTACATGGTCTAGTGGCTACTGTATTGGACAGCACAAATATAGAACATTTCTATCATCACAGAACATTCTATTGAGTAGCCCTGATTAGAAGATGGAATGAAAAGAAAACAGCTAGTGACATCATTTACAACAGAATGATTACTATCAGGCCCAATTTATGAGTTAACACTGTTTCCTACGACACATTTATGAGGACAAGAAATTTCTAAGACAGGTCTTACAAGCTTTGAAGTTACAAAAAGGCAGACATTGCAGTAAATTTACAAAGTTGTTACCTCATGTGTTCTCATTTTCTTTGTATTGAATATTAGAAAAGATAGTGAGTCAATGCAAAAATAATAAAAAGGATTTGGGCAGGGATTGTTGATTCTTCACCAAAATCCATTCTCCTCTTTTTTTTTTTTCTTTTCTGCAATGATATAATGGTACTTGGCTCACCAGCTACATGGCAATGCCCACTTTCCCTTAGAGCTGGGTATGGTAACTTGGTTTTCACCAAGGGAATGTGAACAGAAGTGACATCACTTCTGGACAGAGCCTTTAAATGGGCTGATGTGCTTCCTTATTACTCTTTTTTACTTTGCTGCAAGCCAGCTTCTGTACCATGGCTGCCAACGTGCAGAAAGGAGCACCACTCTGAGTAGGGCATGGTGGAAAAACGTGTGAAGCCCTAGTGTTTAACGTGGAGTCCAATGGCCCAATAACCTGGAACACCAACTGTTACATAAAAGGGAAGTGAACTTCCGCCTTATTTGACCCACTGAATTTTCTATTTGTTACAGCAGCTAATATTACCCTACCTTACATAAAATAAATTGATAGCACTTTCCCTAAATACACACCACTTTTATCCATGACGAAAGTGCTCCCTATCTTTATAAGGCTCTTGTGTTAGGCTGGATTCCCTAGAAGCAGAGCCTGAGTTGGAGATTCTCTTGCATTTGTTGAACGAGAACTCTCAAGAGAAACATGTAAAGCAGTGAGGGGAGAAAAATGGGGAAGGGGAAAGAGCCAAAGAAAGACGTGGATTCAGCTGGATACTGGCTTCAGCTTGGTTCCACGGAGAGCTCTGGAGTATAAATCTCATCACAGAGTTGTCCCTGCTTGAGGCAGGGGGCCGTTTTTTGAAACTTTGTATTAGTCAGTCGTTGGCTGGTGGATCCTCTCAGGCATTTCTAGGATGGTGGGCTCTTATTGAATGAGGGCAAGTCTGTGGAGAAGGCAGCTGTGGACTGATTCCAGCCAACACTCCCGTAGCTGGGACATGAGTGCGTCAGCCCAGTAAGGGCACCTTTGCAGCCAGCACCAGTGTCCACAACAGCTCCTTATCCTTCAATGTGTGAATGTTCTCCATTAGAGAAGACAGATGGGAAGACTCTCTTCCCAAAGGGAAATCTACATTTTTTATGACTCCAAATACAGTTGCTACTTTTGCAGAGCAAATTCTTTCATACGAAGATTCACAGTCATAAAGTTAAGGTTTGGCTTAGATATGAAATCTTTGACAGTGGTCTGCATAAGAAGGTGTGGGAGAACAAGAGAAGGAAGGAACAACTCTCCTGGGGATGCCACACAAACCTGTCCCTGATGTGAGTAGGTGATGTGAGAGCAATAGTGTGTGGTACTACAGAGCCTGAATTCTGGAGCCAGATAGCCTCTGCTTGAATCAATGTTCTCTCACTAACCTTCTGTGTGACACTGAGCAAGTCGCTTGACCTGTCTGTGCCTCAGTTTCATCCTCTGTAAAATAGGGACATTGATGGATAATAATAGCTATAGGCTGTTGAGTGGATTAATACTCAAGTATCCAAAGGTCTTTGAACGTTGCCTGGAGCACAGTAAGTGCCACATAAGGTTGGCTCTGTTAGGGAATCTAGGTCTTGAAATGAGAGGCTAAGCATCCCAGGCACAGAATAGGAGAGGGCAGTGGTTAAACAAGACCTTGGCCTCTGAAGGCAGATATTCTAGGATTGAATCCCTGCTCCACTGCTGCATGACCCTGGGCAAATTACTTAAATTCTTTGTGCCTCAGTTTCCTCATCTTTAAACTTGGAATAATGATAGCAGTTTTCTCATAGAAGGGCAGTAAAAATTAAGTGAAATAATACCTGTAAAATTCTTAAAACAGTACCTAGTACATAATATACTTTAAACAGATGTTGTTGTTGTTGTTATTCCATAAGCAAAGGCAGGGAGACTTTTTCAGAGTATGGAGAAAAGTTCATTGGGGCAGGTTCATTGCGTGTGTACAGGGGTTTATGAGGTGAGTGTGAGACTGTAAAGATAAGAAGAAGCTGAACTGGAAATCTCCATTGTATAAAGCTAAGGGGCTTTGATTTGGTCCTCTAGGCACCAGAAACTCATTGAACGCTAAATATGTTTTCCCAAGTTTCTTTTAGAATAAGGAAATGACACTAGTTAGCTATTGCTGCATAACAAATAACCCCAAATCTTTGTGTCTGACAACTATTCAGTTGGCTCATGATCGTGCACCTTGGCAATTTGGACTGGGGACAGCTGAAAGACTCTTCATAAGTGTCATATATTTGAGAAAGAAAATTACAAAGTCATATTATTTGAACTCTACATTAAGCCATACATGTTTGATATAATTTATGCACATTGTTAATTTCCATGTAGCCACTCGAAGTTAATATTGGGAACATATTTTTTATTGAGGACTGCTACCCTGGGAGAAAAGAATCAATTGATGATCATAGGTTAATAAGAAAGATCAATGACTATGTTGTACTAATATTGAATTGAGGAGCCAAGATTAGGTTTTGAATCCAAGCCTTGCCTAGATCCCTTGCCTAGATCTCCTAAGCTCTTTGAACAATTTACTCACTTGTTATATGGAGGTGTTTCTATCAGTGTATTGTTGCTTTTGGCACTTTACCTACAATTTCCTAGGCCCTCAGTAAGAAGTCATTCCTTCATCATTCAATTATTAAAAATAATTTAGTTTAATTTTATCATCTTTAAAGAGAAAGAAAAATGTAAAATTTAGAGAAAAAAAGTATAACTATTTTTTCTTTGAATATCCAATTTTTACCTGTACATTCAATGGAATTGGGCTATGTCTTGGTTTGGGTTGCCCTAGAAGCTGATCCTAAGATAAAGATTCATGTGCAAGTAATTTGTCTAGAAGGGGAGCCCAGAAAACGTTGGTAGGGAGTGAGGCACAGAAGGGAGAACGGCTAATAGGAGGTGTATTATCAAACTGTTAGCACTGTGGGCACCTGGGGGCTTAATCCCACTAGGGAAGCCTGGGTAACAGGGTAGACCATATGCCTCAGAGATGTCCCACCTGAGAGGTGAGGGAGCTGGGGCATTTATACACCCACTGCCCTCAGTGTGTGGTTGTGGGCTGCTCCCAAGAGGTGTTACTTGCCTGGCATGTCCAGCCAGACTGTGTGGCAGAGCAGCCTCCTGCAATGACAGAAAGTCTTCAGGCAAAGATATGCAAGTGATGTGCATGGAAATGGTGAGTGCTGAGGGAATATGGATTGTGACTTGCAGCATCTGTTCCAGACTGAATCCTGGTTTTCAAGCCTTTGTTTTTAAACCAGCTGCTCAAATCCTTTTATGGAATATAAAACAGCATATAAAACCAACAGAAAAATGAAGCTCCTGTGATTTCTGTGATGGTGAGCATATGTGTGGGCCCAGCGTTCTCTCTTTCTCTACAGTTCTGAAAACTAACCTGGAGACTCCTCTGAGAAATGCAAGGGCTCCTCAGAAAATAGTTGGAAAACACATGATTTAGATCTTTGAGGATGTTTCCAGTTCTGGCTCTCTGGTTGACATCTTCGCATCTTTGCCTCTTTGAGCTACCTCTGTTAATACCTTCTCTGCCTCCTCTCCTCCTAAAAACAAAACCAACACAAGATCCTTCAAGACCTCATGAAAAAAAATCCAATTGAATTTCATAGTGATAAGAGCAAAAAGATCAAAAACAGAATCCAGGGGGAAAAAACACAACAAAATGTAACACAACAGCTGATTGGATGGCTATTTAAAACCCACAGAGACTATCCAGAATAGCGTAGTCATAGTAACGCACCCAGAAGTATCACCCCCTGGGTGTGGCTACAAGCTGGAGGAGGAGGGATGGGGTGTGGAGGGTAGGGGTCTGCTGGGCAGGGGGCTCTTCCCACAGAGATTCACCACTGAGACTGGAAAGGAACAGTCCTAACAGAAGCTGTGAATCTCCTCAATGAACCTAGAGGTTTATCTGTATATTTGGCAACTTCCTTTTGGAATCAAAAGTTGGCTTCTTTAGAGATAACTTAAATGGAAGCATATTTTTAAAAAAAAATCTTTGACAAAACTCACACTATGGGAAAAAACCCAGAAGACCAAATGGAAACTGTGGGTGGTAGCTGTGATTGTGCCTTTTCAAGCAGTTCCTTAGACGCTGCACTGGGTTTGGGGTCTTATTGTGTTGATAATCACATCAAGGGACTGAGACTGCCAGAGAGCCCATGCGATATTGTAGTAAAAGTTATCGGTGCCTGCCCCATGTCCCTCTGTTCAGCCCTCCACCAGCTGCTGTGAGTGTCGAAAACTAATGACTCACAGCTGCTTCCTATCTGGAGAACTGCCCTCAGCCAACAGGAGCTGCCCCTCCAGGAAATGCCTGGGAAGCTGTGCTCTCCTTAGTCCCAAACCAATGACTGATTGATGCTGGGGAACAAAATCTTGGTCCCTTGCCTCAATTTAGGACATGACTGTGGTACCCTTCCCCAGGGGATCAGCCTTAAGTCAGACACCAGAGGAGACCCTTTCCTTGCTCAGCTTCTTCCTCTGCTCTACCTATTTCCCTCACTTCCTTAAAAGTTTCTTCTCAGATCACCCCCTCAGTACCACACTTTCAAAATAATCTCTTCTTTCAGGATCAGCTTCTAGGGAACCTATGCTAAGGCAAACATCATAAGAATACCCCTAGAATGGGTGTAAGCCCACCTGCCTTCAAGCCTTGGTCCACCACTGGGGAGCTATGAGGCTGTGGGCAAGTGTCTTGACCTCTCAGGGACACAAGTACACAAGGGTAAAGTTTGACTAGATCATTGTTTTTGTTTGTTTGTTTTATTTGAACTCACAGGTTTCTCCAGAGACCACTCCATCAATACATCACTTGCAAGAACCCCAGCATGAAGCTTTGCTTATAGGGAATCTGATCTAAGACATCTGCTAATAATTGGAGGGCAAATGCATCCTTTATACCCCAATGGGAACAGCCAAAGTCTATGAGGGATGGATATCTATCCTCTACCCTCCAACCAACATGAGTCCCCTTTCATTGGATCTACCCATTGGATTTCTACAAGATTTCTGGTGAATGAGAGCTCTTAGATACCACTTTCTGAAAGCCGTTGGACCAGATCTCTAAAGTTAGGTCTAGCTCAACCGTTCTGGGAGGGCTTTCTTTACTACTCACTGAATAATGGTGTCCCAGATTTAGTGGGATTGGAGAATGAATGGGGACAGGCCATGTATTAAGGAAAATATGGTTGGCTGAAGGAGGCCTTGGGCATCCCTAAGAAATTCTTCAGACCATTTCTCTAGGAGATGAAGTATTTTCATCCTTTAGCTTTTCAAAGTCTGCCACTTTGTGGTTGCTTCCCTGAAAAACTGAGACCTTTCAACAGCCAGAGTAGACGCTGTTGTTGCCTGCCTAGATCTCCTTTACTGGACTTGGGCATCCATCCTCCAGTTAACCTTAGCTAATGAGAGGCACCTCATTGGAGATACCTGGGAATTTTTCCCCTAGTCTCCATTCCCATCTACCCTAGTTCAGAGTAGCTATGATCAATGGCTGAATGATGTTGGAATTCTTAAGCCTACCCTTTTGCTTCCAGCCGAGACCGCTCTGTGGTGTAATTCACACTCCAGAGCTCCTCATAGGATCAGGCTGAAGCTTGATTCCGGCTGAGACCACATTGTTGTTCAGCTCCGTTCCCTGCTCATCCTGCTTTCCTCACTCCCTCACGGTTTCTCTTGACAGCACTCCCTCAAAAAAATCATCGAAAACACAACTCCTAGGTAAGGCTTTGCTGCTAGAGAATTTGATAGGCTAATAATTCAGATATCTGAGGGCCACAAATAGTGAGATTTGCTGGGGACTAAACACCAATTGACGACAATTAGGTCCACAGTAAGCAATTTGGGGGCACTTGATTTCAAAAAGCTTGTATTTCATTCCCTTTTCAGGTTTCTCAAATAGCTCTTCAATGTGTGAAAATAAAAAGAGAAAGAAAGTAAGGTTTCTTACTAGTGTGTTCTCTTATTCAAGAAATTGGAGATTTTTTCCCCACAAATGTGTCCTTAGTGTTCATATCAGGAAGTGCTCAAATACTTGTTAAATATATTGAACAAATATTCCCAAATATCTTGTTGGTGGACTTTTCTATTTGTGAGTGCATTTGGAATACAATAAAGACATAAAAATGGCAGGCTTAAGGTACAAGATAGAAGATTAACCGACTTTTAGGTTTATTAACTTTGCTGCTTTTCACTGAAGTGGAACAAGTCTTATTAAATACTAATTATCTTCCCCATTCTTTTGCGCTCTGATTAATCTCTTCTTTTAGAGAGTATGCTTCTTATAGAGAAATTGGCTGTTTTCAGAATTGTGTATTCAAGTATCCATCATATCTGGTCTCTAAGCTACAATTTCTATGAATTGCACTATGACTCAATTCTAAATGCTATTTTACAAGCCAGTTTTGATGTTTATTCAAATCATCTGAGGTCTCCAGTCCTCTAGGGAGACTGTGTGTGTGGTGCTGAATGACTAATACGGATTCCTCTAACCTTTGAATGGTTTATGGAGCAGGATGTGATATCAGGATCTTTGGAGATGTTCAGTGGGGTTAAATCTGGCATCATCTTTGCTGGTATCTTTCTTTATCAAGGACCAAGTACACACATTTCTTGATGGATAGAAAGAGAAATGAAAGGAATTTGGAGAAATTTGGCCACTTTTCACCCCCAGAATATCTTGTCTTTAAATTCCTTTCCACCACTTCAGTAACCACCCTTCGCTGGTAGGGGAGTGCAGAGCTGGGACTTGGGTGAGGCACTCCTCTAAAGTGCAAAATTGAAGTGAGTGCCAAAAAACTCAGTAGTAAAGATATATATGTTAGTGGAATATTTTTTTTGTGTATGAGGAAGATCGGCCCTGAGCTAACATCTGCCAATCCTCCTCTTTTTTTGCTGAGGGAGACTGGCCCTGGGCTAACATCCATGCCCATCTTCCTCTACTTTATATGGGATGCCGCCACAGCATGGCTTGACAAGCGATGCGTCGGTGCGCGCCCGGGATCCGAACTGGCGAACCCCTGGCCATTGCAGCAGAGCGCACGCACTTAACTGCTTGTGCCACCGGGCCAGCCCCTGGAATATTTTTTATTGTGGTAAAAAACATAAAATTTACCATCTTAACCATTTTTAAGCATACAGTTCAGTAGTGTTAAGTATATTCACGTTGCTATGAAACAGATCTCCAGTATTTGTTTGTCTTCCAAATCTGAAACTCCATACCAACTAAACAACAACTGTCCTTTTCTGCCTACCCCTAGTTCCTGTTAACCAAAATTCCACTTTCTGTTTCTATGAATCTGACTACTTTAGATACCTCATATAAGTAGAATTATGCAGTTTTCTACTTTTGTGACTAGCTTATTTCACTTAGCATAATGTCCTCACCGTTGATCAATGTTGTAGTATGTGACAGTATTTCTTTCTTTTTATAAGGCTGAATAGTATTCTGTTGTATGTGTATACAACATGTTCTTTATCCATTCACCCATTCATGGACATTTGGGTTTCATTTCTTGGCTATTGTGAATAGTGCTGCTATGAACATGGGTGTGCAAATATCTCTTTGAGACCCTGTTTTCAATTCTTTTGGATGTATAGCCAGAAGTGGGATTGCTGGATCATATGGTAATTCTAATTTGAATTTTCTGAGGAACCTCTCCCTGCTGTCTTCTATAGAGGTTGCACCATGTTACAGTTCCACTCTCAGCGCACAAGGGTTCCAATTTCTCCAATCCCTGTCAGCACTTGCTATTATCTGTTTTTTCTTTTTCTGATAGTAGCAATCCTAATGAATGTGAGGTGATATCACATTACACTTTGATTTGCATTTCCCTGATGGTTAGTGAGATTGAGCATCTTTTCATGTGCTTGTTGACCATGGCCATTTATATATCATCTTTGGAGAAATGTCTATTCAAGATCTTTGCCCTTTTTTGTGTGTGTGTGAGGAAGATTAGCCCTGAGCTAACACTTGATGCCAATCCTTCTCTTTTTGCTGAGGAAGACTGGCCCTGGGCTAACATCTGTGCCCATCTTCCTCTACTTTATATGATATGCCGCCACAGCATGGTTCGACAAGTGGTGCCTTGGTGTGCACCTGGGATCCGAACCTGCGAACCCTGGGCCACTGAAGCGGAGCGCGCAGACCCAACCGCTACGCCACTGCTTTGCCTATTTTTTAATCAGGTTATTTGATTTTTTTTTGTTGAGTTGTAAGAGTTCTTTATATATTCCGTATGTTAACCGCTTATCAGGTCTATGATTTGCAAATATTTTCTCCCTTTCCTTCAGTTGTCTTTTCACTCTGTTGATTGTGTACTTTGATGCGAAAAAGTTTTTAAGTTTGATATGATTCCATTTGTCTATTTTTGCTTTTGTTGTCTGTTATTTTGGTGTGCCAAGTCCAATGTTATGAAGCTTTTCCCACATGTTTTCTTCTAGGAGTTTTATAGTTTTAGGTCTTATGTTTAGATCTTTAATCCATTTTGAGTTCATTTACATGCAGTCATGTGTGGCATATCAACATTTTGGTCAATGACAGACTGCATATATGACAGGGGTCTCATAAGATTATAATGAAGCTGAAATATTTCTATTGCTTAGTGACATCATAGCTGTTTTAATGTCATAGTGCAATGTGTTACTCTCATGTTTGTGGTGATGCTGGTATAAACAAACCTACTGTGCTGCCAGTTGTATAAAAGTATAGCACAGACATAATACTTGATAATGATAATAAATGACTATGTTACTGATTTATGTATTTACTATGTTATACTTTTATCATTTTTTTAGAGTGTACTCTTTCTACTTTTTATAAAAAAAAAATGTTAGGGCTGACGCTGTGGTGTAGTGGTTGGGTTCAGCCACTCTGCTTCGGTGGCCTGGGTTCACAGGTTTGGATCCTGGGCGCGGACCTGGACTGCTCATCAGCCATGCTGTGGTGGTGACCCACATACAAAGTAGAGGAGGATTAGCATGGATGTTAGTTCAGGGCCAGTCTTCCTCAAGCCAAAGAAAAAAAGGGGAAGATTGACAACAGATGTTAGCTCAGGGTGAATATTCCTCAGCAAAACAAACAAAACAAAAACAAAAACAAAAATGTTTACTGTAAAGCAGTATGACATGTTATGCAGGCAGCAGCCTCATGCATCTTGTGTTTACCGTGTCTCTTGATTGCATCATTTTCTCTTGTGTTTGATTTAATCTCATGTGGTTTTGTTTATCATGGCCCCTCAGCATACAAAATTCACTGGTAATATTGCCAGTAAGAGGCCACATAAAATGATTAACCTGGAAACAAAATTAAAAATGATTAAGGACTACAAAGTTGGAAAATCAGCGATGGTTATTGCTCACTAGCCAGGCATGTCCCATTCCACCATAGCTACAATCTTAAAGAAGAAGAGCAAAGTGATGAGAGCTGTTAAAGGACCTACTTAATTGAAGGCAATAATACTAGCAAAAATTCGAGAAGGGCCTGTATCAGACGTGAAGAAACTTCTACTGACCTGCATTGAAGACCAAACACAAAAATGTATCACTCTCAGCACCATAACGATTGTGGCCAAAGCAAAAAAATTGCAATGTTGAAAGAAAAGGCTGGACCCAATGATATTGCTGAATTTACTGCTAGCTCTGGGTGGTTTAAACAATTCAAGACTTTTTATTCATTACATAATGTGATAGTGAGTGGTAACTCTGTGAGTGCTGATGTGAAGGCAGTTGGAGAATTTTTGGGAACATTATATAAGCTGATTGTGGAGGAAAATTACTTGCCAGAGCAAATATTTGATATGGATGAAATCTCCCTATTCTGGAAATAGAGGCCTGAAAGGACTTTCATCCATAAGGAGGCCAAGTCAGTGCCAGGTTTCAAGCCTTTTGAGGAGAAGACAACAGTCTTGCATGGGGCAGTGTTGCAGGCTACAAATTGAAATCCTTTGTGATCTGGCACAGTGAGAACCCCAGGGCCTTCAAGCATATCAATAAGCACACACTGCCAGTGTACTACAGGAGCCAAAAGATGACCACTGATGACCCAGCTCCTCTTCCAAAGTGCCCTCATGGATTGCTATCCCAGCCAACTGGAGAAGTACTGTTTAGAGAATAACAAACATACAGAATAACAAGATTATTATTTCAAGATTTTGCTTATTGTTGATAATGCTTTTGGACATCTTCCTTCTATTGGTTATCTTAATCCCAATATCAAAGTGGTGTTTCTCCCTCCAAACACCACCTGTTTGATCTAACCAATGGATCAAGGAATAATAGCAACTTTTAAGGTCTACTACCCGAGGAAGACCTTTGCCCTCCCAGACTATTATTGCAACCGAGGAAGACACTGAAAAGACACTGATACAATTTTGGAAGGATTACAACATCTATGACTGCATCAAGAGCATTTTTTGGCCTTGGAGTGATGTCACTAAGAAGTATGAATGGCATCTAGAAGAAGACACACAAGAGGTTCATCATGACTTCAAAGGATTTGCCAGAGATGAGGAGGTTGTAAAAATCAACAAGGCTGTGGTGGAGAGGGCAAATGACTTTAACCTGGATGTGGATGAGAATGACATGGAAGAGATCCTGGAGGTGGTTCCTGAGGAATTGATTAATGAAGAGTTGTTGGAATTGGAACAGAATCACATAGCTAAAGAAGAGGCAAGAGAAACTGCAAGAAAAGAAAAAAAGAACTCCCAAGAAAATTCACAATGAAAGGTTTAGCAGAGGCTTTTGCAAAACTCAGGAAGATCCTTAAAAAGTTTGAAAACATGGACCTCTATACTAAAATGTTTTCATTAATGGAGAGGAATGTCCAGGGTGCATTATCTGTTTACAAGCAAATCTATGATGAAAAGAGAAACAAACTACCACAGGCATATTTCTGAAAGAGTGACACTTCCTCAAGGAAAGCCTCAGGCAGGTCCTTTAGGAGGTGTTCCAGAAGAAGGCATTGTTATCATAGGAGATGACAGTCCCGTGTGTGTTATTGCCCCTGAAGACCTTCCAGTGGGACAAGATGTGGAGGTGGAAGACAGGGATATTAATGATCCTGACCTAGGCTACTGTGTGTGTTTATGTCTTAGTTTTTAACAAAAAAGTTTAAAAAGTAAAAAAATAAAAAATTTTTTAAATAGAAAAAAGCTTATAGAATAAGGTTATAAAGAAAGAAAATATTTTTGTATAGCCATACAACGTGTATGTGTTTTAAGCTAAGAGTTACTACAAAAGAGTCAAAAGTTAAAAAATTAAAAAATTTATAAAGTAAAAAAGCTACAGTAAGCTAAGGTTAATTTATTATTGAAGAGTCAGAAATATTTTTTGTATAAATTTAGTGTAGCCTAAGTCTACTGTGTCTATAAAGTCTACAGCAGTGTACAGCAATGTCCTAAGCTTTCTCATTCACTCACCACTCACTCACTGACTCACCCAGAGCAACTTTCAGTCCTGCAGGCTCCATTCATGGTAAGTGCCCTATACAGGTGCACCATTTTTTATCTTTTATACCATATTTTTATTGTACCTTTTGTCTGTTTAGGTATGTTTAGATACACAATATTTACCATTGTGTTACAGTTGTCTGTAGTATTCAGTACAGTAACATAGATTTGAGGCCTAGGAGCAATAGGCTATGTCATATAGCTTAGGTGTGTAGTAGCCTGTACCACTTAGGTTTGTGTAAATATGCTCTATGATGTTCGTACGATGACAAAATTGTCTAATGATGCATTTCTCAGAACGTATCCCCCTCATTAAGCAATGCATGACTGTACATGTTGAAAGGTAAGAGGCCAACTTCATTCTTTTGCATGTGGACATCCTGTTTTCCCAGCACCATTTAAAGAGGCTATCCTCTCTCCTTTGAGTGATCTTGACACCTTGTCAAAATTCACTTAATTTGTATATACGAGGGTGTATTTCTGGGCTCTCTATTGTATTCTTTTGGTCAATTTGTCTGTCTTTATGCCAATACGATACTATTTTGATTATTGCAGCTTTGTAATATATTTTGAAATCAGAAATGTGAATCTCTCAACTGTGTTCTTCTTTTAAAAAAGATTTGGCTATTTGGTGTCCCTTGAGATTCCATATGAGTTTTAGGATGAATTTTCCAATTTCTGCAAAAAATGCCATTGGGATTTTGATGGGAATTGTATCGAATCTGTAGATTATTTTTGGTAGTATGGACATTTTAACAATGTTAAGTCTTCCAATCCATGAACACAGGATGTGTTTCCATTTATTTGTGCATTCTGTACTTTCTTTCAGCAAAGTTTTATAGTTTTCAATGTCATTTTCCTTGGTCAGTTTTATTCCTAAGTATTTTATAATAATATCTGAGGCTATTATAAATTGAATTGTTTTCTTAATTTCCTTTTCAGATTGTTCCTTTTTTGTGTATAGATTTTGCATCCTGCAACTTTACTGACTTTGATTATTAGTTCTAACAGTTCTAATTTGTTTATTAGTTCTAAATCATGTCATCTGTGAACAGAATAATTTTGCTTCTTCCTTTCTGATTTGGTTGACATTTATTTCTTTTTCTTGTGTAATTGCTCTGGCTAGGACTTCTAGTACTGTCTTGAATAGAAGCTGCAAAAAGTGAGCTTCCTTTCTTTATTCCTAATCTTAGAGGAAAATTTTTCAGTCTTTCAACATTGAGTATGGATCTTAGCTGTGAGTTTTTCTTAAATGGTCTTTATTACGTTCAGATAGTTTCCTTCTGCTTCTAGTTTGTTGAGTGTTTTTACCATTAAAGAGTGTTGAATCTTGTCAAATGCTTTTGCTGCATCAAATGAAGTGATCATGTGGTTTTTGTCTTTCATTTCGTTAATGTGGTATATTACATTGATTGATTTTTGTATGTTGAACCATCCTTACATTCCATGAATAAATCCCAGTTGGTCATGGTGTATAATTCTTTTAATATGCTGTTGAATTTGGTTTAAGAGTATTTTGCTGAAAAATTTGCATAAATATTAATCTGGGATATTGGTCTTTAGTTTATTTTTCTTGTAGTGTCTTTGTCTGGCTTTGGTATCAGGATAATACTGCCCTCATAGAATTAACTTCGGAATGTTTCCTCCTCTTCAATTTTTTTGAAGTTTCAAGAGGATTGGTGTTAATTTTTTTTTAAAGATTTTATTTTTTTTTTAGAACAGTTTAAGATTCACAGCAAAATTGAGGGGAAGATACAGAGATTTCCCATACACCTCCTATCCATACACATGCATAGCCTACCCCATTATCAACATCCCCCACCAGAGTGGTACATTTGTTACCAAGGGTGAACCTACACTGACACATCATAATCACCCAAAGTCCATAGTTTACATTACCGTTCACTTCTTGGTGTTCTACATTCTATGGGTTTAGACAAGTGTATAATGACATGTATCTGTTATTGTGATATCATTCACAATAGTTTCACTCTCTTAAAAGTCCTATATGTTCTGCCTATTCATCCCTCCCCACCACCCAACTCCCAACCCCTGGAAACACTTATGTGTTGAGTTTTAAGAGTTCATAGTATTTTCTTATAATTCTTTTCATTTCTGTAGCATCGGTTGTAATGTCCCCTCTTTCATTTCTGATTTTAGTTGTTTGAGTCTTCTCTCCTTTTTTCTTAATCTAGCTAAGAGTTTGTCTATTTTTGTTGATATTTTAAAATAGCTAACTTTTAGTTTCATTGATTTTTTTTCTGTTGTTTTTCTATTCTCTACTTCATTTATCGCTGCTCTAATCTTTTTTATTTCCTTCCTTCTGCTAGATTTAGGTTAATTTGTTCTTCTTTTTCTAGTTTCTTGAGGTGTCATGTCATGCTATTGATTTGAGATCTTTCTTCTTTTTGTTAAAAATAAATAGTAATAAATAATAGTAAATAGGCTTTTACTATTATAAACTTCCCTCTTAGCACTGTTTTCGCTGCATCCCATAACTTTTGTTATGTTGTGTTTTCATTTCCGTTTGTCTCAAGATATTTTCTAATTTCTCTTGTGATTTGTTCTTTGACCCATTGGTTCTTTAACAGTGTTGCTTAATTTCCACATATTTGTGGGTTTTCCAGTTTTCCTTGTAAAATTGATTTCTAGTTTCATTCTATTGTGATAAGAAAAGATAATTTGTATGATTTCAATCTTCTTGAATTTGTTTAGACTTGCTTTTTATCCTAATATGTGATCTATCCTAGAAAATATTACATATGCAGTTGAGAAGAATATATATTCTTCTGTTGTTGGGTGGAGTGTTCTGTATATATGTCTTAGGTAAAATTGGTCTATAGTGTTGTTCAAGTCTTATATTTCCTTATAGATCTTCTTGTCTTGTTCTGTTCATTATCAAAAGTGGAATATTGAAATCTACTATTATTATGTTGCTGTCTATTTCTCCATTCAATTCAGCCAAAGTTTGCTTTGTATATTTAGGAACTCTGCATAAATATAATTGTTAATCTTCTTGGGGAATTGACCTTTTTATCATTATGTAATATTCTCTGTCTTTTGTAATAGTTTTTGATTTAAAGTCTATTTTATCAGTATAGCCACTTCTGCTCTGTTTTGTTACCATTTGCAGGGAATATCTTTTTCCATCTTTTCTCTTTCAGTTTATGTATGTCCTTAAATCTAAATTAAGTCTCCTGTACACATCATATAGTTGGGTCCTGGTTTTTTATTCATTCAGTCAATCTATATCTTTTGATTGAGGAGTTTAATCCATTTACATTTGAAGTAACTACTGCTAGGGAAAAACTTACTGTTGCCATTTTATTAGTTGTTTTCTGTATATCTTGTAGTTTTTTGTCATGCTTTTCCTGCCTTCCTGCCTTTCTGTTGTTGATATTTTGTAGTGATATGCTTTGATTGCCTTATTTCCTTTTGTGTAAATTTTATAGATATTTTCTTCATAGTTACCATTGCAATTACATAAACTATCTTACAGTTATAACATTCTATTTTAGAGTGATAACTTAACTTCACTCGCATATAAAAATCCTAGTCCTTTGCAACTCCACCCCTCACTTTATATTATTGACATCACAAATTACATCTTTATATATAGTATACCCATTAATATAGATTTACGTTTTTACAATGTTTTTGTCATTTACATTGTATGCACCAAATTTGCAATACTACAGGTACTATATTTGTCCATGTATTTACATTTACTGGAGGACCTTATATTTTAGTATGCTTTTGTGTTGCTGTCTACCATCCTTTCAACTTGAAAAACTCCCTTTAGCATTTCTTGTATATCAGGTCTCGTATTAATGCACTTCCTCAGGTTTTGTTTGTCTAGCAAAGTCTTAATTTCTCCTTCATTTTTGAAGGACGGTTTTGCCAGATGGAGTATTCTTGGTTGAGCTTTTTTTTTTTTCCTTTCTATACTTTGAATATATCATTCTCTCTCCCTTCTGGCCTGCAAAGTTTCTGCTTAGAAATCCACTGATAATCTTATAGAAATTCTCTTGTATGTGATGAATGGTTTTTCTTTTGTTGCTGTCAAGATTCTCTCTTTATCTTGACTTTAGACAGTTTGATTATAATATGTCTTAGTGTAGTTCTGTTTGAATTTTTCTTATTTGGAGTCCCCTCAGCTTCCTGAATCTGTATGTTCATTTCTTTCCTTAGATTTGGAAAGTTTTCAGCCACTATTTCTTCAAATTTTCTCTCTCTCTTCTCCTTCTTGGATTACCACTTGATGGTGTCCCATAAGTCCCTCAGGCTCTCTTCACTTTCTTTATTCTTCTTTCTTTTTGCTCCTCTGACTTGATTTCAGATGACTTGTCTTCAACTTTGCTGATTGTTTCTTCTTCCTGATCAAGTCTACTGTTGAACCCTTTTAATGAATTTTTCAGTTACGCTACTATATTTTTCAGTTCCAGAATTTCTGTTTGATTCTATTCTATAGTTTCTGTCTCTTTGTTGATAGTCTCATTTTGTTCATGCATTGTTTTCCTTATTTCTTTTAGTTGTCTATCTGTGTTCTAGTTTAGCTCATTAAGCATTTCTTCTGACAGTTATTTTAAATTCATTTTTGGGTAGCTCATAGATCTGCATTTCTTTAGGGTCAGTTTCTGGAGATTTATTTTGTTGCTTTGGTTGGACCATGTTTCTCTGTTTCTTTGTATGCCTTGTGATTTTTTTGTTGTTGGGATTTGGGCATTTGAAAAAACGACGACTTCTCCTAGTCGTCGTATGCTGGCTTCATGCAGGGAAGACCTTCACCAATCAGTATGGCTGAAGGTTTTAGGACCTCTAAAACCTTTTCTGATCTTTTGCTGCCCTTGAAATCTGCCTGTAGAACTGCAGCTCTAACATGCTTTCACCTCTGTTTTCAGTGGCTTCCAAATGCCACTAGCACTCTGAGTCAGGCAAGACATAAACTAGTCCCTTAGGTTGCCTCCAGAAAAGCCAGAATATTGGATGTCTGGTTCACTTTTATGTTTGCATCCCAAGGAAGGAGCCACACTACTGGGGGGGGGGGGTGGGGAGGGTTCCTCCTAATTGCTCTGTGCTATGCCATATAGGTAGAGGGACACAAATGAGTGTGACAAATACTATGAATTTTCCTACCTTTTCCACTGGAATATCATCTTTGTTTTACAATAGCCTATGTGCTGTAACTTCTCAATTAATCTCTAGAGTACTCACAGGGGTATTCATATATTGTTGTTAACCTGGTGTCTCTGTGGGAGAAGGAGGGCCTGTAACTTCCTAGTCCACCACCCTGTTGATGTCTTAATCATCTTTGTTTTTACTCAAATCTACTCTCAGAAAGATTCCACCTTAAGGAAAATGTAAGCCATTACTCTCTCCTAATTGTGCCTTGTATTTAAACCTTATTTTGCTGCATGAGTGAAAGAATGAACAATATTTTTAAAAATCAAAATTAATGCAGAAAATTCTTAAACTTTCAAAATTTTAAAAAGACAGTATCAGAGATTTCATTATATTCTTAAGGTAAAATGTAAGAGGCCACTGACTTGTTATAGGGATGAGTGTTCAATCCAAGGGGAAATAGTTACGTGTGACTTAGTGAGTTGTCACTATTTGTCAAAGGCTAATATGGTCACAAATACTTGAAACTAGAATGATGTAATCATCATGTTTAAAACAAGTGTGATGGCAGGCTAGAGTGCAAAAGTGGGGAACGTAGGAGAAAAAGGTGTATTTACTGAAATACCAGCGGTATACTTAGTCTTGCTTAATATGCGCAGACAGCCTATGGTCAATAGATAAGCAATGAGGGGAAATCTCAGACAAAAAAGTTAGAGATTTAAAGTGTGGGTTATTCAATGCATTCCTGAAGTTAATGGAGATTTTTTTTGTCTTTGTACTTTTTCACTCTAAAGTGAGAATGTAAATTTTGAAACCCAAAGCATCTTTTCCTTTGCAAAAAGCATCTTCCATTTTGCAAGACAGTATGGAGACAGGTGGTAACTGAAGATTTAAGGAGCATAGTTTCAATTGTGTAAAAGTAATCTGTGTTTAAATTGTCCCTAAATGGGTAGATAAGGCAGAATTTTCTGTCTCTAATCCTCTCCCAGCCCTCAGGTCTCTAGGCCTCTTCTGTCTGGCTTCAAATCTCTTTGGGTACATCTGTTCACCTTCATCTTACTCAAATCTACTCTCAGAAAGATTCCACCTTAGTAACAATGTAAGCCACTGCTCTCCCCTGCCTGGGACTGTGTATTTAAACCTTATTTTGTTGCAAAAGTGAAAGTGACAGCCCTTTTCCCTGTCAAATAGATTTCAGGTCTCCCTGAGGAGACTGCAACTATTGTGTGGAGGGGCCTGGATGAGGGCAGGTGGAAAGTCACACTGTCAACTTTGCTTCTGCAAAGGTTGCCCTTGGTAGCATGATCATGCAGAGATGACCACTTATATGAGATAATATTTGATGTTGAGATGATACTTCATAAGTTGATGTGAGAAACCTTTATAGAGAAGAAATGTGGTAGTTCTGTCTCATTTCTGAGATTTGTTTTCTAAACAGTCTGAGGAAAATGAGCATTGGATGTTATTCCAAGAACCCCTTGGGTAGTTCAGTAGGAATGGAGGCATGTAAAACTGATGACCTCTTAGGTAGAGCTAAGGTAGTTTCTTCCTAGAGTAAGAAGGATGCCTTGAAAAATATTTTATGAACATATTCATACAATCCTTTATTCAACACATACTTATTGAACTTGTAATATATGTCAGGCACTGTTCCAGGCCCTTGGTTTACAGAAGGAAAGAAAACTTTGTAGATATCTATGTCACCTAGCAGTCTCAGGAGAGAAGACATGTAGCTTTAGAAATGTGATCTTTGATTTAAATTGTAGAGACTATGAACAACTGAAAAAATGGAGCTTGGTGTAATAGGTTCTAAAAGCTGTTTTATCTGCATGTATCAGTTGGAAATCTTGCTTAGCTGGCAATTGATTTTCCTGATAATGATGATTAAGTGACATAAGAGTAAAAGTGCCCTCTGAATCATCAAAGAAAATTAGATTCTGTTTAACACAGAGCCTGTATTAGATGTATTCCTTAATTATTTGAAAATCTGTGCGTCTCAATTAATCAGGCAACGTGATTAACTAGAGAAGGTTGTTCCTTGGCCTAGCAGGATAACACTGAGTTTACTGTAATGTAATTGCTCAAAGCCAGCAAGTCTGTAAAAATGTCCAGGAGGGAACAAGAGGCAAATATATTTTAACTGTTCATAGACTGATGTAAAAGCCAATCGTATGGAAAATTGAGACCAAAAAAATACCCGGTCAGACTGGTCCTCAGCATTCAAAGCACTTACACTATCCAGTACAAGGCTACAAAATCACAGATAACAAAGACTCAGTGATCTGCTGCCACACATCACCCCCACCTGGGTTTTATTTCTTCCTGTAGTGGATTAACAGAGAAGACTCTTCAAAAGAGCCTCACCTGGGGAAAGAATGGGGTTTTGAAGGAGGAGAATAAACAGATTGACGTAGCTCTAGGCTGTCCAGAAATAACCAAATGGAACATCTAGCTCATTGGGTGGCAGGCAAGTCAATATCTTTTTTAGTTCAAAATCCTAAAAATTAGGAAACAGAAGATGTGCTGTGAGAGATGGGCCAGTTGGGGACATACAAACAGCAGGTATTTGGGTTGAAATGGCCATGACAACTTGCTCATTGCTTTTTTGTCCTGTAATTGCAGTATATGCCTCATAAGTCTTCGAAATGATGCTACGTGGTGTATCACAGTATAGAGAAAGCATTCCTAATGACTGCGTCACTGTGACAGGCTTCTTTATAAGTAGGGTAAAGAGAACACTTGAGATG
Source organism: Diceros bicornis minor (assembly GCF_020826845.1). Taxonomy (NCBI): domain Eukaryota; kingdom Metazoa; phylum Chordata; class Mammalia; order Perissodactyla; family Rhinocerotidae; genus Diceros; species Diceros bicornis. Next base: position 39,544,387 of record NC_080758.1, read on the forward strand.
TAATAATGAGTTTTGGGCCCAATGCTCTTGGGGTAGAGGAAGTTAATAACTATAACCACAGGGAAGAAAATATTAGTGAAAGAAACCACTTTTAATCAGAACAATAAAGAAAGCTTCCGCCCAGGAAATCCAGAGTGGGAAAAGAAAAATAAAGGGGCAGGAGAGAAAACGCAGCAGCCCATCTACCTCACCATAGAAACATAAAACTGATTTTAAAAAGTGCCAGCATAGAAGGAGCTTGGGAGTGATCACTCCATCCTAACAATAAGTCAAAAACTGAACAAACTGAAAATCAGCAACTCTTCTTAGATCTTTCAGAAAATTGAGGTCACAGGGCAAACCACTGACCCCAAAATTGGAGAGACAGACAGATAAAAAATAACAACTTACCAGAGCATTAACCCATGAGCGAAAATCTCTGCAAGCACCAGTGCTGGTTCAGGAAAACCCAAACTGTAATTGATGAATTGCTGAAGGCTCAGTGTGAACAAGCCTGAGAGTTAAAAACTCCGGGGGACCCAGTCATGGGGGAGACCCACACTTTTGTGAGTTTTGTCTCCAGGAGCCCTACTGGGTTCCTACAGTGAAGATGGCAGAAAAATCTCCTCGTGCATCGGGCAGGTAGAGGGGAAATGTAGCCATTTTGCAATATGCCAGAGCGTTCTGTTCTTCCTAACAAGGTCTGCTTTCAAGAGCAACTGTTTTTACCAGAGCCCCCATTTGATGGAGGTAGCCTGGATTGCCTCGAGTGTAGAGGATGGCCACACTAGAGGATTTACCTGCCATGTCAAAATTTGTCTGAGAAAGCCGGTGATTTTCAGGGTTAATTTTTTTGCTGCAGCACAGCTTAGCATTACCCTGGCCAATTCCAATTGTTTGGAAATGAGAGTCTGTAGTTTTATTTTTGGAAGGACTGTGAAACTAAAGACAAGCTCAAGGGAAAGAGGGGCATGATCAGTTACCCTGTCTACCACGAACAAGAAGGAGGAGTTTCCTTCAAGTATTTGCCAATCATGAGATCCTAGCCTAGTGCTATCTGTCAACAAAAATATATCTGGAATCCAAGAATTTAGTTAGGAAAGCTTTATTGCTCATACAGTTTGAAAACCAGGGAGACGCAGCCTTCAGAAAAAATTGAAAGTACACTCCAAGGAGGGTGTGGAAGGGCAGAGCTTATAAAAGCAAAAACCATAGACCACAGGAATTGTTTTGAAAGGCCTCTGATTCATTGGTTCCCCTATAGATACTGGTGTTCTAAAATCAGCTATATCAGGCTTCTGGATGTCCATCAGGAAGGAACGCTCAGTTTCAGGTACAAGTTGTGGTTTTTCTGAGAACAGAGTACCAGATTACACCTAGATCCTGGCATGGCCGCTTAACGCTGTTTTGTTTTAGGTCCTTGTTAGCCACACAGAGTCCATTTTGTCCTTCTGTTTTAGGGGTCCTCTATCTTTTGTTTTAATTCCACATATCCTGTAGAGATTTTAGCAATGATGGAAATGTTCTATATCTGCAGCGTCCAATATGATAGCTACTAGCCATATGTGTTATTCAGTACTTGAAATGTGGCTAGTGCAACTAAGAAACTGAATTTTTAATTTTATATGATCTTAATTTAGCCATGTGTGGGCAGTGGCTACCATATTGGACAGTAAAACAGTAGTCCACACTCTATTGCATACCTATTCTGGACTTGGCAAAACAAAGAACACCTGGATCCTAAAGAGTATGTTTAACCAGTGCTTCTATCCTTTTAAAGATCATTATTTAAAAGCCAGAAAGAGAAAGACAAACAGTGCATGATTTCACTCATATGTGGAAGGTAAACCAACACACGGACAGATAGAACTGTTTGGTGGTTACCAGAGGTTAGGGGGGTGGGGCGTGGGCACAAGGGGTGGAGGGATGCACTTATATGGTGACTGATAAACAATAATGTACAACAAAAATTTCACAATAAAAAAAAGAAAAAAATCAGTATTTAAAATTAAATATTTATAACATGATTCTTTTGGGCACATGGCCTATTTCTTGAATTTCTTGAGACTTAGAGTGAGGAAAGTTTGGTTGGTAGTTTTATGCTTCAAAATATAATTCAGTAAAAATTACATTTATTAAATGTATATGTTCTATTAGATTAAGACATGGTACCCTATACAAAGTGTCTTAATTTGATGATTTGCGTAAACACTAAAACAAGCATTTGAGTGGAGGTGCCTTATTTGGTATGTGATTCTAGATTTTCAATGAAGAAACCAAGAAGTGAGACAGGGAAGGAAGAAAGCCAATAAAAGATATATTAATTAATGAGCCACTTCTGTGGGCAACTGGGGTTCACTCCTGCTGAGACCCTCTGGGAGACTGTATAATCTGTTCTTTATAATTATTCCCCCAAGAGGTGAGGAAGCAGGAGTATTTATCCACCTATTCCCACTCCTGGTTAATTGAGGGTTGATCTTGTGGAAGGTTGTTAACATCCCCACACTTCCAGCTCCTTTAGCTGGAGCTGCTTCTATGCCAGAAAAACCCTTAGAGAGAGGTGGACACAGAGGCTTGAGTAGGAAGCTGCCTGCATGATCAAGACCTGTTCTCCAGAGCTGCACGTGACTTCCAGTGTGGGCTAAGGAGATATCAGTACGCAAACAGTATCTGCTGAAATGTTCAAGAATATCATTAAATTCATCCTTGGTCCCATTGCAGGGTCTGGTGTGTATTATGCGCAAATATCTAACCAGAATCTGAGCAAACTATGAAATAGCAAGCTCCGTCTCCCTCATTACTTCAGGGTCTCACATCCAATTGACTCATAGTTCCTTCTTCTCCTTCCAAGAGGGGCCCATGTCTTCAGGCTGCCCTGGAATTTTCTCAGTCACCTCCGCTCCCATCCACTGCAGAGCATGGTGCCTCACTTCCATCTGCCCTTCCTAAATGGCCCGTGTTCCAGTCTCCTGTGTGCCATCAAAATTCCTGTTTTCTGATCTTAGATGTGAGAAAAGTCATAATTTCACGAAAGGCATCCATAGCCAATCATATACCTCAAGAAAATGAGCTTTAATCCAGAGAATCCAACCATAGAACAAAGATCTATAAGTAGTGGGATTTCATCCACTGGACGAGGTCAATGAAGATGCTAGTTGGGGCCTAGAACAAACTTTGTCTCTTTCCTACCTAATATTCATTCCTTTCTTCTTCTTTTTCCATGTTAATGTAATCAAGATTTCTTCAGCGAGAAGCAAAGATGGCTGAATTTCAGGAAAAGCAGGCTCCTATCTTAGCTTCCAGAGACAAACCATGACTGGTCTAGACCTGCGCTTGTCTAACACACAGCCACTTGCCTCCTGTGGCTCTAGAGCACTTGAAATGTGACCTGTCCAAATTGAAATGTCCTGCAAGTGTAAAATACACACTGAATTTCAAAGACTTAATAAAAATTGTAAAATATCTTATTAATTATTTTAATGTTGATTATATACTGAAATGATAATTCTTTATATATATCGGATTAAATAAAATACATTATTAAAATTCATTTCACCTCTTTCTTTTTACTTTTTAAATATAGCTACCAGATAATTTAAAATTACATATGTGGCTTGCATCGTATTTCTGTTGGATAGTGCTGGTCTAAACAAATTATGGTTATCTCCTTTCCCATGGCTAGAGATTTGTCTAGGGGTGGTGATATGACCCAACTCTACCAATGAGATCTAAGAGTAAGTCTGTTGAATGTAGTTCCTGGGAAAGTGTTTGCTTTCCTGATATAAGCAACAGTCTTGGCTAGCATGTTCTTTGCTTTTTTAATCTCTTCTCTTCTTTTTCTCTGGAGCACAGATGAGATGGCTATAGGCTGGCAGCTCCATTGTGAGTGTGAGGCAACAATAAACCACCAAATTTAAGGAATAAATGTAAGTAACTGATTGTGAAAGATATTGAACTTTGGATGATATTGTAGAGCAGCTGCACCAGCCCTGGACTGTGATTCTCCTGACTTCTTATTAAGGTTCTATTTGTTTAACACTGCATTCAAGGTTTTGGTTATGTGCAAATAAATGCTCTCTGAAGGACAGAGAGCCAGTCCAACATTCTCCAGTCACACTCATCATCCTCATTGCCAAGCCTGCCCTGGAAAGTGGATTTAAAGAAGGCATTTTGAAGGAGTTGTAATCTATAAAACGGTCCTCATCTACCAGTAGAGAGGCAATTTACTAATTACCACTCAAGTTCTGTATTACTTCACCTACCTATGAAAAACCAATTTTGCATTTGTGTTTGCCCAATGTGTAAAGTAATGCCAGGATTGGGCTAGTCCTGAGAGAGTTTGTAGTAGGCACTGTTGCTGTCCTGTACAAATCTGCATGTACGGGATGGTGCATCCATCCCCCAGCTGCTGCAAGCAGAAGCTTTTGACTGCTTACACTGCCCTCTTCAGAGAATTTCCTTCAGCCCGTGAAAGCAACCTCACCCAGAAATGCCTAGGAGATTCTATGCCCGCCCCCTATGGGTAGCCCACAGCTAATGACTGTCTGGAAAGGGGGACAAAAAGGCTGGTCCTCTTGCCTCAAGGTGGCATTTGAGGTACCATGGTACTTGAGTACTCCGTGGTACCACGCATGTTCCAAAGCTCTCTGTGAGATCAGACTAGATACAGCTAAGACCCCCTCTTGCTTCACTCCTTCCCCCCGTCTTCTTTCCCTCATTCCCTTTCTTCAGAGAGCCCTCACTCAATAAGTCACATGCATAGAACCCTTGTATCAGGCTCTGCTTCTAGGGAACCTGACTTAAGACACATTTTAAAGGACAGTAACACTCTGTTTTAGTCTCTTAATCTATGGAAGAAAGTTTTATGTGCAATCAATGATATCACATCAATGCTTTTAACAGTATCTTTGAATAGTTGCCAATTTTTTAAACTAGTTGGTAAAACTTAGGTATTCTCTACTGAAGAATTCATAAAACTATTCTTTAGATAAGGAGGAAGGCTAGTCACTGTGTGCAAGTAAGACGTGTGCCAAATCCTACCTAAGCTTGAGTTGCTCTGAATCTCCCTTTCACTTAAACATTCAAACCACCTGGAAGTAGAATACTCAAACTAAGTAAAATATCTTTACCTTAAGACTAATTTTACTGCTACTCCAATGAATAGATCCAAGGAACCATAGATGGAAAAGTGGTTTGGGATTGTCATAGAATTGATTTCAGGCTTGACAAGGGCATGAACTAGCAGAGAAAATTCTCTGTAATATCAGCCAAGTGCCCAGAGGAAATTAATATGTAGATATTGAAAGTATAACTAGACTCCTAATACTGAGTCAGACAATTCTAGTGGCAGAGTGGCTGGGTAAGAGATTCTAATTAGGAAATGAGAAGAAAGGAAATGAATATGCTCCCCTAAGGATCCAACTGAAGGATGAAGTTTCCACTTGTTTGCATTGGGTATTGCAGTCAAAGCTAGTTTTTTTCCATCAGTCATAGGAGAACTAGGGATCTGAGTTGGATTTAAATGTGTTTTGTGTAACATTGCTCTTGCTTCCTTACATTGTCTGATTTTATGAGGATGTGGATATGTGGAGAAAATTGGTCATAGGTTTTAAGTTCTTTGGAAAAATAAGTTGTATGTATCTAGACTAGGGCAACTAAATGGTTTTGGTCATTAATATTATCAATATGTATGTATGAGTCAAATGAATCTGTATGTTATCTTGTAACTATGAAGGATGTATTGTCCAGAGTATTTCACTGATTTATTTTCACACACGCACCTCCTGGCTATTTTCATTCATTCAGCAAATATGTTAAAGCTCTTGTTATACCCAAGCCTCAGTGCTAGACTTTGGTAAGATCTTATGATCTAATAAGGGAACAAATGTACAAACAGAACTCCAAATCAGGGTGCAAAGGGATGTATGATATAGACAAACATGAAATGCTATGAGGATTAACAAGAGAAAAAGAATTATCTTCAGCTACAGTGACCACTGGGGGAAAAGGTGGCAGACATCTGAGATAGTTATCACCATCACTGTAGATATTATTAAATAATTCTACATGTTAAGTAGGGACAAACGGGGTTACAATTTCCTGAATTAATCTCTTTATATGCTAAAATCACTTTTCTAATAATTTTCAGCACTGGCAACTTTTCACAAAGACTTTGAGAATCCAAGGGATTTTTTTTCTAGAAAACGTCCAAGAATTTTAGAAATTGACTCACTAAATGGAAAGCTCTCTTTAAAAATCTCTGGAGAAAAAATTCCAGGGAAGCGTAATTTTGATGACATTCATCTATTAAAAGAACGCTTTTTCTAGCATCTCTTGAAAATGAAGAATTTCATTTTGAGGAGTTAAGGTTTTCAGGGTTATCAGGTTTTCAATGTCATCAAAAATGAAAAGGGAGAAAGAGGGAAAAATATAAAGGGACATCTAATCTCTAGATCTCAGAAACCTGGAGGGAGAGAGAGAGGCAGCAATGGGGGGGAGGGGAGAGAGAGAAAACACAGATTTAGTAATAACTTTAAAGAATATCTTGTTCTCACACATGTTTGAACATCTTTTCAAATAGAAAAAGGAAAACTTTCACTAGCTTGAGAGGGAAAGCAAGGTAGGTATTGGAGAGAATAAAAAATATGATGACTACCAGACTGCTTCCTTTTTTTTTTTTTTTTTTTTTGGTGAGAAAGATTAGCCCTGAGCTAACATCTGTTGCCAATTCTCCTCTTTTTGCTGAGGAAGATTGGCCCTGGGCTAACATCTGTGCCTATCCTCCTCTACTTTATACATGGGACACCTGCCACAGCATGGCTTGATAAGTGGTGTGTAGGTCTGTGCCTGGGATCCCAACCTGCGAACCCTGGGCCGCCGAAGTGGAGCACGCCAACTTAACCACTATGCCACCAGGCTGTCCCCAAAAATGTTTACTTTTACTTTCTGCTTTTTAAGTATTGAAGTGGATTTCCAGAGTTTGTTTCTTGGTTGTGTGTATAGAAGAACTATATGCTAAAATAGACAAAAGAGTAGGAACTGGTCTTAGTACTCAATGCCTACATATCATTTGTTTACTCATCAACTATTTATTGGATATCTACCATGCCAGACACTGTGCTAGACATCAGGAAGACAGAGATAAACAAGATTTAGTATTCACAGCTTTGGGATCTAGCTAGGTTACAGAGAAAGAAATATAGTTCTCTCATCAGTATTAATAAAACTAGCACATAATACGTTCCAAATACCCTGCTCATCACCTTACATGCATTTATGAAGAAGGCGAGATCTTACCATCCTCACAAGTGAATAAACAGGAGCCCACAGAGGTTAAATAACTTACCCATGAGCTCCTCTGCTGAGGCTAGTCTCCTAACCATCTTACTATTTGTGTATTTTTTAAGAGCTAGGCTAGAGTCTGTTATTATTTTTACAAAGGAAGTGAGAAACTCTGCTTAGAGTTAGAGGGAAGAAAGAGAATTGGTCAAGGCTTTCCAGCATTGGTGATGTTTTGGATGAGTCTTAAAGGACGAGTGGATGCAAGCAATGAGAAGAACATATGCAGAAGTACAGCAACATGAGCAAATAGCAGTTAACTCATGAAGGACCATTGAGTGAGCTGGGAAGAGAGGTAAGAGATAAGGCTGGAAAGTAAGCAAGATCCTAGTGGACCTGCTACATCTTGTTTAGGTGTTTGACAAGACATTGAAATTATTGGGGAAGATGGTATCTTAGGACAAGCTGCACAGAAGCAGACCCTGAGACAATGATTCAGGTGCAAATGATTTATTAAGGAAACACTCCCAGGAGAAACTGGGTGGATAAAGAAAGACAGAGCAAGGAAAGAAGTCAATCAAGGGTACACTTTCAGGTAAAATCCCAGCCTCAGCCTAATCCCATGGGGGAGCTCTGGAGCATAAATTACATCTCAGAATAAGTTTTACATGAAGGCAAACAATCTGGGGTTCCTACTCCCACACTGGTATGTCATTGGCTACAAGCTGCCCCAGGGATATAAACTTCCAGTTCTCTGTGGACATGGGTGAAGCAACTCCAATAGCCCAATGGTGGACCTCTGAAAAAGGATGCAGAACTCAGTCATGACCAACAAAGCAAGTAGAAACTGGGGGATGGGTATACAGAACATGGGCAGAGCACAATGGTATTTGCTACACGTGGTAATACCATAATTGTCATTAGAATAACAGTGACTCAAAAACATTGAAACTCTTGAATTGAAAAACATTAAAATCTCCAGACAAAAAGTAGTCTATTAAGCAATGATAGCAACATAGGCAGAGATGAAAGGCCCATAAAATTATAGGAGATCAGAACAGAAATTAGTAGGAAGCTTAGAAATTACCCAACCTCGTGATGATTTGCAGATGAAGAAACCATAACCAATGAAATCACCATACCCACATCATTAGTGACAGAGCCAAACCAGAGTATTTTTCTCCTGACTCCAAAGAGAGTCTGCTTTCTCTTCCACCTCTGCAACTTTGGAGAGGCATTATATTCAAACCTTCATTTGGAACAATAAGACAAAAGACTTTTTAATCATTGAGATTTTAAATTTTCTAACTTCCCTTGCAGTTGAGTGTGGCATGTGACTCAGTCCTGATATATAAATAGGGGTGATGTGCCTAGAAGCATCACTTCCAAGCCTGCCCAAGAAAAAAAACACCCAGGTGGCCATTTGTGTTCTCTTTTTACATCTGCTGGCCACGTAGAGAAGACTCAAAGGAAATAGAAAAAGGTAGATCAACAAAATGGAAGGACTGTGCATCACTGGATGACTGTATGGAGCAAGTTCTTCTTCCCAGCTCAACCACTAATCATCCCCCATTGGACTATAACATGATCAAGAAATAAGCATTTATTTTGGTCAGTGACTGAAATTTAGGGATTATTTGCTATAGTAGTTAGCCTATCCTGACTAATATGTAAAACCATTGATCAAACTTCATCAAGCGGTTTTGCGCCACTGTAACGCACCAGGCTAATACAGTAGGGAATCCAAAGACAGATAAAATATGGCCCTGTTCTAAAGTGTTCTCCTGCATCATAGCAGGAGAGAGAGGACATGAACAAATGAGGTCAAGACAATAGACGCTCTAGGAATTGGGAACAGTAGTAGAATGCTTCTGGTTGCATTGATCATGGATATCTTCATAGAAGAGATGGCAGTGCTCTGAAACCTTGAAGGATTGATCAGAATTTTGATAAGATGCTAGGGTGAGGGTGTTCCAGAGAATGAAGAATGGCCTGAGATAAGACAGTGTCAAAGACAGGATATGAGAGACCTCTTGGGATAAAATCTAGAAGAGCGGCAAGACATTGGCACCAAATTTTTGAAGGCTTTGAATTTTAAGCTAAGTGTTGAATCAATTAGCTGTTGCTGTGTAACAAACAAACCTGAAACTTAGAGGCTTAAAACGACAACTGTTTATTATTTCTCACAGGTCTATGGGTTGCCCAGGTGTGTTTTGCTGATATGGTTCAGGCTTGGCTGATCTTGATTGGACTTTCTCATGCATCTGCATTCAGCTAATGGGTCAGTTGGATGAAATCATCTGGGGCAAATTGTCTCTGATCTCTATTTCTCAAATTTTCCAATGTGGTAGGCTGGGATTATTCTCATGTTGGTAGCAAGGGACACAAGAGAGAATGTTAAAATGCACAAGCACTTTTAAACTCTCTGCATGCATCAAATTTGCTATTCTCATTGAATAATGCAAGTCACATGGTCAAACCCAGGGTCAGTATGGAAGGACACTACCAAAGGGTAGATAGGATAGAAGGAATTGTGAGAAAGTGGGACTATTAATGCCAGCAATATCCATAATTGGTATATATACTCAAAGTGTGAATGAAGGACTCTGAAACTAGAACTGCCTAGATTCAAATCCCATCTCTGAAATTTCCTAGCTATGTGATCTTGGACATGGTGGTTAACCTTTCTGTGCCTCAGTTATCTCATATAAAAAATTGGGATAAAAATATCACCTACATCACAGGGTTGTTTGCGGATTCAGTAAGTTAATTTATGTAAAGTGTTCAGAGCTGTGCTTGCCACACATTAAGCTTTCTCTATATAAACGTTAGTGGTTGTTGTCAGGTCAAGTTTAGAGATTTGGTGAAGTGAGTATGTTTCTATATGTGTACTCAAGGAGATAAGGAGAGGTGGGATGATGAAGTTTCCTAGAAAAAGACTTCCTTAAATACATCATTTTGCCTTAAATTGGCCTTGATAACAATTACAATTAACTGGTGATATCTTTGTAGACTATCAAAGCAAAAATGACCCTGGCCATAGTTAAACATGCAAGAAAGATTTTATTCAAGGCTATTGCAATAAGAGAGAGACCATAACTGAGTCTGAACACAACTATGTGGAAACAAAAGACAGGATTTTCAAGAGCTGGGGTTAGGGGGAGATCATAGGCCTTCTGTGGTTGGTTGCTAATTGGCTTTATCCAAAGGAAAAGTAAACTTTCTCATGTCTTCATGACAGGAAGTAGTTTTACAACTTGGAAGTTAGGCTTCTATTCTCACATAGAAACTGGGAGATAGAGGCACTATCTTCCTAGATGATTACATTTCAGAGATGGTTCCCAGAGCCTTGAGAAAGACATTCCCTGGGTTGGAAAACTGGCAAAAGGCCTTTAAAAAAGATTTACACGTTAAAGGGCAGAGAAATTATTTATAATTACAAGCTTTCTAAAGTCAATGCTCTAAGAAAAGGGAGGTGAGTGGACTAGAGTCAGGAGGAAGCCTGTCTAAGGTTTAGTCCAGCTGAAGGGAATGTTAAGGCCTTCTTGGTCGAAACAATCCTTTAGGGTTTCTATGTGCTTTCCCACTTTCACCTTAAACATAGGTATTCAAACTCAAGTCCAGTAGTTGGCTAGTCAGTAATTTTATTTAATAATATTTCTGGTGAGATTTTAAGCCTGTGGTGAGTTATTACTTTAGACACCAAACAGGGCTCTAGTGACTATTCACAATGCCTACCTCCTGGTCATAGATACCTAAACAAAAAGTTTTACTTGAATCAAGAGAAAGGCATTTAAAAATTTTAGAGCAAATGGCCTTAATCACAACAATGAGCCAAAGGAAAGAAGATAGGCATTTTAAATTTCTACACATACATTTATGTTTAGTTTGTAATGCATCTATACGTTCCTTTCTCAGAATAACATGTTTCTTGGAGCATATTTTTATTTGGATCTGGTGGTAGAGATGGTGGAGGGAAGTGTGAGTCCCTTGGGGTGCTGAGAAAATGAGAGGGTTGGGGCTGGAATATAAAATGAGGAATAAAGACCTATGTAGGAGGCAAAGAAAAAAAGATGAGCAGAAAATTATTTTGATGATGAGATCTGAAGAATGAAAGAGAAAGATTTCTTAAGGAGCAGAGTGGATATCATATAACATGTAAATGTCCATCCAAGCCACCTCCCACCCCACTTCTTTTGGAAAACACAGTACCCTCCTGCTCTTTTGGGTAACTCCTCTTCCCCTGAATTCCCATCAAGTGTTTCCAGTGGAGATGGGCAATTATAAGACCAGAAACCCCTGGGAGGGTTGAGTGTACTACCCAAGATAAGCTAAACAGAGTGGTCGTTAAATGATACAGAGAAATATGGATGGGAGATACATCGCATACCTTGGTAGGGTGACCAACTGTCCTGGTTTGCCCACGACTAAGGGGTTTCCCAGGAAGTGGGATTTTCAGTGCTAAAACCAGGATAGTCCCAGAAAAATCAGGAGAATTGGTCACCTTAGAACTTCAGATGAGCGTTTCTGTAATTCACAAGCAAAATTATCCTGCCTAATAAGGTAGGAGACTATTGTGATCAACTTTCAAATGAAAATTACCTAATGAGAAATTTAGTGGAGATTTTTGCCTTAACATCTCATCCTCAAACCAATTAGTTAACACAAGGATATGATTTAGGATGCAAAATGAAGAATTATAATTTTATAAAATGCAAAGGGTATGTGTCCAATAGTCACTATTAAAAAAAAATAAAGCTTCATGGAGATTCTCCTATTCAGAAAAGGCCACATCTCACACTAATTATGTCACATCATCATATCTCTTTCTAAACTTTGCAGGTACACATAAAGGGCTACATATTTGGAAAGTGTCACAGTAAACTGTAAAGAAATAGCTTAAAAGGGTTAATTGCATATACATTAATTGCTAATGTACTGTGTACCACCCAATTCTGTATTCAAATATTAACACTTCTTTAAAGTCTAAGTCTTGGTTTGGGTTCTCCAAAAAGAGTCTGAGACAAGGCTGTCAATGCAGGTAGTTTATTTGGAAGTGAGCCAGGAAGCACAAGTAGGGAAGTGGGGAAGTGAGAGAGTGAAGGGAGAAAAGCCAATAAAGGTGTGTGAATGAGCTGGTTGCTGCTGTGGACAAAGGACTCCATCCCACTGGGATTCTGAGGAATCCTGTAGAAATTGCCCCAGGCTTGTCCCACAGGTGGATGGGGACCCTGGAATATGTATCCAATGGCATCTTCCCCCTCTGGTTGAGGGCCATCCACAGGAGTGGTAATGCCCTGTACTTTGGGGTTTTGCAACTTGGCAGTGTCTCATAGCTGAGATGCTGTTGCTCACTGCCCATGTGTTACCCCCCATCGTGCAGAAATAAGGTGGGCTGAGGTGATGGGGTACAATGCACCAGAAGTATTTGCTACATCCAAACATTTCTGCATGTAAATGTTCTCTCAGTTACCCTAAAGAAATTGAACTTCAGCTGAGAAGACCCTTAAAGATGATGTAGGGACAATAGACTTGTTTACTGATGATCAATACAGGCTGAGAGGGGCTGAAGAGTGATTTAAAAGCACACATGCATTCTTAGTAGAGCAGAATTTGATACCTAGATTCCTAACATCCATTCTGGGGCACACCTGTCCACACCCAATGTGTGAGCAGAATGTGTGACTGCTGCAAATACGATTTTGATATTAATGTGAGAATGAAGCAAAATTACTCTCCTCTCACTCTTTGAAAATTATTCTTTTTTAACAAAATATTTCCCTTTCCTCTTCTGCCTTTTTTTTTTTAAAAAAATTCAGTTTTATTGAGGTATAATTTACATATAAAATGATAAGATATTTAAAGTGTACATCATGGTGATTTGATATACATGTACACTGTGAGAGGACTCCCCCCATTTAGTTAACTAACATATCCATCACATCACATATTTATGTTTTTTTTGGCGAGAACATTTGCATTCTACTCTCTTAGGAAATTTCAATTATAAAATACAGTGTGATCAGTTATAGTCACCATGTTTTACATTAGATCCTCAGACCTTATTCATCTTGTAGCTAAAGTTTGTACCCTTTTACCAACTTTTCCCTATTTCTCCCACCCTCCAGCCCCTGGCAACCACTTTTCTACTCTCTTTTTCTATGAATTTGACTTTTTCTTGACTTATTCTTAATGGAAGCATTTCATTGTAGGAAAATAAAGTAACACATTATTTGAAGCTAGAAATCATGAATTTGAATACTGGACATTGTGCCTACTTACTGAGAAACATCAGGCAAAGGAAGTACTTAAATAAGTTTCTTCATCTGTGAAATGAGTATAGCATTTTCTGTCTCACAAGACTCTGCTGAAGATCAAATAAAATCCATTAAAGAGCTTTGTGAGTCATAGTTACCAATATCAGTTGTCAGTGTCGTTAAAAGTACTAAAAGAGTGATATCAGCATCATGGCGGAGTGAGCTTTCCCATAAACTCTTCCCCCGATAAGATACAACAAAAGGAACAGTCACAGACCAACAACGGAATCCTAGACAGTGAAAAGCAGGATCGGAAAGATCCACACTGCCACACATCTGAGAGTGGAACGTGCTGGGCCCCCAGAGGAAGTGGGGAGAGGTAAGGAGAACTCCTCTCCCTCCCCATCAGATCAGCAATCCCGGTCCACGCAGCTCCCAGAGAAGGGGGGAGGAGCGGCCCTCTGTGGGGAAACCGTAGCTCTTTGGGCTCTCTCAGCCAGTGGGAAACTCCCACACAGAGGACTCAGAATTGCTACAGGGTACCATCAACATCTGAGCACCCCAGAGAGCGGATAACAAGGGGCAAATGAGAAGCCCCCCACGCTGGGGACACGACAGCTGGCAAAAGAGAGAGCCCCTCCTCCCCACAAACCGGACCCTGCAGCTCAGCCGACCAGACCAGACCAAGCAACCCGTGGATCGCGGATCGTAGCCAACAGCCAGGGCAGAGTGCAGGGGGCTCAGATTACACAGCCTTTTACCCCCACACAGTGGTGGCGGGTGGAAATTACAACCGGAGATTTCCAGGATGAGGAAAAACAAAGCCAACACAGGAACCACAATGCAAAGATACATGAAATCACCAGACCAGAAGGAAAATGACAAGCACCCAGAAACCAACCCTGAAGACACAGAAATACATAACCTAAATGACAGAGATTTCAAAATAGCTATCAAAAAAACTCAACGAAATACGAGATGACACAGACAAACAATTCAATGACATTAGGAGTTTCTTCACAAAAAAGAGATTGAAATCATAAAGAAAAACCAATCAGTGCTGATGGAGATGAAGAACACAATGGAGGAGATAAAGGAGAATCTGGAATCTTTAAAGAACAGAGCTGACAATATGGAGGAAAGAATTAGCATTTTTGAGGACAGGAATACAGATGTGCTCCAGATAGAAGAGGAGAGAGAACTAAGACTAAAAAGAAATGAAGAAAGTCTCTGAGAAATATCTGACTCTATTAGGAAATGTAACATAAGAATTATAGGTATTCTTCAGGGAGAAGAGAGGGAAAGAGGAACAGAGAGCCTATTCAAGGAAATAATAGCTGAGAATTTCCCAAATCTGGGGAAGGAGCAGGAAATACCAGTAAGCGAAGCCAACAGGTCACCTAAACATGTCAACAGGCAAAGGCCCACACCATGACACCTAGTGGTAAGGCTAGCCAGAGTCAATGACAAAGAAACAATGTTAAGGGCAGCTAGACAAAAACGAAAAATAACGTACAAAGGAACTCCCATCAGGCTCTCAGTGGATTTCTCAACAGAAACTTTACAGGCGAGGAGAGACTGGAATGATATATTCAAAATACTGAAAGACAAAAACTTTCAGCCAAGAAAATTCTATCCAGCGAAAATATCCTTCAAAAATGATGGAGAAATAGTAACTCTCCCAGATAAACAAAAGCTAAGGGAGTTCATGGCCACAAGACCCCCACTACAAGAAATACTCAAGAAGGCCCTCAGGCCTGAAAAAAAGAAGAGAAAGGGAATACAAAGCTTGGAGCAAGGGGAAAAATAGGTAGATAAACTCAGAAAAATAGTATATCTTTACCGGAATAGGTTAGCAACAACTTAAATATCAAAATCAAAGATCAAAGGAAGGAATTCACCAAAAATAAATTTAACCTCATCACTGTAAACACACAGCCACAACACAAGATAGAATAAGGTATAACAAGAACGACTTAGAAGGGGAAGAGGAAAGGGATTGAATTGACTTAGTATAAGGAAATAGGAGGCCATCAGATAATGGACTGTCTCATACACAAGACTTTTTACACAAACCTCAAAGTAACCACTAAACAAATAATCAAAACAAAATCACATATGATAAACAAAGAGAAAACTAGAAGAGTCATAAGACAGAAAAACCAAACTGAATTGGCAGTCCGAAACAAATGGGCCAAGAAACAAAGGAAACGCAAAAGAACTGGAAAATAAGCGACAAAACAGCAACATTAAGCCCTAATATATCAATAATTAATTGATATGTAAATGTAAATGGATTGAACTCTCCAATCAAAAGATACAGAGTGGCAGGATGGATTAAAAAGCAGGACCCAACAATATGCTGCCTCCAGGAAACACATCTCAGCTCTAAAGAGAAGCACAGGCTCAGAGTGAAAGGATGGAAGACAAGACTCCAAGGTAATGGCAAACAAAAGAAAGCAGGTGTTGCCATACTCGTATCAGACAAAGTAGACTTCAAGATAAAACAGGTGAAGAAAGACAAAGAAGGGAAATATACAATGATAAAAGGGACACTCCACCAAGAAGACATATCACTTTTAAATATATATGCACCCAACATAGGAGCACCAATGTACATAAAGCAACTATTAACAAACCTAAAAAGAGACATTAACAACAACACAATAATAGTAGGGGATCTTAATACCCCACTTACATCAATGGATAGATCATCCAGACAAAAAGTCAATAAAGAAATAGTAGACTTAAATGAAAAACTGGACGAGATGGACATAGTAGACATATACAGAGCACTCCATCCAAAAACAGCTGACTACACATTCTTCTCAAGCGCACATGGAACATTCTCAAGGATAGAGCATATGTTGGGAAACAAAGCAAACCTCATAAATTTAAGAAGATTGAAATCATAACAAGCATCTTTTCACACCATAATGCTATGAAACTGGAAATGAAACATGAAAAAAAAACTGGGAAAGTGACAAAAATGTGGAGATTAAATAACATGCTGCTGAACAACCAAAGGATCATTGATGAAATTAAAGGAGAAATCAAAAACTATCTGAAAACAAATGAAAATGAAAATATGCCATACCAAACCATATGGGATGCAGCAAAAGCGGTCCTGAGAGGGAAACTCATAGTGATACAAGCCCACCTTAACAAACAAGAAAAAGCCCAAATAAGCAACCTTAAATTACACCTAATAGAACTAGAAAAAGAAGAACAAACAAAGCCCAAAGTCAGCAGAAGGAGAGAAATAATAGAAATCAGAGCAGAAATAAATGAAATTGAGACCAAAAAAACAGTAGAAAGGATTAATGAAACAAAGAGTTGGTTCTTCGAGAAGATAAACAAAATCGACAAACCCTTAGCCAGGCTTACTAAGAAAAAAAAGAGAAAAGTCTCAAGTAAATAAAATTAGAAGTGCAAGAGGAGAAATTACAACGGATACCATGGAAATACAGAGGATTATAAGAGAATACTATGAGAAATTATATGCCAACAAATTGGACAATCTAGAAGAAATGGATAAATTCTTAGACTCATACAACCGCCCAAAACTGAACCAAGAAGAAATGGAGAATCTGAATAGACCAATCACAAGTGAAGAGATTGAAATAGTAATCAAAAACCTCCCAAAAAATAAAAGTCCAGGACCAGATGGCTTCTCCGGTGAATTTTACCAAACATTCAAGGAAGATTTAATACCCATCCTTCTCAAACTATTCCAAAAAATAGAGGAAGATGGAACACTTCCTATATCATTCTACGAGGCCAACATCACCCTGATACCAAAGCCAGACAAAGACAATACAAAGAAAGAAAATTACAGGCCAATATTGCTGATGATCATAGATGCAAAAATCCTCAACAAAATTTTGGCAAACCGAATACAACAATACATTAAAAAGATCATGCACCATGATCAAGTGGGATTTATACCAGGGACGCAGGGATGGTTCAACATCTGCAAATCAATCAACATGATACATCACATCAACAAAACAAAGAATAAAAACCACATGGTCATCTCAATAGACGCAGATAAGGCATTTGACAAGATACAACATCCATTTATGATAAAAACTCTCAACAAAATGGGAATAGAAGGAAAGTACCTCAACATAATAAAGGCTATTTATGACAAACCCACAGCCAACATCATACTCAATGGGGAGAGACTGAAAGCCATTCCTCTGAGAACAGGACTGAGGCAGGGCTGCCCACTCTCACCACTCCTGTTCAACATAGTACTGGAGGTTTTGGCCAGAGCAATTAGGCAAGAAAAAGGAATAAAAGGAATTCAAATAGGTAACAAAGAAGTGAAACTCTCACTATTTGCAGATGACATGATTTTATATATAGAAAACCTTAAAGAATCCGTTGGAAAACTATTAGAAATAATAACAACTACAGCAAAGTTGCAGGGTACAAAATCAATCTACAAAAATCAGTTGCATTTCTGTATGCTAATAATGAACCAATAGAAAGAGAGCTCAAAAAGATAATACCATTTACAATTGCATCAAAAAGAATAAAATTCCTAGGAATAAATCTTACCAAGGAGGTGAAGGACCTATACAATGAGAACTACAAGACATTATTGAAAGAAATCCATGATGACATAAAGAAATGGAAAGATATCCCATGCATGTGGATTTGAAGAATAAACATAGTTAAAATGTCTATATTACCTAAAGCAATCTACAGATTCAATGCAATCCCAATCAGAATCCCAATGACATTCTTCACGGAAATAGAAAAAAGAATACTAAAATTTATATGGGGCAACAAAAGACCCCGAATAGCTGAAGAAATCCTAAGAAAAAAGAACAAGGCAGGAGGCATCACAATCTCTGACTTCAAAACATACTACAAAGCAATAATAATCAAAACAGCATGGTACTGGTACAAAAACAGACACACAGATCAATGGAACAGAATTGAAAGCCCAGAAATAAAACCACACATATACGGACAGCTAATTTTCAACAAAGGAGCTAAGAACATACAATGGAGAAAGGAAAGTCTCTTCAATAAGTGGTGTTGGGAAAACTGGACAGCCACATGCAAAAGAATGAAAGTGGACCATGTGCTATCGCCATTCACAAAAATTAACTCAAAATGGATCAAAGACCTGAAGGTAAGACCTGAAACTATAAAACTCATAGAAGAAAATATAGGTAACACACTATTTGACATTGGTCATAAAGGAATCTTTTTGGATGACATGCCTACCCATACTAGGGAAACTAAAGAAAAAATAAACAAATGGTACTTTATCAGATTAAAGAGCTTCTACAAGACAAACGAAACCAGAATCAAGATGGACAGACAACCCACCAGGTGGGAGAGAATATTTGCAAAACATACATCTGACAAGGAGTTGATCTCCATAATACATAAAGAAGTCACACAACTGAACAACAAAAAACAAACAACCTGATCAAAAAATGGGCAGAAGAAATGAACAGACACTTCTCCAAAGAAGATATACAGATGGCCAATAGGCACATGAAAAGATGTTCAACATCATTAATCATCAGGGAAATGCAAATCAAAACAACACTAAGATATCACCTCATGCCCGTTAGAATGGCTATAATCACCAAGACAAAAAACAACAAATGTTGGAGAGGATGTGGAGAAACAGGAACCCTCACACAGCTGGTGGGAATGCAAACTGGTGCAGCCTCTATGGAAAACGGTATGGAGATTCCTCAAAGAATTAAACATAGAGATGCCCTATGATCCAGCTATCCCATTACTGGGAATCTATCCAACGAACCTGAAATCAACAGTCCAAAGAGGCTTATGCACCCCTATGTTCATTGCAGCGTTATTCACCATAACCAAGAAGTGGAAGCAACCTAAGTGTCCCTCGACTGATCAAGAAGATGTGGTATATATATACAATGGAATACTACTCAGCCATAAAAAAAGACAAAATCGTCCCATTTGCAACAACATGGATGGGCCTGGAGGGTGTTATGTTAAGTGAAGTAAGCTAGAAGAAGAAAGACAAACACTGTATGATCTCACTCATATGTGGAATATAAAGCAATACATGGACAGAGAAAACTGTATTGTGGTGACCAGGGGCAATGGGGGTGGGGTGTGGGCACAAGGGGTGAAGGGAGACATATATATGATGATGGACAAACAAAAATGTACAACCCAAAATTTCACAATGTTAAAAACTATTAAAACATCAATAAAAAAAAATAGTACTAAAAGAACATTCCCCAAGTGGGACTTTTTTGGAGGGTCTATGTACCTGTGAGTTCTGCATAATTGCTTTTCTGTGCCCGTCCCCACCTCAGAAGACCATGGATATGGTGAGATGTGCAATAAAGCTAAGTGGCAGCATTTGGAAACTCACAAAAATTGATTGTCAATATAATAACATGTTGATTACTGTTTTATTTATTGATCGGAATTTAGCACGTGAAAATTGGGTTAGCAAATAAATGCAGACTAACCTAGGGATGGGCGGCCATGGTTTTCCACAAAGAGGTTTCAAACAGAGTGTTTTAGACTACTATTCATTTGTTGTCCTGAGTGTTCAGTAGAGCCCAGTGGTTTTTGCTGTGAATGTATTTGTGTGCATTTGTGGTTGATTGCACAGCAGACCACAGAGAATAAGGAACAGCTCCTATGGCCTTATTGAGGTCTGTCTTCCCTGGAACCCCTGAGAGTGGCTTCTATAATCAGCTTTGACATTGTGCTTGAAAAGAAATCAGCACTGTTCTTGTTTGGCCCATCTTTTTTCTTTATTCTTTTCTGGTTCAAAATGCTCTGTTAAGTCATATGCAAAAAAGTCTTTACCCCAGGGCAGACAGATTTCAATGAAACAGGGAAAAAAAGAGCTGAGTTAAACTATTACATCAAACTCAGACCTTCCAGGTGATAATCCCTGAAGTCAAATTTCAAAACCTTGCTTTTGTTAAGCAGCCTGTGGGCAACTCCACTAATAAAAGCCCGTTCCCTATATTCTCTATAAAGTTCACAGCAGTGGTTCTCAATTATTAGCATATGGACAATTCACGAAGACTGTTTTGACAAAAATGTAGGTTTCTTGCAGGTCGTGGTGGTGTGGAGCTTGCATTCTCATTCACTCCTGGAGATTCTGCTGGGGGTTGACCCTGAAGGCTTCCTTCTTTTTTCATGGCACGGTTTACCATAGTTGAGCATAAACATCTTTGGAATTTCCCATCTTTGAGTTGTCATACTGCCTCTGTATTTTTATAATCATTTAATCTACACATTGACAGTCTGAACTTGACCATCTAGAGCTCTTGCTAAGAACTGAAAGACCAGCAATAAAAAACACCTTGCTACTGGTACATTCACCAACATGGATGAATCTCACAGGTATTTTGTTGAGTGAAGGGAGCCAGACACAAAAGAGCTCATGCCACAGGATTCCATTTGTATGAAGTTCAAGAACAGGCAAAACTAATAGATGGTGACAGAAGGTAGAAGAGTGGTTACTTCTGGCTGGGTGACTGTACACTGGGAAGGAAGGAGCATAGGGAGGCTTATGGGGTGTTGGAAATTATCCCTCTTTTGATCTGGATGGTGATTATATGGGTTGTATATATACATAAAAATCCTGAAATTGTTCACTTAAGATTTCCATCTTATACACTTCGTTGTATGTATCCTATATTCCAATCGAATTACACACACACACACACACACACACACACACACACACAGACACACACTGAGGGACCCCAGATAATTAAAGAGTAAATAGGCATGACATTTTCATGCTACTCTGAAGGCCTTTCCTGCTGAGTTGAATTTACAAATAGGCAGAGCAGATCATGACTAACACCTTTTGTTCACCTACATCACCCACAGGCTGGCAAGTACCTAAAATTACACTCTCATTTCAAAGTTTAAATCTTTCTCAAAGGGTGCCACATATCTGGAAAAAATAATCATTTGTCATTAACATTTAGTCACAAAATAAGAGGAGGAGATTTTAAAAATAACCTAGTTTAGTGTTTCTCAAATCTGGATGTGTATCAGAATCACCTGAGAAGCTTGTTAAACATACCAATTTGTAGGCTGTGTCTTAGAACTACTGAGTCAGAATCTCTGGGAGTGGAGCCCAGGGATCAGTATATACATATTTTAAATTCGATTAGTTAATTTTTAAAATGTGCTCTCCAAAATACTCATGACATGACCACTCTGGCGCTTATCTACATGTGGCGTTTGTAATCAGAGTTAGTCCAAATTATTATCTCCTGTGTGGGAATTTCTCCATGTGTAATAATGGCGACAACAGCCCCCAAATTTCCTTGTATGTAGATTATGATATATTTCCAGAGCTCCTTCCCATGGATTATGTCATTTGAGTTACCCCTATGGGGCAGATGAAAGTGGTATCGTTCCTCTTTTACAGATGAAGAGATCAAAGCTCAGGGAAATTAAGCGACTTGCCCTATCTCAGTGAGAAGAGGGCCAGGTCCCCTCTTCCAGATCTCCATTTGTTCTCCCACTGTGAATGGCAAGCCCTACCCAGCCTCTTCTTGAAGATTTTCTTGAATGGAGAGTTAAATGCCTCCTGTGATACTCTATGTTAGTTCAAACTCTCTAGCTGTTAATGGTGACAAATCTGCTTTTTAAAAAATTGTCACTTTCCATCGAGGACCAACATTTTTACAAAATACACTAAAAATAAAATACTAGAAAAATGAAATAAAAAGATATATAAAACACAAACCCACATTTTTTATTTGAGTAAACAGTTAAAATTGTATTTTAAAAAATAAGTAAACATAACATAGAAAAATTACTAACAAAAGTTTCTAAATGCCCACTCTCTGTTTTATACTTCCCTCATCACAGTCTGGTGACAAATAGTTTGCTGACCAGCACTGGTCTTTGGACAGCACTTTCTGTAGCTGTCATCTGGTTCATCACTGGGGAACACAGTGTTTGCAGCAGGAACTTCTTTCCCCAGAGCTTCCAGCCAACAGGTTCAAGTTCTGTTTTCTGGAGCAATGAGGCACAAGTCAGACCCTCTTTTATCTCACAACACTCCTGTCCTGATACTTGAAGACAGTTGCCATGTCTCCCAAAGACCCTATGAAACCATCCTAGTTTCTTCTGTTGATTTTCCTAAAATGGAATTCCCTTGTACTCTCCTGGCTCTGGGCCTGCTTATCTTCACGGACTCCAGTTCGTCTATATTCTCTTCAACAGCATCAGGAGCTGAACGCAAACTCCAGATGTGGAAGTCTGCGCATTACTTGCAAGAGCCCTCACCTTGTCCTCCCTGCGACCTTTGCAGTTTGGAGACCACTCTCTGCCTTGGATCTATGAGGGCTAATCTCACTATATCCTTTATCCCCTGTAAATGTCAGATGCCTTAAGAAGCACAGGTCTCCTAGGTAATGCCTTATTTCTCACATGACTGTACATCACCTTTTCTGACCCCATAGTCCACCCTCTACATCTCCCAAAACACTCCACTGTGCCCCTAGGACTCAGAGTCATGAGTAAAATCCCCCATAGCCTCACCCTCTCCTGGGAACATTCCCATCGCTTCTTGTTCTAATGGAAACCTTTAAGGGAAGCACCCTGCTTCTCTTGCAACTCAACTGTGGTTGTCATCATTTTTACACTGTTGGTACCACTGGGTCTGAAGATTAGTGGACGTCCTGTTAGCTCCTCATTGCCATCTCCAAATCTCCCTAATTCTTCTCTAAACATCACCCCTTAACTTAGCTTTCATATCATTACCTTATTCCACCTGCTACCCCTTCCTTGTTACAGTTATCTGTAGACTCCTCAGCTCTCTACCTATATTTCTTGAACATTTTAGCTCCTGGATAATTGTCAGGCTCTCTGGTGTCAATTCCTTGGTAGCTCGTTCCTGATCTCTCTTCCCATGCTATTGCCCTGCACTCTACCTCACTCACTTTGAGTCTTCATAGTGTGGCCATTGTCATTGCCAATAACTGACCCCCCCATTATCTCGGTATCAAGTACCTCACACTACCACTACCACCTCCTAACTTTCCTTCTCACTCCCTCTAATACATCACCTACAACAGTTCCTAGATCCCACTGAGAACTCCAAATAACGGGTCCTACCACCTCCTCTCAGTCCCTCAAAATCACCTAAAATCCTCGCTTTTCTCCTTATCCAGCTTAAATTCCATGGCCAACCACTATGATTACATTCTTGTCTACAAACTTAACACTCTTATTGAAATACTTGCTAAACTAAGCCGTAGCCTTTGCTAAATCCAGCTTCCTGCCTACCCTATACCTGCTCACCTGTAGTTGAAAATGGCTGGAGAAAAACACAAAGCCAGGCTGATTGGTCTCACATTCATTCATAGTCATTGGCCTCAAGTGTGTCTTACCACTACATGGCACTTATATTTCCCCTGTTCATTCATTCTCCCAATCTCCTAGAAAAGCATTTCCTACCCTCTTATCTCTGCTCTAACCTGCCACACTTTCCTCCTCATCCTTACTCTCAAATGATGGCCCTGCTTTCAATTTCGTAGGGAAAATGGAAACATTCAGAATAATACTCCTACAATCTTCCACCACGACTTACACTCACCTATCTGCATCTGTGCCCATATATTTAGTTTTTCTTCCAGTATTGTGCCTGAACTGCTCATGCTCCTAGCTAAGGGCAATCTCTCTATTTGTCTACTAGATCCCATCCCTTCCTCGTCTTCTCAAGGTCATCAATCCGGAATTCTTCATCTTTCCCTTTCATAATATTTTTTTACTTTATTGGAATTTTCCCAACAGCATGGGAGCATGTTGTTATTTTTTCCATTCCTAATGATAGTTCTCTTTCTCTAGCCGTTACATCACTTCTATCCCTCCATTTACAGCAAAACTCCTCAAAGGGTTATTAATTGTTGTCTTCTATTTGCCTCCTTCCATTCTCTCCAATCAAGTTTTTCCCTCATTATACCATTAAAATTGCTTCTAACATGTCTCGAATGATTTCTGAATTTACAAGTCTCATCGTAAGTTCAGTCTAATTCCTTATTTTACTTGAGCTTTCAGCAGCAGATGATAAACTCCTCTTTTACTTGAAATGCCTTCTTGGTTTGGCTTTCTGGGTACCATATTTGCTTGGTTTTCTCCTGCTTCTATGACCACTCTTTATCTTCCCAGTTCTCTTCCTCTTCCCAGTCTCTAACGTTTGTGGTATACAGGGGCTTAGTTATTAGAACTTTTTATATTCACTTTCTTGGTTATTTCAGCCAGACATATGGATTTAAATATCTACTGATTGATGCCTGCCAAATTTATGTTATCAGCCTGGACCTCTTCCCTGAACTACAGACTCTTATCCACATGCCTGATTGATATATCCAATTGGTTGTCTCATAAGCATTTAAAAATAAATATATGCCAAACTGAGCTCCCATTATTTTGACTCCAAACTTGCTCATTTGCAATCTTCTTCATCTCAACAAATGCTCAGGCCAAAAATCTTGATATTATGCTTGACTCCTCTGTTTCATAAGCCATATCTGTTAGATAAGAAAATTCCATTGCTCTTCCTTCAAAATATATACATAATTTGACTACCTCTTTACCCCTTCACTGTTACCATCTTGGTTTAGGCCACTATCATCTCTTGTCTGGATTATTAAAAATATCTCCTACCTAGTCTCCCCGCATCCCTTCAACACAGTGGCGACTCTTGCTGATCTGGTTAAATTCTCAGTCAGATTATGTCCTTCCCTTACAAGGTCCTCCTACTCACTTCCCTCTTCACTCAGAGTGAGATCCAATGCTCGGAGAGTGACCCACAAGACTGTAGAAAATCAGCTCTTCATCACCTCTCTGATTGTATCTGTTACTACTCTCAGACTTGCTCACTTTGCTTTGGCTACAATGGGCTCCTCACTGCCAGGCATCACTGCCTGAGGGCCTTTGCCCCGGATATTCCCTCTCTCTGGAACTTTCCTTCCTGAGATATGCATGGCTTGTGCATTTTTGCCCTACATATCTTTTCTCAAATAGCCCCTCAATGAAGTCTTCCGTACCCACTTTATCTAGAATTGTAACCCCCTCACTCTCAACATTTATTCCCCTTTCTTGCTTTCTTTTTCTTCTTATTGTTTTCTCTAGCATTTTTGTCTAGTTCATTATTTGTCCTTTCCACTAGAATGCAGGTTTTATGAAGGTAGAGTTTTGTGTGAATTTGTTCATTGCTCTATTGCCAGCAGCTAGGACAGTGCCTAGCACATAGTAGGAGCTTAATAAACATTTATTGAGTGAATGAATGGTTAAATGAATGCAGGGGATGTTGAGGTTTTATTTCCCATAATAAGAACACTGTATACCATATATACAACCTAAATGTGGGTCAGCTTCTCGTTTGGTTAAGCAATCATATTCCACTCTTATGTATATCAAACTTATGATCAACTACAATTGCCAGCTCTTTTTCGTATGAACTCCTGCCAAGCCAGGAGTTTCCTATTGTGTATTCATAGAATTATTTTTAAATTCACACACATGGCCCTTTGTAAACTTCATCTTGTTATTTTAAACTCAGCAGTCCAAGTCTGCCAAGAGATAATTCAGGATATTGATTTTGATATATATTACATTAACATTCTCTTCTGGCTTTGATAAACTCTTTTATTTGACTTCATTTATGTTCATTATAATGTTTAATCAGGACAAATTGAAGAGCCTCATGGGCTACCAAAAGAGAAGTTGTGACAGATTGCATTTTCCAAACACAGCTGCGCCAATACATGTACATGCTCTTCTTGTACTGTGATGCTGACGGTCTAAGTTCCCTTCCCTTAAACATGGACATGTCTTCAACTGCCTCAATCGATAAAATGTGGTGGAAGTAACTCTATGTGACTCCTAAAGCTAAATTAGAGGTAGTGACACTGTTACTTCCTGGTTCTTTCTTCCTTGAGACATGCACCTTGGGACCATGAGCTGACATGACAAAAGTTTGGCTACAATAAGGCCACCATTCTGGAGAAACCACATGGAAAGACCACATAGAGATAGAGCTTGAAGCCTGAGGAACCCCAGATATTCCAGCCCCCAGTTGTTTAAGTCTCTGCAGCCCAGTCACCAGAAGAAGACTTGAAGAGGACTCTAGTCTCAGCCACCATCTGACTGCAACTTTCTGAGAGACGCTAGGTAAGAACTGCCCAGCTGAGCCAATCCCAAATTTCTGACCCACAGGAACCATAAGAGATAACAAATGATGATTGCAGTTGTAATCCAGTAACTTTTGGAGTGACCTGTTACACAGCAATAGGTGACTTAATACCTACTGTGTTGTTGAAGGTACATGGTTAAAATCTGTTGTGGAGAATAGTCTGTTCTGTTGACTCAGGTCTTGAGTGTTACATATGAGAAGCACTCAAGGCAGGGAGAGATGCTAACAACCTCTATGGGAAGACTTAACTGCTTTGCTTTAAATTTATTCTGAGTAGTAAATATTCAAAACATTGAATTGTTTGAGATAAACTAGAATGTTGGTATAAGTGAATTGCGATAGAGTGAAGATGACTAGATGGCAAGCTTTGGGAGGTTGGGGCAAGAATAGAGATGGGCTCTGATTCAGAATTTTGCTTAAACTGGCCCTAGCTTTCATGTATTTGAGGGAAATTTGAAGAAACAATTGCCTTCATACAGTGTTGAAAACTCTGCTGATACAAGCTCCATTTCTACATTCATTCAATCTCTTCATGCCCTCCCCACCCCCCGAGGTCTGATTTGCCATTAGGAAGACCATAGTCTAATAACTTTTGAGCTCTAAGGCAGAATATTATCTCTCAATATCTTTGCTCCGAATGTACTTTCTCACATTTGAATGAGAATGGAAAAACAAACAATCAAATCCAAACTCTTTCATTTACTTCACTAATGTCTGATTTATTGCACCCTTTGGATTGCCAACATTTTAAATGGGATTTCAATTGATTTTTTCTTGTCTCTTCTTTTGATTGTAGGCAACCTGAGCTTATATAAAGGTACAAACTCTGTGTCAAGTTTTTCATATAAGAAGATGTTTTCTCCATCTCTGTGCTTGTGCTCATCTTGCTGTCAGAACACCAATATTTTAAAGTGATTTTGTTCATATTAATCACTTTCTCAACCTGAACGACAAATCTTCTAAGTGTGTACTCTCCAAGAATAGACAATTTGTCAATGTCTTCTTTTCCCAATACCTCTCTTTATGACAATTCTCTAAACTGATTTGATCACAATGTCTGAAATTTTGCCTATTGGACATTTATTTAAGGAGTGAGGTATATTGAATAAAAGAAACTAGCTACAATTGAGTTTAAATTAGCTTAATCAGATTATTTTTTGACAAACTGTGTGAGATTGGCTTTCTCTTACTCCTCCTTTCCCTGTAGAATCTGACCATGGAAAAAATGCACACAGGGACCAGTAGCAAAAAGAGAGGCAAAAAACAATATTGTTAATTTATAGCACTCAAGTGTCAGACAGCTTAATCCCATATTTAAATCATAGCTGAGCTGGTCTTAATTCTGGGGCCAAAGTGTGTTGTCATCTACCTCCTATTCAAACATTGTTGCACATTTTGAGATATATCTGCAATGAAGTGATTCTGATACCTTCTTTCCAGCCAGTCACATGGGCAAGGTTGGTGCTTACCTCTGGAAAGCAGGCCAGTAGCCTTTCCTGATATGCATATAGCATGGTGGCAGGAAATAGAGTAAGCTTCCTGGTGGGGAATAGGAAGTGAAAGAGAATGTGTGGGAACTTAGACACTGCCTTTTATAGGTACAATTTTTATGCCTATAATACCTGATCCAATAAATATTTTATTTGATCCATCTGATTATTGACTCTTCTTTCTGTGGGAGTAATAAATAATTGAGTAGAGGAAGAGCAGATACTCCTTTGCAGGCATTTTCCTGAATAGGGAGAAGGAAAAGGGTGGACCAACATAACCACCTGAGGAATGGGGCATACCATCTGTCTTTGTCTGTTCTGGCTGCTGTAACAGAATACCGTAGACTGAATGGCTTGAACAACAAACATTCATTTCCCACAGTTCTGGAGGCTGGAAGTCTGAGATTAAGGTTCTAGAATGGTTGGGCTCTTGGTGAGGGCCTTCTTCCTGGTTTCCTGGCAAGAGCAGGTGGGACAGGGCAGAGAGTGAAAGAGAGAGGAAGCTCTCTTGTGTCTTTTAATATAAGGGCACTAATCCCATCATGAGGGCTCTACCCTCATGACCTAATCACCTCTCCAAGGCCCCACTTCCAAATAGCATCACACTGGGGATTAGAGTTTCAACATGTGAGTTTTAGGAGGCCACAAACATGTAGTCCATAACACTATCTTTCCTCTGCCCAATCTTCCTCAGAATTTTATGCCCTCTTATCCAATTGAGTTTAACAGCTGAGTCAATAGTTGAGGTTGATTGTGACTGATGCTTTAGGACAATTATAACAAGCCACCTCAAGACTTAATAATTTAAAACCATAACTATTCATTGTCTCTTGCGAATCTGTAGGGAAACTGTGTGGTTCTGCTGATCTTGGCTGGGCTCACTCATCCATCTGTAGTCAGCTGGTGGGTCAGCTAGAGGCTGGCTGGTCTAGGATGGCCTCAGATGGGACAACAAGGGTTTCTTCCCTATGTCTCTCAAATCTCTCCAGCAGGCTAGAGTGGGCATGTTCTCATGATGATTGCAGAAAAGCAAGGGCAAGAAATTCTCTGCTTGTGTTACATTTCCTTTTGTTCCAATGGCCAAAGCCAGTCACATAACCAAGCTCAGATTTGGAGCGGGAAGGGAAAGTACAGGACAAGGAGGGATCCTACTAATTTGGGCTATGAATGCAACCAAGAGAAGCAATGTATCAAGAAAGTCATGCTATCACCTTCTTGTTTCTGATGTCACTGCTATAGAGCTTTCTGTGATAATGGAAACGTTCTGTATCTATGATGTCCAATATAGTAGCCACTAGTCATATGCGGCTATTTAAATTTACCTTTAAGTGAAATAAAATTAGAAAATGAATTCCTTAATCATAACAGGCACATTTCATGTCTTAATAGCTAGCAATATACTAATCACTGTTTCTAGTATTTCACCCTAAATCAATGAGGTAAAAAATTGTGCTGTTGTACTTAGAAGTCCCTATATAGGTCAAAATGGGCCATTAATTTGGTATATTTGAGGCATTGCTGTGCCCTGTTGGGAACTGACTTAAATTGATTAGGTCAAGCTCGGCCAGTTTATTCTTTGTGGCACTTTCAGTAGCCTACCATAATAGAGAAGGTGGTAAGTTTCCTCTCCACAGACTTGCTGAAAAGTTGCAAGGAAGCCAAGTCTCAGACCTAGCTAGTTCTGCCTCCTTTACAGATGTTTATTAGCAAGCTGACTTAAAGAGTCCACACGGTCTGCTCTGCAGGCTCAATCAAGTCTCCATCTCTACTTTTAGGTGATTTAACGATACCCTCCATAAAATATTCACCCAAGACAAAGGGAGCAGCTTGAAGCTAAGCACACAATGAACTCAGACAACCAAGAATTCTCTTCATTATCTGCTGAATGCTGACTCATTTGCGAATCAAGCTTAGGGTACCATTTCTAATTGAGATGACTCCAGGATACTCTGAATTCTATATATATATATTCTCTATTTATACTGAAGTGTCTTAAAGTAAACTTCAGACACATAATTTAAGGTAAAAACTCACACTCTTATACCTCCTTCTCAACTAAATTATGACAAAATCCATGTTTTCCAAAAGGCTGGTTTACTTTTGTCTTATTTAAAGTTTTACCAGCAGTTTCCAATTTTAAAATATCTGTGCTAGAAAAGGTGGCAAATGTAATTTTTGTCAATTACAAGTTTCAAAGTTTTGTTGATCTTGTTTAATACATGACCAATTTTTGTAAGGATTTCAAGGAAACTTGGAAAAGAGGAGCATTTTTTGTTTATAGATTATATATTTCAGTACTTCACTACAAATTTTGTTTTATATTATTTCAATTCTTTATGAATTTATTTACCTCTTGTGTTCTTCATCTATAAAAACCTGAAAAACCTTTTTTAAAGTCTTCTCCATTAATTGTAATTCTGTCCATTTCATCTTAAAGTTTTTAATTTATACATTTGGTGAGCTGTTACTTTATGCATACCATTTTATGACTGCTAAATTTACATTGCAAGTGTATATTTGAACAATAAAACATGACACTTTAATTTGAATCATCTTTCATTCAGCAGGAATGTAAACTTCTGGTAATTTATTATTAATATTATTCAGAAAGTGTACAGGATTGATATAATTTCTGAAGACTTACATGCTTAAGACTTTTTTTTTCTTCCTTCCCACAAATAGTGACTGGACTATTTTATTTGTGTATAAAATTACTGGTTTACAATCCTTGTCTTTTCTAGTCTCTGCTCCATTATCTGCAGGCACTTATTTTTCTTTCTTTTGAGGTAACTTGTGTTTCTTACCTTGTTTTGTTGGATTTTTTTTCTGTTTTTATTTTTCTTTTTTGTATGCTACTCATTCAAAACTACCTCCAGCAGGAGTCTAGTTGTGGACGTCTTTCTTACTGTTTTTGTCTGTTATTGTTGGAATGTGTGAGCTTTTTGAACCATCATACTTGGGTGCTTTCTTGAGCTCTTTTCTTTTAAACTTAGCCTTTTCCGTATTTGGTTCTGATTTTCCTTTGTTTCATCTCAGCAGATATGCTTATAACTCTGAAGCTAGATTTTTATTCTCTAGCTCCTTATGTATAATTTTCTACCACATGTGTACCTTACCCTCTAGTTCTATATTCATCTTCATCTTTTTTGTTATTGTTATCATGGCTTTCTGTTTCTATTTTATATAGATTAAGATGCGACTTCTGTGTCAATAGGGATTCAGTCTTTCATTCAACAGTTATTTGCTGAGCACATATTTCACGTTCAGGAGCACCTTTATTAGTCACAGACATTAAACAAATAATTACACAAACAATTATATACGGACAAAATAACAGCGTGCTCTGAAGGTGTGTGATAGGAGGCCTACTTTAGCCTGGGGGGTAAGAAAAGGACTTTTTGAGAAGGTAACATTTAACTAAAACCTGAATGAAGAGCAGGAGTGAGCTAGCTATGGAGAGGGTGGGTGAGAGCTTTCCAGGCAAAGTGCCCAGTATGGACACAGGAAGTCAAAAATTCTGTTGTCTTCCATTGTGCTAATCCTCTGATTTTTAAGGATAAAATCCTTTTTCTCTTGGTCTGTAGAATTTTTTAAGAGATCACATGTTGGCATTTTCTGTTTAGCCTTGGTTGAGAGAATCTTTCTCTGGACCCTGGTCAGGGCACAGAGCCTGTGGATTGGCCTAAGCTCAGCATTCTGCCCACTTTGGTTATGGTGGAAACTTTCTCATGTCAAAGATGAACTGAGAGCTAATGCTAATGTGTGTACCTCCCAACCCAGTTTGCTATCAAAGCGGATCTCATCTAGCATGATTCTGCTGGGCTGGACTGTGTCTCCTACCTAAACTGCCTGACATGTCTCTCCCACTAAAGAACCCCCACGTACAGAAGGGGCTGCCAGCTTTTCCAGGGGGGTTAGATGCCAAAGCTCTGTGAGTCAAGGTCAGCCTGATGGGAGGCATTTTCCTCCTCTTTTTTCCCAGCAAGTAGAGCTGCTCCTTGTCTTGAAGCAAGCATGAACAGCCCACTTTCAATGACTATATGGAGAGAGAACATTCCTTCCTAATTCTGGAACTGGGTCACTCAGCACTCTTCTTTTTTAGGTCATATGATCATTTTGTTTTGGTTTGGTTGTTTTATCTTCTGTGTATTTTTATGTGTTTTAATGGTATGCTAGAAGTTGTAACAGATGCTATTTTAAACTAGAAGTCTTTGCCTGTATTTTTATTCTGAGAAACTTCTTGGAACTAGTTGATTTTAAAACCAGAGATTCTTTTGGTGAATTAGAACATCTTAGCAGAAGGAGAAAGCATGTCTGAGGGCTAGGTCAGAATTTTTATTAACTAGTACTTTTATTGTCTGATGTGGACCTGCGGGGATTTGGCTCATATAGAGAGAAGGGGAAGAGAGAACATTGCTTGCATGAGGAGTCCCGGCCCTGACGTTAAACGTGACCTTCCTGGAGTCACATTCCCTCTCTGCAAAAGGAGCTACTCGGAGAAGTCAGTGTTTTTTTGAGTTGTTCTGCAATGTTCTAGGGCCCTCTCACTCAAAGCGTGCTCCTGCACTAGCTGTGTTATATCACCTGAGAGCTTGAGAGATGCAGCATCTCAGGCCACAATCCAGCTGTATTAAATCTGAGTTTTAAAAGGCTCCAGGCGATTCCTATACCTGTACCTGTGCAAGTCTGAGGAGCCTGGAGCCAGGGTGTGTCTGTTTCCACAGTGCTCCTCTGGGGGCGATGTCGGGGAGGGAAGGAGAGGGGCCTTAGAGGAGGGGTTCTCTTCACCGTGCTCCCCTCAACCTGCCTCCAACAAGGAAGCCCTGTTTTTTGCCTTTTGAAAAATTAATTAGCAGTGCCCAGCTACTTCCCTGTAATAAGAAAATTATTCTTCCCTGTAATAAGAAAACCTTCTGCAAATAAGAAAATTGTTTGATTAGATGATCATCAACATTCTTTCAGCTTAAAAGTTTCACAAATACACTTTCTTTTAAAGACAAGAGAAAGGCAAATTTATTATAGCTTTAGAAGAAAACAATTACTATAATATCAAGTATACAAATTTGATGTCTTGGAGCCCATGTAGGATTCACTTGAGATATGATGGCCAAAAATGCAGGGGGGGGGGACACCCTGCTTTCTGAAGAAGGGAAGAAATTGATCCTGTCCCACCCCAACCTCGTGCCTGGACACCCACAGAGCTCCGGGGAAGGGCAGGGCAGCTCCCCAACATTCCCGGCCTCTGAGCCGTTAGGGAATGTCAGCCTTTGGTATAAGGCATAGAATTGTCCGATGCCAATTATTTCTGCAATGGCAAGATGTATTTGTAATTATTTGGCAAGATGTTTTATTAGTTCTTATTTGGCAAAAATAAATAAATAAAATAAAATATTCACTTAGCACCTTCCCTTCCTTTCAGCTATTGCCACAGTAATGCTGCATAACAATCACTCCAAAATTCAGTACTTTAAAGCATTATTATTATTTTTTAATTTCTCACAAATCTGTGGGTTGACCGGGAGCCTTGCTGATCTGGGCTGGGCTGGCTCATTTTCTGAGGTGTGTGGGCAGGATGATGGGCTGGGTGGTCTGAGGCGGCCTCTGCTGAGATGACTCAGGTCTCCTCCCCGAATCTTTTGGGTGTGAGGCTTGTGTGTGCCTGTTAGCACAGGAAATTGTGGAGAAGCAAGAGAGGAAGCAGAAATGTGCAAGCGTATTCCATGCCTTTGCTTTCCTCATATTTGCTAACTTCCTATTGGCCCAAACAAGCCATGTGGCCAAATCCAGAGCTAGCATGGGAGGGGCTGGAAAGCTACAGGATGAAGAGTATGGATGCAAGGAGGGCATTAATTAAATAAATTAAATTACGTTACATTTAAATCAATCAAATTAAATATCAAACTACCACACATGGTCTTACACAGGAATTGGCAGGAATCCAGCTTAAGAAAGACAATTCTCACTACAAAAAGGAGACCTGGGATGGGATACTTCAGAGAGATGGATCTCAGTGACCTACAACAAGAAATGATAAACACTAGTACAAAGTGGATGGATTGATGGCTTTTTAATATGCTGGGTAGATGATGAAAATATAGGGAAAAGCCTATGGCAAACATTCTATTTTTTTAAATTTCTGGTTTGGGAGATACTAAACCAGGGAGATTTGGGAGATGCTCTTTCTCTCATATTAACTCACTAAGTTAGCTCACTAAGAAAAGCTAAATATGTTATTGCTCAGTTGATTTACGGCCAGTTCAACTTTACTGGGTACAAGTGTGGCATTTATGTGTGACCAATTATCTCTGCCAAGTCCTTCGTCCGTGGCTTACTTAGGACCTCCTGTTGTGGTTCTGCCTTTAAAGTGCTTTTGTGGAAGCATTTGAGAAAGCCAAGTGGCTGGCAATTACTGCAAGATGCATGCGTCTCTTGAATCTTAGAGAATCAGAAATAAGCTGCATGACTGACCTGCCCCTTTCTCCCAAAGAAAGCTTGGCTGGAGATGTCCAGTCCTGGGAGGGAAGACTCAGACTGAAAGCTGTGAACTGCCCTGTGTCAGTAATAACCCAAATTAATTTGAGTCTTGTTTTCCCTCCTCTTGGAGCCAGGAGCATATTGGGTGGGAAGGTTAATGCAGTGCAGTCTTATCTCCTCTGGGCAATTCTGCCGACTTGGAAGAGTTTTGTGTCTCCTCCCTAGGAAGGAAATGTGCTTTGCCGTAGTGATAAGGAGAATGGTAAAGAGGTCAATCCAGGGAGATTAGGATGCCTACCAATGGCTCCCTGTGCTGCACAGGGTTATTATGAATCTAGGAAGTGTGAGGCTGCAGTTAATTTTAGTTCTGAGTAACTCAGTCTCTAAGGGGTTCTTTTGAGAGACGCAAACAACTCAACAGAACCTTGTTAAAAAGACTTCATTCTGTGCATCCAGGGAGAGGCCCACACGTGATTTTTACACAGGAGACAACTCAGCCCCAATTCAACCAAAAAGAAAATCAGATTTCTGCACCTTTTAAGAATCTATTGTAGGGGAGGAAAGTTTTCCTCAACCCTCTTAAGGTCTCTGACCGAGTCTGAAAATTAAACTGACAAAGACAGATTCACAGGAGAAAAGCATACAGATTTATTTAATATAAGTTTTACACGATACAGGAGCCTTCACAAGGAAATGAAGACCCAAAGAAACAGTTAAACCTGAGTGTTTTTGTGGTAGGCTTGATGAAGAGTGGATAGTCATGTAGAAATATGACAGGTTAAGGAGTAGGAGGTAATATGGTAAACTGGAGGAGACTTAGCAAGGCCTGGTTGTTCTGATTCTTCTCATCGGAGATAAGGATGCTTCTTTCCTCCGGGTACAAGGAGGGCACCTCTCACATGAGGGTTTTATGACCTGTTTCAGGGGAGGAAGTGGGGGAAGGTCAGAGTGGCCTTCCTGCTTCTGCGGTTTTCTCCAACTCCTTTAGCTTAAAATGTTCAGTATGCCAAGGTTCTATACTTTGGGGCAGCAGGTCCTGAACCCCATTACTATCATGTTCATTTTCCATGCTCTTGATAAATTGGAATAATTTTGTTGCCTGACTTGATAAAAAACAGCAGGAATTGATAACAGCTCCCTCCTAATCATTAATTCATTTTGGGTTTTTTTTTAGTGGCAAAGCAGAAATGCTCACCAGCCTTGAATGCTAATGAGGTGCCAAGAAGTCTGACAGGAACAAGGCATAGTGAGAAGAGTTCCTATCTAACTTCTGGGCAAACTTTCCTCAAAAAAAGCCTTACCATTCCGTATACATAAGAAATAAGGGGGAGGAAACTCTTAGAAACTAAGACATAGGTTCTATCTTGCTCTCATTTCTTGTCTATCTTCCCTGACCTCTTTTCTATTTCCTGTCTGTAGCTCAGAACGCTGTCTACCCTCCTATTTAAAACCTATCTTCCTCAGCTCCCATTACCAAACCCTCTACTTTAGTCAAGAAGGTCTTCACGATATTCTAGAGGCACAAGCTGTAGGCCTCCAAAAGAATGAAACATAATGTGAATAAGTGAATGAATGACTGAATGAACAGATAGATGAGAGAATCAATGGATGAATTAATGAATGAATAAAATGGGCTCCACTCTCTGTCGCCAACCCTAACAAAATAAAAATAATAAAAGAAACTTCTGTTTACTTTCAATATGATAGTATTCCAAGGTCAACTTAGGTTCAGACTTCTCACAGAATTATGGGAACCATGATCATGTCATTCAACAAGCTGGTAAATGTCCAGATTATTGGCATAGCAGGAAAGTTCATAATTCCCTTTCCTCTACAGTGTCTTTGAGTCCCACCTTCCTGTGCCCCACTGTAGGAGAGAAGTAATTCTAGAGCAGTGTTAGCCAATAGAAAAATAATGTGAGTTACATTTTCTAGCAGCCACTTTTAAACAAAAGAAAAATAAACAGCATGTTATGGGTTGAATTGTGTCCATCCCAAAAAAGGTATGTTGGAGTCCTAACCCCCAGTACCTAAGAATATGACCTTATTTGGAAGAGGTTATCCAGTTAAAATGAGATCATTAGAGGGGGCCTTATTCAATATGTCTGGTGTCCTTATTAGAAGAGAAAATTTGGACAAAGAGATAGACGTGCATAGAAAGAAGACAATGTGAAGAGACACAGGTGTTACCAAGCAAGGGCTCACCACCCGATGTGCACAGAAACCGACACCGTGGCACACAAGTTTTGAGGGAAGAAAGGCTTTATTGCACAATCGATTGGCAAGGAGACAGAAGGACAGGTTCTCAAATCTGTCTCACCTGATCCAAGGTATGGGGTAAGGTTTAAGGGATCAGGGAGGGCTGGCTGTTGTGTGGAAGTGCTAGCAGGCTAGGTTTTGATTGGCAGATCAAAATTTTCTCTTCTGCACATGCTCCTGGCTGGCTCACCACACCTGAAAAAGCTTTAACGTCCTGTTGTTAAGATGGGGTCAGTTATGGGAAATTACTGGGAAAAGTACAGTAAACAAGGGTAAAGTTGTTATGTAGATTTAAGTCATTATTTTCTCCATTGATAAGAGTTTCTAGAGGTTTAGAGTCCTCTTCCCCTTCCTGGCACAGAGAGAGAGGCACCCTTACAAATGGAAATTTCTCTTATAAATGTAAATTTCCCTTACAAATGGGTAACTTCTACTAGGTTTTCAGAGCTTTTCCTGTGTCTGCTGTTTTTTAATAATCATCAGCTCAAAATAGCCTTTATGCCAAAGGGGCGTATTTTGGGGTGGCAAATTCTGTTCCTGGTCCTGTGGTTACACATGGAGAAGACAGCCATCTGCAAGCCAAGGAAAGAGACCTGGAGAAATCTTTCCTTCACAGCCCTTTGAAGGAACCAGTCCTGCTGACACCTTGATTTTGGACTTCTGGCCTCTAGAACTGTGAGGCAATCAATCTTTGTTGTGTAAGCTGCTCAGTTTGTGGTACTTCGTTAGTGGCAGCCCTAGCAAACTAACACACTGTGAAAAGATTGTTTAAATAACATGTTTTATTCAATCTCATATATCAAAAACATTGTCATTCCACATGTAACCAACATAAAAATATTTTACATTCTTCCTAATCCAGTGTGTGTTTTGCACTTACAGCGCAGCTCAATTTGGAGTGCGCTCACTCCATTTCAAGTGCTCAGTAACCACGTGTGGCTCATGGGTCCCATAGTGGACAGTGCGGGTCTAAGATGAGCTGAGTCCTCAGGGGAGGTCCTGTTTCCTGCTACCCCAAGCTGAGTAGGAGCAGACCCCCTGCTCCAGAAAACTGTACAGTTGAGAGGCATGTAGGATTTGGGGACTTTAACTTCATGTCTGAGGATAGTAAATTAAAAAAAAGTCTTCCATTTTTTTCCATTAGTGTGGTTCTGTTTATAAAAGGTGCCTGTATTTTAAAACCTGGCAATGGGGTGCATTTTCTACTTGGGCAAATTGGCCAATTCAGTGTTATTACTCTAATCATACAAATTCAGACTTTACAAGCAATTTACCATAGAAACTGAGAAAAAATTGTAGGGGAGCAAAATTTGTCACCCCAAAATATGTCTCTTTGGCGTGAGGATTAATTTAGGCTGATTATTTTTAAGAAACAGCAGACTCAGGAAATTTTTCTTTACCTCTCCCTCAACTGCCTAAAAGAATTTAGATAGAAGGCCTGTAGCAAGAAGAGAGCTATTACCAGAGATAACTACAAATAATATGGGCTAGGTGTGATAAACTGGGGACAACTTTGCAAGGCCTATTTGCTCACATTCCTCTCTGTGTCCCTTTGTCTCTGCATGACATGGCAAACATTTGTTTACCAAACATTTGCTCTTTCCATCTTCCTGTGAATTGTCTTCCTCCCCTTTGAAGCCCCAGACTTCTGCCCCTTTCTTCTTGGCTCAGGACAGGCATTTTAAGCTTCAGTTGCCTAATTGTCTTTGGGTCTCCTATTCTTCTGGGGCTCCTTTATGTATGTGATTAAATTTATTTTCCTCGTGTTAATCTGTCTCATGTCAGGCTAATTCTGAGACCAGCCAGAAGAACCTAGAAGGATAGAGGAAAAATCTTCCCTCCCCAACAAAACCCTACATCCTTCCAACTAAAAATATAACAGTCTTTATATAAATATGCACAACCATTTGACAAACAGTTTCTAGGGCACAGTGCTACATTTTAAATTCTTTAGAGAATTCAATATGGTGGATCTTGAGCCCTATTTGAAAGTGTGAATTCCTCATTTGTATGTCTGGCTCAGGGCTGCTGGGCAATGTCTTCATCCTTGAGTCAGTCCATCATCTCTCGCTTTTCTATTTGTTGAATGATTCTAGAGGAAAGGAGGGAATGGAGAAGACATTTCTAATGTTTGCAATCTGCTTTCTTTCTATGTCTTAAAAACAAACACTGACAAATTAATATGGTTGATTTTGTCAAATACTTTTTCCAGGAAAAATAATCATTAGATGAGATGTGATATTGTGATTTATAATAAGAAATGCATATTTGGTCTTTGTCCCATTTCTGGCATATAGCTCTTCAAATCTTGGAATTTCCTAAATGATGAGAGCAACAAAGGTGTTCTTTTGTTATGTTAATAAAGTGACTTTTGGAAAGCACCTAAAGTCGGGGGCTGGTTGCCAGTGGAGCCAACTGTGTGATTAGAGGCTTGTAACTTTCAGTGCCATCCTTCCACCTCCAGAAGGGGCAGAGGGGCTGGAGGTTGAATCGATCACCAATGGCCAATAATTTAATCAATTATGTCATTGTAATGAAGCCTGTATAAGAACCCAGAAGGAGGGAGTTTGGAGAGCTTCCACACTTGGGAACCAGAATACTTCCATGTGCCACCATGCCAGGCCCCAAACTCCAAGAGGACAGAAGATCCTTTGTTTGGGATGTGAAAGATGACATGACTGGAGCCATATTAAATTAGAGGCAGAGTAGCCATTTCAGAGGAATTGCCTTGCATGTCTTGTTTTCTTTATCTTCCAAACTGGACCAAACTGCCAACATTCCAAGAAGTCAGTAAGGACAAGAATATCCTGTGTGTAAGCACTGATGAAACTGGACTTTGCTGATGACCAAATTGCGAACCAATCAATGAAGCACAAGTCTAGCCTTTTTGCCTGATGACTGAATCTCAAGCCAATCTTACCTTATTTAGCACCAGTGAACTCTTCTTAGTACAACTTACTTCATCTTCCTTCCTTCTTCCCTTAAAAACCCTGAGCTCCTCTCCTGTAATCTGGACAGTATTTGGGTTTCTACCTGAATCTGTGCTCCCCAAATTGCCGTTGGAATTGGTATCAGAATCCTTATGGGACAACGGGCTAAAATTACTATTAAATAGCAGTGTTCTCCAAGTTGTAGTCTAGCAGGGGAGAGAAAGTTGAGTCTCATGTGATTGTGAGAGGAAGATGAGAATTATAAGTCTATGTTGAGGAAGGAGCTGAGACCAGCACTGGCCTGGCTCCTGGAAGGCTATAGGCATTAGTCTTCTATCTACCTGCTTTTCTTCAGGCCTCTATCCATGCTCTTTTTTTTCTTCTTTCTTTGTGTCCTCTCTTTGGCATTGTAGGGAGGAAAAATTTTCCTTCTACCCTTCTAGTCTTTTCTAAGTTCCATGGGGAAGGGCGGTTCTTTGCAGTAGGTGGTTCTACAAGACAAATCTGTAGGGGGATTGCTTAACCTTTCCTGTTTTCCAGGAGCACAGGGCCCAGGTAAATTCCTGCTGTGTCCACTCTGAACTCTGGCCCTTCACATTTGCTCCTTCTACTGCCTGGAGCACTCCTGCCCGGTTCTTTTCATCTACTCTCTCCCTGCCCCTACACACATTCATCTGGTCCTGGTGTCATCTTACTAATACTTATTTCCTATGCCAGACTCTACATATGTCATCTCCACTCCATATCTCCAATCCTGACACAGTGCCTGGCACCTAGCTGGAGTCAACACATACCGAACAAATGAAGGTAGGTAGAAAAGGTGCTTGGAAGATATTTCAACTTGAGAAACTCTTAATGCATTGATACTAATCCCTCAAGAACTTTTTGTTCCTCTTCTGTCTGCAGTTAGAAGGCAGTCAGAAGTTTCACATTTCCCCCTGAGAGCTCCTCAGCACTGCTCCTACAACGGCTGCCATTTTATTGACCCCACCAGAGTTCTCTTTTTCCAAGCTCAGCTGCTTGGTGGATTTTTTTTTTTTCTTTTAACATTTTCTATTGTGTTCTTCAGGGCAGGATAGAGGTGTTACAGCTTTCTAATGTGCTACCAGGCTGTGGATAAAGAATTTAACAGCCCATGGGAGGGCCAATTAGAGTCAATTATAATGTAATTGAACTGCCTTGTATTCCATGTCTGTGTAGAACTTCTCTCCGGAAGGAAGATTGTGCTTCTCTTCACT
The DNA here is from genome assembly GCF_020826845.1 of Diceros bicornis minor. NCBI lineage: Eukaryota > Metazoa > Chordata > Mammalia > Perissodactyla > Rhinocerotidae > Diceros > Diceros bicornis. The sequence goes on from NC_080758.1 coordinate 39,585,496, forward strand.
CTGTGATTGGGGCAAATCACAGCTGCGTGGATTCACAGGAAATGGCTCTGACCCTAGAACCTGGAGTAGAGTTTCATGGAGGCTACAATGTCTCGGGAGATCAGGGTCAGAGAAACTCGGCTCTGTTATTCTGAAAAGGCAGGGAAACACTGTCTTTCCTATTTCTTTCCCTTCTCTTCTTTCTTAAGATAAGAGAACTACTAAAATTTTAAAAATAATTTGGATATATGTGAAATACCTCACAGTCAGTCCCTGGGAAGTTAGGGTTCTCAACCTCTTGAAAAAGGCAGAAAAGAGAGGGAGTGAGGGTTACACATTCCTCCTCAGTTTCTCCATTGTTGGGTGTTGGAGGCAACCATGGGGCAACCATGGGAGGATTGAATCTGTCCTCCTTTCCCACCAACCATCCCTTAGAAACTGGTCTTTGGACCACTGGTGATGGGAGGCAGTGTTCATATGATTTCTCCTTTCTTACTACTCCCAGCTGCCATCAGTCCTGGGATGTAGCTTGTATGGATTCCCAAAGGCATGGGTCCATGATTGGGTAAGCAGTTTCCCTGGTTGCAGCCACCTCCATAATGCAGCCTCCTCTCCAGTCCATGGCAGAGGGCTTCCAAAGTGATGGAAGGAAAGCTACTTGATGACTTCAAATATTATGTTGTTTGAATACTCTCCAGTTTCCTTTGACCAGGGGCAAAACTGCTATGTTACCCTCTTAGCATCACTTGACTTTCCACTTTATATCCTGCACAATCTCCTCCATCACTCACTTCACTCTCTACAGAGCCTGTTTTGGTTTGGGCTCCTCTAGAAGCAGACCCTGAGACCAGAATGTAAGAGTAAGTAGCTTACTCGGCAGTTGATGCCAGGAAACACTGGTAGAGGAGTGAGGAAGTGAGACAGGGAATGGAAAGTAGGGAATGAAGGATGTGAAACAAGTGAGTTACCATCGCGGGAAACTGGAGCTCAATCCTGCTAGGGAACTTGCAAGACAGTGTAGAACACATCTTAGAATTATCTCACTGGAGGGGCAAGAGAGCTGGGGTGTTTATACACCAATTCCAATCAGTTACATTGGTTGAGGGCTGCTCCTGGGGACATGTCGGGGTTAATTCTCTGACACTTGCAGCCTGCCTTGTGCAGGCAGAGAAGAATTGTGGAGTCAGAGGAAGCTCTGGGGCATGGAAGTCAGGCCATTAGGCTTTATGATCCTAAGACTGAGAGGAAATGGATGAGATGCAAGGATGTACAAGGATGCTATGGCATCTACTTCCCTCAAGTCAAGGCAGAAAAATGGAGCTTGTTCCTCTCACAGTGTTACTGGGCTCCATATTTGGTCTTCTTTGGGAGTTCTGGGCTTCAGTAATCATCAACTCTGGCTTCATAAGAAAATCACCTAGAGAGCCGGCCCGGTGCTGTAGTGGTTAAGTTCACGCACTCTGCTTCGGTGTCCTGGGGTTTGCGGGTTTGGATCCTGGGTGTGGACCTACACACCACTCATCAAGCCATGCTGTGGCAGCGTCCCACATACAAAATAGAGGAAGATTGGTGCAGATGTTAGTGCAGGGCTGATCTTCCTCAAGCAAAAAGAGGAAGATTGGCAATGGATGTTAGCTCTGGGCCAATCTTCCTCACCAAAACAAAAAAATCCACAAAAAACCAAAACAACAGCAACAGGAAATAAACAAACAAAAAAAGAAAATCACTTAAGAAGTTGTTTTAAATATACCATTGCCCAGACACCTCACCAAAGAAGATATATAGATGGCAAATAAGCATACAAAAAGATGCTCCGCAGCATATGTCATCAGAGAGTTGCAAATTAAAACAATAATAAGATATTACTGCGTACCTATTAGAATGGCTAAAATTTGATACCCTACAACACTATATTCCAGGGTGGATGTGGAGCAACAGGAACTCTCAATCGTTGCTGGAGGGAATGAGAAATGGAACAGCTACTTTTCAAGACAGTTTGGCAGCTTCTTACAAAGCTGAACACAGTCTTAACACACAACCCAATAGTGCTCCTTATATTTACTCAAATGAGTTGAAAAGTTATGTCTACACAAATGTTTATAGCAGCTTTCTTCATAATTGCCAAAACTTGGAAGCAATTATGGTGTCCTTCAGTAGGTGAATAAATGAAGGAACAAATGTAAAAATGTACATCCAGACAATGGAATGTTGTTCAGTGTTAAAAAGAAATAAGCTCTCACACCACAGAAAGACATGGAGGAAACTTAAATGCTATTGCTAAGTGCAAGAAACCAGTCTGAAAAGGCTACATACTGTATGTTTCCAACTATATGACATTCTGGAAATGGCAAAACTATAGGCGATAAAAAGATCAGGGATTGTCAGGGATTTAGGGGAAGGAGGGGAGAGATGAAAAAGTGGTGCACTGGGGATTTTTAGGGCAGTGAAACTATTCTATATGATAATATAATGATGGATACATGACATTACACATTTGGTACAACCCACAGAACTCTACCATACAAAGAGTGAATCCTAATGTAAACTATGCACTTTAGTTCATAATAATGTATCAATATTGGTTCATCAATTGTAACAAATGTGCCAGCCAACGCAAGGTGTTAATAATAGGGAAACTGTGTGAGGGTGACAAGAGAGGGTGTATGGGAACTCTGTACTTTCTGTTCAATTTTTCTGTAAACCTAAAACCACTCTAAGAAATAAAGTCTAATAGTTAAATAAAACTATAGAGAGAGAGCATTATTTAATATATATCATACATTATACATATTATATGTAATTAACATATAATTGTATTAATTATTATGATAATGTGTGTATGTGTATATATATATATGTATGTATGTATATATATTTATATGTCATTGCCAATCCAAGGCCCTCCTCAGACTCAGTAAATTAGAATATCCGGGGTGAGGACCAAGCACTGTAATCTTTTACATGATCCCCAGGGGACTCTAGTAGGCAGGGTGCATTGAGATAAATGTACAGAAGACTTGGACATCTCCTATTGGTCTTTGTGCAAAGGTCTTTCTCCCTGGAGAAAGCTGGTCTCTGTGCCATGCTGCTTAGGGAACAAGACAAATTAAAAATTAATGTAGAATCTGGAATTTTAATCCTAAGTATTCCATAAACATGAAACACAGGTCACATATGGTTATGAATCGTTAAATATTTTAACCATTTATTAAAATTTGTGCTTGCAATTTCATTAAGATAAACTCTAGCCTTTGCCTACTCAAAAGAATGCTCTTCCAATCGGTTACATCAACATTAGCTGGGAGCTTGTTAGAAATGCAATTCTTGGACTCTACTCTCGGTTGACAGAGTCAGCAACTCCAACGGTCCGGGCCCGGGAATCTGGGTGTTATCAGTCTTTCCCAGTGATGCTTCAGTGCTGATATATGAGACCCCCTACACTGTACAAAGGAAGAGAGTGTAGAGGAATGATACTAAAATGGCTGCACATTAAAATTACCTGGGAAGTTTTAAAACATGGTGATATTTTAAAAATACTGATACCTGGGTCCCAGCCCCCAAAATTGTGATTTCACTCTCCAGGTGAGTCTACTGTGCAGGCAAGCTTGAGAAACACTAGTGCAAAGGCAGTAACCAGCAAGTTCCAGAGCTGACCTCACCAATAGGCTGATCCCCAAAACTTACCTCCTTGAAGCCCTCCCAAGCAGCTTCTCGGGAGCTGAAACATTTTCATCCTCCCCTGCCGCCATGTCCTCCAATTCTTTACCACTAAATACCATATCTTTGCCTCTGGTTCCTTCTTTCTTTCATAATCTTAAGGAATGCAAAGTACGTCATCAGGAATGTGTAAAGAACTTGCTTTAAAAAGATGAGTTACTTGGGGCCAGCCCCGTGGCTTAGCGGTTAGGTGCACGTACTCCACTACTGGCAGCCCGGGTTCGGATCCCTGGCACTCACCAATGCACCGCTTGTCCAGCCATGCTGAGGTGGCGTCCCACATACAGCAACTAGAACGATGTGCAACTATGACATACAACTATCTACTGGGGCTTTGGGGAGAAAAAGGGGAAAAAAGGAGGAGGATTGGCAATGGATGTTAGCTCAGGGCCGGTCTTCCTCAGCAAAAAGAGGAGGATTGGCGTGGATGTTAGCTCAGGGCTGATCTTCCTCAAAAAAAAAAAAAATGAGTTACTAATTAAAAAAAAAGTATAAATGGTGCTAGAATCTCCTTTCCTCACTCTCTTTCCAGAAAAGAGAGGCCAACACTGAATTTTCTAAAAGCCAGAGCTGTCATTATAACATTTTCTCTCTCTCTTTCCCTCTTCCCCAAATTGGTAAGTATGGAGATTTGGAGTTTAAGGCCCAGGGAGAAGAATTTACCCAGGGGTTCCAAAGGGGAAGACACAGGGGCTAATGATTAGGATCTAGAAGCTTTTAGGAGGCTGACTTGAAAAGAAATGATTTTGGAGAGGCAGTAAGGTGAGGGTGCATCTCTGCATCTAGGATAAAGGATGGAGTTCTGAGGGCTCTCTGTGTCTGGCAGAGACCCAGGCTGGCTTCACTCCATGTCCTAGACAGAGGAATTGTCACTGGATGTTAAAGATGGCTGAAAATAGGCCTTGAGAGCATTGGAGGGGAATTCTGTGGGCATGTTTGCCATCAGTGGAGTAGGCTCTGTGTTGAGTGTCCCTGAGTGTCTTAGTTATCTATTGCTACGTAATGAATTGCCACAAGCTTATCGGTTTATAGCAACACAGACTTATTATCTCACGGTTCCCCCCGGGTCAGGAGTCCAGTTATGGCTTAGCTGGACCTTCTGCTCAGTCTCAGAAAGCTGTAAGCAAGGCGTTGTCTGAGCTTGTTCCTTTCTGGAGCCTGAGGTCTTCTTCCAAGCACACATGGTCATTGGCAGAATTCAGTTCCTTATGGCTGTAGGACTGAGGTTTTCTTGCTGGCTGTCACTTGGGTCCATTCTCATCTCCTAGGTGTCACCTGCAATTCTTTGCCATATAGTTCTCTGAACACAGCAGTTTACTTCTTCAAGGCCAGCAGGATAATCCCTTGCCTCACGGATGGCTCAATCTCCCTTTTAAGGGCTTTGATTAATCCAAACCTACCTGATTAATTCAGCTCCAGCCTAGAAAAACTCCCTTTACTCAGAACCAACTTGGGATTTAAATTGCATCTGCAAGATCACTTCATCTTTGCAATATTGTATTAGCTGGAGGCAAGGTACAGATCCCACCCACCCTCAAGTGGAGGGAATTATACGAAGCCAGGGATACCAGAAGATGGTGGTCATTGGGGGTTATCCTAGGGTCTGTCCTGTGCACTGAGGGAACAAGGCAGAGGCCTGAACATGACATCAAGATTAGGTCACAGAAGGAGCACTGGTAAAGATGATGGCCTAGTGGGCCAAAGGCCTGGTCCTTATCCTATTTCCCGACTTCTGAAAGGCCCATGATTCTTGCATGAGCCCATTGACTAGGAGAGAGAGACTCAGTAATGATGAGTCTTAATAAAAATTGCTCAAGATTTAAACATAAAGCAAAAGGTAGGTGACTTGTGTTTTCAGTGCAGGCCCACTCAGGGATTAGGCAAATGCGTGTTCTTTAACTCACTGTTTCCTGTTGATTAGAGGTCCCAGACTTAGTGAAGCTACATGCTATGTTACAGGTTTTTGTTCAGTAAAGATGCAAATTATTTCCAATTAATGGAAGAGATCACCTCAAAGGTTATATTTTATCGCTCTGTTAGACGTTAACCAATTTTGTATCTACCCCAGCAATCCTATTTAATAAAGGCAAATAATTGCCTTTATTAACTTGCCTATGAATACCCATCTTTTCAAATGTTATTTGGGCTGGTTTTAACACCTTACTGTTTCTCTCAGTAATTAATGAGTTGAATCAATCTTTGACACGTGTTCATTTTATATTTGCCTGAGCATTATTATGTTATCTTTTGAAAATTATACTTTAACAATATAATGGAATTTTTCATCAACAAAGCAGGAGAATAGAGTTTGAGAAATAAAGAAAAGTGAATTTTTTAACCCAATATTATGCGGTACAATTCACAGCCTTCACAATCTTCTCAAATTCTATGAGGAAATAAATTTCCTTGTCATGTTCTTTTGGGGGAAGGGAGAAATAAATCCACCAGTAGCCACCTAACTTCTTCCTGTGCACTTACAAAAGCCTGATCTATGGTCTGCAGGTTAGAGAGAATAATACCTAATTTCCAGGTGTGGCAGTGATGAAACACTGAGCCTGGAGTCAAAGATTCACTGTGAGGATGAAGCATACAGGTCAGAGCCATTGTCACAATGCTCTGCTGAGAAATATCTCAGACTGAGCACTCACAGATATGATGGAACTCCAGCAAAATCCTTGAATGTTGTTCAAGCGTAATTTGATCTGGTTCTTGATACATACAGTGCAATCCAATTACATATAAATTTCATCTAGTAAATTAAATTTATTTATACATATACATGCCCTTTATTATGTATAGTTTATTTATTTTATTCATTATATATAAACATAGACACACATATGTTTTACATATATATGCATTATACATATATATGCATGTGTTATGGTAATTTTGACTTCATGCTATTTTCATCTTCCACATTTGCTTTAGAACATAATGCTAGGACAAGATATGACACCACTGCACATGTTCCCAAGGCTGGCATTGGATGGCTACTTCACAAATGCTTGGTCTGTGTGGCGTAAAATGTTTTTCACAGAAGTTAGTGGAAGAAGAACTGTTGTCTCAGGCTGAGTCCTGCTTAGACTTTTCAGTAGACATTGTGGTGCCCCATGCAGAACCCTTTTACAGGGCCAATGGCTGCACCAGTTACCACAGGTGTTGGTTGTTAAGAGCACATAGCTGTCCCCTATACCTCTTTTCTAGAGAATTATCTCAGTCAACAGGAGCTGCTTTGCCCAGAAGTGCTTGGAGATTATGCCCCTTACCCCAGAGTGGGGGCAGCCCAGAGCCAATGACTGACTGATATTGAGGCACAAAGCTGGCCCCCCTTGCCTCAAGGGGGTGATAACACTGTGGTACCGTTCATGCTCCAGACTTTATGTGTGATTAGTCTGAGGCTAGACTCCAGATGACATCACATCCTTACTTGGCTCCTTCCCTTGCCTTATCCTGCATCCCTTACTCCTCTTCTCTTGGGAGCTCACCTTCAATAAATCACTTGTACAAGAATCCCCATCTTCAGGCTCTTCATTCAGGGAACCCAACCTAAAACCCTCTGAGCCTGTTTTCCTACTGTGAGTCACCCCTGAAGGTTGATAGTGTACCAAAGATAGTACAACCTCACAAATACACCTTCTTGTATTGATGCCTCCTTTACCCATGAGAATGGGAAATGATGCATCCCACATAACTAAATTTTACCACTTTAAGCCCTGAAAGTATTTTACCAATGGAAAATTTTGGAAAATGATTTCATGAAATTAATGAAGTGAGAAATTTCCTGGATTTGAAATCAGAAGATCTTATTTTTCAAACAGAGTCCACAGCTAACTCTGTAGATGTAGGCAAGGCCCTTCGCTGGAGGCTCATTTTCGTCACTAATAAGATGGGGATCATCCAATTGCCCTGATCACTTTGCAGATTACTGTGAGAGATCAATCGATAATGAATGTGAAAGCATTTTGAAAACCATCAAGTGGGTATATTAGTTTAGAGTCTCTTGTATGCAAGAGAAAATAGCAATCTACTTAAACAGAAAGGGACTGTAAAAGCTCATGTGTCTAAGAAATTCACAGTGTGAGGCTAGGATTAGATTCAGGAATTCAGTCACCACTGGAATTTTGTCTTTCCTCCAGTTTCTTGGCAATTCTGATTTCTTTTTAGCTTTATTCTAAGAAATGATCTCTGTACGTGGAAGAAAGATGGCTTCGGTTAGCACACCTCCATTGCCTCCACCTATCCAGGCCTCAGAGCATCCTCAGAGCTCATGATCCAGGGACAAAGAGGACAATTTTCTGCATAACTTGGGAAAAAATCGTGGGGAAAACTGATGGGGCAGGCTTGGGTCATGTGCCCATCACTGAACCAATCTCTGTATCCTATAGAAGGGAATACACTAATTGGACAGAACTAGGTTTTATGCCCTCTTCTAGGGTCATGGAGTTCAGCTCAACCAGAACTAAATGGAACAATCAGAAATGCTGTGGAATGTGGAAGTGATAATTTTCCTAAAAAAAGATAATGGATCAAAAGCCATATGTACACTATGTTGTTGTGCAAGTTTAAAGGCATAATAATTATCAAACAGAATATATCAAACTTTCATTGCTGTCTCAAGACCATTAATAACTAAACAGTCCTTCTGGTATATTATACTATTGTGATGCTGCATATGGTGGGTCGGGTTGTTAATATCTGCACTAAATTATTCCATACCCTGAACTATTGCTGAATACTTGTGTCTGTATTTTTTTTTTGTAGTTTTTGTATTTTCTTCTGGTCTATTATTGAACTTTTAATATACCTGCTTCAAGCGTCTTCCACCCGATCTACTATGAATCAGGAATCCAGAAAACCATGTTAAAATAGAACTTTGTCTAAAATAAGGAACATATAGGTATGAGAGAGATTCTCTCTTCTAAGAAAAGTCCATGGACATCGTGACATCTTATTTCATTGCTTAGAAGCCTCTTATTCTTAGCTGTTTTCTGTGTTGAGACTTCTGGTCTTAGGGACCAAAATAGTCCTTTCTATCTCAAAATATAGTGAATGTTAAGGAATCTAGATTGGATATCTAGAGTTTAGGGGTTTTGTTCCACTGATACGGGATCAGATGAACTGTAGCACAAGGGATGAATTCAGAACAAGAAGTCTTTGATTATATTTCTAGTTCTTCCACTCACTGGTGAATCAGGTTGGTTCAGTGCTTATTATTAAAGCACTTTCTTAATGCAAGCTGCAGTGATATATGCTAGAGATATAAGAGGGGCTCAAGAAGTAACTTTTCAGTTATCTATTGCTATATAACCATTCACCCCAAAACTTAGTGGCTTACAGCCACAATCATTTTATCTCCTCGTGATTCTATAATCTGGGCTGGGCATGGCTGGGCGGTTCTTCGGTCCCCTTTGAAGTCGCTCATGAGGCTGCGGTTGTTTGAAGGCTAAACTGGGGCTGGAGGATCCACAAGGATTTCACTCACAAATCTGGTACCTCAGTGATCCTCTTTATGGTCTCTCTTTTCACGTAGTCTCATCAAGTTTTATTACAGCATGGCAGCTGGTTCAAAGAGTGAATATACGAAGAAGCAAGACCATATCTACTTGCATCATGGCTGCTAATGTCCCATTGGCAATAGCCAAGTCCATACTCAATGCTGGAGGAGAATACACAATGGTGGGAAGATTAGGAGATGAGTTTCATTGGATGTTACCAAAGTAACAGTCTACCACAAGTGGTTCTAACTCAATCAGTGATTTTCGAAATGTATTCTTTGGAATTGCTAGAACTCCAAACAGCTCTTCAGGGTGAAGTGGGTAAGCCTCACTTCAACAGAAGGAATTTCACTTACAAATATTGGGCATTAACAGTTAATATTTCTATTGAGGAAAGTGTTCCACTGCCAAGAGCATATATATTTTAAAATCATGGAACTGTATGATCTCTCACAAGTAAAACATTTTATGATTTTATGACTCCAGGAGTTCTCGGGCCAGTTAGTTGATCTGTCCTTGGATGATGGCACATATTCTTATCTATTCCATTGGATACTTGCCAAGATGGATGCAATAATGGCTCCATATCGCTTAGAGGTCTTCAACAGAGACACTGAATGCATCCACTGAATTTCAATTCACTTTCTGCACCACATCCTGCATAGGAAATTCCTCCTTCGTTTAGAAAGTTAATATCCATAATTATGAGCACTTATGAATTTAGAGGCAGATGTTAACATTAAAGAAATCAGTAGTGTGAACATATGTTCATTTGAAAGGTGCATATCCTGTGTATGTGACTGCGGTATCACTGTTCCTTTGTCAATAGCACACATTCTATTTTATTTCTAAAATTTTAGGTATTTTGCAAATAACTGTAACAGCTATTTGTTATGGAAACTTTATCAAGTCCCAGGCACTGTGCTAAGCTCTTTTCATCTCATCCCTCTAATCTTTACAAAACTCTTGCAAAGTTAATATTATTATTATTCCCCCTGAATGAACAAAGAAAGAAAATAAGGCTTAGTAACTGATCCAAATACATGTAGCTGAGAAGTTAGTGACAGAGCTGGGATATGAACTCAGGACTTTCAGGCCACAAAACCAATCCTCTTCTCCTCCACTATTCTGTAGTCCTCCCATACCTCGCCATTCCTCTTGTGGTTATGGAGCTAAGCTAAGATGTGGGGTTTCAGTACATAGAAAAGGAATACAGCTGTTTGGACAGGGCTGGACTCTTCAGCTATTGCCTACAGCACAGCTTCTCAATCCTGGCTGCATATTGAAATAATCCAGGGAGCTTTTGACAAATGCTGATGCTTGGGTCCCACTCTCTTTATTCCTGATTGAAATTGGTCTTGGTGCAGCCTGGGCCTTGGGCTTTTTAAAAGCTCCATAGATCTAACTATGGAGCCAGGTAGATCTAACTATGCAGCCAGGTTTGAGAACCACTGACTTAGAGCAACTACCTGTTATCAAAGTGCCTCTAAGAGCCGCTTGCAGGACCCTGACTGTTTCATGTCATTGCAGATAATACTTCTGTATGGAATGAATGCTTTTACCTCCTTATTCCTTGAAAATCTAATTATGCTTCAAAACCCAGATCCAGTGAGCAAAGGAAATAATCAAGGGAAAGAAAAAGCATGTAAACATTCAGACTGACATTATAAAAAAATCTAGGCTCATGATTGTCAGCTGTCTCTCAGGGTTTCCTAGAACATCCCGCTCCACATCCTGACAGCTTACACCTGAACAAGTCCTGCTTCTTAATTCTTAGGCTCCACTATCTGCCCCAACCCTTTTTGGGCTTCTCAATTTTAGAAGAGATGTTCCCATCACACCAGTTTCTGGGGAGCCACTGGCAGGTGACTGGGGAGAGGGAATAATGCCAGTCCTTCAGTTTCACCCTTTTTTCTGGTCTGCCTTGAACAGAGACAAGTCTAGTGAGGGCATGCAGTGGGCTGCAGTGCTGACAGCTGATAGCAACAGTGAGGTTCGTGCGTGCTTTCTCTCATGAGAGGGTACGGGATGTCTATTAGGATCAGGGCAGTTTACTGGCATCACTTTATCCTAGAAAATTAGTTGGATTTTAGGGGACATGAAAAAAAAATGCAAAAGATGTTGAAAATGAAAAACGACTGCGAGGACAAAACAAACTTGATATAATATAAATATATACTTAATATATATTATATATAAAAATGTAATATTTATATATAATACTTATAAAATATACATTATATAGAAAAATTTGACAAACAGACTCAAGTGACCTTAAATTCTCCCACGTTCCACCTTGTTTATTAAAATCTATTACAACTTTTTAAAAGTGTTAAAATGGTTAGATTAGCACTTAAACCTTCTCTAATTGGTTTACATTCATTTCATCTCACAAAGTAAGTTAAAAGCTTCTTGAGCACTCTATTTCCCACTTTATTATTACATCAGCGTTGTCATCATCCTCATCTTCGTGGCTAACAGCTATATAGAACTTACCATCCGCTGGACGCTCTTCTAAGAATGTTGAACATATATACTCTATTTCCTTCTTTGTGCTGTTTTGAATTTTTAAAAATATTTGCTACATTTAATATTATAAATTGCTCTATATGTGCATTGTTTTTTGTTATCATAAAGTACAAAGGCAGCTTACCAGAGGTTGCGTCAAGTATAAACTTTCCTGTAACCCCTTCTCATGCTGTAATCCTAGAAAGTTCAGAAACCAGATTTAGGGAGCTGTTGAAGGAGGAGCTGGAAAGGAAAAGAAACCTCCCAGCAGCTCCCTTCCTTCCTAAATGGCAGGGTTCTGCCTGCAGCAGGCTAGTGAGGGCATTTGACAGTTACAGAGACTGGACATTTTCATTACTATTCTGATTGAAAGTCATGGGGCATTTTATTACAAAATTGTGACCGGACAGTCATGGGGCCTGCTAAGTTTTTTATCCAGGGGAAAGGGAAGAACCACCAGAGAACAGGTTGAAAAAGATAGTAGGAGAAAAAATAAAATTACTTTTGTGATTAACCCACTTCTACCATACGTCCTCTTTTTATTTAATGTTTGTTACTCGTTTACATATATACATATATGTGTGTGTACATATATATGTATTTGTACACAGAGAGAGAGAAAACTATTTGATGATTTTAAAATATTTTGCATTGGATTTAATGAATACATTTGGTATTTTTAATAAATACATTTGGTATTTTTTAGGAGGCTGAAAAAATGTTTTGGCTACTTGTCTACAATTTCTGGATATTTCTGGACTGATACTTCTGATTTTGGCACTATGTTGAGATAGGCCTTGATGAGACTCAGATTTACTCAGTTATATACATAAAAATGTTATAGGAGATGGAAAAATCACCCAGTTAGCTTCGTTGTCACCAAGGAAGTCTCTTCATGTAGGGGATAACATTTGAACTTGGCCTTGAAGGATGAACAGACAGGTAGTATATCAAAGTAGTTAAATGCAAGAACTTAAGAGGTAGAAAAGCCTAGATTCGAATGCAATACTCACGTCTTTTCAGCTGAGGGATGCAGGTTGATCTTTCCAACCTAGATTGCAAAATGGGGATTATTATTATTTATTCACACATGCCATTGTACATTTTATTAAGCATTAATTTTATTATAATTTAGTAATTATATAACATATAATATTATTGATGTAGATTTATAATAATAATACAGACATCTGTCTCAGAATTTATGAGTATTAAAAGATATAACTCAAACTAGTGTGCCAAGCATAGGGCCTGTCTACTAGGAAGTATTCAAAAAGTGGCAGTAGCTGCTCCCACCTCCAGAAATTGGCCAGACTATCATATAGGGGAATGAGCTCCCGGGCAGAAGGAAGAGTGCCTGGAGGTCTGTTTATAACATGCAGATCATGCCATGAAGAACCCAAGAATGAGAAAGCTTCTTTGAGATGGTCTGGTAAACGGAAATGAAAGCCAATTAATGGAAATGAGAATGTCAGAACTGAGAGCAGAACTTTGGCATCTTAATCTGGATCTGCACAGCCTCCTCCTTGGTTTCATTTACATCCCTTTATTTCTGGAATGACACTCTGACAGCGCATGATAAGGCTTTCCAGAGCAGGTAAGAGCCAGCATGGGGAAATGGAACAGCCCTGTTAACTAGTCATGGTGGTCCCCACACAGCCTTTTACATTGGAATTAATCTTTTATTAAGAGAGAAAATTATGCCCTAATGCTTTGGGGGCTTTTTGCTCATGATTACATGCACCATGGGAAGCCCACACTCCTCTTGAGAGCCTTGGTCAAAGGCAGTCTTCCTTTAACTTCTCTTTCGGAAGCTGCAACTCTCCGGGGGCTAGTATCGTTTTTCTTTTTTGGTCATGTGTAAGTGAGGAATTTGAGCACAAAATATACTGTTGGCTGCTTATTAAATCCTCTCTTTTCAAGCAGGCTGCTGGGAGAAACTCAAAGTTTAGGTGATGTAAAGCAGACAGGGCAAGCTTAAAAAGGAATTTGCAAGTCGACGTATATTTGTGCTCCTTCAAGAAATCAGAGCTGTGTGTGCAGATCAGGGGAGGGAAGGCACCTTGAGCCTTTAGCAGTGATGCTAGGAAAGGAGATGTATTGCTCAAAGTATCCAACATGCATGAGTTGAGGGCCTGTTGCGTGCAAAGTGCTACATATGGCCTGGACTCTGCCCTTGAAGCTCTTGTAATCTGATGGAGGTGAAAAGGCTCCCACATAAGAACTTCAAACAGAGGCCAGGATGTTTCTCGGGCTGAGACAAAGTGCTGAGTGAGAGGCAAGGGCAGGGGCCGGAAGTGATCTCCAGGATGCTGCAATGGGGGCAGGCGGAACTGCACAGGTGTGAAAGGATGGGTGCAGACATCGCATCAAGAGAGGCATGAGGAGCGTGGGCGAGGACAAAGGAGCAGCCTGAACAGGGAGAGGTGGCAAGAGAAAACCCAGTGGGTTTCACAGATGCTGAGCACCTCTTCTGCAGGGGCAAGAGCTCATAAATGGGAAAAGCTTCTGGCACTCCTGGGAATTCTAACTATAAAAACTGGGTGTAATTAAAATTTAGCTATAATGCCTTTTTGGAAATTAAACATTACACACATGTAAAGACAGAACTGAGTAGTGGTTGAGAGCACTAGGTCAGGATATTAATAGAGGCTCAATGCCCGACAGTGTCATTTCTTAGCTGGCTGACCTGGGCGTGCTTCTTAAACTCTCTGTACAAAAAGGCCAATAGTAGCTTTCTTGTAGCGGGTGAGAATTGAGATAGATAGTACCTGCAAGTATGTTGCACATTTTCTGGTACGTGGTAAATATGCGATAGATTTGACTATTGTATTGTAATTACCTGGCCAGCTCCTCTTATATCCCTAAAAAAAAGTAACGAAATTATAATACTGTAGCTAATGGATAAGCATTAAGAATAATGCTCCTTCCCTAATTTGCAATCTTGGTTTTCAGTTCATAAAGCATAGGTGTGAGGTTTTGGAGAGATTTGGAAGTTGGGAAAGGAGAGGAATGGAGCCTTTGGGGGAATTTGGGAAGAAAGTGTCCCACAAGCCAAACAGTAGACTCCTTCTCATGGTCCCGGAGGCTGAGAATGCACACAAATGGGGAGATTTGAGGGAATGGAGTTTTATCACAACAGTAGGAAAACTATTTTTTTTAAAAGGAAGAAAGGAAGGTAGAGATAGAGGAAGGGGAGAAAATATAATGAGGGATGATGGAAAGAAGGAGAGAAAGAAGGAAGGAAAGGAAGATGATGAAGGAAGGAGAAAGGAAGGAAAGAAGAAGGAAGGAGGAGGAGAAGAGTGGAGGGAGGAAATGAGGAAAGGGAGTCGGGGGAGGGGGAGGAAGGGAAGGAGGAGGAAGAGGATGGAAGGAAGAAGGAAGGAAAAAGGAAAAGCAATTGTGGCCTTGTAAGAGAGTGAGGTTACCCCATCTACACTTTCCCCCAGACGTCTCCAAGGCGAGAATAAATACTTATCAAACATTCCTGCATGGATAGGGACTTGGACTAAACGGCTCTTCCAAGTCCATCTCTTCATGAAACTTTGGATTTTGAATAATGTGACTGGCTACAGAATGCAAATATGTAAAATGAATCCTTTGTTCTATTTGTTTTCTTGCAGCTAATCTTTCAAATCCCAAACAGCAAAACTAAAATGTTTTCCAAAGTCATCATATGCATAAAATTTGAGGCCTCATTACTGCATGTCCAAGGCTGACAGATATACTGTTTCTTTCTTTCAAATTCTTAGAAACACATGACATTTAAGACCTGATCCCTCTGGAGTCCAGCCCTCACTGAACATTCAAAAATAGTTTCTTCATCAAAAATAGCAACCAAATGAAATTTTTCACTTAGTGCAAGTTAGTGCTGCAACATTAGCCATGAATACTTATTTTTTTAGTGGAATAAAAAAAATGCCCCTTGTCCTTGGGGAACTAGACCTTTCTAACACATGTGACCAATGTCATGCCTCTTTTCTATACAGTTTGATTTTTCATCATTTAAAAGAGCAGCTTTAACTCTCACCTAGGTTTTGGGGCTTGCGTGTCCTATTAATTTGGCTGTTGAAATTTATTATTATTACACTTGGAACACTTGTTACATTACGGCCTTTGATTGAACTTGCATTTGCCAAACTCAAGGACAACATGCACTATTGATTCTCTCAGATGGGTAGATTCAGAGAAGCCCGGCTCAGAGCTCTGTCTAGAGTGGGAATTTGAACACCTGGCCTGTTTAGATTCTGCTATTGGCCATGCAGATTTGGGGATACTTATAAGCACTGACATTTATTGTCATTTTGTAGATCTAGAATGATACTTTATTTATTCCTGGAGTCTATGGCTAAGGTTCCGGCAAGCCACCACCTCCCCAGCTTTGTAGCAGCTCTGTATTATGAATAGAAAGGCTTTCCATAGGCATGGTCTATTCTGTTATCAATCAGCACATTTTCTGACAAGTATGTTTTTCTTCTTTAAAAATATTATACAGTGGGAAATGGAAAATATTTAATATTGATTTAAAGGTATTTGTTCATCATGCCATAGAAGAGCTTTCTGTGCAAAGGGAAGGCATGCCTGAGTTTGCAGGGAGTTATGAAAATTGATGAGGCAAGGAATTTCCACTAGATTTTATTTAAGAGGAATACAAGGTGGCTAATTTGAAAGAAATAAAAAAGAATATTTTGCCTTATGGACCTTGCAAATGGGAAAAAGACCTTTAATATGAAGAATGACTTAGCCAAGATAGTTTAAAGGAAGGATCAAAAGCATTGGAGGACCTTTCTGGAAGAACATGTTGGATGAGTGACATCAATTTGAAGAGATGGCAAATCAGATAGGTACTAGTTCTGTAAAATGAGGGTTGGGGTTTTGTCAGAGCAGAGTTTGTAGGAGAAGCATGTAGACCTCCTCAGGTCCAGTCTTCTTACTTTTAGAGAAAAAGAAATGGAGTCCTAGAGAGGAGAAAAACTCATGAAATGCCTTATTGGCAGAGGGTGAACTAGAACCTTGCCCTCCTGAGCCTTGGCTCAGTAACCTCCAGCCCACTTAATGTAGGAGAATTCCCCTGGAGGTGCCCAGGAGCCCCACAAGTTCAACCTGAGTCAGCTAGGATGGCCTCCCTGAACCTTTAGAGTGGGCAAGGTGGGAACCACATGTGAGGGGTAATATTTACTGTTAGAGAATGCTGCTCGGTACTGACTTAACTCAGGCTGGAGGACCATGCTTGATAAGTTCTGGAGTGTTCTGTCTCTGGCCCTGATGGTGCTATTGCTGGGCATACAGTTTACACTTAATGAATGTTTGTTGAATGGCTGCATGCTTGACCGTCTTGCTACACTCTTCTACTATAATGATCTTAATAAATCAGTGCTTGTATTATATACCATGCCCATATTAATCTTCATAACATCTCATTCCTGCAGGGTTAAGTTCAAACACCCTTCTTTCACCTTGGTATAGTGTCACATTCCTTAGCTTTTCATCTGTCTCAGATGGAGCAATCTTTCAAGCCCTATATTCAAATCTTGTCTCTTGTAAAAACCTTCTTTGATTAGTCTAAACTTCTCTCTCTCTCTTCTGAAGTCACATTATATACAGCCACATTCAGGGTGGCCAGGATGTGCTGTGGAGTTAACATCTCCAGAAGTAATCCTCATGTAAGGGATGGTAATTGGTGGTACAATTCTGGGTGCATTCCTCAGAAAGTCACCGATGGGACTGAGCCTCATTGGCCCAAAGTGATGACCTGCTATAGAAGGGTTTTTACTGTAAACAATTCACAATCTATTTTGGAGGGAAACTTTTCACCCTTCCCTGTCTCACTTTCCTTAACCCTCCCTTGTGCTTCCCAGGAGTTACTTCTGAGATATACCACCTGCTCCCAAGTGCTTGTTTCAGGGCTTGCATTTAAGGGACTCCAAAGTAAGACCCACATATGAAATACTTAAAAATCCAGACAGTGCCCAGCTTAGAGCTATGCACATCATAAGGGCTAAAATTATACAGATTAAATAAATATGGATGAATGGAAAATATGCCCTATACCAAGATCTGCTTTTTGTCTCTTCTGAGGCTGTCAGATTGTACTGAGTTCTCTATTCATGATTAATAGTGTGGGCGCCTCAGAGTCTCTGTTCCCTCCCAATACGATCCCCTTGTAGCCCTGTTGGTGCCCTGCCCAGATCTCCTTTCCCAGCTGATGCACCCATGCCCCAGCTGCTGTGTTGGCTGCCACAGGGGCCCCTTATCTGGAGAATCGTCCTCAGCCAAGGGGAACTGCCTCACCTAGGAGGTCATGTCTACCCTCTGAGGGCAGTCAATGACTGACTCACATGAGGACACCACAGCCTCAAAGGGAGCTCTGTGGTGAAATTCATACTCCAGAGTTCCTTATGGGACTGGGTTGAAGCTGGATACCACATCAGCTCATACCACAATGCTCATCTGCCCATCCTGCTTCCCTACTCCTCTTTACCTAAGAGCCCTCCCTCAGTACATCACATGCATCTGAATCCTCATTTCAGGGTCTGGCTTTAGACAACTTGATTTAAGACAACTCCTGCTATCCATGGATCTTCCCTATCTTCTCGGGCCTTTTCTTCCAAGACCCCTGGACAACATAGTATTACATTTCTCATATAATGTGACAATTCATATAGTCAAAAAATTTTAGAAATTTCACCTATGCAACAAGATAAGACCTGCTGCCCATTATCATCATTTCCACCTCTCTCTATTAAAAGTCTAAGAATGGTGTTTGGCATCTCTTTCAAGAAGCAACCAAAAAAGGTGTAGACTCTGTTCAGTACATGGAATGATGTGACTATGGAATTTCTCTAGGAAGCATAAATCAATTTTCTTGGAGAAAAAAGCATGACTTTTCTCTATTTCTTACCATAGAAATTTTACTGCAAAGTTATATAGAATGATATTTAATATAGCTCAGCTAATAATTTATAAGAGGCTACTTTGAGGTTAGAATATTTTAGCTGCCCTGTTGCTTTTGCAATTGAAGAGAGCAGAGTAGCTAGAAAGACCAAAAACAACCTTTCAAATTCCCCAAGGCCTTGTTTAATGGAGTGTATACAATCAAATTTCAACAATCCATGGCTAGATTATCTATGGTAGTGCCTCTCAGACTTTAATGTGCACATGAATCACCAGGAGATCTTGTTTAAATGTATATTCTGGTTCAATAGATCTGGGGTGGTGCCTTAGATTTTACATGTATGAAAATCTCTCAGAAGGTAGTGATACTGATTGTCCACAGACTGCACTTTAAGTAGCCAGGTCTTATATTTTCTTTCAGTCTTGTAGTGCTTTTTTTTTTCCTCTGACCTTATAGATAATATAATTTAAAGATAAGATGGAAAGTCTAACATTGAAGTGCCCTTCATGACTATGCAGCCTAAGCCAAAATGTCCTCCTGGACCCTGATGATAAGCTCTGACTGTAAGGACATAAAATGATATTGTACTTGATCTGAAATAGGAAAAATATTGACTTTTGGTCAATTAATTTTCTAGATGGGATCAGACTGAGGCTAGATTTCTCTTGAATATACATCCTTGCCCAGCTTTCAGAAAGTGATAGCACCTTAAATGTTAATGAAAGGAAAATAAACGTAGCCAACACCAGGATCATAAACTGTCTTATTTATAACAAAAAAGTACTGATTTTACCCAAGCTTGCTAGCTTTTGGGGGCTATCACTCCACAATGGGAAATTTTACTCTTAGCTCCTTAATGCTTCATCAAGTTCCAGGCCCTATCTTGAACATGAAACACCTAAATCAAGACTTATTTTACCATACTTCTTGAATTTTAAGCCCAGGCTTGAAGCAATTTCTTTCTCCTAGATAGCTAGTCCATGTATCAAAGGTCTAACTGCCATTTTGAGAAATATGCATCTTCAAAAAATATCCTTTTGTTTATTTGTGTTTAAGACAATACAGACCATTTTTGTACCTTTGCAATATTCTCAGTAAAATAAGTATGCACAATGTTCATAAAGCCAGACTATGACACACATAACATATTGTTTCCTCACAGAGGGATGTTAAACAGTAAAATGAGATGAAATATAAAAACTTTCTAATTTCCCCGCACACCAATATTAAAATATTGGTATATTTTTTATATCTTTAAAATAATTAATGTGATTGATAGCAAAAATGGCAGTGTAAGGGTCTAAAGACTTCTGAAAATTCTCTCTCCCATAAAATCTACAAGAAAATTGGCAAAAAATAATCAGAATCAACATTTTCATAACTCTAGAAATTAACCAAAGGCTTGCAGTTATATGGGAAGTGTCTATTCAATAACAATGGGTGAGTCTCAGTAAAAACAGTGAGCTTTATTCTTAGCACATTTTAACTTGCTCCCTTCCCGTCAACCCACCCTTCAGCTTTGTGGTAGCCTTGAAAACCTAGAGCCCACACTCATAGTTAAATACTGCAGCCTGGCAGCAACTAGAAGAGGAACAGGGTTGAAGCTCCATCAAACTTCATTCCCACAGATTGTCATTATTTGACCTGTCTAGTTGTTTTCTGGAAGACCCCACTTGCAAAGCTGTCTTTATTTGACTTGACTTGGACCTCACCTAATGCAAAACACCTTTTACCTGGAGGTGTTTGTAAAAAAATTTGAGGAGACTGCCTACTTTTGTGGCTGTCTGAAGCAGTAGATAACAGCTGGAGAAAACAATAGGTTAACCAAAAACTTAAAAGGAAAAGCTGAGAAATGGGATAGCCACAGCAGTTTTGAAAAGCTTGCACACACTCACAGGGATCTAAAGGCATGCGTAGCAGTGTGTATATGCTCAGGAAAGACCTGGGAAGACCTTAAGTTCTCACTTATGGCTGACCTTAAGGCTCTTTGCAAGCAGGAAGTGAAGGGTAAGGCAGAATTGTCAAATACGTGGCCGAGTACTCAAGGTGTTTCCTGACACACAGAGTGACTTAACAAAGACTGGGAGACTTATTGATTCTAGACATTTAAGGAAATATCTGTCCAGTCATTAGCTGACCATGATGTTAACTAGGCAGAGACTTGAGTGGTCACAAATGAAAAAGAACAGATGCTTTACAGAATTAATTTAGGAAAGCCATTAAACCAACCACCCACCACTACCACCACCATTGCAACCATACACACAGAACACAGCAACAACAGCAAAACAGGGGAAGAGAGTAAAGTCTAATTTCCCAAGTTACCACATTATTTTAAATGTTCAATTTCCAAAAAAATTACAAGGCATGCAAAAGAACAACAACAATAACAACAACAACTAGAAAATATGGTGCATACACAGGAAAAAGAGCAGTCAATAGAGACTGCCCTTGAGGAAGCTTATGTATTGGACTTACTAGGTGAAGACTATTTTAATTATGGTCAAAGAACATACAGTTTATTGGAGTGCATAAGAATGATGTCTCATCAAATAGAGAATATCAATAAAGAGACACAAATTATCCAAAAGGACCAACTAGTAATTCTAGAGTTGAAAAGTACAATAACTAAAATTAAAGTTTGCTGGAGGAACTCAATAGCAGATTTGAGCAGGCAGAAAGAAGAATCAGCACAATTGAACATAGATTAAGTAAGGTTATCCATTCTGAGTAACAGAAAGAAAAACTAAATGATGAAAAATGAACAGAGACTCAGAGGCCTACCAACATACTCATAATGGCAGTCCCAGAAGGAGAGGAGAGAGAAAAATGATAAGACTATTAAATACATAATGGTCCCAAATTTCCCAAATTTAATTTAAAAAATGCTAATCTGAATATACAAAAAGCTCAAAAAACTTCAAGTAAAATAAGCTCATAGATATTCACACCTAGACACATCGTAATCAAACTATTGAAAGACAAAAAGAAAATCCTGAAAGCATCAAGAGAAAAGAAATTCATCACATACAAGGAATCATCAATAAGATTAACAGTTGATTTCTCATCAGAAACCATGGAGGCCAGAAGGCAGTGGGATTATATATTTAAAGGGCTGAAAGACTTTTCTTTTCAACCAGTTCAGTCAAGAATTCCATATCTGGCATAACTATTCTTCAAAAATGAAGGCAAAATGAAGATATTACCAGATAAATAAAAACAGAGGACTCATCATTAGCAGACCTGCCCTACAAGAAATTCTAAAGAAAGTTTTTCAGGCTGAAATTAAAGAACACTAAACAGTAAATTCAACCCACATGAAAAATAAAGACTACCACGTAGTATGTAGGTAACTATGTAAGCAAATATATGAGACACTATAAATGTGTTTTGCTTTATAACTTTTTTTCTCCTATCTGATTTAAAGGCTATCTGCATAAATCAACAACTATAAATCTGTGCTGATAAGCACATGGTGCATAAAGATGTAAGAGAATCAAGCAATATAGGAGCAAAGTTTCAGTATACTGTTGAAATTAAGTTTGTGTTAAGGCAACTAGATTGTTATAAATTAAGATGTTAATTATAATCCTGAGGCAACCACTATGAAAATAACCCAAAAAATATAGTAAAGGAAAGGAAAATGGAATTCAAATGGAATGCTAGAAAATATCTATTTAACACAAAAGAAACGGTAATGGGTGAATAGAGGAACAAGAAAATATATGACACACAGAAAACAAATAGCAAAATGTGATGAATGTAAACCTTACTCTGTGAGTAATTACAATAAATGAAAATGGATAAACATTCAAATTAAAAGGCAAAATGGATTGAAAAAAACATGATCCAACTATGTGCTGTCTAAAAGAGTTACATTTTAGATTCAAAGACACAAATAGATTGGAAATAAAAGGACGTAAAAAGATACACAATGCAAAGAGTAACCAAAAGATACTTGGATTGGCTCTACAATTATTGGACAAAGTAGACTTTAAGACAAAACCTGTTACTAGAGACAAATAAGGACATTTTATAATGATAAAAAGATCAATACATGAAGAAAATGTTACAGTTATAAACATATATACACCTAAAAGCAGAGCCCCAAAGTGCATGAGGCAAAAACTGGTAGAATTGAAGGGAGCAGATAATTAACAATGATAGTTGGAGGGCCAGCCTGGTGGCGCAGCGGTTAAGTGCATGTGCTCTGCTTTGGTGGCCCAGGGTTCGCGTGTTCAGATCCCAGGCGTGCACGGACACACCACTTGTCAAGCCATGCTGTGGTGGCATCCCATATAAAGTGGAGGAAGATGGGCACAGATGTTAGCCCAGGGCCAATCTTCCTCAGCAAAAAGAGGATTGGCATCAGATGTTAGCTCAGGGATAATTTTCCTCACACACACAAAAAACTAAACAATAATAGTTGGAGACTTCAATACTCCACATTCAATAATGGATAAAACAAGTAAACAGAAGATCAGCAAAGAAACAGAAGACTTGAACAACACTATATACCAACTAGACTTAACATATATCTGTGAAATACTCCACCCAACAACAGAAGAATACACATTATTTTCGAGTGTCACACTTGAGAAGGCACACTTTTGAGGACAGACGTGTTAGGCTATCTAACAAGTCTCAATAAATGTGAAAGGATTGAAATCAACATAGAGTATGTTCTCCGACCACAATGGAATAAAATTAAAAATCAATGACAGAAGGAAATTTTGGAAATTCACAATTATGTGTAACTTAAAGAAAATACTCCTAAATATCCAATGGGACAAAGAAGAAATATCAAGGAAAATGAGAAAATACTTTGAATGAATGAGAACAAAAATACAACATACCAAAACTTATGGGATGCAGTGAAAGCAACACTTAAAGAAATTTTTATTTGTAAAAATCTTCATTAAAAAAGAACAAAAAGGGGCCGGCCTGGTGGCCTAGGGGTTAAGTTTGCATGCTGCACTTTGTTGGCCTGGGGTTCATGGGTTTGGATCCCAGGTTTGAACCTACACACTGCTCCTAAAGCCTGGCTGTGGCAGTGCCCCATATACAAAATAGAGAAATACTGGCACAGATGTTAACTCAGGGATAATCTTCCTCAAGTAAAAAGAGAAAGATTGGCAACAGATGTTAGCTCAGGGCCAATCTTCCTCACCAAAAAAAAAAAAAAAAGAACAAAAGTCTCAAATCAACCTAATCTTCAACCTTAGGAAACTAGAAAAAGAAGTGCAAGCAAAACTCAAGGCAAGCAGAAAGAAGGAAATAATAAACATTAGAAGGGATATTAATGAAATATAAAACAGAAAAACAATAGAGAAAACCAAAGAAACCAAATGTTGGTTCTTTGAAAAGATCAATAAAGTTAGCATACCTTTAGATAGACTGACCAAGAGAAAAAGATCGAAGACTCAAATTGCTAAAATCATGAATGAAAGATATGACATTATTGCTGAACTTATATAAAAATAAAAAGGATTATAAGGGAACACCACAAAATTTGTATACCAATAAATTAGATAACCTAGAGGAAATTGACAGCTTCTTAGAAAGACATAAACTAGGAAACTGACTCAAGAAGAAATATAAGATCTTAATAGACCTGTAACGAGGAGAGATTTAGTTAGTAATAAAAAAATTTCTCACAAAGAAAAGTACAGGATCAGATGGCTTCACTGGTGAATCTACCAAATCTTTAAAGAAGAATTAGCAAAAATGCTTCACAAACTCTTACAAAATGTAGTAGAGGAGGAAACACTTCTGAAGATTAAAAGACATTATGAGAAAAAGCAAACTACAGACCATATCTCTTATGAATATAGATTCAAAATCCTCAAAAAAAAAATACTTACAAACTGAATGCAGCAACATATAAAAAGAATTATACACCATGACTGAATGAGATTTATCCCAGGAATGCAAGAATGGGTCCCACATGTGAAAATAAATCAATGGAAAATTAATAGAATTAATAACACATTAGTTATATAATAAAATCACCAAGTTAATAGAATAAAAGACACAAACCACATGATCATATTAATAGACACAGAAAGAGCATTTGACACAATCCAACAGAATTTTGTGATAAAAATATTCAACATACAAAGAATGTAAGACACCCTGATAAAGGGTATCTATAAAATTTCCATAGAAAACATTACACCTAATGATAAAAGTCCACACCTAAGATCAGGAAAATCACAAGGGCCACTTCTATTCAACATAATATGGGAGGTTCCAGCCTGTCCAATTAGGCAAGAAAAAGAAATAAAAGGCATACAGAATGTAAAGGAAGAAGTAAAATTCTCTGTGTTTGTAGATGACACCATCTTTTATACAGAAAATACTCAAGTATCCACAAAAATCCATTAGTGCTAATAAATGAGTTCAGCAAGTTTCCAGGACACAAGATTGATATACAAAAATCAATCATATTTATATATACTAGCAATGAAAGATCTGAAAATGAAATTATGAAAACAATTCCATTTATAATAGCACCAAGAAGAAATAAATACTTAGGAATAAATTTAACCAAAGAAATGCAAAACTCATACACTGAAAACCTAAAAACATCATTGAAAGAAATGAAAGAAGACTTACAGAAATGTAAAGGTAACTCGTGTACATGGATAGGAAAACTTTACTTGTTAAGACAGCAATATTTTCTAAGCTGATTCTAAAAGTCATATGGAAATTCAAGGGACCCAGAAAGCCAAAATTATCTTAGAAAAGAACGAAATCAGAGGACTCACACTTTCCAGTTTCAAAACTTAATATAAAGTACAATAATCAAGACTGTGTGGTAGTGGCATAAAGACAGACAAATAGCTAAGTGGAATAGAATCAAAATTCTAGAAATAAACCGATACATTTATGGTCAATTGATTTTTGTTAAAGGTGCCAAAGCAATTCAAAAATCAAGTTTCCAGCAAGTTGTGCTGGCACAACTGGATGTCAGCATTGAAAATGGAACTTGGACCCCTTACCTCACACCATATACAAAACTTAATTCAACACCAATCAAAGAATTTAATGTAGGAACTAAACGTTCAAAATTCTTAAAAGAAAACAGAAGTGTAAATCTTCATGACCTTGGATTAGGCAATAGTTTCTTAGATTTCTTAAAATACAAGCAACCAAAGAAAAAGATATGAATTAGACTTCATCAAAACAAACAAACAAAAAAACTTCTGTGCTTCACAGGACATCATCAGTAAAGTGAAAAGATACCCCATAGATGGGGGAAAATATTGGCAAATAATTTATCTATTAAGTGTCTAGTATCCACCGTATATAAAGAATTCTTCCAACAAAACAATAAAGAGACCAATATGGGAAAAAGATTTAAATAGCTATTTCTCCAGAGAAGATATGCAAACAGCCAATAAGCACATGAAAAATTTTTCAACATCATTAGTTATTAGAGAAATGTAAATGAAAACCGCAATGAAATACAATTTCACATCAAATAGTGTGTCTATATTAAAAAACACAGACAAACACAAATGTTGACAAGGATGTGGAGAAATTAGAACCATCATACATTTCTGCTGGGAATCTAAAATGGTGTAGCAGCTGTGGAAAACAGTTTGGCAGTTCCTCAAAATGCTAAATATAAAGTTAGCATATGGCCCAACAATTCCATTCATAGGTATGTGCAGAAGGGAACTGATAATATCTGTTCATACAAATACTTGTAAAAGAGTGTTCATAGCAGCTTTACTCATAATAACCAAAAAGCAGAAGCAATCTAAATGTTCATCAACTGACTAATATATAAAAAAATGTGGTATATCTACATAATGGAATATTATTCAGTCATATAAATGGATGAAGAACTGATATATGCTACAACATGGATGAACCTTGCAAACATGATAAGTGAAAGAAACCAGACACAAAAGACCACATACTGAATGATACCATTTATATGTAATGTCCAGAATAGGGAAATCCATAGGGACAAAAAGTAAATTAGTGGTGACCAGGAGCTGTGGGAAGGAAGAATGAAGAGTAACTGTTAATGGCTATGGAATTTCTTTGGGAGGAGATGAAATATTCTGGAAATGAGGTGATGGTTTCAGATCCTTATGAATACACTTGAAACCATTGAATTGTATACCTTAAAAGGGTTATAATTTTTTGTATGTGAATCATATCTCAATTAAAAAAAATCAATGTGAGTTCACAGAAAAGGAGACATACTAAACTTTACTGCAAATATAGGAATATTGCAAACCCTAATATAATTGATTTTGGGGTCATTTTTCACCTGTTCTGTTAATCTGGTATCACCTATTGGCACAAATGTTTGAAGCTGAGGGTAAAAAGCATCCTCATATTACTGAAACTGCATTATTCAAATACAAGGTGACTAGAGAATTTGCATGCCCAAAGCTAAGAATTCATGAGGAAGAAATGAAACCCAGGAAATAAACACATACAGACAAGAATAATATAAATTTAAATTAGTTCAGCACTGTGGCTTGTGGTCAAAAAAGTTTGAAATAACAGTGCGAGAAAAGAAAGAGAACAGCATTGCAGCAAATTGGGATTTTAATTTGAGAAAAGTCGTACAGTTATTCTCATTGTTACTTAATAGCTCGTGTGTTATTCTCTCTCCATAGGGTGTAGTCTCTCTGGGTGATCATGACCGTATCGTATATCAGGGCTTCTCAAACTATAATGTACATTTGAATTACCTGGGGCCCTTGTTAAAATGTAGATTGTAGTTCAGTAGGTCTGGGGTGGAGTGAAATTCTGCCTTTCTGAAAAACTTGTAGAAGATAATGCTAGTTGTCCAAGGATTGATCACACTTTAAGTAGCAAGGTCTTACATGAGTTTTCTTCTCTTTCTCCTTAGCACACAGCACTACGCTTAATAAAGGACATCCGGTGGGTAGCTGTTGAATAAACAGATGATTTTCTCTGCTGTGGATAAATGTCTTTCCTATATATGCTTTTCTAGGCATGCACACAGATTAGAGAAGTGTAGCACATTACAATATGAGGAGAATATTGTGGATTCCATCAGAAATTTCTTTCCTATAGAATCTTAGTGCATGCTGCTGCTGCCAAATGTTTGCACATAAGCAATGTGAACTGCAGTCAGCTGTGAAAACTGACGTTTACCTCCATCCTGCATGGAAATTACTTCAATCAATTTTACCTGAATAAGTGAAACGATGCAAACGCTGAGATGTCTGAGACTCTTGCCTCTCAGGACTGACAGCCGTCTCCACGTGGCTGACCAAAGCTGCTCAAGATCCAACATCCCATCACGGGCCTTTTGATTCCAGGCAAACACGTCACAGAATCCATTATACTTCTTCATGCCGTGAACTGTTTCTTGGAAACTTACCTCACTGAGGAAGCACAGAACCTAATGAGGTCAGTTCTCTCCTTTGCCAGCTCCTCCTAGGCCCAGAGGAAAATTACACTCTATGCTATTCAAGATTAAAATAGTTTTCCCCCAAATAGAATTTCCTAGGCCTATGACTTAACAAGGCAGGCAGGACCAACCCGCTCACTTGAGAGTAAGCCTCTTGAGGGTAGGGTCGTAAGTCTTCAGTACTTAAAGCTGTCATTCCATAACATTCACTGAACACCTGCTATGTGCTCCAGTGCTGTGATAGTTTCTTTAATCATCACAGTAACCAAAGAAACATAAGCTCCTTGAGAATAAGGACTTTGCCTGGGCTATTCAACATGGCATCTCTAGCAGCTGGAGTGATGTCTGGCACATAGCAGGTATGCAATAAACATTAGTTGATTGACTAAATGACCTGTAAATTAGACAATGTTCTAATTTTATAGGGGAAACCCCCCACAAGTTCAGAAATTACACAACTTCCCCTAAATCACACAGCTCGTGAATGTCAGGGCCAGAATTCCAAAGATGGTTCATGAGCCTCTGAAATACATACCAGATCAGTCCTGCTCTCCTCTTTTTTCTACTTTTCAACAAACCATGTCATCTCTCGTTTTCCAGGGGGTGCACAAGTACTGTGGGCATGGCCTCTTTCTTCCTCTTCTGACCAAAAGCCTGCTCTTCTCTCTCTGACACAATATTACATATCAGAATAAATTCAGTGACAGAGAATCAAGGCTAATTTTTATAGTTTTTATGGGTCATTCACAAAGTATAGCAACAAATTACTTGTAACACAGTAGCGTGTCCTGGAACTCTGGCTGAAAATCACTATACTTAGGGTCACTCGATTTAGCAAAAAAAAAATATAGGATGCCCAGTTAAACTTGAATTTCAAATAAATACCAAACAATATTACAACGTTAACATGATACAATATTTGGGACACACTTATACTGAAAAATCACTTGTTTGTCTGAAATTCAAGTTTAACTGGTGTAGCGTATTTTGTTTGGCAATCCTAACTGTAGTGTATCATACCCCCTGCCCAACACAATAGCAGGGGCCAAAAAGTGTTGGTTAAATGGAGAAATGAATGGACGAATAGAATAATAGATGAATAAGTGAACAAATGATTATTTAGAATCTCTACTTATCTGTTTTGGGCATCGTATTTAGGCAAATATCAGCATGTATCCTATTTCATATTATCTGCATCATCATCAAATGTCCTTGGAGTCAGAGCTTATCACTGGGGGCCATGGGCTCATTTGGCTGTGGCTGTGCAGTCACAGAGGGTTCCAATTTTAGGCTTTCAATCTCATTTTTAGATTACATTATCCATAGGGATGGGAGTGGGGTACAGGAGTGAAAGAAAATGTTTATCAAACAACTTTAAAGTTGTATCTCATTAATAGACCAACCACTAGCCCTGTATTAGTTTCCTTCTGCCAATGTAAGAATTTTCCTCAAACTTAGTGGCTTAAAACAACATAAATTTACTAGATTACAGTTCTGGAGGCCAGAAGTCTGAAAATGGGTCTTGGCGGCTAAAATCAAGGTGTTGGCAGGGCTGTGTCCCTTCTGGGAGAACTACAGGAGAATCCATCTCTTGCCATTTCCAGCTTCTAGAGGCCACCTGTATTCATTGGTGTGTGGCCCCGTTCCAGCAATGGCATCAGTCCAACCTCTGCTTCTAGCCTCACTTCTCCTCTGACTCTGACCCTCGTGCCTCCCTTTTATAAGAACCATTGTCATTACCCTTGTAGCCCACCCAGATAATCTAGGATAATCTCCTTATCTCTGGATCCTTAACTTAATCATATTTGCAAAATCTCATTTATCAGTAAGGTAACATATTCACAGTTTCTGGGGATTCAGATGTGGACATCTTTGTGGCCATTATTTGGCTTACAACAAGCACTATGAGTTAATGTGTAATTATGCTGCACAGTGCTCTTTGCAAGTATTAACTGATTAAAAGCAAACTTTTAAAATATACCAACATTTTTACAACTTCTTCCTGTATTTCTTCATTTTTTAATATCCTTGGAGCCTCTTTTGACTTCTGAGAGGCATTATTTGAAGCAACGTGATTTCTTAACTCAGTAATGGAAGAATTGCACAGTTTGGTACACCAAGCTACTGGTTCTCAATCTTGGCTGCACGTTAGAGTCAACTGAGGTTTCTGTGTTTTTAAGTCCCAATGCCAAGGCTACCCACCAAACCAATTAAATCAGGATCTCTGGTGAATGAATCCAGGCTTTGGTATTTTTTTTTCTTTTTTTGTAAGGAAGATCAGCTCTGAGCTAACATCTGCCAATCCTCCTCTTTTTTCGCTGAGGAAGGCTGGCCCTGGGCTGACATCCATGCCCATTTTCCTCCACTTTATATGGCATGCTGCCACAGCATGGCCTGACAAGAGGTGCATGGGTGTGAGCCTGGGATCCAACCCCGGGCAGCGGAGTGCGTGGACTTAACCGCTACGCCATGGCCGGCCCGCAGGCTTCAGTATTTTTAAAAGTTCCCTAGGTAATTCCAATGTGTGTTCAAAATTGAGAACCACTGCACTCAATGTAACCTTCCACTGCTAGGCTAGCCTGCAATTTTCTTCCTTCACTCCTTCCCTATTTCTTCCTCTAGTCTATTTTTCTTGCTATCTGCAAGTTGTCGCTCTCCTTTATTGGAGTATATTATTTTGATTACATCATATGCAATAAGGAAAGTTGTATAGATGCTATAAAAACAATCAATGTGGTGTGCCTTAGCAGGGACAGTGTTGCTCGGGGAACAAAAAGATGCTCTGCTTTATCCCCACAAAGCTGCATGATGTCAGCAATTTCTCCTCCTCTCTGATCCTACATTTCCTGATCTGTAGAATGAGGATTTCGGGTAAAACTCTCCATGATCTTTTCTAATTTATAAACCACACAATTCAAAACATAGAAATAAGAGCATGATTTTACAGAAGGAGCTCTGGATCCCAAACCTGAAGATTAGATCTGATTTAATTAAAGGCAAAACTATTTTACTCTATGCCTCACTGTTTGTCTTAGTTTTGTTTCCCCCAGAAGCAGAATATGAGACAAGGATTTAAGTACAAGGGGTTTATTTAGGAGATGGCCCCAGGAAGCACCAGGACAGCAAGACAGGTGATTTAGGGTGGATTTTCAAGTTTAGTGTCACTGCAGGCAACTGGAGCTTAATCCTGCTGGGGAACCCTGGAGCCAGTGCAGAACACGGGCCTCAGAGTTATCCCACCGGAGGGTAGAGGTTGCTGCAGAGGAAAGGCGCTGTATACAGATTTTTGATTTTTGTCAGTCATTAGTCGATGGCTGCTCGTGGGGACCATTGATTCTCCAGTCCTTTCAGCCTGTTGTGCACAAGGACAGAGAAATTTGGAGGCAAGAAAGCCCGGAGGCAAAGAGATGCAAATGATGACATTTGGACATCTGGTCATGGGCATCACAGGGTTAGGGCCAAAGGGGATTTGGACAGATGCTAATGTGGCTCTTTTTTTAAATTGTAATAAATTCCTGCTCTTATATGTTAATTAAGGACATTTGAGGAATAAATGAATTAACATTTCTGAAGTACATTGAGAACCCTCCCCACCCCTTGAGGCTACTCTGTAGGCAGACAGAGTATTGTGACAAGTGTATTCTCCCTGAATAAAAGGCTCTCTTCGATTCTTTCAGAAGGCAGATGAAATTTTTCAGCCTATTTGGACACTATTTAGTTAGATTCTGTTTCAGGCCACTAAATGACATTTTTCTCAAAATATCAGAAGGTTAAGGAGCTAGATTTCAATACTGAAAGTAAATGAAAATAAATATTACTTTAGGTATTGACAAATCTGTATGTAAGTGTTAAGAAGAAAAGGTGTTGCTGGTATGCTGTACATCTCGTGTTTAAGCCTAATGGGAGAAAGATGTCCTTTCCACACCTATGCCAGAGCCTGCAGACATACACCAGGAGCACACACATTTCTTTTCTCCCCACTGAGTGAAGAATGTCACCCCTGTTGCTCAGGCTCATCACAGCTGTGTTTTCCTAAGACCACAGACTCTTTCCATGTCTCATTGTAAAGCGCTGAATAAGATGGGCTTGTCTCTCAATCTAACCATTCCAGAGTGTTCATGCTACTAGGTGATTTTTTAAGTTGTATGAATACGGTAGATTTATCTCCAAATTTGAGATCTCACTTGTAATTAATTCTCTATAATAAAAGAATGATAAATATTTTGGCTTCAGATCTATTCCTCTTATGTCTCTCAAGATCATTTGCCAGAGTCTTCACCGTGACACTGACGGAAGAGCAGAGTCCATGAGCCGGATTCCACATAGTGCAGAGTAGAAGGAACAGAAGAACCTGAGGGTATGGAGATAGAGCAGTGGAGTGGAGCATATGCCCCCAGCGTGAATGAATCCATGGCTTTGGACTGTCTCCAAAACAGAAGCATATATTCACAGCCTTTAAAACCACCCAGCCCCATTTGAGCGGCCAGATAACAAAAGCTGCATGAATGACCTCAGACTGGACCAACAGAAGAACCACTCAGTTGAGCCCAGCCCAAACTGCTTATCCACTGAATTATTAGTGAATAAAATGGTTGTCGTCTTAAGTCACTGAGTTTGTGTTGGTTTGTTATATAGAAATAGATTAGTAATA
The DNA here is from genome assembly GCF_020826845.1 of Diceros bicornis minor. NCBI lineage: Eukaryota > Metazoa > Chordata > Mammalia > Perissodactyla > Rhinocerotidae > Diceros > Diceros bicornis. The sequence goes on from NC_080758.1 coordinate 39,618,156, forward strand.
TAGTTTGTTAAGCAACAACCAATGGGTGGTTAATAAGGAAAGCCATTGACATTTCAAAAATATTTGAAAAGCTATTTAGTCCTAGTTAAAATATCTCAAATTTTTGTTATAAACTCTTTGTTGTGTGTAAGCCCACTGTGAGTCAAATATGTCTTGTCAATTTCCTCTGCCACATCTTTGCTTATGCAGACCTTAAGCAGGGGATGCCTTTTATGGTCCTCTCAGCCTGTCCACAGCAGACTGCTGTTCAAAATTAACCTCCTTCATAATGTTAGCCTTGACCAGCCCGGCTCTAAATGATTTCTTTATCCACTAAACCCATACAATCATAAATCAAATCTACTTATTTCATACCATATCAATCTAAAAGTTTTACCTTCCATCTAGACTATAAACTTCTTGCAGGAAAGAAGATGCCTGCATCTAGTATGATATCTTTCACGTGGTTCAAGATGTATGAGGATCCACCCAAAAATGTGGGTGTCTCAATGATCTACTATCTACTGTTCTTCAAGTTAATACAAGGCAGGAAGGGATGAACAAGGAAACCTGAAGGTTTCTAAGTCCATGGCTCTTTTTTCTTTGGATATGCATCTGTGTTCACTGCTTAATTTGACCGTTAGCTTTGTTGTTTCCAAATAGATTTTATGAATGGTAGAGAAATACTAAGGGAGTATTATCCTTAGAATCATTGCTAAGTGTTGTGCTGTGCTGAATGTGGTTGTAGGAGTGGCAGTGGAGTTCAAAGAGAAGACGGCACGGGTGCTGCCCCAGTGTAACAAAGTGAATGAATGCAGAAGACCCTCAATACATTTGTGGTACTGAATTCCACTGAATTAGCCTCATCTCCACTTTCTTGTTTTTCTTTCTTTGCTTCTGCATTACAATGCACTGGGGAGACAGATCGAAACTCTGGTCCTCGTTGTAGTTGATAAGATCAACCCCACATAGAAGAATTTCCTTTCAATTTATGCTCCTATCTTTTGAACTTCAAGAAGGTCCAGTTTCAGGGATATTACATTTCTGGAGGATGAGCTTTATTGCTGGTGATAATTTTAAACCGCACTCCCTGGTGGAGAATCACTGGCAGCTAGCATTGGGACTCAATGGGGTCTCCAAGAAGAGCTAAGCAACACAACATAAAAATGCAAAAGAAATGCCAGTCCACACTTTTCTCCATGGAATATGATGCAAAATCCAGAAACATTCACAAAGCTGACCTAGGAGAGAATCTGAAAACAAAGGCAGAGTTTCCTTGGACTGTTAACCCAGAGGTTGAAATGGATGCCACTGGAATAAGATGAAGGATCTCTTTTCACACTTTCTCAATTTCTAGGTCAAATGTTCAAAGGTGGTGGCTGGTTAAGAGTCTAAGCTTCATTATCAGACAGGTTGAGTCAAAACATGCTTAGTCACTAACTAGCTGAGTGAGCCCATAGATAACTGTAACCTATGGATTGCTTTGCACATTTCCTGATAAATAATAGTGACACAAAAATGTTAATTTTTATTATGCAGTGTTACTAGCTTGCATTGGTCTTACAATTGTTAAGAAAATCCTTTTGTACTAGTGTCTTAGGTCCTGACTCCAGAAGACGACCCTTAGATACAGATCCACTTAGAAGTGATTTATCTTGGAATTGCTCCCAGAAAAGACTGGTGGAGGAGTGAGGGAAACTGGATGGGGAAGAGGAAGAAGCCAAGTGAGGGTGGAGAAAATTCCCAGCTCAGCCTGACTCCGAGGGGAGTGCCATACTTTGTCCTGCCTTGTGACAAGTGAACTGGGATTTCCTAGTTCAGTGCCAGTTATCAGTTAAGGCTCGTCCTGGCAGATGTAAACTCTCAGCCCTTCTGGCTCTGTGTGTGTAGGCAAAATGGCATTAATAGCTTAAGAATATTCTTTCAATAAGAAGCACAGAGATGCCTCTTTATTATATATATATTTTTTACCATGTTCTAGGTGTGTTTTAGAGAGACTTCATGAAACAAGACTCTACTTTCAAATAAAAATATGACACTGGTCAATGTGAAATATTTTCAATTCAACTTTGCTTCCATATGAAAGCATCCACATGGATGAATACATTTTGAATTGCCTGACCTTTTATATTCTGATATTCAGAACAACTCTAACAAACACATGACAGAATCATTTTCATTTCTAACTCTTGACTTTAATTCCATTGATTTTAGAATTAGAACCACTCAGAAGAAGACACTTAGGTACCAAATGACCCAGAATGTAAGCAGGCAGCTTAGAGTTTCTGTGACTCCTCGGAGAGTCTGAAGGGAAAGAAGAAGCACACGCCCTCTTTCAAGGCTCTGCTATGGCTAGATGTGTGATGCTTAAGTAACTTGCTCAATTTCTTCAATAATAATGATGATCATTATTTTAAACAACCCATGGCGTGCCGTGTTCTTACCTTGCACTAGGCATTTTGCTAAATGTTTTACACACAGAATTTAGAATTCAAATAGCCCAGTAATGTAGACATGATTCTCATTTTATAAATGAGGAGGTGAGCCTTACGGATTGGTACTGAAATATGAAGCTCAGATCATTTGCTTTGAGGTAGCACAAACTCTGGGGTGTAATTTGTACTCCAAATCTCCTCTTGGGAGCAGGCTGAAGTTGAGAGTTTACCTGAATATTCTCCCTTCTTGCTTTGCTTCTTTCCCCCTGCCAGCTTCCCTCACTCCTTCACCAGTGTTTCCTGAAAGCAATTCCTTAATAAATCACTTGTACATGAACTCTCAACTCAGGGTTAGCTGACATAAAATGTTAGTCCAAAAAGATATGATTACCAATTATAAAACCAAGGAGAGATTGGTGGCACAAGTTCTTCAAGGCCACAAGATTAGTGAGGGTGACAACTGACATTTGAACTCAGGTCTGGCTCCTTCTCAAAGTCATGTCTGAAGGCCACCATATTGTTTCTCCTAATAAACTGAGGAGGTCACACCAACTAAGGTATAGTGTTACAGTGTCATGACTCTGATAATGCCCGCACCACCTCCCACCCTCTTCAACTCAAGAACAACTCTCTTATCAGATATTCAAGATATTGAGGCTCTCTGAGCATCTTCTCTAAGAGTCTGCAGGATCTGGGAACAGTGGGAGGAGGGTGTAAAACTTCCTCCCCCATTAGTCCATGTCTGTCACCTGAGAAGTTTTGTTTTTCTTATTTTTTATTTCTCCATTTGGGGAAATGCTCTAGACATTGTGTCACTCTCTAGGGGAGGGAGGGATGTGGATTAAAGGCAGGTATGGAAGGAGAAAAGTTGGATCCTCTTTGGGAAATGCAGACTATGAAATAAAGCCCTTGGTTCTCTGGACTCTGGACTTTGTCTGCGGGATGTGCGCAGCTTTGCCGGCAGATCCTTGCACTCACTCCACCCATCAACCTGCTCTGCAAAACACCTCCAGCTATGTGACTCAGAGCCAACTGAAAACCAGCACTAACTGTGGTGCTAGAGCAATTTGTTTTTCCTCCCAATGTCTACCTCAATGCCTGCATTCCAACCTGTTCCAGAAGCAGTCTTATTAATCACAAAAAGGATCTGAGTTCTCCTCATTAGTGGACTGGAAACACCTGTTACTGGTACAGAAGATACTCTTATAAGCTTCAATCATTAGACAAATATCGGTATATTATTGTTTATCTTAAACTGACTCATTTACAACTTAGATATATATCTAGCATATGCACAAAATATATAATAAATGTACTGGTCTTAGCCAGAGTTGCCTGGAAACAGAGTCTGAGGCAAGGATTAAGTGCCAAAGCTTAATTTGGGATGTGCAAACCCAGGGCAATGAGTGTTACGACAAAGGAAAGTGAGGCAGAGAAGGATAGAACACAAGATGACAGGACACTGTACTAGTCACTGCTTCGTGATGATCCGTGAATAGATACAGTATGTTGCCTGGCAGGTGAACTTGCTCAGCCCCATGCAATGTCTCTGCACAGCATTTATAAAGATTCTGCACATGGGACAGTCCATGGGAGGGAATAAGGAGAGGACATTTATTTGTCTGCTCCTTCTTGTGTCCTATTTTCCACTGGTCAAAAGTGACCCCATAGGAGATTGGCTTCTCCACACTTCCAGGTTTGTTCATCCCGCTACTTTTCAGATCCTCAGAATGACGGACCCCCAGACCCCACAATGTGGCATTTTATATTAGTCCAGATGCCATAGGACAAACAAAAACTCAGCTGTATGGAGGGCCTGACATTCATGTGGAAAGCAACTTGTGGTAGAGCCACAGAGATCTAAACAGAGTTGGTCATTTGTCCAGTAACTAAGACACAGTAAGTGTCTTAGAATCTGGGAAAGGTTGGCACCAAGGGAATCTGAAGAGACACATAAAATGTGTCAGATACAATACTATATAATTAATAACTAGGAATTACATTATAATTGTTGTGGTTTTAACAATAGATGTATTTTATTGAGCAATTTGCTGTGTGCGTGGCACTGTGCTAAGCCCTTTACATGAACGATTTCATTTGGCTTTGTGAAAGATTGATTGGAAAATGGCCCCAATCCTCTGCTCCTCTCTTACCACATCTTTTGCAATACAATTTTGTGGCGGTGCCTATCAAAAGGTGGAGTCTTCCTCACCCCTTGAGTTTGAATTTGGCCATATGACTTGCTGGAACCAATAAAACGTGGTGGAAGTGATTGTGTAACAACTCCAAGCCTCAGGGGGCCATGTGTATTGCCTCTCTCTTGTGGACCCTTGCCACCAGGAGAACAAGTGTGGGCTACAGCTGGACAACGAGAGACCACGTGGAGCACAGATGAGCCATCCTGGCTGAGGCCGTCTGAGACTAGCCATACCCGATAGACCAATCAACTCATCAAAGATGCATAAGCCAGCTGACTAAAGTCAGCTAAACCCAAGCCAGATCTACAGAACATCCCAGCAAACCAACAGATTTATAAGCAAAAATGCATGCTTATTGTTGCAAGTCACGGAGGTTTTATGCATGTTTTTTATGCAGCATTATTGTGGCCATGGATTATCAATCCAAAGCTTACCAACAATCCTAAAAGGTAGACATGACTTTTTTTTTTTTTTATTTTAACAGATTTGGAAACAGGAGAAGTTAAATGGCTTGATCAAGATCACACATTAAACACTTGATTGGAACCCAGGAATACCTAACTCCATAGTTTTAATTGCTACACTTTACTCTTAATCTCTCCTGGATTCTTGATCTTTATTCCTTGCTGACTAATGGCTCTGAGTGAATTATTTGATCCTATTGTTTTCTTCCTTATAATGCTGTACCGCCTTTTAATTTTATACTTGGATGGGGGGGCTGGGATTTTGTAATGAATAAATATTAAATATACAAAACATTCAGTGGGGAGAAAATATCAGAAATTATGACAGAAAAGACATCAAAGGAAAGGCAATTAAGTACAAATTTTACTCTAAGGGAGGGAAGGCAGCGAGGCTTAGAGTGGAATGATGCGGACGGTGAGCACATCAGGGGAGACCTGGTCCGCTACGTAGCTCAAGTCCATAGCACAGTAGATCTTTGATGTTCAGGATTTTGCCTCTGCTTTCTAGAAAAACTGATATTCCTAATTTGCTTTGTCTATTCTTTGAAAGGTGTGACCATAAATGGGTTGGACTGACATTTATATGTGGCTTATGGACTCCGTCTCATGCATTCATTTAAAGCCAAACCCCATAGACTGCCTGCTGCCAGGTGACCTGGTGTCTATATTCAATCAGGGGACTCCATATTTATCCAGATGGATTTGAAAACAAAGGAACTACATGCAGAGGCGAGGTCAGTCACCATGCTGGGCCTCCTGAGGAGCCAGGGTTTATATATCTGCCCGTCAGTGTGGAGGAGAGACATGGGCCTCGTTCCCATTAGTGTTAATGGAGCCAATCGTATGAATCCACCATGTATCAATGTGTATTCTCTTGTGTTTTGATAACTTAATGCACGAAATTACATCTCTAGGGAAAGGCTTGCCTCTCTTAAGTGCTCCCAATTCCCATTAATGATAATGGAACAGAGACACACACATTCACCATTGCTCAGAAAAGTAGGCAAGATAGGGAAGCTGATTAGGTTTCAAGAGTGTCACAGGAGACTAACAGAAGCTGCAGGGATGGACTAAAATGAGCCCTCTTTCCAGGCTTATTTAAGCAGTTTTATTATATATAGATATTTTTCTCAGAACCATCAACACATAATTGGCTACATTTTCCTTTCCAGGGGGAAGAAGCTGATGTCTATACAAGTTTGAGAATACTCTTTGGGACCTGGGGTGTATTTATGAAGAAAGGGAGTGGAGAGGGTGCTGGAGGAGCCCCACATATTCCTGTGAGAATACCGAGGTGGGTCAGCAGGAGGAAGATGAAGAAAAGGACAGTGTGGGGCCTCCTTTCTTTTTCCTGGGTGTGGGAAGAGCTGGCACAAACTCTAAAGGCTGCTGTGTGCTGGAGAAGTGCAGTGTGACCTAAGAACGTGCTCAGCACTCCCCTGCCTGCACTTTCTTCTGGAAGATTCTCTTCGACATCTTAGGAAAAGCAAGATAAGCAATTCTGGCTGTACTCTACCCTTTTGTCTCTGTGGAGAGGGCACTGATAAAGGTTTTTGTATGGTCTCAGGTTATCAAAGAGCTATAATTATACAGCTTAGAGATAAGGCTATATGATCAGAATATAAATCAACGTGAGAATTGGCCAACGCTTATTTACTTTCTCAACAAGTTTGGCTGATTTTTCTCCTGTTACACTAAAATTGTGTGCTTTTGGAGACTTCTGTAGTTTAAGGAGATTGGTTGTCTCCGTCAGCCAGGTCTGTAAGCAGCATAAGACTGTCACTCGCTGGTGGGATTGGAAAGGTGCTGGGAGGGACTCTTCAGAGACTTCAACCAGGCACCACAATGTCTGAAATACTATCAGATTTATTTCTTTGGTTTAAACTCTTGTTCTTTGTTTTTTGTCTTTTTTTTTTTTTTTTTTGCTGATGAAGATTCACCTTGAGCTAATATCCATGCCAATCTTCCTCTGTTTTTTAGTATGTGGGCTGCCAGGACATCATGGCCACTAACAGAGCGGTGTAGGTCTGTGCCCGGGAACTGAACCCAGGCTGCTGATGCAGAGTGCGCTGAACTTAACCACTAGGCCACCAGGGATGACCTTTGTTTTTTGTCTTTTGTTTTGTTTTAAATATAAAGCAAAAGAGTGCTAGGAGAGATAATATATTCTGCAATTAACACCTATGAGGGAATAATTTTATCAGAGAGCACCTGGACATGATTCATAGAAGGCCAAGGATGCTTGCAGAGGAGAAGAAGTGAAGAGAAGAGAGGAAACAGACGGGGGACACGGAGAGGGACCAAGATGAGCTTTGCCTACATTCTCTTTAGAAACTTTGAGAGGATGGAAAGAGTAAATGTGTTATTGAGCTGGGTGCACACTACAGAAGGCATTCTTTCTGTAGGTAGCGTTTCTTGCCTTTTTGGAGGATGAGGGTTACAGACCTAATCTGAGACCCTCGTGAGAGCTATGGACTCTTGTCAGAAACATGCACACACATACACATATACAAGCTCACACACAGTTTCATAGAGTGTTGGGTGTTCAGAGATCCCCTGATGTCCATCCATGGGCCCCAAGTTCAGAGAAACAGCCAAATATTTAGAAGAGTTCAAAGTCAGAACTCCAGGATGATGGGGGCATTAGCACACGGAGAACTACGGTCTGGGGTCTCTCATTTCTAACAATCCTGTATAGAATGTGAGTTTTTGGTAATAATAAGACTTTAAATGGACATATTGAGACTTGTGGAAATACTAAAATACTCTGATACAAGTTGCAGTGCTACTTGTTGAAAAGGTTACCCAAGTAGGTGTGACCAAGGATGAGTTTTAAGCTAGTAGACCTATGTAGCTACTTAAACAGAATGATTTTGAGAAGTGTCCAACCCTCCCTTCCCCCACTCTCTTACACACATACACACACACATACACACTCACTCAACCAGCCTTCTTCTAGGAGTTATATCAGACTCACGTAAGCAGGAAAGAATCAATAAATCTTTAGCAGCATTCCATTACTGAGACAATAACTACTCCTGCTTTCTTACCTGCCTCTCAATTGCTCTAATTTCCTAAAAGAAAAGCACCATGTTGAAATAGTACCCTCTGCCCTCGTATCATTCTTGTTCCCAAGCTTTTCACCAGCAAATGACAGGCCTCGATATTATACCTGTAGGTGCAGCAATAGCTGATAACTCTACTTTTAAAGCCTTTAAAGGACAATAAAATACAATTATTAAATCTTTCATTTCATGGCCACTTAGAAATAAGCAAAATCTCTGCCATGTAGAACTAAAGTGGTTAATTTTAATAGTTTGTTAAGTGTCACGTATTGGAAGGAAGGAGCAAATGCTGATTCCTCAATCAAATATATGCATTCCTGAGTGTGCAGGACACAGATGACTGTGGCCTCAATTACTACAGCAGAAACTTGTCTTGTTTTAGCTCCATGTTTCCTGAAAAAAAAGAGTAATTCCTTGGTAAAAATGGGTAGATCAGACAGATTAGCTTCTTAATGGTTTTATTTTTTTATTTTGCAAGTCACTATCTGAGGCTAGATCAAGGCAAGTCCTGATATATTATATTTGTTCTTAAACCAGATGAATACTGCTCTTGAAAATCAGAGCATAGTAACTAGTGGCACCCACAGGTCCTTGTTAAAGTCCCTTACCACTTAGTTCCATCATTTCAGCCTGACCATTTGCTCTAAGTGATAGAGAAGGGTACAACTGAGATAAAGACCCTGTCCACAAATTCATTATTCTTCACTGTGCTTACAAATGATTGTGCCTGGCAATCCCGTTTGTGAATGATTACTGCAGAGCTCTGATTATTCCTATGGCCATAAGAGGTAGAATGAGGGGCACTTGACTGTACCCAATTTGTGAAAGAATGGGTCACCATTGAATTCTTTCTTTGTCAAAGTTTCCCAATTCAATATGGACTCTTGACCAAGAACACTTAATCATGCGCTTACCTCCTGTAAAGTTATACTTAGTTACCTGGCATGGATCACCCTCATTTATCCTCTTCTCAACGTCACTCCAAACTCCTTGTTGTGAAACATAAATGCTAGCCAGTGCTCATAGGCAAGGAATTTTCAGGTGTAATTCTGGAAGGGGTGCTGACCAAGAAAACAGGGTATCCAACTTTAAATTCCAAGGCACTTTTCATAAGAAAGGTATCAATTCAGGAAGACAACTAGTTAGAAATTAAATTCACCATAGTTTTCCTATTAGTCCCTCCATTCTTGCTTGGCTTCGGATGTGGAGAAATGACAGATGATGCATGGTAAACCATAAGATGTGATTAGCTTGTAGAGGTGAATTATGAACATTTCAAGGTAGATTATAAACAACTAATAGTTATAGCACAATGTGATCTGTTAGCCTCCATCAAATCTCCCTAAGGCACCACCTGTCAACTTTGCTCTTCATGAACAGTGGTCAAGAGTGCCGGAGAATATGGCAATCAAAGATCTATAGTTCTGCACACCTGGTGTTACTCATTGCAGGGAGACTTAGCCTTAGAAAAGAGTCCCCAAGAGACTGTGACCAATACAGGTGAAGCTTGCAATACTAGACAGGGCTGCTATATGTTTGATGTGTATAATAAAGTTCCTACTGTAAATTACACTGTTTGTTGATAATAGGAAGCTGATGCCTTACACCCCCTTAGGCATTTTGTGTCTGCACTCAGACCCAATGCTGTGGGCCGGTGGTAAGAGGCCATGGTGTACATTCAAGCTAATGTGCTTGCAGTGGCTTCACATCAACAGCACCACGCTCCTGATATTCTTTCCACTGTATCATCTCTAGGAAATGTTTGGTACTACAGGCTGGTCTGGGTCACAGAGAAGACGTTGAACAATCGTTTTCAATATACAAACTAAATGACCTTTCAGAAAATCAGACATTAAAAAGGGGAATGCAGGGCCGGCCCCGTGGCTTAGTGGTTAAGTACCTGCACTCCGCTACTGGCGGCCCAGGTTCGGATCCCAGGCGCGCACTGATGCACCGCTTCTCCCGCCATGCTGAGGCCGCATCCCACATACAGCAACTAGAAGGATGTGCAGCTATGACATACAACTATCTACTGGGGCTTTGGGGAAAAAATAAAAATAAATAAAAATTAAAAAAAAATTCTTTAAAAAAAAAAGGAGGCTCATTTAAAAAAAAAAAAAAGGGGGGGAATGCATAAATTCACCTAATTCAGGACCACGAATGCAGCAAAAACACCCAAGCCAATAAGCTGTCAGTAGTCTCTCTTTATTGCCCAAGTGTGCCTCTGAACACTCTCCCTTCTGACTTTCTGCTTTAATCTAGAAAGAATAAACTATGTTTGAATTGTGATTAAAGTAAGAACTATTAGGTTCTAGATGAGATTAGGGATTCACCTATGACTGGAACCCACAGTGGAGCTTGGGGGAATCAGTGTATGATGCTCAACTGCTTCTGCCCTTTGGACTCTATTTTGCCTAGTCATGATTATTCTAGCCTAAATTAAGGTTACTGTATTTTAGACTCTTGTAGATATTGGTTAGCATTTGTTAGTCAGGGTAGATAGGTTGAATTGTGGTGACAAACAATCTTGGAATTTCAGTGCCTGAACACAGCCAACGTGTATTTCTTGCTTATGTAATGTCCACTGAGTATACAGGAAATCCTCCAGACAATAACTTGATGGTCCAGGAAGATGGGCACCACTGACTGTTAGCTACACCATCAGGAACAAGCACGTCGTTCAACAGGCAGGGGAGAGATGCTGGAGAAATACGCAAGGGTTTTTCACTACACACATCTGTGCCCATTGGCCTGATCCAGTCGAATATCTCCACCCCACAGCAAAGGGGCGGGGGTGTTTAATCTTCTTGTCCTCCTGGAACCAGATTTGGGTGAGTATTAGAAATCTCTATAATGACCTTTATAATCCCAGAGTAACGCTTTAACTCAAGCTAGAAAAATATCTAGCTTTCAGCTTTAAATTCTCCCTCCTCATATTATAACCCCTGGGTGCTACATTGCCACAAAGAAAGAAAAGGCCCTGCCTTTCCTTTTGTTGGTGATAAACAGGAGGGCACAACGGCCAGTGTTTCCAGGTCATGAGTTACTGGTTCAGCCGGAGCTGCTGCAATGCTGCCTTCTTGCAGGACACTCGGCAACACAGCAGGCCTTGTGAAGAATCCCAGCTGGCTCCCATGCTGAATGTGAGAAAAGGGGAAAGAATCATCCCGGCTAGGTCTGGTTGAAATGGAAATCTGCTCAGACCGAAAATAGAACTCTCAGGGGGGTTGTCTTTAAAACAGAACTGCAGGGCCCAGGAGTTCTGGGTGACATATGTTGAATCATTTAAATTTTGTTTCTCTCTACACAGTTTAGTCAGAAAGTAAATGGATTTGAAGCAGTAGAAAATGACGCAGAAAATAGAACTGTAACTCAAAAAGACAGTTCAGGAAATTCTCCCAGAACAGGGCAGGCAAGGTATTTGTCAGCCCAGGCCATTCTCCTTTACCCCTCTCTTGCTCCTGAAATATAATTTTCTAAAACTCTGTTAAATGACAATCCTATAATATCCTACACTATTATTGTTCTCCGTCTCTTGTGACTCATCTGGTTATCCTCTCTGGAAATGCGTATCTAACATTTTCTATCTGCTCTTTCTACCTATAGGACGTTCAAGGTCCTCTTTCAAAGCTCTCAGCTCCCCAAGGCTTTCTCTGCGTGTGCTCCGTGCTGTGCAATTATCACTCTATAAAGTACCATCCTTTCCTCTAGAAGCTCCTCTGTGTGGTTGAGAACTTAATCACACACTGGCTTGTTCGATAAGTGTTGCAAGTGTGTTAGTCATGTCTTCCCAGGGAGGTCAATTGGTCCTTGACACACTATTTCTCTTTTGGACTCAATAACACCAAGCTGATGTTGCTGTAGGTTCTCACTAGCTGTTTGTTGTTTGATTGCATAATAGTACCCCACTTGTTTAGATTGGGGGAATGCGACATTTCCTAGGCAGGTGCGTTATACATGAGTATGCTCTCTGGCTATTCCTGATGGTGTGGTCTCATCCATTTACTTTCAGATGACTGCTGGGGCTGAGTCCACATTGGAGCCCAGGGGTAAGCCATGCATTGTGCTGCTCCTGCCCCTATTTGTGTTGATTCCCCACTGTATTTCTATCTCTGGGGCCTTGGAGAGGTCTGTAGATTGGATTACCATTTCCAATTTTTCAGTCCTTCTTAAAATATAGTGGTGTTTCCATGCTTCTTTGCCATGTGATTTTCCCTCCTGGTAGAATAGGCAGAGTATCTTTCCCTATCCTGTTCATTTTGGGTTTATACAACGTGCTTTGGCCAATGGAGCATTAACAGAGACCTGTATCATGTGCAGAGGGCTTAAATATGCTTTGTAGTTAGTTTAGCCTCTTTTGCTGTACTATTTGTTTCATGAATAACTTGTTTTGGTGTTTATCTGGTCTCAAAATTATGAAAACTCATGGAGTAAACTTGAATGTGATCTGAAGCTGAGTTCAGCCTAGCCCACCTGAACCACGTAAGCCCAATCAAGATTAGCCAAACCACAGCTGATCTTTAGAGAAGAGTAAGAAAAGCAAACATTTGTTGTTGTAAGCCACTGAGATTTGGGGAGTTGTAACACAGCATCATCACAGTAAAAATCTAAGAGAGGGAGAGACTGAGTGGTGGGGCACCCGGAATATGGAGTCCTCAAAGATAAACTGGTAGTAAAGGAGAAGTTTCTGGGTTGGGGGAAGGAACAGAGAAGATGCTGGAAGAAAGCAGAGTGTTGTTGCTGGAAAGACAGCAGACGATAGAAGAACATGGCCTCCTGAGACTGACCAAGTGGAGGGGCTGCCCTATGGCATTGACACTTCTAGTGACAATCTCCCCTGTTTGCAGACATTCTCCTTACTGTCACAGGGGCAAATTGTGCTGTCCTTCAGAAGGAAAAATTCCAATATGGTCTGAGGATAAAAGTGCAGTGTAATGGTTCAGAGAATGAGTTTTCGGGCCCAAGTGTCTGGGTTTCATTCTTGGCTCTACCGCTTTACTGAGTTTGGCCTCTTTGTGTCTCAGTTTCTTTCTCTGGAAAATGAGACTAGAAATACAGCCTACCTCATAAAATCATTGTGAGGATTAAATTTTTTTTTTTTTTACTCCTGGATTTTCTTTCGTTTATTATTTTTTGGGAGGAGAGATTTTAATTACAAATATTCAATTTCTTTAATAGATATAGGGCTATTTGGGACATCCATTTTTTTCTTGAGTAAGCTTTGGCAGTTTGTACTTTTCAAGGGATTTGTCCATTTCACCTAAGTTGTCAAATTTACTGGCTTAAAGTTTTTCAAAATATTACCTTACTGTCCTTTTCACGTCTAAAGGACATGGAGTGACGTTGCCTCTCTCATTTCTGATATTGATAATTTGTCTTCTTTCTTTTTCTTTGATCAATATGACTGACTAGAGATACATCAATTTTATTGATTTTTTTTGGTGGTGTTGTTTATTGCAGTAACATTGGTTTATAACATTGTAAAAATTTCAGGTGTACATCATTGTACTTCTATTTCTGCATAGATTACATCATGTTCACCACCAAAATACTAATTACAACCCATCACCATACACATGTACCCAATTATCCCTTTCACCCTCCTCCCTCCCCCCTTCCCCTCTGGTAACCACCAATCCAATCTCTGTCCCTATGTGTTTGTTTATTGTTGTTATTATCTACTACTTAATGAAGGAAATCATGCGGTATTTGACCTTCTCCCTCTGACTTATTTCACTTTGCATGATACCCTCAATGTCCATCCATGATGTCACAAATGGCTGGATTTCATCGTTTCTTATGGCTGAGTAGTATTCCATTGTGTATATATACCACAGCTTCTTTATCCATTCGTCCCTTGTTGGGCACTTAGGTTGCTTCCAAGTCTTGGCTATTGTGAATAACGCTGCAATGAACACATGGGTGCATGTACCTTTACAAATTGGTGTTTTCAAGTTCTTTGGATAAATACCCAGCAGTGGGATGGCTGGATCATATGGTAGTTCTATCCTTGATTTTTTGAGGAATCTCCATACTGTTTTCCATAGTGGCTGCACCAGTTTGCACTCCCACCAGCAGTGTATGAGAGTTCCCTTCTGTCCACATCCTCTCCAACACATGTTGTTTCCTGTCTTGTTACTTATAGCCATTCTGACGGGCGTGAGGTGATATCTCATTGTAGTTTTGATTTGCATTTCCCTGATAGTTAATGACGTTCAACATCTTTTCATGTGTCTGTTGGCCATCTGTATATCTTCTTTGGAGAAATGTCTGTTCAGGTCCTTTGCCCATTTTTTAATTGGGTTGGTAGTTTTTTTGTTGGTAAGATGCATGAGTTCTTTATATATTTTGGAGATTAAGCCCTTATCAGAAGTATGGTTTGCAAATATCTTCTCCCAATTGTTAGGTTGTCTTTTCGTTTTGTTGATGGTTTCCTTTGCTGTGCAGAAGCTTTTTAGTTTGATGTAGTCCCATTTGTTTATTTTTTCTATTGTTTCTCTTGCCCGGTCAGACGTGGTGTTTGAGAAGATGTTGCTAAGACTGATGTCGAAGAGTGTACTGCCTATGTTTTATTCTAGAAGTTTCACAGTTTCAGGTCTTACATTCAAGTCTTTAATCCATTTGGAGTTAATTTTTGTGTATGGTGTAAGGTAAGGGTCTACTTTCATTTTTTTGCATATGACTATCCAGTTTTCCCAACACCATTTGTTGAAGAGACTTTCTTTTCCCCATTGTATGTTCTTGGCTCCTTTGTCAAAGATTAGCTGTCCATAGATGTGTGGGTTTATTTCTGGGCTTTCGATTCTATTCCATTGATCTGTGTGTCTGTTTTTGTGCCAGTACCATGCTGTTTTGGTTACTACAGCTTTGTAGTATATTTTGAAATCAGGGAGTGTGATACCTCCAGCTTTGTTCATTTTTCTCAGGATTCCTTTAGCTATTTGGGGTCTTTTGTTGTTCCATATAAATTTTAGGATTCTTTGTTCTATTTCTGTGAAAAATGTTGTTGGAACTTTGATAGGGATTGCACTGAATCTATACATGGCTTTAGGAAGTATGGACATCTTAACTATGTTAATTCTTCCAATCCAAGAGCACGGAATATCTTTCCATTTCTTTGTGTCTTCTTCAATTTCTTTCAGAAATGTTTTATAGTTTTCGGTGTACAGATCTTTCACCTCTTTGGTTAAGTTTATTCCTAGGTATTTTATTCTTTTTGTTGCAATTGTAAATGGGATGGTATTCTTAATTTCTCTTTCTGCTACTTTGTTGTTAGTGTACAGAAATGTAACTGATTTTTGTATGTTGATTTTGTATCCTGCAACTTTACCATATTCGTTTATTACTTCTAAAAGTTTTCTGGTGGATTCTTTAGGGTTTTCTATATATAAAATCATGTCATCTGCAAATAGTGACAGTTTCACTTCTTCCTTTCCAATTTGGATCCCTTTTATTTCTTTCTCTTGCCTGATTGCTCTGGCTAGGACTTCCAGTACTATGTTAAATAGGAGTGGTGACAATGGGCATCCTTGTCTGGTTCCTGTTCTTAGAGGGATGGCTTTCAGTTTTTCACCATTGAGGATGATATTAGCTGTGGGTTTCTCATATATGGTCTTTATTATGTTGAGGTACTTTCCTTCTATACCCATTTTATTCAGAGTTTTTATCATAAATGGATGCTGTATCTTGTCAAATGCTTTCTCTGCATCTATTGAGATGATCATGTGATTTTTATTCTTCATTTTATTAATGTGGTGTATTACATTGATTTATTTGCGAATATTAAACCATCCCTGCATCCCTGGAATAAATCCCACTTGATCATGGTGTATAATCTTTTTAACGTATTGTTGTATGTGATTTGCTAGTATTTTATTGAGGATTTTTGCATCGATGTTCATCAGTGATGTTGGCCTGTAATTTTCTTTTTTTTGTGTTGTCCTTGTCTGGTTTTGGTATCAGGGTAATGTTAGCTTCGTAGAATGAGTTAGGGAGCTTCCCCCCCTCCTCAATTTTTTGGAAGAGTTTGAGAAGGATAGGTATTAAGTCTTCTTTGAATGTTTGGTAGAATTCACCAGGGAAGCCGTCTGGTCCTGGACTTTTATTTTTGGGGAGGTTTGTGATTACTGTTTCGATCTCCTTACTGGTGATTGGTCTATTCAAATTCTCTACTTCTTCTTGATCCAGTTTTGGAAGGTTGTATGATTCTAAGAATTTATCCATTTCTTCCAGATTGTCAAATTGGTTGGCATATAGCTTTTCATAGTATTCTCTTATAATCTTTTGTATTTCTGAGGTGTCTGTTGTAATTTCTCCTCTTTCATTTCTGATTTTACTTATTTGTGCCTTCTCTCTTTTTTTCTTGGTGATTCTAGCTAAAGGTTTGTCAATTTTGTTTATCTTTTCAAAGAACCAGCTCTTGGTTTTATTAATTTTTTCTATTGTTTTTTTGGTCTCTATTTCATTTATTTCTGCTTTGATTTTTATTATTTCCCTTCTTCTACTGATTTTGGGCTTTGTTTGTTCTTCTTTTTCCAGTTCCTTCAGGTGCATTGTTAGATTGTTTATTTGAGATTTTTCTTGTTTGTTGAGATAGGCCTGTATCGCTATAAACTTCCCTCTTAGAACTGCTTTTGCTGTATCCCATCAATTCTGGCATGTCGTATTTTCATTTTCATTTGTCTCCAGGTATTTTTTGATTTCTTCTTTGATTTCTTCGTTAACCCAGTCGTTGTTCAGTAGCATTTTGTTTAATCTCCACGTATTTGTGGCTTTTCTGATTTTCTTCCTATAGTTGATTTCTAGTTTCATACCGTTGTGGTCAGAAAAGATGCTTGGTATTATTTCAATCTTCTTAAATTTATGGAGACTCGTTTTGTGGCCTAATATGTGATCAATCCTGGAGAATGTTCCATGTGCATTTGAAAAGAACGTGTATTCTTCGGTTTTTGGATGGAATGCTCTGTATATATCTACTAGGTCCATCTGTTGTAGTGTGTTGTTTAAGGCCAATGTTTCCTTATTGATCTTCTGTTTGGATGATCTATCCGTTGGTGTAAGTGGAGTGTTAAAGTCCCCTACTATTATTGTGTTACTGTCTATTTCTGTTTTTATGTCTGTTAATAATTGCTTTATATATTTAGGTGCACCTACATTGGGTGTGTAGATATTTACAAGTGTTATATCTTCTTGTTGGATTGTTCCCTTGATCATTATGTAATGCCCTTCTTTGTCTCTTTTTACAGTTTTTGTTTTAAAGTCTATTTTGTCTGATCTGAGTACTGCTCCCCCAGCTTTCTTTTCATTGCCATTTGCGTGGAGTATCTTTTTCCATCCCTTCACTTTCAGTTTGTGAGTGTCTTTAGGTCTGAAGTGTGTTTCTTGTATGCAGCATATATATGGGCCTTGTTTTTTTATCCAGTCAGCCACCCTATGCCTTTTAATTGGAGCATTTAGTCCATTGACGTTTAAAGTAGCTATTGATAAGTATGTACTTACTGCCATTTTTTAACTTTTTTTTTTTTTCTCAGTTTTAGTAGTCCTTCTGTGTTCCTTTCTTCTTCTATACAGAATTGATGGTCACTTTAGTTTGACCTCTGTCTGAAAGCTGTACTCTTTAACTCCCCTCCTCCCTCATATTTTTGATATCATATCTAACCTCTTTGTTGTGCATTTGTATCCATTACGTTCTAATCATGGAAATAGATAATTGTTCCTATTTGTGGTCCTTTCTTTTCCCCTTAAATCAGTCCCTTTAACATTTCTTGTAGCACTGGTTTCTTGGTGACAAACTCCTTTAATTTTTGCTTATCTGGGAAAATTTTGATCTCTCCTTCCATTTTGAATGATAACCTTGCTGGGTAGAGTATTCTTGGCTGTAAGTTTTTTCCTTTTAGCACTTTAAATATATCACGCCATTCTCTTCTAGCCTGTAAGGTTTCTGCAGAGAAGTCAGCTGATAGCCTTATGGGGTTTCCTTTGTACGTAACTTGACATTCTCTTGCGGCTTTTAGGATTCTCTCTTTATCTTTAATTCTGGACATTTTGATTATGATGTGTCTTGGTGTGGGCCTCTTTGGGTTTATCTTGTTTGGGGCTCTCTGTGCTTCCTGTACCTGGATGTCTGTTTCCTTCCTTAGGTTAGGGAAGTTTTCATCTATTATTTCTTGAAATAGATTCTCTGACCCCTTGTCTCGCTCTTCTCCTTCCGGGACACCTATAACACGGATGTTTGTGCGCTTGATGTTGTTCCAGAGGTCCCTTAGACTGTCCTCAGTCTTTTTAATTCTCTTCTCTTTTACCTGTTCACCTCGGGTAATTTCTTCTAGTCTTTCGTCCAGCTCACGGATCCGTTCTTCTGTATCCTCTACTCTGCTTTTGAGTCCCTCTAATGAATTTTTCATTTCCAGTATTGTATTCTTCATTTCTGATTGGTTCTTTTTTATATCTTCCATTTCTTTGTTGACATTCTCACTGAGTTCATCTATTCTTCTCCCCAGATCAGTGAGCATCCTTAACACTCTTAGTTTGAACTCTCTGTCGGGTAGGTTGCTCATTTCTGTTTCACTTAGTTCCTTTTCTGGGGGTTTGTCCTGTTTCCTTACTTGGAATGTATTCTTTTGCCTCTTCATTTTGCCTCTTTCCCTGTGCTTGTGTCTACATATTAGGTAGGTCAGCTACGTCTCCTGCTCTTGGATAGGTGACCTTATGTAAGTGATGCCTTAGGAGGCTTCCAGTGTGCTTCCCTCAGTTCTCAATGTTCCAGGGGTGACCCCTATGTGGGCTACGTGTATCCTTCTGCTGTGGCCTGTTTGCTCTCCCTGTAGGTGCCCAGGGAGGCTGAGTTATGCTCCTGGCCAGCTGTTGTAATGCTCAGCTGCTTGTAGTTGTTGTGGGCCCTTCAGTCTCTTTATCAGGTGTGGGGAGCCCCAGCACAGCTGGCTGTAAGTTCTAATACCACATTTGTGTTGCAGTATTTCTTTTAAGTGAGTAGGCCCCCACCGTGGCAGGTTGTTAGGCTCAGGGCCTTACAATTGCTGTAAGCCTCTAGCCTATTAGGTCTCTTGTCAGCTCTCTGAGGATTGCAGCTGGGTGGGGCTGGCCTCAGGCACAGGAGCACCCAATTGTTTCAGGTTTTAGAAGGTGGAGCAAACCTCCTATGTGGGTCTTTGAGAAGGACAAGTCTTCTGCAGCTGACAAGCCCTGTTGCCCACAGGTCCACACACACAGTCAACACAGTCCTGCCCCGTGTGAGTGCCCCGACCTCCCCAAGTGGACCCAGTCTCTCCACAGCGGGAGCCCCACACACTCTGCCACTGCCCCACACTCTCCACCCGCTCCTTGTGCACACCCTGCCCCGCTCAAGTCGGCTCAGTTGCCAGGCTGCAGAGAATCCAGTCACCAATCTATGCAGGCCCACACGTTGCCTGAGGGCTTGTTGTTGGGTGGTGCCAGTCTCTAGGGTGGGCTGCCTGCCCTGGCTGAGCTGGATTAAATTGGTGCTCTAGCGGGTGGGGCAGACCCTGGGCTAGCAGGCCTCAGGGAGAACTCCAATGGCGTGTGTGTCAGCATGTCCACACCAGGCCACAACAATGGCCGCCGCCAATGTCCCAGTCCCTGGAGAGGTCTCACCCCTCACTGAGATGCACTCAGGGCCTATTAGGTGAGTCTCTTGTCACCAAAGCACTGTACACCTTTCTTTCTGGTGATTTTAGGATGCTTCCTGATACGGGTGAGTTTGCGCGTGGGCCCTTTAAGAGCCAGTTTTAGTTTCTTTGTGAACCGGGTTTTCTGGGTGTACTCCCCAGTGTTTTAGTAGCAGGCAAAGTCAGATATTATGCTGCTGGTCTCGATTGTGCTGGGTCCACAAAATGCCCACAGCGGGGGCGCACCCCGGCTCAGGGCCCCGCGCCTCCAGGGAGGCTGCGTACCTGTGAGCTGCTCCCGGCGGCCGTGAAGCTGGCGGCTTGTGAAGGCGGCGTTTCTCCTCTCCAGAAGGGAGCCTCTGCCTCTTCCACCCCAGTTAGGATTGTCCGTTGTTGCAGGAGTTCCTCTCATCCAGTTTTCAGTTCTGTCTCAGGGGTAATTTTTCCACGAGTAGTTGTAAATTGGCTGTGTCCACGGGAGGAGGTGAGTTCCGAATCTGCTTACGCCGCCATCTTGACTCCTCCTCTAAATGTTTTAATATGTATAAAATACCTAGAACAGGACCAGACACTTAGTAAGTACTCAGTAAGTGTTAGCTTTTATTATCATCATTATTATTATTTCACCAAAATTGAGAGCATGGAACCCCATTGTATGCTGCTGAGTATCCTGTGGGGAATTCTGATGAATACAAGACATGGCGACTGCCCTAGATGAGTGAGTAATCTAAAATGGATTAAGTAAGTATATAAGTAAGTATATAAGTACTTACTACATAGGATAGCACCCAATGCTCAACAGGGCAGGAGGGCCCACATGCATTGAGCCCACACTTACTGAGGGCTTATTTGGTCCAGTACTGAGACAAGGCTGGAGAATAAAGCATGAGCTCATAATAGAGATGTGAACAAAGAGCTATGAGAATGCGGAAGGGATAGCAATTACAAATGTGTGGGCAAGATGAAAGACTAATCTACAGAAGACATGAGATTGAGATATGTGAGAATGCTCTCACAGAGAAAAAAAGTCAAGTATGAGGGAATTCCGGTCAGAAGAATCTTCTACAGAAAATTGGAGAATGACAATTATTACAGACTAGGGGAGCTGATGAGGCATAATAACATAATAATCCCTGTCATCATCTTATATATTGTGTATTATAATTTCATTTTTTCACAGATGAAGGAATTGCACCTCAAAGAGATTGAGGAACGTTTCCTAATCTCATGCAGCTCATTTTGGAGTTAGGTGGAAACTCAGGGTCTTTCCGACCCCAAAGCTCATGTTCTGTTACGCCACCTTTTGTTATGGATGTTATTAGAAGGTAAGGAAGGAATACCAATTTGGGGTCATATTTGGAGGGTCTTGAAGGTCACGCAAATGAGTTTTCTCTGCATTTGATAGTCAACTAGGGACCCTAAAAGGATTTTTGTGGAAGAAGGACACCACTCTAACTGTGCTTCCATTAGGTAACTCATTTTAGGTGTGAAGAGGGAGCATTTGAGAGCTGGGAAACCACTTCACAAGCGTAAGTATTGATATAGGTGCCAGGTCATTGGTTGTGTGTAGGAGAGAAGGTAGAAGGAATGGACTCTGTTTTGTTCAGCTGACAAGAAATAATTTTTGGATAACGGTATTGATATGTTTGTACTGAGTTACCCATACCTTTTTTTAAAATGTCTTAATTGTAGATAACTTTTTATTTGGAAACTTATAGAAAAGCTGCAAGAATAGCATAATGAGCACCCAGATTTATCTATTGTTAACATTTTGACTCATTTGTTTATGTATTTTCTCTATCTCTCTAAATATGAAAATCCATACATACACATCTACATAAATATAATTTTTTGTTTACCATTAGGGAGTAGGTTGCATACATTTTGGTTCTTTACCGCTAGATTCTTAAGTGTGTATTTCCTAAGGATAAGGATATTCTTTAAATAACCACAGTCACTTGTGAGTTTCAGAAGACGTTTATAGCATTATTTTCCTCGCAGTAGAGGATCCAGTGTAGGATCACACATTTCATTTAATTGTCATGTCTCTTTAGTTTTCTTTAATCTGGAACTGTTCCTCAGCCTGTCTTTTCAGTTATGACATTGACATTTTTGAATACTACAACCTCCTCCTTTTAATTGAATGTTCCTCATTTGGGGATTTCTGAGAGTTCCTCGTGACTAGATTGAGGTTGTGCATTCTTAGATGGAATACGGCATGAGGGATATCGTGCCCTTGTCAAGACATCACATTCCGAGGCATACAATGCCCATCGGCCCCTCATTGGTGATGCTGATTTTGATCACCCACAGGTTTGTCCAAGTTCTTTCCCATCAAGGGGTTGTCCAGTTTCTCCATAGTCTAGTTAGTATGTTTCCTTTGTCACTAATAAAACAGTTTGTCTGAGACACTTAAGACCATGAAACTATTTCTCCGCATCAAAATTTATCCATGAATTTAGCATCCTTTGATGATTTTTGCCTGATCCTATCTTTACTAGGATGTTTACAAAATAATGATTTTCCAACTCCAGTTCATCTGCTGCATCTATCAACCAGTAGTCAGCATTCTGTTCGAGCAAGAGCCCTCTTTCTCCTCTGTTTATTTATTGATTTGGTTAGCTATTTTTGGCATAGACTCATGGATTACCATCCTTAGATATTTTGGAGCTTAAATTGTCCTAGATTTGCCCAGCAAGAGCTCCTTCAAACTAGCTCCTGTGTCCTTGTGTCATAATTCTATGTTTTTTTCTCTTGCGTACTTTTTTTTTTTTAACTTTCTGGTTTAATAAGCAACCCGTGAACAGACTATTTTTTAGGGTCATGTATCAGAAACTCAAAAGCTCATGAAGTGATAAAATCCAGAACTACTGGTTTCATTAATTCTTTGTTATAAGCAACTAAACTATGACCCTGACTTTTCCTGAAAATCATTCAGTCTTGCTTATCAACCACACAGAGCTCACCTGAAAGTCCTCCCTAGAAACGCCTTGGTTGATTCAGAATTTCAGCACCAAAGATTGGCCACGTGTTCATATTCTTTTTTTTTGGTGAGGAAGATCGGCACTGAGCTAACATCTGCCAATCTACCTCTTTTTGCTGAGGAAGACTGGCCCTGGGCTAACATCCGTGCCCATCTTCCTCCACTTTATATGGGAGGTCGCCACAGCATGGCTTGACAAGCGGTGCGTCGGTGCACACGCGGGATCTGAACTGGCAAACCCTGGGCCACCGCAGCAGAGCACGCACACTTAGCCGCTTGCGCCACTGGGCCGGCCCTTCTTTTTTTTTTTTTTTTTCACTGAGGAAGATTCATCCTGGGCTAACATCTGTTGCCAATCTTCCTCTATTTTCTGTATGTAGGTCGTCACCACAGCATGGCTGCCGACAAGTGGCATAGGTCTGTGCCCGGGAACTGAACCCAGGCCACCGAAGCAGAAAGCACCAAACTTAACCACTAGCCCATGGGGCCAGGCCTTGTTTATATTCTTATTGAGTGCTTACTTTACTTCTGGGCTCAAGTGTTTCCTGCAATTTGAGACCAATGGGTGGTTAAGCTAAAATGTTAACACGCAAGGAAGATCATGACTCACAAATTCAGGTAAGGAAATATTCTGACCATAACATTCTGTGGGGAAAAGAGAAGCTGGGGTTAGAAACAGAAGAAGTTTCATAGAGCTCAACACTATCTTGGCAGCTTTCTTGCTATCTCTAAGACCTTAGTCCAAGGTGTCCCCATTAGAGATTTGAGTTGGAGCACATTCTCTTCCAGCTCATCCTCAGTGGGAGAGACAAGGAACAATTAAAGAAATAATGAGTTACCAAAATATCATTTATTTGTAATACCCTGGGATATGGTTATCTAAGGTGAACATCCAAACGCATAGGTAGTGGGCACTGTTGGTGCCTCACCCTGATCCCCTGTACTAGGATGGTACAACCATGCCCAGCTTCTGTGAATGTTGGCAACGCAAGGCTCACAGCTGCTCTTTTCTCTAGAGAATTGCCCTAAGCCATAGGCTATGCTCATCTCCTTGGCCCCAGGACAGCCTAAAGCCAGTGACTGATGGATTCAGGGTACAGAAGGCTGATCCCTTTGTCTCAAATTGGGAGCCATTCTGTGGTACAGTTCGTGCTTCAGAGATGCTCATGGAGTCAGGCTGAGGCTGGACTCCAGAGGAGCCCATAGTCTTGCTTAGCTGGTTCCCTGTCATACCTACTCCCTTCCCTCCCTTACAGACTTCTCCCAAGAGTACACTCAGTAAATCATGTGTCTTGGGACCCAAATTCTGATCTCAGGCTCTGCTTCTAGGGAACTCAACATAAATAACCCAACCAAAATAATATGGGAAACATTTTGAAGTTATAAATAATCTCATATACAAGTGATTTTCCAAGTAGGCAGAAATGCATGTCTTTGACATGAATCATTTAAAAAAAAGGAAAAATAACATTTCAAACCATCTCATAATATTCTAGTATTAATACTCTTTTAATAGCATCACCATCTCCCAGTTATACCAGTTGGAAATCTCAAAGACATCTTTGACCCTTTTCCCTCTGACCTGCCTCCAATCAGATGCTAACCTCTGACTGCAGAATTGCTTACTCCTGCAGCCCCCTTAACACTCCCAGTCAAGACCTTCATAACCTCTCTGACATGTTCTCTTCACTGAATCTTTGCCTCCTCTCCTCCTCTCCTCCATTCCCCACAACATCCATCATGCAGGTCACTCTGCCTAAGGCAAGGCCCACACTGGTCTAAGTTGGTCTCTCTAACTTCTTTCGAGGCTCACTGGCCTGCCAGGCATGAGTTGCTTTCTTTATATGCAAGTAATAATTGTAAGGATGCTCTGCATATTCTCACCTTTCTTGCTTTTGGACTTACTTTTCCTCCACTCAGAATGTTTTCTTCCCTCCATCTCTGCTTCTTGAAATTCTATCTGTGAAAATCCATTTCAAATGCTCTTCCTCCATGAAGCCTACCAAGATTCCCTGAATCAAAACCAATTTCTCTTTTTCCCGTAACCTTTGGGCCTGTATTTGTTTCTCTAGCAAGGCATTTCCCATATTCTGCTTGTCTTTTTATTACCAGTGAATGCATCTAACTTCACTGTACTATAAGGTGCTTGAGGAAAATAATTGAATCTTATTTCCCTCAATCCACATCTCTTCAGTCCACCTCCCTTCTGACCTTTTCAGCTCAGCCAGATTGCCTGCATTCTGCAGGGTCCATAAAAGTCAGCTGCAGAAAACAATGTCTGCCTCTGGTAATGCCCCAGTCATTCCTCGTGGACACACCACACCCTGCTGCTTGAACTCCTGGCTTTGTACCCTACCCTGGCTTTTTTCTGCTTCTTGCCCTTTCTTATTTAGTGACCACTACTGCTTGTCATTTTGAACTTTTGTATTTGGTTTCTAGGTTGACTCTGGCCTCAACTCGTTTCAATATTCCCTGCAACCTTGAGTAAGAGTTGCTTTCTCAAAGCACTTTATCAAGTGTTCAATAAGTATGTCTGTTCTGGAGCCATGGGAATGCTCAACTTTGTTTGTTTTCCACAAGCACTCAGTTTATCAGCTGGGAGTCACAGAGAACCAAGAAGCTGGTCCATGGGTGGGTTTTACAATCAATTATTGGGAGGCCTTCGCCCAGTGGTGGACTCTGCCTCACCAACTTGAAGCCACTACCTTTTCCCAGTGTTTGGTAGATTCAAGTTCTGGGTTCATACCTTTAGCTTTGTTTCCTTCCCCTAAGCTCAGGACACGTGCAAGTTCTCCTGGAGAGGAATGGGGGTCATGGGCAGGAAACCAAAAATTCAGAATGAGAGATTTGGGGGGGTCCTCCATTTTCTTTGGAGTCAATGGACTCTATTGTACCTGGACAGGCTTTTGTTGATTGGTGGGGAAGTGTCCATGCAATTTTCTGTTCCTATTTTAATAGCTTTTAATATCATTTTCCATATTGTCTCAGTTGACCCCTACATAGATCTTTCTAAGTAAAAGTGTGTTATCAGTTGCAAAGCACTCTGAAAATGTTAGTTGTAGCTGTGTGAGCAATTGGTATTTCAAGTCAGGAGAAAGGAGTTCATTTGGCTGTCCTTCTTTTCTTAAAATTGAGAAGTTATGAACTGACACCTAATTGTTCTCATAACTACAGCAAGAGAGAGGGAGAATTAAAACTAAAATTCAAGAAATTACATGTGCAAAGACATAAGTGGCTATTAGGTTAAAATGCATGGTCCATTTTCATTTTACATAAGATGTCTGTTAAGAAAAGGATCTGAAGGGCCAGCCTGGTGGCGTAGCAGTTAAGCTCACGTGCTCCGCTTCTGAGGCCCGGGATTCACAGGTTCGGATCCCGGGAGTGGACCGACACATCTCTTGTCAAGCCATGCTGTGGTGGCATCCCATATAAAGTGGAGGAATATGGGCACTGATATTAGCCCAGGGCCGATCTTCCTCAGCAAAAAGAGGAGGATTGGCAACGGATGTTAGCTCAGGGCTCATCTTCCTCTCAGAGGGAAAAAAAAAAAAAAAAAAAAAAAAGAAAAGGATCTGAGATGCAGGAGGTGGGGGTAGGAACTATATCTTAAGATCTTAACCTCAAAGCCCCGTGAATGTGTTTTTAATTCTTTCAGCCCCAAATAGATGTCTTAGAAAAAAGTATTATGTGTGACACATGATGTATTTTTGTGGCTTTACAGAAAGACAAAGATTTTTCTCTAATAAGTGTTTCTAGATTTGTGATGTATTGATTTGTTATATACTCATATCTTAGGTACACTTATCAGAAGCCTAGAAATGCCCCCTCATCCTCCAAATACCAACAAGCCTATGTTTAGTTAGAACCTGCCAAATTAGACGACAGAATTATAACTGATGCAGTCAGAGTAGCATTTGGTAACTAAAAATAGAGAAAACACACTCTCAATTGAAAGGGACCTACCTCTCCCATTCCTATTGTGGATAATGTTCTTTTGTTGATTTGCTCATTTATTCATCCATATGTTAATGCATCTTTTAAATTTTCTTTTGTTAATCTTTTATTGTGAAATAATTACAGATTCACAAGATGTTGCAAAGAAACGTACGGGGAGATTCTGTGCACTCTTCACCCAGCCTCCCCCAGTGTTTGTGTCTTGCATAACTGTAGTACGATATCAAAATTAGGAAACCAATATTGGTACAATTCACAAAGCTTACGCAGATTTCACCAGTTATGCATGCACTTGTGTGTGTGTGTGTAGCTCTATGCAATTTTCTCACAAGTGTGGCTCGTGGAACCACCACCACAATCAAAGTACAGCAGACTCTTCCATCACAAGACTTCCTCATGTTATCCTTCTATAGCCATGCTTAGCCTCTCCGCCCATACCTAATGCCTGTCCACCACTAACTTGTTCTCTATTGCTCTAATTATGTTATTTCAGGAATTTTATATAAATGGAATCATGCAGTATATAACCTTTTGAGATTGACTGTCTTCATTCATCATAATTTTCTTGAGGTTTATCCAAGTTGTTGTATATATTAATAATTTGTTCCATTTTATTACTGAGGATATGAATGGCATGGCTGTACCCCAGTTTGTTTAACCATCTATCCGCTGAAGGACATTGAAAGACAGATATTTATTTAAGAATTTCTGTGTATATATTGTAGCTGAGTGGCTCACTAGCATTAGACAAGAAGACGTTAAGCTGAGAGCTGGTTGATCATGCAATAGGGTCTGATCTCCAGGAGCCTGGGTTTTGAATAAAGAGAAGAATCGGAAAGAGGCAGTGCCCCAGGTTCCTTCACGCTAAAAGGTGTGATCACGACTCCTCCTGGGTGCTACTGGATGCCACTGAGAAGAGCGAAACCAGAACCAGGTCTCAGATTTGAGGCACTCAATTTAAGCCTCAGCCCCTCAATTTATAGAATGGAAGCAGGTTAGCTGTGTAGTTTTCCAACTTTAACATGCATATGAATCACCTAGAAATCCCGCGAAAAATACAGATTCTAAGTCAGACAGTCTGGATAGGGCCTGAGATTACGCCTTTCTCACAGGCTCCCAGGTGATGCTGATGCTGCTGATCCACAGACCTCTCTTTGAGCAACAGTGGAAAAGATGATACCTGAGATTCCCTAATAACTTTGTTAAACTATTTTTCCTTGCTTCCTTTGGATAAGCTTATAGGCTGAGAAGTGAAAGTGATGAGGATAGAAGGTTAAATGGCAGAATTCGGTGACTCGAGATGTGTCATTGAGAGAATTGAAGGGCCAGAGTGCCAGCTAGTCTCTCCTCCACGTGGGTTTACCTGGGATTGCCAAATGGGAAATGCATTTAACTCTTCCAGGACCACAGCAGTGGCCCCTGTGAGCAGCCGTGGGTAGGAGCATGCTTGGTGGGACTTGGTGGGTCTGTGGTACCCAGCTCTTGCACACCCTAACTCTCCTGAAAGACACCGAGAGGAGAGTTAGCAGTGAGGAAGGGACTAGATTGCTGTACAGGCTCAGTCATGTTGAGCAGCTGACAACACTTCATGCGTGCAGTATTGACAAAAAGAGAATTTTCTTCTCATTTCCTTTTCCTTCACGCATGGAAGGAGGTAGACTTAGTCTAGGTCATTCTAATAAGCGTAATTAGGCCAAGTGGGATGGAGATTTGAGTTTAAAATAATGATAATCTGGACAGGTGTTGCTGTCAAAGTTACAGGCTGGCTTGTGTGGTGACGAACTCCCTGTCATGACAGGCGTGCAGGACAAGGCAAGATAATGGTCTATGGGGCCTAGAAAAGGATTGTGTGAGGGGGCTGGCCTGGCGGCGGCATAGCAGTTAAATTCATGCACTCTGCTTTGGCGGCAGTCCGGGGTTCACCGGTTCAGATCCTGGGCAGTGACCTACACACCACTCATCTAAGCCATGCTGAGGCAGCGTCCCATATAGAAGAACTAGAAGGTTGTACAACTAGGATATAAAACTATATTCTAGGGCTTTGGGCAGAAAAAAGGAAATAAAAGAGGACTGGCAACAGATGTTAGCTTAGGGCCAATCTTCCTAAAAAAAAAGATTGCGTGGGAGCATGGCCTAGATCAGGAATCAGCCAATTTTTTTCTGTAAAGGGACAGATAGTAAGTATTTTAGGCGTTTAGGCCATAGAGTCTCTGTCACAACTACTCAACTCTGCTGTTGTAGCCCCAAAGCAGCCACAGACAATATGTAAATGAATAAGCATGCCTGTGTTCCAATAAAACATTATTTATGGACACTGAAATTTGAATTTCATACAATTTTCATGTGTCATGGAATATTGTTCATCTTTTGATTTTTTTCTACCATTTAAGAACGTGGAAATCATTTTTAACTCAGAGGCTGTACAAAAACATGGGGCAGGCTGCTTCTGGCTTGTGGCTCTTAGTTTGCCAACTCCTGGCCTAGATGAACCTCAGCATGTCAGGAGTCTGGAGTGCGAGGATTCTGGCCTTGCTTGGAATACTCTGGGAGGTGGCTTCCTCGAGCCGAGAAAAAGGGGCTTGCTTTCCACAGGTAAATCCTTGCCTTCCACAGGTAAATGTGTTTCAGAGGGAGATGGATGTTTCACTGAATCTCCCCCTGCTGGCAGTGTTTGCTTCTTCCTGTGGGAATTAGGATCTTTTCTGACAAGGATTGCCTTTCTCAGACTCCAAGCAGTAGATTCAGCCAGCCCACAACCCTCATCCCCCCTCAGATGGTTTCACCTTTGTACATTGCTGTGAATTCTTCCATCTGGTTTTATCTAGAAAGCAGGATGATGGTGCCTGTGGACAGCAACGCTTCAGAATAATCCTTGGCTTTGTTAAGACTTTCTGAGGCTGACCTTCGTGGCTTTGAGTTACTGTGACCGGCTGTTAATGCGCACCTTGGTTCTTGGGTGAGCATCGTGAGACACCAACCCAGTACTTTCTGCTGCAGACATCAATATACCCCCTATCTGAAAATCAATATTAGAGGTTACTGCAAACACTAATATTCCCTGGGTGGATAATTAAAACGAATCCATTCCTGACTGAAGGCTGTCTTTTGTCTTAACCTTTCCACTGCCTTTATCTCATCAGTGAAGTTTCTTGGATCAGACCAAGGGGGCAGAAAATGGTTTGATCCCTGATTACAGAAGAAGAAATGGAAAAGGCAAGGGATTGAGTAATTTTCCTAAGGTCACTGCGCAAGTCTGTGGCTGAGCCGGAATGAACACACACAGTTACAAAATTCTCAAGCTCTCTCAGTCCTTTGACTGCATATGTAATCCCTGTTCTCTTCAGAAATCTGTGTGCATGTTGTGGATTTAAATGGCTGCATTTCCAGGTATAGTGCTTGCATTCCAAGACTGTGAAATGGGCTGAGGACTATAAAATATTAACCAGTAAAAAAATAATACCTGGCTTCAGAGAGAACTGATAACTATTGGTAGCAAATAATATGGTACTGTAGGTGAATAATGCAGCATGAATAATACTAATAGAAATAAAGTAAATTTATGTATAACATGCAGGGGAAGATTCTCTTCAGAATTTAAAAAGCCTTCAGTTCAGTTCAATTCAACCAGCTGAACTAACCCAGAGTTGAAGCAGACTTAGAAAACATCTATTGGAGTGTTGTAATGGCCATTCAAGACTTGGGGACAAAGCTTTATAAGAAAATTGAAACATTTACTTGCTAAAGTAATTCTAGTGAAATCAGCAAAAGAAAGGAATTTAAAAATGGAGGATTAATATCATTAGTATAAAAATACATGAGGCATATTTAAAAAACACTAAAACATAAGAAATCGGAAAAAGCACATGAGCTATAATTTATAGAAGAAACACAAATGGTCAAAAAATAGATAAGATGAAAAAAAGAACTTCAAATTAAAATGAGAAATCACTTTTTGTATTAAATTAGTAAAGATTAAAAATACAATTCATTAAAACCACAAGGAGAGCACTACACACCTATCAAAATGGCTAAAATAAAAAATAGTTTAATGGTTAAAAAATGCGGGCAAAGATGAAGAGAAGCTGGATTACTCGTACAGTGTTGATGAGACTGTAAAACGGTACGACCACTCTGGAAAACAGTTTGGCAGTTTCTCATAAAAATAAATATATAACTACACTGTGATCCAGAAATTACACTCTCAGGGGCATTTATCCCAGAGAACTGAAAATGTATGTTCACACAAAAACATGAACACAAATGTTCTTAGTAGTTTTATTCATAATAGCCTCAAACTGGAAACAACCCAGATATCCTTCAGTGAGCAAATGGTTAAACCCACTGTGGTACATTGTTACCATGGATTATTACTTAACAATACAAAAGAACAAACTATTGATACATGCAACATACTGGGTGACTCTGCAAAGAATTATGCTCATTGAAAAGAGGCAAACTTAAAAGGTTGCCTACTGTATGATTCTATTTATACAACATTCTTGAAGCGACAAAGTTATAGAAATGGAGAACAGGTTAGTGGCTGCCTGGAAATAAGAAAGGGGTGGGGACAGGAGGGAAGTGGGTGTGGCTATAAGAGTGCAACATGAGAAATCTTCCTGTGATGGAAACGTTCTGTATCTTGACTGTATCAATGTCAATGTCCTGGTTGTAACATTGTGCTCAAGTTTTGCAAGATGTTATCATTGGGGTAAATTGGGTAAAATGTATATATGATTTCTGTGTATTATTTCTTACAATTGTCTGTGAATCTACAAAATTATCTCAAAATAAAAAAAAGTTTAATTAAAAACTATGATTCTGAGAGTTAGAAAAGATGTAATGAAGTCTCGTCTTGCTTACACATTGGGAGTGGTTCCATTATCACATATGGGTAAATTTTTGGAAATATTTTAGCAACATAAAAGCCTCACATTTTTCCTGTATCTGCCTTAGCAGTTCTACTTATAAGAATGCATCTTAAAGGGGCCGGCCCGGTGGTGCAAGTGGTTAAGTGTGAGCGCTCCACTGCAGCAGCCCGGGGTTCGCCGGTTCAGATCCCGGACGTGCACTGACGCACCACTTGTCAAGCCATGCTGTCGCAGTGTCCCATATAAAGTGGAGGAAGGTGGGCATGGATGTTAGCCCAGGGCCAGTCTTCCTCAGCCAAAAAAAAAAAAAAAAGGAGGATTGGCAGATGTTAGCTCAGGGCCAATCCTCCTCACAAAAAAAAGAAAGAAAGAATGCATCTTAAGAAGATAATTGAACACTGTTATAAAGATTTCTGTATAAATATGTTCAATGTTGCATTATTTACAAGGGGAAAAATTTTCAAACAGGCACAATATCTAATAATTAAGGAATATTTAGAGGGTTGTGTTATGTACATACCATGGACTCTAATGCAGAAATCAAGCTCATGTTTTTGTAAGAGAGCTAGGCAGTTGAACCCAATGGAGTGGTTAAGCATGTGGGCTCTGACATTACAATTCATGGGGTCAAGTCCTGGCAGCACTCCCTATGTGCTGTGTAACCTTAGACTGGTTACTTAACATCTCTGTGCTACATTTATCCCTTTGTAAAATAAAGATGATGAGGTTGTTGCAAGGCTCATCTGAGCTAAAAATGTAAAGCACTTAGACTGATACTCAATAAATATCAACTGATATTTTTTTTTGGTCATTTTTGAAAACTTCCTACAGTGAGCATGCATTATTTTTATATTTAAAAAATAAGAAGGAAATAGATATTGTAAAATAAAAGAGAAGCGATAAAATATTAATACTAGATCATGATGACGATGATAAACTAGGAAGGATCTTATTTTTCTGCATGACTTCCCAAATGGTTTGTGATGTTTGCGGAGTACACGTATAAATGAAACTTTCATTAATCAGGGCACATATGGTGTTCTGTACATCAAGTGTGTGTACTTTTTAAATTTCTTGGAGCTCCATCACGGCAGTCTATTTTCTCTCTCATGCCTTAACTATCTTTACTACTCACATTGGCCCTGCTGACCTTACAGCCCTCATCCCCTTGACTACACTGTTCTCCCCCTTCCTACACTATTCCTAATGCCCACAGTTTTCTTCAATGCTGTCTAACTTTAAGCTCCATTATTTTTTTACAAAACCCTCCTGCCAATACCTTCCACCATGCCCTGATTTTTCTTTTTAATGTTCCTTTTGCATTCAGTATTATCCCAAACAATTTAGTGCTTTATGATTACCATGTAGAATGCTATTTTTATGGTGTTGTTTTTCTGTACAATGCTGCAAATGGATAGTTCTTATGTCCTTAACTAAAATTTAAGCTTTTATGGTCAACGGCTGTTTTTATACTTCTTTTGTGCTATGCAGAGAGGGTCACTGCGGAATGGAAGAGAGCCAAGTCTACACTGGCTGTACTGGCTTAACCTTCAGTACTGATGAGTGAAGTGGGCTTAACCATGAAATTAGTTATTTGGGAGAATGTCTTCTAAGTGCCAAGAAGTGGCTGTTCTCTTTTCAGAGCTATTGTGTGGCAGAAGGTAACATGATTAGGCAAGACATCCTGAGATCTGAATTGTGAGACTTGAAAAATTCTTACTCAGAGTAGCTGGGAAATCTGGAGGTACCGACTAACTCAGTGTGTCTTTTGGGCAGTGGAAGGACAGTCCTGGCAGAAGGAAGGGAGTGAAATAAAACACTCCCTTACAAAGCAAACCATTTGTAAAGCAGTGAGATTCCTTGTTTACATTACACAATCCCAAAAGATAAACAAATAGAAGTAACATTGGGTTCAAATAAGTGCATTTTCTAATTTTAACTTTTCTTACTATACAATCAATGATCTCAATCTTCCCATCAAATGAAAGAGCTAAAATTGAGATTATAGATGCTAGTTATAATTTAGCATCCACTCTGCTCTATGATTTTTTTCTCTATGTTGTTTTGAGCTGCAAAATCATGAAAAGTTTGATTCCATAAATTTAACAATTGTGAATGATTACAGAATCATGGGTTCTGTTGTTTTGTTTTTGAAGAGCTTGTCTTGTGATCTCGAGATATTCTTAATTAAACTTGAAGACTTGAGAAAGAACTAAGATGTTTTGATTACCACATTAAATCCTTACACTATTCAATAATCACTTACATTATGTTCTCTGAAGCTCTTTTTTTATTTTGAAAAGTTTAAAAAATTCAGAAGGATCCAGAGAATAACTTGAAACCATACCTACCACTAAGAATTAGCATATTAGTATTTTGTCCTTCTTATTTCATATTTATCTTTCTAGTTATGGACGTAACATTAGATATCTGAGGCCTTTTGTTCTGCTCCAACTCCAAAGGCGGCCACTGTCAGGAAGTTTCTATGTATTCCTCCAGCTATCTATATTATATTTTTAGTAAATACATGTCTATGTAATATGTAGAACTATGATACATATATCTCAAACTTTAGCAAGCATCAGAATCCACTTCAAGGCTTGTTAAAACATTGCTGGGCCCTACCCCCCAGAGATTCTCATTTAGTAGGTGTGAGGTTAGGCTTAAGAATTTGCATTTCTAACATGTTCCCAGGAAATGCTGATCTTGCTGGTAGAGGCATCAGATTTTGAGAACCACATGTATATATTATTTCTCACTTTTTAAAATATTCTCTATATAATTTATCATTTAAAAAACACTTTATAAGTGATAATGTATCAGTTGTTTTAATTCAAAATTGTGTTCCCATGGTCTATCCATGTGAAACATATCTATATATGGATAGTTCATTCATATTAGCTTTTCTAGAACAATTATGTATCCATTTCTCTCCATGCATCATTGTTGGTGATTCATTTTTTCCTAAGTTTTTGCTATTGTAAACAAGACAGTAATGAACACTTTTCTATGTGTCTCCTATTGTATATATACCATGAAGTAAAATGGTTAAATACCAGTAATGTGCACTTTCAAACTTTCTAGATATTGTCAGTTGGGTCTTCAAGGCAGTAGTTCCAGTTTGCATGCCCACCAGTAGTTTATAAAGGCTCCTGATTTTCCCCATCCTCATCAACCCTCAGTTTTGTCACCCTTTTGTTTTTTGTACACTTGATTAAAGTTATTGAGGGTTCATTAAGGTTTTAATTTGCATTTCCTAAATTCTCAGTGAGCAGGAACATCTTTTCATGTTTAGTGGCTATTCAGATTTCTATTTCTATAAATTATGTGTTCAAATACTTTGCCTCTTTTTATTTTGTGTGTAATCTTATTATTGAGTTTTAATGAGTTCCTTCTGTATTCTATATGCTAATTCTCAGAGATGTACATACCATACTATGATTTTGTTTTTATTTTTTTTTTTGCTGGAGAAGATTTGCCCTGAGCTAACATATGTGCCAATCTTCCTCTATTTTGTATGTAGGTCACTGCCACAGCGTGGCCAACGAATGGAATAGGTCTGTGCCTGGGATCCGAACCTGCAAACCAGGGCTGCCGAGCAGAGCACGTGGAACCTTAACGACTTGACCACAGGACCAGCCCCCATACTATGAATATTTTATCCTCCTAAAATGCCAGTTAAGAAAGAATTGGTAATTTTTAAAAGGGCAAAAGATTTGAATAGGTATGTCACAAAAGAACATGTATGAATGGCTAATAAGAGCACGAAAAGGTGCTCATCATCATCAGTCATCAGGGAAATTCAAAGTAAAACACATTAGGGTATGGTTATAAACCAATGGGATACCTAAAATTAAAAAGACCATCAATATCAACTCTTGGAACAGATTAAGAACCATGGAAATTCTCATAAATTGCTATCAGAATACAAATTGGTAAAACTACTTTGGAAAATCATTTAACAGTTTTTAATAAAGTTAAACATGCACCAACTCTATGACCCAGCAATTCCACTCCTAGATGTATGCCCAAGGAAAATGAGGGCATGTGTTTACCTAAGTCCCATATGCAAATGTTCATGACAGTGTGATTAATAATAGCTCCAAACTGGAAAGAACCCAAATGTCCATCAGTGGGAGATGGAGAAATAAATCATGGTTTAGTCACATATAAAATACAACCAATAATAAAAAAGAATGATTTAATGACAGATGTTTTTATTAGTCTCAAAAATGTGCTGAATAAAAGAAGCCAGGCACAAAGGAACACATACCATATGATTCCTTTTCGTAAAAGTTCCAGTAGCATAGCGGCCCAGTGGCATAGCGGTTAAGTTCATGCGCTCTGCTTCAGAGGCCTAGGGTTCGCAGGTTTGGATCCCGAGCACACACCGATGCACCACTTGTCAAGCCATGCTGTGGCGCCGTCCCATATAAAGTAGAGGAAGATGGGCACAGATGTTAGCTCAGGGCCAATCTTCCTCAGCAAAAAGAGGAGGATTGGCAACGGATGTTAGCTCCGGGCTAATCTTCCTCCCCCCCAGAAAAACAGTTCCTGAATCATGAGGGTGGTGGCTACATTGAGGTGTAGTGGGTATTGACTAAGGGGCCTGAGGGAACTTTTAGGGCTGCTGGAAATAGTCCGTAACTTGACCTGGGTGGTAGATACCAGATTGCATACATAAGTAAAATTCCTATAACTGTAAGCTTAAGATTTGTGTATTTTGCTATATGTGAAGTATTCCCTGATGAAACAAATTTAAAAAATAGATTAAAATGTCTAAAGCTCTCGTTTTATTGGAATGTGAGTTGTAGGGGAAAAGGATTTCTTTGTGACAGGAAATAAGTGGTTACTTGCTTTCATATCATAGAGATGTATGTGTTTGACAATGACTGCTGGCATTTTGAAGATAATTAATATAGAAATTAGAAAGTACACTTCAATGTCCAAAGAAACAAGGATGAAAAGTTGAGAAAGCAAAATTAAGAAAAATGGAAACTGTAAAGAAAGGTGGAAAGAATAAAAAAAATACTTCAGTTGTTACCTTAGGTGAGAACAGGCTGAATTCTCCTAAGAAAAACAGATGATTAAATTCCTTTACAAAATATAGTCTTACATTAGTTACAGGATATAAAAAAATGGGGGCAGAAACATTACTAGCAAATAAAAAACAATCAGGAGGTGAAAGAGGACGAAAAGAGAAATGTGCAACATGGAAAATGTACAATTTATGAAGAAAACACCAGTCCTACACTTACGTTTACTAAACAAAGCAATTACATGCATACATATACATATATATTTGTATATATCTATGCCTATATGTTCTATTAAGTTACTACCTTTCAAGTTTCATATATTTTAAAAATATATGTACCCGTTTTTTGAACACATGAAAATTGAAGGGCAGTAACTTACACTGAAAGAAGCTATAAGCTTATTTTATTGTCTTTTTTCACAAAATTTCTGACAACATTTAGTGGTCTGATTTATGGTAAGTAAAGCTGAAATACTTATTTTTAGGCTAAAATTATTTTGGGTAAAAATTACACTGTTACTTGATAGGAATGGCTATAGAATTATTTTGCAAAAATGACTACAGGTTATTTTGCAAAAATCCTAAAGGTGAGCCATTATAACAATTAGCTATTGTCACAGAATGACCTGGAGGAAAACTTGTCTGGCTTTCTGCCGGAGGCATCCGAGAAAGAATGAGAGCTTTTCCCTCCTGGCGTCCTGGCCACTGCAGCCCCTCCCGTCACCCTCACCAAACACAGGCATCGCACAGGCAGCATCTGAGACCTGCACCCTGGAGTAGCTAGGAAGACTTTGTGTCGTGCTGGCTGAGTTGCTCTGGCTCCAGGGGACAATGAAGTTTTTTTTTTTGAAAGTTTGGCTCTTGTGGGTTCTAGAGCTAAGCTGTCTTAGAGGCTGAGAGACTCTAAGGCTAAGGAGGGAGAAGGCTGGGGCTGGCACGGTGTGGGAACTTGCACCCCCCCCCCCAGTGCTCTGTAAGGTGGCAGGACTTGGAGGACTGCCAAGAACATGCCTGGACCGTTATCACGAAGCTTCAGGTTCTAGGGGGCAGAATCAAGGAGTCCCCTTTGGTCAGGCTGTCTGCAGAAGAGATTGGACCCATCTCCTTTCCGCCTCAGTATCAGTGCCTGGACCGCCATGGGGACCAGCACGTGGGGCAGTAGAGTGTAGCCAAAGGAGCAGTAGGAAATACACAAACCTCACCAACCATGGCTGGGAGTCAGATTCAATTTAATTTAGAAAAATAAAAAAATATGATGATTCTTTCCCTGCAATGTTTAGGAGTAAATTCATCAAACTACATTATGGTTTTAATTATTTTTTATTTACAAGTGACTGTGTGGACATTTTTTTCCACCTATTTGCTTTTATACGCTGATTTCAGTGTGATCAGCACCAGCTCAAGAATCCACCTGGTCCTAATACAACATGATGTGTAGTTTCATCTTGAGTATTTTTGATCTTGCCACTTACATCATCAAATTTTCATTTTAAATAGGGTGTTTTTAATCAGTGATCGATTTCTGGCTTAAATAGTGATTGTTTTACCCCAACAGAAAAAAAATATATTAAAAATAAAAGAGATAAGAACATTATATATATAAATATATAACCGATACAAAATTTTGCATGATGTATTTTTTACTGTGATGGAGCATATTGTATATTCTCTTGTTATTGCACAGCCAACTGGGATTTCATAACAGGAAGGTATGCTAAACCGATATGCCTGGGTCTTACTTGTATTTAATAGAGCACAGTGTGCTTATTCTGTAGATTTGAACTTACTTGTACATTTTTAAGTAGATAGACATATACAGGCGCGAAGTCGCAAAAGGTGAGGCAGAACAGCAGCCTTTCATTTCTACAACACGTTCACACCAGGTCCAAATACATGGGGAGCCTCTGTGTTTGCAAACTTAGCCTTGCAAACTCAGGCTACACTTTAATTAAGCTGAGACAGCGGGAGGGCTTTTATTTAGAGAGTTGCACAAAAATGTGTTACCCACAAGCATAAACTAAAACATCAGTAATCCTCGGTATATTCAGTGTATTTTAATATATGTGGTTTTCTTTATCTTAAAAGAAGTTCAAAATATTTAAAAAGGAAATCTGAAGTAGAAAATTGGGAAGCTCAGAAATACCTCTACAGAATTCTGAAATGTTTAAAGAAGTTGAAAACGGTCTATCTAGGGAACTCTTCCAAATCTTTGGCCCTTTGAATCTATGTTTTCAGTGAGCAGTGGTTATTCGCATTATTATTCAGGGCCTCATAAAATAGTAGATCTGTGGTTGACTTATTCCAAACTCAAGCAACACATAGAGTAGAAGTCAAGGAACAACACACAGAGTCCATTTAAAGTCAGTCCTCATCCTCTGCAGTTGAAAGTCGTGACAAGAACATTTCAGGGAACGTATTACACTGATGGAATTGGATGAATCCCCATGGATTCTCTTAGATAAACAGATCTTATGAGCAATCACAATGAGAGCATAGGACTTCTTCATTTAGTATCTTCAAGTGATTATTCTTCTCATAGAAAATTACCCTTGGTGCTTCTCTGAATTATAAAAATATTGAATATTTTTGGTCAATATTTTACAATTCAGAATATAATCACTCATTTCATATAGATATTGTCTGGCAGTACATTTGAAGGCAAAATTCCCAAAGAGAAGATGGAAAGTATCTCAGGAGAACATCATTTCCTTTTTTTAAAACATCTTTATTGAGATATGATTGACATACAATAAACTGCACATATTGAAATTCGATGTTTTGACATATGTATAAATCCATGCAACTATCACCGGCATCAAGATAATGAACACATCCATCACTTCCAAAAGTTTTGCCATGTCTCTTGGTAATCCCTCCTTCCCACTCTTCCTTTTTGGATATTGATTTCATATTCTGAAATCTTAGTAAACTTAGTTTTTTTAAAGAGTTCATCAGGTTTTCTAAACGCAACATTGAATAGAAATGATGAGAGCACGATGTATCCTTGCCTTTTTCCAAACCTAAGGGGAAAAGCATTCAGTCTTTAAATATTAAGTATGACTTACCTATAGGTTTTTGATAAACACACTTTATTAGGTTAAGGAAGTTCCCTTCTATTCCTACTTTATTGGGAGTTTTTATCAGGAATAGATGTTGGATTTTGTCAAATGTTTTCTTCTGTGTCTATTGAGATGATCATATGGTTTTTCTTACTTAGTGTTCTAAAATGGTGATATACATTGATTTCCCAATGTTAAACCAATCTTGCATTCCAGAGATAAATCTTACTTGGTCATGTATACTCATGTCATCCTTATCTTTGTTCCTCTGTATGTAATATATCTTTTTTTTTTTTTTCTGGCTGCCTTTAACATTTTCTTTTTATCACTGATTTTGGGTAATTTGATTATAATATACTTTGATGTCATTTACTTGTTTATTGGGTTAGGGTTCTTTGAGCTACTCAGATCTGCAGGTTTTCATCAAATTTGGAAAATTTTCAGCCATTACCGCTTGAATATTTTTTTCCTTCTCCCCCTTCCTTCTCTCTCTGGGGTCCTCCCTCACACATATATTAGGGCGTTTGAAGGTATCCCACAGCTCACTGATGCTCTGCTTTGTTTTGTTGTTCTCTTTTTATCTCTGTTTCATTTTGTGTCACTTCTGTTGCTGTGTGTCCGAGTAATTTTTTTCTGTGTCTAATCTGCCATTAATTCCATTCAGTGTAATTTTCTCAGACATTGTAGCTTTCATCTTTAGATATTTCCCCACACACATGCACTAATCAGTACTCAGCTAAAAACTCAAGTGGAACCTTCTGCTTATTTCTTGAGGGTTCTCTATATTCAGTTCTGTCTTCTCTGGTTCTCCGTCCAACGAACTTTAATTGCGTTGGTCTTCCAAGACTCTCATCTCTGTCTTCTCAACTCAGGGAGTCTACTGGTCTCATCTTGTGTTTCCCTCCATGCACCGTGGACTGGGAACTCTCCAGGTAGTGAGCTGGCCCAATCATGGAGCTAACCTTGTTTGTTTAGTCTCTCTCAGAAATCGCTGTTGTTTACTGCCTGTTACTCAGTTTCTTGAAATATGTTTCATATATTTTGTCTGTTTTCTGGTTGTTTCAGGTGGTAGCAGAAATCAGGTCCCAATTATTCCGTCTTGACCAGAAGTGGAAGTCCAAATCATTTAGTTTTAATTTCCTTTCGGACAGGCCCAGTTTTCGATATGCTTCCCTAATATGTGAGATAGAGAAACTTAGTTGTGTATTTGAAAACTTACCATTGGAATAAATGATTATACACAATAAATATAGAACATCACTATTTTGTGGGAAATTTTTATTATTTAAAACTATCCATCATTAAGTATATCTGTCCAGGTCATTAGTGTAGCATAGACACATTAATTCTTTTGGTTAAATTCTAAATCTTTAATAGAGATGATTAAGTTTCACCACCTTGAGTAAAATTTCAAGTGCTTCTCCTAACGCAAAGTAATGCCCTTTTAAAGTGATATGTAGAGATTCTGAACATGATTTATTACCATCCACACTATAGGTGCAGTTTGCTTAAAAATAAATTGGATATATGAGGATATTGATAGTTAAAGAGTTACTTTAAAATTTTCTCATTTTTCATAAAGATTTGCCATTAAATTCCTGCCTTCCAACTGCAGTTGCTTTGCTTTTAAGACACTTGCATTCAAGTTTTACTATAAATACTTCATTTTAAGAAGATATAAAATTTAATTTGCACAAATTGCTCAGAAACATATCTGTTCAGAAGCTGCAGTAGTTCAAGGGCAAAATTGGGAAACTGTTGGCAAAAACATGAAGTCATCGGGTATATGGCGTGTGCTGGATTGTGGACTGGAGTCCTGCCAACATGTCTTCCAACCACGAGAAGTCTTTCCAAGGAGAATGACCCTGGCAAACACAGAGAGTGAGCCTTGTTTGCACACCTGGTAAGCTGGTGGGTTTTCTGCAAAAAGGTTGGTTCATCAAATGTTTCATTGAACAAAACATTTAGAGATGAGACAAAATAATTTTTTGTAAGAGGAAACTATGCCTAACCAATTTATCTAGTCCTTTTAGAAAATAAAAGAGCAAGAAAGAATTTGGTAATAGGAGTTAACTTGGAGTTCTAAAAACCTCTAAAAGAATAATTCCTACACTTTAGGTGGTACTGATTGGAAGAGGCAAAGGGAGCCTTCTGGAGAGCTGGAAATATTCTAGGTCTTGGTTTAGGGAGTCGTTAAAAAGGTGCATGCATATGAACAAATTAATTGAGATTTAAGAGCCATGGACTTCACTATATGCCTGTTATTCTCAAAAGCTACTTTTTAAAAAGGGAGTGAGTTCAAGAGAATAAAGTGTGTTGATCCTGGAAAGGTATTTGAATATTCACAAGGCACCTATAACATTTTATATTTTTTAAAAGGCTGTCATTTAAAAAGATAATGTCAAACAGGTATTATAAGTAGTAAAGATACTAAAATCAAGCAAAGGTTTTTAAAAGTTGAAAAACATGGTTTAGTAACAAATGGAAGAATTAACAATATATGTTTTAAATGGTAAATCCTGATTTTTATCTTTAGGTCGTGCCAGTACGTATAAAAGAGCTAAATTATGAGTAACTTCACTCTCATAGGGAATCATTAAGGAGAACTTGGGATTCAGGAATTATTGCTTAATGTTTGAGATTGACATCATATGGGACAGTTATGTTTCCCAACTAAATATCCCCTATTGCTGTGGTCAGAGAGTCCATAGCCAGGGCCAGCAAACTATACCCCACAGGCCAAATCTGGGGTGCCACTTGTTTGTATAGAACAAAAATTCATAAGTTGAATCCTAACCCCCAAAGGTAATGGTATTAAGAGGTGGGGCCTTTGGGAGGTGATTAGGGCATGAGGGCAGAGCCCTCATGAATGGTATTAATGCTCTTATGAAAGAAGCTCCAGAAAGGTCCCTTGTCCCTTCCACCATGTGAGGACACAGTGAGAGGTACCAGATACGAACCACGAAGAGGGTCCTCACCAGAATGCAATCATGCTGGCACCTTGATCTCAGACTTCCAGCTTCCAAAACTGTGAGAAATAAATGTTTGCTATTTATAAGCTACTCAGTCTGTGGTATTTTGTTACAGCAACCTGAACAGACTGACACCAGTTTTTTTTTAAATAAAGTTTCATAGTAACACAGCCACACTCCATCCATTTAGTACTATCTTTGGCTACTTTCACACTACAAGAGCCATGTTGAATGGCTGTGACAGAGACCATATGGCCCGCAAAGCTTAAAATAGTTACTATCTGGTCTTTTGTTGAAAAAGTTTGCTGACCCCTGGTCTATGAGAAGGATCACCCATAATTACCGCCCTCTATAAATTGCGTGTACATAGTAAAATGCAGTGTATTATGCTCACACTGTGATGTAGGCACCTATGTGGGGAGGAAGCAGGCTCACAAATATCCTTGTATTTATTTCTTACAGTAGTTCTGTGATATAGATGCCAGTTTCCTCCCTTAGCAGATTAAGCAAATGTATATGAGAAGGTAAGTAACTAATAACTTTCCTAAGCTTTCATGTCTAAGTGGCTAAATCTAAACTTGACCTCACATCTGTCTCACCCCAACCTTTTCTAGTACACCATGGAACTTCCAATTCAGATTTGCAAAGTAAAAACCTGAGACCTAGAGTGGGGTGTGTATGGAAATTCTGTCTAATTGCCAATACAAGGTCATATGCAATAAGGTGGCAAAAGACAGGACTGTGAAAGCAAGACTTGAGGAAATACACCAAAGGTGAGCTATTTTCTGAGTCTCTTGTCAGAGTCTTTGGGGTTGGGTTTCTCCTGAAGGGAACTGATGTTTCCTTAATCAATTATCCTGGTAATCAATCACCCATGTAAAGCCTTTCACTCCTCTTTCCAGTGTGTATAACATCTGTAAGAAACAAGATCAAAGTCTCTTAGTCGTAGATTCATGAAAAGATCAATCCATGCCTGGGCTTTTTGTTTTTGCTTTGTATAAATTTTCTCTTTTCTACATGCAAATGATAATTTTGTTTTGAGTAACATTCATATCTCTGATCTTCCCTTCCTCTGACATTAAGGTTGGGACAGCTTGAGTGATATTGGGGAGCAAGGAATCATGGAGAGAATGGGATGAGAGTCAAGTTTCCTTTAAAACAATACCAACTCCTGGCTCTTGTTGGGATGGAAGGGCAGAC
The DNA here is from genome assembly GCF_020826845.1 of Diceros bicornis minor. Lineage (NCBI taxonomy): Eukaryota > Metazoa > Chordata > Mammalia > Perissodactyla > Rhinocerotidae > Diceros > Diceros bicornis. The sequence continues at coordinate 39,662,016 of NC_080758.1, forward strand.
AAAGCTTTAGAAAGCTCCTCAGGCCTTCTACTCTCTCACAGAAGTTGGCCTTTGGTTTCTCTGCAGATGCCAGTCAGCGTAAGCATCAAGAAATGCTGGTGGTCCAGCACAGGATTCTTGCATGTGGTTGAGGCAGAGGAACTTCCGTCACTGCTTACAAAAATACTTATTTTATTGTTTTCTTATTAAAGGAAACAATACCTAAGTTGTTACTATTTTGAAACCTTTGACGACCTGGGCCCTGGCCACACCAATTCAGGGTCCACTTAAATAATTTCAATTTACAAGAAAGAGCCCAGCCCCTTATCCAGAGTGCGTCGAACTCTACCCCTGAAACAGAAGGGGTTCGTCTTGGGGAAAGAATGAAAATTTGGGGAGGCAGATTGTATTTATTTCCTAGGACTGCGGTAACAAATTACCATAACCTTGGTGGCTTAAAACAACAGAAATTTATCCTTTCACAGTTCTGGAGGCCGGAAGCACGAGATCAAGGTGTCAGCAGGGCCTTCTCCCTCCAGAGGCTCTAGAGGAGGTTCCATTCCTTGCCTCTTCCAGCTTCTGGTGTTGTTGGCATTTCTTAGTTTCAGGCTGCATCACTCCGATCTCTGCCTCTGTGGTCACATTGCCTCCTCCTCTTCTGTGTGTCTTCTCCTCTGTGTGTCTGTTTCAAAACTCCTTCTGCCTTTCTCTTATAAGGATACATGTGATTACATTTAGGGCCCACTCAGACAATGCAGGATAAGCTTCCTCTCTTAAGATCCTTAAGATAATCACATCTTCTGCCATATAATCACAGGTTCTGGGGAATTAGGATGTGGACATATCTTTTTTAGGGACACCATTCAGCCCATTGCACAGATTCTAAAGACGGGTGTTGAGAATCTTCCTCTCTCTAAAAATCAAAGTTTGTGTGTTTGGCTCTGACTGTAGAATTTGGAAAAGCCTGAAATGATTCTGGTGAGTGTGCACTATAATAAGCCTATGGCTGGCCAAGTTGAGATTTTAGATGGAGCTGTGCTTGCATTGTTGGTATCAATTTGCCTGTAGTCACAGTCCTCTTCCATTACCTTCAAACTTCAGGGACACCTTGTCAAAAGTTACAGACAGGCCTCTAGTGTGTTCCAAGGAGCAGGACAGGGTCTGTGCCCACAGTTGGGCTAAAGAGATATGGGGATGACTATGTCTCAGACTCCCAGGGGTAACCTCAGCTGGCAGAGGTAGTTGATATTAGAATATGGGGGTTATTCTATGAGGAGTTCTGGGAAAAGAGAAAACTGCTAGATGGCTCAGTGAGGAAGGCAGGGTGCAGGAACATGAGGGCTTTGAGTGCCCATGAGGCAGTGTCATGGGAAACTCCAAAAAATAGCTAGGGGGCATTTTGAGGTGGGAGTAGAGTGTAGTAACTTTCCAACGACATCCCAGCATGCTGATGGTCTCAGGCCATGATAATCCCCGTGGCCTTACTCGTAGGCCATTGAGTCATGAGTCATAAAGTAAGCCTAAGAAATATTGCTATTTGTGAACGGGGTGATTATTTCCTGTACAAGGGACATTTTACCTTTGGTTCACTTCAACTAAAATATGTTGAATACATCAATATATTAATATTATCAGAGAATACAGGTTTATGATTTGAAATAATGTAGCTTAATTTTTCATTTATTTATGTGATTTTGTTATGTGTCACATGATCAAGTATACACATTCTGTTTCCTTTGCAGAAAAAAAAAATATGTAATATCACAATCAAGAGCAGTAGACTCAGAGAATGTGGGCAAATCATGCTGGCTATTAATCCAGAACCACTATAGGGCTGTCAAATGCAAAAATTGAATGGTAATGCTACAGGGAAACTGAAACAGAAGGAAGCCAGATTCCTTTTGTAAAATTTAAGAAAGGTGAAAAGGCAATTTGAATATAGAATTGACCCTGGTGAATAATTTGGCAAGATGTATTGCTTCTTCTAGGCATGGAATTTACAGACAAATTAAATGCGACAGGCAAGAAATAGACAGGAAGTAGATGTAAAGTACAAGACAATGGGGTCCTTTGTTCAAATATCACCATGATGTTATTTTTCAGGTTTATATGTCACAATGGAAGAAATAGTTTTGCAAGTTGGCAATAGAATATGTCAATATTTTCCATCTCCAAAATGTTACCAGCAGTTAGGAAAGAGCAATTTCAGCCACTGATCTCATGGACATTATTCATGTTGTAAATAAGGAGACATTTGAAAATACATTGCATATTGCAAATCTATCTTGCTAAGTTAACCCAAGAGTGTAAGAATCCTAAAACTGGTAGTTTTATTTAAAAAGATGTCCAAATCAATGTGTGCCACAGTATGTAAATGACCAGGGAATGTTATTTTTACTTGGAGGGTGTGGTGATAGGGAAGTATATTACACATTTTGGAAATTGAGAATTATCCTTCCATGCTCACCCTTGGTGGAGTTCATGCAAGCATCTCCCACCAACCTGGGTGAAAATAATTTAGAACAACAAGGGAAAGCTTGGACAAAAGAGTTAACATTTATTGATCAACTATTATGTGCCAGGCATGTGCTAAGAACTATCAGGTATGATATCTATTTTATTTCTCTCAAAAGCAATAATTAGGGATAATTACTGAATATTTTTATAGATTAAGATACAAGGAGAAGAGAGATGCAAAATTTGAACAAAGTTAGACAACCAGTAAATAAAGAATCAGAATTTAAATTTGAGTCTTTCTGACTTTATTGAGCCTTTCAATAACATGATATTACATCTGAAACCAATAGAACACTTACTAGTTGAGTAAGTGAATAAAATTTAATTTGAGATGGTTGATTCTTTACAAATATTCTTAAAGTGCTCTCCTGCAAACTCCTCGAGGTGATAAACCTGTGAGGATGGCTTACCCTTAGCTGACTGTTAGCTTATGGCTCTGGTGTCATTGTTAAATCACTGGTGTCCACGTGTTTTTAATTATGCAATGCTATTAGTAAAAATTTTATCATGTACCCAGACCTATGTATACTACATGTATTGTAGCATAAGCTCTGGCAGTTTTTTTCTTTTTTGTAATGCAAGTGCATAACTTAAGTTTTGATTGCTAAGGCACTCATTTCAAAGAAGCCTCCACATCAAGAGAGCTATCTTGAATAAACACATTGCCAGCCACACAACTAGAAAAAGACCCAGGCCCCCTCTCCCCACTGAGATTCCTTTGCCTTAGAGATCTTGGTTGATTTTAATAACTGACCATTTGGGCAACTTGTTTTTTTCTCTTCCTGCGCTTTATATTCTAGCTCTTATGTTTTAAATTCACCAATAAAGAGTGAGCCAGTAAAATCCTAGGCCCCTCCTTCAACTCCAATAAAAGCAGAACCCCAGGCCCACACTCTCTCTCTCTCTACCCGCAACCTTTCTGTGTGGCCCCAGCTGTGCTATGTAATTTCCAGGTCCTGTGAGTAATAAAACTTTATTTTTTCGAAGTTTCCTGATGGTTATTTCTTAAGGGCATCTTGCAATCATAATAAGAACCACAAGGGCTGGTCCAACCACAACACTGGTTATTGATAGTCTAAGACCGGCACAAAACCGCAGCCAGCAGGATTGCATGATTGCCCTTGCAATTAACTGAGGGGAATGCCCTTTAGCTGCAACTTACTAACCGCTTGACTCAGGTGGGTCACACCATCTGGGAAGGGAGCCTTGCTTGCTGGGGGTCTGTTGGGCTGCAATGTGCTTTCTTATATTGCTTCTGTTGTGTGTTCCCTGTGTATCCAACTGAAAATGTCATGGCTGCTAGAATAATCCAGGGATCTCTCCAGAGCAGTGTGATCCAGGCCGTGTAGTCTAGTGAGACAATTATACCACTAATTATAAATGCCTTAATTGATTATTAATGTGTGTAAGGGTCCTCCACACCTCAAAGCCAAGGAGAGCTAAGGAGGGTGGATTGGATCTCAAGGCTATTGTCACCACCCAAGGAATGGCTCTGGGCTAAAGGCACAAGGAAAAGATTCTCGTATGTGAGGAGGATGGGGGACCTCCGCCTGTGACCACTGAGTCTGTGGGTTTTGCCCAGACTGCATGTCCTAACCCAGAAGAGTGAAATAGCCTTGCAACTGGAAACCAATGGCAGCACCAGAGGGAAAATACAACAGAGGCCTACGGTCTCTGTGTCACCACTTCACTCACTACTGTGGGTCTTCATCTCCTGACCTGATGGGATCTTAGGAGTCCTATCCCTGGTGTGATGTTGCTAAAAAATTAATGGGCAAATATAAACGTCCTGAACATCTGGTGAGAATGCCTCCTAAGAATCCTGAAAAGGTATACCAGCTCCTTGATAAATGCAAAACCCTGTGGAAACTTCTGGGCGTTGCTCAATGCCACACACATCAACGTGCCATGACTCTAGTATTACGCTCCAGAAGCCCAGGGGCTTTTCCTAAAGACCTTGTGCATATCACGCCAGTGGAGGCAAAATCCAATCCCAGAGATGTCTCTTGGGGCACTCTGGAAAGGAAAACAGCCACCTATGAAGAGGGCTGGCAGTGATGTCATCCAAAATTTTCCGATAACAACACATAAGATTAAGGTAACAGAAAAAAATCAAGAAGTAGAAACTGAGATCAGAAACTGTAATTTAATTGAAATTCAAACCTTTCTTAAAGATTTTGTGTAGCAGGAAGGAGAGGGAGGAACTGATTTGCTATTGTGGGGTTTTTTGGTTTTGTTTGTTTGGAATGGGCTCTCAATTGTTATTCACAGCTGCCAAAATGTGTCAACTGGTCGGTATCTCTAAAGACCCTAAATTCCATAACTTTCTTAAAGATACATCTGGGCTGTATGCTCATTGCCTCCAAGATGCTACAGATCCTAAGTCCCTTCAGCTCTCTCCTGAACAGGACAGAACTAAAAAACACACCTCACAAGGCATCCCTGCTTCCAGGGGAAAAGCTGACAGAGTATCAAGGCCTCTAGTGAGGGGGAAGAGGGAAATGGGAAGGCGAAGACCCCTACAGCCACCTATATTTATACCAGGGCCCTCCTTCTCCTCACTTGGATATTTATTGCCTGGCACCATGCCCATCCTTCCATCACAGTGATTACTACTCAGGCTCACACTGAATAGAAAACATTAAGATGAGGCCCACCTCCTTTTGCACAAAATTGGCATGGTTCAATGGGTCTGTCATTTCTATGACCATAGTGACTCAATGACTCCTCTTCATTTCCAACCTTGTAGAGGTGCCATTTGATTTTAAGTCCAGAGAATTATTTTTATAGGGTGCTCTCCCTAATTACAGGGCTACACTACTACATTTTATTGGGACTGCCGTAACCATACAAAAGGCACTAAAACTCCTGGAAGTTACATTCTTACATTCTTACAACTTACATTCTTTTTTTTGTGAGGAAGATCAGCCCTGAGCTAACATCCATGCCAATCCTCCTCCTTTTTCTTTTTTTCCCCCTTTCTCCCCAAAGCCCCAGATGATAGTTGTACGGCATAGTTGCACATCCCTCTAGTTGCTGCATGTGGGACGCGGCCTCAGCATGGCTGGACAAGCTAAGCGGTGCGTCCGTGTGCACCTGGGATCTGAAGCCGGGCTGCCAGTAGGGGAGCGTGCCCACTTAACCACTAAGCCATGAGGCCGGCCCCAGAAAACTTACATTCTTTATCTGTCCCTTGAAGGTGTAAATCTTACCATGTCTTTGAAATGTAAACACCCTAGGAGGTAACTAAAAGTGTCCACAATTGTTTAAGACCAAAGGAAAAAAAATGGAAATAGGCCTTTTTAAAATACATAGTGCTATAAAAGATCCCTTGCCCAAACTCTAGATTACTTGTCAAGGGCAAATACAAATCTTAGAAGTTTTCTCCACAAATAGTATAAAGCATTAGCCATCAGAGCCGAAAAACAACATATTCTAGCTGGTATTTATAAACTAGTGAGTTTTATATTGTTATACCTGATTCATGGCTAAAATTTTAAAATGAAAGCTACAAGATATCTATTTGTGTATGTCGTGTATTTATATATGTCTATGTATATACAGTAGTCCCCTCTTATCCATGGTTTCACTTTCTGTGGTTTCAGGTACCCATGGTCAATTGCAGCCTGAAAATATTAAATGGAAAATTCCAGAAATAAACAATTCATAAGTTTTAAATTGCATGTCACTCTGAGCAGTGTGATGAAATCTCACATCGTCCCACTCCATCCCATCAGGAACATGAATCATCCCTTTGTCCAGCATATTCATGCTATATACACTACCCACCCATTAGTCAGTAGCTGTCTCAGTTATCAGATCGACTGTCACTGTATTGCAGAGGTTGTGTTCAAGCAATCCTTATTTTACTTAATAATGGCCCCCAACACGCAAGAGTAGTGATGCTGGCAATTCGGATATGCCAAAGAGTAGCCATAAAGTGCTTCCTTTAACTGAAAAGGTGAAAGTTCTTGACTTAATAAGGCAAGAAAATAATGGTATGCTGAGGTTGCTAAGTTCTGTGGTAGCTTTTATTACAGTATATCATTATACTTGTTCTATTTTATTATTAGTTATTGTTGTTAATCTCTTACTGTGCCTAATTTATAAATGAACTTTATCATAGGTGTGTATGTATAGAAAAAACATAATATATATAGAGTTTGGTACTATCCACGGTTTCAGGTATCCACTGGGGGTCGTGGAATGTATCCCTCATAGAGGAGGGAGGACTATCTATGTTACAGATATGATATTTGTCTACCTCAGGATGCTGTTTCCAAAATTGATCTGTAAAGAGCTCTATTTGGTTGGCTTAAAGACAAACAAGCACGACATAAATTAAGTATACTCTCAGAAATAATAGACGCTAACCCAAATGCTTTTCAGGTTCACATGATCTGGAAAAATATTTGGTATTAAAGCTAGTTTCAAGTTTCTTGGTTTAATTAAATCAGCTGACTTAAAATTTGTAATAGCACAATTTTAAAGTTTTAGCCTCCATTCAGTATATAATTTTATTTATATAAATACATCTTTAAATATTTTATTTATTTATTTTTAATTATTTTATTGGGGTCATATTGGCTTATAACATTGTGTAAATTTCAGGTGTACATTATTATATATCAGTTTCTGTGTAGACTTCATTGTGTTCACAACCAATAGTCTAGTTTTCATCTGTTACCATACATATGTGCCCCTTTACCCCTTTCTCCCTCCCCCAACCACTTTCCCGTCTGGTAACCACCAATCTGTTCTCCTTATCCGTGTGTTTGTTTATCTTCCACATATGAGTGAAATCATAAGGTGTTTGTTTTTCTTTGTCTGGCTTATTTCACTTAGCATAATACCCTCAAGGTTCATCCATGTTGTTGCAAATGGGACAATTTTGTCTTTTTAATGGCTAATATTCCATTGTACATATATACCACATCTTCTTTATCCATTCATCTGTTGATGGACACTTGTGTTGCTTTCACATCTTGGCTATTGTGAATAATTCTGTGATGAACATAGGGATGCATAATCTCTTTGAATTGTTGACTTCATGTTCTTTGGATAAATACCCAGTATTGGGATAGCTGGATCATATGGTATTTCTATTTTTAATTTTTTGGGAAATCTCCATACTATTTTCCATAGTGGCTGCACCAGTTTGCATTCCCACCAGCAGTGTATGAAGGTTCCTTTTTCTCCATATCCTCTCCAGTATTTGCTATTTCTTGTCTTGTTAATTATAGCCATTCTGATGGGTGTAAGGTGATATCTCATTGTAGTTTTGATTTGCGTTTCTCTAATAATTAGTGATGTTGAACATTTTGAATAATTTGTGAAGTGTACAATACATTAAGGAAAGTGAAAAAATTGTATATGTATAATTCAAGGAATTATCACAAAGTGAACCCAGCCCAAAAAATAGAACAATCCCACATCCCATAAGCTACTTTTCTGACCTTTACAGTAACTACACTCTCATCCCTCCCAAAGAGATATCTTCTAATAGTGTTTTCAATCTGATTTAAAGGGATAATACAGCATGTTGTCTTTTGTGAGTAGTTTTTTTGTTCAACTTTATGTTTGTCTGATTCATCCAGGTTGTTGCAAATAATGATAGTTCATTCATGTTCACTGATAGGCAGTGCTTGCTTGTATAGATATAACTCAAATCATTTTTTCATTTTAATATTGATTGGCATTTGGCTTGGTTCAGATTTGGGGATATTAAAAATAATGCTGCTATAACCATTTTTTTTACATGTCTTTTGTTGCATATATTTCTACATTTCTATTGAATTCTAGGAGTATCATTGCTGGATCATATGGTAAATATGTGTTTAATTTTATAAGAAACTGCCAAACTGGTTTCCAAAGTGGTTGTACCATTTTACATTTCCACCAACAATGTGTGAGAGATTCAATTGCTCCATATAATATGTACCAACATTTGATATTGTCATTCTGGATAATTTTAGGCAAGCTGGTGGGTATGTAATAACAGCTATGTTGATGGGTTTTAATTTGTGTTTCCACAATGACTAATAAACTTGTGTACTTTTTATATGGTTAATGGTCCTTAGGATAGTTTCTTTTTGTGAAATAACAATGTAGGAATTTTGACTATTTTTCCATTGGATTATTTTCTTTTTTTTATTGATTTATAAAAATGTTTATGTTCTCTAAATATAAGTCCTTTGTGGATACAAGTTATTTATGTTGCAAATGTCTTTACCCATTTTCTGGCTTGCCTTTTCATTCTCTTAATTGTGTGTTTTGATGAACAGACATTTCTAATCTTAATTAATTCCCATTTTATCCATCTATTTCTATGTGGTTAGTGATAATTAAGTCCTATTTATCTATCCGTTTCTTCACATTTAATGCTTTTTGCTTAAGAAATCTAGTCCTACCCCAGTTACATGAAGGTATTTTTCTATATTATGTCCCAGAATCTTTATTGCATACCATTTATATTTTGTTCTATCATCATGATCAGCCTAGAGTTGATTTCCTGTTGATGACAAAAGGGGAAAGTTTACAATTTTCTATATGAATCTTCAATTGACCCAGGACCACTAATCAAAAAACTATCCTTTATCTATTACTCCACAGTGTCACTCTTGTCATTAATCAACTGTCTGTCATGCCTGGGTCTGTTTTTATACTCTATAATCTGTTCTATTGATTATTTATCTATATCCAAGAGTTTGATCTTCCAGATTGTTGGCACTTCCTGTTCTTATTCACTTGCCCCTACTTACGTATAAATTTTAGTATCAGCTTGTTAATTTCCACTAAATACGTGGCAGTTTTTAAAGGGACTTCATTGGACCTATAGATTAACTTGAGGAGTATTAACATCTTAAATATATTGTCTTTCAATATAAGAAAATAGTAAATCTCTCCATTTTTAAAGGAGTCCTTTAGTTTCTTTAGATATCTTTCTCTTTAGAGGTTTTAAAAATTCTTTATTCGATTTTAAATAGGTGTTTGATTTTTTTATGCTATTATAAATGGTATCCTTTTTTTAACTGATTAAATTTCAGCATTTATTAGCACTTTGGTAAAAATATCTGTGCTTTTGAAAAGCAACAACAAAAAAGTACATGCTACATGAATAAATACACCAAGGAGTATGAACAGTGTTCACAGCATCAATCTTTTGATCTCCTCCATTGCAGAGAGGAAGCTCATCTAGTAGGAATTACGCAGGATCTTCAAGGTCCAAGTGAAAGATATCAGTTTAAAAGATAGCACTTTCTGATTGTTTCTTGATAAAATATAGGATTGAAATGATTCTCTAAATTGATCTTGTATTCAGTGACCTTGTTATTTTTATTTATAAATTATTTACAAATAATTTTTATTTTGGATTTTCTACATACAGAATCATTTTATCTGCAATTAACGACAAATTTATTCCTTCGTTTCATATTCTTTCATCTTTTATTTTTTATTCTTCCTTTACTGTCCTGGCTAGGCCTCCAGTACAATAGTGATTGGAAGTTATGATAGCAGGTGTCTCTGTCTCCTTCCCAATATCACAGGGAGAGCTTGTTTACACGCCTTTTATCAGATTAAGATAGTCCCCTTCTATTCTCAGTTGACTATGAGTTTTTATTATGAATATTGAGTTTTGTCAAATGCTTTATTCTTTATTTTCTCCATGTGGTGAATGATATTGATTGAGCTTTGAATGTGTGCCATCCAGGCATTCTTCGAACAACCTCCACTTTGTCATGAGGTATCATTAACCTAGTTACAATTTGCAAGATTTTGGCTGTTAATATTTTGTTTAGGTTTGCATCAGTGTTCATGAGGGAAATTGGCCTATAATTTTTCTTTCTTATAATGTCCTCATTAGGTTTTGTTATTAAGGTTATACTAGCTGCGTTAGAAGAAGCCAGGTGACTTCTTCTCTTTCTGCTATCTGCAGTAATTCATGTACGATTGGTCTTCTTTTTTCCTTAAAAGTTTGGTAGAAATCATGGGTATAGCAATTTGGAGTCTGAAGGTATTATTATTTTTTTTTTGTAGAAAATTTCTTAATTAAATATTTAAATTTTAATAACTGTCAGACTCATTGGATTTTCTATTTTTTCTTGTATCATATTTGGTAAGATTTATTTTTCCAGGAGTTTACCCATTGTATCTAAATTTTCAAAAATTTTTGCTACAAACTTTTTCATAATATTCTTCTGTTGTTCTTTTACTTAGAGTGGTGTTCCAGTCTTCCTTCTCTATATTGGTGCTTTGTGCCTCTTTCTTAGGTTCTTGATCTGTCTGGCCGGGGGTTTATCAATATCATGTTTTTTCCAAAAAAGTAACTTTTGGCTTGATTGAGTCCTTGTATTTTATGTTTACATTTTATTTCATTAATTTCTTCCTCAATCTTTATTACTTCCTTCTCTTTTTCAGGTTTAATTTTCAATTCCTTTGGAACTTCTTGACTTGAATGCTTAGATAATTGATTTTCGATTTTTCTTCTCTTTTGTAATGTATATGGCTGTATAGTTCCCTCTAACCATAGTTTGAGTTATGTTCCACAAAATTTGATTTGTCTTATTTTTATTATCATTTATTTCAAAATACTTTCTGTTTTTCATTTACCCATTGATAACTGAGGAGTCCAGTATTTAACTTCCACACATAAAGGAATCTCCTAGTTTTTTTTTTTTCTTTTTTCTTTTTCGTTATTGAATTCCAGCTGAATTCTAGTCTGACCAGAGAACAAATTATGTGTGATTTCAATCCCATGAAATTTGTTTACATTTCTTTTAGAGCCAAGCATATGATCAATTTTGGATGCACTTGAAATAGTAGTAATTAAGGTGTTGTTGGGTACAGTATTCTAAACATGCCAATTAGGTCAGATTTATTAACCAAATTGTTTAAATTTTCTATATTCTCTCTAATTTCTTGTCTGCTTTTCCTATCATAGACTGAGAGAGTTATGTCAAAATCTCATTGTGAGTGTGTACTAGTCTATATTCTCTTTTACTTCTGTCAAAGTAGCTAGATTTTGCTTGATAGATTTTGAAGCTGTATTATTAGGTACCTGGTACCATCTCATTCATTACAAAGTTTTATGAGTATTATAAAATTTTTACTCTCTCAAAGAATATAATCCATAAATCAATGTGACCAGAAACATATAAAACTACCATACATCAATCATAATGAATGTTTACAACTAACTGGGGAAAGAAAAGTCAGCCTCTCTGAATCCTGGATCTCACTCTTTTCCCTCATGAGATAAACATATTTGTGATCTACTGTCATCTGGACCAAGAGAAGACTCCAGCTTCAATCCATATTTTAATTTAGAGTTTAGTATTTATAATTTTATAATTTTCTGTTTTAAATTTTTTTATCATTATTCAAAGACCCTCTCTAACCTTTTTTTTTTTTTTGGAGGAAGATTAGCCCTGAGCTAACATCCATGCTAATCCTCCTCTTTTTTTTTTTACTGAGGAAGACTGGCTCTGAGCTAACATCTATTGCCAATCCTCCTCCTTTTTTTTCCCCAAAGCCCCAGTAGATAGTTGTACGTCATAGTTGCACAGCCTTCTAGTTGCTGTATGTGGGACGCGGCCTCAGCACGGCTTCGTACGTCGGTGTGCGCCTGGGATCCAAACCCCGGGCCGCCAGTAGCGGAGCACTCGCACTTAATCGCTATGCCACGGGGCTGACCCAGACCCTCTCTAACCTTAACTTTGGCTTTTGTCTTAAAGTTCTTTTGGACTTATTTTAATGTAATTATTCCAGGCTTCTTTTGGTTAATATTTTCCTTGTATATTTTTCCCATAACTTGTTGTGTAAAATGGGGAAGGTTATTAAAGGACATGGAAAAATAATAAAAGCTTAGTTCAGGAAATAATCAGTGAAAGATAGCTTCAGTGGAAAATAATCCAAGAACTAGAAAACTATTGGGATCTAGAGGGTCTCCCTCTCTCAGGGCTCATATTTCCTTATCTCTGCTTTATTCTGCCCACTGTCTCTGTATTCTCTCTTTCAACTTTCTTACCCTGTTTAGAGCCCAGCTTGGCTTCCATGCCTATCTCTCTCATCAGCTGGCTCAGGCTTTCTATGTCCCCTTTTTACTAACCTCTGAGTTGATCTAGCATAGCTTACTTAAGCCAGGTGTTACATATTAGCTTTCTGCTCAAGTAACGAGAACCATCTCTAGCACAATACATGGACTATGGTATATAGGCAATAGCCCAATGAGGAGTTGACAATCAATCTTGCAGGGGGCAATAAGAAATGCCTTGCAACTGCCAGCGATCATTGGATCTACAATTCTTCTTTGCAAAAGTGTATAACAGAAAGCTAAACCTAGTCCATAACTTTGAAATGTCTTTTTATTTTTTATTATATTTTTAATTATATTTAAACTAAAAAAAACAAAAACAGTTTACTTATTTTCTCCCATACTTCACCCTTCACTTCTGGCAACCACCAATCTGTTCTCTGTATCTATGAGCTTATATATATATATATATATATATTTATATTCCACATATAAGAGAGATCATACCGTATTTGTCTTTGTCTGACATATTTGACTTGGCATGATGCTCTCAAGGTCCATCCATATTGTTGTAAATGGCAATATTTCATTCTTTTTGTATGGCTGAATAATATTCCATTATATATCACAATTTCTTTATCCATTCATTCATCGATGGACACTTAGGTTATTTCCATATCTTGGCTATTGTAAATAATGCTGTAATGAAAATGAGGGTGCATATATCTTTTCAAATTAGTGTTTTTGTTTTCTTTGGATAAATAGCCAGAAGTGGAATTTCTGCATCATATGGTAGTTTTATTTTTATTTTTTTGAGGAACCCCATACTGTTTTCCATAGTGGTTGCACGAAATAATTCCAACCAACAGTGCACAAGGCTTCCCTTTTCTCCATATTATCACTAACACTTATCATTTCTAGTCTTTTTGATAGTCATTCTAATAGATGTGAGGTTATATTCCATTGTTATTTTGATTTGCATTTCCCTGATGATTAATGTTGTAGAGCGTCCTTTGATATGTCTGTTGGCCATCTGTAAGTCTTCTTTAGAGAAATGTCTCTTCAGACCTTCTGCCCATTTTGTTTAATCAGATTTTTTTTCACTATTGAGTTGTATGAATTCTTTATATATATTGGATATTAGTCCCTTATCAGATACCTGATTTGTGAATATTTTCTCTCATTCAGTAGGTTGCCTTTTTATTTTGTTGATAGTTTCCTTTGCTGTGCAGAAGCTTTTTAGTTTGATGTAGTCCCATTTATTTATTTTTCTTTTGTTGCTTTTGCTTTTGGTGTCAGATTAAAAAAATCATCACCAAGACCTATGTCAAAGAGCTTACTGCCTATGTTTTCTTCTAGGAGTTTTATGGTTTCAGGTCTTATGTTCAAATCTTTAATCCATTTTGAGTTAATTTTTGTGTATGGTGTAAGATAGTGGTTCAGTTCCATTCTTTTGCAAGTGGCTGTCCAATTTTCCCAACACTATTTATTGAAGAGACTGTCCTTTCCCAATTATATATTCTTGGATTCTTTGTCATAAGTTAATTGACCATATATGTGTGGGTCTATTTTTGGGTTCTCTACTCTGCTCCATTGATCTATATTTCTATTTTTATGCCAATATTATACCATTTTAATTACTATAGCTTTGTAATATAGTTTGAAATCAGGGAACATGATGCCTCCATCTTTGTTTGTCTTTCTAAAGATTACCTTGGCTCTTCAGGGTCTTTTATGTTTTCATACAAATATTATCTTTTTTTGTTCTATTTCTGTGAAAAAATGCCATTGGAATTTTGATAGGGATTGCACTGAATTTGCAATATTGCTTTTGGTAGTTCCAATATTTTAACAATATTAATTCTTCCAAACCATGAGCATGAAATGTCTTTCCATTTATTTGTTTCTTCTTCAATTTATTTCATTAATGTCTTATAGTTCTCAATATACAGGTCTTTCACCTCCTTAGTTAAATTTATTCCTACGTATTTTATTCTTTTTGATGCAATTGTAAGTAGAATTGCTTTCTTAATTTCCTTTCTTGGTAGTTCATTATTAGTGGATGGAAGCAACAGATTTTTGTGTATTGAGATTTTGTGTCTTGCAACTTTACTGAATTTATCATTTCTAATATTTTTTTGATGGAGTCCTTAGGGTTTTCTGTATATAATATCGTGTCATCTGCAAATAGTGACAGTTTTACTTCTTCCTCTTCAATGTAGATGCCTTTTATTTCTTTTTCTTGCCTAATTGCTCTGGCTAGGACTTCAAATACTATGTTGAATAAAAGTGGCAAGAGTGGGCATCTTTGCCTTGTTCCTGATCTTGGAGGAGTAGATTTCAGCTTTTCACTGTTGAGTATGATGTTAGCTTGGACTTGTCATATATGGCCTATATTATGTTGAGGTAAATTCTCTCTATACCTGCTTTGTTGAAAGTTTTTATCATAAATGGAAGTTGAATTTTGTCAAATGCTTTTTCTGCATCTATTGAGATGCCATGATTTTTATCCTTCATTTTGATAATGTGGTGTATCACATTGACTGATTTGTGGATGTTGAACCATCATTACATCCCTGGAATAAATCTCACTTGATCATGGTGTATGATCCTTTTAATGTATTGTTAAATTTGATTTAGTAATATTTTATTGAGGAGTTTTACATCTATGTTCATCAGGGGTATTGGTCTGTAATTTTCTTTTCTTGTGATCCTTATCTGATTTTGGTGTCAGGTTAATGCTGGCCTCATAAAATGAGTTTGGAAGAGTTCCCCCCTCTTCTCTTTTTTAGAATAGTTTGTGAAGGATTGATATTAATTCTTCTTTGAATGTTTCATAGATTTTACCAGTGAAGCCATCTGGTCCCGGACTTTTGTTTGTTGGGATATTTTTGTATACTTTTATTGTTGTATTATTATATATTTGCATACTTTTAAAAGCTGATACCTGAGGGTCTGGCTTTCACTCATCCTAAATCTAGATGCTGAGATCCTCCCCTTTGGGACACTGACAGGTCTTGTCACATCCTCAACTACTGGAAGCAATAGGCTGCTTGGACAAGCAGAGAGGTTTGAGAGACAACTGGGAGCTGAGGCAGAGTTGAATGACAAGGTTCATCTCCCACACAAGGTCACTCCTTCAAGACTGTAAGAGGTGGTTGTTTCATCTATTGTATAGAAACCAACACATAGAGTTGAGAAAGGTGAAAAAGACAAAGGAATATGTCCCAAATGAAAGAACAAGATGAAACCTTAGAAAAGAACCATTAATAAAATATAAATAAATAATTTACCTGATAAAGAGTTCAAAGTATTGATCATAAAGATGCTCACCAAACTGGGTAGAAGAATTGATGAACTCAGTGAGAACTTCAACAGAGAGATGGAAAATATAATAAAGTACCAAACCGAAGTCACAGAGTTGAAGAATACAGTAACTGAACTGAAAAATACACTACAGGGTTTCAACATAAGACTGTATGAAGCAGAAGAAAGGATAAGTCAACTCAAAGACAAGGCAGTGTAACTCAACCAATGAGAGCAACAAAAAGAAAAGAGAATGAAAAAAAGTGGGACTTACGGCACAACATCAAAGGACTAACATTTACATCATAGGGTGCATAGAAGGAGAAGAAAGGGAGAACGCAGCAGAAAATTTATTTGAAGGAATACTGGCTGAAAAGTTCCCTAACCTGGGGAAGGAAACAGACAGCCAGATCCAGAAGCCCAGAGAGTACCAAATAAGAGGAACCCAAAGGGTGACTCAAGACACATTATAATTAAAATGTCAATAGTTCAAGACAAGTAGAGAATATTCAAAACAGCAAGAGAAAAATATCTTGTTATGTATAAGAGAACTCCTACTGAATTAGCTGCAGATTTTTTAGCAGAAACTTTGCAGGCCAGAACCGAGTGGCATGATATTTTCAAAGTGCTGCAAGAAAATAACTTCTAACCAAGACTATTCTACCCAGCAAATTTATTATTCAGAAGTGAGGGAGAGATAAAGACTTTTCTAAACAAGGAAAAGCTGAAGGAGTTCATCACCGCTAAACTGGCCTTACAAGAATTGTTAAAGGGACTTCTTTAGGCTGAAGAGAAAGGGTGCTAAATGGTAAGAAGAACATACATGGAGGGGTGACATCAGCAGCAAGGTGGAGTGAGCTGTTCCCTTTGTCTCTCCCCTCTAAGTTACAACCAGTGAGACATCTATTGATCAACAGAGGACTCCCTACACAGCACACCAGAATGCTGAAGAGATCCATACATCTATACATCTGAAGGTGGGTAAACTGGACCTCTGGAATTCAGTGGAACTAGGGGAGCAGCCCCGTTCTACTCCCCCAGCAGCAGCAATTCAGGGCACAGATCTGCACACTGGTGGGTGCACCAGCAAACAGAGGCTGCAGGGGCAGATACGGCACTTGTGGCTTGGCCCCTGCTCCCACCCCCCAGCTGTGGTGGTTGGCACACATATCCTGAGGATTTGGGACAGAGCAGAGACGGTGACCTAGCCCCCTTCACCTCCCCTGGCAGTGGCGCTGGTCTTCCCAGTGGTGGAAACAGTTCCAAAGCACAGATTTTCTCAGCTGGAGAGGGACACCCTGACCTGGGGTTTTGGTGCCAGTGACCAGAGGCTGCACAGCAGCAATGACACTCACTCTCTGCTTAGCCCCTGCCTCCCCCAGCAGTGGCAGGTGGCACTAGCATCCTGAAGCTTCAGGAACCACAGCAGAAACTGTGACCCAGCCCCGAGGGGTGACACCCCGACACTGGCTCTACCAGCAGCAGGGGCTGAATATAAGACCATCGGCCCATGGCAGTGACAGCGACACACATAAACCCAGCACCCCTGGCAGTGGTGCTACCAGCACCCCAGACAACCCAGGAGCACCAGTGCAGATGGTGCAGGGGGCAGCAGAACCTGAGCCTGTGGGAAGCCCGTGGAGAGCCAGTGGAGGATCACGAGACCCAGGCAACCCTAGAAGCAGCAGAAGTGCTCATACCCTGGTGATCCCAGTGGCGACACCTGAAACTTCAGCAACATTGTAAGCACCAATGCACCAGCAACCTCAGAGGCACAAGTGGCCCAAGGAGGGCACTGATGATGCCTCTAGCAGAAGCAGTGGAGGATGGAAAGTGCAGTCTATCAAATACCACCAGAAGCAGTTCAGAACCAAAGTAACCAAAGTTCTACTCAAATAAAAAAGGTGATTACTACAAGAAATGCACCAGCAGAGGATAAATTAATCAAGTACCATGAAGAACTACAGTAACATAATCAGGAATAAAATTAATGAACAGAAGGAGTACTTCACCAAAGAGATTGAAACTCTAAGAAAAAAACAAACAGAAATTCTGGAGATAAAAAACACAATGAGACAAAAAATAAAATAGAAGGAATGAAAATAGAGCAGACCATATGGAAGAGAGAACTAGTGAGCTCAGAGAAATCTGGAAATGATTCAGGTGGAGGAGGAGAGAGAACTAAGATTTTTAAAAAATGAAGAAACTCTATGAGAATATCTGACTCAATTAGGAAGAGTAGCGTAAGGACTATAGGTATCCCAGAAGAAGAAGAGAGAGAGACAGGAGCATAGACCTTATTCAAAGAAGTAATAGCTGTGAACTTCCCAAACCTGTGGAAGAAACTGGACATACATGAACCTAATAGAACTCCTAATTACTTCAATGCAAAAAGACCTGCTCCAAGTCACATAATATTAAAACCATCAAAAGTCAATGACAAAGAAAGAATATTAAGGGCAGCCAGAGAGAAGAAAATAACCTACAAAGGAACCCGCATCACACTTTCAGAGGATTTCTCAGCAGAAACCCTACAGGCTAGGCGTGAGCGGAATGATATATTCAAAATACTGAAAGACAAAAACTATCAGCCAAGAACACTCTATCCAGCAAAACTGTCCTTCAGAAATGACAGATAAATAAAAGCTTTCCCAAACAAACAAAAGCTGAGGGAGTTTATCACCACTAGATCAACGAGAAATGTTGAAAGGAGCCCTCCTACCTGAAACAAAATGGCAAAGGTTTACAAAGCTTTGAGCAAGGAGATAAATAGACAGACAGAATCAGAAAATTGCAGCTCTATATCAGAATAGGTTAGTAACCACTTAATTATAACATAAAGGATAAAGGGAAAGAAGGCATGAAAAATAACTATAACCACTTCAATTAGGTCACAAATTCACAACACAAAAAAGAATAATTTTTGAAAACAAAAACATAGCACGAGAAGAGGAAAAGTATGGAACCTGCATAGGCTAATGGAAATAAAAGGCTATCAGAAAAAGGACTATCTCATCTATGAGGTCTTTTATACAAACCTCGTGGTACTCACAAAACAAAATATCAGAGCAGAGTCTCAAATCATAAATAAAGAGAAAACTGAGAAAACCATCACAGAAAACCACCAAACTGAAATGGTAGTCAGAAATACAAGGAAAAAGAAACAGTGGAAATACAGAACAACCAGAAAACAAAAGATGAAATGGCAGTATTAAGCCCTCATATACAAATAATCACTCTAAATGTAAATGGATTGAATTCACCAATAAAAAGACACAGAGTGGCTGGATAGATTGAAAAACAAGACCCAACAATATGCTGCCTCAAGGAAACACATCTCAGCTCTAAAGACAAACATAGGCTCAAAGTGAAAGGATTAAAGATGATATTCCAAGCAAATGGCAAGCAAAAGAATGCTGGTATAGCCGTACTTATATCAGACAAAACAGACTTCAAGACAAAAAAGATAACAAGAGACAAAGATTGGCATTATATAAAGATAAAAGGGGCATTCCACCAAGAAGACATAACACTTATTAATATACACCTAACATATATGTATCTAACATAGGAGTACAGAAGTATATAAAACAACTATTAACAGATTGAAAGGGAGAAATTGACAGCAATAAAATAATAGTAGGGGACCTTAACATCCCACTTATGTCAATGGATAAATCATTCAAAGAGAAAGTCCAACAAGGAAACAGTGGCCTTAAATAAAACACTAGACAAGATGGACTTAATGGACATTCCATACAAAAACAGCAGAATACATATTCTTCTCAACTGCACACAGAACATTCTCAAAGATAGAATGTATGTTGGGAAACAAGGCAAGCCTCAATAAATTTAAGATTGAAATCATATCAAGCATCTTTTCCAACCACGATGGTGTGAAACTAGAAATCAACTACAAGAAAAAAGCTGGAAAAGTCACAACTATGTGGAGATTAAAAAACATGCTACTGAACAAGTATTTGATCAATGAAGAAATCAAAGGAGAAATAAAAAAATACCTGGAGACAAATGAAAATGAAAACATGACATACAAAAACTTATGAGATGTAGCAAAAGCAGTACTAAGAGGGAAATTTATAACAATACAGGTCTACCTTAACAAACAAGAAAATCTCAAATAAACAAGCTTACACTATACCTAAAAGCGCTAGAAAGATAAGAACAAACAAAGCCTAAAGTCAGGAAAAGGAAAGAAATAAAAATCAGAGCAGAAATAAACAAAATAGCCACTGAAAAAACAACAGAAAGGATCAATGAAACTAAGAGCTGGTTCTTTGAGAAGATAAACAAAATTGACAAACCCTTAACCAGACTCGCTAAGAAAAAAAAGAGAGGAGTCTCAAATAAATGAAATCAGAAATGAAAGAGGAGAAATTACAACAGACACCACAGAAATACAATGGATTATAAGCACATATTATGAAAATCTATGCCAACAAATTGGACAACCTGGAAGAAATGGATAAATTCTTAGAATCATACAACCTCCCAAATCTGAATCGAGAAGAAAGAGAATCTGAATAGACTAATCACAAGTAAAGAGATTGAAACAGTAATCAAAAACCTCCCCCAAAACAAAAGTCCAGTACCAGCTGGCTTCTCTGGTGAATTCTACCAAACATTCAAAGATTTAATAACTATCCTTCCCAAGCTCTTCTAAAAAATTGAAGAGGAGGGCATGCTTCCTAACTCATTTTACAAGGCCAGTGTTACCCTGATACCAAAACCAGACTAGAACAACACAAAAACAGAAAATTACAGGCCGGTATCACTGATGAACATAGATGCAAAAATTGTCAACAAAACATTAGCAAATCAAATACATAAATACATTGTAAAGATCATACACCACAATCAAGTGGGATTTATTCCAGGGATGCAGAGATGGTTCAACATCTACAAATCAAAGTGATATACCACATTAACAAAATGAAGAATAAAAATCACATGATCATTTCAATAGATGCAGAGAAAGCATTTGACAAGATTCAACATCCATTTGTAATAAAAACTCTCAATAAAATATGTATAGAAGGAAGGTAATTCAACATAATAAAGGCCATATATGACAAGCCCACAGCCAACATCATACTCAACAGGGAAAAACTGAAAGCTATTCCTCTGAGAACAGGAACAAGACAAGGATGCTCACTCTTATTCAACATAGTACTGGAAGTTTTGGCCAGAGCAATTAGGCAAGAAAAAGAAATAAAAGGGATCCAAATTGGAAAGAAAGAAGTAAAACTCACTATTTGCAGATGACATGATTCTATATATAGAAAACCCTAAAGAATCCCACAAAAAACTATGAGAAATAATCAACAAATAGAGTAAAGTTTCAGGGTACAAAATCAACATACAAAAATCAGTTGCATTTCTATATACTAATAACAAATTAGCAGAAAGAGAAATCAAGAATACAATCCTATTCACAATTACAACGAAAAGAATAAAATACCTATTAATAAATTGAACCAAGGAGGTGAAAGACCTACACACTGAAATCTATAAGACATTACTGAAAGAAATTGAAGAAGATATAAAGAAATGGAAAGATATTCCATGCTCATGGATTGGAAGAATAAACATAGTTAAAATGTCCATGTTACCTAAAGCTATCTACAGATTCAATGCAAGCCCAATCAGAATCCCAATAACATTCTTCATCGAAATAGAACAAAGAATCTACAATTTATGTGAAACAACAAGAGACCCCGAGTAGCCAAAGCAATCTTGAAAGAACAAAGCTGGAGATATCACACTTCCTGAATTCAAAATATACTACAAAGCTATAGTAATGAAAACAGCATGGTACTGTCAGAAAAACAGACACACAGATCAATGGAACAGAATTGAGCACACAGAAATAAAATCACACTTCTATGGACAGCTAATCTTTGATAAAGGAGTCAAGAACATACAATGGAGAAAGGAAAGCCTCTTTAATAAATGGTGGTGGGAAAACTAGACAACCACATGCAAAAGAATGAAAGTAGACCATTATCTTATACCATACACAAAAATTAACTCAAAATGGATTAAAGACTTGAATGTAAGACCTGAAATCATAAAACTCCTAGAAGAAAACGTAGGCAGTACACTCTTTGACATCAGTCTTAGCAGTATCTTTTTGAAAACCATCTCTACTCTCGCAAGGGAAACAAAAGAAAAAACAAACAAATGAGACTACATCAGACTAAAAACTTCTGCACTGCAAAGGAAACCATCAACAAAATGAAAAGACAGCCCACCGACTGGGAGAAAATAATTGCAATAATATATCCAATAAGGGGTTAATTTCCAAAATATGCAAAGAACTCATATAACTCAACAACAAAAAAATGAATAACCAAATCCAAAAATAGGCAGAGGATATGAACAGACATTTTTCCAAGGAAGTATACAGATGGCAAACAGCCACATGAAAAGATGTTCAACATTACTAATTGTTAGGGAAATGCAAATCAAATCTGCAGTGAGATATCACCTCACATCCGTCAGAATGGCTATTATTAAAAAGACAAGGGCTGGCCCAGTGGCTTGGGGATTAAGTTCAGTGTGCTCCGCTTTGGCAGCCTGGGTTTGGATCCCAGGCATAGACCTACACCACTCGTCTGTTACTGGTCATGCTGTGGTGGTGGCTCACATTAAAAAAAGAGAAAAAGAGGAAGAATGGCAATGGATGTTAGCTTAGGGTGAATCTTCCTCAGCCAAAAAAAAAAAAAAACAAACAAAAAAATAAAATAAAAAGACAAGAAATAATGAGTGTTGGAGAGGATGTACAGAAAAGGAAACCCTCATACACCGCTGGTGGGAATGCTAACTGGTACAGCCACTATGGAAAACAGTATGGAGATTTCTCAAGAGATTAAAACTAGAAATACCATATGATCCAGCTATTCCACTTCTGGGTATTTATCCAAAGAACATGAAAACACTAATTGGAAAAGATATTTGCACCCCTATGTTTGTTGCAGCATTATTCACAGTAGCCAAGACTTGGAAGCAACCCAAGTACCTATCAACAGATGAGTGGATAAAGAAGATGTGATATATATATACACACGTATACACAATTGAATACTACTCAGTCATAAAAAAAGACAAAATCATGCCGTTTGGGACAACATGGATGGACTTTGAAGGTATTATGCTAAATGAAATAAGTCAGACAGAGAAAAACAAGTACTGTGTGATTTCACTTATATGTGGAAGATAAACAAACACATAGATACAGAGGACAGATTGGTGGTTACCAGAGGGGGAACGGGTAGGGGGAGGGCTAAAGGGGTACAGGGGCACATGTGTATGGTGATGAATGGAAACTAGACTTTTGGTGGTGAACAGGAGGCAGTCTATACAGAAGTTGAAATATGCTGATGTATACCTGAAATTCACACAATGTTATATACCAATGTGACCTCAGTAAAAAAAAAAAAAAAAAAAAAATATGAAAGAATAAATCTCACTGGCAAGGTAAATATGTAGTAAAGGTAGTGGGTTAATCACTTATAAAACTAGTATGAAGGCTAACGTTTATAGATTATGTGATGTGGAATAAAAATCTAAAATCCTAGTTCCTCTTGAAAAATCAGAAATCCTGACAGCAGTAGACCAGCATTCCTACATAGAAACGATGGCTATGCTTAATAAAGCTGGTTTCCCTATTTCTAGTTTGGGCCTGGGATCTGCACATTGCCACCTGTCCCAGTTCTTTTGTAAAGCTGACCTGAATGCTTTTGAGTTTGAGATCCTTGAAAAAATCTGACAGTAAACTCTCATTGCTTTGAGGGCAAGTACTTTATATGAATTATCTTTAAATCACAGCATGCTGTAGAATATTTAGACCACATTTGGTAACCAAGTTGACGTCAGCGAAATAGTTAAATTGTAGCTTTAAAAAATTATCAGTATATACACCAAACTCATTTGTTAGTAATAAAGTGGATTTATTTTAATTAATGCCTGAAATCCACAGATGCCCAAACACCTCAATTTATCCAATAATTTCTTCTTAAATCAAACTTGAAAAAATAATTAGAAGTGCTAACAAGTAGCAAAACTGACTGTGAAAAGAATTGGCTTTCTTTTGTTTGGTGAAGGAAGGTAATTAGCAGGAAATGGCTAACAGAGGAGATGCAGAAAGAGGGAGCTGAGAGTGGGAAGAATCTCTCACAGGGAGCCAAAGACACTGGGATCACTGAGAATCGATTTCAATCCAAATCTCGGCAATTGCTGGGAAGAGTTTCCTGGGACAAGCAGTTAAGGGAGGTCACACATATAAAAAAGAAATGCTTTGTTTAGTAAAATTGGAAGAATGGAAAACCATACAGATTTTTATGGGTCAATATCTTGCTAATCTATGAACACCTTACAATTTAATTAAAAGCTTTTTTAAGATGTTGAACTTGTTATTTAATGCAGAAGTCATTGAAAACTGCTAGGACTCTCACAGGCCATCAGCAGAGATGCCCCAGTCCCACAACTCAGCCAGACACAATAAGACATCTGTGTCCCAAAGTTTAACTTTCGCTCTCTGTATCAGATGAACCTGAAAGCAAATGTTTCTTCAGAAGAGTCTGACCTCAGAAGACTCTGGAACATCTGCAGTCTGGGAAGGACTAACAGGATTTATACATACTGATAGGAAAGGGCCACTCAGCACCTGGTGATAACACCGCATTCAATCAAGGGAAATTAAATTCTAACTGGATTAAGGGAGTCAGCAGTTAATAAATAGGAGCAAGATTTCCCCCAAGCCGACATGCACACTGAAAGCCTATCTTCTATGGCGGAAACTGCTAAGAACATGACACAATGCATTAAGGAAGGAGACAGCTTAAAATATGTGCAGAAATCCAGCTTTTCATTCTGGTATGGCAACACAGATTAGGTCTGAATCTCCTAAGATTTATCACCCTGTTTTCTAGCAGTGAATGCAAAAACATGCATTAATATAACACTGTGGAGCTGATCCAAATAAACTAAAATTATATATCAAGTTTGTAATGTGACTATCACACATGTACACACATACACACACACACACGCTAAAACAATAAAAGGAATGTCTCAAAATATAAAATATGGAAATCATGAATGCATTTTGTTATCCCAAATCAAGGCTCTTTAGTACTTTGTTGTTGTGCCTCAGAAATCTACCTGTTGCCTCGCAATGTATTTGTACTTCTTAATTTGCAGTTTTTCTAAAATTCAAAGGAGATGCCCAGAGCTTGTGCAAATCAGTGATCAACACTTCCCTAACAGCAGCTACAAACGACTTGTCTTTTTCCCAAAAGCTCTATCCCTGAGAAGAAATATACCATTCCTTTATGGGCATTGTCACTTTATCATCTTGCTTCCTGCCATAAATGCAATGTTAGATAAAGGACCCTGCTTCTTGGTGGTTGCTCCTTTCTCCTTGTAAAATTGATTCCAGGCAATTAGATGCTCCAGCTATTCAGAAAGCCAGCAAAGATTGGTGAGGGACCCAGGCTGAAGGACAAGCTTGTCCTTCAGAGGGCTCATGCCTCAGCTGAAACTTGCCTTTCTGTGGGGACAATGGTTCCCTGTCTGTCTTCTCTGAAACAGGCTCCTGGTTTTGCTCATATCCTGCATTTCTGAGTCAGGGAAAGAAACTGGTCTCTGTGGTAGATTGATTGAATGAATGGCCCCACTGCTTTGCCTCTACCAGTATCCTCACCCTCTGCCTTATAGCATTATAGTGCTTTCCTAGTCTGACTCTAAGCTCAGTTAGATTATATGACTTATTTTAAAAGGTCAGTGGGATGTTAGTACGAGTGATACAGTAAGAGGCTTAAAGAGTGTTTGCATTTTGGGGTTACATCTCTTGTTCTCTATAAAGTCTATGTGAACATGTCTAAGCAAGCCTGCTAGAGGATGAAAGACATGTAAAGTAGAGCCAAGTCAACCCAGCTGAGCCCATCCTAAATCAGCTAATAGCCAGGGACGTCCACTTATTTGAAGAGCCCATCCAAGATCAGAAGACTTCTTTTACAGCCAACAAGCATAAAGCCTTCGTATCCCTGTGGACAATCTCTTACTTTCCTCCGTGGGCCTAGACCTTCAGAACCATAACTGCAGCTTGAATAATCTTCCTAATGGGAGAAAACACTCCCCTGGTGAGGGGGAGGGTCTGGGGAGACACCTCTCAAAGCTCTCTCTAGTTACACCTGGGCATTTCCCTTGCTAAACTGCTAAATGCCATAAAAGATAAATGTGATAAGTAGTTAGGTATTCACCCTGCTTAGATTAGTCCCCAACAGGACATATTGTTAAATGTGTTCTTATAAGCTTTGATAGAGCCACTTTTGTTTCTCTTTGGGGGTTTTTTCTCCATAAGAATTAAGATGATCCAGGACATGTAATGTATACTTAGGGCTGTGTCCCCACAAGTTGTTCTAAAAGAATCAGGTTGGAGATAAAATTAACTTCTTTTAAAACTGCTGATTCTCCTTCCATTTTGAATGATAACCTTGCTGGGTAGAGTATTCTTGGCTCTAAGTTTTTTCCTTTTAGCACTTTAAATATATCGTGCCATTCTCTTCTAGCCTGTAAGGTTTCCGCTGAGAAGTCAGCTGATAGCCTTAGAAGGTCAAATACCGTATGATTTCCTCCATTAAGTAGTAGATAATAACAACAATAAACAAACACATAGGGACAGAGATTGGATTGGTGGTTACCAGAGGGGAAGGGGGGAGGGAGGAGGGTGAAAGGGATAATTTGGTACATGTGTGTGGTGATGGGTTGTAATTAGTATTTTGGTGGTGAACATGATGTAATCTATGCAGAAATAGAAGTACAATGATGTACACCTGAAATTTTTACAATGTTATAAACCAATGTTACTGCAATAAACAAACAAACAAAAACTGCTGATTCATCTTTATGGTAATAATCAATTGTGTGATAGAATTCAATCTGTAATTTTTATAAGATAGCTCCCTCTGTACCTTTACTTGTATGAAAAGAAAAAGAGTTCTAGCTGAAAGGTTAAATTTCACTGCTAATTTCCAATCCTTGATATCTGGTCAGATTATTCTAAAACAAATCCATCTACATGCTTTTTATAAAAGATATACCTCAAACACAAGAGCATGGAAAATTTGAATGTAAAAATATGGAAAATATACAAAGCAAATATGAACCAAAAGAAGTCTGGTATAATTCCATTAAAATAAATAAAAAAAGACTTTAAGACAAAAACAAGGTTGGGGTAGAAAGGGTTTTTGTATAATAATCAAAAAAATTCAAAACAGGAATATATAAAATTCTAAACTTGTATGCACCCAATAAAATAGCCCCCACAAAAAGTATAGTTCTAATAGGTTGAAGACAAATTTAAAAGGCAAACTAAAATAGTTGGATGACTATGTCTATAATTTGGGGGAAGGAAGACTATCTTAAATAAATCACAACGTACAAACATAAAAAACAGATTGATACATTCACCTAAAGTAAAACTGAAGGATTCCACAGGGAAAATGAAAAGACACGCCGCAAACTGCGAGAAGACATTTGCAAAACATTTCACATCCAGTCCATCAATCAAGGGACAGCACAATGAATTATGACATATTTGCACGGTAGAATATTAGACAGTAGTGAAAATGAATGGAGTCTAGCCTTTGCAACAAATAGATGCATTAAAAAATAAGAATACTATTGGGGAAGAAGGCCAGTACCACAAAAAGTATGTATGATATGATGCCTTTTTAATAAAATCAAAACTAAACAATACATTGTTTAGGACTATATACATAAAAGGTAAACTAATCATGAAAATAACAGAGAATGATAAAAACAAAGTTTAGAATAATATTACTTCAGGAGTTGAGTGGAGACAGGGCTATAGGGCAGAGGAGGAGGAAACAAATGCATTGATATTAATAATAGCTGAAAATAACGTGTGGGGAGTTTCCTGGGTTGTTAGTGCTGTGCTACATATTTTGCATATATGTTACATATATGCATCAATCATTACATATAAAAAAATTAAAATGAGTCCGGTTGAGTTAGTTCTTTGCAACTTATCAAAAATTAATTAAAGTAAATTCTAAACAATAAAAAAGACAAAATGTCTCCAGAACTTTACATTTAAAAAGACTAATTAGTCTTTTGAAAACTGAATTAACTCAGTTAATAGTTTTGAGTGGAAGCCGTATTTAAAAA
Organism: Diceros bicornis minor; assembly: GCF_020826845.1. Classification (NCBI taxonomy): domain Eukaryota; kingdom Metazoa; phylum Chordata; class Mammalia; order Perissodactyla; family Rhinocerotidae; genus Diceros; species Diceros bicornis. Next base: position 39,690,064 of record NC_080758.1, read on the forward strand.
AAGAAGGAAAGCATTAGAAAAATAGAGAATGTGAGAGGGAGAGAGAAAGAGAGAGAGAGGAAGAGAGAGTGACAGAGAGAGAGTTTGAGAGAGAGAGACAGAGAGAGAGAAGAGAATATAGAACACTTAAACACTAAATTTTGATATGATAAACAATGCTTTTTGGCATTATTTTTATCCCACTTGCTTCCCTAAAATGATAAGGAAGGGACTCAAGTTGGATTAGAAGCATTCTTGGCAGCTGCTATTCTAAATGTATTTTCCATCTTGAAGTTACTGTGTGTAAAGCCAGGAGCAATTACTTTTCAAGTGGATACACTGTCACCACCTTTCAAGGTGTCATTGTCCTGCATTTCATCAGAACTACTTGAGCCAGCTAGAGGTTCACATGCCAGGCATTACAAAATAAATAGAGAACTGGAATTCTTTCCATCTGTAAATCAAGGAAATGCAAAATCGAGTTCTGACTAAAGAGGCACGCCCTTCTTTATGAGAAAAGCACATATTCCAAGTTTTCTGGTGTGGTACAAAGACTCACTTTAATGAAGGTTTTTCACTTATTATTCGTATAAGATATTGGCAGTTCATATATCTTTCTTTCAAAAATGTTTTCTGCCTTTCCAACCATGGTTCTTTCTATACAGAATAGTTTAACCGTTTTCCAATGGACTTTTTTCTTTCTAGCAATCTTGATAAATAGCCTGTTGTCCAAAGCTTGATTTAAGAGGGCTTACAGCAGATCAGTTGTGCCCATGAGAACGACCAGCACGGACTGATGGCGTCTCAGCCAGGCGTTTTTCAGATATGTGGGTGCCTGAGTGCTAACACACTGAACTGCTTTGATTCATTTACCCACATAAATTCAAATGACTTTTGGGTAATTTGCTGGTTTAGAAATGTTGTGTCCTTTTTACCCCACCTCAAGCTTGACCCAAGCAAGTTTGGCTTCAAGGGTATTTTTTTTTTATTGTATATATTTAAAGTGTACATCTTGATGATTTTACATATAGATACATTGTGAAATAATCACCACAATCCAGGTAATTAACATATCCATTACCTCGCATAGCTGTTTTTTTTTTTGGTGGTGAGAATGTTTAGGTTTGACCTCCTTAGCAAATTTCAAGTACATAGTACAGTACTGTTACCCATAGTCACCATGCTATACATTAGATCTCCAGAACTTATTGATCTTGCAAACTGAAACTTGACCAACATCTCCCCATTTTCCTCTTCCTCCAGCCCCTGGTAACCACCATTCTACTTTCTGCTTCTATAAGTTTGACTATTTTAGATTCCACATATAAGTGAGATCATACAGTATTTGTCCTTTTGTGTCTGGCTTATTTCAATCAGCATAATGTCCTCCAGGTCCATCCATGTTATTGCAAATGGCAAAATGTCTTTCTTTTTCGAGGCTAAATAATACTACGTTGTATGTATACATCATGTTTTCTTTATCTATTCATCCATCAATGGACATTAGGTTGTTTCCATGTCTTGGCTCTTGTGAATATGTTGCAATGAACACAGGAATGCAGATATCTCTTTGAGATCCTGATTTCAATTCCTTTGGACATATACTCAGAAGTCAGATTGCTGGGTCATATGGTAGTTCTATTTTTAATGTTTTGAGGAACCTCCATGCTGTTTTCCATAGTGGCTGTACGAATTTACCTTCTCACAATACTGGACTAGGGTTCCCTTTTCTCTGTATCCTCACCAACACTTGTTATCCTTTATTTTTTAAATAATAGCCATCCTAACAGATTTGAGGTTATATCTCACTGTAGATTTGATTTGCATTTCCCTGATAATTAGTGACGTTGAGCATCTTTTCATGTACCTGTTGGCCATATGTATGTCTTCTTTGGAAAAATGTCTATTCAGATCCTTTGCCCATCTTTTAATCAGGTTAGTTGGTTTTTTCTATTGAGTTGTATGAATTCCTTGTATATTTTAGAAATTAACTCCTTATCAGACATATGGTTGACAAATATTTTCTCCCATTCTGTACGTGCCTTTTAATTTTGGTGATTATTTCCTTTGCTGTGCAGAGTTTTAGTTTGATGTAGTCCTAGTGTTCATTTTTGCTTTTATTGCCTGTGCTTTTGGTGTCATAGCTGAAAACTCATTGCCAAGACCAATATCAAGGAGCTTTTTCCTCAAGGGTATTTTTGGACATATGACACTAAAAAGGATCTTAACTGTCCCTGAGAATGCCAAACTCCCAGTGAGTCTCAAATTGAAAACTGGCTTCAATACATCAGTCATTTTCTATAGGTATTTAATAGCTTCAAGGAAATTACGGTTTCATCTCCTTTGTGGGTTTTAGCTGGGGTGTGTCTTTCACAATTGAATACACAAAAGAGACAGTTCTTGAACCACACATACACACTGTTATGAAAGTTAAGAATATACAACTGGCCTACTTTACACATACACACACAACACATACACACACACACACACATACCACTCAATCTATTTAAAATCTGTTGCTAGCCTCCAAATCCCTCAGACCTTAGGGAAATAAAACCAAGATCATAGCTATATAATTGCAAAGACCCAACTGTGTCCTATTAACCCAGTCACTTCATGAGCTAATTCAGGGGCCATGTGTCCACAAAACCTCAGTGTGTTTAAGATTTATAATTAAATTTCATCTCACCTGCCTTGTTTAAGGATCTATGAAGTGTGTGGCTATCATACAGAATCTTATGGACAGACTCTACTTTTCCTAAATCTAGCCTTTTCTTTTTATTGTGATGTCAGTTTTCAGTAAAGGATGTGGCGTTGCTTTTTAAAAAGCCATTTCAGCTTGAAACTCAAGAGATTAGAAAACAAACCCTGAGAGGGCATGTAAGAAAGTTCCCTGAATTTCTCTGTGTTCCTGGAAAAATACATCTAAAGAATACAGACAGTTTCTCTCCATGAATATCTGTGATTTAAAAAGGCCCACCAGGGAACACTGTTTATAAGTCTGGAATAGTGAAGGGATAGGAGACTGTGCTAGTCCGGGTCCTCTGAGAAAGAGATACCAAGAAAGGATTAAACACAAAGGGTTTGTTTAGGAGAAACACCTGTGAGAAAAAATGAAGGAGCTGGGGAAAGCTGGGAGAGGGGTAAGACCGCGGTGCACATCTGACCTGGGGAGAAAGCGAGAGTAGAGAAAGGTGGGATGAAAGCCTCCTAGACAATTTTAAAGTCTAAGTTTCAGAAAGGCCATCAGGGCATCCTTGAGCCAAAGCCAGTCACCAGAGGAGTCCCGTGTCTTCTAGAAATGCACCTGCCTTAGCATGAGCTGTGATATGCTCAGTCATTGGCTGGGAGCAGCCCATGGCAGGTGTGGCCTCAAGGCCAACTCAGTGACGGATTATAGAGCTCAGTGACTGGGGCTGTGGGCTTTCAACCTCATGCCATAAATATCTTCACATGCCATAAACAAGACACAGAATAATTTTGATGATATTTAAAGAAGATTGTTTCTTTATTAGTCAGCTTGCTACTATAACATGCTGCATAACAAACAACCCCAAAATCTGTGTATTGCCTATTAGCGTGCCTTGTAATTTTTTGCTGAAAGATGGACATGTATTAGGTAATAGGAACTGAGGTACTTAGGCATTTAATGTGAGGTTTTATGTTAATCCAGGTAAGAGTTGGGCTACGTTTAATGTCTGCTCTAGCTGTAGGTACTCAAGACCTTAAATTCCTCTAGTCCCCTTGTTTTTGTCTCCCTTTGACTTTGGGCTTCCTTAAGTACTCCTCTTCAGAGGAGACTGTGTCATCTCCTCCAGCTGTAGTCCACTGTTATTCTGGATCCCTGTTGATGTGGTGGTATAAAGTGTGGCAGATGGGAAGTGTTCTATAACATGATAGTTAAATCCCAGTCTTTTAGTGGGCCTATGTCTCTAGGCTCTGACCTTCACTAGGCTGTGACCTTCACAAGTGTTTCTCCAGTGGAATAACTCCCCCTACTCCTTGCCCCCTAATCCCTTACCTGGCTACAGCATTGCCAGTTGATTTTCTTGAAGCCCCATCCCCTGTTGACTATGTTTATCCCCTCTTAGGGGAGACAGAAAGACTAGAGGAGACTGGGCGGCGGGGAGGAATGCCCTTCTCCCAGATGAAATAATGCTCTGGCAAAGTCTTTTACCCTGGTGCACAGGCTTTCATTATGGAGAAGGTTCTGGGCATATTTCAAATGATTATTCTTCCCCTTCCGGCCAGAGCCACGAGAAGATCTGTCTTAGATCCTTGGTGTGAGAACCTAGTGGGGTTCCTGGAGGTAAAGCCCACAAATGTGTGGGGGCCCTGAACACTGCAGCCTTCACGGTTTCTCACTCTCTTGCTTGTCCATACTCAGCCTCCAGGAACTCATGAAAATTAACATTGAACAGTTCCTAGGAGTGTATGGCTCCAGTGGTTGTACTCCAGGTAAGCAGACCCCAGCGGTGACTCTCTGGGTTTGCCTGTCTCTCCAGATTTCAAGGTAGAGATTTATCCTGCAACCTCAGTTCTCTGATGGGTCCAAGAAAAGCCATTGGTTTTCAGTTTGTCCAGTTTTTTCTTGTAAAAATGGGAATGACAATTTCCAAGCTCTTTACAAGAAGAGCTGAAACCAGGGTGTGCTTTAAGCAGTAGTATTCACAAAAAGAATCATGAAATCAATATTTTTACAGTTTTTATTTTGAAATAATTATAGATTCATGAGTGTTTAAAATAACGTACAGGGAGATCACATTTGCTCTTCAACTAGTTTCCCCCAATGGTAACATCTGCATGACTCTAGTACAATATGAAATCCAGGAAGTTGGCATTATTATAATTCACAGAGCTTAGTCAGATTTTACCAGCATTACATACACTCTTGTGTGTGTGTGTGTATGCATGTGTGTGTGTATGTGTATGAGTAGTTCTATGAAATCAGATTAATTTTTAGGAAAAAAGAAGACATCTTCCATAACCACAGAACATATTAAAAATAGGAAATTGGCACTGATACTATTAAATATGGTACAGACCTTATTTAGAGCTCACTAGTTTTTACACGCACTCTTGTGTATATGAAAAACATTTTGTATGAAATTTTGTCACATGTTTTGATTTGAGTAACCATCACACAGTCAGGATACATAACTGTTCAATCACTAGAAAGAAACTCTCTCTCATGTTACCCCTTACCAAGCACTGATCTATTCTCCATTACCGTAATTTTGTTAGTTTGAGAGAGAAAGAGAGAGATAGAATCACACAGCATATAACCCTTCTGGATTAGCTTTTTTGTTTTTAACTCAGTATAATATCTTTGAGATCCATCTAAGTTGTTGCATACATCAGTAGTTCATTCCTTTTTATTGCTGATAAGTATTCCATTGTATGGACATACCACTGCTTATCCATTCAACTGTTAAAGGACATTTGGGTTGTCTCTAATTTTTGGCAATTACAAATAAAGCTGCTATGAACATTCATGTACAGGTTTTGCATTAACATACATTTTCATGATTTTAGGAAAAATACCAGGAATATAATTTCTGGGTCAAATGATAAGTGTATGTTTAACTTTACAAGAAACTGCCAAACTGTTTCCCAGAGTGCTGGTACCATTTTATATTTCCATTAGCAATGTATGAGAGATCCCGTTGTTCCACATCCTTACCAGCATTTGGAATTAACACTATTTTTTTAATTTTAGTCATTCTAATCGGTGTTTAGTGATATTTATCATAGCTTTAATTTGCTTTTCACTGGCCAGTGATGTTGAACATCTTTTCACATGCATATTTTTCATTCCTGTATTCTCTTTGGTGAAATGTTTAAGCTTTTGCCATTTCTAATTAGATTGTTTGTTTACTTACTGTTGAGTTTACAAAATCTCAACATATTCTGGATCCAAGTCCTTTGTCAGATGTGTGATTTGCCAATAATTTCTCCCAGTCGATGGCTTGTCTTTTTATCATCTTAGCAGAGTATTTTGCAAAAAAAATTTTTAAATTTTAATGAAGTTTAATGTATTGATTTTTTAAATAGATGGTGCTTTTGGTGACATGTCTGATAACCCATCACCTAATATTTTTTAATAGGTTAAAAAATAGTAATAGATAAATTATAAAACAGAAAATTTTAATGAAAAGTATTTTTGAGAGGTGAATGAAACATATATAATACTAGTATATATATGTATAATACATAAATGTGTATGATTATAACGTTCATATGTGTCTATATATTTGTAGCCACAAAATAATTATTAAAGTATTTGCATAGCTTTATGCTAATAAATTTGAAAACTTGGTTAAAATGGATGATTTTCTAAGAAAATTTAAATTACTAAATTAAAAATCTAAATAATAAAATAATCGTATAGCAAATACAGTAGTTAAACATCTACTTACACAAAAGGAAAACAATATATATTTCATCATTAATATTTTCAAACAGCAAAAAAATAAACCCATTAATGTCTGTATCTTATACAATTTTAGAATAAAGGGAAAAAAAAGTTTTCCAGTCAACTAAATAAATGCAGTTATTACTGAGACCAAATCATGACAAAGTAGCAGAGGGGAAAAACAAGACTGGCCAATTTAAATTACACTGAAAGTATGAAGTATACATAGGAATTATTATCATTTATAGCGATCAAGTGAGGTTAATGCTAAACATGCAGAAAGTCTAAATTTTCAGAAATCTATTCACAGATTTACTATACTAATATATCAATGAAAAAAGGAGAAAGTTATAATTATCTCAATACATTCAAAAAAGGCATACAATGCAGTTCAAATTATAACTAAGGCATATAGTTTTAATAACATAGTAGTAGAATAATATTTATTAATGTAATTTGCACATATTTATATGTGTCTATAGAGATAGGTCTATATATGTATTTATAGTGCACAGTAATAGCCATCGTGATTAATATTGAAACACTAGGCGCTTTCCCATTTAAACTGGAAACAAAAAGACAATAGTGCAATCACAGTAGTGCAAGTGCACTCATCACTGTTCTTTATAACTGTTTATAATTGTTCTGAAAATGTAAATATAAAGGATATAAATACTGGAAATGGGAAGGAAATTATTATTATTATTTGCATATTATGTGATTATACATTCAACAACAATTAGAATTAATGGAAGAATTCAGTAGTGTGATCAATAACAAAATAAATAACCAAATATAATTTTCTTCTATAATAATATCCCTTTAGAAGTTGTAATACAGAAAATAATTGCATTGTGGAATACTAACACTATTTCTCAAATATAAAATAATAAAGAACAAATATCACAGTAAATGGACAGATCTTGTCTAAAAAATATAAAACTCTATACTAGGATTTAGAAGTGGACTTGAATAAATGGAGAACTATATCTTATGTAGATAGAGACAAAATATTGAAAGTAAGCCAATTTTCCTAAAATTAACAATACATCCAGTTCAATTTACAAAGAAAATCCAAGTAAAATGTTTTCTTCTTTCTTTTTAAGAACTGACAAAAATTATTCTGTTTATCTGAAAAAATTATTATGTGAAAGTGGCTAGAGAAAATCTGACAATAGAAGAAGCATAAAGAATTTGGTTTACCAAATATTAAAATATGTTGAGTAACACCACAAAAGATGTCAAAGTAGAAAGCTACAGGAATCAATCTCTCCATCAAAACAACTATTGAACTGGCAATAACAAATAGAATCAACTATTTTGAAATTCTAGTGTCCAGTCAGATACTTATAGTGTCCAAGGGAGTGCTTGATGAGGAAAAAGGCTGATAAATTTCAGTGTTTTACATAGCAGCAGCCATCCCTCATCTCCTAGCCCTGTGGCAAGAGGCATGGAGTCAGCAGCCTGCATTCCTGGTACTGCTTGCTTGTACCAAGATGGGGAATAAGTACCTTGTTCTCCAAAAATTGAGGCTGTGTGTTTTGATGTGTGTGGTGGGTTACTGGGATCAGCAGAGCCTCTCCATTGTTTCAAACACATTGGGCTAATATGACTTCTCAGGTAGCATCAATAGAAGAAACTAAAAGAGATATAACACCTTTTCTCTCTCCTTCTCTCTCTCTCTTATTCTCTTTCTTATTGGATTCAGGCACTCAAGGAAATTCTGTCTGGTCATTAGCTGACCAGGAGATAACAGAATAAAGCCTTCAGTGTTCATATAGACAAAGAATATAGTCTTTGCAAAAATAATTTGGAAAAGTCACTAAACCAACAAATGACTGAAGCCTTGAACGAGAAGCAACAATATTCCTGGGGTGGGAGAAGAATCTGATTTCCAGAGTTACCATGCTGCAATATTCAAAATACCTAGTTCTCCACAAAAAATTACAAAGCATACAAAACATAGGAAAATGTGGCCCATTCTCAGGAAAAAACTAAACAGAAATCATTCTAGAAGCCCAGATATTGTATTTACTAGACAAATACTTGAAATTAACTGTTTTCAATATGCTCAAAGAGCTGAAGGAGATCATGGGCAAAGAACTGAAGGCAACCAGGAGAAAAATGCATGAACAAGGAGAGAATATCAATAAAAAAAGAGAAATTATAAAATGGAACCAAATAGAAATCCTAGATTGAAAAACACAATAACTGAAATGAAAAAGGTGGTAGAGTTCAACAGTAGATTTGAACAGGCAGATAAAAGAATCAGTGAACTTGAAGATAGGGCAATTTGAAATTACCCAGCCTGAGGGGTCAGAAAGAAAAAAGAATGAAGAAAAATGAACAGAGCCTCAGGGACCTATGGTACACCATCAAGCATTCCAACATAACTATTATGGGATTTCCAAAAGGAGAAGAGAGAAAGAGTAGAAAGAATATGTGAAGAAATAATGGCTAAAAACTTCCTAAATATAATGAAATACATGAACCTATATATCCAAGAAGTTCAATGAACTCCAAGCAAAATAAATTCAAAGATATACACACAAAGACACATTATAATTAAACTATTGAAAGATAAAGTCTTGAAAGCAGCAAGCAAGAAGTGACTTGTCACATGAAAGGGATCCTCAATAAGAATAACAGCCAATTTCTCAGTAGAAACCTTTCAGGCCAGAAGGCAGTGGCAATATATTTAAAGTGCTGAATGAAAAATAAAAAAGAACTGTCAACCCAGAATTCCATATCCAGGAAAACTATTCATCAAAAATGGAGACTGACAAATTACAACATTCTTGGATAAACAAAAGCTAAGAGGATTTGTTGCTGGTATACCTGTCCTATGAAAAATGCTAAAGGGAGTCCTTCAAGTTGAAACAAAAGGACGGTAGACAGTAAATCAAAGCTACATGACAATGCAAAGTTTTCTAGTAAGGGTAAATATATGGGAAATATAAAAACCTGTAATATTATAATCTGGGTTTGTAACTCCACTTTTAATTCTTGTACAGGATTTAAAAGACAAAAGCATAAAAAATAACTATTAACTATGTTAATAGATACACGATATATAAATATGTAAGTTGTGACACAAAAAATGCTAGATGGTAACTCAAAGCCACATGAAGAAATAAAGATCTGGCAAAGGTAACTACACAGATAAATATAAAAGCTATATTATTATATTTCTTGGTTTGTAATTTTTCTTTTTGTTTCCTATATGACTTAAAAGACAAATATATCAAACAGTAATTATACACCTATGTTAATAGGCACACATTGTTTAAAGAGGTAATTTGTGCAACAATGTAAAGGGGATCTGGAGCAGAATAGAAGAATAGTTAATATATGATACTGAAGCTAAGTTTGTATCAATTCAAACTAGACTGGTATAAATTTGGGATGTTAACTGAAATTTCCATGGTAACTACTAAGAAAATAATTTTAAAATATACAACAAAAGGAAATGAAGAGGGAATCACTGTAGTTCACTAGAAAAATAATCAGTCAAAAACAAAATAGGGTAGGATTGGAGGAATTGAGGAACAACACATACATAAGACATGTAGAAAACAAGTAACAAAATGGCACTAAGTCCTGCATTATCAGTAATCACTTTAAATTTAAATGGATTAAACTCACCAATTAAAAGACAGAGTTTGGCAAAATGGATTAGAAAAATAACCGGACTCTATAGTGCTTACAATAGACTCACTTTAGACCCAAAGACACAAATAGGTTGAAAGTAAATGAATGGAAAGAGATATTCCATGCAAATAGTAAGCAAAATAGCACTGAGGTAGCCAAACTAATATTACACAAAATAAATGTTAAGTCAAAAATTGTTACAAGAGACAAAAAACGATATTATATATTGATAAAAGGCTTAATTCATGAGGAAGATTTAATTATAAACATATATTCACCAAACAAAAGAGTCCCAAAATACATGAAGATAACATTGACAGAATTGAAGGGAGAAATAGACAGTTCTATAATAATATTTGGAGACTTCAATACTTTACTTTCAATAATGGATAGAACATATAAACCAAAGATCAAAAAGAAAATAGAGGACTCGAACAACACTATAAACGAATTACATTCAGCAAACATAAGCAAAACACTCTACCCAACAACAGCAGGATACAATTCTTCTCAAGTGCAGGTGGAACATTCTCCAGGATAGACCATGTATTAGGCCACGAAACAAGTCTCAATGAATTTTTAAAAAGTGGAATCATACAAAGTATATTCTCCAACAACAATGGAATGAAGCTAGACATCAATAACAGAAGGAAAACTAGAAAACTTGCAAATATATGGAAATTAAGCAACACATTCTTAAACAACCAATTCACTAGGGAAATTCAATTCACAATGAAAACAAAAACACAACATGCCATGGGATGCAGCAAAAGAAGTGCTAAGAGGAAAATTTGTAGCCGCAAACACCTACGTTAAAAAGAGGACACACCTCAAATCAACAACTTAACTTTACACTTTAATGAACTATGAAAAGTAACTAAATCCAAGGCCAGAAGAAGGAAGGAAATAATAAATATTACAGCAAATATGAGTGAAATAGAGAATAGAAAACCAATAGAATCAATAAAACCAAAAGTTAGCTCTTTGAAAAGATGAACAAAATTGATAAATCTTTAGCTAGATTGACTAAGATAAAAAGAGAGAAGACTCAAATTATTAAAATTATCAGTGAGAGTGGGGATATTACTACTGACCTTACAGAAATTAAAAGAGTTTATAAGAGAATATCATGAAGATTGTACAGCAATTAGATAACCTAGATGAAATGAACAACTTCCTAGAAACAGACCAATTACCAGCAACAAAAGAAAAAAATAGAGAAATTGGACCTCATAAAAATTAAAACTTTTGAACATTAAAGGACATTATCGATGAAATGAAAAACAACCTATAGAATATAAGAAAACATTTCCATGTCATACATCCAATAAGTGTTTAGCATTCAGACTATAAGAAGAGGTCTTACAATTCAACAATAAAAAGACAAACACCACAATTAAAAAATGAGAAAGGGCCTTGAATAAACATTTCTCCAGACAGGATATACAAATGGCCTCAAGCAGTGAAAAGATGTTCAACTTCATTGGTTATTAAGGGAAATACAAATGAAAATCACAGTGAGATACCACTTCATATACACTAGGATATATAATAATAATAATAACAATAAAAGGAAAATAAGTGTTAGTGAGGATGTGGAGAAGTAGGAATCCTCATACATTACTGGAATTTATAATGGCATAACTGCTGTGGAAAACAGTTGGTTCTTCTTCAAAAAATTAAACATAGACTTGCCATATGACCCAGAAATGCTACTAGCTATCTACCCAAGAGAAATGAACACACATGTTCACATAAAAACTTGTACATGAGTGTGAATGTTTATAGCAGCATTATTTATAGTAGCCGAAAGGTAGAAACAACCCAAATGTCCATCAGTGAATGAATGGACAAATTGTAGTATGAAATATTATTCAGCCGTAAAAAGAAATGAAGTACTGATGCATGCCACAAGTTAGACGAACTTTGAAAACATTATGCTAAGTGAAAGAAGACAGACATAAAAGGTCACATATTGTTTAATCCGTTTTAAATATAATATAGGCAAATCCATAACTACAGAAAGAAGATTGTGGTTGCCAGAGGCTGGGGAGGATAGAATGGAGTCTGGTTTTAGAACAAGATTATAAATTCTTTGATATTAGGATCTGTGACATGTTCTAGTTTTATGTTTCTCCCCAGTTATGAGTGTCATAATTGAATTAAGAGTAAGATCTCATAAACACTCCTTGAATTGGATTGAACAAAAGCCAAAGTTGGGCCACAGACACCCAGTACTAAACTTTCCTTGGACTTGAAGTTGGTGATCTTTAGGGATTGTGCTTACTTATTGCACCAAATTTGAACATGCACTTTACAACCGCTGATTCCCTCCATTTCTAACTTAAATCCGTAGAACAAGCATGTAGGGAGGGCCTGTTGTGTAGGAGCACGGCAGCTAGGGGCTGGGAGGATAAAAGATGACAGGCCAGGAGTGCTGCCAAGCTTAATGCATGGGAATTGCTTTCACCTCCTTGCACTAAAGGCCCTGCCCTACCAGCTTCGCTCACTTCCTTCCAAGTTTCTCTTGAAAGCACCATCTCAATAAATTATATGTACATGAATCCTCATTTCACTCTTTGCTTCTAATGAAGCTCATTCAAGACGCTGGATGTAAATATATCCCTAAACTTCTTTGATCTTCCTGATACTCCCATTATATATGGCAAATGAAGTCATCGGATCTCAAAGGGGTTAAAGGCTTTTTCTGGCATTGTGCATCTGGTAAGTGGTGGAGCTGAGACTAAAATGTAGAGAAATCTAAATGCTAACTCTAGCCCTCATCCTACTGCACCACACTTCTCCTCACTGCATGCCTCAATTAAAACTCATTGGAGCTGGTCTAGTGAATAGTCTGGGCTTAAAACCAGCCCCCAACAGGTGTGTCTCCTAGTCTAGGGCTCTGATAAAACATATGATCTTTTCTAAAAGCTGGATGGTGATGATTCTATTTGATCTGGTACTCATAAAAGCCCCTATTTTTCTCCTGCCTCTCCTCCAAGATGTACTCCTGCAAGTACCCACACCGTCAATGGAAATAATTGATCAATTTCAGAAGACTTTCATCTAACATCTTGAAACAACCGGCTGAAATTTATTCCCACATTCCTAGTAAACAGTCGAGGCAGAGTTAAGTTCAGGCACCTTGTCTCCTTCTGTCCATAGCAGTTACAGGAAACGACCTATGCATTCATCCCTCCTGCATCCCCAAATGTGCTCCTCAGAGGACAATACACCTGTTCAGTGAGTGCCCTGGCTATGCTCCTGGTCACAAACAAAATGCACAAAATGTTGTCTATGCTTCGTTCCAGAATATGGGAAGAACTTATTTCCAAATCAGCTATTTTGCCAGACACTTTACAAAGATGCTCAGCTCAGCCACAAATTCCAGCATGGCAGCACTTCCCTAGTTGCAAAGATAAGGCCAAGCAGAGCCATACCTACCTTGGTTGTCCCTTGAACAATGTCTGAATGTAATATGCATTGGCTCTGCTCATCACAGTAGAACTCTCACCATCTTGCTCCTGACTACTTCTGCCAAGTAAGATGTCATTCAATTTCAGAGTGGTGCCTCTTAAAGAACTCCTAGAGGAAAAAGAATGTCCTAAAGGTGTCAGCCAGGATAGTGGTCAGGGACTATTTACATAGTTCCTCTCCCTGTAGATGGCGAAGACAAGGAACAAATCAGCCCCATTCTGATTCCTCCAGAATGGCCCCAGTGCTGCTACAGCTTGGATTAGAAAAGTTCCTTTTAAAACCTCATAGACAGAGTCAGGGAAAAAAAGACATATTTTCCATTTTTTTGTCATCTAAAGCACACGGGTCCCTTTTTTTTTTTCTTGTGACTGGTTCCTGTTTGCTTCTATTTGTCAAGGGTCTTGGGAGTAGAGTATCATGGACAAGCCAAGCCTGCTCCCACTTCATGGCCTTTGCAACAGCTGTTGCATCTGAGTAGAATTCTCTTCCCTGCAGACTAATTTCTGCTCGGCTAAATTTCTTATCTCCTTCAAGCCTGCTCAATGAAGCCTATCCTTCTCTATTGAATTCTGCCCTTCCCCTTCATTCTTCTCCATCACGCTCTGCTGTGTGCCACCCGCTCCTTGAGATTTATCACTTTCTAATATGCTGTACACATTATTTACTTTAGTTTTGATTGCCTGTTTCTCCCACACTAGAATGTAAGCTCCTTAAAGACAGGCTCTTTGTTCATTTTGTTCCCTGTAGTAGATGCCAGTGTGTGCTGATCTGTCCACCTCACTCCCCTTCAGGACTAAAGCACTCATTCCCCGGATCCTGGGAGTGATGGAGGCTGACAACTCAAGAGATTACTTCTCTTGGAATTGTGCTCTGCTGAAGAGCTTCATCTTACCCAATGTTATGTCCTTCCCCCGGGGCAGTCCAATGACTGGTGGATGCAAAAGTATAGATGCTCAAATTCCTTACCTCAATTTGGGACAACTCTGAAGGGCATCCATTTTCTGCACTCCAGGGGAGATGGGCTGAGGCCTCTGCTGCAACTGCTCCACGGATCAGTTTCTCTCTTCTCAGTCTTATTTCCCTCATCTTCACAGGTGTCAACCCCAGAAACACTCCCCCAAAACATTCTTCCACACTAATCTCCATCCCAGAGTCTATTTCCCAGGGAATCCAACCGGCAACTTTCACTGATGTATCCCAAGTCCTAGAAGAGCGTCTGGCAGGTAGAAGTTGCTTAATAAGTATTGGACGCATAAATGAATGTAAACACACTGACAACCTCGTCATGCAAAACCTCGATGTTGACAACTGACATATCTACACATACCTTCCTACATATCAGATGGGAATTTCATGGTGTAGCATTTTTCATTTATCTACTCCACAGTATTTATTAAGCATCTATTATATGTCAGCTGAGGATACACAAATGAATTAAAGAGACAAAATCCATTCATCATGAATCTTAGAGTCTCATGGTGGTGCCAGAAAACCAAAAATGTATGTAATATAATGTCAGTTAGTGATGAGAGCCATGAGGACAAATAAAGCAGGATAAGGGGGCAGAGAGTGATGTGGTGGGAGTGAGAGTGATATTTGAAATCAGATAGTCAGGTAGGCCTCTCTAATAAGGGAGATTAGCTAAGACCAATATGAAATGACATCTGTAAGGAACGAATCATATGGCTGCCTGGGTTAAGAGTAATCCGTGATGAGAAACAACATACGCAAAGGCCCTGGAGCAGAAATGTGTTTGGTGTTTTGAGAGAAAGGCAAAGAGGCTGGAATGGAGTGAGCAAAGCAGACAGTGGCCAAGACAGTGGTATGTATTTGGAGCAATGGTCAGTTGCTAGACCACACAAGGCTTGTTGAGAACTTGAGATTTTATTCTAAGTGTGGCAAGATGACTTTGAAGAGTTTTGAACAAGGAGGTGGCGTGACCAGATTTGTGTTTTTAAAGGAATCCCATTCTCTAACTGCACTTGGCATTTTTAGACATTTACCAATATCCTATCAAGTTTCTTCATGGCACATACAGTTGTTGCTCAGTGGATGCCCACAGGACAATGCCTCTCGGTGTCCATAATTTGGGGGGTTCACGGAGCCCTTAGATATACTAATTTGAACCACATTTGGATTCAACCAATAAATTTCAAGAGCCTAGCATGTGCCAGGAACAGACCTTATTTGATCTTCATAATCTTGAGAAGTAGACATCATTATCTCCTTTTGCAGATGAGAACACTGGAATTCACAGAAGTTAAATAACCTACCCAAGTTTGCACAGCTAGTAAGTGATTAAGATAAGTATTGAACTCAAATCCTCTTATTCTATATCTTACATTTTTGAACAAAACTTAACCATGTGTATTTACTCTCCTCTTTCATAGTCTGAGACGGGGTAGGATGTAATAAGAGAAACGACCATTCATTGTGCATAGTGCTAGGTGACATAGACACAACATTTGAATTGGCCCCCAAGCAAGCCTATGAGTAGATAATATGATCCCCATTTTATAGATGAATAGACTGAGATACGACACCTTATACTCAACCTGTGGTACATCACGGGCATCATCAGTATCACTTAGAAGCTTGTTAAAAATGAAGATTCTGGACTCTTAATCTGTGTAATGGAGATGATAATAGCTTCCTCAAGTATTTAGTGCCCTTCTACTTTTCATTGTTTGCATCGCATTGTTGCATTAGACAAGCAATTCAAGTTCTCTTTACAAGTGTAGATTTTGATTTAGTATGTCTGCTAACATTCCATTGGCCAAAGCAGGTCACGTGGCCAAGCTTAACATCAACAGACCTGGATGCATTCTCTGTCTACAGAGGAAAACAGAGGAGAAAGAATAGTGCTGAATGCTAAACCAAATTATCACAGAATTATTAATGAATTGTGGCCACTTTGATCAACCAACTACTCTTCTTAAACAAGATATACTAAAGATCTTTGCAATTGTTTGCTGGGGCATCCTACCAAATTTAACCGATTGCCAAAGGATCCTTTTTTTTTTTTTTTTTTTTTTTGCTGAGTTAGATTAGCCCTGAGCTAACATCTGTGCCAATCTCCCTCTACTTTATATGTGGGTTGCCACCACAACGTGGCTGATGAGTGGTGTGGGTTGTGCCCGGGATCTGAACCCACAAACCCAAGCCACCAAAGCAGAAGGCCCGAAATTTAACCACTATGCCACATGGCTGGCTCCCCAAAGGATCCCTTTTAAACGTGTACAATGCCATCTCTGGAAGGAATGCTGGCAAGCACAATTTTCTATATCTTCTATTGGCTGGCAGGCTTATGTTAGCATTCCTTATGAAATGGCACCTTGGACAGCTGTCTGGGTGGAACTCCCATTAATCCAGCTCTGTCCCTATTGGAAGGGAAGATTAAAGTCTCCTTGCCAATAGATTAATGATTTTGCATTAAATCAGTTGGGATCCTGGCCACCCCTTCTTTCCATGAGGTGCATTAATTTTAGGAAAATTTATTGAAGTATAAACTTAACCCAGTCAAGAAACAGAATATTACCATCACAATGGCAGCCCCCCTCATGCTCCTTTCTAGTCACTATGCCCCCAAGGGTAGCCACTATCCTGACTTGGATTAACATAGATTAGTTTTGCCTGTTTCTGTCCTTTAGATAAATGGAGTCATGTAGTATGTACTTGTGTCTTGTTTCATTCACTTAACACTATGTTTGTGAGATTCATCAATATTTTTACATAAAACTGTAGATCATTACTTCTTATTGCTGTGCAGTATTTATTTACTTATCTATTCTACTGTGTATTAACAATTTGGAATCTTCTAGTTTTTAGCCATTAGGAATAAAGCTGCTATGAACATTCTGCTACATGACTTTTGTTGAATCAAATGTACATTTCTTTTGGGTAAACACCTATGAGTGGAATCGCTGGGTCATAGGATTTGTATATGTTTATATTTATTAGACACTTTTGGCTTCTATTTTAAGAGTTTGATTGGAGTGTGATGTAGACTCAGTCATAGGTGCATGTGGCTGCATTTCATTTATAACCTGGTGATTGTCCACTTAAAACTTAACAAGCCTATTCCTCTCTGGGCCTAGGCTGTTCTTTGGTTGCAAAGTAGGCAGTTTTGAAAGCTGCACTAACTTCTTTATCTCCCTGGGGCTGTATCCAGCGTATTACTCACAGACTGGTACCAGGTGGAGGTTCTGGCTACCAATACTGTCATGCTCAGGGAAAATGTCCTAACACACCATCACCCAATATTCTCCTGGGAGTGGATAATGGGTCTGGAAAATGATTATTCCTTTAGAGTCCCAGTGACAGAGTCATTTATCATTTAGGGTCCCAGAGAGAGGGACAGCCCTTGTTCAAGGCTATGCTAATAAGATGAGTGCTCTGCCTGGGCAAGAGGTGACACTGCCTTCATCCTGATGTTTGCATGCCTGTCTCTCTGGAGGGAGGCAGAGCCTTGGATTTGAGGGAGGACAGAGCTCTTCAGGGAAGGAGAACGACAGAGAGACATAAAGAAAGACACTCCTCCTTCTGTATAAAAGCCATAGCTCACCATTCCTTATGGCTCCAAGATAAGGTATCTGCCCACTATGAGAGTTAAAGAGAGATTTTGCTTAGTGTCCACTTGTCAGGCACAGCCCATACATTTATCAAAGCGACTCTTGAGCAGAGAGAAAAAATGCTGGATTAGAGGCCTCCCTCCAAAGGGCATCCCCATCAGACAGAAGTGACCAATGGAACAAAAGACAAAACACGCAGAGGAAAATTCATTATAGCACCTTCCTTAATAGCAGCTTGAATTTTTATGCTCTTTCCTATTTATCTTTGCCCCAGGGGAGTACAAAAGCTGTCTGGAAAGCTTCCTTCACAGATTTTCCATTTTGATGGAAAAGACATGGAAGACATGCAGGAAACTGTATGTAAATAAGATACAAATTATGAATCAAAGTGATTCATAAGATGAAAGAGTGAATATTTTTGACTACCAATTATATCAACAGAGAGGTGGCTAATTTGCCATTGAAATAGCCCAACAGCATAGTTATATCCTAAAATATATGCTTAAAAATATGTGTTTAAATAAAAATTATGACTTTTATTTTTTGTGAGGAAGACCAGCCCTGAGCCAACATCCAATGCCAATCCTCCTCTTTTTGCTGAGGAAGACTGGCCCTGGGCTAACATCCGTGCCCATCTTCCTCCACTTTATATGGGACGCCACGGCAGCGTGGCTTGACAAGCGCTGCGTCCGTGCGCGCCTGGGATCTGAACCGGTGAACCCTGGGCTGCCGCAGCGGAGCGCACACTTAACCGCTTGCGCCACCTGGTCGGCCCCAGTTATGCCTTTTAAAATATTTATTTTCTGGTCCTAATGAAAAATGGACTCTCTAGGAGTAGTGGGCAGGGCCCCAGAAAGAATCAGATGCACACAGAGATGCGGAATTGGAGGAAAGTTAAAGGAATGTGTTTATAAAATTGTGGGCAGGATTAAGAGGTGCCAACAGGGAATTTTGAAGCCCCTAGGACTAGCAATAGTGAGGGGCTCTTTATCGCTCCTTGGGTGGAATGCACTGGGGGAGAAAACAGCACCCAGCACCCAGGAGCTGTGGCTTGTAGGTGGAGAATCCCAGCCAATTTGTAGCAACCTGGCAGCTGGGAGCCAAACCCCACTTTTGCACCTCCCTCCCATCTCCCGCTGATACCTCGCATTGAATGAATCCAACTGGAAGCCAGGGAGGCTAGACAAGGAGCCTGTTGATTGGTCCGTGAAGATAAGTTCCCCTTGTCCCCAGGTGGAAAAGGGCCAGAGAGGCAATCCAGCATATGAATAGTTATGTTTCTCAAGAAATGAAATAAAGCTCTTGGTTTAGATCAGGTTCTTTTTTCAATAATGCATACCTATTGTGCTGTTATTATTTAATGTTCATTAAACACTTCTAGCTCATTAAGCATTCTTTAATTAGGGTCTAATTCTGCAAGCTCCTATTTCCAGCTATAAAAATCAGCAGTTTTTTCTCAGCTACCTTTTTCTGGCTGAAAGAAAAAAATTTGTTTTAAATAAATGTTAGAAGGTTATGTAAAAACTTGGAAAAAAAATATCAACAATCAGCTTCAGAAGGTGAACACAAAATTTCCTGCAGCATCTATAATTACATTAAGATTTTATAAGGAAGACCCTATCTTCTAGCTCCAAACCTATATTTAGGGGACTAAAATACCTAGGTTGTCTCCTGTCCAGCCCTGGCTATTGATTTAGGAATTCATAGAACTATTTATTCTCCTGTTCAACAGAAAAGATTGCTTACCATAGCAACACCTGCATTAGTATTCAGCTTCCTGGTTACAAAACACCTTCCTAAAGAGGAAGTACGTGGATGTGCAAAGTGATTCCAATTTTTTAAAAATAATTTTCAGGTGGAAGGCTGTTGTATTAAAACTCATAACAGAGGACAACCCAAGCTGGAGATCAGCAATGTCTAAGGCTTTTTTGCAATTACTTAATCTGCATATTTTTCCCGAATTTCCCTGGGCATTCTGTTCCTCTTGCACTTCTATAAGCCAAGAAGTGTGAGAAATTATAAAATATTGTGCACAACCCACACCCAGGATAAGAAGCTTGCTGCTCTCTGTGGGGAGTTTCGACTTGTCAGTTTCACCTTCTATCTTTCTTTCGTTTGTTAGAAAAAGGCAAATTCCTGGTCCTGCCACTCAAAATCCCGAAGTGAAAATATTTAGTCTAATTTTCAAGTGTATTTCCCTGATGTCGATCAAGTGTCTGAAACACTGGTGATTATTTTTACCTCGTATTGTAAAGTGAGGTGGCATTTTAAACAGGGAAGAAAAAAAAATTGACTTGTGCTCATAATGATAGTCACAGCTTTTGTCACTGAGTTCAAAATAGAGGCTGGGAAGTCATGATTTGTGTATCAATCATCAAGGCATTCAAGCCCTTCTTTGGAATTTCAGTGGTTACAAGGGGCTAGTTCACAGGAGCATTATAACACTGTTTAAGGCCAAAGATAACACTAACCCTGGAATTGATAGTGACTTCGATGTTGTTTCAGCTCTAGAACAAGGTTTACCCAATGGAAGGCAATGGCTGAACGGAAAAAAAAAAAAAAGAAAAAATGCACAGGCTCAGGCACCCCAGAGGACCTGACAGATAATAGGGGAGGGGTCAAGAGAGGTGAACAGGTGTTATATCCAGGGAGGTGTGTTGGAGGAAGAGGGGCTAGGGAATGGGATTGAACTTTGGGTCCAGCTAGAGGCTCTTTCTTCAGTATGTTTTATGTCCAGAGCCCTGCCTAGGCCCCATGAAGCAGGCTAGAGGCTTGAGTGAGAACATCATTCATGATTGAAGCAGGAGCAAATAACTAGGCTTCCCAGGATAAAATTTTTATACTGGACACTTCCCCCAGAGATGTCATGGGCTTTGGTTTCAAATTAAACTCCCCTCCTCCAGCCTTGATGAAAAATGAGGGTCTGGGTCCTTGGCAGACATATTATTACACGAATTTTCATGGAGACTTGGCTTAGCAATAAGGAGTTCTCTCCTTCTGAGGTGACCTCAGCATCGATGGGTACTGTCTGTGAGAGGATCAGGAAGTTTCATCCGGTTGGACAAGGTAGGATGAGAAATCAGCTCACAAATGGATTGGACCAGGCCCTGCAAAGTTATCAGGGTTTTGTGGAATCAAATGAAAATCAGGCAGATAATGGGTGATTGGAATATTAGCATTGTCTGAAATAGTATTGCTGAAATATTATTTTCAGCTGTTATTGTTATAGCATTCTTACTTACCAGCTGCTTTAGACCAATGATACTCCAACTTCAGTAGCACATGGAGAGCTAGTAATCCTGTAGATTCAAGAGCTCTACCCACAGTGACTCGGTCTTGGGTGGGACCTGAGAATCTGCCTTTATAACAAGCTCTTGGGTGATGCCGTTGTGCTGAGGGCCCCAGTCTGAGGAGCACTGAGGCAGTCATCTGCTAACTAGTGGTTGGGCCCAGGAGTCTGTTTTAACAAGCATCTGGTTAGCAGTGATACTGATGCTAACCAAAGTCTGAAAAGAATGTTTTAAACCACTTGTTTTCAACCTTAGCTAAAAATTGGACCCACCTGATGAGTTGATTAAAGAATGGCCAGTGCCTGGGTCTCAGCCAGCCAGTTCTGTTGACATTGGACTGGGAAACAGCCTGATGTGAGTAGTTGAAGCTCCTCAGATGATTCTAATGTGCAGCCAAGGTTGAAAACCATTTCTAAGGCCATACCTTCATTTCTAGGTTACAAGACTAGACTGTCTACAATTTGTATTTTTCAGTGTGTTGCTATGGAAGGAAAAGAGATGGATAAAAATTCTAGCATCTGAAAGGAAATAAGCTTTACTAGCCTTGAGTAAAGTCAATCCCAGCTTACCTTACATACTGCAGGAAGTGAGTAATGAAAGGCTCAATTCAAAAGTACTGGGAGTGAGTCAGCCGGAAGAGGTAGAAATTTGGACAGAAGAGCAGGTTCTATAAATCTGTAGAAATGAAACCCATTTAGTTACCTCCAAAGGGCCAAATGTGCTATTTAAAATGCTCCAATAGAGCATTCAATTTCACAGCTGTCTGTACCTTTGAGGCCAAATTCTCATTCCCTAAAGTTAGGAAACAGAAGTAGGAGCACTACCAAAGCCACACGTGCTACTGAGATATTAATTAAGCCCCAAGACTTCAAGGACCCCCGTCCAGTCCTCCTAAATGCATTATTCTTTGCCAACTGATGCAAACAGATTTCTCTTGACCTTCCTCACACTTGACCCAGATTTCTAAGTCTGGATATTATTAACATAAAAGGATGGCAAAATTTTAAATTCCAGTGAATAGATTCCTCCAATGCTAACTCACATCCCTAAGATCTTGAAAATTTTTTTCTGTTTTTATTGAACAGTCTCTTATAGGAATGTGTAAAACAAAAACTAAGATTCCTTATGTTTGGGAAATCCAGCTTGAAATCTAGGCAGGAAATGTGGGTATTATGTCAAGTCAGAGCACTGGATGGAGAATCAGAAACAGGATAGTTCATCCTGGTTTTGCATCTTATCATATGACCTTGAGAAAGTTGTTAACTTTTCTGAGCCTCAGTTTCCTCAACTGTCAAATGACAATGACTTCTCATGTTCCCTCTTGACTTTAATCCTGTGAAAGGTTTTAGTAGGAAATGGGAATCTGAAGAATTCTATGCGATCACAGTCAACTGCAAACCTCTCATGTTAGTTTTCAAACTTGAACAGAAACACTAAGTGGATCATTGCCTTTTTGCAATCATACAGCTTCTGTATTGGCTCCTCCCTCCCCCTTTCCTGCTGTGTAATGGCTGTTGTTATTCATTGATATGACTTAAGAGACTGGAAAAAGCAAGCCATATTCTCCAGCTCAGTCCTCTTCGGGTGATAGAAAATAAACTATTTTTCCTGTGGTCTGCTCCCAAATCACTCTCACCAGCTGAGAATCTCCCATTCACAGAAAGTTATCAGTTGAAGCTTCTTCCCTCTGTTGGTCTGTACTTAGCCATCTTTTTGAAGTTAAGTTCCATTTGCTTCATTGGTTCCAGGAAAAGAGTCTATTTCAAGGCCTATTTCTGCTTTTTCCTGATTGGAATGGCGGGAGGTGGGGGTAAACTGATAAATACTCCAAAAACCCTTGTTTAGTCCTCCTCAGTAGATTTCTCTTTGCCAACAAATACAAATACATTCCTCTTGATTTTGCTAACCATTGTACCCATGTCGAAGTTGGGACTATATTAACGTAAAAGGATGCCAAACCTTAAATCATTGCAGAGAATAGATCCAGCCAAACCTGGCAATGGAAATGATGGGCATTGATAGCAATTGGATTAGTATTAAGTGATTGTGTAGAAAGAGTTGCCCATTTTACCTAAAAATGTGTCAAAAGGAAGAAAGGGAAGCAGAGAAAAGATATAGTTCTGGAATTCAAGAACCCTGGTCTTGAGTTTTGATCATCAATTAACCAGCTGTGGGAACTTAGAACAATTTCTCAGTTGCTCCATGTGTGAAATGGGCCTAGACCAGTGCTTCTTGAACTTTTATATGCATTTGAATCCCCTGGGATGTTGGTAATATACAGACTATGAATCAGTAGGTTTAGGACCCTGCACTTCTTTTGTCGCCAAGATGATGCTGATGCTGTGAATCTGAGACCCCATTCTGAGTGGCAAGTAGGCAGGTGATTCTCCCCAAGCTAACCCCCAGCTCTGGACATAAATAAATAACTTTTAAGCCATTTTGAAGAACTCTGTTAAATATGATGCTGATGTCCAAATTCCATAAATCATCATATAAATATGGAGTAGTACCTGAGTGGATTCTCTACAATTTCACACCCCCATTGCAGGAAAAATACCAATCACAGAAAAGGTTTTGGAGTAATGGTCCTTCTGTTTTTCCCAAAATATTATTCTCTGCCTGTTGAACACCTTCTAATCCCCTCCAAAATAACCCAGAAAAAACTTATAGTGAGTGTTATAAGTTTACTGATTTTGTAGATCAGCCAGAGAATTATGTTTTGGCTAAATTTATGGTACATAAACAATGAGTTATGTCAATGTTTTAATTGCCAAACCAGTTATTCCTTTTAAACTGCTTACATTATAGTATGTGTTACTGATTTTCATCCTGTGACTGAATCTATATTCCGGCTAGTGACACAGTGTAATAATGGATATTTCCATGCTCCTAATGAGAAATGCTCAGTAGAAATTCTAACCTGAGTTATGTGGACAAATCAAGAAACTTTTGGAGTGTGTCTGATGTGTATGGGTTGGTTTGTACACTCCAAGACATGCTCATAAAATTAACAAATATGATGGTGAGAATATAAGCATGGATATGAATTTGGCTTTCCACTCTTTTATTTTTAACTGGATAGTTTTATGAGGTTTCAGAGTATTCAGGTTTTCACTCAGAAATGTAGTGACTTGTGACAACATGCAGCCTACTGGCAGTAACAGCAAAAACAAGCTGCCAGTTCTCCTGAGGAAGTCGTCTCCAGATTCCTTTCCCCATAGACTAATGTCAGCAGCAAAGCCAAAGATGCTGTCCCTTGCAGTGTGTGCATAGGACACTCACTTTGATGAAATGGAAGGAGGTGAACAGGGGCAGCCAAGCTTCTATTTTGCATCAGGGAACAGAAAAGTGTGAGAGAGAGTTTCGTTTACAATGAACATCAATGCTTTCCTGTTAGGTGTCCAAAAAGTTTCTGCTTAGAATAAAAACTTATTGAAGATATAAAAAAACTACTTCTTACTTAAACTGACTGGGGAAAATATAAAAAAATTCTTAAGCATCCTTGTTGTCTTGAAACATCATATTGTAATAATCCTCTAAAATTTGAGCTCACATGGATTTTTATGTGGTGTCAAATTAATGGCAAAAACAACTTGGAATCAGAATACACTAATTTGAAATCTGACTTTGAATCAGTCACTTTATCTCTCTGGGCCTCAGTTTTCTTTTCTATACAATGATAGTTTAGATATTCATCAAGGTCCCTACCAGCCCTGCAATTCCTTGATCAATTTTCCAATGATATTTTGGTTTTCTCATGTTTACTTACAATCCCAAACTATGCTCCTTGCTCTTCATGTGTGAAACATGTTTTTTACATCTAACGTTTTTCATAACTTCACCATTTACCTTAAACAAGTCCACACAGAGTTTCCTATCTGGTGTTTGGGCTTCAGAACCTAGTAAAGCTCCAGTAGTCCAGCAGACAAAAGAGCGACTTGAGGAGGGCGGACGAGCAATGTGCATCCGCTCCTTCTCTCTTGCATCTTGGTGGGTTTGTCTTGTAAGGGAGTTGTGAACTATGGCAAGGAGCTTCAAATTAACCACAGATTATTGTTTTCTAGGAGCCACTTTCAGCTGGTTAGCCGTTGGCTCAGGGAGGCACTCAATGGGAAAATAAAATCCAGGGGCGTGCTCGACTCCTACGCCTTGGGAGATCAATTGTGTGCATCTCTGCCCAAGCCTTGGCTGCCATGAGCATATTTACACCACAGAAATCAGCAAGTGCTACAAATCAAGGTATTTATTAGAGCCAGTTAAACATTTATGAGCATTACAACTGGATGTTACACATATACATATACACACACAAACACACATACTAACACCACTCGCATTGAGAATTTGTAAATGTCTTTATCAAGGCAAAGAATCAGAATAGAACTTCCCTCTCCCAAATGCCCATATTTTATTTTTCCCCAATTTAGGATGTCCATGCAGTTCATCTTTTAAAAGTGAGGACACTGTATCATTATTTTATATATTTATTAATGGGATACATATTCATAATGCATTAAAATGGATTATGAATGGAAGCGAGAAAACAATCATCCATATTTGCATAATCTAAATTATTACAATTAGTAGTATATTACTATTAGTATAATTTTTTCTATATACAGTCTTATGAAAAGGGAATAATTTGCTTAATCGTTACTCTGTGATTTAGGTTTCCTCTCAGTTTTCCACTACGATAAATAATACTGTGGTGAACAGCTTGATATGACTTAGATGGTAGAGAATAGCTGTGGGGTGGAAGTATAAGGGTTATTTTGTTTGGACCCTGCACTCCCTGAATTGTTGGCAAGGTGGGGGAGAAGAGGGCTTGAGCAATTTAATCATGGCCAAGGAAAATTCAGCTGTCCAGAGAGCAGTGTGGAGAACCTGGAGATTTGTGGAAGTCCTATAAAATGATAACTCAATGGCTTATGTGGGTGTGTTGAGATTGGCTGCCAGGTGGTTTTGAAAAGAGATTGCCAGGATTTAAATCAACGCTATCATCAGCATCAGAGGAGATGCCAGCTATTTTTTCTCATGCCCCAGTTCTGGACCTGATTGAGGACACCTGTTAGGAATATTTGTCACCTGATGCATATCGAGGCAAGCAACACCATCAGGGAGAGTTTGGTAAAAGCAAAGGCAGAACCTCAAGTTGTCGGGTGAGGCCAAGAGTTTGTGTACCCTTGTTTGCCAAATCTACCTCCAGCTTGTGGGGCGGGCGTGTTTCTGAACCTACCACCTGGGCAGCAAATCAAGCCAACTAATCTGGTACACTGTGTTCCCTGATAGCTCTGCTTTGAATATATTTGTGTATATCTCCACCTGCTCTGTTCACCCAAGTGAAGGTTCTGTTGAATGCAGTTGGTTTTGAATTTATTGAATTCTGCATTTAATTCAATTTACCAGACATTTAATGTGCAATAGGCCACTGCAAGGCAGGATGCAGTAGTTGTGCTTCCATTTTTTCAGACTGACAGTGTAACGGAAGAGATAAGAGGCATTAAAATACCCAGAATATTAGGTGCATGGGATAGGGGCTATCATAGGGGTTACCACTGAGATATGGGGACAGAGAGAAAAGGGACAAATCTGAGGAGATGTGGGAACAACGCCTTCGTGGGGGTGGTGTCATGACTGATTTTTCGACTGGTGAACACAGAATAAAGGAATTCTGGAGAGGGAGTTTCATAGACAAACAAGAAGCTAGTAACAATTGCTCATAATTATATAGTGCTTTTTGATAAAGGGCTTTCATGTATTTTATTACAATTAATCAAGGTGGGAGTAGAAAATACCCTGAATTGGCTAATTATAGGTTTGAAGGGCAGTGGTGGAAGTGTTTCTGTGACAGTCAATTGTTGCTAGACCACAAAGGATATCTTAATTTGGATTCCTCCAACAGCAGGTCCTGAAATAAAGACTTTAGGTAGTATATTTGGGAAAGAATCTCAGGAAGTAGAGTGAGGGGAGTGGCGAGTGAGGTAGGGAAGGGGAGAAAGCTAAGAAAGGAAGCATGAACGAATGAGTGAGCAGATTACCACCAGGGCCAGGACAGGGGGAAGTGAGGGAAGCACTTACCTCGGATGCAGAATTTAAGAGGTGCCAAACACTCAGTAATCAAAATGAACAATTTTTTTAGTGAAATACTTTTTTAAATATCAAAACTAACACAAAAAAATTCATGATAAAAAAATTATCAAAATTTTAAAGTAAGACAGGATCTGACAGTGCTGTGTTGAGCCATATTGGAGGCTGAGGCAAAAAGAAAAATATGTAAAAATACATTTTTTTTTGTTTTTTTTTTTTTTTGTGAGGAAGATCAGCCCTGAGCTAACATCCATGCCAACCCTCTTCCTTTTGCTGTGGAAGACCGGCCCTGAGCTAACATCTATTGCCAATCTTCCTCCCTATTTTTTTGTGTTTTTTTTTCCCTTTTTCTCCCCAAAGCCCCAGTAGATAGTTGTATGTCATAGCTGCACATCCTTCTAGTTGCTGTATGTGGGACGCGGCCTCAGCATGGCCGGACAAGTGGTGCATTGGTGCGCGCCCGGGACCCGAACCCCGGGCCTCCAGTAGCGGAGCGTGCACACTTAACCGCTAAGCCATGGGGCCGGCCATCTATGTATTTTTTAAAATGGTGAATTTTCTTCAGAATATTAACTGAAAAATATATTGAAAAATTGAAAAGTAGGTATATTAAAACTCACACCATTATTTTAAATTTAAACATCTGTTTACCTCAAAAACAAATTTCATTATAATTTTACTTTACTGATTTTAATGGAAACAAACTCACCAATAATATTTTCTTTAAAACCATTAACCATTTAAACTTGCATTTAAACATTGTAGATAGGAGCGTACATGTTTCTTTTGCCTCAGGCTCCAGTACGGTTCCACATGGCACTGGTTAACACTGTGGGCTTAATCCCCCTGGAAGTCCTCTGAGAACTGTTCCACTGAGGAGTTAGAAGGCTGAGGTATTTGTACACCAACTCCTGCCCCTCATTGGTTGTGCTCTTCCTGTGGGTGTTAACACTCTGGCACTCCCAGCATGCTCCTGGGGTAGGCCAAGACCTATAGAAAGGCACTATCATCATCTGCTATGGAGGGCTTTGATATGCATCCAAAGACCACATCTAAGGCTTTTACATTTTAGGCCTTGTGAAAGTACTAAGGCTTTTGAGAAGATATGGGACACTTATCAGAGCTCTGGTTTAGAAATTTGTTTCTGGACTTACTATGGATATGTAATGGGTTGGGGAGTGAGGAAAGCAGGAAACAGGAAGTCCAATTTAGATACAACTGCAATAATTTGGTCAAAAGGTAATGTGGGCCTGAACTAGGAGTGTGTCTTTGAGGCTAGAAAGAAAAGAGAAGAGGCGAAAAATGTTGCAGGACTTGAATCACTGGGTCCTGACCAGCAAATGGAGGTGCTGGTAAAAAAGAAAGGAAGATGAGTGTATGAGGCCATGGTTTCCCACCAATGACCGAGATAATAGTGATTCTGTTTACAGAGTTGACAGCTTGAGAGAAAGAGCAAAGGTGGTGAGGAGAGACATTTGGATTTGAACATGTGTGGAGGACAGAGATCCAGAGGGGACTCATATGTCCATGAGCACAAACAATGATTTGGAGGGCCACAAATTTACAAGACTCTTTTTGACTGAGTTGACGTTCATGGAGAACAGGGCTTTTGAGGGGATGGCTTGGGCAACAGAGGTCGGTGGAAGGAGGAAGGTGGTCCATCACCGCTTCCCAAAGTGTGCTCTGTGCACTGGTGCTGACCCTTGAACTGCTGGTTACCCACCCACGAGGTAAATGCAGACCACAAATGCGACAGGTGGGAAACATCACAGCAATTTGACACTGCTGCAGAAACCAAGATATTTTGTTTTCTAGTAATTCATTTTCACTTGTGTTTTACAGTAGTATCAGGCAATGATAGATTGTAATTAAAAATTAAAACCATAAACAAACAAAAACAACAAATTCTGGTCCTACATCTAGCATAATTGAGAAGCACTGCTAAAAGACAGCATGGTAACTGCCCAGCCTTTGACTTACAGAGAAGAGCTATAAAAGACGGATTCCAAGGAATGTGAGGTGCATGAAATCCTGTTTGGGGGTTTTGATGACAAAGCATAGTGCAGAGTTGAGGAGATTAATCCTCACAATGAAAGTCCTGATAGATGCAGGGCATCTTGGCTTCTGAGAGATGATGTTGGAAGAGCTCCCTGCAGATAGTTTTCTGGGAACTGAGTACTCAGACAGGGCCCTGGCAGTTCCACAACAGGAGTGATAGTGTAAAAGCACAAGAAAAGTCTATCTGTGCTACATGTGAACTACTGCTGAATAGTCAGCAAACTGAACAGCTGGGATGGTGGGAAGGAAACAACTTAGAGGAGAGTCTGCATGTTGAATGTGGGGGCAATAAAATGAGCTTAATTAGACTTACTAGTGTTAATTACCTTTTTCAACACATCTGCCAAGTAGTTACTATATACCAAACAGTGTTCTAGGTACCGGGGATACTGCTATGAAACAGATAGACTGGAGCCCCTGAGAGTAAGAGATGAGGAACATGATATGAACAGGAGATGCAGAAGAACATGCACAGTCTTGAAGGACCTTGATTTCTTTCCCTTAAGTGAGGTTGGAAGGCACAGGATTTTGTAGAGTAAAATGCTTTGATTCGTGCATTTAGACATTTACTGTTGGCTACCATGAGAAATGGAGGCAGAGGCAGAGTGGAAGCAGGGAGATTAGATGGGAGGCTGCTGCAGAGGTCCATGTGAGTGAGGATAGTGGTTTGGTGGTTACAGTTTATGGGTGTAAGTTGTCTCACATTGGCAGTTGGCCTATAGGAATATTTGGTTTATTGCGTTCATGGGACATTCAAATGAGGATATCTTTTAGGCATTTGGAGCTGCTTGTTTTAGTCTAAGAGAACATTGGTGCAAAATAATAAAATTGGGGAAAAATTCCATAATTTGGGAACTACCCACGTGGAGGTGTTGGTTAAAGCTGTGAATCAGTGACAAGAGTAGAAGGTAGAGCACAGAATCTCAAAGAAGACTGTTATTGGTTGAATTGTGTCCCCTCCAAAATATATATTGAAGTCCTAACCCCCAGCACCCCAAGATGAGACATTATTTGGAAATAGTTCATATTTTGGGGTGGCATGTTCTGGACTCCTTCCACAGGTTGCATATTTTGATAAATAATGCATGTGTTGTGGAGTTTGATTTACCACTGTCCTGGCCTGGAGTAGATGACTACTCTGACAGTCATACCTAAGATCTAATCCTCTCCCATCTCCACACTTGGGCCTACCCTTCATGTAGGATGTTCTAGGTGTCTTGGAATTCTGAAAAGGGAATTTTCCACATGGACTTAGTTGCATGTTGACTCAGCAAAGTTTCAGAAGCCCATTTGAAAATCCAACTACTATTGAAGAGAGGTCTTCAGTGGATAACAACAGAGAGAACGACTAACATATTTCCCCATCAGAGGAAACACACAGTGCTTACTGCAATGCACTGGCCTCTTTGGCTCGCATCTCACACAGCAACTAGGGAGGCAAGAGATGGGGCTCACCCAGGTGAGGAAGCTGGGCCATCTCTGAATCCTGCCTCATTCTTACCTGTGTGAGTTCACCATACTCTCCATCTGAATCTCCATCTGCCTAACTTTCCTTAGGCTCTGAGAATTCCTCACTATTTAGGGAGGAGGAAAGACGTTCTCCTAAAGCAATGGCCTCTGTTCTAGGTTTATTAAATTAAATAAATAAACAAGAACTGAATTTTTTTTTTAACTTCTACATTTCTGCTGCATCACCCCTTCCCTGAGGCTACAAATGCACAATGATCAGCTGACTGGACAGAGGAAAGAACAAGGGGTAGAAAGAATCAATAATAATAATGAAAACAACAACATGGCTTAATTCTTCAAATGTAATCTCGCTCCACACATGTATAAATAAGTTTATGAAATCCAGAAGCTATTTATGGTGCAACCATTTTTATGAATAGTGATTTGTAAATAATTCATGTGGTTCTGGGTCCTTAAAGGGATAAAGTCCTGCAGCTTAGCTGTCCCTGAACAGTCACTGAAGTCACAACATCATGATTTCTGCACCTCTAGTTTCCAGGGTGCCCCTGGGATTTGCTCAGGCTGTAATAACAACAATTGCTGCTGTTTGTTCAGCACTGATGCTGTGACTGACCCTGTGCTCAGGACTGCATATTTCTTGTTCGTAATCAACATTCCCCACCTGTGCAAGATAGGTATTAATTTCCCATCTTACAGATGAAGGAGCTGCAGCTCGGAGGAGTTAAAAGTCCTTGTTCAAGATCTCCCAGGAGACAGTGGCAGAGCTGATATACAGACTCAATCTGTCTGGTTCCAGAGGCCTTGGTCTTTCTACTCTAGATTAGATCAGCTTGCATTTCCTGCAGAAGTAAACTGAGGCAAGGCTTGTGTACAGGTAGTTTATTTGTGATATGATCCCAGAGATGAGAAGATAGGGACAAGGGAGAGCGAAGAAAGGAAGAAAAGCCAATATGAGGATGCATTTTGTTGGGGTCACTGCTCTGGACCACTTGCATTTGATTCTTTATAAACAGCTTATAGAGATCTCTCAGAATTTTCCACCTAAGAATCAACTGGGAAAAATATTTATCCATCAGCCCCCTGTGCCCCATGTTTGAGGGCCGTGTCTGGGGCACTACCAGCCCTGCACTTCTAGAAAGTCCATTCATGCCTGATGAGTGGACTATTGCTTGCTTTTGGTACATTAGAGAAGCCCCGGAATGGAAAGAGAAAGATAGATAGGGTATGAATGAGATGAGACACGGTGGGTGTGAAGTAAGTTGAAACCTGTAAGGACCTGCCTGCTGCAGCCACACCTGGGGGGGCTCAGAGGTGAGGCTGAGAGGATGTGAGCTGGGGCACCAAGCTGATACAGTCCTACTCCCCCAGATTCAGCCCTTCCAGCCACACTAACATGTGATCCTTTAGTTGCATTGGCTTTGGAAAGACGGTAAAGCTTGTACATGCCCAGTCCCACCCAAGTGACAAACCACCTCACCAAATTAAGTGTAGAGGGGGAAGGCCTTGTGAAGGGCATGGATGGAAATGGTTTTCTTCCTCATTAAAATAGGAGACAGAACAAGGGACACCTGAGTTTGCTGTTGAAATAGGTGCCATTTTCTAATGGACAATAGGAGGCTGGAAGAATTTAGTTAAAATATTCTCCTTTCGAAGATATAAAAAACTTTTGATGACCAGTATGGTACTGCCATGAGACAGGATGAACAAAGGTGCAGCTTGAGGCAAGACCGTGAAGGGGCTGAGATTTTAGTCACTTGCAAGCTACAAGTTGGCCTGCTGCACTTTCATGGATGACTGCAGAATGCAGGAGACTCTGTGTCAGACACAGAGGACTATATTACTCAGGGCACAGTAAGCAGCATAAGCATCAGCATATTTGTGTTCTCCTAACCCTCAAACCCAACAGGGGCTACAGGGATGGGCCCAAATAGATGCCTGTACATGTGGTAGGTTGCATTACAGGAGAGGAACCTTAAGCTTCAGGAAACTGAATTGCATTTTGGGCAGATATGCCCTCCCTTTGCTCACAGGAGACATTATCTTATTTATCCTGGATGGAAGGATGCCTGCCCTTACCTCCAGAAAGAGATATTATCTCTATCTTCCAAAGATGTAAGCAAACCTGTCTTTGGCTTCATAAGGAGACACGATCTTTGTCTTCTAAGGCTGCTCAGAATACAAACATCTTTGAAAAGATAATCTGGAATAAAGGACAGTTAGCGCCTCACTCATGCAATGTGTAGAAACGCGAGAGACCTATGAATAATTTTCTTTCAATACTTTGTCTTTCATCAAGTAGCAACAGGGTTGACCTTTGATTGAGGCATACACAGATGTTTTATTGCCTTAGCAAGGCATATATCTTTGATACATAGGGACACATTTCCGGATCTTGGATGGGGTGGAGGGTAAGTACATGCCTAAAATACCTGGATAAACAGCAACTTTGAATGAAGTGGTGGGGGAGAGGGTGGTGGGAGAATAGAGGGAAAGTGAGAGGAAGAGAGAGAGAGAGAGAGAGACTCCGAAAAATAGAAAGTGTATGACAAATTCAGAAAAGGATTTGGAGATATGGGAAGCATGACTGGGTGGATGGATGAATGGAGAAATAAAGACAAATATATACATGGATGTATAAATGGGAGATAGATAAATATTATATGAACAGAGAGATTGAAAGAGTGATAGAAAGAAAGGAAATGAAAGACAGAGACAGACAGAAACTCGCAAAGGCTGAGATCAAGTCAGAGAAAGACAGACATAGAAAGAGAAAGACAGAGACAGAGATACATGAAGATACAGAGAAAGACAGAGAAAGAACATGGTTGGATGGATAGATGGAGAGAGGTATGAGGACTGAGAGAGATGGACAGATGGATAGATAAATTCATGGATGAAAAATAGAGAATTAAAGAAAGAAAAGAGGTAATACAATATGAGTTTGGGCTCTGTATTCAGATCCGGTGTTCTAATTGCATGACTTTGGGCAAGTTACTTTCTTACTCTTTTCAAATGGGAATAATAACAATACTGACTTCATTTTTAAGTCTGAATTGAAATAATCCTCATAAATGCTTAGCACGTTGGCAGGCTTGTGATAACGCTGTTTGCAGAAAGATAACTTGTTACATCAGCTGAGCTGCCCGTCCCTGCGAATCTTATAGGCTTCAACATTTTCAGCACCAGACAAATTTTTGTTTCCGATTGGAGCCATAGCTGAGTCTGGCAGATGTGTCAAACCCTGATAAAGCCAACACTGGCATCCCACATTCAAAGAGCAATTTTATGCAAACGGGATCTTCTCATTATGTTATCCTTCTGCAGTCCATAATTATTGCTTCTGAATGAATCTGAGGTTGTCTTCATCTCCATGAAATGAGGTCACACTACTTATACAGTAAATTAAAGGCAATTTGAGCAGATGATATGTATAAAATAAGAAACATGCAGTTTTTAGCGCCATTGACACAGTGCTAAACGAGTTGATTTCCAATCCAAACCGAGTATTTATATAATTTGGTTCAGCATCCCAACATTCAGATGGAAACCCACACTCTTTACAGACTGTTACTCTTTTACTCTTTACAGAGTTAGCATTTATGATGAGGATTTACTTCTTGAGTTCTATGATTTCAGTTTCATATCCAAGCACATAATGTTTTGCAGTTCATTCTTGCTAAAGAAAAAAAAGAGATATTCTTTCCTAAGTTATTTTGGTATGACACATTATGGTGAAGTATTTCCAAATAAAGTGACATGAAAAGCACAACCGAAAATGTTTGGCTACATCAGAACGCATTAAAGACTCTATCTGGCCGGCTTCTTTAATTGTTCTTCACGCACCCAAGCATTTACATTTCAAAGAGTAGTTATTATAATTTCCAGCACACACTTAATTTAATTAGTTCCTCACTTTTAATGAGAGTAGAATGAACAAAAACTATCCTGATTTAGGAAAAATTATGCATTTTTTTCAAATGCTTCTTTGCCTCTCTATTCTCTTAGTCCTGGTCAACCATGTGAGTAAACAATTACACAGATGGTGTAATTTGAAAAGCAGCATCATAAGGCATGTGAAAATGCTTCAAAATACTGTCCTGTCTCTTTTCTATTGAATATCCCTCTGCTCAGGAATTCTATCATTAGATAGTCTTTCGTTTGGCTTAATAGCCTTCTCTTTATAGTTCCTCTTTTAAAATGTGAAAGCTTCTGAGTAGGAAAGTTTGAGTTACATTTGAAGTAAATTCATTTTATTTGGATCATTTTCCTTTCTAAGCATTCAGATGAAACAAACATTATTGAACCTAACTTTAGTGGTGATTTGGGTGGAATGACACAATAGAGATGAGAGACCTGACACTCATTTATTCATTCATTCACCAATTGTTTATTGAGCTCTAACTACATATAAGACACTGTGCTATGCACCGGGTATATAATACAGACTTTGTTCTCATGGAACATCCAATTTACTAAGAAAAGTGATTGGTATTTAAATAATCACAGAAGTAATAACTGAAGATTGCAATGACCTCAATGAAGGAGAGTTGCAAGGAGCTATGATGGCCTGAAAAGATTCTGCAGGAATGTGGAAGTCACAAAAAATCAACTTTTCTAGGGCCCTGGTGCTATCCAGCACAGCAAACTCATGTTTAAAGGGTTAGGTACTCTTGAACAAGCCCGCCCTGGTGGTCTAGTGGTTAAGAATTAGCGCTCTCATTGCTGCAGCCCTGCTTCATTTTCCAGTCAAGGAATCGCATCATCTGTCTGTCAGTTGTCATACTGTGGCAGCTGCGTGTTGCTGTGGTTCTGAAACCTATGCCACTGGGATTTCAAATACCAGCAGGGTCACCCATGGTGGACAGGTTTCAGCGGAGCTTCCAGACTAAGCCAGACTAGGAAGAGGGACCTGGCCACCCACTTCCAAAAAAATTGGCCATGAAAACCCTGTGAATAGCAGTGGAGCATTGTCGGCTATAGCGCCAGAAGGTGAGAGGATGGTGCAAAAAGATCTGGCAGGGTTCAGCTCTGCTGTACACATGGGTCGCTAGGAGTTGGAATCAGCTTAGCACTAACAACAAACTCGTGAACCAGAAACAGAAGCTTTTGCAAAGAAGTGAAAGAGAGTGGATTAATAGGCCAGAGAACTAAGTACTGAGAATGAAGTTTGCTTGGAAAGTAGACTCCGAGTTATGCTTTTCTCCGGCTTAGAGAATCGCTACCGAGCCATGCATGGTGTCTTCCTGCTCCCCCTGCCAGATGTTGTCTCTCTTCCTCAGCATTCTCAGACCCTGGTTCTGAGGCTCTCCTGGCATTTGCCCCTTGCGGTGCCTGATAATATAGCAGTATGGGTCTATGGCTTGTCCCTTCCTAGACATAAGGTCTTTGAGCTCAAAATCCAAGCTCAGCACATCCTCAATAAATGCCAGCTGTATGAATGAATGACAACAATAACCTCTGAGAGGGACATTATTAGTTCTATTTGTCAAATAGGGAAACAAGGTCAGAGTGGTTTAATGATTGATCTAATGTCACACATCCAATATGTGGCTATTTCCAGATCTTAACCCAAGTTCCTCTAGAGTGAAAACTTATGTTAGAAATTTACTATCTTATAAAACAAAGATGGAAGGACAACGCTCCCATACCACTTGAAATTATTTAAGACAACTCTAGATGTATGTCTTATTTGTGTACACATTTGTAGAAACAAGGTATAGGTAAGGTTATGCCACAGTAACAAACAGACCCCAAATCTCTGGTTTAAGACACCAACAGTGTATTTCTCGTGCCTGTTGTGTGTCTATTGTAGTCCAGCAGGAGGGTCTGCTCGTTGCTCTTACACACGGAGCAGCCGTCGCTGCAAACACTGCTTCTTACCATGCCAAATGGAAAAACAGAGCTTTAGAATGTCTTGCAATTAAATGCTTTAGCCTAGAAGTGACACAGTGTCACTTCAGTTCATAACTCATTGGTCAGAACAAGTCATACAGTCCTATGCTCTCTGCTAGAATATGCAAAGACAGAATATTTGGTAGGCACTAATGAATCTCACAGATAAAATGATTTATACTTCTTTTATGTAGTCATTTATTCAATTATTTATTAAGAAGTACTTGTTATGTGCCAGGATCTGTGGACATAACAATATATTAGTCAGCTACTTGTGCATAACAATCACAGAATCTCAGTGACATACACAATATGTATTTATTTCTCTTTTGTGCATGTATCAGGTGGCTAGGGTCTGGCTGACCTAGCTTGGGCTCAGCTGAGCAAGATTCCAACCTACAGGTTGTACAGGCTGCATGAGGCTACTACATATAGCCAATTTCCTCCGGGGACCAGTGGTGATGTGAGGCATGTGCTTCTCATAACAATGGCAGAAGTATAACAAGGGCAAGTGGAAACATACAATGCCTCTTAAAGCCTAGGGCACTATCACCTCCGCCTACATTTCATTGATCAAAGCAAATCTTTTGGCCAAGCCAAACAGCAATGGGGCAGAGAAGTATAATCGACCTTTCTTGGAATAAACTTCAAAGCACATGACAAAGGGCATAGATTCAGAAAAAGGCAATTAACTAGTAACAATAATGCAATCAATACAAGCAGTGATCAGACTGAAATCCTTAACTTTGTGTAGTTTATATGCTATAGAAAAAGGATTGATAAATAAACTATGTAAAACTTTAGATGAATATAACTGCGAAGGAGAAGAAAGTAAAGTAAGGGAAGGATGTTAGGAAGAATAGTGGTTGGTGAGGATAGTGGTTGAAATTTTAGACGAATAGACAGGAAGGAAGACCTTGAAAAACAAGATGACAATTGAGTAAACTCCTTAAAGGAAGTCAGAGAGACATTCATGAATATAGCTAAGGAAAATTAGAGGAAAAAAGCAACTACAAAGCCTGATGGTGGGCTCTACCCGACGTGTTTGAAGATCAGAAAGAGGGTCTACGTGACTGAGCCAAGTGAGGGAGGAAGAGAAGACCACTGGAGTGAGCATGGACTGTTTGGGGCCAGTGAAACATTTTAAGTCTTTTAAGTCTGAATGAGGTGAATGTCCATTGGAAGATTTCCAGAAAAAGAAGGATATGGTCTGCTTACACTATTTACTGTGTCATTCTGGCTAACCTACTGGGAACGGACTGGTGGGGGGTGGGGGGGAGACAAGCTAAGGGGCCATCACAATATTATAAGTGATAGACAATGGTGGCTTAGACAGGATCTTAGCAGTAGGTGTGATGATAAGTCACTGAATTGGTTGGATTCTGGAAATATTTTGAAGTTGAGTCAATCAAGTTTGCTGACAGATCAGATTAGCAGTATGGGTAAAAATGGTGTTAGGGGTGATGGCAAGGATTTTGGCCCATCGACCAGAAAAAAACAATTTCAATTTCCTGAGATGGGAAAGACTCTATGAGGAGCATGTGAAAAAGGAAGATCAGGGTTGCGTTTGGGACCTGTTATGTTTCAGGTGCCTAATTAAGTGGAAAGGTCAGGCAGGCTGTCAAATAGTGAGATGAGGAAAGGAGAGGTCCAGACTGGAGAGATGAATTTTGGAGCCTCTTTTGTATGCTTCTATGTATGTCTGAAGCTGTTCAGGCTAGGAGACTGGATGAAATCACTCAAGGAGTGAATTTAGATAAAATAGTGACAAAGGCCAAGTCCTGAACCCTAGGGCACTTCTAATTTCCATAGCCAAGAAGAAGGTGAGGAATCAGCAACAGAGACTTAGAATAAATGCCTAGAGTATAAGAGAGAAATGTTGTGTGTATGAGGTCATGGAAGTTAAGTGAAGAAATGTTTTCAAGGAAGAAGGAGTTTTCAACTGTGTCCAATGCTGCCGACATGTCAAGTAAGATAAGAACAGATAACTGTTAGATGGAACATCTTACAGGTCATTGATGATCTTGTGAGAACAGATTAATTGTAATGAGGGTGCAAAAGCTTGCTCAAAGTGGGTTTAATAGAGAATGGGACAGGAGAAATTGATGATAGGCAGTATAGATTCCTCTTCCAAGGAGTTCTATGAAAGGAGAAAGTAAAAGTTTTTTTGTTTGCTTATTTATCTGCTGGAGGCTGATAGGAGATGAAGGGAGAATCATTTTCTTTATAAATGGGAGAAACATAATCATGAGACCTATTAGAGCAAGAAAAAGTAACAATACAGGAGAGGGGGTAAAGTTGCTGAATTGATGGCCTTGAGTGTTAAGAGTAGGTTCTGTGTAGAAAGGGAGAGGTGTGCTTTGTCTAGTAGCATAGACCTGTCATCCACACCGTCTAGAGGGAAGGCAGAGTAACAGGACAGAGGCAGGTAGGTGGGAGATGTGCTGGTAGGAGCTGGGTGCTTCTATTCTCTCAGTAAGGAGTGAAACATTTGTCCATTGTCCAAAGCCAGTTCTTACCCCCAACTGAGGGAGCCCCCGACAGCTTCTGAAAGCTGTAAGTGCTGTAATGCCAAACAAACGTACAATGTATTGGAAATATTCAACACAGGGAGAGAGGATGGGCCCCCATGAAGATAGGCAAGGACATCCATAGCAAAGGTGACCTGCAGAGATTTTTGTGACTTGGGACAGCTGGGATTGTAAAAATTCAGATTCCTGGGTCTTCCTGCAGAACTTCTTTCACACCAGAGTTGCCTGGTACTTAGAGTCTCATTCTGCTGCTGCTAGAGTTTTTGGCTCAAAGAAGGAAGTTTATTTGCTTGAGGAAACTCTGTTGGACTTCTGGGGAGTGAATATGGCTTGCTTTCCAAACCGAGATTGTTGACAATCCCCTTCCTCCCCGAGAATTTCTAGAACCCAGTCCACTGGTGAGAGTGTAATTCTGAAGATTCCCATCAGTTACCTTGCTTTTAACTTTGTATGGCCCTCGTGGCTTCTAAATACCAACCTCTTGCCCCATACCTTCAAGTGGCTCAGATGCCACCTCTTTGAGAGAGCCTTTTTCTTACGTCAACTAATTAAAAATCAGCAATCGTGATATTTCGGAGCACTAACCTGCCCTTCTGTATTATCATATCTTTGAGAGCAAAAACTATACTTTGAGGCATCTCATGAAGGCCCACCTTATATAGAATAGGCACTTAATAAATTAATAAATGGATAACTTTTTCACTTCTGCTCAGGCGTAATTAAAATTCTGTGAAGAAAGGACTGCATGAGCAAAGTGTTAAAGGTTAACAGCAAGTCTGTTTAGAACAATAGCAAATGGTAACTAATTATTAAAAGTCATATTTTAATTTAAAAGTCTAGTTTTTAATTATTTTCGTGATAGTTTATGTTTAATTTTACCTGCTTCACCCCTGGCTATAGATGACAGATTTCTATTTTAATTTTGCAGCCGGTGATTACTACAAATGTGTTGAGGCTCGTTATTTATTTTTCTTCTCTTAGCTCTTTTGGAATTGGAAGTGAGCAGCAGTTGGGTATTACCAAGTTCTCCTGGAAATGGCAGTGATACATGGTCAAATAATTAGTGCATGCCAAATGGTTGAGAATCACATGCCTCTCCACGGCTTTGGTGCATAAGGAATATTAAACGGGATAAAGTCTCTGGGCAGGCACACAGGAGTGTGATTGCCCAGGCTTTCAATATCTTTATTCTCTGCCCCTGTGCATTTGGCAAGAGCTAACTCACTCTGTGTAGGAGTCAGTTTTTGTGGCTCAACAAAGCATCCCTTTGCTTAGTGGCTTAAACAATCCCATTTTGTTAGCTCATGATTCTGCAGGTTGGTGATTTGGGCTGGGCTCAGCTGGGTGGATCTTCTGGTCTTGGCTGAGATCACATATTTGACTGTGGTCAGTAACCAGGTTGGCTGCAGGTGGCTATTTCAAAATGATCACCACTGGGGTAGCTCATTTTTGCTCTGCATGTCTTTTAAACCAGCAGGCAAGCCAGGGCAGGGTTCCATGATAGAGTAGAAGCATGCATATCTTTTCAAGGCCAACACTCAGAACTGCCATGCTGTTGCTTCTGCCACATTCTGTTGACCAAAACAAGTCTCAAAGCCAGCAAGATTCAGAGGGAGGGGAAATAGATTCCACTTCTTGATGGAAGGAGCTGGAAAATCATATCCAGTCAAAGGGCCTGGATACAGGAAGGCCATTTTTGTAACCTACCACACCAGCTAAAATACAATTTATTTAAAAATCTACATGAGCAAAATAAGCCCATTAGTTGAGTCTCCTGGTGTTGAGAATTCTAAGCTGCTGTATATTTTGTACAGGAGTCAGATGTAGGGCCCAGTTTTGCTATGCATTATGAAGGTACTGCTTTTTAAAGATGGATGTTGGGCTATGATTCTGAAATGAGAGCTCTCTCTGGGAAAATCTGTTATCCATTTAGAGGCAGTAGCAGGACTCTAGCAGGGAAAACCAACATGGTTAATAGGCCCCGAAAACTGAGTGGAGTCAAGTCTGTCTTCCTCCATCAGCATTTCTTTTTCTCTCTGGACATATGATACTCCAAATCCTCACTGCCCTGCCTTCAGCTAACTTGGACATAGTTGTAACTATGGTGGTAGCTGATAGGTAAGGTGTAAAGAAAAAATGTTAAGGGTATTTCCATTTTTAGAGGGATCTGTTGATGTTCCAAAGGCGTCAAGGGTCAAAGACTTTAAGCTATGATGGTGGAAGGATAGGCAGATGTGCTCATGCTTTTGAACAGAGTACTCCACCTAGCTCCTGGATAATACTTCCTAAGCATTGAACTGTCTCTTATTGTAAATCCTAAATTCAAATTGGTAGAACCTCATATAAGGCATTTTCCACATACATTGAATAGAGGGTAATGTCGGAGATGATGGCAGTATGGTGTCCAGTGCTAATGGTTCTGCAGTAGCATCCTGTTTGGATGTCATGAACTTGGGCTGTGTTTCTTTCTGCCCACCCTTCCTTGATTCCTACCATTTTCGCAAGCTACGTTCTCCATACTTTCCAGCAATTCTTGGAGGTATTTGATAATAAAAATCACTCTTGCCGATAATCTCCCTTGCTAATAAATCCCTCTTCTGCTAAGTTAATCCGAATCATTTTTAGTTGCTTGCAACTAAGAATTCTATTGACTGATTTAAAAATTTTTTCTTTTAATTCTCCTCAGGCTTTCTTAATTCTTAGTCAAAATGTTTATTTTGGGGGAATCAAGCTGAGAATTAAAGCCACATTGACATAGGTTCACAAAAATTTTTTTTTTTTTAATGAGGAAGATGAGCCCTGAGCTAACATCTGTTGCCAATCCTCCTCTTTTTCTGAGGAAGATTGGCCCTGAGCTAACATCTGTGTGCATCTTTCTCTATTTTATATGTGGGACGCCTGACAGAGCATGGCTTGATGAGTGGTGCGCATGTCTGTGGCTGGGATCTGAACCTGCGAATCTCAGGCTGTCGAAGTGGAGCATGAGTACTTAACCATTATGCCACTGGGCCGGCCCCCACAATAATTTTTTAATGCAGATAAATGAAAAGCAGTGGTGCCCTGCCCAGATCCCCATTACCAGGCAGATGCATCCATCTTCAGATGCTATAGGCATTGACTGCTAAGGTCTCATAGCTTCCCTCTCAACCCCTCAAGCCCCAGCTGAAGAATTACCCTCAGTACTCACAGCTACTAATGTCTTCCCCTCCTCCCAAACCCCAAGCGGCACCTTACAGCCAATGATGAACTGATGGGGGATAGAAAGGCCAATTCCCATGCTCCAAGGGGACACAACTCAATAGTGCTTCAGAAGCCTTCATGGATGGGGCCAGTGCTAGACTCTAATGGAGACCACGTTGTTACTCAGCTCCTTCCCCTGCCCTCTTCTGCTTCCCTTATTCCTCTTCTCCTGAGAGCCCTTCCTCAATGAACCACGTGTGCCTCCCCAGCCTAAATATAGGAAAAATGGTGCGGGAAGCAGAGCTAGGAAGCTGTAGTACTTAAAAACACCACTTGGCTGTGGCTCAGGAAACCACAATGACCAAACAAGGCCTCTTTGAGGAGTAAAAGGACATAGTTTTAATAATGAAGCCAGGATCCCAGGGGCAAAACGGGAGTGTTTCAGGCAAACAAGGATATAAAGTCATCCTAGCTCTAGCTGATTCACAAGCAATCAAGAAATGACTGATTCACACACATGTGGATGATAAAAATGTTTTAAATTTCTCCCCATGGGGGCACAAGTCACAAAGCTGGGTTAAAGAGAAAGACAATTAGAGGCAGAGTTTGTGACTTTCTCAGGTAGTAACTGAGCTGCATCCCTCCCTAGTCCCTCAGTATATTCAGAGTCTCTAAAGGGTCCAAGTTTTTGTCCCCACCTAAGGGTCTTTCTTGCTTTCTCTTCTCTATTCACTTCCCACAGTGGTGAGAAGCTGACATAAATACTTGCACTGTGGCCTTTACCAATTCCCTTTAGCTCTCTCAGCTGAAAAACTAGGGACATGTAGCAGATCTCTGAGACTCTTCTGGTATAAACATTTTCTGATTCTAGAAGACTAATAGGTTCAGTTGGAACAAGAGGGAATCTAGCCATGCCCTTAAGAGCTGATGTGATATTGTGATTCATAATAAGAAATATATATTTGGCCTTTGTCTTCATTTCTTGCACACAGCTCTTAAAACTCTTGGAATTTCCTATGATGAGAGTAATAAAGGTGTCTCTTTATGTTAATGAAGTGACTTTTAGATCTCATGTAAGGATGGGGGCTGGTTGCCAGGAGAACCACCCATGTGATTAGAGGGTTGGAACTTTCAGTCACACTCCCCAACCTCCAGGGAGGGGAGAGGGGCTGGAGGTTGGATCAATTGCCAATGGCCAATGACTTACTCAAGGTGCTGAGGTAATGAAATCTCCATAAAAGCCCAGAATGATGGGGTTCAGAGAGCTTCCGTGATGGTGAACAACATGAATACCCTAGATTTAGGGGAGAGTGGTGAGCCTGGAGAGGGCATGGAAGTTCTGTGCCCTTTGCCCATACCTTGCCCTGTGCATCTCTTCCATCTGGCTGTTCCTGAGTTAATTCCTTTTATAATAAACTGGTAATCTATTAGGCAAAATGTTTCTCAGTTTTGTTAGCTACTCTAGCAAATTAATCCAACCCAAGGAGGGGGTTGTTGGACCCTCCCTTCTACAGGCAGTTGGTCACAGGCATGAGTGACAGCCTGGACTTGTCATTGGCATCTGAAATAGAGGGGGAGGCAATCTTGTAGGACTGAACCCTTAACCTGTGGAAACTGACGCTATCTCAGGTAGATGGTATCAGAATTGAGGTGAATTGTAGGACATCTAGCTGGTGTCCAAGAATTGCTTGTTGGTATGGGAAAACCTCTTTCCACATGTGAAAATTGGTGATCGGAATCATTTAGCTGGGGATACAGGAGTGGGAAGGAGCAGTTGG
The DNA here is from genome assembly GCF_020826845.1 of Diceros bicornis minor. Lineage (NCBI taxonomy): Eukaryota > Metazoa > Chordata > Mammalia > Perissodactyla > Rhinocerotidae > Diceros > Diceros bicornis. Next base: position 39,734,446 of record NC_080758.1, read on the forward strand.
TGATCCAATCGAGTAACTGCTGATGGCCAAAGGGAATGATGATGGTGGATCGCATTAGAGATGTGCTCGGGGTAAACCAGGCACTGTCTGCTTCCAGCCTGGCTCAGATGAGGACCCTACCTAAGAATCTGAGGAGGAGGAAGGTGGTGAGGAGGGCCTTTAGGCCTCCATAATTTCCATCAGCATGCTCCTGCTTTTATTGATCTGTATGGTGGATATTATAGAGCACCACTCAGATCCCCTCTTCAGGGAAATACCCCCACCCCCAGCTGTCAGGAATTTGAGCTGTCAACTTTTTAAAAACTCATCTATTTTTCTTAATGTCTTTCAAGGCAGATGGTGGTATTGTCATTCCTACTGGGATGCAAATTCAGGGTCACAGAGCAAGTCCCCAAGACAGGAATAGAACCTGGGTCTTTTGTCTCAAACCAATCCCCTCTCTCATCAATTTGAGCCCAATCTTTCTGGAGCATCACTCTCTAGACAAAGAATGAAGTTGTTACTGACATCCAGGAGGAACAAACTTCAGCCAACAGCATCATTAGTCTACAACATGCCAGCCACTTGTGTAGGTTAATTGCGGCTGAAAAGATGGAGAACTGGCCAGCCTTGCGCCTCACGGCATTGTGAGGTAAAGAGAGAAGAGGAACTGAAGGCCTACTGCCTTCCGCCAGCCCAGCCCGGTCCATTCTCTTTCCCAGAGTCCTTGGCCTCAAGAGACTGCCTTGCTTAAGGCTAGGCAGCCACTGCAATGACTGACTAATGCAGGGACACAAGGGCCTGACCCCTTTGCCTCAACTGGAACAACTGAGAAGGTCATCCCGGCTCCAGAGCTCCCTGAGGGTAGACAAGGCCTCTGTTATAACTGCACTGGGGGTCAGATTTTCTCTCCACCCAGTCCTACCTTTCTCAGTTCCTTACAGGTATCTCCCGAGAGAGCATGCCCCAGAAAACCCTTTGAGTGCAACTCCCTGACTCAGTCAGTTTCCAGGGGATACGAATGAAGACAATCTGAAACAGAAAATCTAAGGAAAACGTTTGTGCTGGGAACACGCAATTTCAAGGCAAATTCTAAAGCCTCCATTTCTAGCCCCCAATCACCACTCCCTAGTCTCTTCCTATAGAGACATCCCCCCACATAAGGATCAGGAGAGATCTGGAGGGGAGACCAGCAGGGGCTGTGAAGCAGCCCCTCATGACTTGCTTATCTACTGCTGCTTCTCTTATATTTCCTCCCCCTCTGCCTTCTGTTAATGCTAATTTAAGGTCTTAAAACAGATTTTTTTTCTTCTTTCCTAAGTCCTATAACACACTTCATCATTTTCTTCTCTTTACAAGTTTTTAATTTCCTCTGCCTAACTGGAGTTTTCTTATGTTCAGAGAAAAAGTCAGAAGTGTGTGTGTGTGTGTGTGTGAGCGTGCGTCTCAATATTATATAGCAGATCTCATGTATTTTTGGCGCTTGGAACTTGGAGCATCAGGCAGAATAAATTTGTGATATGGTCAGGCTTCCTTTCTCTCTCCACCTTATAAATTATCCATGTACTTCTGTGGCCCAGGTGTCCCCTGACTATGACCTTAACACTCTCTGAATCTTCTGTCAAACACAGCATTATTCTTAAGGTTCTAGAGACTGGGACCCTGACCACAGACTGAAAGCCTATCTTCTACCACAAATTTCTAGGGGCACAAAACCCACAGGCAGTTTTTCCTTGGAGAGATACTCCCAACCAAGAAGTTTCACTGGGGATGGAACTTGGGAGAGTGATCCATGTTATCAGAAAAGAAAGTTGCTGACTCCCAGCTCATGATGAGCCAAACACTCTCACAGTGTGAGGATGTAAGACACACATTCGTACATCATTTGCAGTCTTTCACAGTCTGTTGCACAACTGTCAATTCTATGGAATCAATCCTCTTGTTGAGAGTCTATTTCCGGAATCATATATTTAACATTGTCATTCAAGGTGCACTTCATGTTACACAAGAGTGGTGTTCCTGAGCAAGTGCACATAGGTCGACTTCTCATGTGACCCTAATGTTCCCTGAAACTTCTCTGCCCTCCAAAGCATTCAGGAAATGAGGTTCTGAACCCCCAAGCCCATGGTTTCTGTGCATTTCTCACACTGGCATGACCCCCTGTGTCTCTCATCCTGTGGCTGTTTAAGCAGGTCGTTTTGACCTATAGGGTCTTCTGGTTGGTCTAAGAATTACATTGATGTCAGACAGAATAACAGGAGAAAATCAAACAAATTTAATAATGTGTACATAGGAGAAACCCAGGAAAATTGAGTAACTCTCCAAAATGACTAAAGCCACCACCTTAAAGAACATCTTTAGCTAAAGACAAAGGAGGATGTTAGGGGTAGTAGTTTGGAACTTCAAAGGGGAGGAAGGCAATTCACATGGAAATGGAAAAGCAAATGTTTGGTACACAAACATTTGCCATCCTTGCAAAGACAATGAGACATGGGGAGGCCTTTGATCAAATGGGCCTTGCTGGGTTCCTCCCTGTCTGCCACACCAAGTTCATATTGTACTATAGTTATCTATGGTGATAGCTCCTTCCTGGAACAGGCCTTCTGTCTTAAATTCTTTTATGCAGTTAGGGGGAAGGTCAAAGTTTCTTCCTGAGTCTTTTGTTCTTAAAAATAATCAAGCCAAAGAGACGTATATTTTTAGGGTAGCAAATTCTGCTCCCCTATAGGCCCTTCCTTGTCTAGGTGCAACATACTATTTTTTCTCTAGCTTGTAGGAGAAAGCCAGTCACACCGAATGCATTGAAGGTGTAGACTCACTGTCCCCTGAGGAAGGAAGGCAGGCCCACTATCTTCCTGGCTTCATTCTTGTCCACTTTTTCTCTTAGAGTTGCTTGTGGCTCTGTGTCCCTTCTAAAAATCCCTGTCCTCAAAAGGTGACCGTAGGGGCATGGTCTTAGCTGTCTGGTATCATTGCTGCCTTGAGAGAAAATAACCTGGCTTTCTTACCTACTGCCCTTGGAACTCAAGGAGGCTTTATCTTTATTTCTGGTCACTGACTTCAGTTAATCATGGCTTCTAAAGCTCTGCCTTCAACTTCTCCTGCCCTGTGAACACAATGTCTCTATCAAGCATAAAGAGTTTTCAAATAATAACAACCACAGGTGAACTCCAATTTCAAAGAATTTCCACCAAACAGTGAGCCCCTCTAGGACAAAGTATCTTCTTTATTCATGCTTATACTTTCACCACCTAGCAGAGTTCCTGGCACAAGGTAGCCATGCATTGAGTCCATTGAATTAATAACACTTTAGGGAATTATTTCATAAATTATCTTCTTTAATGGGAATGATGTATGTGATTTATCATTCCAAACGTGATTTATTTACTTCAAATGTGATTATAAATGTATGTTTTTGAGTTTGGGGATTCTCTTAAGTATGATAAGATGCAATGGACTTAATTACTCAGGGAAATACAACCTGGATCTTTTCCACATGGAGGTTGGCTGTGAATTTCTCTCTGGAGAAAAGGGCTTTGCCTGGGAAGCAACAGCAGGTCAGGGGCAAAAAATCTGCTCTCGTGTCGTAGATTGTAAGAGGTACACTCTGAGCTCCAGGCAGCAAGCCAACATCCTCATGTGTCCTGATGCTTAAAAACTATGCTCTGATTTTTATTTGTATTTTGTTTCCAGTGCCAATGCTTCTGGGTCAATATGCTAATTTGAAAACTAGTTGCATATATTTGCATTTTATGCGTATTCTTTACTCCATAGAGGCAGAATTAAAATTAAATAGGGTTTTATACCTTTTTACTAGTCTAGTATGGTTTTAAAATTCTAAGAAAAATTCTGTTTTTCTTTATTGTTCTCAAACTCCTTGAAACTGCAGAAAAGATAAGAGGGCTTAGTAATTATCAGCTTAATCTAGTCAATGAAAAAGAAGATTGGACTTTCCTGACATGAATTATTTAACCTACAGTGATCAGGTAATTTTCATTGGTTCTTGGACTGTGGTCCACATATCCAAATTTGGTAGTTGGGAGGAGGGTCCATGAACTTGTAAGGAAAAAGAAGTAAAACGTCTTTATTTCACTGAAATTTAGCATTCTCTTCAATTACGTATATAGGCAGCCAAGTGCAATAGTATTAACAGTATCTGGATCTTTGGCTTCAATAGAAATCACTATTATTTAAATATCACAATGCAATTTTTCCACATATCTTAAAATGTCATTTACTCTAATCACTACTTTTAAATAATATTATTAGACTTGCCACTAATTCCTGTTATTTAATATGCTAATAAAGAAGCATGAACGTTACTATAACACAAATTGATGTTTTTTAATATTTAAGTTACTAAATTTCAGTATAATTCAGTTTTTACTTCATACTCCTCTACATTTCACTCTGTGCATATAAAATCATTGATGTGAGGAAGGGTCCATCAGCTCATCAGATGGCCAATAGGATCCAAGGGACAGAAACGGCTAAGAACATGAGAAATACCTATTTATATTTCAATACCCCCACTTCTTTTTGTGTGTGTGTATCTCTTGTTTAGCCACAGTCCAAGGCTTCTTATCTCTCTCTCTCCTCAACGCGACCCTCCTGGGGATGTCAGTTCTTGCTGAACAGTCCCAATATGCCCTATGATACTTGAAACTCAGCAAACTATTTCTAAAGAGGAGAGACCTCACTCAGGCATGGCCTGATGCTCTGAAAAAGAGTCATTGTATTTTAAAATAAGGATGGTATTTTAAAAATACATATGACCTAAAGTCTGATCACTCTGTAGGCATCTAAAAAAGGCAGCTCTCTAATTGGGCCCCTATCAATTCCAAATTTTCAGGATAGATTCTAAATTTAGAATCACCTTGTCACTTCCATTAGAAGGACGAAAGCCACTTTAAACGGCATGTCATCTACTGATGAAACACAAGTTAGAATCATTCTGATTTACTGTGTTTGCTCCTTGTTGGGGCAAAGCTGAGGTCAGGGAGCAGCCGGCACACTGCAGAGTTTAGAGGGGGTTTTGTCCTGCTTAAAAGTGGATTTCTTACAAATAGGAGATTTGATACACTGGCCTGATTCTTAAGGGCAGGTTAAATGTGACTGTACTTTTAATTTTTTTCAGTCTGAAGTCAGTTTTATTACTGCAGTGATGACAGTCAAATTTTAGGCTAAGTAAGATTTATTGAGGAGTAAAACATTGAAATTCTTCTCTTGGATGCCCAAACAGTGTGGAGTGATGGGTGTTTCCCTTCCTGGGTGAATATGGATGCTCTCGCCCCACTCAAGCCCACCAGCTGTCAGATCGTATCCAGTTCTCCTGCAGCTCTGTCTGCGTCATGTCATCTGAAACGGACTTCCTCAGTTGCTGAGTCATCACAGTGTGGAGGAGCCAAATCCAGTGACAATCAGCCTCTGGGGCCTTCCGTATTTACCCAGCGTCTTTTGGGAGGCAGACCAGAGTCAAGTACAGGCCTTATGCACGACCATTAAGTAGGAAACATCTGGGCCTACAAACCCCACTTCTGCTTTTCAAGGTGTCTCTAACCCTTTAGCTTCCCCCTTCCTCAAGCATTCTGTGCCTGCCTGCTGCTCTAGCCCCCCCTAGTGGCTGCTATACTTGTTCACAGTGTAGTATTAGTAGGGCAACGTGCCCTTCATCAGGGGATAGCTGTCAGCTGGAAGAAGCAAGTATTTTAAAGGGATAAAATTCTTAAAGTGAACTGCCAATGGTAGGTAGTGAAACCTAGAAGCTCTCTTTGCCAGGCTTTTTCCCCCAGTTGATGCTAAGTTAATCAAAAGGAAGGTTATTTTGGGTGGGCCTGACCTAATCTGTTGAGCCTTAAAAGATGGATTATAGGCCAGAAATAGAAGAAGTTAGAGACAAGGTAGCTCCTTCTGGCCTAGAAGGAAGCAAACTTCCATGTTGTAGAGAGAACCACACAAGGCAGGAAACAGCACGCAGCCTTGGGGAGCCGAGAGCCTCAGACTTACAACAGTCCCAAAGAACTGAATTCTGCCAACAACCTGAACGAGCTTGGAAGAGAAGCTTAACTCCAGCTCAGCCAATATCTTGATTTCAGTCTTGTGAGACCTGAGCAGAGGACCTAGGTAAACTGTGCCCTGACTCCTGACCCACAGAAACTGGGAGATAATAAATTATGGGGTCTGAGGCTCTGAGTTTGTGGTAATTTGCCCAGAAATAGAAAACTAATACAGCGGGACTCCAGAGATTCTTAACTTCTGTGTGTCATGGACCCCATGGGAAGTCTGGTGAAGCCTATAGACTTCTGCTCAGAATTAATTTTTAAATGTTTACAATAAAATATACAGGGTTACAAAGGAAACTGCTTTTATTGAAATAGAGTAATAAAACTATTAAAAATGTATCTGGGTCAGAGTAACATATGCACGCATTTGTTAACACTTTAATAAGATCTAGTGATGGATCTAAGAACCACTAAAATATTGAAGAAATAATGAGTGCAAACTGTATTTTGAGATATCTGCAGCAACAGTAATGCCATATAAAATGACCTGTCGCTTCTGTATTTCTATGGGTGTCAAGACTGCTGGTGCTCTTATGGTTGGTTGCTTTCATTCATAGTTGAAGGAAATGCTAAATTTCAGATAGAGGTTAGGGTACATAAATATATATTTTTTTCCATACCAGTATATGGACCCCTGTATCCTATCTAGGTTAAGAACCCTCGATGAGAAACTTCTTGGGCTTCTTCCAACCTCCGTATTCTCTGAGCCGGCTTCACATTTCTGAGCACTTCCCAGCAGGTTCCATCAAGTAGAACCACTGACGTTGGACCCTTGTTCACACCCTCAGGAGGACCAACCCTCTTGTTTATCCCTAGCTTATTTTTCTTTAATTACATGGATTACTTGATTTGCTTGTGTGATTCATGTCTTTTTGATTATGCAGAATTAACTTTAACAGAATACAGCTGCATCAAGATAAACTCGGGGTGTATCTGTCTGGGTTCCCAAATGTCTGTGTTGCAAATGTCCCCTTGGGGGAGGCCAAAGCTCGTAACTCGCATGGCAAAGCCAGGGTTCCAGGCTGTGACCCTCCTTTGGTCTACACCTGCCCATCCCTGCTCCCTTCTCTTTTCTGCAGTCCAAGTGTGGGCCACAATGTGTGCTAGTGAAACCCACATTCTACCCTCTGCTCTCTGCACTGTCAGAGTTAGAAATGGATGTTCTCTCTGCTTGGCTGTGCTGTAAATCAGTGTAATGCCTGTTTCCCACTCGTTTCTTTATTTCTTTCTCTATTCTTTACTTTTTCAAAAAATTACAAACATGTGGCTTTCAAATTTAAAAAGTACTTAAGAGCTTATGATACATTTCTTCTCTCTCTTGTCCCAATTCACTTCTATTTTCTTTTCCTCTCTTGGTTAATTCCTTAACTTTACATAATGTATCTATTACTTCTTGACTTATTAACTTTACATGAAGTCTATTGACTCACTGTCATGAAAGATGAAGGTTTAAGTCACTTCACTCTCATTTCCCGTGGATGGTCGTTTTGTTGTCTTAGCTCTATTGCTTGTCTTTATCATACCTTTATTGATATCAGCTTCAGCACTGCATCTGCCTACTCTTCCTTCTTCTTTTCTGTTTCATTTTCTTTCATATATATATTTGCTTTCATATTGTCAAGCTTAGCATTATTTACTTTCTCTTCTTAAACCAAAAATTACATCTTCTATACTTTCTCTATAGACTAATTTTAAAAGTAGGAAATTAACAAAGAGCTTTTATCTAACTTTGACTATCAAAATATTATTCTATGCAGGCCCAAGTGGCGACTAGGACCACAGGTCTCATGTGATGACCTCCTGGGTCACTTAAGGAAGAAAATGCCAATTGGCAAGGTCAGACAATTCTTGTATTGTTTATACCATCATGTCTAATTTTTGTTTAATGTTTTGATAAACATTATATGTGGAGGATTGTTTGTTTCATGTCTCTTTGAGTTGTCAGTTACTTTTTTTTGGGGGGGTCTTCTTGACAAAAGAATAACATGACTTCAGCCCCCAATTTCAGGGACCCTCCCCAGGGCAATTAAATCAGAATTTCTGTGGATGGAACTCCAGCATCAGCTTATTTCATATCAAAGTATTCCTAAATAAAAACACAATTGAACCAGATCAACTTGAGAGAGGAAGGACAACCATTGCAGGTATAGATCCTACTGAAGATATATTATTTCCTAGCTCTGGGAATAAGGAGTCCAGTGGACTGGTCCTTGGGGAAGCACATCAGCATGTTCCCTCCAGATGTTTTGGGTGGAGCTCCATCTCTAGTAATAGTAGTACAGCATGTGACTCAGACCTAGCCTTTCAGCATAATTCCCTCTTCCTTTAAGAAGCAGGTATAGATGACAATTCCTGGTCCCACTGCAAAGGGTTCATAATACTTAAAAATAAATGTGGTAACCAAGAATCAACAGTGTTTGGTCTATAGAATCTAAGAACTCAGGTCCTCCATTTTGACACAATGCTACAATGCTCCTTTCTTCAGGTGATTTCTGAATTTTTTCTGAACTCCTTTTGGCAGGAAAACTTCCAGAAACTGAATCCACACTCGCAGTTCATAAGTGAGCTAATGGGCTTATTTCCTAAACCGAATTAATTTGTGTTGCTGAGGTAGAGACTTACTGTTTAAATCTGAACACCACTGTCTATTTTGTAAATGATCCCCAGGCTGAAGTGAAACAGAACTGTTAATGTATTTTTGATGAATATTAAAAATTCATGTAAAAAATAAAAAGTGTGATAATTATTCAAAGTAGCCTGGTTTTGGTTTCCTTGCCTTACAGTTATTCTCTCTCTCATCCTCTCTCCCTTACTCTACAAAGAATATCATATGACTTCCGTGTCTTTCTGCATTATGGAAAGTCAATTTGATAAGAATGCTGTTATGTCTATAACCCGTCAGGGGTAAATTGAGTAGAAAATTATGCAGTACCCTGGTAAAACCAAATCTTAATATGGAAATTCTCATTAAAAGCCCTAAGAAGCTACAGATGTTTGAGTAAATTCTGCTGATTGCTTTGACCTGACCTTTCTTCACTGCCCCCTTACACAGTGTACTGAAATCCTTCAACTGATCTCACCCCGTGTTATCAGTTTCAGACCAGGAGGCTCTTTCAGATTCATTGGTGTGGCATTAACTCATTTGCTTCCCCCCCTTCCCCTGTTCTGTTCCCCGCCTGCCGACAACAGCTCTCTAGGCGGTGCTGTGAGCAGGAAAATGCAGCAAGGTTCTCCTTCAATAAATAGGACATCCCATTCAGGTCACTCATGCAGCTCATTTTAAATAAATTGAATCAACTTATGCCTATTAGCTGCTTGTCCTTGAACTAAGATAACATGAGATGTTCACATATCACTCAAAGAAGGAATTATGAGGCTGACAAAACTTGCTGAGTGCTCCAAGGCCAGTTGTTATAGAACTTTGCTTGACAAGTACTGGGGAAGGGACCTTCTGTTGTTCCTAATAAAGTAGCATGTTAGCTGTTAGAGTGCTGTGCCCTTGGAGAAAAGCCCCAGAAAGCTGGAAAATTTGAGAATATTTTTCAATCGAGTTTTATTTTTGTGAAATGGATGAGGTACCATGAATGAGGTTATAAGGTGGTGTTCATCCTGGGACACTGGGAATGCCCAGTCCCTTTCCAGAAGATCTCTTATCATGGGGATTGGACCTCAACAGAATCAGCAAATCAAATGAATCAATAAGCATAATTCATATATAGGAGTTATGTGAGGAGTAGCCTAAAGATTGTTTTATTAAAGAAGGGCTTAAATTTAATGGAAGTAAATCATCTCTGAGCTTCCCTTCTCAGATGATGGATTTGTTTTAGTAATTTTTCATCCTATGGCTTTAAATGCAGACAAAGTCTTCATTGATTTAATTCAGACTTTGAGTTTGTTGTTATTGCGACTCAGCCATATTTTAAGTTCCTCTCCATGTCTGGGCACATGATATGATCTTGGTTTCCTGCCCCCTTCTAGTTAGGCATGGCCATGCAACTTGTTTGGCCAGTGAAATCTGAGTGGAAATGCTGTGTGTAACTTCCGGGCTGTATCATTTAATTGTTGATGCTTGACACTTGAGTTCTCTCTTTCCCCGTGCCCGTGGCCATAAGAGCGGAGATTGACATGGAGGGGCCACAGGATTGATGCAGCCTGAGAGGAGAGTGGTCCTGACTCTTGGCTGACTTAGGATGAGTGAGAAATAAACTTTGCATTGTGCTAAGCCACTGAAAGTTTGGGGTATGCAGCATAACCTAGCCTATCCTCATTGAAACAAGCTTCATGTTCTAACTCTCTTGAATGAGGCCCTTTAGAGCCACTGTTTCTTTATTTCCAGAGCATTTGTCTTGATTATTCTTGGTGGAAGCTCTTAGCTATTTTGTGAAATGGACTGTCACTTGGAAAGTTGTAAGCAGAAGGGTCCAGATGTTGACCTGCCAGCAGCAGACAAGTGTATGCTTCATGAGTTCCTCTAATTAACATAGAGGAGTCATATGATATAAGCAAAATCAGGCTTAGCACATGGCTCTCTTGGGATCTCTGCTTGTGATTGTTGTAAGAAAAGAATGCTTTGTTTAATTGACATTTATTAATTGCTCTTGGCTACTCATATTAACTCACCTCCACACTGATAACCGCTTACAGGGATAACCTCGACATGAATAGTTGATTCAAAAAGGCCTGGGTGTAATATCAATTTCAGGAATACAGATCTCCTCTCAGAAATATTGAGGTTCCAAAAGGCAGATGCCAAATCAGGTTTTCTGTAAGTCCAAATGAACACCATCTACCTGAATGGGTAAAATTATCTGCTTCTGCTATGGCTCAGGTTTGATTCTTACCTACGAAATTTCTTAAGTTCACCAAAAGAAGTGAGTTATTTTAATAGTCCTGGACTTTTAATTCCTTGAAAAGTGGGACTACACTGAGTAAAGCAGCCCTGTTGTAATAGTCATGAACGTTTAATATTTAAAAGTCCAGTATCTCTTTTCAAATTGGAAGGGCTGGGGAAGGGGGACACACTAGGTTGTGTTTTGCGTGGTGCTTCATAAATTACTTGGTAGAATAAAAAACTCTTAAAATGTAGTTACAGTATTCATCCAGTCCTCCACCATGGAAGTTACATTAATAATAACATAATGCTGATTTTATGTTCTTTCCTATAGCAAGGAACTCTTTACTTTCCTTTGAAATGGATTCAATCCCCTAATGCATAATGTTTTTGAATTAAGTAGCTATTGGGTTGTGAAGTGGGAAGGAGGATAAAACAGAAATATTTTGCTAATGCCTCCTGGAGGCTGATGGGTAATGATGAAGCTTTGAGCAGTACTCTATCGCTGATAAATAGGAAAATGTCTGAGCTAGAGGGGGGCTCTAGTCTCAGTTATTTCTATGAAGTCCTTACAGAGAGGGACGGGCACACTCATTCACCCCTCGTTCTTTATTTATCTCCTCCTACTTGGCTCCAACTCCTTGGAAAGATGGACAGACCCAAGGAAGGTGCAAGTCCCCTTAACTTGTACCTTATTTAAAACGACTTTTGAAACGACTCGGTCTATTATATTAGTGCTATTTTGTAGATATGACTTGTGACTGATGCCTGCAGTTCTTTCAAAATTTCTCCTGCTCCTTGATTTTTACCAAATTATTTTCCGGGAGACCATTTGCTCTGTACTTTTCCTCACTAGCATGCAAAGCCGTCTTGAGGTGGCTGGTCTCTCATTAACTTATTAAAGACTCTTGTGCCTGATAATTATTAGGTTGAAATTGCTATTTTTGTAGGTCAAAAATGGTTGACTATCAGAAATTTCATAAGGTTCAAATTTCATTTGCTGTGGCTAGAGATTCATGGAGAATTTAAAAAATACCCTATATATGTGTGTGTAAACAACCTGCTTTTTGTCATTTTATTTTCTGGAGAGAGAAAGGAGTATCATCAAGATGGTCTATAGAAGCGGCATGAGGTTCTGTACATCATGCATTGCTCACCCCACCCTGGTCCTGCTCCAGGCTGAGGGGTAATAAGAAAGAAGAGCAAAGGAAAGGAAGAGGGGATGGTTTGTACTTGACATCCAGCCAGCCTCAGGCAATATCTTGACTCCGATGGACCTTTGCCTCCCAATAATGAAATGAAGATAAGTTCTTCCTACTTTAAAGAGTTCTCTTGAGAGAAAATAGGATAACACAGAAGTATTTTATATTTTATACATCAGAGAAACAGGACACATCTTAGACATCTGTAAAAACATTTGTGAAGTGACTGTAAACTTCTCTCTCATTCCACACTCTACAGAAAAACAAAAAATATACAAAAACAACAATCACAAAACCTCAGCGCTCTCCAGGTCTCCTTTGACCACGTATCCATGGAGAAGAGAGGGAAGCATTTAGGAGAGAACAAATCAGGGAGAATGAGAAGCTAGGATACCTATGTTTCCTCCTTGCCTACTCTGCTGCAAGCACTTTAATTGTGTTAGCTTTTTAAATCCTCCCACTCCTCTATCATGTGGTATCATCATCCCATGTTACAGAGGAAGAGACTATAGCTGACAGAGGAAATACAGCTTTCCCCAAGTGGGAGAGCTTGGTAAATAGCAGAGGAAGAGACTGAAAGCCAAGCTGGCTGACTCCAAAGTTGTGCTTCTTCCAAAATGATACACACTGCCCGCATGGATCCAGGCAGGCAGTGGATTTTATGGGAACAAGGAAAGCAAAGGGTTCTCAGTGAGGGCAAGAACTTATCTGTCCATGGCTTCTCGGACAACATATCCTGCTCTTTGTGAGTTTTTCTCTGGCACATTAATGAAGCCATGTCCCTCATGGTCCTCCAGAAAACACTGGGTAAGAGTGAGAGTGGATGGGGTGGGAATATTGTCTGCCTGTGCCCTACTATTGCCCTGCCCCATAAGCAGGTTACCATGGGAAGAGAAACTGAAAGGCGAATATGCCTTTTTGAGAGAAACACCATTTGTAAATGTCCTCAAATAAAGACACAGAATGTTACAGGGATGAGAGTGTAGTTTTGGGGGCCAGGTAGTTCTGCCATTTAATATTTATGAGATATTGAACATCTAAAAATGGGGATGTTCGTACTTATTTTGTAGATTTGCTCTGAATCAGCAATTCTCTCTTTTTTTTTGTCTTGGGGCCTCTTTCACACTTAAGAATTTGTTGGGAATGCAAAACAGCTTTTGCTTAGTTAGATATGGGTTATATCTATTGATATTAGAAGTTAAAAACAAGACATCTAAAAATACTTATTAATTTATTTCAAAATTATAATGTCTATTATATGTTAACATAAATAACATATATTTCTTAAGAACAATTACTATACACTCCAAAATAACTGAGTGAGAAGAGTGGCATTGTTTTACAGCTTTGCAAATCTCTTTCATGTCGGGTTTAATATAAAACAGATTCTCCTACCTGCTTCTGCATTCAATCTGTTGTGATACGTTGTTTTGGTTGAAGTGTGTAAAGAAAACCCAGCTTCAAACAGATTTATAGTTGGAAAAGTGTGGACCTTATGGATCCCCTGAATAGTGACCTCTAAGGGTTCTGGCACTATACTTGGAGAATAGCTGCTCTAAAGATTAAAAAGATTGAATAAATACAGAGGATTTTCTACAGTGCCAGGACACAGAGCAGATAGATGCTCGCTAAATTGTATGAGAAAATGTTATCCCCAAACTTCAATGTACCTACATAGCTATGTCCAAGAAATATGTCCCACCTAAATATATATATATACACTTAGTGACTAGATATAGATATAGATATAGATGTATAGATATACATCACAGCCAAGTATGTGAATGAGTGGGAGCATGCATACATGCAAACATATAGGCACATAAATGAAGCTTTGAATTCCCTTGACCTCCCTTAAATGAGAATGACACCACTTTGCAGATTAATTTAACAACATTCTCTTGCCCCTACCCCTCTTACCTTCCACCTTTGTTTTTCTAGTTGGGAGGGATGCATTTTATTGGTCTGATCAGTGTGGTACCAGTGGTGGGCAATGCCCAGCATTTCTCTCTGTCATGGATCCCCTTCCTCTCTGTCCTAGGAGTTCATGACCCAATCCTAGAAACAAACAGAATTTCAAACATATTCACCAGGGCAAAGTAGAAACTGTTTCCCCTAGGTATCCTTCCTCAGGAATGGGGAGGATCCTGGAAAGAGGACTTCCCCTGGACAGACAGGATCTAATCTCAACCCCAGAACACAGAAAATGATTTGAACGGAGATTTTTTTCAATTCTCCAAAGTATGGTCCATATAAAATACCATTCTAGAAACATAGGAAGGAAGTTAATAGACATACACAACACTAGCATTAAGCACTAAAGCTTAAATCCCTCTCAGAACCACGTGGAAAAAGATTGAAGGACTTCCACTGGCCCCCCTGTGCCGTCAGCGTCTGCTTAGCGTTGTCCTTGGAGCCCTCAGAATCCGAAGTGTGAAAGTGTTCCACAAGATAATTCATAGAAGATGTGATGCCTGATTTTTTGTTATTCATTTTTGTTTGTTTTGAATCTTTCCTTGACTTTGGCATTGTTTTTTAGAAGTAACCAACATTTCACTGATACCTCTTTTTTCCATTTTTTAAAAATCTAGGCATAATTGACATACAGTATAAGTCACTATTTTCAGTGTCGAGTTCTGTGAATCTTGACAGGTGCTAGAGTTGTGTAACTGCTACCACAATCAAGATACGTAACAACCCCGACATCCCCAGATTCCCTCATGCCCTTCATAGTTACTTCTTGTCCCCACCCACAGCCCCTGGAAACCATGGATCTTTTTTTTCTGTTCCCATAGCTTTGTCTTTTATAGAATGTAGTGTTAATGGAATTACAGCCTTTTGAGTTTGGCTTCTTTCATGTAGCATAATGGATTTCAGATTCATCCTTATTTTAGGGTATATCAGTAGTGGGTTCATTTTTCTTTTGGGCAGTATTCCATTGAAGGGATGTTCCACATTGTGTTCAATCCTTCTCCAGTGGAGAGACATCTGAGGTGATTCTATTTTGGGGCAATTACAAATAAAGCTGCTATAAACATTTGCATACATTTCGTGTATGTGTGTGTGTGTAAACTTAGATTTTCATTTCACTTGGGTCGTATGGTAAATATATCTTTAACTTCATAAGAGCTTGTTAAACTGTTGTCCAAACTGGTTCTACTATTTTGTATTCCCACTACCAAGGGAGGAGAATTTTAGTTGCATTACATCCTCACTCCCATTTTGGTAGCATCACTCCCCCAACCCCTCATCCTAGCGGGTACATTCATACTTTTATTTTTGAGCTCCCCATTTTCTACACTCTTAAAAAGAACACAAACTAAGAAATGTAAAAATAACTTAGATGGACAAAACCACTGTGGAAACAATTGATAGAATAACTAAACTAATGAAAAAATATCAAAGACCTAAAATTCTCAACATGTAAACACAGAACTTTAAATGAAGTAAGTGTAGATACCTTGATCCAAGGGATAATATTTAGGTAAATATTATCTTTTGAAGTCATCTCATCCTCACAAAATTTTTAAAAATAATTTAACATTGAAGGGCTAGTAACTCAAGTACTGGAGGTCACATGAAAATCGGTAAATATGAAGTTGAACCCTTTTATAAGTGTTCTTGTGATGCCACATAAACTTCCATTAAGATAATATTATTTTTTAAAAATTTTTGAATGGCCAGCTATTCAAAATAACTGAATTTTTAATAATGACTATATCTTCTGTAGTTGTTTAATAACATTGTCAAGTTTTAAATTAGAATTTCTCTTTTTTTCAAAACAGCTTTATTAAGATATAATTCACATACCATAAAATTCCCCTATTTAAAGTGGACAAGTCAGTGGTTTTAGTACAGTTGCAGATTTGTGAATATAACACAATCTAATTTTTCTAACTACTTACCTTTCAAAACAGCAATGACATTATATTAGGGTGTATGATTCGTGATCTTGTTTTCAGAGTATGCATATTATTACCCACATATTAAGAATGTCCAGTGATGAGAAGTTTGGAGCAGCAAGGGTTTAATTTTCCCCAGGAGTAAACCTTTCAATGATTAATGTTAAGATTCTTTTGCAGCTAAATTGATGGATGACATCAAGCTAAATATTTTGATAAAATTTTATTTGGGACTTAAAAGCTGTGAAGCTTATTTTTAATAACACAGTAATTGAGTTGAAATTAAGTTAATTAAAAACCCTTCTTTGAAGTAAGCAAATTTAAAAACGATGAATGGAGAAGGAAAACTTCATTAGGTTTAAGAAAAGCCTAATTTATTTTTCTTCCCACTATTTTCCATCTTGTATGTCATGTTTTTTCAAATAACATCATTGCCTTAAACTCTTTAAGTCAAGTTTCTTTTGTTTTGTTTGTACATTTGCATTCAGGGCAATTTCTGTTAAGGATATTGACATATATTTATCTGTCCTAAGTTGGGGAATTATTTCAAATGTCTATTAAATGAATTTAACAAGTAATCTGAAGGTCACCAAACTACTGGTACATATGAGATCATGTTAACATATACAGCCAAATTTTGCTAGCTGGTGTATCTTCACTTTAATTATGGCAGAATATTATCCCCCTTTCCACAAGTATTGGGGGCCCCATGGAGTATCTCAAAAATGCTCATAGAATGGGCTTGGCTCACCATCTTTACTTACCTGAGCTGCTCCTCACATCCCTCTCCCCCATTACTGCTCTGTAATGAACTGCTGACTGCTAATCAATATCCACCAATGACATGGCTCTGCCCTAACTTGTTTATAGACTCATTTCTTCTGAACTGGTTCAGTAAAACATTTTTCTTCTCTTGGCTCCAATTTTCCCACTTGGGCCTCCACAGTGTTTATTAGGGCTATACTTTTATCCAGAGACACTTCCTCCCTGGGTTCTCACATGTGTCAGAATAACTCCGTGGGCCTTTCAGCCCCCTCTGTTGGGTCCAGCTAGCCACTGTCTCACCGTTCTCGGCAAGCATTCTCTTAGGGCCCTGACACTTCCATCTGCCTTTGAGATTCTGCTTGCCCTCTTTCTTTCTTTCTTTTTTTTTTTTGTGAGGAAGATCAGCCCTGAGCTAACATCTGCCAATCCTCCTCTTTTTGCTGAGGAAGACCAGCCCCGGGCTAACATCCATGCCCATCTTCCTGCACTTTATATGGGACGCCACCACAGCATGGCTTGACAAGCGGTGCGTCGGTGCGCGCCCGGGATCCGAACCGGCGAACCCCGGGCCGCCGCAGCGGAGCACACACACCCAACTGCTTGCGCCACCGGGCCGGCCCCTCTGCTTGCCCTCTTTCTATTCCTCCACCCCACCTCCCTGGCCACTCTCCCACCTCAACCAGACATCCACCAGTCACAGACACTGCTGTAGGTGCCTAAAGGGGCAGAGCTGCCTTTTGGTATTTTCAAAAGAGCCATTTGCCCTGCATGCCACTGACTTCCTGAAAATAGCGTCTGGGCTGGTTTTGCCTAAATTCCCGCAACAAGTATGTCAGAAGCCCAACTTGAGTCCAGCCTGGGCCACTTCGACAGGAATAAGAAGGGTTTGGGTAACAGATGCACCAAGATCAGCTGGCTGTAACCAAGAAGATTTGGTGGAACGTCAGCTGCAGAGACAGATGTCTGTATATCTTTGCCCTGGTCTAAGATTTTAATATTAAATAGTATTTGGCATAATCCTTGAGTTGGCAAATGAGTTATCTACTTGTACCAGGGAGACCTGCCTCTGCAGTCATTTGGGCTTGTGCCATCCCATTAACTGTTTTTGAGGAACCTGAAAAGTACTTTGATTTGGACTGTGTCATGGGACATGGGATTCTGCCAATTTAATAATTGAATGGGGGCTTGATGTTTATTTTAACAAAATCAAATCCCTTTCAACAAGTCTATTTTTTCCCATTATGAGAGAAGACTTGCACTCTGCAACACCCTTCAGAAGCAGGCTATCGCCCACTCATTTCTGATTCATGCCTCCAGCTAGTGTTCCACCCTCCCATACGTCCCCGGCGCCGTCACTACCCACGGGGAAAAGGTAGAACTGCCACCACAACTTCACATCCGTGTTCCTGCTCCTTGTTCTTTACGACTTGTAGGTTTGCACAACTCTCTGGTTATCTGGTATTGGCTTTCAAAAGCTGCAGCAATAACAAAAAGGAAGATCTATGGAAAAGTAGTGGATGGAAGACACCTGTCCACATCTCTTACTCTCTTCTATGTAGAGGATATTTATAGGCTAAGAGGATTCCAAAGAGAATATATACTCAAACTCTTTTTAAAGTAGCATTTGCAAATTCAATTTATTCCTCTTACCTTAGCTTTTAATTTAAGCAATGACATCTGAAGAGTGTCAGTATACAGCCCAGACACTGGTGCCCAAGACACCCGGGACAGTCATTCATTTATCAAATGTGTAGTTGTGTTAAACTCTGCCTGGGTGCTGGGAAATTCAGAAGTGAGCAGTACAGATGAGGTTCCCCCGACATGCGGTCAAACAAATGATATACACAAAATCTTATAAATCCAACAAGAAAATATCGGGTAGCTTTGAGTGCCATGAAGATTCCAGACTTTAAAAGCAGCTCCCCAGAGTGTCTCAAATTGAATCCAAGCATTCAGTGGGCCATATATGCAGAACAGGAGGAAACTTGATATTCTAGCGGCAAAGGCCTGGAAAAAACATCAGGGAGGAATAATGCAAGGCCTGGTCTAATTCCCTTAGGAAAAGTTTCCACCATTTCCCTGGAATCTAACTTTGTCTTTCCACATCTTCGCCCTCGCCTGGCAGCTGGGCAGATACTATAGGAATGCCGCATGGGTGGTCCTGGGGGAGGGTGCTGTTGAACATTGGAGACCAAATAGGCTCACCCCATTTTACAACTATGCTTTAACTAGCTTAAAAATGATTTGAAAAGAGTTTCCTTCAGAAAATGTGAGAATTGGAAGAGGGTTGCCTGTTTCTAATTATCAAAAGCTTTCAACGTGAAAGCTAGGAGAACGTTATTTTTGATGCATTTGTCAATGGAATGTTCCGATGGATGTTCCAATCCTGAAACAGCTACTCTTTTATCTTCCCCCTGCTAATATCTCCTTGTGATAATAGACTTTCCCCGCCCGCCCACAGACAATTGAGGGAAAGTAATTACCTAAAATTTTCCTTACTCTTCTCAGTATATTTTTCTTGCCTGTAAAATGTTCTGCAGGCATATACTCAAGCCGGTTCATTCCCTACGCTTTGCACCTTGCATATGATCTAATTATGGAGTGTCATTCCAACTTCAATCTACTCTGCAATTCTCACCCAAAGCAATCAGCAGAAAAGTCATTAATCAGGGGAACCCTTGCAGTCACATTTCACTTGATCTTATTGGCACATTTGTCATTGTAGTGGATTGAATGGTGGCCCCAAAAGATATAACCCTGTCCGAATTCATAGAACCTGTGCTTGTCACCTTATTTGAAAAAAAATCTTTGCAGATGAATTTAAGCTCAATATCTCAAGACAAAATAATCTTGGGCTTTAAAGCCAATGAAAAATATCTATGAGAGACAGAGAAGAGGAAGAGGCCACTTGACTAGGGAGGCAGAGAGTGGAGTGATGTGGCCACGAGCCCAGGAATGCCAACAGCCACCAGCTGGAAGAGGCAAGGAATGGAATCATCCCTAGAACCTCTGCTGACAGAGGTTTTGAACTTCTGGCCTCCAGAATTGTCTGAGAATAAATTTCTGTTGTTTTAAGCCACCAACTTTGTGGTAATTTGTAGCCCTAGGAAATGAATACAGTCATTATAGGTTGTAAATTCCATAAAAGCAGGGCCTAAGTGACGCCCTGGAATGTGTCCTATACACAGACAGGGGCCAAATGAATGTGATTTGATCAGGTCAGTCTAAGGGAGCTAAATTATAAAAATGTCTATTCCAGAAATATCCCTATTTCTAGCATTCACGTGGCATCTCTAGCAAAATAGGGGCAGCCATCCTTCTTTGTTAGAAGAAAAGAACTGAAGTTTTCTTGATAGCTGTTCAGTGCGATGACAACAATCATACTCATGAGGGTGTGACAGACACCAGGGAATTAAATGAGGCCAGTTTACACCCACATTTTTCCTGCAGATGTTCCTCTCTTCCTACACAGAGATCTCCTTATATACAAAGCTCAATTTCTCACCCCAGTGCTTAGCCCACCTCAGACTGTTTCATGAGCACAAGGATGCTGTGTGAATTCGCTGTTCCCGTCATGCTGAAAAGAAAGAGACCTTGGAACTCTCTGGCACTTGAGCCGTCATAAATCTCTTGCATTGCCAGAGAACAGCACAGGCCAACTGCAGGGAGCGGTTGTTTATTTCTCCAAATACTGATGAAAGGCTGTTGTCTTGTGGTAATTCAGCTTCAAATTTGCCAGAAAAAAATATTCCCTCTCACTCGTCAGTAATAAAACAGGGTGGCTGGGAAAATACAAAGACACTGAAAGAAACATTCATCAAGGTGTAGATGCCATTTCATGAAAACAAAATAGAACCAGCCAGTGACAGTGAATCATAAGGAGCTGTTTGATCTTGCTCTCCTCACTTTGAGCACCATGTCCAGAATGGGCAATGTTCTCAGTGTAAGGCTATATCCTGCCAACTGCTATAAACAGTCATGCAATACAATGAGAGTTTCTACTTCCTCTGTCGTTCTTTCTGGAGCACAATTTGATTCCACTTCAGGCCTTTGCAGAACCCCAAGGCTTCTCTGGGGTTTAGAAAGGCAGTGGACTATGATCAGACAGAAAACACAGCTCAAGAGTTACCTTTGGAGGCGCAGAATCCAGCCATCTCCCATTGCCAGGCTCTGGTGAATGGCAGCAGTAGAGTAGCATATTTCTAATTATGCTCCAGGAAAGCCTCCATTAATATGATTTATTTCAAATGCGTATTATAATCCACACCCTTAGAGTACGTTGATGAGGATGGTGGCACAGATGAATAATTTTACCATATCCTGATGTTTTGGCTTTATTGAAAAGAAATCCTCCTTAAAGCTAGTGGAACTAGACTGCAGTCGGCAGAATGACTTGGCGATATTGCTGGATTGAATGCAAGTTTACACTTTCTGAGCAGAACCAGCCCAGGAAGTCTAGCAATTTTGGGGAAGTCTCACATTCAATAACACTTTAAAAAATGTATTCATTCTATAACTATGAATAGTGCCCCCACCATTTGACCATAAGTACATATGTTCTATGCAAGATAAAGAAAAGTATAATACAAATTTCCATCTTCCACACTGTACAATTTACTAGAGAATAACAGGAATACTTTCTTGAAAAGTTAAAAAAGAAAACAGAGCAATCGCAAAGCAGTACCTGGTTAATTATCTGATGAATAAAACATATAATAAGTTATATCTTTATAGATGAGAAAGATGTGACAAGATGATTTGTAGAGTAGAAGAAGCCTTGTTTCAGGCAACCTGAGTTCAAACCCCCCTTTTTGCCTCTTTCTAGCTATGGGATTGGAACCAGTAGGTTTACAGCCTCTGTGAGCCTCAATTTCATCAGGATATCTGTGCCAGATTCTTAAGGTGTTTGGAAAATAAGAGACAGTGTATATGAAACACTTTGCACATAACAGGTCTTCACATGTGTGGTAGCTTCCTTGTTACTGCCTCTTCACTCCTATGGCCTGCATTTTCCTAAGAAGGAACCTCAACATTTGATCAGATTCCATGAGGTGTTTCAAAGTCCCTGGACTAGCATTTGTGACACTATAGTGAGTGAGCAACTGCTGATTAAAGAAACAAAATGTGCTAAAAAGAGGATTCCTATCATCCAGATGGTCAAAACAGATGGTTAAGTTTTTGACTTATCATAGAGCTAGTGGTATTCATAACTGTCCCCAAAATGAGGCCTCAGAAAGGATCTTATGTGGAAAATTCCCTTTCCCAAATCCAGATCTCTCCTCCTTGTTAATTATGTTTGGGCATTAAATTAGTTCTAAGCTTCCTAGTACCCAGGGAAACAATGGAAACGCAGCAGATTATGTATTTCCATTGACTGATAAAAAGGACATGTGGAGTCTTTCTGGAGATTAAATTCTAAGATTTAAAAGGTGTGGTCATAAAGGAATGAGAATAAATACATAAGTTGCATTCAAAAATGTGCTTTATCTCTTTGCTTCACAGGTGTGGCTTCCAGCTCTGCTAGCAACGGTTGGGGGTGAAGTAGAAAAATACGCACGTGGTGGGTATGACCTTTAGGGCATTATGACTCAGGAGGAAACCTGGGAAGATACAGATGTGTGTATCTGAGAGTGGAAATAAATGTGAACAGCATTAGCATATGAGAGATAAATGGAGAACAGAGAGAAAATAGGGAGAAAACAAAAAAGAGAATTTGTCTAGAGTGGCTTCCAGTAAGAAAATTTTCATAAAAGCATCAGGTATGAAGAGCAAAGGAAGTCTAGAGATTGGGATAAGGCCAAGGACATTGTTCTGGATGGTATGCCTAAATTTAGGATGGCTTTTGTGACAGAATGGCATGAGGTGAGCCACTGCTTGAATTACGGGAGAGTGTAAGAAAATTTGACCCACTGTTACAGCCAGCCAATAATACATCTGAATTCATCCACAAAGGAACTTTCTTTCTCAATGACCAAAGAAAGTAAGCACAATCAGTCTTGTCATGGAGAGGAAATAGAGAGGTCCTTGGAGGAGAGGAGGAGATGACTGATGCTTTAGTTCATATGCTAAGATCGCTTCCTATTATAACAAATATTTTATAGTTTAAGGAGTAGAAATTCTATCTTAGAGAAGTCACAAGGTGGTCAGATTTTTCTACACGAAAAAAATATGAAAAAAGTCCCAAAGGCAAAATCATTGAATGATGATACTTCCTCACTGTTCCATTGGGTAGAATTGATAAAAACTCACCCAATGTGAAAAATGCCTTGTAAAGCCTTCTGCTCTGGCAGTCTTGCTGATCAATTTTTTCATCGATACATTCACTGCCAGTTAACTGTGAGGAAAAAAAGCAAACCAACATGTAGTTTGTTTTACCTTTGGTTCTGACTTGTGAGAGGTTAAAAATACTCAAAATAAGCTGGTCCCCCTTTAAGGCAGTGCTCTACCCTGACTGTCCATTAGAATCACCCAGAGAGCTTTTAAAAATCCATATGCCCAGGTCCATCCCATTCTCAGGGTAGGATCTAGGCACCAGTGTTTGAAAATCTGCCCAGGTGATTCCAGTGAGTAAACAAGGCTGAGCACCACTGTTTTAAATGATAAGCTAGTAAACCAAAAGATCGGGGTGAGGAAAGGAGATACAATTGGAAATAGTAACATCAGTAATGAAGAATGTGGCCGACTGAAAATCATAGTCACCTTAAGAGGTGGAGTGTGTTTCTCACTTCTTGAATCTGGGCTGGCCTTGTGATTTATTGTGGCCAATAGAATGTGGTAGGAGCCACATGAGGTGAACCTCAGAGCCTCGGTGCAGCTTCTGCCTTCATCCTTTGGCATACTGCCTTTGCCGTGGAAGGAAGCCTGGGATAGACTACTGAATCATAAGAGACTGCACAGAGAGATGCTCAGTCAGTAGGCAGCATCAACCTCTAGACTCGTGAGTGGGCTCATCTTGGATCATCCAACCCCAGTAGCGCACCTAATACTTCACGGAGCAAAGGTTAGCCATCCCTATTGAGCCTGGTCAAATTTTCTACCTATAGAAATATGACAAGAAATAAATGGTAGTTGTTTTAAGCCATTACATTTTGGAATAGTTTCTTATATAGCAATCAATGTAAAGATATATGAAAGAAAACTTGAAGCTAAACTGTCAGATGAGTCTGTGGTAGCCAGCCTCCAACTTAGTCCCCAATGATTCCCACCTCCTGGCATTCAGACTCCTATGTTGTCCCTTCCAACATTTACCAGGGTTGGTCTGTGTGGCCCACAGAATACGGCAAAGATATGGTATGTGACTTCTGAGGCTAGATCAGGAAATATATTGTGGCTTCAGCCTTGCTCTCTTTCTTCCTCATTCATAAAGATTCCAGCTACCATGCCATGAAGACACTCAAGCAGCCTGTGGGAAGTTCTATATGGTGAGAACCTGAGTTATCTTCCAACAGCATCTGTACGAGCCATCTTGGAAGCAGATCCTCCAGCCCCAGTCAGGCTTTCAGATCAATGTGGTTCCTGCTGACACCTTGATAGCAACCTCATGAGAGACCCTGAGCTAGAACAACCCAGCTAAGCTGGTCCCAAATTCCTGACTCACAGAAACCATAAGAAAATAAATGTTTTTTTTTTTTTTTAAGTCATTAAGTCTTGCCGTCATTTGTTATGCAGCAATAAATAATGCAGGGGCCTTTATTATTGGATGGATTCTACCTAAAAGAATAGGCCTAATGTATCAGGTTAAAGCACTTGAAGATAAGGAGAGTAATTCAGCATCTAGAATTAGAAGGTCGGGGTATGGGATCAATGGCATGGTGAAGAACTAGAAGAGCAGTGCTTTATAGCCTGGGGAAATGGAAAATAGTGTATCTACTAGGAGTGCCAGGTGGTTATCCCAGAAAATGATAATGATGTCTAGTAAAAGAATTCAGTCCTGTTGGAGGTGAAAATCTGCCACTAGATGGGGATTTAGGAGCTTCAGTAGTATAGACTGAAAAATAGCAGGTTGACGGGCTGACCGTATACACACCTCCAGGGAACTACAGACACCACTTATAACTGAGAAAAAAAATTACATTGAAATTCACGTTAAGAGGTGATAAAAAGAGATGTCTTATTTTTTGGACCAAATACCAGCTAAGGCCCAAACTAAGGAAGGGGAGTTAGAGAATGAGGAGAAATATTGTGCAACAGAAATCAGGATAGAGAAAAAGAAAAAAAAGTCATAAGTGAGGAGAACAAAATTTAAAAACAACTAGTACCAAAAAAATAAAAGTAATTAAGTGAGGAGAGTTTTTGTTTTTTTCTCTCTTAACTGCTATAACTATAACCAACCGTGTCACAATCTACAATAACACCAGGAAAAATAGGGATAAAATGTGCATGTACAATGAAACTGAATAACTTCCATGAAGGATGCTAATATGTACATTGCAAACAGATTGTCAGTTCCTAAAAGAACAGCCTAGATACAAAGTAGAGCGGAGAAGACAGGAAAAATGCAAACAGCTCAGCAGCTACTAAGTAGAGGCAGATGAGCAAAAATAAGTAAACATTAATTCACTAAAATAAAGGTCTATGAGCAATGGAATTTTATTGTGAGACGTGAATCTTTGTGATTTTCTTACCCAGAAACAGTAATTAATTGCCAAATGCTGAGGGAAAGCAGATACAAGGGGAGATTATTGGATTCCCTACCTCACTTCCCTCACTTTCAAAATTGTGTTGGTCAGGGGTGCAAGGTTTCAGTTGCATAAGATGAATAAGCTCTGGAAATCCAATATATAGCAGTGAGACAATAGTTAACAATGCCGTATTGTGTACTTGAAATTTACTGAGAGGGTAGATCTTCAGTGTTTTCACCACACACGCATATACGTGCACACACACACGAAAAAAAGAAAGCAAAAGAAGATGGTAACTATGTGAGGTGATGGCAATGTTAATTAGTTTGATTGCGGTGATGATTTCACAATGTATATGTATATCAAAACATCCAGTTGTACACCTTACATATATACAATTTTTATTTGTCAATTATACCTCAATAAAGCTGGAAAAGAATTGTGTTGTAACAAATGGCATTCCCATGAAATAGACTCCAACAGAAAAATTCCAAGAGGGCATCTTGGAATAAATGAAGCCACAATAAAAATAAATGAAAAAATAAATTGGAAATGAAGGGAAGAAAGATAAAAACAAAAAGCTGTTACAGGAATATGCATCAAAGGAAGAATTAATCTGGTTAGCAGAAGAATATTTATTTTTATACTTTTTAAGAAGTAACATGATTACTAGTTGAAACATCAATATTAGACATCAGGACGTCTGACTTCAAAGTCCATGCTTTTAACCATCAAGTGATGCTACCAAATAGAACTGAAAAATAAGGAGGAAACAAAGACAAACACAGAACTTAATGCATTAAGAAGTAGAAAACGTGCAATATATATACACATATATTCAAGAACTGTTTCTTTGAATGAATCAGTTAGGTATATAAAACACTAACACGCAAATCAGGAAAAAAGGAAAAGGTAAGCATACTCCAAATTAGAAGAACAAGGAACTAGCCAAAAATCAGAAGACGTTAAGAAAATCATAATGGAAGAGTTTGCTTAACTATATAAATACATTTGAAAGCCTGGTTGAAAATGAATATATGAATTATTACAGATACACTTGCGATCAATAAAAAACCTGAAGCAGACCAGTGGCCATAGACTAAAGTGAAACAGTTGTGAAAGTATTGTAACCATGGGCCCTCTAGGACCAGTTCAACTGACCCCATCTTATCAACAGAGTAATTAAGAGTTGTCTTTCAGGAACTGAGTCCCCTGTAGTCTAGTTCACACCAATTGAGACCACAACCCATCAACTGGGCCTGTGCAAATGCTTGATAAGTGACCTTTTTGACATCAAGAAGCTAAAAACTCCATCCTCAGATCATGGTAACACTGCCATTTTGCGAACATGTGTCCTGTGAAGAGTCATGAAGCTTGACTATGCTTGCACAGATCATCAATAACTTCACTTCTCCATACCTCCAATCACCTATCTTTACACTTCAGACCACCCTACACTTCATCCCATAAATTTTGCCCCAAGCCCTGGACTGGGGAGACAGATCTGAGAGCATATGCCCCTGTCTCCTTGCAAATCAATCTAGCAATAAACCCATTTTCTTTTCCCAGAAGCTGATGCCATAATAATTGTTTTTTTAATGTACATTGGGCAAGAGAACCCCAATTTTGTGTAGTAATAGTACTCTATAATAAGCCCCTGGAAACAAATGCTAGACACAGATAGTTTCACAAATTCAATTCTCTGACTATTTCAAGTAATATATAAATCCAATCTTATTTAAACTGTTTCATAGACTACGGAAAGAAGAAAGGCTTCCAAATATTTTTCCTTTAGTCAGGATAACTTTTATGTCATTCTCGGAAAAAAAGGTAAAATTAACACATAGAATCACACAATGACAGATGAAAATCCAGTCTATTGTCTATATAAAGCCAGGGTGATCCCTTTAAAATGTAAAGTAGATTTTGCTTCTCCTCTGCTCAGATTTCTCCAATTTCTCTGTAAAATCCAAAATCCTTACAACGGCTCTCAGTGATCTCTCACTCCATTCTAGCTGCATGGGGAATCCTCACATCTTAGGACTTTTTCCCTTTGCTGCTGCTTCTGGAAGAATCTTTCCCCAGATATCCTCATAGCTAATGTCCTCCTTCAAGTCTTTGTCAAATCCCACCTTTTATGTTTGAGGCCTGCCCTAATCACACCTAATCATTCTGTTTAAATTGCAACCACCTCCCATATTCACTCTGGATTCCCTCTTTCCTGCTTTTGTTTGTGGGCTTCTGAAAGCACTTATCGCCTTAGACTGTATCACGTAAATGACCTGACTATTGTTCGTCTCCCCCTGCCAGAACATAAGTTCCAGAAAGAGCAGTCATTTTTATCAGTTTTGTTTGCTGATTTATTCTGAGCACCCAGGAGTAATGTCTGGAACATGGTAAACTCTCAGCATATATTTATTGAATTAATTGATTGATTATTTCTTTAAAAATTTTATTTCTTCAGTTTTCTTCTTTCTCTCTTTTTGGGTACTACTATATTTATATACTGAATCTCCTGGACTGGTCCTTTAATTTTCTTGCCTTTCAAAAAACATTTTTCATCTTTTTCTTCTGGTTTTACTTTCGGGGATTGTTCTTGAACTTTCTCCTCTAGCCTTTGAATGATTTTTTAAAAATTTCCGCTATTCATTTATTTTTAATTTTCAAGGACTCTATATTGCTTTCTGATTTTTCTTTTTTATATAGAATTCTAGTCCTATCTCCTGGATGTCATGTCTTCTCTTATCTGCCTGAACATATAAAATGCAGGAATTTTTGCCATTTTATAGTTATAGAAACAGGAAACCGATAACGGAGAAATCCTATTGGAAATAGGAGCTAGGGGAAGGAGAGTCTTTAATTTTTCATTTTATATCCTTTGGTACTATTTGGCTTTCTTACAATATGCATATATTACTTTTATAATGATATTATTATTAATAATAATAATAATGAGGAAGAGGAAAAGGAAGAAGAAAAGTCATTAGATAAGCATTTTGAATTTGACCAATAAATTTATAATGCTCGTACAGCATCAAGAAAAGGAATATCCTTAATATCATCATAGGCCCAGACAGAGAATTCAAATTTCATCAGGCAACTTAATGTCCCTCTGCATTCTATAGCAGTTCTTCAATGCATAATTTAGAGTTCCTGTAATGACTTCTGCTAACCAATGTCACTATCCATCCTTAGATTATCTATTGCAGAGTGGGACTATAATGAAAGATTTTAATTTGATCTGGACTTTTATTCATCAGTAGTTATGCTACTTGTGTCTTGCGTGGCAATCTCAGGTCCCTTTAGCTTACCATGCAGCAGTCTAAAGGGTAAATCTTTCCACTTATCCTTATTTGGTAGTTTCTACTGTGACTAATGGGCCTCAGAAATGACTGGTTTCCTTGTGTAAACCTCTAAGTGTTTTCTCGGCACACATGAGCTGGGAGGTTGAGCCATCACTCCCAAAAGAGTGTGTGGCAAAGGAAGCTGCCTTGAGCTTATGTATCCAGGTTGGACATCTTGGGCTTAGCTCGCATGTACCATGCGTGTTTAAGGCAATTTGAGGCAGACCACTCCTGGCCTAGGCCAATCTTCCATGTGCTAATTTCCTTAGGCAGATACTACTGAGAGTACAAACCATGTGCAGAGGACACTGGGTAGCCTGTCCCTGAAATTCTGCAGCCATCTGAGGAACCCCAAATGAGAATGGTTTGTGGGTTAAGAGCTGATTTTTCACCAACTTTCCGACAAGAATCTCAGGCCCATTACTGTCCCTAAACCCTTGGCTTCCGCTTGCCCTGCCAGTTTCCATAGCCTAGGGCCTTATGGGGTCTGACATTAATTCTAATGTGTCTTTCCATCCTGCTCCTTTCTGTTTTGTTCTGTTTTCTGCAGTAGAACCTTTAAGAAGTTTCTCCTCCTCATCACTGAAGGCCTTACTTACATTTACCTTTGGCAACATTGAGAAGTAGAAACAATTTGCTTATGGTGCCTTCCCATCAGCGCACTCAACTAAAATTGATGCCATTCTTTGAAAGCTGGATCTCTGTTATCTGTTCATTTATTTAGCCAACAGTAATTGTCCAATTACAATATGACAGGTACCCTTTTAAGCACTGGGGATATTTTGGGGAACAAAATAGGGAAAATCCCTGCTATCGTGGAGCATATATTTTGCTAAGTGTGCCCCGAGAATCAAAAACTTGTAATAGCAAACAGTGTTTCTTGTTCCCAAAGGAATGATCTTTATACAGGTACTCTTGAGTGCTCAAAGAGTATCCAAAATCTTAAAGGATTAAGTCAAATGATAATAAATTGCAACAATCTATTATGGAAAATGTGGTGATGGTGGAACGTATCTTTAAAAATAATTAATATTTCTTTTTAGCCTATTTTTATTGTCCAAAAGCAGCCTGTTATAACTGAAAGAGCCCTGGATTTGGCATTGGAAGACATAGGTTCCAATTCTGTCTCTGCTCTGTGGTATGCTTTTTGGCAAGTTGTTTTACCATTCTGAGCATTAGTCCCCCTTCTCCCCCCTCCCCTAGTGAAAAGGGGATTCTAAGACCCATTGAGCTGAAGTAGTTAGATAATAGATTTAGCAGCCTAGGCTGGCCTGGTGCAAAATAAGGGCTCAGTATATGGGTGCCCTCTCTGTGGAAAGGGCAAGGGGTGGGCACCCTCAGCAGAGCCCCTGATCCCAGCAGGAGAGCATGAAGTAGCCAGATCCTGCAGCTCTTGGGGGCTGTGCCCCTGCCCTTGTGGGAGGAGCAGTTCAGGGCAGACAGTGGATCCCACCCAGCTGTGTGGCCAGCAGGCTGCAGGGTCAGGAGGCCTGGGGACTGGCCGCTTCACAGCTGGCCCTCCTGATGCATGAAGCCCTTCACTGGAGCCATTTTCTTATGAAACAGCCTTTATTTGCCCACTGTGGTATGTTTGGAAGGAAAGCCTGTGCTAACTTCCCGCAGGTGTTTTCAACGACAAACTCCAATGTCCTCAGGAAAAAGACAGAAAAATGCTACTGTAGAGGAACAAGAGGAGAGGCCACGTGCTGAATTATGCTGTTGACTGAGGACACCCACATGTGTTTTATAGAAGCTTAATTTATTTTTCACTATTATAAAAGTGAATTCTATCCTCTGTTGTTCTAATTCAGAGGAAGAAGAACTATTAGCAGCAAAGTAAAAGATCCCTTAAAATGACAGTGCTGTGGGTGACCCCCTCCAACAGCACTTACAGAGGTTTATTTAGGATGATGTAAGAAGAGAGAAGACCCGAGATATAAATTTGGAGCCTCCTGAAATGTGCTTGTAACTGGGTTCACAGAAGGCCAGGATGAGATGCAATTCCCATAGGTTTCGATGGGAAATTTATGCTGGTCAAGAAAGAAAATACAAATAAATAGACAGCAAAAAGTACCTTTCACTGAAAAGAGATGAGTGATATATGGATTTAGTATCTCAAGGCGGGGGTAATGACTCAAGGTGGTCATTTCTACGTTATTAAGAAAGGAGAGAAAAAAGGAAAAAGAAAGAAGATAAAGAAAGAGAGCAAAATTCTTATGTGATTTTTTGTGTGTGCTAAAATTAAGGGAAAAAAATCTTTAAATTTATCTATTTATCCAAATGACAGATATAATTATTTAGATGTGTTGATGACAAAAATATATGTTTTATGTTGGAATATTAGGACTTTGTGATGACAGATAGTATGTCCTAAAAGCACTTGAAATTATTTTCTTATTTTACACATTATCATAATGATACCTAATATCCTTGAGAGCGAAGAACATATTCCTTGAAAAACATCTTAATTTTCATATAACATTAAGAAACCTCAGTGAACTAGGTCAATAAATTTACTGGATCCTATTGTGATTTGCTTATGAAGGCCTCAGTCTAAATGACTGTGCTTGTTTGAAAGGCACCCTCAGAAATGGGGTTAAGTAGAATTTTCTACTAGCGAAGTTCACTAGTTAGCCCTCTTCAAGTGGGAAAAGATTTTAGATCAAACTATTGGAATTTAGGGTAAAAACAAAGGCATAAAGCTCCTTGATAGACATGATACAAACATGTCTTGAAAATATTTGAATAGTTATAAAAAACAAATTAGTAGTTGTTGATTGTCTATGTTTTATTCAAGTAATGGAAACAATGGAAAATTAAGACCTCAGTTTGATATTTTATGCATATTTGTATATGTGTGTATGTGTACATACATGTGTTTATATATATGTGTGTGTGTGTGTGTATAAAAATATTTGGTTGCTTGCTTCTGCCCTGGGGTGTGAGGATGTGAACAATTCCTACTGATGTGAGATTTAATTACTCTCCTACTTTCTTCTACTTATTGGGTTTGTGGGAGAGGAAGGAGACTTTGAACTCTCCAGTGTCGACATCGTTCTCAGCGGCTAAAAGATGAGTGCCCGGATTGGAGGAAACTTTATCCACCCCAGCACCTCAGTGAGGCTGGGGATATGCAAGGTGAATCTCCAGGGAATGGTCATAGGATGCCAGGTGGGCTCCAGGGTCTATCAAATTGTCCACAGGAAGTTTGGCAAGTTCACAAGAAAAAGTAATATGATTATTTGGTTCATGCATGGTTTACAAATTTAAAATGTTAGATTATTTTTAATTTTCACAGAAATCCTTTATGTACTTAATATTTTATTTTATTTATTTATTTATTTTTGGTGAGGAAGATTGGCCCTGAGCTAACATCTGTGCCAATCTTAGTCCATCTTGTATATGGGACACCACCACAGCGTGGCTTGATGAGCAGTGTGTAGGTCCACGCCGGGCATACAAACCCATGAACCCCAGGCCACTGAAGCGGAGCACGTGAACTTAACCACTACGCCACTGGGGCAGCCCTATGTACTTACTATTTTTATCAAAAGTTTTGCATGTGTTTAATGAACTGGGGTGGTCAGTTTCCTTGACTAATATTATATTCATAGGAGTGGTTTTTCTTGGCAATGGTATTTTCAATATTCAAACAATAAAATCAGTTGCTGTGTATTGTTTTTGTTTGTTAAATGTCTTTTATTCTTACTAGTGTGTATTATTACATCCTCAATCGATAAAAATGGATGGATGACTCAGAAATACTTCACTGAACATAAAAGGGCTATTAAAAACAAAAGATTATAGTCAGATAAAATTATGGTATAAATAATGAACAGGTCTTCAGTGTGCATGCAGAATGTGAATCTATGTATACTGACAGTTTCATACATGTAGCTAAAAATTAAAAGTGAAAATAGGAAATGCAATTGTTAATATCAAAAAATTAAAATTTTGGGCCAGCCTGGTGGAGTAGTGATTGAGTTCACGTGCTCTGCTTTGGTGGCCTGGGGTTCGCAGGTTCAGATCCCGGGTGCAGACATACACACCACTCATCAAGCCATGCTGTGGGAATGTCCCATCTACAAAATAGAGGAAGATTGGCACAGATGTTAGCTCAGGGTCAACCGTCCTCAAGCAAGAAAAAGAAGATTGGCAACACATGTTAGCTCAGGGCCAATATTCCTCACACACACAAAAAAAATAAATAAATAATTAAAATTTTATTGGACTAGTGAGGCTTCCATCTCCAAATACGCCTGCTATGAAACTTTTGAAAATATGTTATGAAGCCATCTATGTTTTCCTAACCTTTTTAAGTAAATAAAAGAACCTTGTACTTATTTTTCAAAACAAATACAAACTAATGGATCAGGACAAAATGGAAAATTTTATCTCTAAAGTCAAAGAAGAGATAAGAATGAGAGATGCATAATTCAGTTTTTCTTTTTATAGCAAAAACTAATATAAATCTTGTTATTGCCAAAATGCTTGTAAAACCAACCATAAAATTAATGATAGGTCTAATGCACAGAAAGGAAGCTGAACAAACCATTACCAAACAAGCCATTTACCAAAATTCCTTTCTCCATTGATTTTGTTGGATATTGCTTTACAGCAGTAGGCTGTTATGATTAACGCAATCCCAATTTGACTCAAAAGCATCGTCAAAGGAGTCCCTGCAGCTCCACGCTCAGGATGATCTGTTTCATCCTCTGAGTAGGTTTAGATATCTGACCTACTTCCATGTGCACATTTTACTTCATCATCTACCTCCTAGTACCACAAAGTCATCATATTACAGGGGCCAGTTGGGTACCCTTGGTAAATTTGTTTGAATCAGCTCAGTCCTTGCTTAGAGGGAACCATTATGCTAGTTGGTTTGCTTCCAAGTGAGTACAAATCATATTATACCTTTGTGACCAAAACTATGTAAACATCACATAGTTATTTTTTTAAAGTTGATTTGGGATTAAGCTGATCTGTCTTTTCCCCTGTCCTTGTATATTTGTTTTAAGGCAAAAGCCAATTTTCTTCATTTAGTTATGTCTATTTATTTTAGAATATTATTTGAACTTGAACATTCTGGTGTATTTATTGTTCATTGAGCTCTACATCATTATATCTACTCTCTAACTTGTGAATGAGCTACCAAGTGTTCCAATTTACAGTTGGATGAAACTAGAAATGTATTGCATATGAATCAGTTCTTAGGATAGGAGACATTCTCAACAGAGGGAGAAATGAATGAAAATTTTTTGTTTTGTTTTATGCTAAAAATTCAAACTGGAGAAGAAGATAATTTCTGTTTAACTGATTGTTTTATGAGCTCTGATGTAGACTAGAAAATATGCATTAGCATAAATGTTAATGCAGGACCCACTATATGTGCAACAA
Source organism: Diceros bicornis minor (assembly GCF_020826845.1). Taxonomy (NCBI): domain Eukaryota; kingdom Metazoa; phylum Chordata; class Mammalia; order Perissodactyla; family Rhinocerotidae; genus Diceros; species Diceros bicornis. Next base: position 39,768,549 of record NC_080758.1, read on the forward strand.
AGAACATTGTTGCTGTTCAGATAAAAGAGGCTGTGCCTGGATTCCCAGCCACTAGGTGATTTATTGAGAGAACAGTTAGCTGCCAAAGATTTGCCTCCTAATCTCAAATCAGACTGGAAGAAAATAGTAAAAATTGTCAATGTAACTAAATGGTAATCAGTTAATACAGATAGAACAAAACTTTACTTTTCCGCGTTGAAGTCCATTGGCTTTCAAGAGAAATGGTGAGCGCACACGTATTTGAAATGAGGGTTGAGATGAAAGCATTTCTTCATAACCTACATCAAGAATAATAAAACATTTCTGATTTCCACCGGCTTTCTCCTAGCGCACTAGCTCAGAAATATTGTTAGCGTCTTCGGGAGCAGAAACATATCACCCCAGGGCCAAAAACCCACAATTTTAAAATCAAAGATTAGAACACATCAGGATTTCTTAGGAAATCCAAATTTTGGTACTATGTCTCAATTACTTAAAAATTAACTTTTTCACCAACAATTAACAGTTTTCTTGACAGCTCGGTTAAGAAGAAAATTGATGTTCAAATTTTGTATAACAACTTAATTGCTGAAAATTTGCCATTTTCCCACAACTTCATAATTTTATTTACTTTTTGTAAAAGAATTCGATAGGTCAAATGATTCAAGAGAGGGTGTAAACAAAGGAACAACAAGTAACACTTTTCAGATCTGAATGTAGCCAGCATTAAGAATGAGGAATACATTTGCAAGATGAAAAATGTAACCTTTTGGGTTTTGAAGGTTGATGTGACTATTGAATCAGCACCCAAAAGCACTGAAAGTAATTTTCATTGAGATCCATTATCATATATTCATCATAGACTGAATACGTCCATGTTCAAATTAAATTGCCAGAATTATCTGTCAGGCCCAAATATGGGCCACCATACCCTCCTAACATGTAATTGTGGTTTAAGGGTTTCTAATTTTGTTTAAAGTAAATATAATAGTTAAAAAAAAAGAGAACAAAGTGGATGAATAACAACCTACTTCTCAACCTACTTAACCATCATTAGGCTAAATATAAAAACTTTGGGAACAGTTTGTAAAAAATGTTGTTGCTACCAATAACATGAAAATTTCTATTAAATTTAATACATTTAATAATATATTCTGAATAATCACTAAATAGTCTACAGATGTCAAGTAGTCTACTGATATAAAAAAAAATTGACAAATACCCAATCACTCAAAATAAGCACAATGGGAAAATTTAATAAACAATCAGATTCACTAATTGTACTAATTGTCACAATTTAAAAATGGAAAACCAAATGCATTTATTTTAAGTATTCAAATCTATTGAAGTAACATAATCTTTATGATTTTAAAAGGAAAATCAGTGAATTAGAATTGCAGACTTTAAGATACAGGTAAATTTTTAGAGATTGAGAAGATGCTGTTTAAAATGAATGCTCGCCCTTAATGAGATAACTTAACGTGATGAACATATGGCCGCCAGATCAATGCCGTTTGTATTCTAGATGCTGTTCAAACCACCGCATTCCTCACCCTGCCTTGACATCCATCTATCTCCAACACATTTATTCACTCACTTCTTCATACACAAAACATTAATTGAGTGCCTACTATGTGCTGGACACTGTTTTAGGGGCTGGCATAGACACTGAACACGATAGACCAATGATCATACTGTCATGGAATTTACCTCCTACAGAAGGGTAGTAGAAAATAAACAAGTTACATAATTAAAAGCATAGTGTTATGGTTATATATGTTCAATTGTGTTAAATGTATTGTGAACAGTTAATAAAGCAGGAGAGGGGATATGAAGTATCAAGGGTACCCGGGAAAACACGTATCAAGAAGGTAACTATTCAAGAAAACATAAAGGATGAAGGCAGCAAGCCATAGCTATATCTACAGAAGAAGCTTGTCAGGCAGAAGAAAGAGCAGGTGCACAGCCCGAGACGTGGGAACATTTGTGATGTGTTCAAGGAACAGTGAGAAGGTCAACATGGCTTGAGTATAAAAGAAAGTGGTCAGACAAGTATTGGGATAAGGCAGTTCATACACAGTCTTACAGGTTTAGCAAGGACTTTTGCTTTATTCTGAGTGAGATGAGAAAACTTGGACAGTTTTGAGCAGAGCTGTGACATAATCTGACAAATTTTAACCAGCTCAGTATGATTGCTGTGACTGGGGAAACCAATTACCAGCTAATCCAGATGAGAAATGGTGATGGTTTAACCAGGTGATGACAGCAAGGGGAGTAAAAAGTGGTCAAAATCTGGATATCTATTTTCATGGTAAATTCTTCAGGATTTTGTGATGGAATGGATATGGGCTGCAAGGCAAAAGGAGGAGTCGGATTCACACAAAAGGTTTTGGCCTGAATAACTGTAAGGACAGTATTGCCATTAACTAAGAAGGGAAAATTGCAGGCAGGTCTCAGGGTGGGGAATAACAGGAACTCTTTTCAATCATACTAAGTTTGACATCCAAGAGGAAGTGTTAAGTAGGAATTTGAATATTAACATGGACAGCTGGGCTGGGGGCAGGCAGGAGCAGGCTGCTGACATTCATCAGGATTCTTTTGCAATAGATAGTGCGTGTGAAGCCTGAGTCTTGGTGGGATCACTGAGAGAATGATCTGGATAGAAAATGGACCACATGCAAGGACTGACTTCTGAGGCGTTATCATTATCATTTGTAGGAGGAGGGGAGGGAAAGAGGAACCAGGAAAGGAGACTGAGCAAGAGAAGCCAGGAAGGCAAGCAGGAGACCAGGTGAGAGTGGTGTCCTGGAAGCTAAATGGAGAAAATGGGTCAAGGAACAGAGAGGATCAGCTTACAGATCAAGTAAGAGTTGACCACTGGGTTTGGCTTTAGTGACACAGAAGTCACCGGTGATCTTGACAAGCACAGTTTTCAGAAAATGATGAGGGACAAAACTCACCAAATGATTAGAATGTATTCAAGAGAGTTTGGAAGGACATACTTTGGATTATCAAGGATAGACAACAACACAAGGAGTTTTGCTGCACAGGTGAGCAAGGAATGAATGAATAGTTGGAAGGAGAAGTGGGTATCGAGAAAAGAATTTTTTTTTTCTTTCTGGAGATGTGTAGGGTCAAGTATTTAAGGACAAATAGCAGTGACACAAAAAAGTGGAACAATGGAAATGCCAGTTGCTTGATAAACTCTAAAACATCATTAGCTTAAACCAATAAAAATTTATTTCTCATTTACATAACTGTCCAGTGTGAGTGCTCCTGTTCAGTGGGCAGCTTTCCCGCATTTAGTGATTTGTCAGTACCTTGAGTTTGTGGGGACCCTGGACCAACATTTTTTTATTGAGATACAATTGACATATAACATTGTATTAGTTTTAGGTGTACAACATAATGATTTGAGATATATGTATCTCAAATATATATATTTCTCGTGAGATATATATATATTTCTTTTGAGAGATATATATCTCAAAACTATATATATATATATATATATATATATATATATATAGTGAAACGATTACCACAATAAGTTTAGTTAACATTCATCACCACACATAGTTACCAAAAAAATTTTTTTCTTGTGGGGAGAACTTTTAAGATGTAGGATTTTTTTCTTTTTAATTGGCGAAATAACAGGATATTTTTATGTGATGGGAATGATCCAGAAAAAAAGATACATGTTGAATAACTACCTGAACCAATATTCCCCACAATTGCACTAAAGCTGCCATTTCAATTTGGCTACATCAAAATTGCCCAGTTAAAATGTCATGTAAACCCAGCTCCTTCAGATCCTTTTCCTGTTCTCCTTTCAAACACTTATAATGTCATAGGAATGTATTCCTTTTAAAGTGCTTTCTTTCTTTGAAGTTTTTGTATTTTGAATCTTATATCTAAGTTTAGAATAAAAAGCTTGTTTCTTTTGTTTTTTTTGCCAATTTTAAATACAGTTTTATTTAAGACATTGCATTTTCCACTTACAATACAGTGCTCACTTTTCTTTTTAAGTAATTTCAACTTACTAACAAGCTATGTGATAGAAATATTTTGGAAGTCATGGGGATCCTTCTTATTGCCCTGATCTGGAAATCATACCATGAACTAAGCTGACGCTAAGAATGGTAGCTCTGTCGGGTTGTCACATAAGACTGGATCAAGAAGGATAGCTATCTTAGGCCAGGTTCCCAAGAGGAAGAACCTGAGACAGATTCCTGTGTTTGTGATTTATTGGGGATGACCTCTCAGGAGAAACCTGTAAGGAAATGAGGGAAGCAGCACAGGACAGAGGAAGAAGCCAGGCAAAGCTGTGGACTTAACTAATGGCTAACTTCAGCCTGATCCCACAGGCAGCTCAGCCGCATGAATTTCACCCCAGTTATCTCTCAGTGACATGAGGGGGTTGGGGTTTTGTACCACATGTTAGCCAGTCATCATCTTTAGGCTGCCATCAGTGCAGCAGGAATGGGGTTTGGCCATAAAGAGCAGTTATTTCCCAAGCAAGGCAGTTCTTGTTCTGCCCAGGCCAATTCTCAGGAGAAGGGCATCTGGGAGCTGTTAGCAGCAGCTGGAGATGGATGTGCCATCCCAGGAAAGGGGTCTGGGTGGGGCAGCAACAGCATCCACTATAGTGGTCTCAGTACCTGCCATCCAGATAGCTCCACGTTCCTCCTAGGAAGGGCGGTGCAGGTTCAAGGTCAGCCTGGATGTTGTTGATAGCTAGTACAGCACCAACAAAAGGAAGCGAAACGTTCTAAACACTGAATTTTCCCGATAAGTCAGTATACCAACTTTTTGTCAGTTCCCGTGATCTTCTTATTATTAGTGCCTAGGCAAGCTGATCAGGACCAATATTTACCTCTGCCTGTTCTGATAGGGCTACCCACAGGAATCCCTGGGAGCTGAGGTTCAGAAACATCCTCTCTGCTACCTGCTGTAAGGAGAGGTCTATTGTGCATCACTGATCATGGTCCTTAGCTGATATTCACAGTAAATGACAATGACTCTGCACTTGACACTTCTGTCTAAATTCCATGTAACTTTCATTCATGTCAGGTAAAGTGCTTTAATTTTGTAGGTGGCTGACAATAATCACCATAACTGCATTCGTGAGATATCCATACAAGCAGATCCAATGCTTACTTGCCTATAAAAGTTGGCATATGGGAGTGACGTCAGCATCATGGCGGAGTGAGCTTTCCCGTGAATTCTTCCCCCACAAAATACAACAAAAGTAACAGCCACAGACCAACAACGGAATCCCAGACAGTGAAAAGCTGGAGCGGAGGGATCCACACTGCCGCACATCTGAGAGCGGAACGTGCTGGGCCCCCGGAGGAAGTGGGGAGAGGTAAGGAGAACTCCGCTCCCTCCCCATCAGATCAGCGATCCGGTCCCCGCGGCTCCCAGAGAGGGGGGAGGGGCGGCCCTCGGCGGGAAACTGTAGCTCTTCGGGCTCTCTCAGCCAGTGGGAAACTCCCGCACAGAGGGCTCAGAGGAGCCACAGGGCTACCATCAACATCTGAGCAACCCAGAGAGCGGATAAAGAGGGGCAAACGAGAAGCCTCCCACGTCAGGGACCCAGAGGGCAAAAGAGAGAGCTCCCCCCTCCCCGCAACCCGGAGTCTGCAGCTCGACCAGATCTAGCGGTCCGAGGCAGACCTGAATAAACTGGACTGGACCTGTGGATCGCAGTGGGGAAAAGAAACAAAACAAAACAAAACAAAACTGCGGATCGCAGCAGAAAAACTGGGGCAGAGCGCAGGGGGCTTAGACTACACAGCCCTTTACCACCAGACAGTGGCGGCAGGTGGAAATTGCAACCAGAGACTTCCAGGATGAGGAAAATCAAAACCAACACAGGAACCACAATGCAAAAATATATGAAATCACCAGACCAGAAACAAAATGACAAGCACCCAGAAATCAACCCAGAAGACACAGAAATCCATAAACTAAATGACAGAGATTTCAAAATAGCTATCATAAAAACACTCAACCAAATACGAGACAACACAGACAAACAATTAAATGAGATTAGGAGTTTCTTCACAAGAGAGATTGAAATCATAAAGAAAAACCTATCAGGGCTGATGGAGATGAAGAACACAATGGAGGAGATAAAGGAGAATCTGGAATCTTTAAAGAACAGAGGTGACAATATGGAGGAAAGAATTAGTACTTTAGAGGATAGGAATACAGATATACTCCAGATGGAAGAAGAGAGAGAACTAAGACTAAAAAGAAATGAAGAAAGACTCTGAGAAATATCGGACTCTATTAGAAAATGTAACATAAGAATTATAGGTATTCCTGAGGGAGAGGAGAGGGAAAGAGGAACAGAGAGCCTATTCAAGGAAATAATAGCTGAAAATTTCCCAAATCTGGGGAAGGAGCAGGAAATACCAGTAAGCGAAGCCAACAGGACTCCTATATATATTAACAGACAGAGGCCTTCACCACGACACCTAGTGGTAAGGCTAGCCAGGGTCAACGACAAAGAAACAATATTAAGGGCAGCTAGACAAAAACAAAAAATAACGTACAAAGGAACTCCCATCAGGCTCTCAGCGGATTTCTCAACAGAAACTTTTCAGGCTAGAAGAGACTGGAATGATATATTCAAAATACTAAAAGACAAAAACTTTCAGCCAAGAATACTCTATCCAGCAAAAATATCCTTCAAATATGATGGAGAAATAGTAACTCTCCCAGATAAACAAAAGCTAAGGGAGTTCATGGCCACGAGACCGCCACTACAAGAAATACTCAAGAAGGCCCTCAGGCCTGAAAACAAGAAGAGAAAGGGAACACAAAGCTTGGAGTAAGGAGAAAAGTAGGTAGACAAAATCAGAGAAATAGTAGATCTTTACCGGAATAGGTTAGCAACCACTTAAATACTAAACTCAAAGATCAAAGGAAGAAATTCACCAAAAATAAATTTAACCTCATCACTGTAAACACACAGCCACAACACAAGATAGAATAAGGTATAACAAGAGCAACTTAGAAGGGGAAGAGGAAAGTGACTGAATTGACTTAGTATAAGGAAATAGGAGGCTATCAGATAATGGACTATCTCATACAGAAGATTTTTCGCCCAAACCTCAAGGTAACCACTAAACAAATAATCAAATTAAAACCACATATGATAAACAAAGAGAAAACTAGAAGAATCATAAGACAGAACAACCAAACTGAATTGGCAGTCCAAAACAAATGGGACAAGAAACAAAGGAAATGCAAAAGAACCAGAAAATAAGTGACAAAACAGCAACATTCAACCCTCATATTTCAATAATTACCCTAAATGTAAATGGATTGAACTCTCCAATCAAAAGATACAGAGTGGCAGGATGGATTAAAAAGCAAGACCCAACAATATGCTGCCTTCAGGAAACACATCTTAGCACTAAAGACAAGCACAGGCTCAGAGTGAAAGGATGGAAGACAATACTCCAAGCTAATGGCAAACAAAAGAAAGCAGGTGTTGCCATACTCATATCAGACAAAGTAGACTTCAAGATAAAACAGGTTAAGAAAGACAAAGAAGGGAAATATATAATGATAAAAGGGACACTCCATCAAGAAGACATATCACTTATAAATATATATGCACCCAACATAGGAGCACCAATGTACATAAAACAACTATTAACAAACCTAAAAGGAGAAATCAACAACAACACAATAATAGTAGGGGATCTTAACACCCCACTTACAGCAATGGATAGATCATCCAGACAAAAAGTTAATAAAGAAATATTAGACTTAAATGAAAAACTGGACGAGATGGACCTAGTAGACATATACAGAGCACTCCACCCAAAAACAGCTGACTACACATTCTTCTCAAGCGCGCATGGAACATTCTCTAGGATAGACCATATGTTGGGAAACAAAGCAAGCCTCAATAAATTTAAGAAGATTGAAATCATAACAAGCATCTTTTCAGACCATAAGGCTATGAAACTGGAAATGAACCAGGAAAAAAAAACTGGGAAAGTGACAAAAATGTGGAGATTAAACAACATGCTACTGAACAACCAATGGATCATTGATGAAATTAAAGGAGAAATCAAAAACTATCTGGAAACAAACGAAAATGATAACATGCCATATCAAACCATATGGGACGCAGCAAAAGCGGTCCTGAGAGGGAAACTCATAGCGATACAAGCCCACCTTAACAAACAAGAAAAAGCCCTAATAGGCAACCTTAAATTACACCTAACAGAACTAGAAAAAGAAGAACAAACAAAGCCCAAAGCCAGCAGAAGGAGAGAAATAATAAAAATCAGAGCAGAAATAAATGAAATTGAGACCAAAAAAAACAGTAGAAAGGATTAATGAAACAAAGAGTTGGTTCTTCGAGAAGATAAACAAAATAGACAAACCCTTAGCCAGGCTAACTAAGAAAAAAAGAGAAAAGGCTCAGGTAAATAAAACTAGAAATGAAAGAGGAGAAATTACAACGGATACCATGGAAATACAGAGGATTATAAGAGAATACTATGAGAAATTATATGCCAACAAATTGGACAACCAAGAAGAAATGGATAAATTCTTAGACTTATACAACCTCCCAAAATTGAACCAAGAAGAAATGGAGAATCTGAATAGACCAATCACAAGTAAAGAGATTGAAATAGTAATCAAAAACCTCCCAAAAAATAAAAGTCCAGGACCAGATGGCTTCTCCAGTGAATTTTACCAAACATTCAAAGAAGATTTAATACCCATCCTCCTCAAACTATTCCAAAAAATAGAGGAAGATGGAACACTTCCTGAATCATTCTATGAGGCCAACATCACCCTGATACCAAAACAAGGCAAAGACAATACAAAGAAAGAAAATTACAGGCCAATATCGCTGATGAACATTGATGCAAAAATCCTCAACAAAATATTGGCAAACCGAATACAACAATATATTAAAAAGATCATACACCATGATCAAGTGGGATTTATACCAGAGACGCAGGGATGGTTCAACATCCGCAAATCAATCAACGTGATACATCACATCAACAAAACAAAGAATAAAAACCACATGATCGTCTCAATAGACGCAGAGAAGGCATTTGACAAGATACAACATCCATTTATGATAAAAACTCTCAATAAAATGGGAATAGAAGGAAAGTACCTCAACATAATAAAGGCCATATATGACAAACCCACAGCTAACATCATACTCAACGGGGAAAGACTGAAAGCCATTCCTCTGAGAACAGGAACGAGGCAGGGCTGCCCACTCTCACCACTCCTGTTCAACGTAGTACTGGAGGTTTTGGCCAGAGCAATTAGGCAAGAAAAAGGAATAAAAGGAATCCAAATAGGTAACGAAGAAGTGAAACTCTCACTATTTGCAGATGACATGATTGTATATATAGAAAACCCTAAAGAATCTGTTGGAAAACTGTTAGAAACAATCAACAACTACAGCAAAGTTGCAGGGTACAAAATCAATCTACAAAAATCAGTTGCATTTCTATATGCTAATAATGAACTAACAGAAAGAGAGCTCAAAAAGATAATACCATTTACAATTGCATCAAAAAGAATAAAATACCTAGGAATAAATCTTACCAAGGAGGTGAAGGACCTATACAATGAGAACTACAAGACATTATTGAGGGAAATCTACGATGACATAAAGAAATGGAAAGATATCCCATGCACGTGGGTTGGAAGAATAAACATAGTTAAAATGTCTATATTACCTAAAGCAATCTACAGATTCAATGCAATCCCAATCAGAATCCCAATGACATTCTTCACAGAAATAGAAAAAAGAATACTAAAATTTATATGGGGCAACAAAAGACCCCGAATAGCTAAAGAAATCCTAAAGAAAAAGAACAAAGCAGGAGGCATCACAATTCCTGACTTCAAAACATACTACAAAGCAATAGTAATCAAAACAGCATGGTACTGGTACAAAAACAGACACACAGATCAATGGAACAGAATTGAAAGCCCAGAAATAAAACCACACATATACGGACAGCTAATTTTCGACAAAGGTGCTAAGGACATGCAATGGAGAAAGGAAAGTCTCTTCAATAAATGGTGTTGGGAAAACTGGACATCCACATGCAAAAGAATGAAAGTGGACCATGTGCTATCGCCATTCACAAAAATTAACTCAAAATGGATCAAAGACCTGAAGGTGAGACCTGAAACTATAAAACTCATAGAAGAAAATATAGGCAACACACTATTTGACATTGGGTTTAAAGGAATCTTTTCGGATGACATGCCTACCCAGACTAGGGAAACTAAAGAAAAAATAAACAAGTGGGACTTTATCAGACTAAAGAGCTTTTATAAGACAAATGAAATCAGAATCAAGATGAACAAACAACCAACCAGCTGGGAGAGAATATTTGCAAAACATACATCTGACAAGGGGTTGATCTCCATAATATATAAAGAACTCACACAATTGAACAACAAAAAAACAAACAACCCGATCAAAAAATGGGCAGAGGAAATGAACAGACACTTCTCCAAGGAAGATATACAGATGGCCAATAGGCACACGAAAAGATGCTCAACATCACTAATCATCAGGGAAATGCAAATCAAAACAACACTAAGATACCACCTCACGCCCGTTAGAATGGCTATAATCACCAAGACAAAAAACAACAAATGTTGGAGAGGATGTGGAGAAACAGGAACCCTCATACACAGCTGGTGGGAATGCAAATTGGTGCAGCCTCTATGGAAAACGGTATGGAGATTCCTCAAAGAATTAAAAATAGAGATGCCCTATGATCCAGCCATCCCACTACTGGGAATCTATCCAATGCACCTGAAATCAACAATCCAAAGAGGCTTATGCACCCCTATGTTCATTGCAGCATTATTCACCATAGCCAAGAAGTGGAAGCAACCTAAGTGTCCCTCGACTGACGATTGGATTAAGAAAATGTGGTATATATATACAATGGAATACTACTCAGCCATAAAAAAAGACAAAATCGTCCCATTTGCAACAACATGGATGGGCCTGGAGCGTATTATGTTAAGTGAAATAAGCCAGAAAGAGAAAGACAAACACTGTATGATCTCACTCATATGTGGAATATAAACCAACACATGGACAGAGAAAACTGGACTGTGGTTACCCGGGAAGTGGGGGTGGGGGGTGGGCACAAGGGGTGAAGGGAGTCATATATGGGGTGATGGACAAACAAAAATGTACAACCCAAAATTTCACAATGTTAGAAACCATTAAAATATCAATAAAAATCAAAAAAAAAAAAAAAGTTGGCATATGTATATAACCACATAATTTTTTTAAAATGCAAGAAAATATTGTTGCAGGGAAATTTTAGGAGTTGAGGTGGGGGACCACTTAGACACCAGACTTGTGTTCAGATTTTTGTCTTGCTTCTTTATAGCTAAATTTGGCCAAGTCATTTAACTTCATTGAGATTCAGTTTTCTTACCTTTAAAATGGGAATAAAATCAATCCACACCCCCACTCCCAAGGATTTTAATGAGGCCTCAACACGATAAGACAGACAAGGCAACTTGTCTAACATCTGGCTCCTTAAATCCCTGTTCTTCTCTCTCCTTCCTCCCTTCTCTCCTGTGCAGAAGGTGGGTTCGTGTGTTTTCTTTTTTCCACTTGTCCTTCAAAGGATCTCATTTGCGCTAAGTTCTGATGCCATGCTGTTGTCCCGCGGGGTCTGTTTGCAGTCTGTCTTTTCTTTGTACTTAAATCACCAAGTTCTCAGCACCTCATCACTTTCCTCAAAAAAGAAAAAAAATTTCACCCATGCCAAATATATTAGAGAGAAATAGAATGTTCCCTGAATCTTCCAAAAAGAAAATGCAGCAGTGTCCACATTTTCTTCCTACCCACCCCCCAGCAATTTGCTCCAGCCCCTGCCCCGTGGCTATCCTTCAAAGTCCTCTCTGGCTAAGGCCAGCAGCTCTCCTCCGGACTCCCCTGCAGAGTCTCCACCTGGCCTCTATCATGCTCCTTCTTGTGGGGTTTTTGTTAACACTCCAAACACTTATTAAATTGAGTCTTTCCAACAAATGCAATTCTCCAGTGAAAGGAGGGCTAATAAAAAAAAAAAAAAACTCTCCTTATTATAGTAGGAAAGCAGGCAAGTGGAGGGGAGGGTGTATTTAATACAAAACAGCTTCCTTTTGCTTGGGAGGAAAACTATTTCTACCAGAAATTTGTGATCTGGAGCTCCTCTTTGCTTTTAGGGTCTAAATAATTGTGTAAACTTCATTTATTTCCTTTGAAACTTGGCTGTCATTTCCTGTCAGGAGGAAAACAAGAGAAACTCTGACTCCACGTTCATCCCCTGATTACCTGTCAGCCTCACAGGAACAGTATCTTGCAATTTGTCCCTGCCCAGGCACTTCATCTTCAAACATAAACTGCATCTTAATTATAGCCTTTAATGGGCTGTTTCACTCCAGGATCAATATGTCTGACAAAAACCAAGCTCTGCTAAAAGCTCATTAATTCACATCCGACTAATTCAGGATTTGTGATGATTTTGGCAGGGACCAAGCTGAAGTTTGCCTCTTGTATTGCTGCTTACAAAGGTTCAGCTTGGCCGATTAATTGGGAAGAATAAAATTGCCAGGGAAGTATTTACAGAGCATCTATTTGCATGGAGATAACAGGCTGATGGTAGCTTCTAGACTGCTCAATTCCTCCTAGGCAATCCCAGTTAACCACTATTTTCTATTGGCACCCTGGACTACGAAACTGCAAAGTGCACTGCCTAAAAAAACGTCTACAGAGCCGCTCGTTTTATTGCTTTGTGGTTGATGCCTTTGTTATACTGCATCACATCCCTCATCCCACCTCTGATTTCAGCCACAGCTGCAGTGGACATTTCCGTGTAGGGTCAAACTCATCTCTGCAGGCAGCATCCAATCTCCAGCATGAGATGTGCGTGGCTCGTTGCCCTTGTGTCAGGGCCTCCTCTGAACCCACAGGAAGGGCAGGCCAGAAGTGTAGGGGGTTAATGCTGACAGAGGATAACGCTGCACCAATGGGAGCTGGTGGACATATTGACAGGCACTTTGGGAGGCTTTCTGTATGCTTCTCAGGAGTCCTGGCAGAAGTGAGCCCCTATGGCCAACAGCTGTGACCTTGATCATGCACACTTGTGTTGGCTTCCTGTTTAGCTGTCTCACTCTCCTTGATCATGATATCACTTCCCAAATAAACTACCTGCCCCATTCTGCTTTTGGGGGAACCCTAAGGTACTCCTTCAAAAGTATGTGTGTATTGGAGATGCTTGTTCATTCCTTAATCTACTCATTCCTTGCTAAGTGCATCTCTTTCTTGTGCTTCCTGGGTTTAGGATGGTCCTTTGGCAACAGTATTGAATGGGCAACATCTATCTTATTTTTCCTTTTCTGTGCTTACAGAACTTTTCCCTTCTCCCTGCTGTCCTTTTCCTGGGTTCTCACAATCTCATCTGCAGCCCTCTGTCTAGTTCTGCTCTGTCCCTAATGCCATTCCTCCGCCTCCTCCTTTTCCCCAATAGCACCATAAATTTTTCACCCCTCCCACTTTATCTTCTGCCCAGTGTTCTGTTTCCCTGTAACATAACCTCAACTAATTAATATGGTAGATGGATCCATGTCAAAAGAGCTCGTGTATTTTTATGTTACTCCTAGAAGGTAATAAGTATATGGTTTAACCAGGACCTTCTAAACAATTGAGGCCTTTCCACTATCACTCAAACCACACCTAGATTTGAGCAGATGTAGACATGCCAAATGCTCCTGCCTTCTTGAACTTTGTCTCAGCTTTTGGAATATCACCGTTACCTTGTTCTCCTCTGAGCTCTGTGGGTTTTCCTTCTTCATTTTTTTGGTCTTCCTCTCTTCTTGTTCCTGTCATTTAACTCCTTGTTACTCATAGTATGATCCAGTCACCAGTAACATCTGTTATACCTGGAAATCTTCTCTAAATGTAGAATCTTGGGTTCCTACACCATACCTACTGAATCACAGACTCTGCATTTTTAAAAGACCCTCAGGGGATTCATATGCACATTAAAATTTGATAAATTTTGCAACTGTTGGTGAGTTCCTAGGTTTTCGGACCTGTTTCTCTTCTTTGCTTTCCAAACTCTGCCAGAAAATGTCTCTGCCCTCATAGCACCAGCTACTGGCCATGAACTGATGACTATGGCAACCTATTTCCAACTCAGATCTCTCTTCCAAGCTCATGCTCGTTTGTGCAACTGTTCAATTGCCCACTGGACATCTACATCTGGATATCTCACAGGTGAGCCCAACTCAAGATATGAAATTGTGGTTACTCCAGTGAGGCTGCTGCTGATGGGGTTAGCCTGGATATTGACATCAATTGGGCCCAATTTAAAACTAGTTCAGGTGATTACTTGTTGCTATGGTAAAAAGGAGAAAAAAATGTTTGTCCTTTCTTGAATTTGGAGTCTAGGAACCTTTTATTCTAAAAGATTAGGGACTTTCTTAACTCCTATCCCATCAGAAAATAACCAACCAGCCTTGTGGTGGATGTTGTGATACTCCTTCAGGTCCCCTCTTCAGGGTTAACACAGCTAACTCCTTGCTGCTGGAGATCTCTGCAGCTGCACCCCATACTGGAAATTGCCCTAGGCTGCAGGAAACTCATTTCCTCAAAGATACACCCCTTCCCAGGGGGTGCCCTATGGCCGATGAGGAGCTGGTATGGGGATACAGGGGTCTAGTCTGCTTGTCTCAATTTGGAACAACTCTGAAGGGCTCATTGTAGCTTCAGAGCTCTCATAGACCAGCTGAAGCCTCAGCTGCAACCACATTGTGGATCAGACTCTCTCTCTCCCCAGTACTGCCATGCTCACTTCCCCACAGGTGTATCTTCTGAGAGCACTTCCCAATACAACTTCTGCATGAAATGCTCCATCCCAGAGCCCATTTCCAGGGAAGCCAGCCTAACACACTGCTGCACTTCCATTACTCCCTGTGTTACTGAATGCACCAATACGCAGACAATACATTGCCTAACCCAGACAACAGGGAGTGATTTTTGACTCTTCTCTCCCTATTTCAGGCCACATACTAGGATGTCAATGTTGCATTGATTCCTCCTTTCCATCCTTATGACTATTGCTCTAGTTGAAGCTTTTATCCATCTCTTACCTGGAAAGTTGCAACAGCTTCATAACTCGTTTCCTCACTGCAACCATAATAATATTTGTAGAATTAAAAAAAAATGATGATAGCATTTACAATTCTTCAGTAACCTCCCATTCTCTTAGCATAAAATCCAAACTTCTTAAGACACCATATAACCCTACAGTATTGATTCAGTCAGTACCAGGCTTACCTCTCGCAGAAGAGTCATTTCATTGTGTTGCTGCAGGTTATCAGATTCTGTCCATATGTAAAAGTGGTCTCCTTGATGCCGAGGATGTGTTGTTCTATCTCAGTACCCCTACAGCCTTGTTCAAAGTGTAACATCTAGTAGGAACTTAAGTTTCCAGTAGACATCCACTGAATTCCCCTGTGGGTTATTCCTCTCATCCCAGCCATTCTAAAGTCAGGAAATGAAATGATTTCGCTGTTTGCTTATGTATCTAACCTGTCACTTACCTTTACTTCTTAAGAACAGCCATTTAAACTTGAGGGCATGATGATCCATTAGGAATTTGCTGGGGTGACTGGGCATCCAGGATTTACAGCACTTTGCAGATGTGATTCTTTTTATACATCCTGTAAATTTTAGTTATAGCTACACTTGTCTATGGCCAGTGTGGACAAGGCTGGCTCTTTTTTGTAATTTCATAATCGCAATAAGGTCATAAATCTCAAGCTGCTTTTTTTTTCCTGTCCTTTTTTTTGGTAGCCTATTGCCTGAAGCAAGACAATGGACTTTCAAAGGAAAATGTCAGCACTAATAGACAGCCACTCTAAATGAGCCAGCCTGTGCTGCTTCAAGGTTATGCGAAGTTCATTCCCATATCTTGACTGAAGGCTCAGGATTGAAAAATTGTGAGGATTTTTCTCTGTGACCAAACGACCATATCTTTGCAGAATTGAAGAACAGGTGTGCAGATATGAGTATCCAGATGTTGGTGCCATCCTTATGCCTCACCCAGACGGTCCTATTCTGTAGAAGAACCATACAAGTAGTTTCACATCATGGAAATTTGCTAAGCCTTCCTGGATATGGTAGCCATCTTTTATGTCACTACTATGTAAGTCTGTCCCAACGACTCCTTCTATGCTCACTCAAAAAATTATTTTTGAGGATTGATATTTTTTAAAATAAACATTTTATTTTAGAACAGTTACAGATTTAAAGAAAAATTGAGATGAAAATACCAAGTTCCTATATCCTGTGTACCCAATTTTCCTCATTATCAATACATGACATTAGTATGATATATTTGTTAAAAATAGTAAACCAGTACTGATACATTATTATTAACTAAAATTCAATAATTAATTCATATTTCCTTAGTTTTTTTAAGCTAATGTCCTTTTTCTGTTCCAGGATCCCATCCAGGATACCGATTTATATTCAGTTGTCACGTCTCCTTAGGCTCCTCTTGGAGGCAACAGTTTCGCAGACCTTCTTTGATTTTGATGACCATGACAGTTTTGAGGAGTAAATATATTTAAGATATTTTGTAGAATTTCCTCAGTTGGGATTTGTCTGATGGTTTTCTCATGATTTGGCTGGGATTATCAATGTTTAGGAAGAAGACCACAGGGAGAAAGTGCTATTCTCATCACATCATATCAAAAGTACCTGCATTTAATAGGACATCACTGTTGATGTCAACCTTGATCACCTGGCCAAGACAGTGTTTGCAGGTTTCTTCACAGTAAAGTTACTCTTTTCTCTTTCTTTCCGTACTATACATTTTGGAAGGGAGTCACTATATGCAGCCCACACATAAGGAGAGGAGAATTAATCTCTACCTCCTTGAGGGACAATTTCTGCATAAATTATTTGGAATTCTTCTGCATGGAGATTTGCCTTTTGTCCTCCATTTATTAATTTATTCAACTATTTATTTATATCAATATGGAATAGTAGATCTTACACTTTGGGTTATAATCTAATGCTCCTTTACTTATTTTGTTACTCAAATTGTTTCGGACCTGGCCACTGGGAGCTTTTCCAGTTGACTCTTGTTTCTCTAACATACCCCCATCAGTCTGGGGATTTTTTTGCTTGTTTCATGGAGCACATCCTTACTTTCTGATCCTGTATATATATATACATATATATGTATATATATGTATATATATATCTTATATGTATATTATCAGATATATTACATTATATATAATATATTGATATATTATATATATATATATATCTCTTGCATTTAGCATACCTTGTAAATTTTTGTTGAAAGCATAATATATCAAGTAATGGGAACCGAAGTAAATGGGCCTTTGGTGTGAGGTGTTATGTTAATCTGGCTAGGAGTTGTGCTGTGTTGAATGTTTGCTGTAGCTGTATCGTTTTCATCTCCCCTGTTGACTTTGGGCTTTCACAAGTACTCCTCCTCAGAGAGAGTCTGCATCTTGCGGCTCTTTCTGCTGTACTCCACTGTTATTACACCAGACTGGTGTTGTTGTTGTGGTAAGGTGTGGCAGAGGGGAAGCGTTCTATAATCTTATGATTAAATTTCAATCTTTTAGCAGGGCTGTGTCCCTGGACTGTGACTTTCATGTTTCTTACCTTTTCTTTTTCTTCCCCTTGGATGAGACAGGAAGTCTGGAGGGGACTGGAGTAAGAGGAATTTTCCTCACCAAGCTAGGATAAGGCTCTAGCACAGTCTTTTTTCCTGTAGAGTAGGCTTTCTTATGGGGAATGCTGTGGGTATATTTCAGAAGGATTACTCCCCCCGACCTCCTGGGCCAGAACCATGAAGGGATCTTTCCTGAATCTTTACTCTGAGAACCTGTGGGGTTCCTGGAGGTAAAACCCATGAAAGTGTAGGGTCTGTGCCAAGATTGCAGCTCCCAGGAATTTTTCACTTTTTAAACTGTTAAACTGACATAATACACTCTCAAAACATGTTTATTAAGTGAACAAACGTCCTTGGTAACTAAGCAATGCATAACATCAAATACAATGTGAGGGAGAAAACTTCTGGTTCTGTATATTAATTATTGATCAGTAACCAATAGATGATTTTGAAACGCAAAAGTGATAACCAAGTGATCATTATTATCACTTTCCTACAATGTTAGCATACCAAAGAAAAGAAATATAGAATTGCAGGCTTGGAAACGAGAACTGAAATCACCGTAATTTCCTGTCTCTGTGTAAAATAATATTGAGACTGGGGATATTTTTCTTTCTCTATGTTAAACAGCACTGACAACAAGCAAATAACTTAGCTACTTTCTCCAGAAATACTTCTTCCAGGAAGATAAGCCTATAAGCAACTGAAGTTACTTAAACGTCATGACTAATAGTGTGCTTATCAAGTTTCTCTTCAAGACCCTCACCAGCTTTGCTCAGTAATCCAAAGCTATTATGTCATAAGCTCTGCCCAGTCCTGTCTTGACATGAGTACAGCCATGTTTGGCCGCTCTATTGACCTACAGCCACCAGCACAAAAAGAAATATAAAAGGTGCTTTCTGCGTGGTGGGAACTGGCCCTTCTCCCATGGAGATACTTGGAATGTGTAAAAATTTCAAGGCCCTTTGGGGGCTGCAGCCTGGGACAGACTGGCCGTCTGTGCCAGGCTGGGACGATAACCAGAGAAAACAATGCACATACACAACTACTGGGCTGGGACGATAGCCAGGGGGGTCAGTGCACGTACGCCACTGATAACCATTTGTGCACGGGAACACTAAATGCTTGCTCTGTAAACTCTGTAACTGCTTATATGAACTGCTGGAAACTGAGGCCTGGTAAGAGTTCCACCTGTGGAAGGGACGCCTTGCCCAGGACGTGTGATTCCTGCCCAGCTGTGTCTATTGACAGGCCTCTCCCAGCAGTGGGGCGTGGATGTTGTGAGTAATTGATTTATTGTGAAGTAATTGATCTGAGGTGTTCTCTTTTTGGTCAACCTGGTGTTTCTCTTTCTGGTTGATTTGTGTCATTTCCTTTCAGTCCATCTGGTGTTTCCCTTTCCCATCAAGCTGGTGTTTTTCCCTCTTATTATTTGACCTATTCAGATCTGTTTGCGGACTATCACCTTTACTCTCTTCTATATAATGAAATATACCTTCGGTCCATTTGTTTGGAGTGGATAATTTCTTTTACGTCTCCAATCGAATCCCCGAACCTCTCATAACAAGTCCCAAGCAGTTCCACACCTTCCAAAACTCACCTGAAAAATGACCCACCGAGGCCTGAAACCCTACACGTGTCCTCCCTTTATTTCTCCCTCGAAACGTGGAGACCTGTGTAGGTGGTACTCCACTTTCCTGCAATGTCTAATTATCTTAGCTTTGCTTGATCAATAGGTTTGTCTAATTATCTTTTGGGTAAGTGATAGTTGACAAAAAAGGGCTGAAAAGGAAACTGAATGCACTACTTTTGGGAGCATTTAATATACTTTACATTGTAGAGTCCAGTACAGCTCTTTCATTTAAAAAATGTTTATGCCAAAATCCTCTCTATGACGGGAAAATTACTAAAATTATTTTTTGTTATTTTCTCCCTAGACAAATATATCAGAAAGTTCTCTCTTATTTTGGCTAAATTCCATCTTCTTTTTACACTAACAATTGGAAAGCTCATGACGGGCTTGTGAATGATCTGTGATTTGTGTTCCTTGAGTGCACTTTCCAGAAACACTATTGCAATAATTCTTCACTAGAGAAACTTAAAGAGGAAGGGAATTGATGATTATTCTAACATATTTTAAAAATGTAGATGACTCCTCAAAGACCACAAACTGACAACAAAACACTTTTAACACAATCTAAGAAAATATTTAGTGATGGGATTTATTACCAAAGATCCAAATTCTAGTAACAGCCAATCTAAAAAATTGAGATCATTGTAAATTAAGTAAGCAAACCACCAGTCAGGGACTGGTAAAAGCTGTCCCACATCTCCACTTACTTTTTACTCTGTCACCTCTTCCTAAACTCACACAGCACAGAGAGCCTGGAAAATGGTTTTTATGTCCATGAATAAGGGTATAGTCTTATGGGATGGTGAGTAAATCATTTTCTCAAACTAGGTAAATTGTGCTATGCCCTTGATCAATAGTGTCTGCATTTCTTTTTTTTCTTTTTATTGGGGTAACACATACATAACATAAAATTTTGTGCCTGTAATTCTAAGCCACACAAACGTTTTAAAAAGATATATTGGAGCAATCTGAACTTTGCAATATCTGGCTGCTCTGGGTCATTGCCTGGTACCTGGCAAAGTGAGCCTGATCAGAAGAAAATTTGAGGGACATGCAGAATTGCATTTCACTCTCCACATACACCAGGGAGGACACCAATTTGCATGACCTGCCCACCTCTTTAATGTGCATCACCCCATCTGCCATAGCCAAAGCCAAAGTAGTGTTTCCACTTACAGGCTTGTGAACAGGGCAATATTTGCCTTGGAGGAATGGGAGAAGCTCTAATCCAGAGGTTTTGACATGTGCTTCTCAAAAAACTGGGCTTTCAAGGGGAAACAAAGAGTGAGGACCTCTGAGACCACGACTTACTTCAACCAAAGAAGTGTTGTATTTTTTGTAACATAGTATAAGCATGCAGAAGATTCCATTGAAACAAAGGAAAAAGTGCTTCTGAAGAAATGTTTAGAAACTACTGATCTGTTTCCATAATACAGTAAATTAGCATCCAACTCAATTTAAACATTTTCTCATCCAAATTCACGGACCCCCTCGAGTCTACCTGCAGACCCAGCTGGTACACAGATCCCAGGCTGAGCACTCTGTCTTAGGACCACAGCTGGTTCTGTTACCTGCCAAGACTCTTTCTCAAATACATGTTACCTGCCTTGTAACTCTACAAGTTGCCATGTTACAGCCTTTGGGCTCCTTCTCCCAGGGCTTTATCTACCTGTTGGGCCACTCGCACAGCCTGGCCCCAGTGATCTTCTCGTGATGGCCTCCTATTACCTCTGGAATCAGATATCACATCCTCAGCAAGTCTTCCCTGACCAATCTTTCTAAAACAGCAACTGCCCCTACGCCATCACTCGCTTTCCTTCTGCTCAGCTTTACTTGTCTTTGCAACTGCATGAAACTATCTGAAACATATATTAAATGATGCGCTTGTTTGTTGAAACTCTCTTACACTTGAGTCTAAACTCCATGAATATGAGGAACTTGTCTGTCTTGCTTTCTGCTATATCATCAGTACCAGGCAATTCAATAACTATTAGCTGTATATAAAAAACTGTGGTTCTGCTCCACAGCTGCCTAGGTGTCTGTCCACTATTAGCTGAAGTTAGGGCTGTTCAGGTTCCGTGTCAGGCCGGGTCCTTCTTGTATGTATATGTTCCACTACAGAAGCAATAGGAAGATCAGCCTTCTTCTCTCTGAGAAAGAACATTCTGACTTATACTCCTGCCTTGCTCTTTATCCATGGATGGCAGAGTTCCATCCCGGAGAGTTTTAGGAAACTAAAACTAAATGCAATGTGGAATCTTGGATTGGATCCTGGAACAGAAAATAAGACTCTAGCGGAAAAACTGTTGAAATCTGGATAAGGTCTTCAGTTGATAGTATTAATTTCCTGGTTCTGATCATTGCACTATGGTTGTATGTGATGGTAGTATTAAGGGAAGCTCGGTAAAGGGTATATGGAAACGTTCTGTACTGTTTTAGCAACTTTTATATGTCTTAAATTAGTCTAAAATAAACATTTAAAGAAAGATATGCAATAATTTATTACTCCCACACTTCCGTGGGTTTCCTGGGTGATTCTTCTGTGTCTCACCTGGGCTCAGACATATAATGCCGTTAATCTAGTAGGTTGGCTGGGTGCTGGCTCAATTAGACATAGAGCAATCGGGAATCTCTTTACATGTGATCCTTTATCCTGGGCTTTTTCTCACTATGGTGGTCTCAGGAAATGGTTTCAAGTGGGCAAATACATGAGCTATAAGTTTCCAAATGCCTATCCTTGGCAATTGTACTCACTTCTACCTCATTCTGTTGGTCAAAGCAAGCCCTGAGGCCAGACCAGATTCAAAGGATAAGGAAACAGACTTCACCTGTCGAGGGGAGGAGTGGCACAGTCACATTACAAAGGTTTGTGGACACAAAGAGGTGTAATTCATGGGGGATACTATTGTAAAAATCTACAAGGAGCCACATTGGACAGTATCAGGATACCCCAAGGGACAGATGATCAGGACACCTCCATTCCCACTGCTGTCACAGCTCTCTTGCTGCAACCCCTGGGGAGTATGGGCCTTCTCTCACTCTGAATCACCTTACCTTATTCAAAAATTCTCATGGAATAAAAAATAATCCCACTTATACATCTCGCTGGAGAATATATTGTATGTGTGTGTATGCAAGTATGTGTGGGAGTTTGCTTTGTGTTTTCAGATTTGTTTTATTTTGTAGTAGCAAACTTGATTTTTCTCATCATTAGTTAAATTCTATTTCCCAAACCTAAATTCTATGTTGATTGCAACTCAGGTGGTTTCTGTGTGTGTGTCACAATAATGGCTGGGGGTGGGGGGCAGGGAGTGAGAAGTTCACTATTTCACTATACAATTCACTAGAGACAATTTGGAGAGAGGATCACTGAATTTTCACCAAAACATTTATAAACTTAAGTGGCCTTGATTCTTTTTTTTCCCCAGGATTTTGTTGTGTTGCAATGAGAAAAAGTGTTGCTTTAAGTAAAATCAACGAGTAATTGAACAAGAAAATGGAAATCAATAGTTTTCTATAGAGCAAAGAGGAAATCAATAAAAATTGGAAGGAGAACTCATTATCTGTGTTCAGAGGAATCAAAGTTGAGAGAAATTCTGCCATTGGTTAATTGAGAAGGGCAAATAATATGTCACACAGATAGGACTGTTATTTATGATTTGATACTTGAAGGGGTATTACATTCAGGCCTTCCAATTATAATACCTGATAGAAAGTGGCATCAATATATACTTTATTTTAATTGAATTTGATGTTCAAACAGAAAATAAAAGTGAATTCTATCAAAAGACCTGAATTCTTGGTCTATCTATCCAGCCCAATAACCAGCCTAATGTGTTTTCTCTTTTTACCATATGTTTTGATGTTACTTAAGAGCAGGCTGTATTTTCCTTACTTCTGTGCAAATGGAACAGCAGTTTCTACTTTGATCTAAGTCTCCCCAAGAGTTGATCTGTCAGGAATTGCACATGCCCGTGGCCAGCCTCATCTGTCTTCCAGCCAGAGAGTGATAAAAAGTGGTGATAAGCAGTGGAGCCCCAAGCAGGTTTGTGCTCTTAATTACTTTAGAAACTTTGAAATCTGCATAACCTTTCCAAGGAGAAGTATCTCTCATTTTAAATTATGTTAATAATTTTCCAAGATATCACATCTCATTTATGGTCTTAGCCTGAAAAACTGAAACCCTTTGATACAGGAAATGAGAAAAGTCCTCTGCTTTCACTCCAGCAGTTGGAGGATGAGGATAGTGTCATTTCTGCTAACTGCTAATGTAGTGAAATGTTACAACATAAATGATTTTGATGAAATAAAACTCTTGATGCCTTGGTATTCAGATTTGAATATTATATTAGCATACATATATGCTAATACAGTTTACCATAAAGGAAAATAAATCAACACAATGAAAATTATTACCAACAAACACTGTGGGTCTCACCCTCCAATGGTGGGACCAGTCTTTGACCAAATACAAATAAGATGATTATCACATGAAAATAGCAAGAAGTTTAGAGTAAGAAAACCTGGGTCCACTACTCTTTTTTTATAACCTGGTTATTTTGATCTCATTGAGCCTGTTTCCATTTCTATAAAAATGGGAATAAAAATACTGCTACCTGTATTTTATTAGGGAGGCCAAAATAAATAATATAGATAAATTGTATGTATATTTCTATTTTTATATCATAAGTTGAATAATAATAGTAGCCTTTGCCTTTTGCCATTAAAGCTCTCTGATATCCCTGATGGCATTTGTAAAGTCTCTGTTGTAGAGGTTTCCTTCAGTGAGACGAGTTAAGATTGTCTTGAGTTACAGGAAAGGTTTTATAGACACGACATGACTCAAAACTAAAGCGTGACTAGAGGGACCTAAAAAATATTTACACCAGAAGTTTACCATACAAATGCATATTCCTCTCTTGGAGAGCTATACACATATTTTAGTGAGCTGCCCACATTTAACTTCTTCGAAAATTTCAACTTTCAGAGTTGAATTTTCATCTACGGCCTGGTCCTTCAACAAACATTTGTTGAGGGCCTCCGACATGCCTGGAGCTATATCAAAACAAGTTTGTGACTGGAATACAATGAAACCGATTTTTCTAATGGGGCTGGTAAATTTAATCCAAAGTCAATTCCAGACTAAGAAAACTAACATTTATTGAATACCTAGTATGTTCCAATCATTATATTTTCCAAACATCATTCTGGGAAATTCTTTCAAAAGTTTATCATCTATACTTGCCAACAGACTCAGTGATTTTTGTAAGAGCAGGTCACTAAGATGTGGCAGAAACAGATCAAATCTCAAGTCCTTTTGATGTCAAAGTCAAAGACCACATCCTTCCAGTTATAACAGTTGCATATCCCTAGAGTTTTCGAATGTTTTATGGGCAATGGCAATAAAATTAGAATATTTACATAACTTCCCAAGGGAACCACTTAGACATAAGGAAGCATATGGGACCAGTGAGTTTAGAATTATTTAGCAAAGAACATGGGTCTTCCTGATCTGTGTACCTTGTACGTCCGTGCAGTAAGAAGACCAATTTCCATTCCAACAAAAGGCAGCAAATTCCAACTGAAAGATGATGAGATGAGATTTACAACAGATTACCCAATGAAAATCACTACTAGCCGGTAGCTCCAAGGTGATGGGACCATAAACTCTAAAGCACCTGAAACTCACGATTTTTTTGTCTCTTTATAAAGTGATTTGACTTGTACAATTGCCAAAGCTCTGCCCTAAAGTAATGCTACCCTGTAAACCCTATTTGTTGTAATGCAATGTTTCCTAGCAACAGCACAATATCCCCAAACAGGTAATGTGTTCCTTTGCTCTTTCATAGCATTGTCATCACTGAAATCCAGTCAGCCAGTCCCCATGCCATGACCTCTCTTACCACAATAGGTAGGCTCAGGAATCATTCTGGGTGGGTTGACAGATCACACTACTGGAGAAGTATGCAGACCATTTGGCTGAAACACCTTTAATTGACAGAACCCTTACAGACATGAAAAACTCAGTCAACTAAACAATATTAGGATCAGGCTTTGCCTTTTGTTGGAGCATTTTCCTATAGGAAATGAGTTTCATCCATCATTTTTGTCAAAGTCAGGGACAGCCATTTTGTCAACCAGACACGTTTATTTAATAAGCAGTATGGTGTTGCTTCCTAATCACTGGAACACGTACATACTCTCTCTAAGTCCCTTTGCCCACTTTCCTCATCTGTGTATTGTTATGCCATACTTGTAGCCGAGTCTCTGAATTAGAGAGTTTCAGATTAGAAAGCAGCAGCCCACTGGGGCTAAGGACAGGATTGGTGCATGTCTTGGCATTGGGTCCATAGCAATCAAGCAGCAAACATCCATTGAATGGATTCTATCAGCAAACTCTCTCCTCAGCTCTGAGGGTGATATGTAAAAGAATGCTACATATGTACACACGCAAGTTTCTTAGAATCAAATTGGGGAGAAAATAACAATAGCCACTATTTATTATGAATTTACTACTGAAATTCTTACATTTAATCCTCCCAACAAAGCTTTGAAGCTGTATTATTATGCACCTTTTATAGATGAGGTTTACAGAAGGAAAGGAACGTGCACACATCACACAGTTAGTAAGCAATGAACACAGGATCTGAACCCAGTTTTGTCCAGCCACAAATCTTAATTTTTATTCATTATGCTATAATTTTAATATCAACGCAAGAAACTTTTAAAGTTAAAAATGTAAAAAAAGAAATAACATCAGTTAAGGAGATAAATATCAATACCGTTCTGTGGTACAAAAAATGATCTTATCCTGTGCCAAATATGTGGAACAGTAATGAGGCTGCTGGAGTTGGGAAGAATGTTTGAGCCAGTGTTGGAGGAGGTCACTGAGAGGACATGACCTCTGGTTGACCCGAGAGCTGGACCCAGGCAACTGAAGGCTCCCTCCACCCTGTGTCTTTGCAATGTGCATTCCACCCATGGTTCCCACAGTGGGAGCTGTTTTCAAGGATGCAGCCTTGAGAAAGCAACGCGTTGTTGACACCATCTGGTTGGCATATGAGACTGAACCCTGTTGAAATCTCTATATAAAGTTTGAAGATTCTGGTGGCTGAATGCAGAGACCTACACATCTTGCAGCCACCCAAGACAAGCCTGATATGTAAGTTCCCTTGCTTATTGAACCTGCCACCTACCATTCTGGAGTGGCTTGCCCCTGTCTCTCATCTCTCAGGGGCCAGTTTGCAAGCCAACAGCGAGACTCTAGAGAAAGGGATAGCCAGGCCTTGAGAAGACTTCCTGTGTTTAACCGAAATAATTTACCATTCATCACTTTTCACTCTTCAATTTGCAGGCAAAATTTGTTGTCATGAATTAAATGGTATTATAATTGTTCTTTCTTTCAGCAAATAGCAATGCATAGAAGCACAAGTGCTGGCTTTCTTTAGTGCAATGTCCTGTCATCAACCCAGCAATTGTCCTCTTTAGTCTCACTTTATTATTCTTTTTCTTTATTTGATGAAGGTATGGCCTAGATAAGGGAACGCACAACTTTGAAAGGCTTAGCTAGCACTCCTGGGTGCCAAGCATTGTGCCAAATCCCCCACAAACACCATCTCAGTGAATTTTCTCAGTGGGCCTGTTATCACCCAACGTGGGGCCTTCTGCTTGCTGCAAGACATGCCAATAGTCAGGAGGCAAGGTAGTAGGAGAAAAAGGACTTTTTTATTACAGCTTGCTAGCAAGAGGGAAGATGGCCAACTCATGTCCAAAAGAACCATCTTATGAGGGCACGAAATCTTACAGCAGTTATATAGGCCATTGGGTTATTGGGGAGGGGGTTAGGAATGTTGACCTTCTGGTGTTACAGACTGGGATTGCCACACCAGATCTTTCAGTTTTCACTGATGATGGCTATCAGCATAGATTCTCTGTTCAGGGGTCATCAAATTCCTAAGGAACTTGAAAAAGCAAAGTTATCATCTTATTGCAACTGGGAGGTACATGCACAAGCAGGGGTTGTAAAATCTACAGAGCAGTTAGATCTCCTGGAGGGTGCATATCCAGCTGGGTTAGTTTATCAGAGGTCATTCAAAGTTACAATAGAGTTTTTCTTTTCTACAATATGGCTTCCCTTATGTCAACCTTGTCTTGAGCCGGTATCAGTCCAACATCTTTATTTTTCAAACAAGAAATGTAAAAAAACGAACACCTTTTAGGCCCTTACAAGATTAAGAAAGAAATTTGCTTCCAAAATTCACTTAGTTCATGGTGCCAGAGAGAGAGAGAACATGCTCACTTCTCAGATTCATATATGAGACAGTTCCTACCTTGTCCCACATACTTTATTTTCTAGAGAAATACTTGTCCATACTCTTCTCCCAGTTAAATAGTGGCCAGCCCATGTATTGGTTTGGAGAAACAAAGCTATGAGAAATCTTGCCATAAATATTTTATTTCTCTCCAGGTCCAATTCCCACTGGGTTATTATGGCTACAGTTGAGCTTGGGCTTTCATGAGCTCCCATAAAGCCTCCCAACACCCTATTGTCATGGACTAATTACCCTGAGGAACTCAAGGGAGGTTTCAGAAGTATTTTGTTATGTTAAGAGATGCAATCACCAACCACCGGAACCAGATGGGGCCCCACTCCAAGAGTAGCGCTCTTACCCTCACAGATGAGCTGAGAGACGCCAAGTGAGCCTGTGCAAGCAAATGTCCACCTCTCCACTTTGAATATTCATTCCCCACTCGAAATAAAAGGGACCTGCTTCTCTTTGTTTGGGAACAGCAATGACTTTGGAAATGATTCCACGTGACCTCCTATTTGCTGCAAATATGTTCTACTTTGTGTGACAACTACTTCTCGTTGAGAGTCTGATTTTAACTTACCAGGAGGTGAACCCACTTTTGGTTCCATAACACTAAGAGTTTCTTGGGGGTAGAGACTATGTATATTAAATCATATCCCCCAGCTCCTACTTTAATGTCTGGTACCTCTTCTATATACCATAAATATATGGTGAAGTGAGCTTAACTCTATAAAACTCACCCTATGTGATTTGAGGGCTTAAAATTACTTAACATGGGGCAAGGACATTCATTTTATAGTGAAAGATAAGACTTACAGGAAAGGATTATGACAAAAGTCAGGGTATTCATTATCTTTAAGGGGAGGGAGAAAGCTCCCACTGGCAAAGTGCACAAAGGAGGCTTTTGGGGTGCTGGTAACATTTTATTTCTTGATTTGTATAGTAAGTACCTAAATGTTCAATTGCTAATTATTCCTTAAATTTTTGCAAACACTTTTCTGTATGCTTTATGGACTTTATGAAATACAACGTACATGTATAAAAGGGCCTGCAACAAACAGAAAAGTGCTTGCACAATTTAAGGGAAATTATAAGCCGAACAATTGTGCAAACACCAAACCACTTGTGTTAACACCAAGCTAAAAAGAAAAAAGCAACTTAAATGAAAATGCCTCTAGGTGAAGTAATAATCTGACTTGAATTCCTTTGTCAATGTACATGATACTTTCTTGTGAGCACAAGGAAGAGGTGGTGCACTGCAGAGATGGAGATAGAACCTCAATAGTGAGACTGAAGGATGAGACAAAACAGTTCTTGGTACATAGGTTTGGGGAGTAGATATTGTGTTCATATGAGAAATAGAGAGACATGTTCCACTCTCAGAAGGATAGCTGCTCTCTCCTCATAGCAGAAAAGAGAGAAATGAAAGTCAAACTTGGGAGGAGAGGGAGGTGATGTTGGTTGAAGATGTTGTGCAGGCCTGTTGATTACAGTGAGAAATCATAGATCTAGATCTAGATCTAGATTAGGATTATGATGGTTGAATAAGGCTATAGTATTACTCAAATAAAGGAAAAGATAGGAAGTTAAATCTTGGCAAGTGTCACATAAGAACTATTGATATATTTATCATCTTAAAAGGTTACTACATTTATAAATCAAACATGATACATCATCATGCATTGGAGGATTGCTGATTGGTATTACAAAATGCCGTCGATTAACTATGATGGCTTGACATTTGTCTCTTTGTTCTTCTGTATGAATTATTCTGTGTGACACAGAATAATTGTCTGTGATTGTGAAGGTCTGAGCTTTGGAGTGAACCACAGTAAACAACTGTCCCGCAGTAATAAAATGTCCACCCCTATTTGCTGACTGAGTCCTTCCTGGAAGGTGACACTTCTGAATGGGATGGCACTCCACTTGGAAAGCTAATAGTTAAGCACTTTTTTCACCAGTAGATCAAGACCCATGATTGGGGGTATTATTATCCCCTATCCAGAATTTGTTCCATGTTCCCATGTTTAAATTCAGGAGACCAATGGAATGGAAAAATAGAATGAACCTGATGGGAGCAGAAAGCATTCTGAAGTGAAAACCTCTCATTCTCTTGGTCTGTCTTAATGAGGAATCAAATGTGATTTGTGTTGTGTGGAGATGATTACTGATGGGTAATTATTTTACAATGTCTCTTTTCAAATCTTTTGCATAGCAATCAAGGAAGAATGTGAGAGGTTAGGCATTACATTACCAGAATTATCAGCAGCATATAATTTCTTAATTATGCATAAAAACGAATAGCAAATACCTGCTGAAGGAGTTTCTGAATTTTCTTTGTGAAATGAAGTCTGGAGTACACATGAGCCTCTGAGCCTTATTAGAGAATCTGTGGTTTAAAAGCCATGAGCAAAGATTCTTTCTTCTTTCTAATAGCTGTGTGACTGAACCTCAGTTTCCATATGTCTACAATAGGAATAATGGGAAAAATAAATTAGAAACACTTTCTTCTCAGGGTTGATGTATGAGTTACATTAAATAATATTATGAGCTGCTTATTGTAATGTTTGGCATTTAATATAAGACACCCAACAAATGGTAGCTTTTATTATGGCTGTTACTATTACTATCCATATCAATATTACTACTACTCTTTACACTACTAGCTTTGATCAAAGCTATACCTAATTCAGGCAGAAATAAGTTTAATTGAGATGAATGTCACCTGGATGGTTCATTTTAGAATTCAGTCATGGACATGGAGGTGAAAACTGACATAAGCCATTAAGGTAAGTATTTTAAAGAATGCTGGAGGAGAGAGGGTCTGTCACAACCTTTTCCTAAGGGGATCTCTCTTTTAACTTGGGCTAATTTTTTCTCAGGTTTCCTTTAGAATGGCATGTGCTATGTGAATGCGGCAACCTTAAAACGAATTAACATATTTACTTACAAATTCCAACCCTGAATGATCTAATTTGGAGAAAAAATATGTATATTTTTGATCTACTATGAAGGCTTGTCAAGAATAGACGAAGTGTTGTGAATTGTTGCTATTTGCGTTAATTTTGTCTTAAAGTAAAGAGAGTATACCACTCAGCATCCGTTATTAATTGTTCCCACAGAGCCGGGCAGTTTGTAGGAGACTTTATGCTCTCAGTGGCATGGATCTCCAGCTTTTTGGAGACACATTTATGTGCAGTGACAAGACAGAGAGATTTTCTACATGGTCTTATTGCTATGTTTGATTGGTGGTGGTAGGGGCGAATCTAAAAACAAGGATGTTTTGTATAATGAGGATGACACAGGCCAGAACACATTTTTAGCTAGTTATATGATCTTTCCTCTGCTCCCACCCATCCCAGAAGACTGCATGGAACCTAGCGAGGACAAATTGGCATCTGTCAGTTTTTCTACCTCAGGAGTATGAAAGTTGGTAGTCTCTCATGATAAACACCCAGGGTTTGATGGGCTCCGAGTCATCTAAAAGTGTCATCATTTATGATTTGCAAAAGCACCCATGTCATTTCTCCTCCACTGAAGACTACCTTCATATCTTGGAATAGCTTGTAATGAACTGTGGCTATCAGAAAGAACAAAAGGAGCAGACCTGGAAATAGGATGTGGTAGTGTTGTCCACAGCAAAATTGATGATTAATTAATTTCTCACAGAAGAATTGTTGAGTTCTGCAGGATTGTCCGCATCATGATTTTTGACAACCAGAAAGTCATCTTCATAAGTAACATAGTTTCAGATTGTATGCCACTCTGAAAACATATGAAGTATTAATTAATTTAATTAATATTAGGTAAAAGATTTGTTCATTTAGCAACAGGTAATAGAAAATTATGCTTAGAAAATCGAATTTCAACCAGTTCAATAAAATGCATTATGGTATAGATATTTTACGTAAATATAAATTGACAAGAGTATTGTTTAGAAACACTGAACTCCAGTACCAATTATCAGGAAAATTAGCTCGTGAGAGACTACTAATTGGTACATTTATGTCTTCAGGGTGAAGAGACAATTTATATTTTACCTTCTACTCTAAATGTACATTGCAGTTATGGCTTAAATCAGAAAGTAGGGCTTTGGTGACTTCAAACATGTATGTATATATATATGAAGAAGAAAACCTTGGGAAACAAATGACTACTGTACATTTATTGCATTCTAAGTTTCTGCAGTCCTCCTATACCAGGAAGAAAGAAAACAGTTTTGAATTTAGATGCCTCATACAACTTGTATTCAAAGCCGAAGTTCAAATCATTTGAGAAAGTTTGATAACATTTTTCAGCAGTATTGGGAAAGCCATTTGTTCATTTATTCCAGATTCAGGAATCTGACCCATTCTTTTCTCACAACTTTCTCCTGTTTCAACACAGTCTTGTGTACGTCAAGGTCAAAATAAAGGGCAAAGTAATCCTCTGTATCTATTGCAACTCTGCAAATCAAAAGTAGTTGGAAATATATTATTTTTGAGTGTTACAAAAGAACCATGTCATGGACACCCACTCTCATACCTACTGAAGGAGAAAGTTGAATGAGTGAGTCCTTGGTGCAAAATGAGTGGGCACAGTGATCCCAATCTCCACAGTTTAATGTCTCTCTTTCATTTCTAGGTCAAATTAAGCAGGATTGCAAAAGTTCACTGTTTCAATTTTTTGCACGGTCCGCAGGGCTGTGAGTAATCAGGAAGTACCAGCCATTTTTTGAGACATCTTGTTAAGTTGGCTTTTTCCAGTACATTTTGTCAGGGACACGTTCTTCCTCTGTGAGACATGATGACATTCGTAACACAATTCCTCAATAAAGATTGATTCACAATGATAAGTGCAGGTTGCTGTTCCGCTTCAGACAGCAAGCATGCGTGGCCATGAGTCTTTGAACTCTGGTAAGAATGTTCACGGCTTTGCATATGATCTCGCAGTGGGGTATATATGTGATGGCACTTTGTGTGCCTTTTCATTTGGCAAAGAGTTTACGCTCTTAGTATTAGAGCAGCGGTGTGATTACATTTTTCTATTCTCTGATATGGACAATACATATAGGATTCCCCCGCTCTCTGAAAGTAGAGCACTGTGATGAAACTTTTCTTATGTCAAAACGGCGTAAGGCAAAGAAGCAATCACCATTAATTTAAGTGGGAAAATTTTTTGAGTGTTCCCAGAAGCAAAAAATAACCTACTGAATCATACCAAATAACACACAAAACCCAAAATGACACTAACGTACAGTAAAAGCAGGAATGATATGATAAATACACAACCTGTATAAAGTAGAAATAATGTATGTACAATGTAGTTTCACTTACCAGAATTGGAGAGACAGTGAGCACCCTGGAAGGCAGAGAGGTGGTGGTGGTGATGATGGGGTGTTAGGTTGAGTCGTGGGATGTTGGGGTGGTGCAAGGTACAGGAGACTGGGGTGTAGGAGAGAGAGGAAGAGGGTCATCTATGAACATCTCATCATCATCTGAATCCATCAGGGCAGGCAAGTCACTAACGTCTACATCTTCTTCTGTGTCTACCTGCCTCCATGTCAAAGGTTGAGGTTTGTCACCAGCTGTTGCTGACGGGAAAGTCTTGAAATGTGACAGCATGCTTGACTGCTTTCACCTCTGGTGGATCTCATTTCTCCTTCACAATTATCACCTCTATTGTTAACATCAGAAAACTGAAGCTGAGCTCAGAAAGACAAGAATAAGAGGAAAGTCTGTAACATTTGTGTTGATCCATAAGGAGGCATAACCTTGGTCAGAGCAATAGCTGATGACTATAGATGGGGAGGTAAGTGAACCTTGACCCTCAGAAGGAAATAATCAGCAACTAGGATCCAACCAGCCTGAGCAGAGTCCCAGGAATTGCTCCAAGCCTGAGGCTTCTCTCTTGCTCTCAGATGTTTCTTCTGTGCTGTGCCAGGCCATCAAGTCATCATCACTGGCCTAGAACTTGGAGTGTTGTATGCCTGGCATGTGGCTGAGGAGAATTTGAAGCTGGAGCCCTAAATGATTTAATCACAAAGGTTGGGGAGGGGAAATTAATAATTCAGCTCACTGATGTGGTTAGTACCCTAGGGATGTAATAGGTTAGCTAGAACTCTGGGGTCTAGTGAATATTTTCTAGGAAAAAAGTGCAGATTTGCAAACAGCAAACTTACAGGCAGCCTTTTGAGACATGACATTTGAGAACTGCTTGTATCCGTTCTATTTGCTTATTTTTTGGAGATACAAAATCTGTTTTTATTTTCACTTGCATAATTTGGTGCTGTAAAGGGAGAAGTGGACAATGAAATCATTAATTCTTCTGCTAGGCTGGAGGCCCTATGGTAGCAAGGATCATATCCTTTTAGTACCAACCATAGAGGCTAGTGCTATAGTTTCAATGGTTGTTGATACTTTAGAGCAGGATTTTCCAACTTTAGTGTGCATCACAAGCCCTCAAGAAGCTTGTTAAAACGTATTCCTGGGTCCTACTCCTAGAAATGGTGATGTGGTAGGTCTAGGATGAAGCCTAAGATTCTGCATTTTTAATGAGCCTCCAGGTAATGCTGATGTTGCTGGTCTTTGGACTACACCTCAAGTAATATTGTCATAGAGTACTACTGCAATCTGCAGTTTTTGTCTTCACTTTGTTCTACAAGATTCTAGTCTTAGTTACATCAAGTTGTTTGGGCAGAGAGACCTATCAGACTGCACTGCACACCCACCACCCAAACCCTCCAGGCCCCAATAAGACCCTCTGGCAGTTCTTCGATGCCTGTTATTCTTAGAGCCTTAAGCCAGTATAACCTGAGATGCAGGCACCATTGGGACCTCTGAACAGGCTGGCTCAACACCCCCGGGAATAAGAGAGAAAGAAGGTGTGTCTGGAATACCAAATCATGAAAGTGGTTAGATGTGTTTTGCATGGGCACAAAGATATCAAATTACAGGCTTACTTGGTCTCATCCAATATAATTTCATTCTGGTTTACAAGGTTAGTCATGCATGCTGTTGGATGGGAGATGAGACATAGCTAAATTAAAGCTATGTATGATACGGACGTCTTTCAGATCTGGCTTGAAATTCAGTCATACCCTAACTTATTCACAGCTCCATTCTGGGCCTGGTTCTGGCAAGTTGCTAAACATATTGAAGCATTTATGGAATGAGTGTGGGGCAAAGTAAGCGAGGATGAGTATGGAGGTCAGATAAGCTTCAGGTACATACTTTAGTTTCTCTGAACCCCTGTTTTCTCATCTAAAAAATAGTAATGTCAATGGTATTTACCTCACAGAGTCCTTGTAAAGATTGCACGCAAACATGTCTAAAAGCAGCCAGTATGGCATCCGGAACATAGTAATGCTCAATTAATATTAGTTTTCTTTTCTTCTTTTTCTTAGTATCTCTTGCCTATAAAATTGGGAGAATATGGAGACTGAAGAAAGAAAATAAATATTAGGTTCTTAGAAACTGCAAAATCGTTGGTCTCCTGGCACATAACTGAATTCGAATTATTTTATTCTTTTAAAAGTTAAACTCCAAGGACTGGCTGAGAAACCTAACAATCATTGGTGACAGAAAATCCATAAAATGGCATTATGTTTTCAAAGCAGAAGACACATCTTGGGTGTTGAAGATAACAGGTGGAATATGAGTGGTAAATATTCATCTAAAGTCTTTAGTGTTTGACAAGGGATCATAGCAGCACCTAAAAATCCATATTAAGATGCAAATTATATATACAGTAGTCCCCCCCCCCCCAATCTGTGGTTTTGCTTTCCGCGGTTTCGGTTACCTGTGGTCTGAAAATATTAAATGGAAAGTTCTAGAAATAAACAATTCATAAGTTTAAAGTTGCATCCCATTCTGAGTAGTGTGATGAGCAGCCCAGGATGTGAATCATCCCTTTGTCCTGCGTATCCATGCTGTATATGCCACCCACCCGTTAGTCACTTAGTGGCTGTCTTGGTTATCAGATCGACTACAATGCAATCGCAGTGCTTATGTTCAAGTTGTTTTTACTTAGTAATGGCCCCAAAGCCAACTTTATCATTAGTTATTGTTGTTAATCTCTTACTGCGCCTAATTTAAAAATTAAATTTTTCTTAGTTATGTATGTGTAGGAAAAAACATAATATATATAGAGTTTGGTACTATCCTCAGTTTCAGGCATCCCTTGGGGGTCTTGGAACATATCTCCTGCAGGTAAGGTGGAGCAGGGGGGATATGGAAAGAGAATGGAACTGAGGGCTGGGTTTTAATTCCATCTCGGCCCCTAACCAGCCTTGTGAACTTGGGAAAGTCATTTAACATCCTTCTAGCATGTGTGCGCATGTGCCTACACACACACACACACACACACACACACACACACACACACTCTCACACAAATGCACACACTCCAAAACCAGCTAAAGTGACTTTTAGCTCAGAAATATCATGCTTTGTTTAAAATCATCAAGGCTATATTTCAGATGCTAACTATTCCCATACAGAGAAGCATTTCAAAGACAAAATCTGGGGGAGATAAAGCTTTGCTATTGGGGTGCTTGTCTTTATGATTGTGGGCAGCAACTCTTAAGCCAGAATTTTTCTGAAAATCTCCAGAGTCACCTAATACCTAGGCTTCTCTGCTCACAGCAGGACATTAGGAGGAGGGTGGGTCACTAGATTCTCCCTGGGAGTCAGGTCCCCACTATATTAGTGCCATGAAACTGGGGCTACATCTGTCTGGTCACTGTCATATCCCACTGTTGGCACAGTGCCCACCATGTAGCAAGAACTCAATCAATATTTGTAGACTAGGAGAGAAAATGGATGAATGGCAAACAATTCAAGTAATTCAGCCTCAAGAAGATTGTCCCAGAGAGCCTATACAAATCAAATTGTGAAAATTTCTACCTTTCCTCATTCTGTGTAGACACATCCCCAATTTCTGCCAGTGCCTGAAAGATAATTACAATAATCATTCATGTCTCCGTGTGGAAATAAGGTATAACATTCAGACTTTCCCAAGGTGCATTATCACACATACTTCATTTTGTAAAGACTGATATGGAAAATTAGCAGCTCTACCACAACGCTAATGAGAAATATAGGTAAGGCATTTGAAGCAATGGAAAATAAGAAATTCTTTTTATCGTGATCAATTAAAGGTGTATAGTAGAAGGCCGTGTGTGGAACCACAAATCCACACCAAGCAGCACATATCACCACACTTCATTCCAAATGCTTTTTTTCCTCCTTTACTTATTAATTTAGTTACTTTGCCTTTAAAAAATAGACTTTGAGTGCAAATTATGTGTCCAATATTCTAATAAATAGTATGGTAATAGACAATACACAGGCATTTTCTACCTACGTCACTGCAAAGTCAGTTGGGGATGTAGACTCACGCACACAAACCTATGCATGGCGGGTCTAATGGTGCCCACACTAAGTAGGGAAAGGCCTAATAACTAAGATTTCTGAAATGTGCAAGTAGAGAGTAAAGAGCTAGGATAGGGGGTAGTGGAAGACTGGGGAGTTGGAGAAGCATATCATAATGAAAAGATCAAAGTTGAGGTAGAACGTACATGAATATCTGTGGGGTCAAGTCAGTCCAAGGACCATGATGTGGAGTGGGTCAAGGATCATCCACAGAGATGTGGCATTTACAGTGACACCTGATAGTAGCAGCTGTTAGGTACAGTAAAAGGAGCACTAGTTTTGGAATCTAAAGACATACATTAGAAATCCAGCTCTGCCACTTACCAGACAACTAAGCTTGAGCCAAATCTATAAGCCTCAATTTTCCAATCTGTAAAATAGGTTTACAGGTATCTATCTCAGAGGGATATTCAGAGGACTGATAACATATAAAGCAAGAAGCAATTTGTCAGCACACAAGGTACAGAAGAAATCTTATCATGCTAGTGCATGAATGAAGTTTACAAATGGAAGCTAAAATGAAGGCACAGTGAGAAGTCTGCAGATTTGGCTGAGGTGTTTGGTTGAACCAGTTTTGACAATGTTGAGTCAGTGAGGTTTCCCATCTCCAAAACTTCTCTAAGACAGATCATCAGGAAGCCAAACAACCTTAACACCCATTCTCACCCTGTTTCAACACAATGTGTTTAGCTTCCATTTGAATAGTTAACCTGTTCAGTGTAGAGAAGTGAATCAGATAATGAAGACCTTGTTGTTTTTATTTTTGGACCAATTCATCTTGGCTGGTGATACTGAGGAAAATAAGCAAATAACTGCCAAATTTCCAGTGAGCTTGGCGGAAACATATACACAGATCTTAGCTGTGAATGAGAGTGATCTGAGAGGAGGGGTATTGTAAAAGCATGATAAAATTTCTAGCAGAAGAGGCACGGGATCTCTTAGGTCGTCCTATTCTTGGAGAATTTCCACCATGTGCAATCAGAAAAATGTGCACATCTGTCTATGCTTCCTATCGGAGTCACCATGCTATTGTCTGCAAGCTCCCTGGATTCAGTTCACTTCCGCCTTCTAAATGACTTCTGAACCCGGCTCACACTTTTCTTTGCAATCTAATAAGAATGATAGCAACAGCTACCAACAAAGCATTTTATTTTACAGTTTACAAGGCATTTTTACTTAATTATTCATTTGAGTCCCCTAAGAACCACGAAAGATTGGCATTGTTTCCACTTTACAAACGAGGAAAGAGATTTAGTAGGGATGGCAGAAAAGAGGGAAGGGAAAGAATTTAAATCAAGGGTGGAAAGAGGAGGGCAGGCTCCTAGAAGTGAAGGAGACCACGGGAAGGCAGACAGTCCAATGGGGGGCTGTGTCTCAGTGACCACGAATTGTGTGGTAGGTTCTGAGCTTGGAGTTTGTTCATTCTTCCTTCACAACCACAATCAAAGCTCAAAGAGTTCATGCAATTTTGACTTGGTTAAAAAATGGCATAGTTTGGTCCTATATCTCCTTATCCCACCATACCTGGGACCTTCCCCCTCTTGTCTAAGCCAGACTCACCTTCTCCCAAGCACGCCCTTGGGTGTAAGAAGGGCAAGGGGATGTGATGGTGCATCAGAGAAAATCCTGATTGTAGAAAAAAATTATACAAAGAAGAATAAGGGCAAGGAGCAGTGATGGGAGCCAAAAAAAACAGTCCAGGAACTGGTCAAATGATAATCTTTTTCTGCTCAAATGCACGGCCCATGAACAAATGTGTTTTGCTGTTCACTTTAGTCCTTAACGACTCTGTCCATCCATGTGGACTCGTTTCTTGAGTTCCTTTCTTCTGATATGTTCAAAGTGTTTAAGAAACTAATTATCCTTCTGTAAACACCAAGGACAGACGGGCCCCAGGAAAGTGCTGACTGAGCGTTATGCAAAGCATGTAAATAGTAACCTGATGCTGCCGCTCCTTCGTTGTCTTTGTTTTAGTGTTTTAGTCTTCAGGGCATATGTTTATCTTTAAGCTCATGTTTCTCGCTCAGAATGTTTGATCAAGATGAGCGTCTTGTCCTTCTGAACCCTCACTTCACCTTTGTCCTTTTCTGTCCTCTAGTTATGAGATAAAACTTAGGACAGATAGGGAAACAGTCCTGTAGGTCTTTATGGCAAAATTGGTTTATGTATTCACATCTGTCTTGGTCTGCTCAGGCTTCTGTAACAAAATATTAGGGATTGAATGGCTTTGGCTTGAATAACATAAATT
This sequence comes from Diceros bicornis minor, assembly GCF_020826845.1. Lineage (NCBI taxonomy): Eukaryota > Metazoa > Chordata > Mammalia > Perissodactyla > Rhinocerotidae > Diceros > Diceros bicornis. Next base: position 39,807,887 of record NC_080758.1, read on the forward strand.
TATTTTTCACAGTTCTGGGGGCTTGAAGTCCAAGGTCAAGGTGCCAGCAGGGTTGGTTTCTGGTGAAACCTCTCTTCCTGGCTTGTAGAGGACCTCCTTCTTGCTGTGTTCTCACATGCCTTTCCTCAGTGGAGAGAGAGAGATCTCTGGTGTCTTTTCCTCTTCTTATAAGGACTCCAGTTTTATAGACTTAGGGTCCCACTCTTATGACCTCATTTAACTTTAATTACCTACTTAAAGGCCCTATCTCAAAATACCATCACGTTGGGAGTCAGGACTTCAACATATGAATTTGGGGAGGGGCACAATTGAGTCCATTACAACACCTGAAGACAAAAATATGACCCACAGACAACCTTTCCTGAATATCCATCTCAAAGCATGCCAACACAAGTGGCTCTTCACCTTTCCTCCTTTCTACCATCCTTCCCTTTCCACCCTCAGCTTCTCGCTGAATTCTATTTCCTCTTCCGAAGTCTCTATCACACCTTGTAAATCTGGAATAGCCCAGAAGTGGTTGTTACCTTGTGACAATCTGAGAAGCCATCCTGGAGTGAAGTGAGGACAACTTGGTCACCTGAGGAGAAAATACAAGAGCTTCAAAACTCTGGGTTTCGGGGCTTGACTATTTATCTCCCTCCTTACTCATTATGAGAAAAATGAGAGATGAAGGCAAGATAGGGTCCTCGGATATACAGCAAGACTTGGTGGAAAATGGACCCAGACTCTGTGGGGAGGGAGTGTGTGGGAGGTGGTGAATGGCAATAAGGGTATGTGAGGTTGTGAGGAGGGCTTCATGTTAGGCTGTGCTCTGGAGGCCAGAACCTAGTTGGGTATTGGATTGAACAACAGGATTCTTGCAGTGAAAGGGTGGAGAAGCCAGATGAGCAAAAACATTTCTTCGGAGGAGAGGAGGGGGCTCATAGTGCTGAGGGTGGCCAGGGGCTCAATCAAGAGCAGTAGTGTCCCAGCAAATAACTGCAAATATTGGCTGCTGCTACAGTTTGTTTTTCTTAACCCTTATGTCATTTCAAATCCGTACACTATCTCTGAGGACTAACAGTTTCTGATGTGTGGCTCTCTGGTGTCTAGCTCACACTATCATTAGACAAGGAAAGTAGAGATATTACATAATAGAAAATTTTTTGTCTCTCTATGGTGATATGGATTACCGACCTCAAAGTCCTTCTTTCTTCATTTAACCTTGGAATCATAAAGAAAAATGTTGACTTTAGAAAATGAATGGAGAGCACTGGGAGACAAGGATTCCAGAAACATCTAGTCTTCATTCACTCTCGTGTTCTTGTCCCAATTCTATCTCATTACGGTGATCAGGATGCCTTGGAACCCTTCTTAAAATGTCAGCATTTATTATTTAAGACCTTTTCTAAAACGCTTGACTCTATTTTGGGAAGATAATGAAATCTTTGATCATTTATGTAAACATGGATGCCCAGAATCAATCCTTCTGGATGCCAATTTTTGTAAAATATTGTGGCCATAAATAAAAGAAATGCAGGATTTAGGCTGCACAGAGTTTTCTTTTGTTTTTGTAGAAAATCCTTCTATAGGTTTATTCCATTACTAACACATTTAGGATTCATTTTCCTAAAATAGAGGACAACACATTTTGGTGGAGAGCTCTGGACTTTTAGCTAAAGAAGCTTTGATTACATTGTGTCACTTTGGTACAATTTTTCCACTAACTCTTCATCATCACTTCACAGAGAGGCGTCACTCTTGCTTAGGTCTTTTCCTGCCCCCCTGGATGCTCCTTGTCAGTCTCCTTTGCTCTATTGCCTCGTCTCCCCAACCTCTAAATGCAGGAGTCTGCCAGAGCTCACTCCCAGCACAACTTTGCTATTAATAGTCCCTCCTTATTAGATCTCATCCAGTTCCTTTGCTTTTTGATGGTTCCCACAATTATGTCCCTAGTCCCAACTTCCCCCACCCCCAACTTAGGCTCATTTTCCCAACTGCCTGTTGAGTGTACCCACTTTGAGAGCTAAAAAGCCATCTCAAACCAAACATAGCCAAAACTAAATTACTGATTTCCCTGCCAAATCTGTTTCTCTTGCAGTCTTTTCCACACCAGCAAATGGCAAGTACGTTCTTCCCGTTGCTTAGGTCAAACTTTCAGACTTATTTTTGACTTTCTCTGACTCCTCACATCCGATCCATCAGAAAAACATGTTGCCTTAGCTGCAGGATTTATCTAGACTCTCAACACTTCTGCCCTTCATTGCTAAGAGCTGAGTTATGCACCATTAAGAGCAATAGATCTGTAACTCTTCCTCCTTTGCTCAGCCCTAGCCCCTTATAGTCTATACAGAAAAGCCAGAGTGATTCTTTTAAAATGTAAGTCATATCATATCCTACTCTGTCTCAAACGCTCCACTGACTTCTGAGTTTACTAAATAAAATCTTATGGTCCTATGAATCTAGTCACTTTTTACCTTACAGGAGTTCAATTCCTACCATCTTCCTCATCACTTACTGTAGTGCAGCCCAGCTCATCTCCTTGCTGTTCCTTTAACATGTTCCTGCCTCGGTGCCTTTGCACACACTGCTTTCACTCTCTGAAATTTCTTCCTCCAGCAATGTGCCTTGTTTCTTCAGGTCACGCAAGCCTCTGCTCAAACGTCACCTTATCAAAGACACCTTCCCTAATCAGTCTATCTAATCCATGTGCCTTCCCTCTTTATTCCTTCTCTGTCTTATTTTACCAGATAGACCTTATTTCCATCTGACATATACTTTCTATTTACCAGTTTATTGTCTACCTTCCCCACTAGGGTGTCAGATCCCAGAGAACAGGTACTTTGAGTGTTTATTCATTGATAGATCTCCTGTGCCTAAAGCAGTGCCGGGTTCATAGTAATTAATCAATAAATGAATAAAGTGGTCCATTTCTACTTTTTATATGTATCAGCCACAGTATTCTCACTGACAATAAAGAAAAGTTCATGGGAAAGGGAACCAGAGGGAAATCAGAAAACTAGCCTTAGAAAAAGACATGTTGTTTTAAGCCTTGCTCCTCAAATCGTGGCATCACCTGGAAGCTTAGCTTGTTAGAAATGAAGATTTTCAGGCCTCATCTCAAACCTAAAAGAACAGACTTAAATTAGTTAATTCAAAGCAAAAGTTGATTTTAATTTTTCCAGGCCTCAGTGGTATTATCTGACCCACGTTTGTGGGCGTTTGGGTGAGCTGTAGCTGTGTGGACCTCCTGTGAACCTCGGGCCAGGTTTGTACTTCAACGTTGAAATATGTATGGCCCAGAAATCTGAATTCTAACAAGATTCCTGAGTAAACTATATGCACAATGGAGTGAGAGGCACTGCCCTAGAGTCCCCCAGTGCACCTCTGTCTGTCCTCAGGGAGACACCTGTCCTGTTTGAACAAGTTTACAGCTTGCCTGATATCTGACACCGAGTGTCTTTCTGTATCATCTGCTTTCCAGACCTTGTGACTTATAAATGGCTGATAAATGAGAAAAGTGATTCACTTCGGGGAAACTAATAAGACCAGGCACTCTGCTGTCATCCAATTTTTGACATGGGAAAGACTCCACCCAGAAGAGTCTGCAGGGGCAAAATTATCACTCACAAGATCACGGTCCCCTGTCAAGAAGGCGGCTGCCAATTTGAGCCAAAACAAGAGTCCATTGAGAATCTCCACAGGCACAGCCTTCCCACTGGGGTGATCTGAGAAGACAGATACTTTGTGCAATGGAGCTTAACGTTCAGATACGCAGAAGGAAGACAGCATAGTTGCATTACATTGTACCTCGTTCCTCTCTGGAGTTGTCTTGCAAAGAGCAGCTCCTCTCCAGGTAGCAGCTGTAATTAGGATATTATTATCTTGTCATTTTTCAAATTTGGTTTGCTAAATAATTCTGAACTTCCCTGACAAGCTGGTGATGCAAGGTCAGAAAATAACATTTCATACTTGTCTCAGGCCAATTTTCCTTAGAAGCAAAGCCTGAGACGGGGATTTGAGTGCACGTGATTACTTGGGGAGTGCTCTTAGGAGAAGGAGAGTGAGGAAAGTAGGATGGGACTGGGAAGAAGTCAAGCAAAGCTGTGGGTTCGGCTGAAGTTTAAATTTAGGCTGATTCCCACAGGGAGCTCTGGAGCATTCAGGGCACCAGAGACAAGGTTCCACCTTGAGGCAAAGAGGTTGATCATTTTTACCCTTTTTTCAGTCAGCTGCAAGCAGTCCCCAGAAATTGTGTGTAATCTTCCAGGCATATCCCAGTGAGGCAACTCCTACAGATCATAGGCAATTCTCAGGATAAGGAGGACAGTAGTGAGCTATAGGCAACCAACACTCACAGCACCTGGGGGATGGTGCACCACAGGTAGAGGGCAACTTACAATATTTATTAATAACTACCCATCTATAAACACTTTCTGAGGAGTAGTTCCTTCATCTAGGTTGGAAATCTGTCTGTGTATTCCAGGCAAAAAAACAAAAACAAAAACAAAAAAACTTCCAATTTTAGATATTAACATCTTTAATTTAATTACCATTTGCTGTTTCAAATGCAATGTAAATATTAACTCATTTAATCCTCATAACAACCTAGCAATTTAAGTGCTATTGTTGTTTCCATTTTAATGATGAAAAACTGAGGCGTTAAAAGCTTAGGAAATTTTCCCAAAGTGCACAGCAGAGACATAATCAAGTCCAGGCAGTCTGGTTCCAGACTCCTTATTCTTAGCCACTAGGCTATGAGACACCAGCTGGATTACCACCACTTTGAGGGTAGGCATGGCATCATTAACCCTCACTCAATGCTTCACACATTGCAGATGCCCATTTTATGTTGGCTAAATGAACCAAGTGAATCAAAAGAAACAATAGTGAGTTAAAATATGAGTCCCTTTGATCTTGTATACATCAGCTTTCACTGCACAACACAACATTCTAAAACTTAGTGGCTTAAAACAACAAACATTAATTTAGCTCTCAATTCTGGGGTTAGCAGTTTGGGCTGGGAACAGCCTTGCAGTTCTGTTCTTGACGGGCTCGTGCTTGCATTCTGTGGTCAGCTGCCAGTTATCCAGGCAGCTCTACCTCTCGGATTGGTTGTCTAAAAGCTGGAGCGTTGGGGTGAGTGGGCCATGTGTCTCTCGTCATCTAACTGGCCATCCTGGGCTTGTTCACCTAGCATTTTGGGAGTGTTCCAACAAGGAGAATAAAAGCATGTAAGGGATCTTGAAGCCTAGGCTAAGAATTGGCATGCCATCACTTCTGCTGCATACTATTGGCCTAAACAAGTCACAAGGCCACCTCAGATTCGAAGGATGAGATTGACTTCATATTTTGACAGGAGGAGCTACAAAGTCACGTTGCAAATGGGCAAAGAAACTGAGAAAGAAAGAATTTGTAACCATTTTTACTTTTACCAGAGATCTCATTGTGTGCTTATTAGTTATATGTAAATATGCAATACAAACCCTTCCTTCACATTTAGTGCTTTCTTTTACGTATAAAATATCGATAATATTAGATTAAGAAACTTAGAAACCAAATCACTACTCTTTTTTGTGTGTGTGAGGGAGATCAGCCCTGAGCTAAAATTCGATGCCAATCCTCCTCTTTTTTGCTGAGGAAGATTGGTTCTGGGATAACATCAATGCCCATCTTCATCTACTTTATATGGGACGCCACCACAACATGGGTTGACAAGCCGTGCATTGGTGTGCACCCGGGATCCGAACCTGTGAACCCCAGGTCACCTGGGCAGAGCGCATGCACTTAACGGCTGCGCCACCAGGCCAGCCATCCAAATTGCTACTCTTAATTGGTTAAGAAAATCCAATGTACCCGTCTGAAAGAAGAAGTCTGTCTCTGGAGGCTATTTCTTTTCTCTCTGAAAATAAAAAAATATCTCATCAGCAGTTCTACAGTCCTACAATAAATCTCTATTTTTTTTTCTTTTTTGTGTGAGGAAGATCAGCCCTGAGCTAACATCCATGCCAATCCTCCTCTTTTTTTGCAGAGGAAGGCCGGCCCTGGGCTAACATCCATGCGCATCTTCCTCTTTTATATGGGACACTGACACAGCATGGCTTGACAAGTGGTGTGACGGTGTGGGCCCAGGATCTGAACCTGGGAACCCTCGGGCCACTGAAGCAGAGGTGCACACTTAACCGCTGCGTCACCGGGCGGCCCGTAAATCTCTATTTTAATCAAGGTTAAAATAGATTAAAATGTTATACAATGAAAGTTGAGTCTCCCATCCTCCCATCCTAGTACCTACCTAGTCTTATTCCCCGGAGTGACTAATCTCAAAAGACGTCTGTATTTCCAGATGTCATCTCCCTGAATGTAAGTATATGTACTGTACATGCTGTCCTCCACTTTGCTTGTCACAGCACTATGTCTTGAAGATATTTCCTTATTAGCACAGTTTTAACTAATTTTTAAAAAACGGTACAGTAGTCCGTCTGAAGTCCAAGAATATGCCATAGATAATTTACTTATTCCCTTATAGATGGTTATTTTTACTGCTTCCTGATTTTCTGCTCTCACAGACAATGATGGGGAGTAAATTCTTTTGCATATTTCTTTGGATTCATTTATGAGAGACTATCCAGGGAAATTTAGAAGTAGAATATAGAGGTTAAACATGGCCTTTTAAAATTTGAAAGATATTGATAAAATGAACTACAATGAGGGAGTGCCAAGCTTACCAATTTTAGACTCCTGTAAATAGTGCATGAGAGTAGGGTTTTCCCACATGCTCAAGACAGTATATATTAGCAAATAAATTAAATTTTTATAGTTGTTCAACTATTGGCAATTTTAGAGGTGATTATGGTCATGTGGTTATTTAATTTGCATATCTAAAAATAAACGAGGCTGTGTAACTTTCCATAAATTTACAGATAATTTATATTTAATTTTGTTACATGCCTGTTCATATTCTCAACACATTTTAATATTGTATTGTTGATCGTTCAAGAAAAAGCTTATATAAAGCTTTTGAAAAATTTTGTTTATTGTGGTAAAAACACTTAACATGAGATCTACCGTTTTAACAGTTTTAAGTGTATGTTATTGTTGCCTATAGGTACAATGTTATACAGCAGATCTCTAGAGCTTATTCATGTTGCTTAACTGAAACTTATGCTCATTTATTAGTGATTTCCCGTTTCCCCATCCCTACATTCCCTGGTAACCACCATTCACTCTTTGATTCTAGGACTATGACTGTATTAGATATCTCATATTACTGGAATCATGCAGTATTTGTCTTTCTGTGACTGGCTTATTTCACTTAGCATAATGTCCTCAAGTTTCATTCATTTTGTCAAATATCACAGAATTTCCTCCTTTTAAAAGACTGAATGGTATTCTAATTGTATGTATACATCACATTTTCTTTATGTAGCTATCTATTTAGCTTGTTTACACATCTTGGCTATTGTGAATAGTGCTGCCATGAACATTGGAGTGCTAATATCTCTTCAAGATCCTGATTTCAATTCTTTGGATAAATACTCAGAAATGGAATTGCTGGATCATATGGTAGTTCTATTTTTAATTTTTTGAGGAACCACCGTATTGTTTTCCCTAGAGGCTGCACCATTTTGCATTCCCACTGACAGTGTGCAAGCCTTCCAATTTCTCCATATCCCATATCCTTGACAACACTTTTGTCTTTTTGTTGTTGTACTCTCCTGGGTTTTTTTTTTTTTTTTAGTTGAAGTAACATTGATTTATAACTATCTTCTGTTTTTATGATAATAGCCATCCTGGCAGGTGTGAGGCCAAAATTACAATGTGTAAGCCTTTTATATCATGAAGAAAATTAACCTTTTTTTGTATGACAAATATTACTACTTTTTCTGTGTGTGTGTGTGAGGAAGATCAGCCCTGAGCTAACATCTATGCTAATCCTCCTCTTTTTGCTGAGGAAGACCAGCTCTGAGCTAACATCTATTGCCAACCCTCCTCGTTTTTTTTCCCCAAAGCCCCAGTAGATAGTTGTATGTCATAGCTGCACATCCTTCTAGATGCTGTATGTGGGACACGGCCTCAGCATGGCGGGAGAAGCAATGCCTCGGTGCGTGCCCGGGATCAGAACCCAGGCTGCCAATAGCGGAGCGTGTGCACTTAACCGCTAAGCCACAGGGCCGGCCCATTACTACTGGTTTTTTAAAATCTACTTTAGTGGGAGGTATAATATGCACATAGGAAAATGCACTGATCTTAAATATATAGTTTGATCAATTCTGGCAAATACATGACCCTATTTAACCATCACACAAATCAAGTTATAGAACATTTAGTAGTCCAGAAATTCCCTTATGCCCCTTTCTAGTCAATCACCTCCTGCTCTTACAGAGACAACCACTGTTCTGACTTCTAAGAAGATAAATTAGTTTTGCCTCTTCTTGAATTTGATATAAATATAATCACACAATATGCATTCTTTTGCATGTGGCTTCTTTGTTCAACATATATATTTTTTAATATTCAACAATGATATTTTGTATATCAGTAGTTTGTTGCTCCTTGTTTTGGAGTAGTACTTCATTGTGTTTTCCTACTGAAATTTGTCTCTCTGTTCACCTGTTGATGGACATATGGGATATTTTGTGTTTTGTGCTATTGTGAATTAGGCTGCTATGAACATTCTTGTACAAGTCATTTTGTGCACACGTTTATTTCTCCTCAGTGTCTACCTAGGAATAGAATATCTAAGTCATAGGGTAGATATATTTTTAATTTTATTAGGGATTGCTAATTTCCAAAGTGTACCATTTTATACTTCCACTAGCAATGCAGGAGATGTCCAGATGCGCCACATGTCAGTACTTAATATTTTCAGTCCTTATAATTCTAGAAATTTTGGCATATATGTAATGTAATGTAGTCTCCTTGTGATGTTGTTTTGCATTTAGTTGATAATTAATGATGATGATCATCTTTTCACGTGTTTGTTAGCCTATCATTTATCTTTTGTGAAATGTTTTGTGAATTTCAAGTGTTTTGTCTATTTTAAGAGATTTCACTTTATTTTAGTCTGAGCTGTAGAAATTCTTTACTTATTCAGGTTATGAGACCTTTGTTATATATAGGCATTGCATATATTTTCCCCCAGTCTGTGGTTTGCCTTTGTACTTTCAAAATGTTGTCTTTTTTGATTAGCAAAGGATTTTAGTTTTCATAAAATCTTATTTGTGAATTTGTTTCTCTTGAGGTTAGTATTTTTATGTTCTTTCTAAGAAATCTTTGTATTCTCTTCTTCTATGATTTATTTCAAATTAGTTTTGCCAGATGGTATGAGAGAGGGATCAAAGATGATTTTTTTCTATATGGAAATGCATTTGTTCTACCACCATTTGTTGAAGAGATTTTTCCCATTAAGTCGACTAGATATCTTGGTTCTATTTCTGAGCTTTCTATTTTATTCCGTGTCATATTGGTCTATCCTTACAAAAAAGTCACACTGCATAAATTACTGTCACTTTTTAGAAAATCTTAAAATCATGTAGTGTAATTCCTCTGATTTTATCCTTCTTCAAAATTGTTTTGCTGTTCCAGATTTTTTACATTTTCATATGGGTTTTAAAATCAGTTTATCAATTTCTACAAGAAAGACTCCTAAGATTTTAATTGAGATTGTGTTGAAACTATAGATCTATTTGGGGAAAATTGATATCTGAACAATTTTGAGTCTTTCAATCCATGAACATAGTATATCGCTCCATCTATTTAGGTCTTCTTTAATTTCTCACAGCAATATTTTTGGTATAGAAGTCTTACATGTCATTCATTAAATTTATTACTAGAATTCAATTTTTTATGCTACGTAAATGGCATTGTTTTAAATTATATTAGCAGTTGAAGAAGTTCTATCCTTAATTTGCTGAGAGGTTTAATTATACATGGGTATCAAATTTTATCAGATGATTCACTTTATCTATTTAGATGATCATATTTTTACTATATTAATTTAGCACATTATATTTATTGCTTTTCAAATGCTAAATCAACTTTGCATTCCTTAGATATTCCTCAATTAGTCATCGCTTATATATTTGGAAATCAATTTACTAAACTTTGTAAAAAATATTTGTGTCTGGGTTAATGAAGGATATTAGTCTGTAAATTATTTTTTCATGTTTTGATATCAGGGTTATGCTGGCCTCATAAAGTAAGGATTTTACCAATAACTTGCGCCTACTAGCTACAGCAGCTTTATATATAATGTATGTATATATAATATATATAAAAAACAAATATATGTATATACACATACACACATATATAGATACGAATCTTGTGGAGCAAGAAAAATTTAATCCTGTAAGATTACATGTAAGATGATATTGATTATAAACTTGAATACTTTATATTTAATTACTTAACTAACCTTTGTTTATGTCAGTTTTTTTGTTTTCGTTTAAAGACATTATAAGTTAATGTATAAAGCATAAACTTTTATATAACAGATAATTTTATTTTTGCATTTTGAATTCTCACACAAGAAAATTATAAGTTAGACATGGTAGAACACATATCTATTCTTATCTCTTAACATTTTTATAATCTTATGCCTTGTCTCCACCCTTTGTTCCTTGACCCCAACCAGAAAAAAAGAATCCCTGAAAAATACAGAAAACTGTTTCTTCAAGGAAACCATGAAGAAAATATTATGAACCAACCCTTCTAAATACTACAAAGTCTTGAGCAAGATGGGAGGCAATGTAAATTCTACCTGGATTTGCCATCATTGAGCTATCTGGAGTCAAATATAGATGCCCTGCATTCTAAGCATCATCAGTCTGAAAATTTCATCCAAATATTCATTGGTTATGATGATGTGTTTCAGGACCATAGAAGGTTCAAAAAGGAGAGAAAGAAATTCCTTTGGAGTTCAAGTTCAACCATAGGTTTCAATGGTAGATAAAGAAATCACATGAGTATCCACAACAGCGGTAGTAATCAGAAAAAAAAAAATGAGCACAAAAAGGAAGTTGCAGATGATCCTCAGATTTCTTCGCAGCGGCACTCAGTATTGGAACAGAGGGGAACAAAGTTCTAAGGGATAGAAAATACAGCTTCAAAAATTTGTACCCAGATATATTTTATTCAGAAATAATGGCAACACACAGATGTGTTTGAGCATGCAATATTGGAGATCAGAACATTCATAAACCATGCCTTTTAAAAAAAAATTCACATTCTCTCATACACTGCTGGTGGGAGTGCAAACTGGTCCAGCCACTATGGAAAACAGTCTGGAGATTCCTCAAAAAATCAAGGATAGAACTACCATATGATCCAGCTATTCCACTGTTGGGTATTTATGCAAAGAACTTGAAAACACCAATTTGCAAAGGTACATGCACCCCTGTGTTCATTGCAGCATTATTCACAATAGCCAAGACTTGGAAGCAACCTAAGTGCCCATCAAGGGACGAATGGATAAAGAAGCTGTGGTATATATATGCAATGGAATACTACTCAGCCATAAGAAACGATGTAATCCAGCCATTTGTGACAACATGGATGGACATTGAGGGTATAATGCAAAGTGAAATAAGTCAGAGGGAGAAGGTCAAATACCGTATGATTTCCTTCATTAAGTAGTAGATAATAACAACAATAAACAAACACATAGGGACAGAGATTGGATTGGTGGTTACCAGAGGGGAAGGGGGGAGGGAGGAGGGTGAAAGGGATAATTCGGTACATGTGTGTGGTGATGGGTTGTAATTAGTATTTTGGTGGTGAACATGATGTAATCTATGCAGAAATAGAAGTACAATGATGTACACCTGAAACTTTTACAATGTTATAAACCAATGTTACTGCAATAAACAAAAAATTAAAAAAAAAAAAATTCAACCTAGAAATAAATCCAAGTTTAAAATCAGGAATGGGGGAGAAAAGAAATCATGGCAAAAGGAGCAGTGCTGGACTTTGAACCCACCCAACTTTAAAACTAAGAGCAAACAATAATCATTGTATTGATCACAGATTTTTTTGGCAAAGTAAATCATAGTATATAAATACAAATATATATTCATAATATGTAAATACCAAAGATTGGAGGGGAGTTTGAAGAGGATGTACTAGTTTCCTTATTTGTCAGAGCAGGAAGTCAATAGAGCTTGTCTATATTTAAAACATAAGATTAAAAAAAATACTCCAACATCTTCAAGTATCTCTAATCTAATTTATTGATTTCAGATTGCTCGTCTGGCGATTAATGTCAGGTGGTGAGGAAACTTTTATCTGAAGCTCAATATTCCTTAATTTCAATGCAGTTTTTGCCCCCTACTTTTGCTTAAATGTAATTAAATTTTAATTAAAAGTATAAATAAGTGTAGCATTATGGCGTGATAACTATCTTCCTAGGATAATTTATATTTATTTGTGTGTTTATTATTTAGATGGATGCATGTATATAGACATGCCTGAAGTAATAGTTCCTAAGTGTTGACAATGATTGTTTCTGAGTTGTAAGTTATGGAGTAATTTTGAAAATATTTTCTTTGTGTTTTTTTGAATTGTCTGATTTTTTTTTTGTATAATGCTTGTATAATACTTGCCTTACTTAGACAAAATTGTTCATCTAAAAATTCATTATGGAAATTAAATTAAATAATATTTGGCTTAATAAATACAAACTGGAAGTCACAATAGTCAAAGACTTTTAAAAATGTACCCGTATAAAATAATACTCCAATAGAAAAAGGACAAAGAACAAAAACAAAAGGTAAAATATCATTGACTAATACATTAAAAATAGTGCAGATTGTCTAGTAAACAAAGAAATTCAAATTCAAATCAGCTAACTTTTTTTTAACCTGCTTGTAAAGGATTATTGAGATAAGCCTTCTCACATTCTGGTGGTGGAAGTATAAATGGATATAACTTATCTAGAATGCAATTTGACAACATATGTCAGAGTTTTAAAAATATTCATAATCTTTTACAACTTCAGGAATTTAAGCCTGTAAAAATACTCAAAAATATAAACAGACACTTATGAGAATAGATGTATATTTCACTGTTATTTCTAGAAAAGAAAAACAAGAAATAATCTAAAAATCCAACAACAGATGAAATGTTGGAGTCTATAATAAATAACAGTTTCTACTTATTGAGTTTTTGTAACGTGCCCAATTTTGTCAAGGGCTTTGCATATATGACCTCATTTTATCTATATAATGACCCAGGGAAGTAGGGACAATTCACATTTTACACTTGAGAGATTGCCAATCAGAGAGATTAGGAAGACAGTCAAGATTACCAAACTCATTCGTGGTAAGGTTTGGATTCAATATGATCAAAAAAAAAATGAATGTTCCTATATATAAATATGTATATATGTATATATACATATATACTTATATATACAGATACATTTATATGTAAATACTTATATACTTATATATACATATACACTTCTTTCCTTTACAGTAATTTTGTGCATCCATTTTAAATGAGGTGTTCTTTTCGTTGCGTCATCATTGAATTGACCCATAAACAATGCTAGTCAAGTGTAAATGTTATTTCATTAAAATTTGGTTATAGATATCTAAAGACTTGAAAAAATAACTTCTGAATTCCGGTTTCCAGTTCCTCATGTTAGGAGCTTGGAAGTTGCTACTCCGTCCTAACAACAAGTAAAAGTTGAACAGACTGAATAATCAACAACTCGTCTTGGCTCATAAGAGAGGGGAAAACACAAGACAAACTGTTAGAGAGACAGGCCAATGAAGGGAATCACGGCTTACGGGAGCAGAGACCCACAGGAGAAACTTCCATGGGAACGAGTGCCTGGGTAGGAAAACTTGAACTGTAATGGAAGAATTGCTGTAGGCTCAGTGTGGACAGCTGTTGAGGGTTCAATAGTCCAGGGGGACCTAGTCTTGGGGGTGAGGGGTGCACCACAATTTTGTAAGATTTACCTCTAGGAGCTGGACCAGGTTCTTAGAGAAAATAGTGAAGAAAAGTCCCCTTATGCTTCCAGCACGGGGAGAAGAAAAGGAGTCATTTTAAAATACACCAGAGCACTATGATCTTCTTAACAAGGCCTGTCCTCAGGAGAAACAAATGAAACAGCCTAATCAGCTGGGGTATTATCAGACTCTAACTGAATGGACGATATGCTACTCCAGCCCACTCTAGCCATCCTGTGCCACCTGAGAGGGGGACTGTGGAACATTTCACCCATCCTCACACCTCACCACCATGTTACTACAGGCCTATTTACAGCAGTTCCCTTCACCACGTCCATGTCCAGCTATTAAGAATAAATTACAAAACATACCAAAAAGCAAAAACAAAAAACCAAACAAATGGAAAAAAAGACAATTTGAAGAGACAGAGGCAAGCATGAAAACCAGACATGGCAGGGATATTGTAATTATCAGATAAGGAATTAAAAAAAAAAAACTATGATTAATATACTAAAGACTACAATATAAAAAGCAGACAGCATGCAAGAACAGATGGGCAATGTAAGCAGAGAGATGGAGATCCTAAGAAAGGACCAAAAAGAAAAGCTAAAGATCAAAAGCAGTGTAACAGAAATGAAGAATGCCTTTGATGGGCTCATTAGTAGACTGGACACGGCGGAGGAAAGAATCTCTGACTTGAGGATCTCTCAGTAGAAACCCCCAAAACTGAAAAGCGAAGAGAACCAAGACTGAAAAAAACAGAAGAGACTATCCAAGGACTGTGGGACAACTACAAAATGTGTAACATATGCGTAATGGGAATACCACACGGAGAAGAAAGAGGGAAAGGAACAGAAGACGTATTTGAAACAATAACGACTGAAAATTTCCCCAAATTAAAAATTAGGTATATAGATATTTATTACAATGTTCTTTGTTTTTCAGAAATATTATTAAGCTCCAGATTTGCATAATTAGGAACTAAGAAAATAGATTAGCATACATTCATATGTGAATCTGCACCATTAAGAGTTTTCAAAGAATATTTAATGATATAGAAAAATACATAAAATATGAAATTAAGTGAGAAAAGGACATAAGAAATTTGTTAGATCTCAGTCTATCTATATTTACAGAGAAATATTAGAAAAAAGGTACAAATAAATAAATAAAATATCTTAATATTTGATATCTGAGTGGGTTTGTATACAACATTTACTTTTTTCTTCATATCTTTCTTCCTAAAATTCCATAATACATCCACATACTCTTTTCATCTTTGGAAAAATAAAACACTTTTTAAAAAGAGGATAGTATGTTAGAGTACTCTGAAACAGACTCACAAGAACAACAAAATATCATTTTTGCATAAAAGTGCCATTGAAATGAAGTAGGAAAGTGACTATTTGTTCAATAAATGTTTCTGTGTCTGTTGGATATCCACAGGAAAAACACTTAGTTTGATTCCTAACTCACACCAGACACACAAAAATCAATTCCAGGTGGATCAAAGTCCTAGGTGAGAAAGGTAAATGATAAGGTAAAATGATTTTGTCCAATATAAATAGAATGCAAGCTAATTTTTACTTACATACCATGCAATCCATCCATTTAAACTATACAATTCAATGGTTTTTAATTATATTTACACAGTTGTGCAACCATCACCACAATCGACTTTAAAACATCTTCAGCAACCCCCCCAAAATCTCGTATCATTAGCAGCCAGTCTCCATTTCCCTCAATCCCTTTATTTCTATGAAACCATCAATCTACTTTCTGTCTCTACAGCTTTGTCTATGATGGACCATTCATATAAATAGAATCATAAAATATGTGGCCTTTGGTAACTTTGTTTTTGCTTAGCATGTTTTTAAGTTTCATCCATGTTGTTAACATGCATCAATACTTCATTCCTTTTTATGGTCAAATAATGTTCCATTGCATGGATATATCATTTTGCTTATCCATTCATAAATTGATAGGTATTTGGATTGTTTCAGTTTTTGGCTATGAATCATGCTGCTATGAACATTCATGCACAAGTTTTTGTATGGATGTATGTTTGCATGTTTCTTAGGTATATACCCGAGAGTGGAAACTCAGGGTCACGTGGTAACTCTATGCTTTAACCACCTAATGATGTTTCAGTCAACAATGGACCACATGTATGAAAGTGGCCCCATAAGATTAGTACCATACAGCCTAGGTGTGTAGTAGCCTATACCTTCTAGTTTTGTGTAAGTACACTCTATGATGTTCGCACAACAACAGAATCACCTGATGATGTGTTTCTCAGAACATATCACTGTTGTTAAGCGACACATGACTGTATAGTCTAGATACAAGTCTGTTATCAGAATTATGATTTGCAAACATTTTCTCCCATTCTGTGTGGTTTTTTCATTTCTTAATATTGTCCTTTGAAGCACAAACATTTTTAATTTTGATAAATAGAACTTCTCTTATTTCTTTTGCCACTTGTGCTTTTGGTGTCCTAAGAAGGTGTTGCCTAAACCAAGGTCACAACATTTATGCTTATATTTTCTTTTGAGTTTTACAGTTTTAGCTCTTATGTTTATGTCTGTGATCCATTTTGAGTTGTATATGGTGTAAGGAAAGGGTCCAACTTCATTATCTTGCATGTAGATATCCAGTTGTCCAGCACTATTTGTTGAGAAGACTATTCTTTTCCCTTTGAAGTGCCATGGCACTCTGTTGAAACCCAATTGACTATAGAAGTGAGGGCTTATTTCTCCACTCTCAATTTTATTCCATTGAACTGTATGTCTATCCCTATGACAGCACCACACTTGTGTTGATTACTGTGCATACCACATTCTAAATAATAAAAAGAAACAAGTGAAAGTAACTTTAACTATATCTTTTATTTAATGAAATATATCTAAAATATCATAATTTTAACATGTAACCAATATAAAAAATTCTTAGTGAGCTATTTTACATTATTCTTTAACTTTCAAAATTCAATATTCTATGTGTATAGCACAGTTCAAACTGCCACATTTCTAGATCTCAATAGCCACATGTGGCTAGTGGCCACCATATTTGACAGCACTTCTCTAGAAGAAAACATAGGAGAACATTTTCATAATCTTGTGGTAGGCAATGATTTTTTAAATGGTATAAAAAAAAGCACTAAACATAAGTGAAACAAATGATAAATTTGGCCAATAAAATAAAGTATTTCTGTTCATCAAAAGAAACTATTAAATAAGTGATTATTAAAGCATGTCATAGACTGGGAGAATAATTTCAGTACATATATTCAACCAAGGACTCATATCCAAAATATGTAAAGTCCTACACATCAATAAATAAAAGACAGACAACCTTATTGTTTTTTAAAAAGACTAAAAGTCTTGATTGAGGATTTCACAAAAGTGTATGCAAGTTTGCTTCATGTCTGTTAGTTATCATGGAAATGCTAATTAAAAACACAAGAAAATACCACTATGCAACCTTTAGAATGGGAAAAAAAATGACAACATTAAGTGTAGAACAACTGGACCTCATACATTGCTCATTGGGAGTACATATGTGTACAACTATTTTTGGAAAAATTATTTGGCAGGATCTATTAACACTAATCATTTGTTTTTCCTTTTCCACTCCTAAGTATATACCAAACAGAAATGAGTACGTATGTCAGCCAAAATATATGTAAATGAATGTTCATTTCAGTACAATTTATAGATGCTCAAAATTGAGAAGACCCCAACACTAGTCAACAACACAATGGATAATCTTATAATGATATATTCACCAATGGAATATTAAACAGCAATGGAAAAGAACAGACAGCACGTGCAGGCAAAAATATGTCTAGTGCTCACAGACACAATATTCTGGAAAATAACCCAGATGTAAAAGTGTACCTATTGTATTATCCCATTTATATGAACCAAAAGGAGAAGCAAATGAATCTGTGGTACTAGCTGACAAAATAATGGGTATCTCGTGGAGGGTACTGAGTGGGAGAGGACAAGAGAGAGCCTTCCAGGCTGCTGTAAATATTGTATATCTTGACCTGTGTGATGATTGCACAAGAGTATGTGTTTGCAAAATTTCATCAGGTGGTACACCTAAGATTTGTGCATTTTGCTACATGCACACTACACCTCAATGCAATTTTTAAAAATTTTAAAAGTGTAATATAAGGTGATGAAAGATTCCCGTAGGTCAAACAATCCAGAAGTGATAGGAATAAAAATGTAATGATGTAGAAGGTAAGTCTTTTCAAGGAAATAAAGATTGCTTGGACTAGAGCATGATACAGACGTATTTAAGCTATTTTATCCATCATTTTTTAGTCAATGTCGTTTGAATTTAAATTATTTTTATATTATGGCAGTTTTGATAGCGATATTGCTTCCATGATTTGAAATCTCCAGATATATTTAAGGGCAGGAAGAAAATAATTGCTATAATGAGTAGAGAAGAACTCTTTCCGCCTCAAGCTTACAAAGATAAGAAGGCATTTAATGGAGCTTTTCGTTTAACTTTAAAAGCACCCTGCATGGGGGAGCTCTCTTTCCATATAATTTAATGATCCAGGAAAGGTTTCCATGAATGGCAAACTACTGTGTGGCATATAGGGTAGGAAGGAAGCAGAAAGAGTAAGCGGGTTGGCTTATGCCATAAAAGACCCAGGAGCATTTATCCTATAAGAGCTGAGCCAGAAAAAGACAAAATAAAGGAGGAATATACATTAGATATGGCACAGAAGGAGCAGTTACTACTTCGTTGTGGACAGTAGCTTTTTAAAGGATCTGCTGGCTCTTATACATGACCAGACAGGGAAGGAAAAAAATGAAGTAGATCAGATTTACAAAGACCCAGGATGGTATCTGGCCAGTTTCTCTCTGTTCCATGAGGCACTTATTTAACTCTTGTGTCTTAAAACAGATTCTCTAGAAGCAGAGCTTGAAATAAGATTTCCCTTGCTTGTGATTTCTTGAAGGAGTATGCTTAGGTAAAATTTGTAAGGGAATAAGGGACGCAGGACAGGACAGAGTAGGAAGTCAGGCACAGATATGGGCCCAGCATAGCCAGGACTAGCCTCAGCCTGATCCCGTAGGGAGCTCTGGAGCGGGAATCAACCATAGAGTCGCCCTAACTAGAAGCAAGGGGGGTGCATTTTTGAACTCTTATGTTAGTTAATCCTGTAGGCCTGGCAGAGAGAGAAGGGGCAAGGATGTACTCAGGAGCAGGGGCAGCAGTGAGGTGTTAGCAGCCAGTGTTCTCAGCAGCTGAGGAGTGGGGGCACTAAACAGATAAAGGGGAAGTAGGAGAGTGTCAGCAGCATATATGCACCTTCCAGCAGTGTGGAAATAGGGGCCTTAACCTCACTCTTTCTTGCTTATCCATGGCAAATGAGCAAATGTCTACCTGGTTTCATGTTTAGGTTTGTTAGTATTACTCAGACTTTAGCAATTTGCAAATCACATTCACATCGTTTTAGTATCTATCTATCTATATACCTAGATAATATCTCATTATTTTTAAACTATCTAAAAGTATTTTTCTTTAAATTGACTCACTATTTTTTTCGTGAATAAATTACACTTTTGTTAAGCAATACTGTCTGTGAAACTATATGTTTGGATTGCTACATTCTTAATACATAGTCAAAAACATGTACAACTATTCTTATTTAAAGACAATATATAGGTTTGATCTAAAAGCCTCTCTCATGTCACCAGTGGTACAGTACCATTGTTTGAAGAGCATTGGTTTTAAGTGGTACCAAACAGCACACTTGATCTCACAATGTGGCCTTTCTTATAGGAACCCTGTTGTGATATCTGAAGTTACCACCATAAAGGCTAAATCTTTGCATTAAGATAGTGCCTTTAAAATGTCCTAGATTGAAAAATGTAAATATGTCAACTGAGAGGGAAAAATCATGATCATACATTAACACTGTTAATCTTACTCCTCATACAAAGCAGGGCTCTCAGGGAATGGAATACTAAAGAGGAAAAGTTTGATATTTAAGGTGAGGCGATCATAGATCCTGCCCAGGATGGTATGCTGGTATAGAGTCCGACAGAGTTAGAGAAGAGGATGAAAATATTGGGATATATACACACATACAGGAGGCCGAGGAGAAGTGATCATGATATCAAGGAAAGTTTCAAAATCCAGCCTGGCTACATTCCAAACATCAGTGATAAAACACATTGGTATTAATGAAGATATAGACATGTAGATCAATGGAACAGAATATAAATCACACCTAGAGAGTCAATTGGTTTATAACAAAATTGCTAATGCATTTCAATGGACAAAGGAAAATCTTTTCAACAAATGCTGCTGAATCAACTGGGTATTCATGTGAAAAAAATGAACCTTGGCCATTATCAACATTATGCACAAAGAGTAGCTCAAAATAGAGGATTGTCATAGGTACAAACTTAAAACTATAAAACTTTGAGAATAAAACAGGAAAAGATCTTTGTGATTTTTGGCTAAGTAAAGATTGCTTACAACACAAAAATCATAAACCATGAGAGAAAAACTGGGTAAATCGGACTGCATCAACTTTTAAAAAAAAAACTCTTTAAAAGGCATTATTAAGAAAAAAAAAAAAAGGTAAGCCACAGAGTGAGAAAATATTTGTAACACATATATGTCAGACAAACTCCTGAATGTGTCCAGAATGTATGAAAAACTCCTGCAACTCAATAAGAAGGCATACAACCTAATAAAATATGGGCAAAAATTTGAATAGAGACTTCACTAAAAAAGATATGCAAATGACCAATAAGCACATGAAAAGATGCTCAATATCACGAGTCATCAGGGAAATGCAAACAAAAACCACAGAGATCTGGATACATACTGCCAGGTAAAGGGGAACTAGAGGGTCCTGGTTTAACTTTTGGAGGGTTTCTTCCTGTATTTTAACAGCAAACCTTTTTAATTTTCAAGGGCAAATATAAGCAGGAATTATTAACAAGCCAACCTGAGGGGGAAGGGGGACACACATGATTTCATTAGGCCAATTAGAAAAATGATAATTCTAAAGATGCTGTTTTTCATCTTTTCCATAATGAACTTGGGAGGCGCAGGATGCTCGGTTTTCTGTGTCATTTCAGGCTGGGATAATGGGCTCCCTCGGGTCCTGCCTCAGTGATGCTGCCTCACTCTCAGGCAGGGAAACAAATGACACCAATTCTCATCCCTGGCTTTGTCATATTCATGCCTGAAGATGCTTTTATGTAGGTGATTCTGGAAATATGGGGATTTAAGTTTTACTGCTCGAATAATTGTCTCAGAGAAGTGAGATTTTTAGATGTTGGGTTGTGAGGCTGAGAAGAGAGAGAAGATGAAGGGTATTACAAAATAAATGACCTGCTTCTGCTGTTGGGATAGATACATCATCGTCCCAGCTGTCACCAGTCACCACTAAATGAGCGTGCGTTTGTCACGCTTCATTTAGCAGGCTTTCAGGACTGGCTGGGCTCCAGCCTGGCCAAGATTATAGACTGTTTAAAGTCTCTAAACCAGAGTTCATAATAAATCCCACCCCAAAGCCGGGGCCAGGAGTGAAGGGAGCTGGGTTATTGCAGGGCTTTGTGAAAGGGGTAAAGGCGGGATCAATACTGCAGAAAGGCGCGAGGAAAAGGAAAGAAGAAAGGCAGACCTTTTCTGGAGATTAATCTGCACAGATTTTTCTATTTCCATATGAGCCTAACTAGTTGCAGGCAAATCAGTATCATCACTCCCATAATCATCATTAACAATAACCACTAAAGTAATGGAAACTGTAGAGTCCAAGGAATTGGGAGGAGTTTTCCCAAGCAGGGCTGGGGCAAGAAGTGCAAGAGTCCATGTTGAGTCCTGGCATTGTTACAGCCCTGCTAGTCTATAAGCATGTGTCTGCACAGAAAGAAGCTGTGGCATAGGAGAGGTGTGATCCTTTCCTCACAATCAATTAGAATGTTTTGCAGTTGAATGTGTAGGTACCTATTGCAAAAGCTGGAAAAATATGTGTGCCAAGCAGCTGATCTCACCTTGAATGATCTTCTGAGCAGTCTGACTTAGGAGAAACCCTCATCTCAAACTTGACCTCTTTCATCTGCCTTGTGATGTGAATGTCAACACCAGCAAAGATGTACAGAATCAAAAAGTGGAGGGAAATCCTTAGGGTGCCTGCTAGAGAGTGTGGATGGATGCCAGGTTCTGGTCTGTGAAGCAGGAGGGAAGGCAGATATAAACAGGCTAAAAACTACATGGTGTAGCAGGGACTGGGACAAAGCTAGGTACATGGAGCTGTCCAAACAAAGTCTGTAGGGAGTGGGCCAGAGTAGAGAGAGGTGTGTGTGAGTTATGGGTGGGGCATAAAATGCCAGGAGGAGAGGATATGAGGTGCACTTGCAGGGGCAGGCAGAGGCCAGATCATGAAAGGGCTTCACATCCGTGCTAAGGAGTTTCATCTTCAGCCTGAAGACAGTGGGGAGACATGGGAGAGTCTTAAGACGTTGGACGACTGTAAGAATAATATAGGGAGATGATTGTACTTACGGTGTGGAGAATGGACTAGAGGGGAGCAAAGCTAAAGCAAGATCAGTGGAGTTGGCTACTCTGGTCCAGATAAGAAACGATGATGAACTGACCTACTGAAAAGACAGAGGTGGAGAAATGTTTTAAAAAAGTAGATGGATTCAAGGAGGTGTGGATTTGTGATTAGTTGACTGGTTACTGTGTTACCCTGCTTTGCTGTTTGAAGTTTGACCAGCAGTGAGATATCTCAGCCCCAACTTACTCACACTCATGACAGTCTAATACTTCCTGTGAAAGTCTCCATTTACTGGTAGGTTCAAGAATCTTTAGAGAGTATCCTCATGCATCCCTCTTTGAATCTGGAAGACTGTGGTACTATTATAAGAAGTTGGGCCATCTAGTCTAGAAGGACATGTTATGTCACTGGTGTTACCTCTAGTACTAGAGGCCTGGGGATTGCAGATGAAACCTAGTCAAGAAACCTAGTCAAGAAAGATTGTCCTGGCTCCATGGCTGCAGCTATTGTCACTTTTGTGTGATCCCCTGTTGTGTCCCAAGCAATGTGAGCTCTTGCTCTGTCCACCACAACCATTGGTACAACCCCCTGCTGAGGATATAGTGAGTTTTCTTTGTTTTCACCAACCCTATTGGTAATCAGCTCAGCTAAGGGTGCAACTGACGGACTTGTTGTGGGCTCCCAACATCAAATTTATTTAGATCCAATCATATTATTTTTTCCTCAGAGTGTAGAAATGTCCCATAAAGTGGAATGGAAGAGTTTCCACTCTCTGTCCTCTCAGGAAGCCAGAGCCACCATTTCTGTATGGCACCTATGTCTTAGATCAGGTTCCCAGAAGCTGACCTTGAGATGATGATTAATGTGCAAGTGCTTTGTTAAGAAAGATCTTCTAAAGAAAAACCAAGGGAGTAGAGCAGAGAAGCGGGAAAAAGCTAAGCAAGGGTGTGTTTCAGGCAAAGCTCCAGTCTCAGCCTGATCCCACAGGGAGCTATGGAGTCTAAGTTACTCCTTGACTCAAGGCAAGGGAGCTGGGCTTTCCTAGTTATTGGCCAAGGTCCACTTCAGGGGATGTGAACTCCAAGGCACTTCCCCACCTCCGCTAGTCATGTGGTCAGAGAGGCTGCAGTAAGCCAAGGACAGTGCAGCAATGACACGTGCTAGGGTGAGCCTTAAGGCTACAGCGCACAGAGCTGAGGGACGGCACTACAAAGAGGGTAAGAGGGACCTGAGAGGAATGGGGAGGAGCACCAGCAGTGCTCAAACCATACCTGGTTTTGTGCACGAAGCAGCCCTCCTATACTTTTGTATTCTCATATTGCTTCTATCGTAGGTGCCTCAATGCATTCACTGGCTCTTTTTGTCACATCAAACTTATTCTATCCAATCACATGCCAAAGGTTTTGAACTTGAAGGGAGAAGGTTAGGGACCCTCAAATCCTCCCCTCCCAAAAGCCCTGAACTATTTATGCAAATTTCCCTATAGCCTTCAATCTCTGCATTTCAATATTGTCTCTCTCATATGGGTCCAACATTTAAGTTCCCACCTCATCAGAAATCCAGTTACCATTAAATTGGGAGGATGAGGAAAGAGTTTATAATGATACCCAGCATTTTCACTTTATCCGCTGGGTCTCAGAGCACTGGCTTCTCTGGGCCATGCCGGCAACCAAGGAGCAAACTTGTAAGTCTGAGCTCCTTGTAGGCACTTTACCTGGTTCATACAGCTTAAAGGGCAAGGAACTGACACGTTGGGAGATGCTCTTGGGCTCCTGAAGAACATGAGACAGCTATGAGTGAACTTCAGAGAGAACATTTAGCCCAGATCCTTTTCTGAAACTGAAGATATAAAGGAAACTTAGGTATATTTGTTGCCCTAAGATATGCTGTTCCTATAATCATAGAGTGTTGGAGCTCAATCAGAGCAATGAGTTCATCTGGCTACCTCCTTCATGTTACAAAGGAAGAAACCAAAGCCCAGAAGAGTTAGGTAGCACTCTCTGGGTCACCCGGTTAATTGGTTGCAAAGCCAATGCTAAAATCTAGGTCTTATGATTTCTATCAAGGTGTATACATTCCTGAATATGAAGATGAAAACGGCTATTAAATTTCTTTAGATTTTATTGCCCGAAATTCACCATCTTGTTCCATTAGCTTTTTACCTCCAATCTTCCTACTTTCCATAAAAATCTTTGAGGATTTCTCAGCTTCTGCACAGCAAAGAAAACCATCAACGAAATGAAAAGGCAACCTATGGAATGGGAGAAAATGTTTGCAAATCATATATCTGATAAGAGATTAATATTCAAAATATATAAAGAACTCATACAACTCAACAGTAAAAACCCAAAAATCCAATTTAAAAATTTTACATAATTTGTGCAAAAAATGGGCAGAAGATCTGAATAGACATTTTTCCAAAGAAGACATATAGATGGCCAACAGGTACATGAAAAGATGCTCAACATCACTAATCATTAGGGAAATGCAAATCAAATCACAACGAGATATCACCTCACACCTGTTAGAATGACTATCATCAAAAAGAAAAGAGATAAGTGTTAATGAGGATGTGGAGAAAAGGGAACCCTTATGTACTGTTGTGGGAATGTAAACTGGTGCAGCCACTATGGAAAACAGTATGGAGGTTCCTCAAAAAATTAAAAATAAAACTGTCATACAATCCAGAAATTCTACTTCTGAATATTTATCTGAAGAAAATGAAAACACTAACTCGAAAAGATACATGCACCTCCCCGTTCCTTGCGGCATTATTTACAATAGCCAAGATATGGAAGTAATCTAAGTGTCCATCGATGGAGGAATATAAAGAAAATGTGATTTTATATATGTGTGAGTGTGTGTGTGTGTGTGTGCGTGACATATATATGGAGTAGCATACTATTCAGCCATAAAAAGAATGAAATCTTGCCATTTGAGGCAACATGGATGGACCTTGAGGGCATTATGCTAAGTGAAATAAATCAGACAGAGAAGGAAGAATACTGAATGATCTCACTTATAGGTGGAGCCAAACAAAACAAAACAAAACAACAACCAAAAAACAAACAAACAAACCAAGCTCACAGATACAGAGAACAGATTGGTGGTTGCCAGAGGCAGAGGGGACACAAGATGGGCAAAATGGGTGGTCAAAAGGTACAAACATCCAGTTATATAATAAATAAGTCCTGGAGAAGTAATGTACAGCATGGTGTCTATAGTTAATAATGGTGTATTGCATATTTGAAGGTTGCTAAAAGAATAAATCTTAAAAGTTCTCACCACAAGAAAAAAAATTCTGTTGACTAATGTGTGGTGACAGATGTTAACTAGACATTGTGGTGATCATTTTGCAATAAACACAAATATCGAATCATTATGCTGTACACCTGAAACTAGTATAATGTTATATATCTATTATACCTCAACAAAAAAAGAAAACTTTGAAGCTTTTTATATTGATTTCTGTCTGCCTCACAAACTATTGTCTAAATATACTAAGCTACTCTGTGCCGTTTATGGTTAGTTGTCAATCAATCTATAAATATCTTCCTCATGAACCCGAAAGAGTTAAAAAAATTGCCATTTCAAGGAAAGTTGAGGCAAAATGCAAGCACGTATGCCAATGAATATAGTGACAACAAATAACCATCTTTCTGGCTATAGAATTCCAGCCCACCCAAACACCCCAGCTCAGGAACCAGACTCGGTGCCCAGGTTCTATTCCCAGTATCCCCAGTTCCACCAGTGCTTATCTCTGTGGCCTTGGACAAGTTAGTTAATCTTTCTAACCTGCAGTTTTCTCATTTATAAAATGGGCATAATAGTAGGATCTTCCTTATAGAGTTGTATGTGGGTAAAAATTCATAATGTATGCAGAGTCCTTAGTGCAATACCTGGAATATAAGCATCCTACTAATGGTAGTTATTATCATTGACTTTATTCCACACACTTGTCGTTATTGAGATATAGTTCATACACCACAAAATTTATCATTTAAGAATGTACTATTCAGTGTTTTCTAGTATATTCTCAAAGTCATGCAATCATCACTACTATCTAATTCCAGAACACTTTCAGCATCTGCAAATGATCCCTCATACCCTGTAACAGTCATTGCCATTCTCCCATTCCCCTGGTCCCTGGCAACCATTAATTTAATTTCTGTATCTATGGATTTGCTTACTCTGGACATTTCATATAAATGGAATTATACAATATGTGGCCTTTTGTGTCTGACTTTTTTCACTTAACATTGTGTTCAGATGTGTCATCCATGTATTACCATATGTCTATACTTCATTCTTTTTTGGCCAAATAATATTATACTATATTGGTATATCACATTTTGTTTATCCAGTCATCAACTGATGGGCATTTAGGTTGTTTGCCTTCTTGGATATTACGAATAATGCTGCTATGAATATTCATGTACAAGTTTTTGTGTGGATACATGTTTCTGATTCCCTTGGGTATATGCCTAGGTGTAGAAATACAGGGTCATGTGCTAATTCTATGATTAACATTTTGATGAACTGACAAACTGTTTTCCAAAATGACTGTACTATTTTACATTTCCATCATCAATGTACAAGAGTTGCAATTTATTCACATCCTTTTCAATATCTGTTATTATCTGTTCTTTTGATTATAGCCATTCTAGTATATGTGAAGCAGTATCACACCATGGTTTTGATTTGCATTTTTTTAATGATCAGTGCTGTTGACCATCTTTTCATGTCCTTATTGGCCATTTGCATATCTTATTCAGAGAATTGTCTATTCAAATTCTTTGCCCATTTTTAATTGGTTTTGTTTGTCTTTTTATTGTTGAGTTGCAAGAATTCCATACATTTTTATTGGTTATTATTTTATGGACCAAGTGTCATACCAAAAGTTGCAGACACAAAGATGAAAGTATAGGCAAACTCCTGCTTTTAGGATCTTATATTCTAGTGGATGCATAGATAACAAAAGTAAACAAATAAAGGAACGATGAAAATGTCTGAGAACAATAAATGTTATAAGGGAAAGAGAACGGGGGATGCAATAGTGACAGGTGCAAAGGGAACATCATAAGATATGGTGGTCAGGGAAAGATAAACTTTGAGGTGAGACCTATAGCAATAGAAATAATCTATCATAGGAAGATAAATACCTATTGAGAAGAGGTACCAAGATTTCAGTAGCACAGGCCAAAAAGCAAACTGTATTCCACATAATGTAGCCCATAGCTGAAAGGGTCCCTTTTAGCCTAGTGACATTGTCGGTAGAGAATTTGGTCAACTTGGCCCTAAATCTGCAATTACCTGAAGATAAGTAACTTCTTCTCAGGATTCCTTTCACGTGTTATTTTAGGTAGGCAAATTTTGCCTTGATATATTTTTTAAAAATATAGTACCTTTTAAATTCAGAGCCAATACAGTGCTTTTTACAGTATATTGGGTAAGTTTATATTTATTAAGTATGCACAAATTCAAGGCTAGTTTCCACCAGTTTGCAGTAATGAGGCCAAAGTTCAAATTATCCTCTTTATTAAGAAAATAGATGGCATAGAAAAAAATCAGGAAATCAAAAATGTTGGAGCTAAGTTTCTGTGCTCCTAATATTAAACTTTGAAATCATTTTCCAAAGCAAATCCATAAAATATGAGGTGACTGTGTTTCCTACTTGCAAACAATGCATAAAACATAAAGTAACAGGCACAATATTCACATTTTAAAAATGCAATTTGGAATGCAGTGCTCCCTTGCTTGTTTTGAAGCCAGCTGCCAGAGAATATGAGTAACAAGATCAGAAAAATCCAATAAAGGCTAAATGTGCTTGTGGGTAATTTCCCCAACATTTGAGTGTAGCTCCACTTAGATGAAGGACAGATACCTGAAACCACTGCACACATTTCACTGGAATCTAAGCAAAAAAAAAAAAAAAAAAAGCCCTCTGTTCAAAACTCCAGTTGAATGCAACTTGAACTATTCAACTGAGCCTTCAGCAACACCTTATTATGAAGGCTAGTGCTTCTACAAATTGATTAAGAGCAGAAATTCAAAACTAGAAGTTAAAAATGGCTCAGGAATAACTAAAATATGAAAAGTAGTATCTGTTATTGGTAGCTATTACACCTCAACTTTTTAAACAGTTATGTATTGTATCAAATACCATTTGTAGATACTGGGACACCAAGATGAGAAAAAGAGACAAAATCCTGTTCTTAATAAAGAACATTCTAGAGGAGGACACAGATAGTAAACAATTAAACAAACAAGAGAACTTTGGAATGTGATCAATACTACAAATAAAAGAGAATGAGGTTATACATAATGATAGGAGGGGTTGAGTGGGACAAGTCTGGAAAGCGTGATGAGTAAAGACTTCTGCAAGATTGTAAAATCTGACTTGAGACTTGACAGACTAGGCTTGAATAAGATATTTCATGTTGTATTTTTGTATGTCATATGTCTGTGTTGTATAATCTTCTTCGTTACAATTAACAAAGACTTCATTCAATTCACTGGACTTCATTCCAGTCTGCGCTATTTTTCACTACTTTTCTATCCCCATGTTTACTACTCTGCATATCTAAAAAGGCTTGAATCAGTTACTGTTATTGAGAGAATATTAACATATTAAACAATTTTTGCATTTGTGTGTCTAATATTTTACAAAAACTAACTCTATCATAACCAATACTCTCCTGTTCTAATACTTAAATAATTTGCTTGCTTACTTTCTGTATCAGTTAGCTATTGCACGACAATACTGTACAAAAAACCACCCTCAAACTCAGTGCTTAAAACAGTAATTTATTCTAGTTCATGTATCTGTGGGTGGGCTGATCAAGGATTGTCTTAAATGGGATTGGCTCAAAGCTGCATAGTGGATGCAGGTCTACCCCAGCTGTTTCTCATCCTCCTTAAACCAGTAGATACCTGAGGCAGATGCTTTTCATGTAGAAATGTAGATTCACAAAAGACCAACCCCAAACCTGAAGCACATTTCGAGCCTCTTCTTGGGTCACATGTACTAACATCCCACTGAGCATTGAAAGTCACGTGGCCAAGCCGGAAGTCTAGTGGTGGGGACTATACCCTGCCCATGGCGTGGCCTGAGGAAGGCTCATTGCCAAGCCCAAAATCAATGGAGACAGAAGTAACCCCTCCTTTGTAGGTAAAGGGTGGAAGTAAATATTCGCTGTATAACAGCCTAGTCTGCTACAGCTTTCATTTACCAACTAAATATTGAGCATCTAATGCATTTGAAACTTTGTGCGATGGGCTGTGGGATATACAAAAATAAAATAGAAGCACACTCTATGTGCAAAGAAACTCATTTAGGTATGCTTATTTGAGTCAATAACATGAGGCAGCAAGTGAGAAGTATATTTTCAAAGAATCAGGGAGAAGGTTTTGGACCTTCAGAGAAAGATGAAATCATGGACACTTTTCATCTTACATTGTCTTTTTAATATAGAAGATTTCTTAAGTTGAATAAAAAGTACACATACTACCGTGCCTACACATAAACACACACAAAACTCATGCATATATGATACATTTTATTGAATGTGGAGCATATGTTATAATCTTTTATGTTTATAGAAGATGCTGTCAGTACCCTGTCTGTTTCCCCGTGTCACTTGTCTTCCTGTAATTATTGATGGCTGCTCATTGCAAGAACTTGCATGCAGCCTTCTGTCTAAAGGCTTTGCCTGCCCCCAAGGTGCATGTGTGGCCTGTGCATGAGATTGGCTAGGAGGGCCATGGAGTTAAAGCCCTGGGAGCTGTCCTCAATCAGTGATGGACCAGAGTTGATGGAAAAATCCCTCAACTCCTTGCCCCATGGCTCATTAAGAGTTCCCTAGCAGGATGGAGCTATAGTCACTCACAGTGGTACCTGGTTTATTAAAGCATCCTCTGTTGGCTGCCTTCTCTACCCTGTCTCACTTCCCCAGTCCTTTAGAGTATGTGCTTCATAAGTTCACCTTCCAGATAAATTAATTGCCGCTTGTACTTGGATCCTTGTTTCGGGGTCTGCTTCTGGGTAATACAAACTAAGCTCATGAAATAACTCAAACTGATGCTGTTGGAATCTATTTGAGGCAGAAACAACCGATCAAAATCAAAAAGCTGTGGGGCAACCAACGTTTGACTTGGTATCTGGCTTGGAGCTTTTTATCTATGCTTAGTGTCTGTATAAAAAGCAGAAGTTTCCATCTCTATAGAACACATCATATGCCTTGTCAAGCAATGTACTTCAAGTTAAATTTACATCATCCAGGAAAGCTTATACACATCTAGCTGAAGGAACTGGGGATAAATTCTTATGTAAACAGCTCATTATTCAGAGGACCTGAGAAAGCCAGAACCATGCATCTAGAAACTGATCATTTTCTTCCCTCCCCCTATTAATTCTACAAATATTTAGTGAAAATCTATTACATGAAAGATACTATTCTACTTTCCTGAGATTAAACATTAGATTTAGGCCTGGTTCCTCCCGCCCTCTAAGTATTTATAATCCAGTTAAGAGTCAGGCATGGAAGAAGATAATGAAAATTAAACTATAATATAAACTATGGCAAATGCCATAATTGAGGAATAAGCAAACTGCTCTCTGCATGCACCTGACCCCACTCTGAAATGGGAGCCACTAACAAGATAATCTCAGATAAACAA
This sequence comes from Diceros bicornis minor, assembly GCF_020826845.1. Lineage (NCBI taxonomy): Eukaryota > Metazoa > Chordata > Mammalia > Perissodactyla > Rhinocerotidae > Diceros > Diceros bicornis. The sequence goes on from NC_080758.1 coordinate 39,839,051, forward strand.
TCAAATATAGGTTGGAATGGATTTTGAAAGGAGAGAAAAGTCACTGCTGAAAATATATAGTTTAATATAAATAAAGAAATGTATAGTTTAATATTATTTTTTTTTTTTTTTTGCCAGCAAAAGACTCTCTTTTTTTGGAAATGGTCTGACATTGGACCCAACTTTGTGAAATCTGGATCAGGTAAAATTTAGCCAGGTAATCAGAATTAGAGTTATTTTACTCAGGGTCAGGGAACTGGTTGCACAGGTGCTGGAGGAACAAGGCGGGGCAGAGAGGGAAATGTCCCACCGGCAGCTGGAGGCCTGCACACCCCCAGGAAGCAGAGACTCAGGGGGTGGGGGAGGCTGGCCTTGAGACATGTGGCCAGCAGGAACAGAGATAAGAGGCAACGCTTCTCTTCCTCCCTCTCGTCCTCCAGTCTCTCACCACATCTCTCGTTGGCTCAATCCAGTGAGAAACCTCTGCAGTGGGAGCCTGAGAAGCAGGGCACTTGAGGGACAGCCCCACTGAGTGAGGGCAGGCACTGATGAGGAAGGGACTGGAGGGCTACTCAGCCCAGGACTGGCACAGGAACTAAATTTCACATCTAGGCTTTTATAGGTTTTCCTTGCAAATAGAAAAAAACGCTCACTCCTCCTCTGAAAATTATATATATGTATGACTGAGATCCTGAGACTAGTATTGTAACATTAGCGAGCCAAAGTTAAGAAATAGCTATCTGTTACCTGCAATGCACATTGTAGCTAATTAATGAGTGAAAATGATGCTTCATCTTTCTCAAACGAAATTGTGCAAATATATGTAAGCGCTTTCAAATCTTTATGTCTTGGTATTTTGATTCATTTTCTATTTTGAATGAAAGTTGTGCCACTCTTCCTGGATGCTGCCTTGTTCTATCGCAGCCACTTCTCTTCTGCTTTCTCTTGCATTGAGTTGATTACTTGTCAAATCTACACAAGATTTAGTCCCTCCTCCCATTCCCCTGCACACACTGAAATAACTGCTTTTTTACCCTGCAGTAGAGATGCAAGGAGGTGTGGGAAGTGGTGTTCAAGAAAAATTGTTTAAAGGAGTATCCAGAAACAGACAATCAGTCACTGGTAATTGCCGTGTTCCTCTATATGCCCAACACCAGCTTTGTGAATATGTGGGCTCCAAGATGTTTTGCGACATCAAAGTTGTTATAATCTCACTGCCTCCTCCCTCCTTCCTCTCTTCCTCCTTCCTTTCTCTTCTTTATTTTGGCCACCTCCTCCTCCCCTTCTTTCCTTCTTTCCTTCTTTCCTTCCTTCCTCCCTCCCTCCCTCCCTTTCTTCCTTCCTTCCTTCCATTCATGCTTCCTTCCTTTCTTCCCTCCTCTTTCTTCTTTAATACCCTACAACTTTCCATAAAATATTTGAGATTATGAATTCACAATCTAGTTGGAGAGACATATTAAATGATTAGAGAACAACAGAACATATAATAAGGTGGTAATCATGCAACTGATATAACTAAGGAGGAAGAGAAAGGAAATGGCTGTGTGGGCAGCAGCAATCAGATTTCACACACACTCTGATGGGGCCTGGACCTTGCAGATTAGAGAATTTCTGCAGACAGGGAGGAAAAGGAGAAGTAGGGCAGAGCAAAGGCTACATCGAGTAGAGTCACAGAAACAGGAAAGAAGAGGGCATGGGTGGGGAGGGAAAGGAGACAGGTATCTCAGGACCCTTCTTCTCTAAGGCTCCTGCTGGCCAACTGTCCCCTTTCCTTTATTTCTATTAATGACCCAGACAGCATTTTCACCCAAGCGTCACTAGCTGGTGACCATTTAATGATGTTTCATGACCTCCAGGCCATCTACATGAGGGGAAGATTATGTTTGCTTATCTTTTCTGCAACCTTCATAGTTTTATCCCCAGCTTTCTTGCTGGCACCTCCAGGCAGAACTCACAAGTCCATAGTTGGCACACGTGGCACACGTAAATTTGCATAGAATCAGATTTTTACCTCCCGCACCCCAGGAAAAGCAGGGGACTTCGTGACAATGCACCAGCTCAACTAGAACAATTACCTGGCCAGAGAGAAAAATTTTTACATTGTAATAATCACACTAAAAGAGAAGGGAGAGATATATTTTTAACGTGATAGAGCTGTCCCTGAACTTTACTAAAATCGAAGTCCAGTTTGACCTTGGGATAAGCCTTCTTAACACTAATGTTTCCTCTTCTCAGCTTTTCTAGCTATTGGTTTTTGAGACGCATTCTTGGACAAAGCTTTTGTGTTTCATTCTGGGGCTGGTGCACCTGACTCTCTGTCATTGTTTTACAAAAAAGTATGCTATATATTCAGACTCGAATTGTTGAAGATCCTACTTCACAATGTGATCAAGAATTTTGAATGACATCTCAAATTAAATCGAAGTTTCCATTTCAATCTCTCTCGATAATTTAACAAACACCAAGCACACATTTTAGGCCTGGACCTGGACCTGGACATATAACCCTATTTTAACTTTATCAAGATTAGCATGTGTTTTATTTTCCAGGTCATTTTTCAAAAAGAAATCATCCGTTTTTCATCACTTCATAAATACTTACTCACCTGTAGCCTGAGTGACAATGGGTGAGAAGGGGACGCTCATTAAGAGCCAGGGAGGAGGGTTTTTAGTTAGTCTCACTAACTTGCTAAGTAATTCCTTCTTACCTGCCAGCCTGATAGTGGGCACGGTTCATATTTTCATCCCAGCAAAATTACAAATTACTACTTGGAAGAGACCTTCAGGGAAGTTCTTGAACGGGCGGCATTAAGCAATAAATCTGTAAGTACTAATCTACTTGTGTACATTGATTCAATTTCATCTCCTTCCTTCACTCATTGTGCTGATTGAGAGCGTGGGCCTTGGAACCAGATTGCCTGGATGTGAATCCAGACTAGACTAATTACCAAGTACAGGAGCTTGAGCAAATTCTTTAACCTCTCTTTGTCCCTGTTTCCTTATGTAAGGCACTGATAATAATAATACTGACATCGTAGTATTGTTATTTAGAATAAACACGGTAATACATTTTAAGGACATAGAAGAGTACTTGGCCTATAATAAGCACTCAATAAATGCTAATTCATTATTTCTACCCATCAATTACCCCCATCCCACCTCACCCTTGGGGTGAACATCATTTATATGATTTTCTAATGACTATTTCCAAAGCATGTTATCATGCAAAATAGATCAAATGAGCTCTATTTAATGACTTAATTAATTAATCATTTGGGCTTTATTTAAATTAAGTCCTAGACATTTTTATCTAAGATATATTAATTTGCTTGGCCTATTTCCTAGGCTGTTGGCATAAAGGATGCTGGAATTAAATACACCCTTTATCCTTGTCCCAAATTACCCTGACTGGATGCTCTTTGAAATGGCATCCCTGTCAGACAATTCAAAGAGTTTTGAAAACAAACAAATAGCAAAACCCCAGCCAGTCTGATTGTATTCTACATGAGAATTAAATAAGCTTGATAACTTTAAATTGAGTCAGAGTGCTCTAGCACCTTTTGACTTTAATGTCCATCTAAGATTTTAGCAGCTCTTATTTGGAGTGGAACGCAGTTTTCAAACCCTGGGGAATCTAATCAGAACAAGTGAAATCAGAAGAGAAACAATGAGTTGCCACGTTTTGTGGGTTGCAGGGTTGGATTTTCTTTCCTTTTTTTTTTTTTCTTTTTGGTAATGAATCCAAAACATTCGCCAGGATTATGTTCTTTGGAACTGGAAAAGTAACACAATGTAACATAAACAGTATTCCAATCCATTGACTATCTTCCATGAGGGCATTTTGGAAAGCAAAAAGGGGACCTTCTTTCCAATTCACCCCAATTCTTTAAGAAACGTAGGGAAGTTTGTGTCCCTTTAATTTTCTGGGCTTTGTCCTTTGACTTCCATCTTATTACATATAATTTAACAAGGCTTGTTGAAAAGCATTTTTTTAATAAAAATTTACCTTGAAGGAGACACAGAGAAGGCTAATTTCTATTTCTTTGTTTTTGCAATGAAACATGTTTTAGTTCATATACCTGACTCAATCTTCCCACTGAAGATACTATATGGGACATATTTTTAATATCTTTTTTTTTTTGATTATAATATATTTATTTTTTATTTTTTAAAGTTTTTTGTTTATTGCAGTAAGATTGGTTTAGAACATTGTATAAATTTCAGGTGTACATCATTATACTTCTATTTCTGCATAGATTACATCATGTTCACCACCCAAATACTAATTACCACCCATCACCACACACATGTGCCAAATTATTCCTTTTGCCCTCCTCCCTCCCCCCTTCCCCTCTGGTAACCACCAATCCAATCTCTGTCTCTATGTGTTTGTTTATTGTTGTTATTATCTACTACTTAATGAAGGAAATCATACGGTATTTGACCTTCTCCCTCTGACTTATTTCACTTTGCATAATACCCTCAATGTCCATGCATGTTGTCACGAATGGCTGGATTTCATCGTTTCTTATGGCTGAGTAGTATTCCATTGCGTATATATACCACATCTTCTTTATCCATTCGGGCCTTGATGGGCACTTAGGTTGCTTCCAAGTCTTGGCTATTGTGAATAACGCTGCAATGAACACAGGGGTGCATGTATCTTTACCCGATGGTGTTTTCAAGTTCTTTGGATAAATACCCAGCAGTGGAAGAGCTGGATCATATGGTAGTTCTATCCTTGATTTTTTGAGGAATCTCCATACTGTTTTCCATAGTGGCTGCACCAGTTTGCACTCCCACCAGCAGTGTATGAGAGTTCCCTTCTCTCCACATCCTCTCCAACACATGTTGTTTCCTGTCTTGTTAATTATAGCCATTCTGACGGGCGTGAGGTGATATCTCATTGTAGTTTTAATTTGCAATTCCCTGATAGTTAATGATTTTGACCATCTTTTCATGTGTCTGTTGGCCATCTGTATATCTTCTTTGGAGAAATGTCTATTCAGGTCTTTTGCCAATTTTTTAATTGGGTTGTTAGTTTTTCTGTTGTTGAGATGCATGAGTTCTTTATATATTTTGGAGATTAACCCCTTATCAGATGTATCGTTTGCAAGTATCTTCTCCCAATTGTTAGGTTGTCTTTTCGTTTTGTTGATGGTTTCCTTTGCTGTGCAGAAGATTTTTAGTTTGATGTAGTCCCATTTGTTTATTTTTTCTGTTGTTTCTCTTGCCCGGTCAGACGTGGTGCTTGAAAATATGTTGCTAAGACAGATGTTGAAGAGCGTACTGCCTATGTTTTCTTCTAGAAGTTTCATAGTTTCAGGTCTTACATTCAAGTCTTTAATCCATTTGGAGTTAATTTTTGTGTATGGTGTAAGGTAAGGGTCTACTTTCATTTTTTTGCATGTGGCTGTCCAGTTTTCCCAACACCATTTGTTGAAGAGACTTTCTTTTCTCCATTGTATGTTCTTGGCTCCTCTGTCAAAGATTAGCTGTCCATAGATGTGTGGGTTTATTTCTGAGCTTTCGATTCTATTCCATTGATCTGTGTGTCTGTTTTTGTGCCAGTACCATGCTATTTTGGTTACTATAGCTTTGTAGTGTATTTTGAAATCAGGGAGTGTGATACCTCCAGCTTTGTTCTTTTTTCTCAGGATTCCTTTAGCTATTCGGGGTCTTTTGTTGTTCCATATAAATTTTAGGATTCTTTGTTCTATTTCTGTGAAAAGTGTTGTTGGAAATTTGATAGGGATTGCATTGCATCTATAGATTGCTTTAGGAACTATGGACATCTTAACTATGTTAATTCTTCCAATCCAAGAGCACGGAATATCTTTCCATTTCTTTGTGTCGTCTTCGATTTCTTTCAGCAATGTTTTATAGTTTTCAGTGTACAGATCTTTCACCTCTTTGGTTAAGTTTATTCCTAGGTATTTTATTCTTTTTGTTGCAATTGTAAATGGGATTGTATTCTTAATTTCTCTTTCTGCTACTTCGTTGTTAGTGTATAGAAATGCAACTGATTTTTGTATGTTGATTTTGTATCCTGCAACTTTACCATATTCGTTTATTACTTCTAAAAGTTTTTTGGTGGATTCTTTAGGGTTTTCTCTATATAAAATCATGTCATCTGCAAATAGTGACAGTTTCACTTCTTCCTTTCCAATTTGGATCCCTTTTGTTTCCTTTTCTTGCTTGATTGCTCTGGCTAGGACTTCCAGTACTATGTTAAATAGGAGTGGTGACAGTGGGCATCCTTGTCTGGTTCCTGTTCTTAGAGGAATAGGTTTCAGTTTTTCACCATTGAGGATATTAGCTGTGGGTTTCTCATATATGGCCTTTATTATGTTGAGGTATTTTCCTTCCATACCCATTTTATTCAGAGTTTTTATCATAAATGGATGCTGTATCTTGTCAAATGTTTTCTCTGCATCTATTGAGATGATCATGTGATTTTTATTTTTCATTTTATTAATGTGATGTATTACATTGATTTATTTGCGAATGTTGAACCATCCCTGCATACCTGGAATAAATTGCACTTGATCATGGTGTATAATCTTTTTAATGTATTCTTGTATGCAATTTGCTAGTATTTTGTTGAGGATTTTTGCATTGATGTTCATCAGTGATATTGGCCTGTCGTTTTCTTTTTTTTGTGTTGTCCTTGTCTGGTTTTGGTATCAGGGTAATGTTAGCTTCATAGAATGAGTTAGGGAGCTTCTCCCCCTCCTCAATTTTTTGGAAGAGTTTGAGAAGGACAGGTATTAAGTCTTCTTTGAATGTTTGGTAGAATTCACCAGGGAAGCCGTCTGGTCCTGGACTTTTATTTTTGGGAAGGTTTTTGATTACTGTTTCGATCTCCTTACTGGTGATTGGTCTATTCAAATTCTCTATTTCTTCTTGATCCAGTTTTGGAAGGTTGTATGATTCTAAGAATTTATCCATTTCTTCCAGATTGTCAAATTGGTTGGCATATAGCTTTTCATAGTATTCTCTTATAATCTTTTGTATTTCTGAGGTGTCTGTTGTAATTTCTCCTCTTTCATTTCTGATTTTACTTATTTGTGCCTTCTCTCTTTTTTTCTTGGTGATTCTAGCTAAAGGCTTGTCAATTTTGTTTATCTTTTCAAAGAACCAGCTCTTGGTTTTATTAATTTTTTCTATTGTTTTTTTAGTCTCTATTTCATTTATTTCTGCTCTGATTTTTATTATTTCCCTTCTTCTACTGATTTTGGGCTTTGTTTGTTCTTCTTTTTCCAGTTCCTTTAGGTGCATTGTTAGATTGTTTATTTGAGATTTTTCTGGTTTGTTGAGATAGGCCTGTATTGCTATAAACTTCCCTCTTAAAACTGCTTTTGCTGTATCCCATAAATTCTGGCATGTCGTATTTTCATTTTCATTTGTCTCCAGGTATTTTTTTATTTCTTCTTTGATTTCTTCATTGACCCAGTCATTGCTCAGTAGCATTTTGTTTAATCTCCACGTATTTGTGGCTTTTCTGATTTTCTTTCTATAGTTGATTTCTAGTTTCATACCGTTGTGGTCAGAAAAGATGCTTGGTATTATTTCAGTCTTCTTAAATTTATGGAGACTTGTTTTGTGGCCTAATATGTGATCAATTCTGGAGAATGTTCCATGTGCATTTGAAAAGAATGCATATTCTTCAGTTTTTGGATGGAATGCTCTGTATATATCTACTAGGTCCATCTGTTCTAGTGTATCATTTAAGGGCAATGTTTCCTTATTAATCTTCTGTTTGGATGATCTATCTGTTGGTGTAAGTGCAGTGTTAAAGTCCCCTACTATTATTGTGTTACTGTCTATTTCTCTTTTTATGTCTGTTAATAATTGCTTTATATATTTAGGTGCACCTACATTGGGGATGTAGATATTTACAAGTGTTACATCCTCTTGTTGGATTGTTCCCTTGATCATTATGTAATGCCCTTCTTTGTCTCTTTTTACAGTTTTTGTTTTAAAGTCTATTTTGTCTGATATGAGTACTGCTACCCCAGCTTTCTTTTCATTGCCATTTGCATGGAGTATCTTTTTCCATCCTTTCACTTTCAGTTTGTGAGTGTCTTTAGGTCTGAAGTGTGTCTCTTGCATGCAGCATATATATGGGTCTTGTTTTTTTATCCAGTCAGCCACCCTATGCCTTTTAATTGGAGCATTTAGTCCATTGATGTTTAAAGTAGCTATTGATAAGTCTGTACTTACTGCCATTTTTCAGCTTTTTTTTCTCTCAGTGTTTTAGTAGTCCTTCTCTGTTCCTTTCTTCTTCTATACAGAATTGATGATGTCTTTAGTTTGACCTCTGTCTGAAAACTCTACTCTTTAACTCCCCTCCTCCCTCCTTTTATGTTTTTGATATCATATCTAACCTCTTTTCTGTGCATTTGTATCCATTACCCTCTTATCATGGAAATAGATAATTTTTCCTATTTGTGGTCTTCTCTTTTCCCCTTAAATCAGTCCCTTTAACATTTCTTGTAGCACTGCTTTCTTGGTGACAAACTCCTTTAATTTTTGCTTGTCTGGGACATTTTTGATCTCTCTTTCCATTTTGAATGATAACCTTGCTGGGTAGAGTATTCTTGGCTGTAAGTTTTTTCCTTTTAGCACTTTAAATATATCGTGCCATTCTCTTCTAGCCTGTAAGGTTTCTGCTGAGAAGTCAGCTGATAGCCTTTTGGGGTTTCCTTTGTATGTAACTTGTCTTTCTCTTGCGGCTTTTAGGATTCTCTCTTTATCTTTAATTCTGGACATTTTGATTATGATGTGTCTTGGTGTGGGCCTCTTTCGGTTTATCTTGCTTGGGCCTCTCTGTGCTTCCTGTACCTGGATTTCTGTTTCCTTCCTTAGGTTAGGGAAGTTTTCATCTATTATTTCTTGAAATAGATTCTCTGCCCCTTTGTCTCATTCTTCTTCTTCCGGGACACCTATAACATGAATGTTAATGTGCTTGATGTTGTCCCAGAGGTCCCTTAGACTGTCCTCACTCTTTTTAATTCTTTTCTCTTTTAGCTGTTCAGCTTGGGTTATTTCTTCTAGTCTTTTGTCCAGCTCACAGATACCTTCTTCTGTATCCTCTACTCTGCTTTTGAGTCCCTCTAGTGAATTTTTCATTTCCAGTCTTGTACTCTTCATTTCTGATTGGTTCTTTTTTATATCTTCCATTTCTTTGTTGACATTCTCACTGAGTTCATCTATTCTTCTCCCCAGATCAGTGAGCATCCTTAACAATCTTTGTTTGAACTCTCTGTCAGGTAGGTTGCTCATTTCTGTTTCACTTAGTTCCTTTTCTGGGGTTTTGTCCTGTTCCCTTACTTGGAATGTATTCCTTTGCCTCCTCATTTTGCCTCTTTCCCTGTGCTTGTGTCTATGTATTAGGTAGGTCAGCTATGTCTCCTGCTCTTGGCTAGGTGACCTTATATAAGTAATGCCTTTGGAGGCCTGCAGTGTGCTTCCCTCAGTTCTCAATGTTCCATGGGTGACCCCTATGTGGGCTACGTGTGTCCTTCTGTTGAGGCCTGTTTGCTCTCCCTGTAGGTGCCCAGGGAGGCTGAGTTATGCTCCTGGCCAGCTGTTGTAATGCTCAGCTGCTTGTAGTTGTTGTGGACCCTTCAGTCTCTTTATCAGGTGTGGGGAGCCCCAGCACAGTTGGCTGCAAGTTCTAATACCACATTTGCATTGCAGTATTTCTTTTAAGTGAGTAGGCCCCCAGTGTGACATGTTGTTAGGCTCAGGGGCTTACAATTGCTATCAGCCTCCAGCCTCTAGGTCTCTTGTCAGCTCTCTGAGGATTGCTGCTGGGTGGGGCTGGCCTCAGTCATGGGAGCACCAAATTGTTTCAGGCTTCGGAAGGTGGGGCAAACCCCCTATGTGGGTCTTTGAGAAGCACAAGTCTTCTGCTGCTGACAAGTCCTGCCACCCACAGGTCCACACACACAGTCAACACAGTCCTGCCCCGTGTGCACGCCCTGACCTCCTGAAGTGGACCCAATCTCTCCATGGCAGGAGCCCCACACACTCCACCACCGCTCCACACTCTCCTCCTGCTGCTTCTGCACGCTGTGCCCCACTGAAGTGAGCTCAGTGGCCAGGCTGCAGAGAATCCAGTCACCAATCTATGCAGGCCCACAAGTTGTCTGAGGGCTTGTTGTTGGGTGGGGCCAGTCTCTAGGGTGGGCTGCCTGCCCTGGCTGAGCTGGATTAAATCCCGACTCTAGTGGGTGGGGCAGACCTGTGCTAGCAGGCCTCAGGGAGAACTCCAATGGCGTCTGTGTCAGCATGTCCACACCAGGCCACAACAATGGCCGCCGCCAATGTCCCAGTCCCTGGAGAGGTCTCACCCCTCACCGAGATGCACTCAGAACCTATCAGGTGTGTCTCTTTTTTCCAAAACACTGTGCACCTTTCTTTCTGGTGATTTTAGTTTGCTTCTGAAACGGGTGCATTTGCATGTGGGCCGTTTAACAGCTGGTTTTAATTTCTTCGTGAACCAGCTTTTCTGGGGGTATTCCCCAATGTTTTAGTAGCAGGCAAAGTCAGATATTATGCCACTCGTCACGATTGTGCTGGGTCCACAAAATGCCCACAGCGGGGGTGCTCCCGGCTCAGGGCCCCGTGCCTCCAGGGAGGCTGCATACCTGTGGGCTGCTCCCAGGTGGCTGTGAAGCTGGGGGCTTGTGAAGGCGGCGTTTTTTCTCGCCAGAAGGGAGTTTCTGCCTCTTCCACCTCAATTAGCATTTTCCTTTGTTGCAGGAGTTCCTCTTATCCAGTTTTCAGTTGTGTCTCAGGGGTAATTTTTCCACGAGTAGTTGTAAATTGGCTGTGTCCGCAGGAGGAGGTGAGTTCGGAGTCTGCTTAGGTCGCCATCTTGCCAAAAAGTTTATTTTTAATTTCAACATGATCCTCCTTGTTGAGATATTCAAGGTGGCTCCAGATAGTCCTATAGGAAAGGGAGGGATATGAACTTATGCCTGGGAGCAGTGCTGGAAAAAGAGTACAAAGGAACAAAAGAGAAATGTTCTTTTTTCCTATAAAAAGGATAGGAGGCAGGAGGTAGATGAAAAGCTTCCATTTTAAAATGTTAAAATAGTATATTTTTTACTTTTTTAGAGCACTGGGTTCTTAACTTCTTCCAAAATGGTACTGTATCTAGGCCAAGGATAACTTGTGAATCATAGATAATCTACTGCATCTCAGATTGTCTATTTGTTTTCCTCAGATTGTTACTCAAAGGAAAGCAAAATTCCTGGGTCACATTCCTCCTACCCATTTGGAGATGATGTCTCCAATATAAAATTTAATGTTGTGTCTTCAGACTTCCTGCACAGTTGCTATCATCATCCTCTCTTTGAACAGAGTTTAGTGTAGACCAGCCCAGACCAGACCATGTCTACACTGCCCATATTGACCAACTTCATCATTAAGGATCTCAAGGAACTATTTGTTTCAGGAAGGTGAAGCATGACCATCCAGATTTCATATGTGAAGTGATTGAGATTCACAGAAATTATGGGGTTTATTTGAGATCCTTCTTCTTATTATAGATGATGACGTGGGATATAAGTAAAAAGAGATACAGAAAGGTAGATATCTACAATGATCCTCCCTCCAGATGGAATTATTGAAATGACACTTTTTCTTTTGTCCTTTTATAGGATGTTAGAAAGAGTTACCCAAAAGTGTCTTCCAGCATTGTCTATATTATTTCCTTGGCAATAAATACTATTTAGCCCTATGGAGCTTATTGAATTAGTATTTAGCATTTTTGCTTGTATCATACATCTTCACAGATATGTGATTGTTTCTTCACCTCTCCCTACCATTTTGAAGATGCTAACAGCAGAGAAGTACTCTGATATATTTTTGCACTTCCCTGGGCACTTCACACTACGCCTTACCTATAGTAGCTTCTAGTAAGGGCAAATATTTATTGATTGCTCAATTTATAAAGTTGAGATGAGCATGACAGAAGGAACACTGGGCTGTTTAAGGTTCAAGTTGTAGGTCTACAGGTGGAACCTCACCTAAGGCAGGTCACTTTACATAGGCGAGCCTCAAGTTCTTTGTAGCCCGTTGGGTAACTGGCCAGATCAAACTGGACAATATGTGTGGAAATGCTTCAGTAACTGCACTCCTTCACTTTCTTCACCGTATTTGCATTCTCTATGGCTTTGGTCCTCATTAGTTTCTCAGAGACTGAGTTAAATCAATTGAATTTGTTGTGAGTTGGGTAGAATGGAGAAATTTAAAAAGTAAGTAATGATACAGTGAATTTAAGCTACCACAAAAGGATGTAAGAATTGGTTTTGACTACACAACCTACAACTTTACCATAACAGTCTGGGTGTTCAAAAAAAAAGAACAGATTACATCCTTTCTCCTCTTTCGTCTCATGTGAAGTGATCCTCTTTGAGATAAATGCTGCTTATTTGTAACGAAGAATATACAGGAAAGCTGGACGAAAAGAATATATAGGCTCTTGAGGAATTCCCAGATGACCTGATCACCATGGTTCCCCTTGATTATTATCTAAGTTGCCTCCTGAAGAATGTAACAGTGGTCATCCCATTTATGGAGTCCATTGGGAGGATAGATTCATTACTATTTTTAGCATGTGTTGAATGTCTATCTTTTAGGATTGCTTGTCTTGATTTGAGATATCAGACCTCACATTTAAAAATGATGCTTTATTTTCACTGAGATATTCCTTTGTACACATCCAGGCCCCATTCACATTGTGTGTAATGTGCCATAACAAATAGATAAATCATCCCCAGCCAGAGCATTAATGCTAGGTTGTCGTAATTTTGCCCTGAGTAGTGCCAAAATCCTGGCAGTTTCAGGGTTGTTACTCTATAATGTTATTTCAGTGAGGAAATAATAGCACTTTTCTTTATCTCTTAAAAATATCTTCTGGCATTTTCCAGGGTATTAATCATAAAATCAGTGTCTAATAAAAGGAGAAATGGGAAATAAGAAGAAATGAATTAGATTCCCAACAGCACTGAAGGAAACTATTTGGACTTTTGATGTGCTAAATAGAAGAATCTTAACAGAGAGATATTTCCCTATTCCTTCAAGACAGGAAATATTAGATAAAGGTGAGTGGAATATATTCCATTTTCTTTTTAATTTTTTGTGCTTTTTCACCATCATTTTCCCTAAATTATGCATTTAAAAAATAAAAACGGGAATATGTCTTCTCTTCAATAGTTAAAATGAAACTCTGATGGCTTGAAAATAGCCTGTGGAAGGTAGTAAACAGAATTTAATTCACATTTACAGGAGGAAAATTGTTCATTTAACATGGTTTTCACGGCCCAAATTTCTATATACTTGATGTAAAGGCAGATTACTAACAATCAGGATTAAATGAGATGATTATGAAAATAAATATTGTAATTATATAAATAGCCTCAGATATTTTGGGTCTCTCCCTTTATGACATTTGATAAAAATGTAAAGGTCACAAAGGATAAATTTTCCTAAAAGTGGTTCATATTCAAGTTGAAACATACAATGCAATAGCATACAGTGCACCGGAAGAACTTTCATAAGATCTATGTCTTGTTTTTGTTCCACCACTTATTAGCTCTAGGATGACATGGGGGTAAATTATTTAACCTTTATGAACATCAGTATTTCATTTTTAAAATGGTGAAATGATTAGCTTCTTGCCTCTTCTTAGGTGGTTGTGAGCATCAAACAAAATGATGGATGCAGTTGTGCTTTGTACAATGGCAAAATCCCATACCAAGGTGAAATATTATACATCATCTCTGATCTTTTCAGTTCTACTTCTCAGAACAGCATTTCTTACCAACACATTTTAAGGGCTCTTAAAACTTGCAAATGAGATAGATATTATAACAGTCTTATAACCCTATCCTCTTTTTCTCAGGAGGAGGATTCATTCAGAACTAATCAAGCAATCCTTGCCAGATGTCTAACTGCATACACTTTCCAAAGCTCTTTCTCTCAGTAAATTATTTAGATAATGTGAACTTTAGATTGAGTGGAATATTGCTATTGGAAAATTCCTTGAGGATAGCACAATGCCTTGTCCATAGTAGGTTCTTAATATATATTTGTAGATAGAATAAGTGGACTTGTGGATTAACAGCAAGTGATCTGAATGTGACCTCACTGTGCAATAACATGCTGCCTGATGAAGCTTTGTGTATATTCTGCTTAATAGCAGTGATCTTTCCACTGATGAACCATGCCCTCCCACGGGCATACAAGCTCACAACCTATCTATGCATTTAAACACTCTCTAGTCTGACTAAATTCTAAGGAAGGATTGATTCTCTCATATCCTACTAAAAATTAATAAAATCAGAAAAATCAATCAACTCAAATTCATTGAGTAGCTGCTATATACAAAAAATTCCTCCACTGTGCACAAAGCAATATGAGTTACTGTTCTTTCAATGTAGAGAAATGAGTAAAGTGGATCCCTACATGACCATAAACGCAAACTAATGTTGTGTTAAATATAAGAATGAAAATGTTCAAACCCATAATTAGGCTCAGAATATAAAAAGATTTTAAAAAGAGAAAGAAGAAACTGTAATTTCCAGAAATGAGTGGAAACACATAACCATGTAAGTGCACAAGTTAATGCTGTGGCTGGGGGCTCTGGCTTCAATACCCATCTGGGAGGTGACACAGGGACCACATCTCTGCCAGGTAGAGGCTGAAACCAGCACTCCTGCATCAAGTCAGGCCCTGGAAGCCTTCTTGCTCAGCCCACCAGCCCAGGGAAATAGCAAGAAAGCTTGTCTCTGCTTTGAGAATCTGGGTGACAATTTTAGCCCATGTTAACAATCAGGATATAGACGAGCCTCATTATCCTCCTCCTCCCCCCAAAATATCCCTTGTGCTACCTATGTGTAGCCACAATTCCCTCCCTTACTCGTATCTCCTGGTGGCCACTGATCTGTTCATCCCTCCAGAATGTCATATAGATGGAATCGTACAGTATATAACCTGACACTGCCTTCTTTCACAGACCATAATGCCTTTGAGGTTAATCCTACATAAACGTATCAATAATTCCTTCCTTTGAATTGTTGAGTAATATTCCATTGTATGGATGTGCCACAACTTGTTTATCCATTTATTCATTGAAGGACATTGGGTTGTTTCCAATTTTTGGTTGATTATGAATAAAGCTCTATACACACTTATGTATATGTCTCTAGAGCAAATCTCTATAAGTGGGATTGTTTGGTCACATGGTAAATATATGTGTAACTTTGTAAGAAACTGCCAAACTCTTTTCCAAAGTTGCTGTACTATTTTGCATTTGCACTAGCAGTGTACGAGTTTCAATTGCTCTGCATTGTCACCAAGTATTGATCTTTTCAGTATTTTTTAATGATTATTTTATTCATTCTCATAGATGTGTATCGCACAAAGGTTTTACTTTGCATTGTCTTGAGGGTTAATGATGAACATCTTTTCACATACTTACTTGCCTTTTGTATATCCTTTCTGGTGAAGTGTGTAAGTCTTTTGCTACTTTTTAAATTGTATTTTTGTTTTGTATATGTCAAATTTTGAGAGTTTTTTACATATTTTGGAAAATAGTCTTTTGCTGAATATGTGCCTTGAAAATATTCTCTCCCAGTTCTGTAGTCTGTCTTTTCCTATTCTGTAAAGTATCTTTTTCAGAGCAACTTAAAAAAATGTTAATGAAGTTCAATTTATCATTTTTTTTCTTTTATGGATTGTACTTTAGGTATCATAACTAAGAACTTTTTGCTTAATACCAAGCAAATATTTTTTTGTTTTCTTCTAAAAATTTTATGGTTTTATGTTTTAGATTTTGATCTATTTTAAGCTAAAATTTCGTAATTAGTTGTAGAGTTTAGGTCAAGTGTTGTTTGTCTGTTTTTGGTACTTAGATTTACATTGTTTCAACATTTGTTGAAAAGACTATCTTTTCTCCACTAAATTCCTTTTGGTCTTTGTTAAAAATTAATTGGCCATATTTGTATGGGTCTGTATCTGGACTCTATGCTGTTACATTGATTAATTTGTCTATTGTGTTCCAATACTATACAGTCTTTATTACTGTAGCTTTACAGAGATGTTAAAGTTGGCTACTGTGGTTTCCCCAACTTTATTCTAAACTCATGTTAGCTCTAAGTGGTATTGGGTTTTTTTTTAATATGTCTTGGGGTTTTCTACATAGACAATCATGTCCTCTGTAAATAGTGACAATTTTATTTCTTTCATTCTAGTCTGTATGTCTTTTATCTCTTTTTCTTGTTTTACTGCACTGGCTGGGACTTTCAGTATATTGAATACTAGTGGTGAGAGTGGATGTTCTTGCTTTATTCCTGATCTTAGAGGAGAAGGATGCCATCTTTTATCACTGAGTATGGTGTTTTCTGTGGGCTTTTTGTTGAGTCTGTCATTTTGAGGAAATTGCCTTCTAATCTTAATTTGACAAGTGTTTTTATTATGAATGGGTGCTGAATTTATCAAAAACATTTGTGCTTTGATTAATATGGTCATGTGGTTTCTATTCTTTAATCTGTTAATATTATGGATTACATTGTTTGTTTTTTAAAAAAACATTGAGACAGACTTGCATTTCCAACATAATAATTGATAATAATTTTTGAGAAATTTTGTGTCTATGTCCATGAGAGATATTAATCTGTATTTTTTTCTTGTACTATCTTTGCTTAGTTTTGAAATCAGAATAGTTAGGTTAATGTTGACCTGATAAAATGAATTGGAAATTGTTCCCTCCTCTTCTCTTTACAGAAAGTATTATATTAATTTCTTTTTTAAATGTTTGTTAGAATATATCTGTAAAACCTGAGGAGTCTTTTTCAGACGGTTTCAATTACAGGATTATTAAAGTTATCTGTTTCATCTTAAGTGAATTTTGTTGGTTTGTTGTTTTGAAGAATTTATCAATTTTATTTAAGTTGCTGAATTTATGTGCACAGAGATGTCTGTAATGTTTCTTTACTATGTTTTGCAACCTATGCGGTTTTATTGTAAAATTTAAAGTTGATCAAGCCTTTAGCTCTATCATTTAAGGGAAATTCAGGAAACAGATGAATATGTTAATAGACACCATCTTGAAGTATCCAGAAAAATCTAAATTGTGGGAAACTCTATAGCACAAAATCCTGGTTTCTTCAACAAAAAAATTACAAGGAGAAAAAGAAAGAGGGAAACCTACTGATAAAAAAAAAAAACTCAAGAAACAAGTTAAATAATATACAAACATTATTTGAATTCAGATTTAAATAAACACATAGTGAAAAAGTAAATATTTATGAGACAATCAGATGCATTTAAAAATGACCAGATATTTCGTGATATTAAGGAAATGTTTTCAAATCCGTTATGTGATAATGCTACCATTAAATTATCATACAGCTTAAAAGCTACACCTTGTTATAAACTGGAAGAACTGATTTAATTAAGATTTTAATTATGGACAAGTTAATCTACAAAATTAATGCAATGTTAATCAAAATTACATTAGTCTTTTCCTCTTGGAGTGGGACAAAACTTTTTATAGAGATATACCTAAAGAGTTACAAATGAAATATTTATAATGGATCACATTTGTTACAAAATAATTCAGTGGGGAAGAGTGGAGACTAAGATACATTTGAAACAAGATTGGCCGTAACTTCATAATTTTTGAAAGTGAGTGCTGGTATTTTTCTCTCTGCATTTCCCATAATAAATTTTCATTATAAAATATTGCTATAATAAATATTTTCCATAATAAAACACATTAAAATAAGTTTTAATAATTTATAAAAAACTAGTTATTTAAAAAATCATAATGGAAATGATACAAAACTTAATGAAAAGTTGAAGGCAATTAAGATATTATATAACACTTATGGGACACAGCTAGCCCAGTACTTAGGGGGAAATGCATATATTAAAAAAGAAGATTAACAATGAATGAGCTAAGCATTATTCTCAAGAAATTAGTAAAAGAGTAGCAGAAATTGACCATCACCGCCACCAACAAAACAAATAATTGGAAGAAAATAGTGAAAGAGAATAGAAATTGATAAAATACAAAACAAATCTATAAAACTAAAAGCTGATTCTTTAAAAATACTAACTATGAAAAGCTTTGGCAAGATCTAGGAAGAAAAAAGATGTGAAAGACACACATAAATAATATTGCAAATAAATAGAATTTGAAAAGATAGTTTAAATGAAGATAATATTATCAAGCATTTCATGCAAAAACATGTGAAAGCATTCTAGAAAAATGCAAATTGCCACAACTACCTCTTTAAGAAATAGAACATCTCTATAGACCTATACCCTTTTTACAGGGCCAGACTTTATTAAATTTGAGTTTTACTGAACCTTCAGGGGACAAATAACCAATGGCATGTAAAAGCTGTTCCAGAAAATTTCAAATGCAGAGAAATCTTTCCAACTTATTTTATGAGACTGGAAAAATATAAAAATAATATTAGAAATAAAAATTGTAGTTCAGTCTCAGTTATGAAAAAGGATGCAAACATGCTAAATCAAATACTGACAAAATGAATCCAACAATAAATGTTTAAAATTCATTATAAATAAGTTAAGTTTATCACAGGAAGGCATTAATTGTTTAACATTAGAAAAGCCAGATAATAAAGTAACAACTCCATTCATTTTAGCAACAAAAGTTATAAGATGCCTGAAATAGATATAGCAGAAGAGGTATTAGACTTCTATAAGGAAAACATACAGAATTCAAATAAATTGAGAGATATTTTGGTTATCAATTGAAAAATACAATATAATGAAAATGTTTATCTCATACCCATTAATCAAAATTATGATTTTTTTTCATGGAATTTTAGGAGCAGTCCTAAAATTAATGTGACAGAGTATAGAGAATAACCAAGATGGTTTTGAAGAAAAGCAAGTTGTGGGAACTTGCTTTTCCTGATATCAAGACTCATTATAAAATTAGAGTAATTAAAACATCCCAGACAAAAAGATGCTTAAATAAGTAATAATTCCAAAACTATAAAAAATGATTTATAAATTTATTACATTAGAATTTAAAATTAGATTATATTAAATTTAGATAACATTGAAATTTACATCAAGACAAAAAGCATCATAAATTGATGAAAGGAAAAAAGAAAATCTATACAACCACATAATGGGAGAATATACTGATGATGCATACAACGGAGAGAGAGTTAGTATTAAGAATATATAAAGAATTCTTACAAATGAGTGAGAAAAAGCTGGCACAACTGAAGAATGGACAAAGATGTAAATAGACAATATAAGAATATGAAAACCAGATGGCTAATAAGCATGTGAAAAGATACTCAACCTCACTAACGATAAGGAAAAAAGAAATTAAAACAGAAATAAGCTAGTATTTCACATTCATCGGTTTGGAAAAATTTTTAAACGTGTGCATGTGTGTATGCATGTGTGAGATAATCAGTGTCAGTTAGGATATAAGAATTCCCACCCTGCTGATATGATCAGGAGTATGCTGGTAGATGTTTAACAACTGGCTCTCCAGGAAAATACAATGCCCCACTGGTGGCATTGGCTGATTTCAATCTACCAATGCGAGGTGACATTAGGGAACACAGAATTGAGGAGAGATGTGCACAATTAGAATTGTGTTCTAATTTTAAGTGTATACCTCTGAGACACTCTATTTTATAGGAATAGGGGAAATCAATTTCAAAAGAAAAAAATTGATAATAATCTAAATCTAAGTAAATAAATCTAAATCTGATAATCTAAATATTTAAATAGAAACATAATAAGTAAATTATATTATATTTCTGTAATGATACTGTATAGCAGTTGAAATGAATAAACTAGATCTACACATAGCTATGCAGATAAATCTCAAAAACACAACTTTAAATGAACAAATAAAATTGCAATGTGATAGCAGGTATGTCAATTTTAAAAGCACAATGTAATATTGTTTATGGATATTCACATATACGTAGTAAAATATGAAAACATGGATGAGAAAGACACACCAACATCTTCCTTGTGGCAACCTCTGAAGAGGGAGGGAGGGGAACAGGAAGGCAGTATGGGGATTCAATTATTTTGGTGACACTTTATTTCTTTACAAAAATAGAGAAAGATCTGCAGTGAATGTGGAGAAACTTATTCAGATCAGGATAAAGGGTACACTGTTGTTGGTTGTATCATTCTCTTACTTTCATTATATGTTTGAAATATAATATTTGGGGGAAAAGCCTATCTCTGGCTCAACGATCTGACAGCCTACTATGATGAGGGTAGGTGGTTTTGTAGATATGAGTGGCTTGTTCAATGTTAGATGACAGTAATATGTCTGAAGGCTCTCAAAGGGACAGTTGTAACCTGATGGAGCCAGGGATTGCTTTGCATTCTATGAACTCTGCATCTGGTTGCTGGAGCTGGAATGTCCCCTATGAAATGCAGTGGCTCTCAATCTGGGGCCACTGGGGTGAGGCATCGCTCTGTTCATAAATGATTATAGAGCATATGGTCAAGGGAGATGTCTGCTTGCATCATACACAAAATCAAGGGATGCCAAAAGGAGCCACCTAAGAATACCATGGGAATGTCAACCTTGAACCAGCACAAAGAAGGTGGAAGAAGCAAGACAAGACACAATTGCTCTGTTAACCACTGCACGCATTTCCTTTCTTTATGTGGACTGTCTTCGCTGAACTGATTTGATCTGTAATCAAGGCGTCTGCCAGTCATTTCAAAAGACTGCCTGTCTAAGGAAGATGGAATAAAACTGGCCATTTAAAGTTGAAAGCCGTCGGTACATGGATGCCCATTTAGAAATGAGAAATTTCACAGAATCCCAGAATGTTAGTGTTAAGATTCAGAGTTCAATTAAGTCACTCTTTTCTTCTTTCGAGTGAGGAAATTGAGGCCCAGAGTGATTTTGTGACTTACCTGACATCTATAGTGGCAGAACAAGGTTTGGGACCAAAATGATTTAATTACAAGCTGAGTGACCTGCACGCTACTGCAAGAAATTGTTCTATTACAAACTTCAGGAAGATTGTTTGGAATTCTCTCTCTCTCTCTTTTATTCCAAGCTCAAAAAAAGAAAAATCTGTTGAAAATCCACAGGACCTGAAATTGCTGAAGACAACTAGCTCTTTAATTATGATGTGCAGTGATCTGCTTTGGCTCTTCCCTCATCTCTGAAGTTGGAATACCCGGTACCTCTGAATGCTCCCTGACAGGTCCCTGTGGTTTGTATCAGCTCAAAAAATTAAAAAAATGTAGACTTGCAGCTCTAATTTGCCAGAATCCTTAAGATCTCTTTTATCGTGCCCTGCTGCCTGGATGGAAAGCAGCATTCTCTTTAGCGGCAATCTGCTCTAATCATTTTTTATTCAGGTGACAGGCAGGGTTCAGGCAAAACATGAAAGAGAGTGATTGGAGCACGGTGTATTCAGATGGCTTAAACTGCATCACTCAGGCAATTTTGATCCTTTTTTATTTAGCCGCATTTAAACAGGTTTCTTTTACAGCTCAGGAGACCAAACCACTGCACAGGACATAAATAAGGTGCATCAGAAAAGAACATGGCGTTTGGAGACCGAAGTTGCTCCCTTCTAGATGTGCGTGACCTTGGGTTTCTAAATCTCTCTGCATCCTCATTTCCTCATGTACAAAATAGGGAATAAAAAAATGTACTCATCACTGGATTATTGTGAAGGGGAAATGAGCTCTGAGAATTGTATATAAAAGTGCTTTATATATTTTAAAGTGTTACACAAATGTTAGTACCCACGTATCCATTTCGTATGTGGATTTTAAAGATCTACCATCTTGCCTAGAAATCACTTAAAAACAAGACACACTAAAAATTTCCCAGTAAATATTGAACTGCCTATGTTCTCTCTGAGTTATTTTTTAAAAAGCAATTCAGATCCTGGCTTTATTTTTTCTTAGTATTCTGTATTGTGCCATTCCCAAAGGTAGAAATAAGGACAAATTATGTAATAAGCAGCAGCCTTATTTACTACAGGGAGAGAAATTGTTTCTTTGCTGCAAAACTACAGTAATTTATTTTACTTTATGAAGAAAAAAAAAGTCAATGAGAAAAGAAGACAGCTACTGGGGCCACCAGGAAGAAATGCAAAATGGCAGTTGGTTTGGGAGTCTTTGCTTGTTTAGAGAAAGTCTCCAGCCTTTTGATGATGTAGCCCTCTGCTGTGGGTCTTATAATTATAGCCATTCTGACAGGTGTGAGGTGGTAACTCATTGTAGTTTTGATTTGCATTTCCCTAATAGTTGGTGATGTTGAACCTCTTTTCATGCGCCTATTGGCCATCTGTATATCTTCTTTGGAAAAATGTCTATTCATAGCCTCCGCCCATTTTTTGATTGGGTTTCATTTTTTTGTTGCTCAGTTGTATGAGTTCTTTATGTATTTTGGAAATTGTCCTCTTCTCAGATATATGATTTGCAAATGTTTTCTCCCAGTTGGTGGGTTGTTTTCGTTTCGTTGATGGTTTTCTTTGCGGTGCAGAAGTTTTTTAGTCTGATGTAGTCCTATTTGTTCATTTTTTCTTTTGTTTCCTTTGCCTTAGGAGACGTGGTATTCAAAAAGATACTGCTAAATCGATGTCAAAAAGCATATTCCTTGTGTTTTCCTCTAGGAGTTTTATGGTTTCACATCTTACATTCAAGTCTTTGATCCATTTTGAGTTAATTTTTGAGTATGTTGTGAGATAATGGTTTACTTTCATTGTTTGGCACGTGGCTGTCTAGTTTTCCCAACACTGTTTAGTGAAGAGACTTTCCTTTCTCCATTGTATGTTTCTGGCTCCTTTGTCGAGGATTAGCTGTCTGTAGATGTGTGGTTTTATTTCTGGGCTCTCAATTCTGTTCCATTGATCTATGTGTCTGTTTTTGTGCCAGTACCATGTTGTCTTGATTATTATAGCTTTGTAGTATATTTTGAATTCAGGGATTGTGATACCTCCAACTTTGTTCTTTTTTTCTCGGGATTGCTTTGGCTATTTGGGATCTCTTGTTGTTCCATACAAATTTTAAGATCCTCTGTTCTATTTCTCTGAAGAATATCATTGAGATTCTGATTGGGATTGCATTGAATCTATAGATAGCTTTAGGTAATATGGACATTTTAACTATGTTTATTCTTCCAATCTATGAGCATGGGATATTTTTCCATTTCCTTATGTCTTCTACAATTTCTTTCAATAATGTCTTATAGTTTTCAGTGTAAAGGTCTTTGACCTCCTTGGTTAAATATATTCCTAGGTAATTTATTCTTTTTGTTACGATTGCAAATAAGATTGGATTCTTGATTTCTCTTTGTGTGAGTTTGTTGTTAGTGTATAGAAATGCAACTGATTTTTGTATGTTGATTTTTCACCCTGCAACTTTGCTATATTTGTTAATTATTTCTAATAGTTTTTTGTGGATCCTTTAGGGTTTTATATATAGAGAATCATGTCATTCACAAATAGTGAGTTTTACTTCTTCCTTTCCAATTTGGATGCTTTTTATTTCTTTTTCTTGCCTAATTGCTCTGGCTAAAACTTCCAGTATTATGTTGAATAAGAGTGGTGAGAGTGGGCATCCTTGTCTTGTTCCTGTTCTCACATGAATTGTTTTCAGTTTTTCACCATTGAGTATGATGTTGGCTATGGGTTTGTCATATATGGGCTTTATTATGTTGAAGTACTTTCCTTCCATACCCATTTTATTCAGAGTTTTTATCGTAAGTGGATGTTGAAGCTTGTCAAATGCTTTCTTTGCATCTATTGAGATGATCATGTGGTTTTTATTCTTCATTTTGTTAGTGTGGTACATCACATTGATTGATTTGTGGATATTAAACCATCCCTGCATCCCTGGAATAAATCCCAATTGATCATGGTGTATGAGCCTTTTAATGTATTGCTGTATTGGATTTGCTAATATTTGTTGAGGATTTTTGCACCTATTTTCACCAGTGATATTGGCCTGTAATTTTCCTTTTTTGTGTTGTCCTTGTCTGGTTTTGGTATTAGGGTAATGTTGGCCTTGTAAAATAAGTTAGGAAGCATCGCATCCTCTTCAGTTTTTTGAAGGACAGGTATTAAATCTTCTTTGAATGTTTGGTATAATTCACCAAAGAAGGCATTTGGTCTTGGACTTTTGTTTTTCGGGAGGTTTTTTATTACTGTTTCAATGATACATGTACATTTTAATGGCTGAGGGCATTAGACCCTGCAGAAATGATATATCACTTGGGTCACAATGATCAGTTTGTCTGATATGGCCGTATTCTTGTCTTCCCTTTCTCCATTGGGGTAAAGGAGGGGGAAGGGAAGAGAGGATATTCATCACTGAACTACCATCCAATGTAGATAGGAGAGAGGGGGCACTGAGTAGCTGGAGAATATCATGAAGGCTCTGAGGCCACTGAAGTGGGCTGAAGGGCAGGTTACAGAAGAGGTAAAGCTCCGATATGCTTGTTTCAGGATCCTGTCCTAAGCTGACTACGTAGCAAGCTATAAATTGGAAGTGAATTCAAGCCGTGTCAAAGTCTCCTGTCATGTAGGCCCATCACGAAGTCTGAGGGACAGGTTGAGGTGGCTATAGTCTTGTTACCTGAATTGTGGGCCCTGGACCTGTAGCATTATCATCATCTGGAGGCTTGTTAGAAATGCAGAGTCTCAGACCCACCAGACCTACTGAATCACAATCTATATTTCAATTAGATCCCCACATGATTCTTATGTTCTTTAAGTTTTGAGAAGGGATAGACTAGTGGATTTAATAATAGGGAAAACAGCATATAGAGTTTATTGTAATTCTTCTCAAGCTGCTCCAGGGCTAGAGCAACTGAGCACTCTTCAACAAGCTCTTAACAAGGAAAAGGGCCACTTTGTTGGGTGTAGTGGACAAAGAAAGAAACAAGGATGGAGTCCAAATGTTTTTCACCCTACCACACCCCTGCTTTTCCACCCATGGTCCCAAGACAGGCTATTCTACTGGTCTGGACATTTTGTTCTCAGGACAAATAGGACCCATGTTAGAGGTGACAGTAACAACGCCTGCTGGACAATGACTTGGGTCTTCAGGGCTTTCCATCAAGCTTCCTGTTTGGGGGATGTTGGAGGAGCAGATTTTGATCTCAAGGCATCTTCTAGATGGGATGACAGTGTTCTATCAATCACAGCAGCTCCATTTAACTGCTTCTATAACGCCCCCTCCCATTTCTAAGCATCTTAGTCTACCATCTACTGGTCTGCCTCCTCCAGTGTTTTCACATCAGACACAGGAGTTTACTTGACACTGAGCTAAGGAGACACCACTCAGTGGTTATTAGTATCTAACTATTATTAAATACCAAGAAGGAAAAACACATATCTAATTATAATAGTAAAAATGCTTTCTCTTGCTTAGTGAGACAATATATAGAAAACGGAAGAAATTTAAAACATATTATATTCAGTTCTTGCTTACCAGCAGTAGACCATCTGCATTTTGGTTCCTCAGAAAAGTGTATCTTAAACCAAAACATGCTTAGTGGAATGTATGTGCTTCTTTATGCATAGGTAAGAAAATCCTAATAATATTCTATAGGAAATTCTCCATAAAGACTGTCACATTTGCTAATGCAAAGCTCACTCCTGCTGGGCTGATGTGGAGCTATTGTGCACCAGCCCTCAGAATTCCAAAAGAAACATAATTCTGTTGGATTTATACAAATAAATATGATACATATATTAGGTTGAACAATAGTCAATTTCATATGGCTCAACCTAATTGAGACAGAGTCAACATTGTTAGATTGGGATCCCCCTGTGGACTAGGGAGTTAGAGCTCATTTATTAAACACTTACAAAGCACCTAAAAGTGATGGGGATTGAACTAAGGTTGATACTTAAACTTGAATAGGGTGTGGTCTCTGCCTCCGTGGAATACATGCTTAACAATCATTGTGTTTCAAACTCAGTAGTCCCTCACTACATGAACTCCTGTTAATCTTACTACTCACTACCCAAAGCTAGAAATGGAATGCATTAGGACAGTCAGAGATATATTACTTAGTAAAGGAAAATAGTGTACCACTCCCCTCTAGATTCTATTGATACTTAACTGCTCTTCTATCGTCCTGACCCTAGGTCCAGCTAAAATAGCTTTCAAGTTAGAGAAAATACCAATTAACATCTTGTGGTTCCATGGAACACCTAGCACAGCTCAATAAATGTTGGTTGAATTTTGTTGAAAATCCATAAATTTATGTGAGCATGTTAAATTGGAAAGTTCTTTACAAAGTAGAACATCCCTATAACACAGGAAAAGATCCCTAATAAAGCCCTAGGATAATAATTATTTGTTATTCACTACGGTTCTCCACCACATCATTGAGAAAACAATTGTTTTCCTCTTCATCCAGATGCTCACGAGAATAACCCCTTAAGGACAGGAGATGTGTCTTCTACTTTTTTGCATATTTCCACAGTAAAGGGTCTAGCAAAGTGATGAGCACACTTTCCAAAATTAGAATCAGAGAATGAGATCTTTGGAACTGGAAATTATAGTCCTCAATTTGCAGATGAAAAGCAAAGCTCTGGAAATACGACTTGCAAAGAGGTATAGGTTCAATTAATGCGAGAGCTCAGACATTTCTAGGACTCACAATTCCCAGTCTGGTGCCAAAGATCATGACTGATGCATTGGCAGATCAACGGTTGGGAAAATTCAAGACCACTGTGTATTTCAGGTCAGTGATGCTATAGGCATAACAGTCTTCATAAAACTCAACCAGGAACCTGAAAAACATTTTCTGTTCTGACTCCACAGCTGGCTTGAAGCCCCAGAGAAAATGAATATACAAATGGACATTGGCCAAACTATATATGACAATAGAATCCTGATCTACAACCTCTGCAGCAACCAGTCACAGAAGCCAAACCACAGTCTCTGCAGCAGCCAGCTGAGAACACTCAGGACTTGATCGATGACTGCCAGCTTCCTTGTTTTTTGTCCCTGCTTTCAACTCAGGACCAACTAGAGCAAGCCAAATATGTCCCTAAACCAGTCACGGAAGATGCCCTCTTCTAGTTAGCCCAACTCCAGCTTCCCCATGCCAACAGCCTCCAATCAGGGCACACCTGAAGCTTTCCCTGTGTTTCCCACCCCTCTGCCTACCTTTGAGTCTCTGCCAAACACAAGGATGGAGGCTGACCCTCTTCCTATAGCAAGCTCTGAATAAACAGCCTTTGTTCATTCTCTTTTGGATGGTCTTTTATTTCCACATTCCCCATCCCCTCACCATCATCAAATCTCTAGGCCTCCAATTCCTGATGGGAAAGTTATTCTCTCTTCTCAAAGAGAATAATGAAAGACCAGCCATTTCTACTTTCAATACATAAGCTGATCCAGGCTTTTCACTGGCTCAAACTTCTACCAGCTGCACCATAGGTGTAGTTTTCACTACTTCTCTCCACATTGGGACCCTCCATCCCAACCATGCGGTCGCTCTGGTTGGTAGTAATTCCCAGGAACGAGAGCAGTGTCAGTTTTGCTTTCACATTGGTACCGTGTACAGCCTATGTGTACTCACAGAGCATTGTGCATATTCCCCAGCTATACAATAGTTATTATTAGTGTTATCATCATCATCAAAATAATAATCATTAAAAATAATATGTGTAAAATAATTAAAGCAGTCAAACATTAACGTTAAGGCTTACATTGGGCTTACTGTATCTTTATTTGGGGGCAATATTCTATCTACATATTTCCATGGGTTTTGCCCGGCCATGCAAATGCCTATTTCCTTATCAATCTCATCCAAGTAAAAGTGAACGATTAGCAACAAGTAAGCATTAATATATTCACTAGCCTCTGGATTGCAGTAAAATGTAAGGAGGATCCCAAAACTTACAACAGATGGAAATATTATGATTATGAATAAACTTTTTAACAGAAAATCTTAAAATCTTAGCCCTGGAGCCACTTTTCTCCCTTTACTTTGGGTATCTCGCTACCGACTAACATGGAGCAGAGGGCTGTTCAGGGTGATTTGTCTCAGACCTGATAATGCTCTTAAGAATGATCTTGGACTTCGAACAACTCTGGTTTAACCATAACCACACCATATGGTTTAACTCTTTGTAAAATGTGAGACGGTCCTCAGGAGCACTCTCAGCTCAGAGAAAAGCAGAGAGGTCGCTGTTCACAGGCTTTAAAATCAGACTGGTTTGCCTAATTTGTAACATTTATAGGAAGTCTGTTTCCCCCCATTTGTGTTTATACATTCATTTGTTCCTATATTTAAATGTCTGCTCTTCGCTAGGCACCGTGCTAAATTCTCAGAATATAGTATTTAACAAGACCAAATCCTTGTCTTCAATGAGTTTAGGGACACAGATATTTAAGGACATAGATAGAGAAGAAGAAACCACAAGTGTAAATGTGTGACTGTTCACAGCTTGTCTTCCCGTCCCCTCCACTCTATCTTTCCAACTGAAGATTCTTGAATGCGAGTCATCTCTACATCTCTTAGTAAAGCAAAAGGCAAAAGAAATCCAAGTAATGTAGAGATGCTAAGTTCATCATCATAATAAATATCCGTTGTTATAGATGAGGGAAGAAGAAAGAAAAACCATGTGGCCTCAGTTTGGGAGAGAGTTTTGGGGAAGAGAGAGAAAGAGACAGCAAAGGGACTAACTTGGTTTTACCCTTGTTATTCTTGTTGCTTTAATCCTCTCTTAGGCTTGGGAAAGATATTGAAAATAAGAGATATAGGTGAGGAAAATGTTTTAAAAGTTTTTGCTTTAAACACGCCCAGTGGTACCATGGTATTTTTGGAAGAGAATAACATTTTCAATCGCTCTCAACAGTTATCTTTGGAAAAGTAAGTAATACTGCTCAGAGACTGGGCCATATGGAGTCCCAGTTATGTTCCAGTTATATAGGTAAATGAGCAATTACAATCCAGAGGTACAAGTGTTCTGATAAGGGAGCTATAAGGTGTCTTAGCATAAGATAGGAAAGGCATCTAGTAGATCAAGGAAGGATTCTCAGAGGAATAATGTCTAAGCAGAGATCTGACGCATGAGATATCCAGACAAGCCGGGACACGGGGAGATCAGGCAATAGAGTCAGAGGAGCAGTAGAACTGCAAAGAACCTATCATTATTCATAATGGCTGGAATAGAATGTATATGGGAATAAGGGGAACCATAACCTTGGGAATGGCATTTTCTTTAGATAATGCTCTGATGAGATCCGGAATGTAACCTGGGATTTCCTTTAACATGTTCTCTTTTCACCTGCATAATATGCATCTTCTCAATGAGACTGCAATTTAATGGCCTTAAGTGATTAGTCTTCCACTTTGCCTCGGTTTTCTCCATAGGGCCCAGGGCAATATTGTCCATGGAGTAGGCTCAGCAAATAATCAAACAAACTAATTAGTTCTCACTTACTATATCTACTATATACCAGACCCTGCATATATATCATCTTCAATCCTTAAAGGTAAGGTATTACTTGTCCTACTTAAGAGATGAATAAACCAAGGCTCAGAGTCCACTAATTTGCACAAGATTACACACTACAGTAGAGACAGGAGCTACAATGTTTTTCGCTCTACTAGACTGCTTTTAACTGCTGTAAACACCTGCAATCTCCCTTTAGCCATGGGGTTCAGCCCAAATGCTAGCCCTTCTTCCCCACACCCCACAGAGTAAGTCTTCCTCACACTCGCCCAGCCCCTGTGTCTTGCTGCTTTACTTGATCAATAACTTCTAAGATCACTTAGTAAGAGCAAAGATCTTAAGAGTTAGAAAGACTTTGCAACTCACAAATTTTGTGACCTTGGAAATGCTACCTTAACCTCACTAAGACTGTCCCTCATTAGTAAAGTTGGGATTGAATGGGTACCTATTTCATGGGTTCTAGTTAGAATTACGTGAGCTTATGTGGGAGAAGAGTAGACATGGTGCCTGGCGTACAGTCAGCCAGCAATGCATTTTAAATTCCCTTCACGAACTTTCTCAACCTCAACAGTACTCTAAACTTTCTCAAACTCAGCCTATTTTTGTCCTCTTTTGTAGGAACTTGGCCCCCATTATCACATTCGCACAGTTTACCGATTGAGATGGCCCTAGATTCTTAAATTAACAAAATGCCAGTTGGTTAGCCATTTTGATATGCATATCATATATATTTGATTATACACCATCATATTATGACATTTAAAAAAATACTCAAGATTTCCTTCTCTATCACTTTCAAAATGGAAACTAACTCCTTTGTTTTCCCAAGACATTTGTGGTAGAAATAATCAAAAGATTTATACCCTCCAGGAAGTACCTGTATGCTGACATTTAGAATTCATGTCACTTTACACAGGAAGTGAGTATAAGTCTTAACTAGAGTCTCCAATCAGCTCTGAGTCCCCATTATCTCCTCCTTTCACCCAGTTAATTTTCAAAGAGCCAGTAAAGGGAGGAAATGCACATAAATAGAACATTGTGCCTTTAAGAAACATCTCTCTGCCAGTGCCTTTCAGGCCAATGATTTTGATCTTAAGAATGAGCAGTCTCAGGAGGATGCAGGATACAGAGGCAAATGTCACAGTAAATAATATGTGAATCGTCTCTTGGTACCCTGAGCACCAAGCTCAGACCCCAGGCATTTCTCTCTCACGATGCTCCAGAGGAAGTTCCATGTCTCAGAGAGCCATGTTGCAAGATGAATTGAGGAATCTTTCTTTTCCTGCTGACTGAGCTCTTTTAGTTCGTGACAAGACCAAGTGGAAGATGACTTTTGGGACTGAGGATTGGTGCAGAACGGTGGTATAACCAGCCAACATGACTCGGGAACAGGGCATCAGGTCTTTGTGTCCTGGGCAAAACTGCCCAGGGGAAACACACGCACACTCAACTGGGGACTCCAATATTCAGGAAGTGAAACTAAAAGTTAAGTTTTTGAAAAGATAAGAAAATTGTATTTGCTTTTGGTCAGTTTCCCTGAAAGCAGACCCTTAGACAGGGATTCCAATGCATGTGATTTATTGAGGGCGGGCTCTCAGGAGAAGAGGAGTCAGGGAAGCAGAGTGAGGCAGAGGGGAGAGCTGAGCAAGGGTGTGGTCTTCTCTGGAGATTAACCTCAGCGTGATCACACAGGGGCTCCAGAGCGTGAGTTAAACCTCTGAGTCAGTCCCACCTTGAGGCAAGGGAGGACTGGGCACTTTGTATCCTTGCAGACAAGTCCAAGGGCAGTGATATAGAACCTCCCGTGTGAGACAGCTCCTCATGGCAGAGAGCAGTCTCCAAGAAGTGTGCAGCCAGAGGATGGGCACACCTGCTGGGTAAAGGGCACCTGGGGTGTCCACTACACTTGGAGCAACTTTACTCTTTCAATATCCGTGTACCTCTGGATGGAGAGGATCTATCTATCTACCTACCTACCTACCTACCTCTCATCTTTCTTTCTTTTCTTTTCCTTTCTTTTTTCTTCTTTCCTTTCTTCCTTTGTCTGTTTCTTTCTTTCTTTCTTCCTCTCTTCTTCCCTTCCTCCCTTCCTCCCTTTCTCTCTCTCTTTTCTCTCTTTCTTTCTTTCTCTATCATCTATCCATCTACCTATCCATCATCATCTATCTTCTAATTTATATTAGCCTACCTACAATCTGTTTCAGGCTTTCCTTAAATGTTGCTGTACTTACAGATTATTTCCATTTGTTTCTACTTATAAGTACCTCTCTAAATGACATTTTAAAAAGCAAATTAAAAGATGAAATCTTGCCATTTGCAACAACATGGATGGACCTTGAGGGTATTATGCTAAGTGAAATAAGTCCGACAGAGAAAGTCAAATACTGTATGATCTCACTCATAGGTGGAAGATAAAAACAAGAACACCAAACACACATATAGATACAGAGATTAGATTGGTGGTTACCAGAGGGGAAGGGGGAGGGAGGAAAGCGAAGGGACAATCGGGCACATGTGTAGGGTCATGGATGGTAATTAGTATTTGGGTGGTGTGCATGATGTAGTCTACACAGAAACTGAAATATTTTGATGTACATCTGAAATTTATATAATGTTATAAACCAATGTTACCTCAATAAAAAAAGGAGTCCTTTAAATAGCACCTTCTCTATGTACATTTTAATGTGATTCAACGTATACAAATTCTACATATGTGTTTATAAAAGGCCCATTTAAAACATAATGCCAGAAAAAAAGCAAATTAAAATGCAGCATGGTTATATCACACAACTGTACAATATGCTTTCGGTCCTCTGTCATGCCAAACCAAAAAAAGCCGGAATATTGCACATCAGCTGATAGAACAGAATTGCATTTCAGCTACGAGAAGAAAATGTATCCTTTACTGCTCTGTCACAATTAATTATCTAAGCATTTGATTTGCAAGATTTTATAATGTAAAAAGGACCATTTCTATACACAAGATGAAGCTATTAAACAATGAAATTGATTTTCAAAAACTGTATACAAAAATCAGCCTTAAAAATTTGATATTCTCTCCACAGCCCTGTCCTGGAAGTGAAGAAGTTATCTGTCATTCTCATTGCTCTTTCCAGTTCATTCTCTCTATTTGCTCTCGAAAACACTCACGTGTGAATTTCCTGTTATATCAATTGTCTATTGCCACAACAACGCTGCATAACAAGCCACTTCCAAAACCAGAAGCTTAAAGCAATGAGTATTTATTTTGTTATCAGGTCTTCAGGTTACTGCTTTAGACTGCTGTATTAGTTATTTATTTCTGCATTACAAATTATCCCAAAACGTAGCAGTTTAAAGCAATACACATTTATCATCTCAGTTTCTTTGAGTCAGGAATTTGGTGCAGCTTAGCCAGTTCCTCTGGGTCTGGGTCTCTCATAGAACGCAATCAACACGTTGGCCAGGGCTACAGTCATTTCAAGGCTCGAGTGGTGGTGGATCCACATGTAAGCTTACTCATGTGAGTGTTGGCAGACTCAGGTTCTTGCTGGAAACATCAGTTTCTTACCATGTGGACTTCTCCATAGGGCTACTCACAACACAGCAGTTTGCTTCCCCCAGAGTAAGGGTTGCAGGAGAGAAAGCAAAAGAATGAGCAAGACAGAAATCACAGTCTTCTGTAACCTAATCTTGGAAGTGACATTTCATCACATTCATTAGAGACAAATCACTAGGTCCAGCCCACTCTCAAAGGAAGGGAGTTGGACAAGGGCATAAATACCATAATCATTGAAAGCCATCCAAGATACTGCCTACCACAGCCATGTTCAGCTGGTTAGTTTCCTCCAGTCTTGACTGGACTCATCCTACATCTGGAGGTCAGCTACCACTGGCTGATCTAGGATGTTTTTGGCTGTGGTGACTTTGCCCTAAGCCCTGTGTCTTTCATCCTCCAGAAAATTAGCTGGAGCATGTTCTCCTGGTGATGGCAGAGGCATAGGAGAAAAGGCAGAAACACCCAAAGACTCTTGAGGCTCAGCCTCAGAACTGGTACGCCATCTCTTTCACTGCATTCTATTGGCCAAAGCAATTCATAAGACCAGCCCAGATTCAACAAGTGGGGAAATAGATTCCACACTTGAAAAGAGAAGCTACAGGGTCATATCCAAAAGGCCAAAATTGGGGCCACTAATAAAATCAAACTAGTACGTGTCAGTAGAGCCCCTCATTTCATGTACTCTCACTTCATACTCCTGAAGCAGTCATTCACCCACCTAAAGGGCATTCTCCTCATGTCTTGAAGTTTCTGTCACTCATTTTCACTCTATACAATGCTATTCCTGTGGGAATTCTTGGGGATGTTGAAGTCCACATAAATCAGTGTTTCCCAATGGGGCACCAATGGCATTTGAGGGGAGAAAATTCCTCACTTATATGAAACTATCCCTTTGGCTGCAGGGCATTTGACTTCTCTGAATCCTGAAAATGTCAATAATGCTTCCAGGTTTGAAAATGTCCAACAGAGAGGGAGGTCACAGATGAGCAAGTGCAGGAGGCTAGAATGATCCATGTGATACTGAATTAGAGTCAGAGACATCAGTATAAATTCATGTTTAGTTTAATATGGACAGAGATGGTTACATGTAGAAATGTTTATAGACATGGGTATATATATGTGTGTCTATGTATATATGTAAGCGTATGTGTGCATGTGTGTGTATATATACACATATGTATGTACACATATATAGGTTAGTATATATACACATACATTTTCTTGCTCTGTCAGCTAAGAGCCCCTCGAAGCAAAAACACTGCAATAGCAAAGAGCAAACCTAGCACTCGGATCTTTTAATACCATTGTCCAATAGAAGGAACCAGTGCTCCTTGGAGAAATGGCTGATTCTAGGCTTGGAACAGGAACTATACAAGCATATTGGAGCTATTGTAGTGCTAGAAAGTAAGTGCGAAAAACAAACAAAAATCTCCTCAATGATGGAGTATGCCAAAAAGACAGAAGGACCAAATGAAAGAGCTCCCGACTGGAGCAATTTGAGAAGCAAAATAAGCAAAGTAGTATTGAATTAAAACACAAAGTGTCAAATAAATATCCACAAGCCCATACTGATATAAATGATTGAATAAATAAATGGAGGAAAATAGACAAATCTCTCATGCAGAAGAATTCCAAATAATTTATGTCGCTACTCTGCAGTCCAGTATAACTCCTCAGTCCTCAGGTGTGGGCTGCACATAATGACTTCCTTCCCAAGAGTAGACTATGGAAAGGGAAAGAAAAAATCAATTTGTAGTGGAGAACCATGACAAACACGACCTCAGTCAAGTTATCAAGGTCAACATCAACAGTAATCAGCCATGTTAATAGAATGTCCCCTTGATATAATGTGATGAGAATGGTACTTTACCTCTGGAGAGTGAGTCTTCCTCCCCAAAACCCATAACCTCAGTCTAATCATGAGAAAAACATCAGACACATCCCAACTGAGGGACGTTCTACAAAATGCCTGATGAGTATTCCTCAAAATTGTCAAGGTCAGCCAAAACTAAGAAAGTCTGAAAAACTGTCACAGCCAAGAGGAGCCTAAGGAGACAACGATTAAATGTAATCCAGGTATCCTGGATGGGATCTCGAAACAGAAAAGGAATATTAGGTCAAAATTAGGCAAATATCAATACAGTGTGGACTTTAGTTAATAATAATCTATCAACACTTGCTCATTAATTGTGACAAATATACCATACTAAAGTAAGATGCTAATAATAGAGCAAACAGGGTGAGGAGTATATGGAAACTCTCTGTGTTAGCCTCATAATTGTTTTGTAATTTTTATGTGAAACAGTCATGCATTGTTTAATGACAGGTATACGTTCGTTCTGAGAAACGTGTCATTAGGCGATTTCATCGTTGTGTGAACATCATAGAGTGTATTTATACAAACCTAGATGGTATAGCCTACTACACACCTAGGCTATATGGTGCTAATCTTGAGACCACCATCGTATATACAGTCCATTGCTGACAGAAACGTCATTATGCAGCTCATAACTCTATTCTAAAATAAAAAGTTTATTTTTAAAAATGCCCTAACACACTTTCGTAACCCCCCTGGGTGAATGATAGCACTCTTGTTTGAAAGACACTGACATTGATATCCTTCCAATGCCTGTCAATTCCTCGACCTCTTTTCCTCCTGGAATCTTGAACTCTATCCTACCTTAGCCATTCACTCCTCTGTGTTACATCCCAGACATTATTACCACCACTATTGAAAGGCCTTCACGAACTCAGTCTCAACCATCTGTCTCCCTTCTCTGGTCATTCTGTCTACGACCCCTCCTCCAACAATTCTGCAACCCCTGGTCAGGACCTACAGTCCTTTGCTCCTACCACCTTTCACTGTCCCAAACCTCCTCGTGACCTCAGATCTCTCTTTACCTGGCTTAAATTCTAGAGTCAATCATTAGAATTGCTCCCTTGGATATACTCTCAACTCCTTTGTTGCTCTCTTGCTTTGGCCTATTCTTTTGGCAAAACTCCAGCCATAATTAAATTAGATTCTTCACCTATTCATCTTATATACCCATTTAGCTGAGCACAGCTGGCCTGTAATGTTGCCTGGCAATAACGCTCTACTACCCTACTCAATTTACTCTCCTGCTCTCTTGGACAACTGTTTCCTGCTTTCTTCTGTCTTCTCAAGCCTTCAATACAGCTTTCCTTGTCCTCACTTTCAGCTGATGATATATCTCTTTGTTTCAATGAGAAAATGAAAGAATTCAGAAGAGAACTTTCCCAACGCCCACTATCACAGTTACCTACTCACCTATATCTATGCCCACTTGTCCTATTTTCAACTAAGGCTAAACCATCCCGTCTTCTCATACTTCCTCAAAAACATCACTGTAGCAATTATTTTCTCCCCCTCCTGCGTCATCACTTTTTGCTCTCTCCTGGATCTTCATCATCAATATACTAATATGCTGTTATTTCCTCCAGCTGAAAAACAAAACTCTCTTGATCCACTTCTCCCTCCAGCTATGCCTCATTTCTTCCCTTCCCTTTACAGTTAAACTCTTTTCAAAAGTGTCCAATATTCTACCACCCCAACTGCTCCTTTCTCATTCTCTCTTAAACCCACACTAATGAGGCTTTTTCTCTACTGCTACACCAAGATCAAACTGCTTTTGTCAACGTCACCAGTGACCTCTGCATTGCTAAACCCTATGGTGGATCCTTGGCAAATATTAGTCGACATTCTGCAAAGCCGATCACTCACTCCTTGAAACTCTTTCTTCCTTTGGCTTCCAGGACTTCACACATTTAAGGCTTTCCTCCTACCTTATTGGCAGCTCCTTCTCAGCCTCTTGTGCTTGTTTCCTTGTTTCTCTCCAATCTCTTAATATTGGAGAACCCTAAGGCTCAGGACTTAACACCGCTTCTCTATCCATCTACACTTACTTTCTCTGTGACCTCATTCAGTCTCTTTGTTTTAAAAACATCTGTATACCAGTGGTCCCAAATTTATGTCTGCAGTCTGTAGTTTCACCCTGAACTACAGACTCATACATTCAACTGACTACTTGACTTTCCATCTGGATGGTTAATAAATATTTAAACCTAATGGGCTCTCCTGATATTCCCTTCCCATCCCCAGCTCTGCTCTCCCAGAGACATTCCATCCCAGTAATGGAAATCTCATCCTTCCAGTTGCTCACTCTAAATACTTTGTATCAATAGACCTTTCTATTTTGCTCATACTTCAAGCCAGTGCCATCAGAAAATTCTATTGGCTACACCTTTAAAACATCTCAAATCCCACCATATCCTTTTATCATACTGGCCCACGTCATCATCATCTCTCAGTTGGATTTGTTTCATAGTTTGCTAACTGATTTCAAAGCATCTGATCGTGCCCTCTTCAGTCTATTCTCAACAGAGGTGACAGTTTGCTCCTGTTAAACAAGTCAGATCTTGTCACATCTGTGCTCAAAATCTTCCAGTGGGCCCCCATCTCCCCAGACCCACTTCACAAAAGCGCCTTCAAATCAATAGATGACAACTTAACTTTGACAAAGTTATGTAATTTTTACTAATATCTTGTTTATTAAGAGAAAGACATAGAGAAAGACATAGAGAAAACTAACGTCATCACAATGGTCTAGAAGGGTATAGGATGCTTTTGATCAATTTTTTTAAAAAGGTTTCAATTCTGGGCCTTCTCAGCTCTGCAAACCTAAACCTTGTTTAAATGGTTGGTGCCTTTGTGAGAATGAAAATGCTCTGATCTCCTTTGGTAGATGCAGCCCTGCACCAGAGCTCACACCTTGGCAGGTAGAGGGCTGGCTTGATGACGGCCCCTACTTGCTCCCTCAGCTGGCGTCTTTGTGCAGCGCACACACTGCACAGCTGTTCCAGCTCTGCCCGGCAGCGTGGTGCCTCCCACGACCTCGATGCACTAATTTCCTACCGCTCTCTCCTGCATTTACTCTGCCCAGCCACACCGGCCTCCTTGTTGCTCCTTGGACCTGACAGGCACACTTCCACCTCAGAATCTGTTTCCACCGCCCCGACCTCTTTGTCCAGGTATTAAATATCAGGTTTACTCCCTCACCTGCTTCAGCACTTTGCTCAAATGTCACCTTTTCAGGGAGGTCTTCCCTAGCTCTCTATTTAAAATTGTACTCATTTCTTCTCCTGCTCTCTATCCCTCTTTCTATTTTTTTTTTAATTTCTTCATAGTGCTTACCATCTATATACATATTACCACCAATATATTGCATATTCCACTTAAGATTTTTTATGTATTTAACTGTACCTTCCACCTGAAGATGTGTTCCATGAAGGCAGAAATATATATATATATGATATATATATTTTTGTTAATTGCTGTTTCCCCAGGACCTAGAGGTCCACCTGCTAAATAGTAGGCATTCAAATCCTATATCATATATGCAGAGGCTTTTTCAATATAAAGGATATATCCCTTCTCTCTCTGACCCATTCTCCACCACTAAGCAAAACTTCTTTTTTCCCCTAACATT
This sequence comes from Diceros bicornis minor, assembly GCF_020826845.1. NCBI lineage: Eukaryota > Metazoa > Chordata > Mammalia > Perissodactyla > Rhinocerotidae > Diceros > Diceros bicornis. Next base: position 39,877,572 of record NC_080758.1, read on the forward strand.
CCCATTGTGCCTGAATATATCTTCTTACCCTCTGTCAAATGCTTCTTTCCTCTCCCACATACACCCGTTGACCTCACTCATATATTTCTCCTCTATTTCCCAAAGGAGATCCGGAGATCAAACACTCACAGAGCAGGAGTAATTGGTGGAAAGCTTCTACTATATAAATATTATATCAGTAAACAATGAAAATGTAGATATTTAATTTTTAATCCCAGTATGGTACATACATCTATTTCTGAGAGGGAAACTTTGTGAAAATCTCCAAAGACAATGGGAAATATAAGCAAAATGGTATTCAAGGATGATTTCAAAATGGCAAAGTAACCCCAGTCAATAATGAATACACAGTTGTTACCATTGATTTGTAACTAAACATAAAGCAGCCCTAATTGCCTTAATAGGCATCTAGCTGAAATCTATCAACTTCAAAGACACTTAGAAGAGCCTTCCTTCCTCACAGTGTTGCATTTTCCTCTTTGGCTATAAAATGATAAAGGGAGAAGTGTGAGTTCTCTCTTTATTATCTTTGGCAAACATCATTTTCTTTTTTTGTTAAGTGACTGTAATGGCATTCTTTTGGTAACACCTCTGGCCTTGCAAGGTTTAGCTTAACTTTTTTGACCTCTGTGTGTATTTACAACAAAACAAACACACTATGTTTGTAGAAATATGTCATCTGTTTCTCTTCGTTTGAGCTCAGCTGGGGAATAGGAAGAGAAATCAGGTTTTGAAGAAAGAACAACAGCGTCATTTGGACAGCTGCAGGTGGGGTTTTCTGAAGAGGACAGCTGGTCCAGTGTATGTCTCAGACTCTGAGCTTCTTTGGCATCAAATCGAGGCCTAGAAATAAAAGAGGAGGGCCTGTGCTATAGGGTAGTGTGGAGCTGGAACCTAGCGTGTTGGTTGTTAAATTCATAGCCATGTCCAGGCCATATCAAAAACCATTACTTTCCACACGTTCAGATGACAGGTTTTTAAAACTCTCTCTGGGTTTCAAAATGCCGCCACTGTCAGAGTGGTTCAAGCCATATTGAGATGGAAAATAGTCTCTCTACACTTATCCCAGAAAACAGCAAATCCTTGCCTTGCACCAGTTACAGACATGCACAATAGCAATCAAGTCCTTGGTTTATCAGATGGTTATCTGAGTTCTATTCCCTAAACAAGGTATCAGTTAACTCAGCATATCGGACACTTTTGATTGATATCAACTTACTTAAGTGCTACCTTCTTTTTATGGGCTTTTAGCATATTCAAATAGTATTTCTTGAGTCCAATGAAGAAGCAAGATATGTTTATTAACTTTTTAAAGAGACATATGCCTTTTTGAATTAAAAAAAGTCTACTAATTGAAACACATAAAGTGTCATTTTTATCTTGACTTCACCCCCCCATACTAAACACTACTCTTAAAGACATGCTGAGTCTTTATTAATATTTTTTTATTCAGAAACATCAATTAATGCACCGACTGTGCTTTTTATTATCAAATGCAGAAACTAGAAAGAACACACGAAGAAGCCCAGCCATTCGGCCTATATTTCTGACCTGGCTAGGAAGGTGAGGAATTTGGCCACTTTCTTCAAGGCTCTTTTCACTTCTGCCGAGGTGATGGAGTCTGTCCAGTTCCCTTTCCTACCAGCTGGCAAAGCTGGTTAACATCAGTGTCAATGGAAAATGGGGATGGTGTTATTCTTTTCCAAAAAGGTTTCCTTGGCTGAGTTTGAAAGGTGCTGCACACAATATCTCCTGGGAGACTTCATAATGATACATAGCATATTATACTTTTGAGAAGTCCTACAATGTCTATTTAATTTTGTTTAATTGGCAGTTCCCTCTACCTGTGGTAGCTGGGGGCGCAGATTGCATAGGGACATATATGATTCAGACTTTTACTCATAGTAGAACAAAAAACTATTGGTGAGTTTTGAATAGAGGAAGGACATGATTTGTTATGATTCATAAGGCTCACCTGATTGCTGTGTGAGATGTGACAGCAGAGAGCATGGGAAGACAAATATAGGAAGATGGGTTAGGAGGCTGTTGCAATAATACAGGTGAGCAAACAACGTTAATTTGAACCAGATAGTAAAGGTGTAGATGGTGAGAGGCATCACTTTCCAGATGCACTTGGAAGGCAGAGCTTTCAATACTTGCTGACAGATGTGGTGTGGGATATGAGAGACAGAAGTCAAGGATGACTCCAAGGCTTTTGCCTTGAGCAAATGCAATATGGTAGAAGAAGAAGATTTGGGCATTTGGGGGTAAATCATGAGTGTCGTTGTGGAGATGTTAATGTTAAGATGAGAATTAGATGTTCAACAATAGCCAGGACACTCTCTGGGATGCCCTCTCTGAACTCAACTCAGTTCAGTGCAGTGTTTCTCAACCCTGGTTGCACATTAGAACTGCCTAGGAAGATTTAGAAGTTCTGATGCCTAGGATGCTTCCAAAACAATTACATAAGAATCCCTGGGGTAGACCAATATTCTTGGTCTCCAAATCCTCCAGGTGACCCCATTGTGTAGTGAGGGTTGTAGTGATACCACTGGTGCAGGGGCTGTAGTGGTTTCTGGGTTTGGAATGGTCATGGCATACTCCGTTAGTTGTAGGATGGTTGTGCTTCCTGCATGGAAGGAAACTGGAAGCAAGGCGGGCACTATTGCTAGGAAACAGGTAATTCCTGCGTTCTTTCTGACTCTTTAGGTGCTCTCACTTCATTTTCTCCAAGTTCAAAAAATGTCTGGCCTTTTTGTTTAAGGCGCCTTGTTTTATGCATTCTTCACTTAAATTAAGCAAAATATAATGTTATAAACCACTGTGACCTCAATAAAATAAATAAATAAAATAAAATAAATTAGGCAGTATATATGGTGCCTGGACATCCTTCTGGCCCAGGGCCTGAGCCCTTCCTGCTGGTCTCTGGAGATCCATAATTTTCATTGAGTTACCTGAGAAGATAAGAGCACTTCAGAGCCTCCCTCACGGCCCAGCCAGCAGCACCCACAGTTGAAGCGAATGTGAAAGCTGTAGGAATTCAACAGCACTGGATGAGGAGTGGTGGGAGAACCGCAACGCAAGTCAGTTTAAGGGACTTTTGGTTGCAGTCGCCAGGTCCTTAGCAAGAAGGCAGAGATGTTCTTGGAACCGCGAATATTTGCCTTCCTCAGTGAAATCCACATATGCGTGTACCATTTTGATGGCCGGATCCTCATGTAAACATCTTCACACACACCACACGCACACATACAACACAAAGGCCACCCGCATACACACACAACATATACCACACACGTCCCCACCATACACAAATACACCTCTCACTCACTATCCCTCTCATATCAAACCTCTCAGGAAAGAGTTTCAATGGGCTTATTCATGCTGCAGATGAATGCAAGTTAAGTTTATTATTTACTTTCTGTGCCCCCAGAGAATTCATAATTTAACTGACGAACTTTGGAATTTCAGGTGTCACAGCCCTGGGGAGGAAGGAGTCTGGAAGACAAGTGTCCTTCCAAGGTCCCCAGAAGCTACATTATTTAGGCACCAATATACCCTGTTCATATACAAAGCTACACTTGAGTGAGGGAGAAATCAAAGAGGAAGAAGGCCCTCAAAACCCCTTTGCCCAGTGGATAGTTTTATTGAAGGAACTGCCTACTAATTCAGACCTGAGGAAAACCCTGAGGCGACACTGATTCCTCTGCCCAAGGGTAGCAGATGCTATCAGTGCCTGCCCACATCCCATGTCCTTACCTTGTCAGTGCACAGCAGCTCCATTTTCAAAGCCCATCATCTGCATTGCTTTGCCTGAGGGCTTTCTCTGGACTAAGCAGCCCACTTTGCCCACTCCAGCAAGCTGGAATTTCCAAGGAACTGACACCACCAAAAAGCAGCTTTCCATCTATGACTGGTGGAAATTGGCTCCTCATCCTTTGAGTGGGATGATTCAGAAGCATACTGTGCTCTGGGCTTCTAGAATTCTCCATTGGAATTGAGTCTACAGTGGCGAGTGGCTTGATAGCACACCATTTTGGGGCTGCTTTCTTTCCCTGCCTCACTTTCCTGTAACCCTACCAATGTTTCCTGGGATCACCCCTAGATAAACTATTTGCACTGAAATTCTTGCTCAAGATCAGACTCGGGGGGAACCTCTACTAAGACACTGGGAAAGGTGGAGTTCTCTGCAACTGTAAATGACCAAAGATGGACAGAGGTCAGTTTAGACTAAAGGGATCAGAGCCACAAATATGTTTGTAAAACTGTCCTGTTATTTAAATTTGATTTACAAGGACTATTTGGGAAATTTGCTTCTCTGCTGGGGTAAGGACCAGAGTGACCATGTAAAAGGGAAGCAGATGCACTCAGCCTGTGGCCTCACACATCTGCTGGATGAGCAAAGACTATAATTTTCCAGGAGGGAGACAATAAAAAAATTCACATAAAACTTTTTATTGTGTAAGTGACACTGGTTATTATAGTCAGCAATCAGAAAGCTACCCTGAGGACAAAATTTTTATGCCTATTAATGTAGAGAAAATGGCTAGCCTGCTTCCCAAATCTCAGAGTACAACATTCGAGATGCTAGGATTCATTCCAAAGGAGGTTTACCAGCAAAATACAAGAAAGATGTAGCAAATGTGTGTTGCAGGAATGATAATAAAATAAAATCTAAGCATTTCAGAGCTCTTGGGGCAAATTGAATCCATGGGAATTGAAAAATAAAGGCTTGGAAAAAAATAGTCTTTTTACAGAGGACAGAAAAATAATGTATTTCTTCATTTTATGAAGAATAGGTTCTTCTGGACCCAAAACTACTGCTGAGACTATTTCCAAGCGTACAAAAAATTATTTAATCAGGATTCACAGTTTTAAGTATTTATAATCTGGCCTTTGTCTAAATATTTCCTTTTCAGTGTAGACACACGCTAACACAGGAATGCAATTTATAAACAATCCTTATGTAGGAATAACCAGCATACTCCTGTACCTGCTCCCATCACCCACCTTCTCCTTCAGTGTCGATGTCACCTCCTTTAGATCCAGCTTCTGTAGGGGCAGCCAGGGTGCCAATGTCTTCTCCCACTCCACACCCTCCATTCCAACACAGCTCAAAGGGACTCTCTATCATTCACTGGGTGTGGAAGAGCTTAGAATGATTTAGGGGTCAGTTTTACTATATTATCAGAACTTGAGCTTAAATAATTTTTTGTGGGATATCCTGATGTGTTACTTCAGATGGCCCAGCCCAAGTGTTGTAACAAAGACCAGCGTATGCAACTGGTCTCATCCCCCACATCTTGATGTTTAACAGAATGAAATTTATTTCTTGCTTATGTTACAATCTAATACATGTCAGTGTCGGGGGGCAAAGGGGACTAGTTCACAGGGTCATTCACAGACCCATGCTCCTTCCATCTATTGGTTCCACATTCCCTGAGGCAGAGGTTGGAAGACTATTTATTTATTTATCTATCCATTGATTGATTGATTGATTGATGTGTTTAGAGCAGTTTTAGGGTCAGAGAAAAATTGAGCAGAGATACAGAGATTTCCCTCACTTTCCCTGTCCCTCACACATGCACAGCCTCTCCCACCGTCAACATCCCCCACCAGAGTGGTAGATTTGTTACAATGAACCTACACCAACACATCATCATGATCACCCAAAGTCCATAGTTTACTTTAGGGTTCACTCTTGATGTTGTATATTCTTTGGGTTTGGACAAATGTATAATGGCGTGTATCACGTTTATAGTAGCATAGTTTTCACTGCCCTAAAAACCCTCTGTGCTCCACCTATTCATCCCTCCCTTCCCCCTAACCCCTGACAACCACTGATCTTTTTACTGTCACCATAGTTTTGTCTTTCCCAGAATGTCATATAGTTGGAATCATACAGTATGTAGCCTTTTCAGATTGACTTCTTTCACTTGGTAACATGCGTTTAAGGTTCCTTCATGTCTTTTCATGGCTTGATACTCATTTCTTTTTATCACTGAATAATATTCCATTGTCTGGATGTACCACAGTTTCTTTATTCTTTCACCAATGAAGGGCATCTTGGTTGCTTCCAAGTTTTTGGCAGTTAGCAAACTTTATTTTAAAGGGCCAGATGGTAAATACTTTCAGCTATCCGAGTGATACAATCTCTGTTGCAACTACTGCCACTGTAGTGCCAAACCTTCTGTAAACAATGCATTAACAATTGGACATAGCTGTGTTGCAATAAAATTTCATTCACAAAAAGAGGATGTGGTATGCAGACTCCTGCCTTATGGCCTTGGAGTTCTTCACTGGCTCTCGTCAGCAGACAAGGGAAAAGAGACAATGGAGGATCTGAGTCCTGTGGTAAATATTTTTAGAGGAGAGGTACATATCACTTTTACTCTCATTCCTTGGTGAGATCTTACGACTTCACCCAATTGCAAGGGGCACTGGGGAATGTAGTTTAGCTGTGTACCCCGAGGGGAGAGGAAACAGGATTTTGTGAGTTTACAGTATTCTACACCAACCTGGAACTAATCGCTTTTTATGATATAATGTCCGACTCTGGAAGAGATATTCTGAGATTGTAAATAACTGTTTTTAAAAGCCCTGGGAACACAATTCCTGTGGGGAATTGGAAACTTCCTAAATCTATGATGAAAGAATTTTGCCTGCAAATTATAATATTATGTTTGAGAGAAACATTGCTTAAAAACATCAGAAAATCAACTATTTCTTGAACTTAAGAATTCTCAATGTTTCCATGTTGGTGAATTTCGGATGGCCCAAACCAAGTGCTGTAATAAAGACCAGCATATGCAACTGGTCTCATCCCCTAAATCTTGATGTTTAACAAAATGAGAATTTATTTCTTATTTATATTACAACCTAATGCTTGTTGGGGGAGGGCCAAAGGGGACTAATTCACAAGGTCATTCAGAAACCCATGCTCCTTTCGACTATTGGTTCCACAATCCCTTAGGTGGGGGTCGGAAAACTATTTATTTATTTATCTATCCATTTATCTATCCCAGGAATTAAAAGGGGTCCTGCTGGACTTCTGCCTGTAAATAATTGTTAAATAGCATATGATTTATACATAGGAGTGATAAATCTCTATTTCTTTTTAAAAGTTCGTAATTTCGACTTCCTTTAATGGACATCATTCTTCCCCCAAATCCTACCAAATTGAAGATATTTGACTGCAGTCATGAGCCTGGTTAATAAACCAAGGTTTTGTTTCCTTATGTAGCTTTAGAGGACAATATTATTAAATTCAGAGTTTATTTTTCTTTAATAATTCCTCAGAATGATTTTCATGGAATCTGAAAATAGAAAATAGTTATTTTGTACCATTCAAGGTCTGAAGGTTGACCATGTTTAGTAGCATTAGCAAACCCCAGGGGCTAAAAGGATATAAATGAAATTTCATCAGACACTCTTGCCATGAGGAAAAGAAAAAAAAAAATCCACTGTAATTGTTCTGGTGTCTGGTTTGGGTCAGAATAAGTAAAAAACAAAGAAATAAATCTAAAGCTCTTGTTTTCATTTTTCAGCCTTCAAGCCTTCTAATGAGGCAGAGCTGTGCAGATAAATCTAAAATTTTAATAAGGAAAAATGAAAAATATATGGCAGTTACTTCTGCAATGCCCTTCTAGGTCACCCTGGAATTCTTAAAGTTATAGTGATTGCTCTTGATTCTGGATATATTTCATATACTTTTAAAGCAACTAGCTCCAAATATCAAACCACATTTAAAATTGCCTTAAGTTGTTTTGTTTTAGATGCTGATGCTTTTTTATTCCTTTCACCAATGATGTTGGTCTCTGGCAGGTGAACCTAATGCATCCATTAGGACAGTGGTTCTTGAACGTTAGAATACATAAGAATCGTGGCAGGCTAGTTAAAATACAGGTTCCTGAGCCTCACTCTCAGATACTCTGGATCAGCAGGTCCGGGTTGGGCCTGAGACTTTGCATTTCTCACAAACTCCCAGGTGATGCCGACGTTGCTGGTCTGGTACCAAACTCTGATTACCAAGTCACCAGGTCAATTACCAACACCAAGTCAAGAGTCTTTCAATTGGAAACCCAACACAAACTGGCTTAGCAAACATAAAATGCATTGGCTTGCAAAAATTAAAAATCTAGGCTGCCAGTCTGACTTCAGGCATTGCAAATTCCATCTGCTCAAGCAATATCCTGAGCATCCGTTTTTTCTCTCTTCCTCTCCTGGATCCGTTTCCCCTTGCTGACATTTCCCTCATGGTCGCAAACGGATCGTGGCGCTCCAGAACTTACATTCTCATGTTTCCAAACCCAATGGAGAAAAGAGACTGTTTTTTCTTCCCCCAACTGTTAAAAAGATTTTCTCACTATTATTGGCTCTAATTGAGTTACATAGCCATTGTGAACCAATCACCATTTTCACTGTAACTCTAGGGATATGATATGCAGTTTAGGTTAATCTAGACCTACGCCTGGACTTAAGGGCCTCAGGTGCCTGCCATATCTGTTTTTCTGCATCAGGATATCTCTGAAGACATCGAGGCTCTCTCAGTTTGGGCTTAATTGCAGCCTAGACATGCACAGGCAATGATTTCCTTGCATCCCAACCAACAGAAGATGGAGTATATGGATAGCGGCCCCTACCTCCCAGCTTTCAAATAATTGTTAGGTGCATTCTACAAGACTTCCTAGAGGCTCCTAGTAGGATTTTGTCCCAATTGCCACTGTGGAAACCAGCTCTATAGTAGACTCTGTATAGGCATTTCCTCTTTTTCTGTCTCTGCCTCCCTATTCCTCATCCTGCTCCTGGAATCACCTCCCAAATAAATTACCTGTACCCAAGTCTTTGCCTCATGTGCTACTTGTGGGAAAATCCAAATGATAACCTTACCTAAACCATGTGGACTGACATCGGGGGAGAAGTGGTTCTCCAGAGGAACTCTGGGGTCCTGTTTTACCAAAAGAGGGGTGAAAGGATGCTGAGAAGGAGAAACAACATATTTTCTCTAAAAACCAGTTAATTTCTGGGCTTGGGTAAATTGACAAGCAAATAATAACGAATTGCTGTTCAATCAGAGTATGGATTTGGGGTTGAAGTACTGCATGCAATGAATTATCCAATGGTGGCATACCAGCTGTAGACACCACCCATCCTACAGATAGATTGGGAGAAGAGAACAGGAGCATGGATCTCATGTTACTTTAAGACATGATGTTGGCTAATGATGCTTTAAAAAAAAAAATGTGCTTTGCTACCCTTAGTCTCAACTCATCTTAAAACATCTCCTTCAAATTTCTAATGCCACCATCTCCCCAATCCACCTAGAATTGTGCATCCCAAGCTTCCCACTGCATTGTATCTCAATCTTCCATGTCTTAACTGAACTCCAGGTCTCAAAGCTTTCGTGTCCTGTGTCCCATCTGCTTAGGACGAAGCTAGGCTAAAGCCTGCTGCTGGGCTGAGTGCACAGTAGTTATTTAACAATGAGTGGGAATGGGTATTATATGCTAAGTCTTCAGCCAGGAAATAATTCTATTATCATGCCTTTCTAGAAAACATGAGCCAAAGGTTTTACAGAAATGCATTCCAAGGAACTTTTCTCTCCTGTGAGACAATATCATCTAATTTTTGGAAATGCTACATACTGCCTTTTCCTTTCAGAGCATCACAGTGAGCATTAGCTTATTAAAGGCTCTGAGATATTTGTGCTGAAAATAGTACTAACTTTATGTAATCCAGATTTTTCCTTAGTTGATTTTAGTTCTGTTCAGGTTTTTGTTGTTGCTGCTGTTTTTGTAGCTGTTTTCTTATAAAACTGTTAACATCTCAAAGACCTCAAACACTTCTGGAAATTCTGCCCTAGATTGAAAGTAACACTAAGAGTGGGAAATTCTGTTACTCCCATAGACAATACAAGGATACATCTTGGAAACTCATCCAGCGGAAGCTGAGACCCTACCTACCTACATGTGGGTCTGGCCCTGTGCTCGTTTCCAGGCCTGCCCTAGACTTCCCCACCTTACCTTTGGTATTGCCACTATTGTTATTTCCCTGAAGGCAAGGGAAGTACTGAAAACAAAGGAGTAGTTTCTACAGTATTCAGTAGAATCAGAATTTGAGCCATCATTTCTGACATTATTGTTGCATCAGATACGGCAGATGTGTTATTTTTTATAACATATTACCTAAGAAACTCAGATTATTGAGCAAAGCCCACACATTTGGAATAGAAAGACTGTTGGCAATGTGTGCGTGTACCTCCGGCGTATATGATTAAAATATATAGCCCTTTAGTTACAAGACTGACTTTAAACATAGGAATCATAATCTACTAAAAATGAGTGCTATATTTTATCGTTGTGATGGTGGTGAAGGAATGTTATTTTAGAACAGAGTATTAAGTTCACCAAGGAAAGAATTTGCACAATGGTAAAACTGAAAAGTTCAACAGTGACTTCAAGGGTACTTTTTTGAATGCACTGTGGTAATTTTTTTCTAATACATTGTATTACAGGGTAACACACTAAAAAACCAAAATCCCTGAACTAGCAAGGCTTTCTCTGATTATCCATCTCAAATGGTAGCATCCTCCCCCATTACTCTAAATTCTTCTTTTTTTGCTTCATTTTTCTCCAGCACATTAACACAGTTGTCATATCATATATTTATTTGTTTGCTGTCCATCTTACCTTCTGCACAATAGAACAAAACCTTCCTGAGACCCCAGGTTTTGTTGTGTTCTCTGCTTGGCACACAGTAGGCCCATCATAAATATTTCTTAAATCTATGAACACGAGTCTTAGACCATTGTCCTACTGGTTTTATTTCTAGAAATCACAATCCAGTCTTTTGTGTGAGCAGGTAAGTGAACGTATTTGGCAAAGAAGTTGAGGATATGCTCATAATTGTATTTCCCCCTTCTCCTTTAAGCTTCTAAACCTTTTTGCGTGTGGCGGTTTTTTGACGATGATTTGGAAATTTCAGTGTATTGTTCTGTCAGGGTACTTGGCAAGTTTGAGATCAAAAGGATGAGAAGAGTTTTACTGGGTAATTGCCATTTAATGGCAGCAGAAACTGACTTATCCAGAGAAAACAGGTATTCTGTAGGATTGTAATTGTTTTTTCTGACAGAAAAATGTTGAACATATACAGAGAACTCATTGATATAACTACAGATACCTTTTTATTTGTATGGTTTGGCTCATTCCCCAGGCTTTAAAGAAGAGGTTCAAATTTCTATGCATATTAACTGGCCACCTAGAAAGTTTTCTTAGCCTGAGTTGCAGTTTCCTCATTCATGAGTAGAGGCAATAATATCCACTACTTGGGATTGTGGCAAAGATTAGCTCCTGAAACCTGTAGGAGAGAATCCTTCCTTGCTGCTTCCTAGCTCTGGTGGTGGCTGTCAATTCTTGGCATTCCTCGGCTTGCAACTGCATCATTTCAATCTGTTTCTGTCTTCACATGGTGTTTTCCCTGTGTGTCTATGTCATCACAAGACCGTCTTCTTCTCTTATATCGTCAAAGACCCTGTTTCCAAATAAGGTCATGTTTACAGGTACCAGGGGTTAGGACTCAACATATCTTTGGGGTGACACAATTCAACCCATAACAACTTATACTAATTCATGAATTCTCCTCCTAGCCCACTGCCTGTGTTTCTGGCACTGCTCTAATCCTTCTCAACTCACCAACTTGTGTCACTACAGTACATTTTCAGCCCAGAAAGAAAAGAACTTGCTGATTCAGAGAAACTGCAAGAACAGCAACTTCCTAAAGCTTTCAGAAAGAACAAGGGAGCCTGACACTGCCAGGCCCTAAAAGCCAAACAGCTTGGAGAAAGAGATTTAAAGCTCATAAATATCAAAGAGCCTCTGGAATATTGGGGGCAGAAGGAACAATCCTACACACAGTGAAACATAAATAAAGTTGGATTGGGTTCATTGGCTTCCCTCCCAGGACAAAATTATCCTCCTCTTTCCAAAAGTAGCATGTAGCACATTAGTTTGGAATGGCTATTGTCTTTGTGGAATACATTATTTTTTATAGTTTATGGCAGAAATTGACACACAATGTTACATCATTCTGTATTTCCACTCAGACACACGCAGGTAGAATTGCAGCCTTGATGGGCCTTTGAGGCTGATCTAATCTGACCTTTACCCCAAATGAGTTCATTTCTCTGCCCCCTCCAATAATCATCTTCTTATCTGGTTCCCCAAATCTACATTAGTCTTTATATTTTATATATCTTTTATGATTGGAGAAGAAATAAATTACAATTTTACATATAGAAAATAAAGTAAATAAATAAAAATGCCCTACAAACTCATTGCTCTTAAAAAATCCATTGCCTATCCTTTGAAACCATGATTTTTAAAGACTTCCTGGGACTCCATTGTCTGATGCACCGTAATTATTTTAGTTAATGCCCTATTATCGACCATTTACATTGTTACCATCTGTTTCATTCTTATGAAAATTGCCATCATGGCCATCTTTGTACCCAAACTGTTGTGTGCACTGTAGCGTTATTTTTAATTTCATATCCTCAGTTCCAATATCTTTAGAGCCCAACAGTCAAAATATGTACATTTTCTGACACGGCACTGCGGTAACCTTATAGGAGGAAGGAAACACACCTGCAGCCGTCCAGGTCTCAGTGGCTTTGACCTGTTCTTTTCTGATGGTCCATAGGTGGGATCACTGATAAGAAGATGAAAACAGGCCCTTTTTGCTTCAATATTCTTAGGCTGTGGGCACTCCTCCTCCTACATGCACAGATGGGAAGAGGCTACCTGGGGCTCTTCTCTGGCTCCTGTCAGAATTGGATGGAATTTCTCCATCTCTTATTCTCAGAGGTCTTGGAAAGAGCTGTTAGGAAAATCTTGGACATCAGCCCACATTGATTTACTATAACCGGCCAGAAAGGGGGTTTGTGGTAGGCCCCACAACATTGGGAGCAGACAGTTTGCAGTGTATAGATTATGCTCCTCTCAATCACTGTGCCTCAATCAGGGCAATTAGAGGCCATGTCATTATATCTCCTCCCCAAGAACTCCCATCTTCAGACCCAATCACAAAGCAGGAGGTGGATTCTTAACCCAAGTCTACCCTGGCTGGGTTCCAATCAAAATGTCTTATTGTTTTTTGCTGTCTTGCTCTGTAGAGGAACTTCCTTTCCTCAATCATGTCTTTGGCAATTTAAGTGACTGATGGCTTTTTGCATGTCATTATCAGGGCTTGGAAAGAATGGTAACTGCACAACTCCAATGATCAGGGCAATAAGATAAAGAATTAATCTGGAAACCATTTTGACAGATGACAGGGTAGAGGCCAAAAGCCAAGGTAGAAAACTTCTAAACCAGTGTTTGCTGTTTGCTGAAAGAGAGCTTTCTCATCTGAGATTATAACCCAGTCTTACTAGTGAAGAGAGAACAAAACAGACTGAGTGCACACTGCAAAAAAGGGGAATTCATTTATGCTTTCTTGAAGATGATTTTTTGCTGTTTAAAGTGTGCTGAATGGATAACAGCCTCAGCATCACCAGGGTGCTAGTTAGAAATGCAGACTCTCTGGCTGCACCCGGACATTCTGAACCAGAACATGCCTTTTAACAAGATCCCCAGGTGATTTGTATGCACATTAAGTCTTGAAAAGCACTGATATGAAAGGTGTGTGCATTTAATACTGCCTGAAAGAAACCCTTTTAAAAACTGACTCTGTGGGGTGGTCTGCTGGTTAAATTTGTGCACTCCGCTTCGGTGGCCCGGGGTTTGCGGGTTTGGATCCCAGGAGCGGACCTACACAACGCTCATCCAGCCATGCTGTGACAGCATCCCATATATAAAGTGTAGGAAGATGGGCATAGATGTTAACTCAGGGTCAATCTTCCTTACACACACAAAAAACAAAACAAACAAAAAACCCTGACTGCTTATAAAACAAAACAAAATGAAAACAAACCATTAAAAACTTTTTCTGCCTGAAAGAACATTTGAGTTCTTCTAGGATCCAGTTGAACTGTTTGTGGGACTAATACCCAAAAATTAATTCTAAGGGATGGGCTCTGTTTGCCTGGATCTCCTTTTGTTTTTAATTATATAATTTTAAGTGATTTAATTTACTGAAAAGTAATACAGAAACATGGTCCAATTTTCAACGAGCATAAAAATGCATACATTGAAAAGTAAGACCTCATCCTAGAACTTAGTTTCATTCCTAGAGCCAATTACTGCTATTAGATATTTTTGTATATTTTTTGAATAATCTTCCAGAAATATTCTAATATAGATATCAATATTCTAATATATATATTAATATTGTAATATATATCTAGGTCCTTAAATATAGTATTATATGCACTATTTTGCGCTTTGCTTTTTAGCACCTTTTAAATACCCCAAAGCAGTACATATAGAGATCTACTTCACTGTTTTTAATATTTATATCACATTTTTCCTCTGTTTGCATCAAAATTTGTTAGTATTGACTTTCATTTAAGATGTCTCCAGCTTGTTTGTCTGTTTCTTTGTTTTGGCTATTCCAAGTGATACTACAATGAATTTCTCTGTGCATATGTGTTTGCACACATGTGTGTCTGTCTACTAAATAAAAATCTAAGTAAAATTGCTGGTTGTAAGGATAGGAGCATTTAAAATTTTGATAGATTTGGCCGATCTGCTCTTCAAATACATTAGTATTTGTATCTAGTATCTCACCAACCATCCGTGAGACTTTGATCACCCTGGGTCCCTGCCTCAGTGAGATATCAGACTTGGGAATGTGTAATTTGAAAATTGGAAAATAGTATCCTATTTCTATTTTAATATGCATTTCTTTAATTATGAGTAAATTTGAGCATACATTCATATGTTTAAAAGTCATTTGTATTTCTATTTTGTGAAATGTATGTTTACTTTCTTCAGCTGTTATTTTTTTTATTTCCAGCTTTATTGAGATATATTTGACATATAACATTGTGTAAGTTTAAGGTATACAACATGATGGTTTGATATATGTATATATTGCCAAATGATTACCATGATAAAGTTAGTTAACACATCTATTACCTCACATAGTTACCTTTATTTGTGTGTGGTGAGAACATTTAAGATCTACTCTCTTAATTTGCAAGTACACAATACAGTACTGTTAACTATAGTCACCACACTGCACATTAGGTATCCAGAACTTCTTTATGTTATAAGTGGAAATTTATACCCTTTGACCACCATCACCCATTTCTTCCACCCCCAGCCCCTGGCAACCACTAATTTATTCTGTTTTTATGAGTTTTTTTTGTTTCAGATTTTAGTATAAGTGAGATCATACAGTATTTGTCTTTCTTTATCTGACTTATTTCATTTCATATAATGCCCTTAAGTTTCATCCACGTTGTTGCAAGTGGCAAGATTTCCTTCCTTCTTATGGCTGAACAATATTTCATGATATATATCACGTTTTCTTTATCCATTCATCTGTTCACAGACACATAGGTTGTTTCCATGTCTTAGCTATTGTAAATAATAAATAATGCTGCAATAAACATGGGGTGCTAATAACTCTTTGAGATAGTGATTTCATTTCCTTAGGATATATATTCAGAAATGGGATTGCTGGATCATGTGGTAGTTCTATTTTTAATTTCTTGAGGAAACTCCATGCTGTTTTCCACTGTGGCTGTACCAATTTACATTCCCACCAACAGAGTACGAGGGCTCCCTTTTCTTCACACCCTCACCAACACTGGTTCTCTCTTGTCTTTTTGATAGTAGCCATTCTAATAGGTGTGAGGTGATATCTCACTGTGGGTTTTTTTTTTTTTTGTGAGGGAGTTCAGCCCTGAGGTGACATCCAATGCTGATCCTCCTCTTTTTTGCTGAGGAAGATTGGCGCTGGGCTAACATCCATGCCTATCTTCCTCTACTTTATATGGGATGCCGCCACAGCATGGCTCAACAAGTGGTGTGATGGTGCGCACCCAGGATCTGAACCCGCGAACCCCGGGCTGCCGAAGCGGAGTGCACGCACTTAACCTCTTGCACAACTGGGCCGGCCACTCACTGTGGTTTTGATTTGCATTTCTCTGATGATAAGTGATGTTGAGCATCTTTTCAGATACCTCTTGGCCATTTGTATGTCTCCTTTGGAAAAATGTCTATTCATATCCTTTCCCCTTTTTTTTAATCAAATTATTTGATTTTCTGCTATTGAGTTGTATGAGTTCCTCACATATTTTGGATATTAACCTCTTACCAGATATATGGTTTGTAAATATTTTCTTCCTTCTATAGGTTGCCTTTTCATTTTCTTGATCATTTCTTTTGCTGTGCAGAACTTTTCAATTTGATAAAGTCCCAATTGTTTACTTTTGTGGCTTGTGTTTTTGGCATAATATCCAAAAATTGATTGCCAAACACAGTGTCAAGGAGATTTTCCCCTATGTTTTCTTCTAGGAGTTTTATAATTTCAGGTCTTACATTTAAGCCTTTAATCCATTTTGAGTTAATTTTTGTAAGTAGTATAAGATATGGGTCCAATTTCATTATTTTGCTTGTAAATATCCAGTTTTCTCAACACCATTTATGAAGAGATTATCTTTTCCTCATAGAGTATTCTTGGCTCCCTTGTCCAATGTTAGTTGACTGTATATGCCTGGGTTTATTTCTGGGCTCTCTGTTCCATTGGTCTGTGTGTCTGTTTTTATACCAGTATGATTTTGTTCTGATTACGATAGCTTTGTAGTATAGTTGGAAATCAGGAAGTGTGATGCCTCCAGCTTTGTTCTTCTTTCTCAAGATTGCTTTGGCTATTCAGGGTCTTTTGTGGTTCCATAAGAATTTTAGGACTGTTCTTTCTATTTTTGTGAAAATGTCCTTAGAATTTTGATAGAGATTGTATCGAGTCAGTAGATCACTTGGGGTAGTATGGATTTTAACAATATTACTTATTTCAATCCATAAACATGGGATGTCATTCCGTTTATTTCTGTCTTCTTCAATTTCTTTCATCAATGTCTTCTTTTCAGTGTATAGATCTTTCACCTCCTTGGTCACATTTATTCCTAGGTATTTCATTGTTTTTGATGCAATTGTAAATGGGATTGTTTCCTTTATTTCTCTTTCAGATAGTTTGTTATAGAAATGCAACTGATTTTTGTGTTGATTTTGTATCCTGCAACATTACTGAATTTGTTTATTAGTTCTAACAGTTTTTTGGTGGAGTCTTTAGCATTTTCTATATATAAGATCATGTCATCTACAAACAGAGATAATTTTACTTCTTTTTCTATTTGGATGTCTTTTATTTCTTTTTCTTGCCTAATTGCTCTAGCTAGAACTTGCAGTACTATGTTGAATAGGAGTGATGAGAGTGGGCACTCTTGTCTTGTTTCCGATATTTTTTTTTTTTTTGTGAGGAGGATCAGCCCTGTGCTAGCATCTGCCAATCCTCCTCTTTTTTTGCTAAGGAAGACTGGCCCTGGGCTAACATGCGTGCCCATCTTCCTCCACTTTATATGGGACGCTGCCACAGCATGGCTTGCCAAACACTGCATCGGTGCGTGCCCGGGATCCGAACCAGTGAACCCCAGGCCGCCGCAGCAGAGCGCGTGCACTTAACCGCTTGCGCCACGATGCCGACCCCTTGTTTCCGATCTTAGAGGAAAAGCTTTCATACTCTCACCATTGAGTATGATATTAGCTGTGGGTTTGTCATACATGGCCTTTATTATGCTGAGGTATGTTACTTCTATACTCAATTTGTTGAGAGCTTTTATCTTGACAGTGTTAAATTTTGTTAAACACCTTTTATTCATCTGAGATGATCATATGATTTTTATCCATCTTTTTATTAACGTGTTGTATCACTTTTTTTGAATTGCATATGCAAAACCATCCTTGCATCCCAGGGATAAATTCCACTTGATCATGGTATATAAGCCTTTTAATGTGTTGTTGAACTCAGTAGGTTAGTATTTTCTTGAAAATTTTTGCATCTACATTCACCAGGGATATTGGCCTGTAGTTTTCTCTTCTTGTAGCGTCCTTATCTGGCTTTGGTGTCTGGGTAAAGCTGGCCCATAAAGTGAGTTTGACTGTGTTCCCTCCTCTTCAATTTTTTGGAAGAGTTTGAGAAGGATTAGCATTAATTATTTTTAAATGTTGGTAGAATTCACCAGTGAAACCATCTGGTCCTGGGCTTATGTTTGTTGGGAGGTTGATTACTGCTTCAATCTATTTTGTCAGTATTAGTCTGTTCAGATTTTCTATTTCTTCATGATTCAGTCTTGGTAGGTTGTTCCCAGGAATTTATCGACTTCTTCCAGGTCATCTGATTTGTTGGTGTTTAATTGTTCAGAGTCATCTCTCGTGGGGTCCTTGATAGCTCTGCTCTAACTGTGGTTGGGAAGGGTTGAAGCCAAGTACAAAGCCCTTTCAGGGTCTCTGGGGATACAGACTAGAACGTCTTCCACTGGGACCCTGGACCAGCAATACTACTCGTGGACTGCAGCTGGGAGAGACTAGAGCTGAATATGAGGCCCTTTCAGGATCTCTGGTGCTACCGACAGGAGTGTCTCCCACTGGATCCTGGACCCACAAACTTCTGGCTGAATGTGGCTGTGAGGGGGCGGAAGCTGAGTATATATAATCCTTTTCAGCCATCTTTTTCTAGGGAGAAATAGGTCTTTTTTAAAAAACTAATTTATCAGAGCTATTTTTATATTAATCCCTTTAGAAATCATCCCTCAGAGAGTGATACATGTTGAATATATTTTTCTCAGTTTGGATTTCATCTTTTTTCCCTTTATATTTCATACTATATTTGTTTTGAACAGATAATACATTTACATAGTTCAAATATTGAAACAGTACATTCACATTATGTATTAAGAAGTCTCACTTCTACTCCTGCCCCTGTCTACTCCACTGCCCACCTCCTTGTGGGTAACCGTGCTCATCATGTCTTGTGTATCCTTCAATGTTTATGTAATTGCAAGCAGATACACATGCGATGTTGTTTCTTCCTTATTCTTATAAAAAGTAGAATGTCACCTATAATATTTTTGCTTTTTCTTTTTCACTTGGAAAAATATCCTAGACATCTTTCCATATCAATAGAAAGGAGTCTTATCATTCTTTTTTCTCTTTTTTTTTTTTTGCTACATAGTGATCCATTGTGTGGATGTGATATACTTTATTCCATCAAATTTGTGGTGATGGACATTCTTGTTGTTTCCAATCTTTTATTATTAAAGACAAAGCTGCAATGAATAACCTCGTAACTATATTATTATTTCATATGTGAGCAGATGTATATATAAGATATATCCTAGATGTAAGAATGCTGAGACAAAAGGTAAATTAGTTTGTAATTTTGATAAATGTTGCCAAATTTCCTTGCATTCTATTTTGCATTCCCACTAGCAATGTGTGAGACTGCCTGTGTTGTCCAAATTGTGAATTATTGCCATAAGATGAATAAGAAATGGCATCTCAATGTGATTTTAATTTGTATTTAACTTTTCATGAGAAAGAGTGTACCAATGATTTAAGGGCCATTTGTATTTCTTTTAGTCTGTGAGCTGTTATTTATCTGTTAATCTTTGCCCACTTTTCCATTCAATTTCTGTCTTTTTAAAAATCAATTATAACAGTTATAATCAATCATAAACACACGTCTTATTAAGTTTATTTTTGGTGCTACTGCAAAAAGAGTCTTGTCTTTTATTATATATTCCCACTAATTGTTATTTGTATATATGAAATTATATTCACTGCATTTATTTTATATTCTGATATCTAACTACATTATTTATTGTTTGGTAGTAGTTTTTCAGTTGATTCTCTTAGGTTTCCTAGATATTCAATCACATCAAATAGTCATAATGAAAGATTTACCACCTTCTTTCATATATTTTTGCTCATCTAAGACAGCAGACATAGGGGCACTCCATCTCCACCCAAAAATAAAAGGACTGTATATGAGAATATAGAATAATACTCTTGAGGAATCCCAGAAATATTTATGAGGAGGTCTCGGAGAAGGCCAAAGTCACATGTTGGGCAGGAGAGCTAAGTCCTGAGTTGTTCCCAGTTAAGGACCAAGTGCCTTAGTACCACAGGCTGTTGTTCTGGCTCATAGAAGGAGGCTGCAAACTGTCTATATTTTGGCATTTATTCTTTGAGGCCGAGTGCATAAATATATTTTTATAAATAATCTGTAGATATTTGGAGAAAATGTAACCTCATTTATTTTTACTCAAGTCATCTATTTCCTCATTTATTTGAGTGTCTACTTTATCTGTCAAAAATTAGAGAAGTGTAATAAATCCTCCCAAATCTACTGTGTTTCTATGTATATCTCCTGTTTCCTCAGTTGGGACCGTATCTATTTTGATGTCCTGTTTTCCAGAAAATATAGGCTCATAAATATTATAACTTTTATAAAACAACTCTCCTTGTACTGTTTTTATGCTTTCTGCCTTGAATTTTACTTTGACTGATAGTAATATTGTCATCCCTACCTTTACTTAGATTGTATTTTCCTGGTTAACTTTGCCCATCACCTTTTTTTAACCTTTTGAATCATTTTATTTTATTTATGCGTTGTCGGCAGCAGAGTTGGGCTTTTGCTTTATGACCTATCCGTGAATGTCGAAGTTTTAGTAGAGGAGCTGGACTCATTTGCGTTCATCGTCAGAATTAATATGTGTATTTTGCTTCTTTCTTCCTGCTTATTGTTTTTATGCTGCATTGTGGTTTCATTTGTTTCTCTTGTTTGCAATATGGTTTATGTTTCATTTGATTTTATCTTTTCCTCTTCTTTAAAATGTACATCTTCTGTATGATATCCCACTTAAGATTTTCAAAAATATTCTTCAGCTTAAAATCCTTTTATGCATCAAAGTTAAGAAAAAAAATAAACTCTGATTTCCTTTTATGCAAGAAAAGCAATTTTACACTTTTACATTGTTCTGCTTGCTATTGCCCAGCAGTCATGTATTTATTTTTATGATATATACTCTCAGGCTCAGATAATTATGATTAAAACATATTTTAATACAAAAAGAAGGCAAATTTTGAATTAGCATTCAATTTTGTGACCAAATTTATCACAATTTTAAAGAAATTTCGTTTTAACGTGTATCAATGATCATCATCCATAATTGTATACCATAATTTGCCCATTCTTGAATTATTGATTCTTATTTCTCTCCCAGCTACGTAGAACTCATGGTCAAGTCATATTTTCAAGGAGGGCCATAGGCATTATAGTATCTGAATCCTTCAATAAGTAAGAATATCTTTTTTTGTGGCTTATCTGCATTAAATAAAGAGTAGCTGTCAAACATGAATTAAGAGAACAAACTTTTCCCCACAAAACTGTATAGATGTGATTGTATTACTTTCTTTCATTTGTTGCATGAATGAATCTCCATCTAGCTTGAAATTTGTTTCCTTGTAGGAACCTGTTATTTCTGTTTGGATGCAATTTTTTTTTCATAATATTTAATTCATTTTTCCACATTTGTTGACATTTAGCTAAAATATCTTACCATATTTCAACATTTTTAAGCAAGTTGGTTTTGGGGCCAGAAAAGACTTTTTTCATATTAGTGTTTATATGTACTTCTGTTTAAATTGAGATTGCTTCATCCTCAGTGACACCTTCAATTTTTAGGCTAATTCTCACCCTCAATTCTATCGTTTTTTATCTTTATATTTGAATCTCTTTTTCCTTCACCCCTATGTTCTCAGAGAGCATCTCAAGTTTATTTTGCACATAACTTGTTTTTAAATTCTAGTCTGGCTTGAAGTCACTTGGGAAAGGTTTAAAACTGTGATGTCTCCTGGCATCCTGACAATAGGAAATGTGAATTTCACAAGTCAAAGGCCCATTCAATATCCTAATTCAGACACATGCCCCTTCCCATCACCAACACATTCTGTTTCCCATAAGCAACAGGTAAAAACATAATCAGAAAAAGCAAACGAGAAAAACTTAAATGTTTATTTTTGAGGATTTCATGCTAAATAGGTATACCCTTGGGTCATCTAACATCTTGTGATATACTTACCTGCAAATAGCTCCTTGACATCCACACAACACACCTGGGTGTCTCCAAGATTTAGTCTAGTGTAACCTTATCCATAAATCCCCCCTAAGCCAGCACTTACACATCAATGAAAGGCGCCAATATTGCACACACGAATCTAGAGAATAGAGTATATGTGGTGGATTCTATTGCTCACAATTAAGCAAATCTCAATCACAAAAGCACCACCGGGTGGAGGGTTCAGAGAATGTCTTCAGAGTCCTATCTCTAAGTAAGGAAATGCAATACATAACAGAAGATGCTGTCTATGATAAAGATGCTGTCAGGGCTCCTCATATCACCTTGGCCCTCACTCATATACATCCAAGGCAGCTTACAATGAACACCTGGGATTCTTTGCCTGCCTGCCTGCCTGGAGGAGCACACTTGACCCGAATTCTGGGCAAGCCTTGTATGGCCTTAAGAGTTAATGACTCCAGATGTAGCCCTCCACCAATGATGGATGAGATTTGGTGGATAAATACCCCAGCTCCCTCACCCTTGGGGGAGAAACCTCCTTGGTGTGCACTACACTGTTTCCCAAGGCTCCCCAGCAAGATGATATTAAGGTTGCTGCAGCGGTAATGTCTTTATGAGCACGCTCTTCATTAGCTACCTTCCCCTCTCTGTGTCACTTCTCTAATCCTGTACTAGTGTTTCCTGAGATCACCATTCCAATAAATTATGTGCACCAGAATGCTCTCTGGGTTTGATTTGAGAGAATGCAAACCAAAACAGACTCCAACTATAAAGACAAAAACAAACAAACAGAAAACTGGAAAAACATAGATGATGTCCCTTAAGCTGTATGGTCAGTAAAACTTCCCTTTGAGCGTCCATCAATACAAATGTACCCAACGAAAAACAGGTTTAAAGTTTTCTCTTCCTTTAAGTGTTCAGGAAGATGTTCCCTTTTCTTGTTTCCTAGGCTATATGTGGTTTTTATTCCTCTTTATTCATCTTCAAAGGAGGAGACATACAGACAGGCCATGTGTGTGAATTTCCTTGAACTCTGCATCTTCTCTGATTGGGGCTGGTCATTTCCTGTTCTCAGATCCACAGCTCCAGGACAGGTTGCTTTGCTCAGATCTCAGCAAAATTCCTCAGGACTAGTGAGGTAGTGTGTGACGGAGTTCTGTAGCCTTGCGGGGCTGTATTGCCCCCTTTACCGTGCCCCCACCAGATTTGAATGCATGTGGTCATTCCAGAATTTTTTCTCCACTTCTGCTTAAAAATGTTTTAAAAAACACCACGTTCACTCCTACATTTTATCTTGCTATTTTCTCTCTCTTAAATAATCTCCATATTCTACTTACTCTCTATTCCTTTTGCAAAAACCTGCTGCCCGAGGATGCCAAACCTTCATGGTTAGTAGCTTACTCCCCAGGATTCCTTACGCTTCTCTTCAATGCTTCCCAGGACTCAATTGTGTTTCTTCCCAAACCTGGTATTGCAAGCCATACTTGTTACTATATGTAATTCAATTGTTATGTAAAAAAGTGAAATATGGGGGCTGGCCCGGTGGCGCAAGCGGTTAAGTGCGCGCGCTCCGCTGCGGCGGCCCGGGGTTCGCTGGTTCGGATCGCTGGTTCGGATCCCGGGCGCGCACCGACGCACTGCTTAGCAAGCCATGCTGTGGCGGCGTCCCATATAAAGTGGAGGAAGATGGGCACAGATGTTAGCCCAGGGCCGTCTTCCTCAGCAAAAAAAGAGGAGGATTGGCGGATGTTAGCACAGGGCTGATCTCCTCACAAAAAAAAAAAAAAAAAAAAAAAAAAAAGTGAAATATGAATGATAAAAGAGAAAATTACTGTTTCTATGAGAGCAAAGTTGATTGCTTCAGACTCAAAGGACATTGTTTAAAAAATGTTACATTTTATTTAGAGATATGTGAGAAAACTGTAAAATGTTGAGAAATAAAATAAGTGTATATATATATATATATATACACACATACACACACACTCATATATACACATATGTCTTCTACATTCATATTTGCTTTGGAAGTGATGTTAGTTTCTTCTTCCACTTTAAAGAGACAAAAACTGGAACTCAGACTAGTGAATAGTTAATCTTGGATACACATTAGACTCACCTGGGAAACTTTAAAAAAAAGTTTGGACTCACCCTCAGAGATTCTGATCCTATTTGTCTAGAGTGGGGCTGGGGATTAGGCATTAGGATTTATTCTTCAAAGATCCTCGTGGGATCTACTGTTTAGTAAGGGTGCTAGAAGTATGAGTTCTTATGTTTGCTGGCAGAACGGCCACTCTATTATATCATGCAAAGAATAGGACTCCACTGAGAGTTTGTTCCTCAGTATTGCTGCATCTTTCTAAAAATTGGTGGCCATTCTTTCAGATTCTTGGCAATAGAGTGTTTGCCATCTAAGATTCCAGTGAAGTTGAAAGTTGCCATCTTTCGCTCAGTCTTTACAGGAATTTTAGAGTAACCCTGCAGGAGAAAGGAGAATGCACCTAGCCTGCTGACCTTTTAAATTGGAAACAGCTAGAAAATTTTTAGAAGAATGTTGAACCTAGCACCCTGCAAGTAATGCTTCTTGGCTTTTTGCTACTTTTGTTTTTCATTGATATTATTTTGTTTAAGGTTTCATGCTTTGTGGTGCATATTACATCACAATTCATTATTATTATGAGTACATACAATAAGCATCATAACATGTGTAAGCATAATAAATGTGTGCCTACCATCCAATTAAGAAACAGAAAATTGTAGAAACCTTTTAAACTCTCTTCACCATTTTCTTGCTCACTTCCCTTTCTCCTATCCAGAATTAACCATTTCCCAAGTTTTGCCCTTGTGTTTCCTATTCAAAAATAGCTTAAGATATATTGATGTATCTTTGTATGCATTGTTTTGCTTTACATATTTGAACATTAAATACGTAGAATCTAATATACCTTTTCTGGTACATCTGAGACCTGCTTCTTTTATTCAGTATCATGCTTTTCATATCCATCCATGTCAGTATGTCTGATTATTTCATTCCCACTGCTGTACAGAGTTCCGTTATTTGAGTATACCTCCATGTATTTATCCATTCGGTGGAATGGATACTATTTTGGAGTAGTTGGCAGTGTTTTACTTTTGTGAACAATAGTTCAATAAATATATATTGTTTTATGTTTGCCTAGTGTACTCAAGCAACAGTTTCTCTGTTTGCCTCGTAATGGATTTCTGCATCATAGAGCATTAACACCTTCAACTTTAGTGGATAGTTTCAAAGTGTTTTTATTCTAAACTAGATCTAACAGTTTATGCTCTCAACAGTGGTGTATCCCTACTAGATCTTAGTACACTATGTCTCTTTACTTTTTGCCAAAATGTGGGTTGTAACATATTGCACTATGGATTTAATTTGCATTTCCCAGATAATTATTGAAAATTGTCATTTTTCCTGATGTTTGCCCCCAATTTATGATTCCTCTTCTGTGAAATGTCCGTATATGTATCTTGAGCATTTTTTGATTATGCTATTTTTCTATTTTTATTTATAACTAGAAGTTATTAATATCTTCTAGATAATAATCCCTTGGGGTTTTTTGTATGTGTAAAATTTTTCATTCCAGCTTGTTATTTTTCTTTTTACTCTTATCAAGACGTTTTTGATAAACAGATGGTCTAGCTTTAGCACAATTATAGAATTTTCCTTTAAGGTTTGCATGTTTATTTTCTGTCTTAGGAAATTTCCCCTTTCCCAGGAAGAGAAAGATATCCTTATATTTTATTCTAAAAGTTTTAAAATGCATCTTTAATTCTAAAGTCTGTAATTCACACAGAATGAAATTTTGTCTACAAATTGAGATAGAAATCCAATTGCACTCAGTTTCCACACTGAGAAATTGTTGTGTCAGTACCATATAGAGTGGCCAGTACTTTCCTTGTGATCTGCAATGCCACCTCTGTCATATTGCAAGTTCTGTGTTTTGTATCTTGTCCTGTTCATCTATTTGACTAGTTTGTTCCAATGGCCCACTGTCTTAATAACTCTAGTTTTATAATGTCTTCATTTCTGGTAGAATAAGTGACTCTGTTCTTTCCTGGGAATATTTTGCTCATTCTTGGACCAGTACTGAGGAACAGAAACTTTAGAATTAGCTTGTTAAGTTACACACACACACACACACACACACACACAAACACACTATTTCAGATTTTCACTAGAATTGCACTAAAGATAGATTCTATAGATCAGCAATCGACAAACAACAAACCATAGGCCAAACCTGGCCTGCTGTCTCTTTGCCTCCATTTGCAGATAAAGTTTTCTTGGAACACAGCCAAGTCAATTCCTTTATCTACTGTCAATGGCTGCTTTCAAGCTACGAAGACAGAGCGGAGTCGATGTGACAGCATTCCATGGCCAGCAAAGCCTAAAATATTTGTCTTTTATTTTTTAAGCCTAAAATATTATCTTGATCCTTTGTAAAGTTTGCTGACCCCTGATATAGATCATTTGGGGGAATAATTGTATTTTTATGATTTTGAAGTTTTATATCCAGGAAGATGGTATAAATATGGTTTATTAATTCTTAAAGATTTCTTGATAAAGATTTATAGTTTTCCAGCATAAAAGGCTTATACATATTTTGTTAGGTTTATTACCAGGTATTTTATATTTTCTTCTAACAATTATAAATTATATCTTTTTAAATTAGATAATCTCTAATGGTTTGTTGCTGGTGAATTGAAATGTAATTGTCTTTTGTTTAATGATGTATAATGATTTTATAGCCAGAGAATTTGCTAAACTGACTTATTAATTTTAATAAGTCATCTATATTGTTTGTAATTTCTAAGTTCGTATGTGCACTGTGAGTAATGATTGCTGTATTTCTTCTTTTCTAGTCCACGTACAATTGTAGCGTCCTTTAATTGTCTTAGGATAAAAGCCAGGATCTCCACAATATGAAAAACAAGTCATGATACTGAACAAGTCCATCTTCCTTCTGTTTTAAAAAGAAATGCTTTAAATTTTCAATATTAACTAATGTGTGTGATAAGTTTTTTTGTAGATAAACCTAACAGATTAAGGAGTTCTCTTTTAGTGCTCATTTGCAGTGAAATTTTTATCACGAATGGATATGGAAATCTAGCAAAACATTTCCTGTGTCTGGTGAAATGATCATCAGTGCTTTTTTTATCCTTTAATTTGTCAATTAATAGAATTTGGGGTGTGTGTTTATGTGTGTTTTCACTCGTTTCATTTTTTTCTCTCATTTCCTTTATTTTCTCTCCACTAGGTTGGAATACATAGCACTTATTTACATTCTTTTAGTAGTTACCCTAGGCATTTTATCACCTGTGGTTAGCTTAAGAATGTCTAAAATTAATCAATAATTTTACCCATTTTCTCAACAGCATAAAGACCTTGGCATATTTAACCTGAATCAACTCCCTTTCCCATTTATATGCCATCATTAGAACTAAAATACTGAATGACTTATTTTATTGTGTTCTCGTAGATTAATGTACTGTCATTCATGTTTTGACATGTAATGTTTGGCTATATTTACCCACATCTTGAACAGTTTATTTACTCACCATTTCTTCTTACATTTTTCTTCTTCCCAAAGGCCATCTCTCAGAAGATTCTTTAGTGAGGGTCTTTTAGTAATATGTTCAGTTTTTGTTAGCTATTAAAATGTCTTCATTTTGCCACATTCTCAAAAGGTAATGTCGTTGTGTAGAGAATCCTAATTTATAGTTCTTTTCCTCTCTCAATGGTATCTTGAAAATACCATTATTTACAGTATCTGGCTTCCACTGTTTTTTTTTTCTTTCTTTGTGAGGAAGATCAGCCCTAATCTAACATCTAGATACCAATCCTCCTCTTTTATCTGAGGAAGACTGGCCCTGAGCTAACATCCGTGCCCATCTTCCTCTACTTTATATGGGACGCCGCCACAGCATGGCTCGACAAGCAGTGCTTGGGTGCGCGCCCCAGATCCCAACCCGCAAACCCCTGGCGGCGCAGCGAGTGCGCGCACTTAACTGCTTGTGCCACCAGGCCAGCCCCTGGCTTCCGCTGTTAACGTTGAATAATCAGCTGCCAACCTGATTTCTATAACTTCTCTTTTCTCTAAAGTTGCTTTTATTTATTTTTTATTTTTTTTCCTTCAGTTATAGTGTTACAGATCCAGGTGATAATGTGTTTTATTTTATTTTTAATTACTCATTCTACTTGGGATTCACTGCGCATCTTGAATTTAATGATGGCTACGTTTTTATTAATTCTGGAAAATTGTCAGATATTAGGTCCTGAATATCACCTTTCCACTATATTCTCTCTTCTTTTCTCTATTTTTTAAAATATATTCTTAGCAAATCCACTTTGTTGGTTTATTACTTGCCTTCTCTGAATACTCTGTGCTGCATTCTGGGTAATTTTTTCAGATCTATATTCTAATTCACCAATTCCTTATTTACTGGTATCTAAATCTATGCTTCCCAAACTGAAGAACCCCATGGCACTGACTTGCCTCAGGGTGACACATTGAATTCACTGGGGCCACAGAATATTTTAAATATTTGAGAGAAACACAGCAAAACTTAACACTGTTTAGTAGTAAGACATTGTGCTGCTACCTTGAAGTAGTTCAGTTTCAACATTCCTTTGGATGAGGTCATGTTTTTGCAGTTGTTGTGATCAAAACCCAATAACACACACAATCAGTGTGAAACAGGAAATGAGGCTGGTCATGTCCAATCTGAATCTACAGTTTGAAAAGTTGTGTAGTGCCCACCAGGTGCACATATTCCATTAGTTAAAAATGGCTATTTAAGGGGCCAGCCTGGTGGTGTAGTGGTTAAATTTGCGTGCTCTGCTTCAGTGGCCTGGGGCTCATAGGTTTAGATCCTGGGCACGGACCTAATGCACTGCTTATCAAACCATGCTGTGGCAGGTGTCCCACATATAAAGTAGAGGAAGATGGGCACAGATGTTAGCTCAGGGTCAATCTTCCTCAATAAAAAAGAGGAGGATTGGCATCAGATGTTAGATCAGGGCTGATCTTCCTCATAAAAAAAAAAAAAGGCTATTTAAGAATGAAATAGAATTGTTATTCAATTTATTCTTATTAATTTTCAAATGGCTTCTTATGACAAATACTTATTAAGTGTTTGAACCTAAACTAACTACTTAATTAATGAAACTATAGGGCATTTCTTTGGGCCTAGAAGCACCTTGAAAAAATTACTGAGATGCTGAGGTTGTCATGAAATGCAAAAGTTTGGAAACCTCTTGTTTGATTTTCAACCTTTAGCTTCTAATCATTATGTTTTGCTTTTCATCTATGTAAATTTGATTTGATTTATTTTTCTAAACTACTTGGCCATTTTATATAGTCTCTTGCTTCTTATATTTACCTAGTCTTCTATTTTTTTGTTGTTGTTGTTGTTGAGGAAGATTCGCCCTGAGCTAACATCTATGTCACTCTTCCTCTGCTTTGTATGTGGATCGCTGCCACAGCATGGCCACAAATGAGCGGTGTAGGTATGTGACAAGGAACCAAACCCCAGCTGCTAAAGTGGAGCACACAGAACTTAACCACCGGGCCTCAGGGCTGGCCCCATACCCGTTCTTCTATTTTTAATAAATTAAACATATTTTTCATACTGATATGTATATACTTCTAAGTATCCTCTAATAGCTAGGTACTTCCAATATTTACATTTTTAGGTATATATATTGTGTGTGTGTATATATGTATTTTTAATTTTATTTTTTTAACTCGTTCTCAAGCATAGTGTCCCATTTCCTTGAGTGTAGTTGAGATTGGTTCACTATGAATCAAAGTCTTTGGAATTTTATCTATGACAGTTGTTTCAGGCCTGGTTTTATTTCTGCCTGGCTCAAAGGAGCACTACCACCTGTGGATCCTTTTAAAGTAAATTCTTAGTTGATTTTTTTTTAGACAACATAGGGAATATGAATTTGGGCCACAAACCTAGTGAGGAATGGCTTATGGTTAGGATTTCTCAAGACATTTTTTTCTTCTACTTAGCAACAAGTTTAAGACAAGCAAATTTCCTAGCTAGTACTTTATATGGCAGGGTTTTTCTTTCCATACATCTAATTCACTCTTCAAATGACGATGTAGATCTTGGGAATCTGGCCTTATTCTGGAGTGGGTGGTCCTTTTGTTTATCCTCATTCCCATGTTGACATTAAAATGAAAACTTAAGTGGGGGTCAGGTTAAATCTTCAGAGCACCCACCAGCTTTGTTCTTCTCTTATTCCTCTGGATTTCTGCTTTTACTGTCTTGGCTACTGAGGATTTCCCTTATTTTCTTGATAGCTTAGAAATACATTTTTAATTTTTTTAACTGGCTTTGCATAAAAATGTTCACTGTATTAATGAATTTAGGTCACCATACTGCTAGGGGGGAAGTTGTCACTTCCATGAGTGAAGAAAGATCCATCATGATGTACACTAATGATGTTTAGATCCCCTTTGGTTATCTCCACTTTTTATATGGGAGTGGATAGGATTCCATTAGCAGTTCCTACATTCCCATCTGCATAATCCCTAGCCAAATTCCAGTGTCTAGTAGGCATTTATCTGGTTTGGTACCGCTGGGTCAAGGTTCTCTGGCCACCTCAGGAAGCAATTATATGCAGTGGGGTGACAGTCATGTCTTTCCATTGGTGTATATCCTGCATCTCTAAGCTAATGATGAGAAATGGTGCAGACTGAGCTTCTCGCTACATCAACCGCTGACAATTTCTCAGTTAAATCCTGTCTAACTCTTTCCTCAGTTAGTGGAATCCCTCAACAATGGAAAAATACCATAATCTTCTACTTCTAGTACTATTGTAGTTTCATTCCCTTCTTTTTCTTTGGGAAGGGACTAGTTTAAAGAGGTTTTAAAAGGAATTCTGAAGAGAACTCGTAAAGATTGATTAGCCTGACTTGACATAAACTCAGGAGTCTTTGAATGCCAGTTCACGGGGCCAACTGAGAGCTGACACTAGTGTTTTAGTACATTTCTGTCTTGGCCAGGGATTTGGGTCTTGTGAATGGTGTTGCTGACAGGCAATGCTCCTGCACTGCACAACAGAGAATGAGATCCGGTCTTTGTTCTTCCCAAATCCCTTCCCATACACCAAGCCAAAGCATGAAAGAGACCAGCTTCAGACATTTTATTTTCTCCCATTCCCAGTGCAACTAGATTGCCCACCCTTGGAAAATTAACTGCTGCTGAAGTTATGGGCCACAAGAGTGACCTATGTCCCTGTGGATCTGGGTCATATCAATTGGCAAATAGTTTTATTTTCCCCAAAACAGCTGAGCTTAACTGAATGTAAAATAATTGGAGTACATTAAATAAATTTACTATTGCAGACAGATGAATAGTAAATAACTGTGAGAGTTACTATCTAGTAAAGATTTCTTCCAAAGTACTACTGAAAGATACAACACTCCCTCACCCCATAGGGTAACGTTAATCATAAATAGTGCATTCTCTTCATTATCAAGATGCAGATGAAACAAGAAAAAATTATATCCAGGGCTAGGTTGGAGGAAAGAACGGTGTCTTGGCAAAATAATGGTTTAAGTTTTTACCTGTCTACAGGAAAATATTCAAATTACAAAAATGCACTGTCTGTAAGAAAAGACCAAACTAGACAAATACATTTTAGGCACCTTGAGTTGGAAGAAGGGCAGGAGGCTGTATTATAGTGAGAAAGCTACCCTGTATATGGAGGATAGGGTTTAACCCACAGAATCACTGTATTTGTGGTATGTGGTAAAATCACTGAATGTTGTAATTTAGCACCCATATTTAGAAGAGGAAACTGGGCCCATAGATGTTATATATTTTGTCCAATTTCTCCATGACATGTGTCAAGGCACTTTAAAGAATGGTTGTCCTGAATCCTTGTGCCAGAGACTAAGATGAGCTGGGTTATAGTGCCTGTTTCGCCCAGTTATTTCTACACCTCATGGTGAATGATCAAGAAATTAGCTTGTTGGCTAATCATGAGCTTGTTTTCTCTAATGAATTCAATTTGGTACGATGAAATGCTCTCTTGGGAAGGAAGCCAATTCTGTATCATCTAAAGTTGGGTGTGAAATGATGTAGAGCTTAGTTTTGAAGAATATATAGACAAGGCTCCAAATGATATATTTGCTGGAGAAGGCAAGAAGGAAAGACACACAGGGGAAAGGTTTATATTGATACCAGTTCTGAACTAAGTTCTCCCTTCAATGTAACCAAAAAGATATGTATTGAGCACTTGGGGGACACATATTTGAAAAAATACTGTTAGTGCCCTCAAAAACCTTACATTCTAGTATAATTAATGTTTAATTCTTAATAGACTTGAATAGTTTTCCATTTTGTATGAGTGAGCTAATATTTCTGAAATGTTTTAAAGAAAGACAGCTGAGACAGTTGTGCATTAGGAAGTAAGAATATCAATTTCCAAGTCGCTCCCCAACATTCTTTTTCGTATATTTCTTTGTACTTTTGCAGTGCTAGACACATGGTAAATGACTTCAGTTCTTCCTGAGTGGCTACAGGGAGAACAGCCAAATACAAATTCAATGAAGCTAAACAACTAATTTTACCTCACATCCTCACACCTACTTTGTTTTGTTCCTGAGTTACAGTGGAACTTATCTCTCCCTACCTAAGTGCTTTGACAAGCACTCTATCTTAATATTTAGATCAACACACACACAGCTAGGCTGGAAGGCTTCTTATCACAGCACTCAATTCTCTTTATTTTGTTCTCTACTACGAGATGATGGAGAAAAGCACATTTCATATAAGAGTTATAAAGAAAGAGAAAGATTGTATTTTTTTCTGTTGCTGGGTGTGGGGAGCTGCAACTTTTCTTTGTCATTGGGTTTTAAATACCCTAACCAATGCCAACAACAATTTCCTCAACTCTTCAAGGCCTGTTCATGTTCTGCCTCCTCAATAAAACTTCACCTGGCCATTTTTGCTCTCACTTACTTCTCATTTTTTGAACTCTCTTATTAAAGAAAAAACCTATGCCACCTATTTCAGCACTTAATTATAGGCCAAATTCTGACACTCTCCATTGTTTTCCATTTCAATTTTTTCTGTTAGTCTGCAACATGGGCCACATGATTCAATACATAGTTAATCAGACCTTTGCTTGTATCATATCTGCCAACATCTCATTGGTCAACGAAGTTACATGGCCAAGCCCAAAGTCAAGGGTCAGGAAAGTCAGTTCTGCCTCTGGAGGGAGGAGCTACAAAGTCACATGGAAAAAAGTGTGAGTACAGGGAGGAGTGAAGAATTGGAGCCTTTCATTCAAGCTATGGTACTCACCTTCTCATTATATAGTCTTGGGTAAGTCATTTAATCTCCCCCAATTTAAAATTATTCGTCCATAAAATGAAGTGGACACTACCTCCTTCTTAGTCATAAGTTTTGTTGAAATAAGATAATGAAATAAAGCACCTAGTACTAGGCCTGGCTCTTCCTCTACTAATAGCACCCAGTATGTAAAGTACTTGATTAGCACTATATTGGACTTTCTCACATTGAGAGCTCTCCAGCCAAAGAACAGACTGCTTCATGAAGTGTGAAACAAAAACTAGAAATATTGAATCAAGCCTGGGCCATACAGGAGGAAAAACTGACCTCTACCACCTCCGTGACAATATGATTCTTTCCGTGTGGATTCTGAGCTTCCGCCTACCCCAGAAGCTGAACATGTCTTATATTTATTTTCCCTGTCTCTCTTGAAGCTGGGGTTTGGACATATTGTGAGGATCTGTCAATGCCCCCTCTCATATAAGTCTTTGACTGTAGAAATAAAAATAAGGACCACAAAGAGTGCTCTATAGACAGCCATAGCAGCTGTAGCCATTTCTGAAGCAGCACTGACAACAATGTGAAGCATGGAAGTGGATGCAAGAAAATTAAGTTTCTGGTAGTAGTGTGAAATGAATAAGAGAAACTTCAACTAAATTGGAGTTGGGAAGACCTGTAGGGGGAGCCCTCACCCCCTATCAAACATCCTTAATTACTCCATACAGGAAGAGACGGAGGTTTGCATCTTCAACAGGAAGTAGAACTACTTTACTACTGGAGGAAGATTTCTCTCTCCACCTGGCAACAGCCCAGCCAATGAGAAACACTGCAGCTCAGCCAATGAGAAGCTGTTGTCACCATGAGCTGTTACTTTCTCCCAATGGACTTTCCTTTAGAACAGCCTCTCCCGACTCTCCCTTTTTCTCCATAAAAGCAAGCTGCCCTCCTTTGTTCTCTGGATTTAACTGTGGTTCACTGTAGCATGCACATCTTGCACTGCAATTATTTTGGCTTGGAGGGTAAAATAATGGGAGAATTTGCTTTTTAAGTCGACAAGCAGCAATAGCAGCAGCAGCACTAATTGCAGCAGAGCATGTTCTATGCTTTCATGAGCTATTCAAAATTCTCTTTTAAAATGTATTTTATATCTAATTTATCCAGTTTGTATCATAGTTTTCAATTAAGAACACATTGATATGGAAATTGGTAACAAAAATAGATAGGCGGCAGATGTAGATACTCAACAGACTTTCAAGACATTTGGAAAATACGAGATTGGTTGTCCAGCTTGGCTGGGGCTGTTGGCAGTGAGGATTTGGTTCGTATTAAGGAATAGGCTCTGGCAGAGCATGAAGAAAAATTTAGTGCTCACCTATTGTCACTAGAGATGAAGGCACAGCTTTGAGAGATCAATTGGCTACTTCCATAAAATAGTACAAAAAAATTCAAGGACTGAAGGATAAAGTACTGTGTCTAATGGTGTTGGACTTAAACGAAGAGATCAACAGGGTCACATTTCTTAATTTTCACCATAGGCTGAAAAGCAAAGGGACTTTCTTTCACTGATAGAATCACTATCACCTTCTATGATTTATTTTAATCTCCTATCTCTATGTCTGAAAATTAAACAAAAAAGTTTGATCCCATTGATTGCTATATGACCGTGCCCACTGAATTTGAAGTCTCATCAGGTCTTTGAGGGCATTGACTAGGGAAGATGAGAGCTAGATTAAGGAAACATAGGAGACTTCAGTGAATTTGTAAGATCCCAAATCTTTGCTCCACATTAAGCCTCACTGGCTGGTAGAAAGAACTTTCCACCTCTGTCTGATAAGGCTATTAGACACATTGAAGTAAGTTCCCTTGTAAAGAGACAGGGACCATTTATGAAGCCAAATTTAGGGAGGGATGGCTATGTCACAAATGAGATGTAATGTTATGCTAATTTCTATCAAGAAAAACTGTCAAATACTTGTAAGAATATATTTCAATGGTGCGAGATCAAAGAGAAAAAAAACAGTTTTTGGTCTGCCTGATTTTATCAACATGGATGAATGCTCCCAAGATACTGATTCACTGTGCTTGTGTAGCTGCCAGGGGTGCCGATGGTTTAGTTCACAAAAATTTGGACTCAGATGTTAAAGCAGATTTATCATATGTGACCTGTTGAACCCTCCCAAATGATGCCCCTCAAGAGATCCCAGAAGGTTCTTCCTTCACTGAAGCTTAGAAACATGCATCAGTGAGGAAGAGAGCTACAGTGGATGATCTTGTAGAGATCTGGTGGAAGACAGCTGGTGGAAGGTGCTGCTGTTAAAATGGATTTCCTTGATTCCGATGGGGAAGCCAGTACCCTGGGTGGCAGGGGTCAAATTGAGGGAACTGTCAGAACAAAAGTTGAATATTTATCTTGCTGGGCAGCAGGGCCACGGTGGTAATCAAATGCTCCAACCTACAGGGCAATTTGAATAGTAGTTAATTTGATCCTGGGCTCCTTGACTTCCAAATATTTGGATAATCTACCAAATTTTTGTTTCATTTTTGAAGAGAGAGAGAGAAAGGTAGAGAGAGGAAGAGGGAGAGAGAGAGAGAGAGAGAGAGCTGTTGAGCAGAAGACTGATTGGATCCACTTAAATCCAGATTGTCTCACTCAATTCCCAGGCCTGAATCAATTGTCTTTCTCCTTCAACTTCTTTTTCTTCTTCAATAGTGAATAGAAAGAAACTACAGAATAAGAAGTAGGGTATTTAAGTTGACTTTTATTGGATGTAGCTTTATCTTGATAAATTATCGAAGATCATTCTTTTCTCCAGGTTTCTATCAGCTCAAAGTGAGGCCTCACTACACTTCATCACCCCAAGGACACAAGGAAGATTTCCTCTGCAAGATTCTTTGCCTTACTCAGGGAAGGGAGACATAGAAACTGAGCTAGGTTCTCCAATTTTCATTTCTTTCCCCCTTTTAACCCCAAGTGCCTTGAGCATTGCCTAACACAGAATAAATGATCAATAAATCTTTTTGAATGAATTGATGCATTGTAACATTCCGTAATTTTACTTCATTCTGCACACAATGGACTTTAAAAAAAAAAAGGGGGGGATGTTCCATTGAACTTTGAATGTAAAGGAGATAACCAGCGTACAAGAGAGAGACCCAGGAGCCATTAGGGGTACTGCTCTCAACTTTCCACCAAACTAACAAGAGTTCCTTCCTCCAAGAGAAACTAATAGTTTTTCAGCACCCACACAGATCTAGGCCTTTCCAAATATGTTCCATAACCCCAATCTTTGAAATTATTTTTAAATGTCAAGAGTTTCTAGATCTTTCATCATCCAAGTCGCCTCCCTGTGGAAGTCTTCTACCTTGTGACTATTGCCTCTGTGGGTGAGGTGCCCAAAATCCAGCACAGTTTTTCAGGTACTACAGGTAGATTGGTAAAATGTCCTTCCTCCTCCTGGATAAGGCACTTCATCAATGTAGAATGTTTTAGGCCAGGTTCCTGGTAAGCAGAGCCTGAGATGATAGAATAGAGAAGTGGTTATTTGACAAGTTTCTTTCAGAAAATTGGGAGGAAGGGCAGCAGGTTGGCTGGGGAGAGGAGCTTTGCAAGCATGTGGTCTCAGCTGGAGTCCAGCCTGATCACACAAGAAGCTCTAGAAGGTGAATTGCATCACAGTCCCACTCCCAAAGTCAAGGGATCTCATCAGCCTGTGGTATCTGTAATTCCATCAGTCATTGGCTGCAGGCTGCCTCAGAGGAGAATGTTACCCCCCAGGCGATGGCGCTCCTACCAACAAAGGCAATTCTCAGCCAATGAGGCCAGCTCTGAGCCACTAGCAGCCAACACTCTCAGATGCTGGGGGATAGCAGCACCAGCCCAATGGCCCAATACAGCAGATGTGGGCAGGGCACCAACAGTGTCTCTACAGAGCCTAACATGACATAGGTTTCTATCACTTGCATCACATTTTTAATTTATATCGGCTTTCTGATCAACTAAAATCAATAAGTATTTTTCCATACCTACTACTGTTCAAGGCTATATACCCCTTTCTGCTTTTGAACAGATTACTTTTTTAACCTGTGTAAACATTATACTCCCCACTATTATGAGTTATCTTTTTTACATTTTCCCCTTCTACCCAGCCTTGCTCTATCAGTCTGGGTGCTACCGTTTAATGCTCTTGAAACCACCTGATTTCATGTGAACCCATGTTTGAGTTCTGGTTAAAATTAGACTGATTCTGTCAGCAACATATGGTGTCTGAGTGTTCAATCCCATCTACCAATGCCCTGATATTCAGAATGTCAAGATCAAACCCAGCTAATGTCTATCATTTTGAAATCAACATTTTGCTTTCTCAGAAATTTCATTTCTTTGAGGATAAAAGGTTTCATTGGTTCAAAGAAAATCGTTCTGAATTTCTCAATCAGAAGATTGTTAGAGAAACGTTTATGTTGTCCTCCCAGTCCCTATTTAGAATTTGATTTCAGAGTATCCAGTACTCAAGGCCAGCAGAGATTTTTTGGCTGGCTTTGTGTGGATCATGTGTCTGATCAACAGCAAAATGAATCAGTCCCTTCATGGAGACCCTGAATCCACAATGCCTGAGAGGTTAATGTGGACAATGTCTGGTTGCCCAAGGTCCAAGCTGTACTTTCTGGTCACATGGGTGGTTAATGCAATGAAGGATGAGATTAATTAAATTAGAAGTCTGCTTTTATTGCTCAGAAAATACAGCAAATTCAATACTCTTTGACAGCCTGGAGCTGGAGGCCTGGCTCTAATGTGATCACTGCTAGATGGGTACAGCCAGACAGCATGTCATCGAGGGAGGCAGAATGCCTCCGTGCTGGTTGTGGGCTGCCTCCACCTTGCATTTAGAAGCCTTTAGTCAGCAAGTAATATAATCCACCTTCGCTTCCACAGGTAACTACCCAGGACTTAACCTGGCACCTTCTGTTTTGCTTCTAAATACACCGCTCAGTTAATCAGTCACCCCTTCCAATTAGCCTACAGCACCTGTTGGTCTGTTATGCTCGGGAAATCTTAGGTGCTTGCTCTTTTCATCTCCCCAGTCTTCTCCCATCATATCTCACTTTAGGAGTTGCTTTCCAAGATGCCATGTGTGTAAAATCCTTCCTCCTGGAATGTTGAAGGAGGCTAATCTATTCAGCATCTGCTTTGAGGCAGACACGATATATGCCCTTTGTCATTATCCTTTCCATTAGGCCCTATTCCTCAGGGCCTTTTGGGGAGGGGGGGAATAAAACATAGACTTTAGAAACAGAGAGATGTAGTTTTCATTCCTACCTTCGTAATTTACTTATTATAAGTTCTTGGCCAATTATTTAATCTCTCTATGCCTCTAAAGTGGGGCTCTAGATACTCACCTTTAAGGCTATCTGACGGTTAAAAATAATGCAACCTGCAATATAGCATTCATTGAAAATTTGTTAGGTTTTTAAATTTTTGTTATCATCATTAACCCAAGTTACGGAGGTTCAAAGGGATCAGGTGACTATCCTGAGAATGCTCCATCCTTACCCTTTCCTCTGTCAAAAAGAGCCTCTTATAAAAGTAAATCATATCAGCCACTTCCGCCTTAGCATGAGTTTCATCCTAAATGCTACTCCTCTCAAATTTTAATATACGTTAAGCTAGAGGCTCTCAGTTTTGGTTGCAGATTGTAATTTCTCAGGATACTTTATGCATGGGTCCCACCTCTAGTGAGACTCTGGAGTATTATAATTAATCTGGGATGCTGCTTGGGCACAAGAACATTTAAAAGCTCTCTAGTGATTGTGCTGTGTGACCAAGATTGACAGCCACTGTACCAAGCCATCCCCAACCATGGAAGGAAAGACTTTGGTCAATGTCAAAGAATTTTATGAAGAGTTGGAGGACCTGTGAGCTCTGATAAAGTCAGCATCTTCACATATCAGACAGGAAACAGTTTTGTCCTACTTTGGGAGTAGCTGCCATTTCACAAACAGAGAGGGAGCTCCATGAGAAAGATATGTGATCTCCTATGAAGGGAACAAACCCTTCAGGTTAAGAGTTCTAAAGCACTTGATGGCTGTGTCTAATGTGCGTGACCCCTGGCCCTAGCGTGCACTTGCCATGGGCCCCAGTAGGAGAGCATGGGTTGGCCCCAGGAGGGCTCTCCCTATAGCTCCGGGTTAAAAATTTTTTTTTTTTCCCTATGCCTGTCTCTCAGGCTAGGGTCTGAGTTTCCTGGATGCCAGTAACG
Source organism: Diceros bicornis minor (assembly GCF_020826845.1). Lineage (NCBI taxonomy): Eukaryota > Metazoa > Chordata > Mammalia > Perissodactyla > Rhinocerotidae > Diceros > Diceros bicornis. The sequence continues at coordinate 39,917,250 of NC_080758.1, forward strand.
TGTTTAGCCTTTCTCAAACACCCAGTTAAACTTTATGACATGGATTTGGGAAATTCCACTAAAATTTAATTCAAAAGTGCTTGATTCTAACCGACTTTAGAGACTGATTGAGGGTAGGACAGAATAATGTAAACTTTATAACTTTTAAACAGGCACAGGGGTAAGGGTGGTGGTAAGGGAAAGTGTAAGGATGGAGCATTCATAGGAAGAAGAATTTCTAAACATATCACCAATTTTCATTGGGCAATGAGGATCTTTTGCATTGAAAAATATAAACAAATAAATCCTTAGGTCTCGGTAAAGATAATGGAGGAGTAGATAAATTAGATAAATCATTTTATCCTGAATTCTTCTGTCATTTTAAATCTTTTCTAGAAGAAGGTAGAAAATAAATTAATCAAATGATTTAAATTGGAAAATAAGATAGACAAGTGAATTAATAACACTGATTTCTCTTATAACACTCATAAAAATCATTTAAGAAGTCTTCCTCCTTCACGTGTTTGCAGGATTCCAACTTATCCCACCTAACTTTAGGCAGAATGTCCCTAGACTAAGTCAGAGCTTAACATATGGACACATTGGATAACTAATTTTTAGAAAGAGATGTTAACGGGCTGTTTTTTTTTACTAGTATCTGTCACAAGGTTCTTTATTTTAGTTAAACTGAATCTCTCCAAATGCAAAGGAATGATGGTATTTTAGAACAAAAAATGACCTTAGAAGTTTTGTCAATCAAATTGCCTCAGGCTAAAAATCAGAGATGCTGAGGAACTTGGAATCTACTAACAGAATAGGGCTCTGAGCCAAGCCTTCTTGAAACCCTGTTCCTTGCTCACTCCATGCCACATACTGCAGATTATTCTTGTCTTTTGTTTTTGAAAATGCAGGAGATGGGAGAGAGGGAAAGCAGGAGTCCATTTTACACGCAGCGTGATGCCAGGTTATTAAATCATTCTCTCCCAGACAAACTTCTTTGAGAACTTCTATTATTTAAAACATGTGTGTGGTGATGGGTTGTAATTAGTATTTTGGTGGTGAACATGATGTAATCTATGCAGAAATAGAAGTACAATGATGTACACCTGAAATTTTTACAATGTTATAAACCAATGTTACTGCAATAAACAAAAAATTTAAAAAAATAAAAAATAAAAAAAAAATAAAGGGAAGGGAAAAAAAAAAAATCTGAACTGTTTCCACCCTGCCCCAACGTGTATGGCATTCATGTTTTCTTTCTTTTTCTTCCTTGTTATTGCATCTGCCTCCAGAATGTGGCACAAGGGTGCACAGGGGAAAGATGGGGAGAGCGGGTACTGTGGTGTAAAAAAGGAGTAATGAAGCTGCCCGCTTCTGAGTGAGCTCAGTGCTGATCTAATTGGTGAGTCTGGGTCATTGCTACCTCCTCTCACCCTGTCCTCATCATTCTCATTGAGTTCCTTCTGGGTATATGGCCACATGCACTTCTGAGGCAATTCCTCCAACTACTGAAATAGATGAGGGTGGACTGGACAAGGCATGTGCAGAAATTGATAGCCCCCTGCAATAAGGGGTTGAGCAGCAACGATGCTTCAGTGCCATCAATCAGCAGTCACTGGGAACAGAGAAAATATTTCCCCCAGTGACTTAATCAGTCAGAGGGATGTTGTCTAGCTGATTGAGGGCAGCCAGAAAGTGAGCGGTTGTTTCTATTATAATTTGTCATCAGCCATTGGTCTAAACAGGGAAAGTTAGGTCAAAGCAGCTTGATCAAAGATCAAGGCGGGGTTTTCTTTAGCCCCAAGGAGAGATGCTGATTCGGGAAAGAGAGAAATGAGGGCTTCCATCAAGATGGTCTGTTATTACATTTAATATGAAATTTATATCCTTACTTTCACAGAAGATTCAGGGCCCTGGAGTAGAAATCAGAAAAAGAAACACAACTTTCCTTTATTGGATGTGGGAGAGGAAGAAGGGAATCTTTGTCCTTTGCATCCTGCATTCCCTGGTCATTTCTGGCACCTTGGCCTAGCATGCTACTCCACCCATCTCCCCAGAGCTGCGCGCTTCTTCTGGGCGGAAGTCCTTCTGTGACCACTCTGTGCATGCTACCCCTGGCCGTGGTCACTCCCTATCACATCACCCTGTTTCCTTTCTTTGTGGCATTGATCGTCATCCAGAATTATCTTAGTTTTTGTTAATTTATTTACCTGTTTCCTGCTTCTAGGAAGTAAACTGCGTGGTGAACAGGGACCTGATCTTGCTCCTGTTGCCTTTATCACCTACCATGGTGCCTAGAAGACAATAGGTACATGATAAATATTCGTTTAAAGAAGTAATTATTTCATATGCGGCAACTCAACTCTTTTTGAATAGCTATATCAGGTTGGATTGTAGAAGCAAGGGGAGGAGATTTGCAGAACCAGGCAGACTTCAGAGTTCAGGTACAAGGAGGTCCAGAATGCAGGAGAACCATCTGGATTCAGACAGTAGGGTAAGGAGTGGTGAGGAAACAGTGAGGAGGGTGGGTAGCTGCACAGCAACTGAGACAAGAAAAACCTGGAAACTAGGCAAATTCATACTTCTCCTCAGAAGGTTTCTCTCTGTATTTGTCCTTTGAAGGCAAGAATGTATCCCTGAGATTCACTAGTTTGAGGCTTGTCTTTGTGGTTCAGTGAAAATCACCGCCTAAGAAGGGAAGGGAAATAGAAGAAGAAAATCTGATAAAGGCCCTTGTTATTATTATGAAATTGAGTAGGCTTTGAAAAGACTCATAGGTCCTGGGTTCATTGCCCTTTGTGACTGGACACTGATAAAAGTTAATTAAAAAGTGTGTAAAGCGTTGTGATTGCAATGAACTTGCACTTTAGAATAGGGCATTCAAGGCATTCAGGCAAATGCTCAACAATGATGCAAGGCTTTCAAATTAACAATGACATTTCCTTGTGCCTTAAATGCACCTTCCCCACTACCATTTAAGAACCACTTATTGGACATTTACAGCATGCTCCCTAAACCAGGGAATGCGAATCCCTGGGAGGGCGCACGGTGTGCTGAGAGATCTCTAAAGGATAAGCATATGTCATCTTCCCAATATTGGTGGAACAGAGCTGAAATTTTATATGTTTAAACTCATGAAAAGTTTGATTTTAAAGATAAAGCAAGAGACTTTCAGGAAGTGTTGTGCTGGTGGCTGGGCTGTTTTGGGTCAAGCCTCTGGTCTCAACAACTCTTACCCCAGTACTTTCATTGTCATATAGAAACAATCTACGTCTTCTGTTGTCTTTATCCACTTGGCACCTCTCTTCTCTTATGCCTGTGAAATGTCTACATCTATATCAATTATGAATAAGATGTTGAGGTGCAACAAATATTTCATGTGTTCATTTGAATTTCCCAGCCCTTGCCATTAGGATGGGGCCATGAGATAAGTTTTGATCAATGGATCCTAAGTAGAAGTGATGGATGTCACTTCTTAGCTGAGCCAGTTAAGAACTGATGTGTCTCCTCCTTCCTCTTCACCGCTCCTCAGTTATCTTGGAAACCACATGTTGATATGGTGGAAATAGAACATGCCGGAAGCCTAGATCCCTGGGTTACAAGATGGAGGTGATCCCCCATCAACCTTCCCAGATTTTGCATGAGCCAGAAATAAACTTTTATTGTGCTAACCACTGAGATTTCAAGATTTATTTGTTACCACGGTGTGGTCTAACCTATCCTTATTTAATAATCCACTCATAATCATTTCAAAGGGGAGGTGCCAGCTGAGGGTGGTAAGTATTTGTTTTCTGGCTGATCATGAAGATTTTGGATATCAGCTTGTTTGTGGAGTCAAATCTATAAGGATCTGGTTCTGGACATAGGAGACTAGACAGGTTTGTTCAAATGCCCTTGTAAGAGTTTCAGTAGAGCCTCAAACTAAACTTTAGGCTATCTTTGATTAACTTCTCAAAATAGGCCTGACAATTTTTAAGTGGTAGTTTGGAATTCTCTGGGTATTGTAGTCCTGGCTTAAAAAAAAAAAAGAAGTGATGAAGTACCAAAAGGAGAAAAGGAGTTAACTGAGAGTGTCAGAACTGCAGTCACTGTTTGAAAGTGCAGTCCTCGTCTCAATGGAGCTGAAAAACATGCAGACCTTCCCCGATAACGAGGGGACCTAAATCATGCTCACATTGGCGAGAGTTCCAATCCATTCTATTGAACTGCTGCTATCCCCAACAAGAATATTATATTACCTCTCATGTTAAATTGTATTGCAGGCGGTTGGCAAGAAACTCAGTGTACAAATCAAGGTTCAGATGAACACACTTGATAGAATGGGACTGAAGTGGGCCAAAGGTCAGGAGTTGTAAGAGTGCAGCAGTGCTTGGGAAACCCAAGACCCTCAAATATTTCACCATTCCTCAGAGCTGATAATGCTGAATTATACACTTTAGGAAATGAAAACAGCGAGCTAAGCTTCCCATTAAGAAGTGAATTACTTGCTCGTCTTTGAATGCTGTATTAACTCTCTGTAGACATAAGAATCCTCTTGAAAGCAAAAGCTATCTTAAAATTTATTTTTGCAGACTTTAACCCAATAACAGAAGTATACTACTAATAACAACTAGTATTTACAACACTTAATACAAGCCAGTTTTACTGTATGCATCATATGCATATTAATTTATTTAATCTTCAGAATAAGCCGGTGGAGTAGACGTTATTATTAGCTCCAGTTTATAGATAAAGAAACTAGGAACCTCAAGTACAGGGAATTTATGCATATTGCCCAAAGACATATGTCTAGTGAATATTGGACCTGGGTTTGGATCAGATAGCCTTACTCCAGAGTGTGACGTTTAACCATCATGTCCCAACGCCAAACTTAAGAGTACCCATGAATGGAAGAAAGAAGGAAAGAAGAAAGCCTGGATGAGAAGGGGGTGAAAAAAAGTGATGGAAGAAGGATGGAAAGGGTGAAGGGGTACTATAAGGAGGGCTGGAAGGGTGAATGGAGAGAGATATGAAGAGAGGACTAGAGTGAAGGATGAAAAGATGAGATGGAAGGAGTGGAAGAAGGGATAGAAGACATGACGGATGGATGGATGGATGGAAAGAAAATAATTTAACTGGATGGAGATACATAACAAATAGAAGTGTTTTTTTCCTGTCATAATGGAGTTTCCAATGTTGTTGTTGAGAAAGCTCCTAACACTCAAAAAATAAAGATTCATGGCAAAGGTGATCTGAGCTTTCCTGAGAGCAATACAGTTTGATTAGCCACTTTTCTCTACCTCTCCTTTCTCATGCACAGTGAAACTGTGTGCTGTCTCCTGCCCAGGATCTCTTCCTTTAAGGCTACTTTGGTTTTTCTTTTAAGTGGATATTACCTCCATAAGTGGCAGTCAGAGACCCCCAGCGTCTTGCCTTTCCTGTTTTCCCCAAGGATGCAGAAAAAGCATCTTCAACACGTCAGTTTGGATTGTTTCAGAGTAAACTTGTACACCCCTCTGGACAGAGGTGTTGCAATTGAACTTTTCTTGTGAGAAAGGATTCTGCACTTAACACACAGGCCATTTGATTTCCAATTCAGTCCTCTATCCACCACCTGATGCCACGTGCTTAATAAATATATACATTTTTAAGAATGATATGGTGTGTCGTTGTCTGAATTGCACTGTCACCCTACGTGCTGCTTCCTCCAGTGAAACCAGCCCTGAAACTGCAAAGCTCATGTCCCTGGGTGCTTATTCCTGGGAGCCCAGATGGACTCAAAACATGTACAAAGCCACCCCAGAAACAGAGAAGGAATTACATAATTCCTATAATTATGAAGTGAAATTTCTCTTCTTAATTTTGGAGGGTGGAGAGAGACGGAAAAGCATTGAGGACCCAAGATGTCCCATCACCCCTCCAAAGAAACTTTGATTCTCCTCCGTGGAGCTGCCTGGAAACAATAATGCAAACCTGCTCTGGCAGGCTGGTTCCTGCACTGTGGACCCTCCAGGGCACCTTGAGGAGACAAGGGAGCTTGTGTGTACTTATAGGGCAGGGGCTTCTTAACCATTTTTGTGCCTTGGAACCCTTGGCTGTCTGGTGAAGAATCTGGACCCCTTCTTAGAGTAATCTTTTTAAATGTATAAAAGAAAATTCATAGGACTGCAAAGGAAACCCATCAAACTGAAATACAGTTATCAAAATATTTCTTAAAATTTGTGATAGAGCAAAAGATGACTTCTTTACTGCATTTAATAACAAGATCTAGCTGTAGGTCTGATAACTACCGTAACTTTGGGGTAGTGACAAATGTGATGATATTCCAAGATATCCACAATGACGAGAATGGGATACGAAAACACCTGTGATTTCTATTGGTGACTGAGTCACAGGTACTGCTAATACCACTGCGGCACTGCCTACAGTCATCACTAAAGAAAATGCTACATTTCAGTTATAGGTTAGTAACCATAACGATGCCTTTTTTTTTTCCACATCTGGATTCACAGATCCCCTGAATTCCATGGACCTGAGGATGAGAACTCCTGGAAGTGGGGGAGCTTTTTTCTTGTTTCCTCTATTTTATTCCTGATAGTAAAATGCTCCCTGAACCTAGGTATATACCCAAACAAATTGCAAGTTGAAAGCAGGGTCTCAGTAAAAGAATGATGTGGTGTGGACAATATCATAGACGTGTGCTGAGATTTGTAGTAAAGAAGGGAACAGAATGTGTGTTGTTTACCAAGGAAAGCTGCTTAGGTTGGTTAAGTTGGGTATTAAATCACAGCAGTGTGTCTCAACAAATGTAATGATTGATTGGACTTCCAGGGATCAGAAGATGTACTGCAGCTGCCAAAGTGGAACCATTTACCTTCCTCATGGTGGCCCTTTGTAGAATCCTAGTAGGGACAATGTCTCAGATTGATTTCTCCCAGAAGCAGACCTGAAACGAGAATTCAAGTACCAATAGAATTTGGGAGATTATCCCAGGAAACTCCGCGGGGAGGTGGGTGAAGGGAGACATGGAAGGGGAGGAAGCCAAGGAGGGGTAACTTAGCAATCAACTTACACTATGGGCAACCGGAGCTTAATCCCCCAGGGCAACTCTGAAAACCTGTGTAGACATGTACCCAGGGCTATCCCTCTGAGGGGCGAGGGAGCTGGTGCATTTACACACCAATTTCATTAGTCATTGGTTGAAGGCTGCTCTGGTGGGAATAGGTGCATTGCTTGCAGCTCTTCCTGTGTACTGCACAGGTACCTGTGTACTGCACAGGTACCAAGGTAGGCTCCAAGTCAGAGAAATGCCTCAGGCAAGAAGTGCAGGTGCAGGGGGGTAGTAGTTGGACTGTGTGCCCTGGAGCTGTCAAGTCAAAGCTGATGGGTGGACAATGAGTGGCACAGACAGGGCTTGCTCATCTCCTCAGGACTGAACCAAGAAGAGAAATAATTATAACTTTTGTTTCCATAGTGCCTTTGAGAGAGTTAATCTCAGTAAAGTGTTAGCACAGTGCTCTGAGCCCTGTATTATTAAATCCATTTAACTATGTGGAGACTGAGCCTTTGGGAAGTTAGCTGCCTTGCCCAAAGTCACACCACTGCAAAGTGGTAGGGTCAAAACTGTGGCTTAAATCTTCTGCCTTTGCATCCAGAACACTTTATATTATATTTATATTATATTGTACTGTCTCCATGTCAAAGTCAAACGAAAGGCAGACCAGAACATTCTGCCCTTCCCGAAAATCTAAATATGGAAAAGGAAAGAGAGTGTTAACCCAGACTCCCAAGCGTTTGCTGTGATTACTCAAGGTGCACCGAGGCTGTGGTAATGCTGCTCTGGATTGTTCCATCTCAGTGATGATTGATTTACCACCTCTTAGTATAACATCCTCTTACAGCTCTGAGCTCTTTAGGGGAAAGATTTAATTTCAGTTTACATTTTAGATAGAAATGGAAAGTAAAAGGCTGTGAAATCAAGACATAAACCACATTACATCTGAAGCTATTTATCGTGTATTTCTGCAGGAGATCGAGCAGTGTAGCCAACAGACAGTAAGTGATATGGGGAGGTTGGGGACAAGGTCATGGAATTAAAGCTGAAGAGACAAGCTGCTAGAAAGTAGCCTATATCAGTACCCCTACTCTCTCGACCACGCAGGGCCATCTCCCAGACAGTCTATTCAGGGATCCCTGTCTCTGTGCAAACCATCCTCCAAACACACCCATCCATTTCCTTTGGAGACTTTGCTATCTGCTTGATAACTGGAATGCCAGCCTATGTGTATCACTCATAGTTGGGTTTCCCTTCTCAAGATATCCATTAGCCTTACCTGACACCTTCTAGAGATACAATGGCTCCACACCAAATAAGGAGCTGGTCGAGACTTCAGGCACAGGAGGGAGAGCTTTTGGAGGACAGGTAAACTCTGGCATCAAGTTTGAAATCAAATCACCTCCCAAAATATAGAAACTCATTGTATATGGCAACAGAATCTCTTATCCCCAAATTCCCAAATATTCTAAATATTGGGTAATTCTGCTGTTTTCAATAAAGGTGATTTGTTCCATGTATAATGTAATGGATTGATATTTATACTTTTGTAAGTCTTTTGATAAAAAGAAATACACATTAGAATAGATTCTTTAAGCTACATCTTGATTTAGATTTGTAGAAAATCATTACAGTTACACAGGTCAACACAGCTGGACATTCTTCCCTCCTCATCTTTCAGATTTAATTGCACAGCTCGGCTTTCCCTTGGCTCACATGTAACATAAACCATGAAAGTCTGGCAGGGTGGAAAGCAGCCTGGCCTGCTGTCCTCTTGGGCAAGGACTGCCAGAAGGCTAGCTTTACAGCTTATAGGTGTTCGACTGGCAAAATACATAGCATTTCTTATGTACATTCAGCCACTCCTAACTACTGAAGAATAGGACAGATATGCAAGCCATATGTTTCCACAGTGCTCCAAGGAAGGAAGGGAGGAAGGAAGGAGGGAAGGAGGGAGGGAGAGAGGAAGGAAGGAAGGAAGGAAGGAAGGGAGAGAGCCCCATTCCTGTGGCAGTTCTCATACACCAATTCTTAAAACACAGGCTTTATCTTACTTGCCTTCTAAAGTCTGATTTTTCTTTTTAACTCCCCTTATATTTTCTTTATAGATATTTGACGTGAAGAGGACAGTATGGTGGTTCCACGTCATGGCTGCCTGCCAGGTATCCTAGCTGAAACATGGAACAGGTGAGCTGTGAGTGTCTCATCTAGAGGGGTGTGCCAGGCTTCTGATGTTTAATTTTCATTCTATTGCTTTGAGACCTTGAGTCTGTGACTGCTTTCTTTTAGGCCATACTTTCCCTTCTTAGTGGAAGGAGATTGAGAAAGAATATGCCCATGCAAACCTCAGAGTAATCACAGGCTTAAGAAAAAAATTTGGTTAAAGGAATGTACTTTCCAAGTATCTAGTGCCTTGTATGCTGCCAATGGTATTGTTTGGCAATCATTGATATTGTGATGATTCTGATAATGGTCAGATTTGCCTGTGATGGTTCTCAGATGACTACAAATAAATATGCCACAGGTCTTCCCTTTTCCCTCTTGATAGCACAGTGCCTGGCCACGTGCCCAGTTGTGCGAGCAGTGCAGGGTATGTTACGGAGGGATCAAAGAAAAGACCCAGAGATGGCGTGTGAGACATAAGGGTTTATTGGGTCTTTCTTATGGGGAGTGTCCAGTGGCGGCAGGCTGGCTGGAATTACTGGTACCGCAAGCAGAGAGGCAGTTGCTTCTATAGGCAGGGGAACAAAGGCCACGTGCTATCAAGAGGGACTGTCCTTACATAGCCAGCATTCCAAGGACCAGTAGCTCATGTGGAAGGGCTCTGTGTTCCCTCAAGAGGTGATGTTCTTTGAGACAAACAGTTACAATACCAGATGGTTGGTGTCCTGCCCAGAAGGAGGCCAGAAGGACACATGGTTGTTATAGGGCACACAGGCTAGTGCCCCTACACACAGTCTTGGTGATTCTCAGTAAGCGTGAAGCTGCCTCTAGGCCAACTCGATGTAGATCGGGGTGCCTTGGGAAGATGCTGAAGCCAGGTGAGAAGACAGCCATCTTTCTCAAAGACTGGATCCCTGCTCGTCCCACTTCTCTTCCTCTCGCTAAAGGGCTGAGGACATCTGCAATCCTTTTGGAAACAGGTGGGAGAGGAAGGGAGGAAGCCAGGGAGGAAACATTGCCAGCAACAAGAGCTCTGTCCACAATGAAAGAGGACCTGCAGGAACCACAGCAGGGAGGCGGCGGCCTGGTTTTGTCTCCATGTTCCTGTAATCCTAGATAAATTGATGAGTAGGGAGACAGTACAGCATACCAGGGGCAAATGGAAGAAGGGCCCCAGGTAAGGAATCCCACACAGGCTATTAAAAGAGAAGGAATAGTACCTCTTCTTTATCCTCTCCTTCATGAAAGCACCAGAAGCTCAAGTAGTGAGAACGTGAGGGGAGGTGGGGGAGAACCATGGGCAGTCATTATTCTGGGCTCATGGCTTGAACCGTGGGGCAGCCAGGGATTTCCAGACCACGCAAACCACACACACTGCTCTTGATTCTTCCATTTGAAACGTGACAAAAATTGAGATGACCCTTGAGTCCACTAGGACACTGACCAAACCACCGAGACTCCACTTAAAACTTGCCTAACCCTTGAGCAATTGTAAACCAAGGCCCCCCTGAGAATGGAGTATGACATTTGTGAGAAAATGAAACACAAAGTTTTTTTGCCTGTTTTGGGTTATTAAAAGTTCCATGACATTTGGGGAGAATTAGGGTTAAACTCCATTTATTGTCTCACTATTGGCGCTAAAAGTTAATGTAAAGGCTCTTTGAAATCCACTATTTAAGCAACTTGGACTACATAAAAAAAAACGATACGAGTGCTGATATTTTAAACACATGTGCTAGATTTGCCTTGACCATGGAATGATTTAGGTAATGAGGGGGAACTAACTCACCAGGTTGACATTCCAATTCAGTACATGTCATTGAGGGAGCCCGTGAGCTTCCAGAGCCTGCAGCTGCTGTTATTATCTGATCTGCTTCATGTGCTATCATGGATATTTGCCCAAACTCATAAAACTTTCTCTGCAAGGTTTATTGAATGTCGCCGGTATTTGTAACATCATAATCAACAGGAATTGTCGCTCTGATGGTAGAGTGAATACACAAGGGCTGATTAATCCACTTGCAGAAACCCTGAAATGAAGATGAAAAACATGACAGCCACCCTTAATATTAACCCCATGGGGACTCTGTTATTAATTGGTCTGGATTTGAGCACAGTGTTTTAATCAACTTGCAGAGTTTTAAGCTTATACCCCCAGAACTGCTCATTCATCTCTAAGAACTGTGTACTAAATGTTGAACACTTGTCAGGGAAGGTCCTTTCAAGAGCTCGTCTTAGAACATTTCGTCTACATCCATGTCTTGTAATAAAGCAGTGTAGCTGTTCACCTGACTGAGCCCACATCTGTAGAGAATGCGCCTTCGATTTTTCATAGAAGAAGGATGAAGAGATAACTCTATGCTGCAGAGTAAACAGGGTTTTCAACCTATACTTGGGTAATTCAGGCCAAAGTAAGCATTCTTAGGGGAAGAGGGGAAAAGGGGATCTTACAGATGAAAATAATGGCTTCAGACATTGGGACAATAAACTGGCCTGTAACGATCTCAGCAGAGGTCCTTAAATATTTGGATTTCGAGGAAATCTTTGAAAACTCTCTCTCCAGAACAATGAAAATATGTATATATTTGTCTTCAAATGTAAACAAAATTCAGGGGTTCATGGACTCCCTAATGTCCATCCTCTACCTCATAGGTAAGAGCCTCAATTTAGGTGATAGATGATGTCACAGTAACTAGTGACTCCTCCTGTGCAACCCTCTCTACACCTGCTGTGATTGGTTTATTGCCTGTCTTCCCTGGTAGCCTAGAAACTCCCTGAAGGTAGGAGCCATGTAGATCTTCATTGCTGTACCCCTAGCATATGAAACAAGGCCTGGGACACAGGTAGAACTCAATAAATATTTATGAAACTAAAAGGCAGAATTCTCATCTACTGAATGTTTAATGTTCTTGTCCAAGTCCAAATAACACTAAGTAAGTAAAGAAAAAATGGAGAAAAATTTTTCAAAATTAGGAGAACACTGGTTGTTCCCAGGCTTTCAGTATGCACCGTTAACCTTTCGTTGTAAGTGATTGACTTAATGATGATGGACTGGTGAAAAGCGGTGTTTGTAATTATATTCAATTCATTTAGTTTTCTAAAGTAGTGCTGCTCAAACTGACATGCATGAGAGTTACCTGGAGAGGTTGTGAAAACACGAGTACTAGGCTCTATTCTCAGGTGCTCTGATTCCCGAGGTCTGGATGGGGCGTGAGACTCTGCATTTCTAACACGCTCCAGGTGATGCTGAAACTGCTGGTCCATGGACCACACTCTGAGGAGCAAGGCTCTAAAAACCATGTGAAGCGAATCTAGTGATTTAATTTTCCGTATAAGGAATCTTGAGAGTCAGATAAGCCCCAGCTAACACAACAGAGCTGGATTCTGAAAGCAGATCTTGCGACTTCAGCTTCCGTTTGCCTGCTATTATATTATGATGTCACTCCACGTGTGGGCCAGAATGACATCCTTGTCACATTTCCACTTCATGTTCCTCAGACGGTTCTTCCTCAGGAGATATGACACAAAGTAAGTAAGCTGTTACTTTATTATATCAACACTGTTCTAACAGCATTAATTGAATTTTTCAGGAAGAAAAAGAAATCTCTTCTAATCCCTCCATTTTACTGGAGGGTTCTTTTTGCATTTTTGTTATGAGCACGCTAATTTTTAAATAGCTGTAGTGGTGAATGTAAAATTTGTGTTCAGTTTTTATTTAACATATTGAACATTTTTCATTACGTTGCACTGTTTTTATTATTTTAATGATGGTTAAATGAATATACTAAAACGTACATGTACAACTGAGCATTGTCCCTTCAGTATAGTCACCCTGAGAGGCCATAAGTCTACTCCATTGCAAGGGAGTTGCTCAAATATACTTGGGATGCCTCTTTTGGAAAAATTCTCTGAGCTAGTCCTAAAGACATTCAAGAAGAGCGGTCTCATCCAGCCTCAATCTAGTTTTGATCATAAAACAACTACCCAATAGCGTCCCTCACTATGAACCTTGCTTGACTCTATAAGACTTTTCCCATTTCCAAAAAAGCAAATGTGTCTTTAAAGGATCAGTATTGGCCTCCACTGAAGGACATGAGGAAGACTTACAGGTGCTGGTGATGAAGGCTTACTATTGTGTGATGTCATTCAAGTCCTCTTAAATTGACCTATAAATTCCTGTAAAAATATACTTTTTTTGCAGTAGACTAGTCTTACCTCCTTATGGAAATATAAATATTTGAGAACAATAAACATAAATTCTGAAGAGAAAATAAGTAATTAAGGGGCCTAAGTCTATCAGATTTTAGGATGCTACAGCAATTAAATCAATTTGGTAAAATGGGTTTGAATTTGAATTTGGTATTTCATGAGTTAGATTATAGATCAATGTGAATTGATGGATTTTTCAATGCATGGAATTGAGACAAATTTTAGAGATTTGAAAACATATTTTAGTGGATCTCTGTCTAAATTGTTGCATCAAAAAAATCCAGATGGAGCAAAGATTTAAGTATTTAAATAAAACTAAACTGTAAAACTACTCCAAGGAAATATGAAAGACTGATAAATTTGATTATATAAAATGCAAAATTTCTGTATGGCAGCAACACTATATTGTAAACAAAGGCCAAAAGACAAATGATAAACATAGAAAAAATATTCTTAGCACATAAGAAAAAAGGGTCATTTCCTTAATTTGTGAAGTATTCTTTCAAATCAATAATTAAAAAAACAGAACCACATTAGAAAAATGCATAATATATCTGACCAGAAAACAGAACTATAAGTAGTTTATAGACATGTAAAAAAGTTTCTCAACATCATTCCTATTAAGTAATGGTACTGGAACAAAAATGAGACATCATTTTTCACTTATCCAATTAGAAACTACCAAAAGATTTAATAATTTATAATATTATTAATGATGGTTACAGGAACCGGGTAGTCTCATATACTCCTGATGAGAATGTAAATTGATGCAACCTCATTGAATATCGATGTGATAGATAAAAAACTATCAAAAATAAAATGTACATACACCTTAAACCTGGATTTTTACTTCTAGGAATTTAGGCTACAATTACTCTCACAAATGTATAAATGTATAAATGAAATATAATGTATAAATATGTTCATTATAAAATGATCTGTAATAATTTAAAAAATGAGAAGCAACCTAAAGCCCATAGGCAGGGGAGTGGCTCCATAAATTATGAAACATGCATTCAATAGAATACTAGGTAATTACAAGAGTGAGGTAGAGCTCTGTGTGTTGACAAGGAGAATCTCCAAGAGATATATTGTCAAGCTATAAAAGGAGAAGAGAAAAGGCAAATTGTAGAATAACATGTAGAGTGTATATATTATGCTTCTGTCTTTTCTAAAACTGAATCCTCAAAGTTAAAATATATTTTATATATAAATAAAGAGGATATAAAAATATATAATTTTATGCAGAATATAAAATATAATTTTTCTTTAGGTCTGTTTATGAGTAAGTACATATCTCATAAGAGTATTGTGAAGATGAAACAGGATAATATATGTAAAACCTATGAGATAGATATGTTCCATTTATCTATTGCCACATAACAAAACAGTCTAACACTTAGTGGTTTAAAACAATAAGAGTTTTCTTACTACGTTAAGAAAAATAGTTCATTCCCTTTGTTGGGGGAGAGTATTCTATTGGAAGGATATGCTGCAATTTGTTTGCTTTTTCACCTGCTAACAGACATTTGTATTGTTTCTAGTTTTGGGCTATTACAAATGGAACTGCTGTGACCATTCACCTACAGGTTAGGAGAATGAAAAGATGAAGAGAAAATAATTGCAGAGCATCTGAAAAAGGACTTGTATCCAGAATATATAAAATACCCTCAAAAATCAATAAAAGGGGGGAAAAAAACAATAAAGAAACAGAAAAAAGATTTGAACAGACACTTCACAGACAAAGATATAGGGATGACAAGCACCTGAAAAGATGCTCAATATTATTGATCATTTGGGAAAATTAAAATCAAAATGAGATATCACAACATACGTATTAGAAAATGCTTTGGAAGTTTCTTAAAAAGTTAAAAATATAACTCCCATATAATTCAACTATTCCACTGCTAGCACTGCTAGGTATTTACTCAAATTGAGTTTTTACTTCTGGTTATTTGCATGTTTCTTTCACTAGAGTGTAGGTATAAGGACCTTGAGTTTAGGGACACTGTTCATTAAATCTAATTTTATCTTATCTTTTAATTTAATGTGGATATTCCTAGCATCAAGTATCGTGTCTAGAACCCAATAGTTGCTCAATAAACATAATCTTGTGAATGAAAGGTGGGCAATAGAAAATATACCTGAATTTGATTGTCACTGGAGGAGGATAAAACAAAACAAAACAAAACAAATAAAGATTCATTCATTCCTATACTTCTGTGGGTTGACTGGGTTGTGTTTCTGATATTCCCACCCAGGCTCACTCATGAGGCTGCATTCAGCTGGCGAGTTGGCGAAGGGTTACACTCCGCTGGGAAGACTGGAGTGGCTGTGCCTCTCCCTCCACGTGGCCTTTCACCTGGGCTTCTTCCTGGGAGGCTTCTCCAGGTGATGGTAGTCTCAGGACAGCTTTGCAAGAGGAAAGCCCCAGTGCACAAGAACTCAGCGGGATTCTGCTTGTATCACATTTGCAAGTCACATGACTAAGTAGCAGAGTCAATGTGGGTCATTATAAAGATATGGAAAGCAGGTGAGATTCATTGGGAGCCATTACTGTAACAAACTACAACAAGATGTGTATAATCACCCCCAATTTTACTAATGAAGAAACTGAGGCTTAGAATTAAATGACTTGCCAGAGGTCACACTGCTAGTAAGTAGCAGAGTAGAAAGTTCTCTCCTATTCTCTTCACTCCAGAGTCTATGCTCTTGATCACCACTCGATGCAGAATCCCACTGTTTTCCCTACCTCAAACCATTTTCCACATTCTCTTCATATCTTTAATTTTAACTTCAGTTTTACTTAGGTATCATTTTAAACTAACTGGTTTCAAAGCATACTCCAACCTCTGCTTCCTCTCACATTTGGTTGGTCCAGTTAGACCTTTCTTTTGAGTCTTTTTTTTTGATATGCCCTGCCTTTCCCCGACTGAGTCCTGGAATGTCTTCTTACCTCATAATTGCCTCTTGGAACGCCAGAAATACTTTAAAGTCTAGTCTGCATATCCCACCTTCTACTAAGCTTTCCTAAAATCTGGTTGTTGCTAATGATTTAACACTTTGTCTTAACACCCTTATCCTATACTGCAGTATTTAGGTATGAAGCTTCTGTGCGGCTTTCAGACTACAAGATTGCAGCCCCCTGGGCGTAGGAAGCCTGAAATAATACATCTCTGTGTGTACCACTTTGCAGACCATAGCATCTTATAAGTGTGAGGCATTGACTGATTCACTGAAGCTGCCTTTTTTCTAATTTGTATTTCTTCCTTAAATATCCTATAAAGTACTTCTCAGACTTTAACGAGCATAAGAACCACCAAGGGATCTTATTAAAATGCTAGTAGTTTCTAACTCTATAGGTCTACCTTAGGGTCCAAGATTCTGCATCTTTGGAAAGCTTCCAAGTGATGCTGATGGTTCTCATCCAGGGACCACACACTGAGTAGTAATATCCCATAAAACACAGTTCTGAGGGCCCCACACTTAAAACCCACACTTAAAATAATGAGAGCAAGGGTTTTGTAGAGGAAAACAATATCTATAAAACAACAACAAAATAGTTACAGCCAGAGTATCCAGGGTAATTTGATGTATTTCCTATCACCAATTTCAAATCAATGTGTTTGGCCTTGGAACTTGCCATTAATCCTAGTTTCTGTTTTAATCTGTTAAAATGAAGAAGTACAGGTGGTGTAGTGGTTAAGTTTGCATGCTCTGCTTTGGAGGCCCGGGGTTTGCAGGTTCTGATCCCAGGCATGGACCTACACACCGTTCATCAAGCCATGCTGTGGTGGCATCCCATATGCAAATAGAGGAAGATGGCCACAGATGTTAGCTCAGGGCTAATTTTCCTCAGCAAAAGTAGGAAGATTGGCAATAGATGGTAGCTTAGGGCTGATCTTCTCACCAAAAAAAAAAAAAAAAAAAGAAGAAGTGAAAAATAATATAGGCTGAAATGTCTCGGTAGCTTACATGTTTCCTTAGTTTATTGGAGAAGATTTCAAAGATGATTCTGTTCCCTCGATATCTTCCTTACATTTGCCTCAGCATCAGTCTTGTTCTGTTCTAGTCTATTATCTAACTTCAACCAATGTGGTCACATTAAAATACAAATATGACTGTCTCTCCCAATTGAAAGCCATACATGGATGAAGTCTGAACTTTGTAAGTAGCTCATATGGCCCCTACCTTCCTCTCTAGTTCTTTCTAGTTTATATAATCCAGACATATCATATGTGATAGTTTAGTTTTGTGTTCAGTAAATATCCACATACCCTCCTCCAATGAGGGCAGAATGTATCCCTCTGTCCCATCGCTTTGGGCTTGGCTGTGTAACTTACTTTGGCCAATGGGATGTTAGTGCTTTTAATATAAGCAGGAACTTTAAATGTGCTTGTGTGGTTTGACTTGATTTTTCGCTCCAGTGATCTGTTATGAAAAGAACATGCCTGGGTAGCTGCTTGCCCTTCAGCATGATCCCCAGAATAGACACATTGAAGAATACCCAAATCTAATCTGTATCTTGTATCTAGGCCCAGCTTAACCACTTCCTGAAACCAAGATATCCTTCTGAGCTCACTGTAGGTCAGTCAAACTATAGTCAGTCCACAGACTCATGAGTATGAGAATAAATGCTTATGGCAGAAAGTCATTGTCTTTTAAGGCAGCTTGTTACACAGCATCTTTAGAGCAATAGCTGACTGATAATGAGAAAAATCTTCAATTCTTCTGATTTTCCTATCTCCTTTTGTCCTCTGGGCTTTTGCACAGATTGTACCTTCTTTCTGAGTCACTCTCTTCCCCATAATCCCTCCTGGTTTTGCCATCCTCTACATATCTTAACTGTCCCAGTGTAGAAGAAACTTCCTCCTATGAAAAGACTTTCAGCTCCCAGATCTGCATAGCATGCCCTCCTACATACTTCAGCATCATGGTGCATTTGCCTAATAATGTTTCTTATCAATATATAATTGCATAATTTTATTTCTCTCCCACTTAACTTTAAAGTCCCAGAGAGCAGGAAGAATATCTACTTGGTTAATTTTGGAGCCCCAGTGCCCAGCACAGTACATACAGGAATATTTTGGAACTCTTGAGGAAATTTTGTAGAAACAATTCAATTCAGGATACCAGCAATTCATTGTGTGAGCTCATTTATGTTCTGTGATGCCTTTGCTCTCACCTGAGGTTAAAGCCAGGTTGACAACTGCTAATAGAGAGCACAGCTGTTTGAGCTAAAAAACAAAACAAAACAAAAATCAAGTAATACATTTGGATAATTCCACACTGTGTGCCTTATACTTTCCCATGAGCTGGGAAGGAAGAGAGCTATCAGCTACTCTGTAAATTAGATAGCAGGCTGCCTGTATTGGAGATACTCATATTTCATGACTGTCGAGAGGTGCATTTTGAGCAATGAGGTTTGTGGAGACAAGAGTTAATTTAATTCCTGTCAAAAGATGGTAAGATGAGAATGCTAGTATGGCTAGGAAAAGAGATGATGACACCTTTGGAGGAGACAGCAACAGATTGAAACATCCCATATTTGGTTGGGAATCTTCACTTTAGACGTTAACTTTTCCCTGAAACTTGCATTGTTATATGATTACATGATATATCAAGGCATCTTGGACATTTTCTCTGTTCCAATTTTAGACCTGTTTTTTGTGTTGGATTTCTTTCTCTTAAGTCCCTTTGGAGCCGTGATCATATCCATGAAACATGCCATGTAGGCAATAACAACAGCAACAACAAAAAATCCAAAATTTAAATTGCTTACATTTGTCAGAAATGTCAATGTTACAAAAGACCAAGAAAGACTGAGCAACTGTCCCAGATTAAGATCTAAAGAGAAATAAAACTGAAAACTGTGCATGATGCTTAACCAGATCCTATAGAAAAAAAAAAATATGTTGCATTAAGGATATTACCAGGATAATTGTTAAAGTTACATTATGAATTGTGGATTATATCTAAGTGTTATATCTAATGTTAAATATCCTGATTTTAATAACTATTTAGTAGTAATATTAGAAACCATCTTTGATTTTAGGAAATATATATTAAGGTACTAGGGAATAAAGGAGCATGTTGTATCCAACAAAATGTGTAATAGTTCAGAAAAAAAATAGAATGATAAAATAAATGTAGCAAAAATATTAGAAATTGATAAATCTGGGTCAAGGGTACATAATAGTTCTTTATAGTATTATTGTAACTTTTATGTAAACTTAAAATTATTATAACATTTTCAAAGAGTTAAAAAAATCAAATTATAGGATTTGTTAACAGATCTCACAGGGCCTCTTCTAGTGGGCCTCCTGCATTTAGAAATCTCTGACCACAAGGGGGCACTAAACCACATGTTCAAACACAGCTCCAAACTCCAGGGGATCCATGATGAAGATCTTCCATTAACAACTTCAACAATCACACTTCTCTGCTCCACTACAGGCTGTGCTGATTATTCTCACCAAGGGGGAGCGCTGCAGGACAGTGGCTGTGACCCCAGAGTTTATGCTGGAACCACAGAGATAGATCCAGAAAAGCAGTGGTTCCAGAGTTTCTGTATGATGGTGATTTAGGGGCCACGCTGCTTGGAGAGGCAGTAGTGCACTGATGTTGAAGCTGTGGCCGCATGCACTGGTTTTACTTAGAGTGGGTAGTTATTTAGGAGTTCCTTGGGAGCTAATGAGATAATAAGGGGGAAAAGGCCCCTGCAGACCACTTCTCAGTGCTGCCGCTGGTTCATACATCGGACTAGGTGTTATTTCCTTTGCTCGGATATTACCGTAAGGACCAGAACGAAGAGCAGGTGCCGCACGACGTTCAAAGTTAGGAACAAGCTGAGACCATCTGAAATAGAGTTAGCACCTCAGAAGTAATTTCATAAAATGAAACCACTAGAACAAAACATTGCTCCTAAATGAACAATAAAATATCAAATAACTTTAGCTTTCATTTTTTATATATGCAAACATCCCCGCCAAGTAAGACTCTAAAAGCTACATGCAAATCTGTCAGTGAGTAATTTACTTTTTTGTGAACCTGACCTGAAAAATTATTTAGCTCTCAACCTTAACTGTTTACTTTCTCTAGGGTCTTTCTGAAAATAAACATTTTCCTTTATAGCACTTTGCCTGTAATTTTAGGAATACATTATATACTAACATAAAAAAGTTCTGTGTTGCCTTTATACATCATTCATTTTATTTTCTTTCAGATGGATGATTTATTTATTCATTCAACATTTACTCAATACTCTAGTAGAAATGTCAGTGCCATATCCCCTTGGCCTTCGTGGAGGCTATCTGCAGATTCATTAAACAGTTCCCACTTCAACATCTGCGGCCCTCTGCCTAAAGGCTTTCTCTTGCTGCTGGCATGGGGTGAGGGATAGACCAGAAGTGCTGAGGAGTTAATGTTCCCTGTAAGAAACATCAACCAACAAGAGGCGAGAACTGGTAGATAAATACCCCAGCTTCTCTTCGCCGTCGGTGGGATAATTCTGAGGTGGGTTCCACACAGTCTCTCAAAGGGTTCCCTGTGAGGATAAGCTCCAGTTGCACCCAGTGTAACCTACTCAATTACACGGATTTATTGGCCACCTCCTCTTCACTCTCTAATTTTCAGAACCCCTCACCTGTGTTTCTTAAGATACAGCCAAAGACTTATTTGAACCAAAGTTCTTGTCTCTGTGTATTCAAACCAAGATACCTTCTCTGCCTGAGGTGCTGGTCTACACACGGGGAGACAGAGGTAACAAGGCAGAAAATGTTTCTCCTCTAGTGGAGCTTACCTTCTAGTGGAAGTAGAAGAGATGAACCAAGTAACATTCAGAAATAGGATATATCAGGAGTACTGTGGAGTAAATATATAAAACAGGATAATGAGATAGAACATGGGTATGGAGAGGCTATAGGGAGAAATATTTAAGAAAAACTAGAAAATGGAAAAGGCGGAGCTTCGCTAAGATCTTTGGGAAGGCAGCCAGGAGGAGGACTTAGCAAGAGCAATCCTGAGGCAGTAAGAAGGTAGAGCAATCCAAGGAGCAGAAGGAAGGTCAGTCTGGCTGGAGAGTGGAAAACAAGGAAGAAAACTTTGTGAGCTTAGAGACAGAAACACTAGACGCACTGACATATAGCAAAATTTTTATCTTTAACATTTATATTTACATTTTGGTTGGTTTGTATGCTTCAACATACAGTTAGTACAACATTAACTCACTGGGGAAGATATTCATTCATTCAACAAACATTAATAAACATTTACTAGGCACAGAACCTGTTCTAGAAATGTAGGAAACAGAACTAACAAAGAATCACAGTTCTCATTGAGCTGACATTCTAGAGCATGAGAAAACATAAAAACCCTTTCCCTGTATTTTAAATGAGTGCTATTAACCATGATCCTTTAAATCATCTTTTCCTATACCAGTGAAATTTTGGCTCAATTTCATAACTTTTCTAATAAAGTCAATTATGAGAACTTAATACAATCCTGTTTAATATTTCAAATTCATAATCTGTCTAAAGCTCTCTCCTTCCCCCAACATGTCTAGATTCTAATTCTTCCAGTGGAAAAGGAAAATAGCAAGTCTCTTTACTGACTGGATACAATTATTATAATTGTTGGTAGTGACATGGCTTTGTTCTTCCTCTCAGTGGATCTGTTTCCCTCTGATATAGATGGGCTTCCAGTAGATATCCGTGGTTTTCCTGAGGTGATATTCAACTTTGCTCTGGCTCTTCAGTGGAAGAGAAGAGAGAGAGGCAGCTGAGTCTTCCTTTGGCCCCGACAGTGGTCCCTGCTTCCAACGCTTTTTTCATGTTAGGGATCCCAGTTCTTGGCTAGGAGCCCCACAACTCCTTAATTCTATTAACTTCCATGATTCTACACACGGAGTCATTGGAACTGTTCAAGTCCTCATCCTCACTCTCTATGGGTTACAGAAAACAAAACTATTACATGATGCTTTCCAAGCCTGCTGTATAGACCACTTTAGAGGGATCCCTGCCTTCAGAAATTACTGGACTACAAGAAGACACTAGACCCTATGTTCAAACACAACTCCCAACTCCAGGGAACTTGTGTCAAGAACTTCCATGAACTCTGACAACATTCTCTACTCCGATCAGAAAGTTCCTGCAGATTCTAAACCTTGGTAAATATCCGTCCTGAGATGAGATCAGCCTCTCTTTCTTATAGCAGCCCGTGACTTTACGAGTCTCTTGGAGGGCCACAAAATTTGGCCTTAGGGCTCAGAAGACCTCTTGGCCGTGGTTGGAGAATTGTAGCTGATTCTGCAATTGTCCCAGTCTCATCTCCTCAGTTATTACCATTCCAGTACACACCCACAACATCCTACTGCCTGCAGCTGTGACTCTCACCTGAGGGTTTTCAGCCTCTTGCAGTGCAGATCAGAAATGCTGAGGAGTTGACATCACTGAGAAAGGATGAATAGGAGTTGGTGTATAAATACCCTAGTTTTCACATCCCTCAGGTGGGACAACTCTGAGGCATGTTCTACTACGTCTCCTAGTGTTCCCCAGCAGGACTGACATTCAATTGTTTTCAGTAATAACCTGCTCCATAATACATTCTTTATTGGATTTACTCCCCTTTCTTACTCCCTCACTCCCCTATTGGGATTTCCTGGAATCACATCCCAAATCACTTACACTCAAAATCTGCTTTAAGGGGAACCCAAACCAAGATGAGAAGGAAAATCCTTCTATCACGAACCCAGTACTTCCCCAAAAAACAACACAGTACCGCATTTTATTTGTCCTTCTCAGCTTCAGGAATTATCTATGATTTTGGCTTTAAGGAAAAGTTCCACTCAATATTAGACATATTTGTTTATATTCACATTTACACTTATATTTATATACTTAAATATATAAATGTCTGCCATATATCTGGACACTTAGGTCAGAATAAAATGTCTTGTAGCTCTTCAATCTCAGGGGCCGTCACAAACATTTTCCATCAGCTTTTCCGCATCATGCTGTCCTCATCTGTAATAGAGCATTTAGACTTCATCATGCTCAATGTCTCTTCCAACAGAAGTTTCTACAGCTCTATGAATGTTCTAGAACTCCCATCATAGGGAGTAGAACATCAAAGTGTCTCTTTCCTGTAACATTCCCCCAAGGTTCATTGAGTAGAAGAAGCTAGATGTCCTCCCTCCAGCTCCAGTGGCTCAGCAAAACCAACTGTATGGACCCATGGGCAGATGGTCTTTGAAGCATTTCTGATGCCAGGAGTGGCTGGCAAATGCTTTCTGTGCCTCGATTTTTCCTGTAGGGCACAGTCTTAATCTTTGACTTCGTCGGTGAGTTGATGTATCACAGAAAGGCAATGCACAAATTTAAAGACTTAATTTAAGAAATTATATCAGGAAACAAAGAGACATAGACTAGAATCTTATTTTGCAGCATCCTTTTGGCCCATCAAGACACCAATAGCAATGAATGAGCTGTGCTACCCATATTCTCAACCTTGAAAGGAAATTCAAAAGAGTATCAGTACCAGTTTTTCCTTCACCTAAAAGGGCAAAGCCAAAAACACTCTTGATTTAATTGGAGAAACCCCAAGATGGAGGGCATCTGCTCATCTCAAGATCAAAGATTCTTGCTTTATTCTGCATCTTCAACTTCATTCTCACAAATTGATGACTTTTTTCCTGCCTGTGGAGAGCCTTGGCACATGATCAGAGTGTCTGATTCTCAAAGCTATTCATATTCATAGAGATTTTTACAGCGAAACTTGCAGACACTGGGAATTATTTGCAAGAATCTCACCTGCCTCTGGTACAATGTGGAGTATCAGAGCAGTGCCGCATGAGCCAAAACCCCTCCTTATTTCCAGAATCCTAGCCCACAGTCTTACCATCTTGTACTGATTGGATTTCATATTTAATACTCTTTCTAATGGAAATTTCCAATATTTATCTGCTTCGTAGCAAAAGACTCTGCTTTGGGACAATGTATTTAACCAAAACAACCAAGTAACTATTTCTAAAGAAGTAGAAAAACAAGAGGTGAGAGCAACTCTTCCCAACCAGGTGACGTGGTGGTTATTATTTCCCTTTGGTTTTTGAGTGGCTCATTTTCTATGGCCCAGACAGAGGCAAGCTAGGATCAAAATATCTCACATATTTCTAGACACTTAAGTCAGAAGACAATATCTTGTCGATCTTCTACCCCAGGGACTTCACAAGTACAGATTCCAGTTCCCAGAAACAGTGAAGCTTAGGCTTTTGGTGAGGAAACAGACAAACAGGCAAACAAAACCCCCAGACTCAATTATCAATCAGAGGGAAAACTATTTAGGGAGGCAGTGGGGAAAAGGAAACTAGTGTTTTATTCCTCAGTCCTTATGGAGGCCCTCACATAAGAACTTGCCCACTGGCTATAACCTACGCCCTTCAACCTACTTGTGACATTAGAGCTAGAGCCCCTCATTCAAGGTCTCCTCGATGAACACTGTCCATAGTCATAGTTTCCCGTTATTGGTGCCAGTGTCCTGTTCCTGTTCCCCAAAGTCTTCAAGTTACTGATTAAAAAATAAGAGGGACAAGTCTACTAGATGTTTTGCACTGAACTTCATTGCTCCTGTTGGATCCATCAGCATCAAAGCCCAGTCTTCCTGCTCTCAGTTGATCACACATGTTCATCACGGCAGCAGCACCTGGAACAGGACAGGTTAAGGTCCAGAGAACATGCAGGCAGAGCCCTGCTTCTAACGTTGTCATCCCAGCTGTGCCTTTCTCAAGACCTGATGTAGGCACCAGTGTCCTTGAGGCCAGAAATGGCTCCAGACTGGAGACACCAGGATGTGAAGGTGGAATACAGTTAGTTTTCACTAAATTTGGTGGTGTTCTTTCCCTAGAGAAAAATTCTTTTTTATTTTTTTATTTAATTTTATTTTATTGTGAGGAAGATCAGCCCTGAGCTAATATCTACGCCAATCCTCCTCTTTTTGCCAAGAAAGACTAGCCCTGGGCTAACATCCATGCCCATCTTCCTCTATTTGTTTTTTCATATGGGACGCCACCAAGGCATGGCTTGACAAGCGGTGCATCGGTGCACGCCCAGGACCCAAACCTGCGAACTCTCGGGCCGCCGAAGTAGAGCCCATGCCCTTAGCCACTGCGCCACCGGGCTGGCCCCGAAACATTCTTTTTTAATTCTGAGCAGCCCAACCTGAAATCAGGCATTTAGGATCATATCAGAGAGGAAATAGATTCCTCCCTGTGAGGTTTGGCAAGCACTGGGGTTTTGGCCCTGGGTTATGCATGGATGCCCTACTTGGAACCCCCTGGGCTTGGAGAAAGCCACTTCAGGGGCCGAGCTATGACCCTCTAAAAGAAGAGCAAGGTCCAGGTAACTGGCAGCAGCTGTCTTGGAGTGATTCCTTGCATGGAGAAATAGGGAATGGAAATAAAGGGCACACCGATAGGGATGTTTGGGTGGAAGTGGTGGGCTCATTACCAAGAATATGTCACACACAGCAAATAATCTCAGTCATCAAGCAAATAATAGAGCTGAGTAGAGAGCAATGCAGTGTGTATCAATAGCGTGAAACAAAAGAGCCATAAAACCCAGGGAAACAGGCCCTTGTGTTGATGCCCAACAGAGAAGGCAGTTGGTAAGCCACCACTTCGGCATTTTGGTGGATGCTGCTGTTATTTGTATTCCAGTTCCCTCTGGCTGTCCTTCGTCAAAGAATGAACCCTGTCCAGATTGTGACCTTATAGCAGTTGGAAATCCCAGAAAAGAATTGGGGCAATCAACACACTGCCTAAGCTCCTGTGTGAGACTGATGCTCCCTGTGAGAAGGAGTTGCATGGGAAACTCACCGATGGTGCCTCAGCCTTGCCAGTGGTTTGGATTAGAGAGTACCCCTCAGGGATGACCCATACCTTCATCCCATTGACAGACACTGATGTGGCTTTTGGGGTGGCTCGGGAGGGAAACAAAGAAAAGAATTTAAGCTATTCATTCTGTGGGGTAATTCCTACTGTTTGCTAAATAAATTCATGGAAAGCATAGGGCTGTCATTCACCTTAGTTAAAGGAATAAATTACGTTAAAGCACTTTAAAAGCTCCTCTTGTGACATATTGTTATTCATTCTTATCGGTTTTCCATAAGGAATCACATATAAATCAATACCTCAATGTCCTAAGTTTATTTTATTTTATATACTTGAAACTACATTAAACTGTCTTTCTAGAGCAACTTGTCCATAAGTCAGACGTTACTCTGCCATGGTATAACAGGATTTTGTTAGAGATTTACAACTCAGAGGGACACTGGCTATTTTAGGATCCACCTCCCAGCATACTAACCAGAATGCTCAAGTCTTGACACGTATAAAATTTACCAAAAAGTGGGCCACTGCCTCCCTTTCTTACCATCAATTTAAGGTGAGTCCCTCTGCCCACTGTTCTGTGTTCTGATGGGAAAACAAAAATTACTGGTAACCATCTCTGGGTGAGACACCTCAGTGTTTCAGGATTAGAGAGTTATAGAAAATAAGAATCATGTTCATTAAATATTTCCCCTGGTGTATAAAGTCTACTATCAATCCCTCCTAAAGCACAAAAGCAATATTTGAGTTTATATGGAAAGTAAATACTAACCACTGTGCAAAGGAGCCTTCCCGCATGCGCGGGATCTAAAGGGACTCAAGATGAGCTAGTGTTATTGCTCAGATTTCCTCTGCAAGATTGCAGCTAATAACTATGATTACATTCAAAAAACCCTTGTTGGAAAATGACAGGAGTGCATGCCCCCCTGACTTGATGTTATTACGTTCTACACTCCGCTCCTGGGAGCCACTTCTTTTTCAAGGTCTGTTGGTAAGAAAATCTATACTTCTCTATAGAGGCCCACGTTTTACTAATGAATACATTTTCTTTGATGAAATAACTATGTTTTTTTCCAGATAGGCACTGTAATTTTTTTTAAGTGAGTAAACATTCTGCAGCATTTCTCATAGTTTCTACTCTTTTATTCTGGCTACCCTTTCAAAATAAACGTCGAAAGTTGCAAGCTACAAAAGCAGTATTTTCCCCACTGCTAAAGAGCATGCCTTTTTGGTTTATAGCTGGTAATAGTACATTTTGTATAAGATTCTATAAAAGTGTTTACAAAAATTACAGATCCAGAGACTTCTGTTTCTCTACCTATAAAATGAGATGGGTTAAACTGGAATAAAGATCACTTTATTAAGATCACTTTAAACTTTACAGTTTAAAAACGATCTTTAGGAAGACAAAGACCTACCCTGTCTTCCAATCACTTTGCATAATCTTGCAAATCTAGCCCAAAAGGGATGAACAATTCTTCAAAAGAACTTGATTCTACCACCTACCGTACTCAGAAAAATCTCCCCAATTACCTTATCAAGGATCTAACCCTTGAACTGAAGTTTTCTATGCATGGTTTTTGTTAGGTCATTAGAGAGGGAGATGGAAAACAAATGATACTGTTTAGAAATTTCTCTTAAAAATGAAAAAGCTGAAATTCAGAAAGACTAAGTGAATGTCTCAAGTTCACACAGCTAGGGACAGCAGAGTTGGGACTTTTGACTATAAATCTACTTACTTCTTAACAAATGATATATGAATCCCTTTCTCATGGCACTCTGCATAGTGGTAGGAGTCCTAGGAATGTAGAAGACAAGATCCTGCTCTTAGTAGATCATGGTAAAGGTAAAGGGATTTACAGCAATAACAAAACAATGGGCAATTGTCATTAAGTGTAAGCGTCTTAAAAGAGTATTGGAATAGGTGACCCCAAGGTGCAGTGGTGCACATTAGAGGGGCACCTAAGATGACCTGTGGGAGTCAGGGAAGACTTCTCAGACGGGGTAACATCTGACATGAGTCCTGAAGGAAGAATAGGATTTAAGGAGCTGAAGACAAGGACTCTAGGCAGAGAGTGCACAAGTCTAAGGGAACTTGAGACCATGGCAGGCCCAGCAGAGAAGAGCAATGCCAGCAGGTGGCCATACTTGGGCCACTGTGTGCACAGGATGAAGGAGCAGGCAAGCAACACAGCCAGAGAGGTAGATGCAGCTTATACCATAAGTAGTCCTGTGTACCAGATGCACTGAAACACTTCCCCTTCCATGGACTTCCTAACCTCTGCCCACACCTGGTCCTTCTCTCCTTCCATATCTGTGGCCTTAACGAAGGGGTTGACAGCAGCAGGTACATTCCAGAGACATTAAAGACAGATTTTCCAGGCCTGGGTAAATGATTAAATAGAATAAATGAGGAACAGGAGGGTGTAATTGAGAAATCAGAGCAGCTACAAGAAGGTAAGATATCTTCGCTTCCCCACAACTTCAATTTTCTCATTGAAATGGGTGAGGAACTCCCCTGTGGGTTAGCTTGGGTGCTGGAAGAGAATGGAGAAGGCTAACATAGCTAATTTGGGGCATGCTAGGGAGAGCTAAGTGGAGAAACAAAAACACTGAACAATTTAATTAGTATGTGAGCCATGAATATAACTCCTGATGCAGTATTTCTGGGGGAGGTCATCTAGATTCACCCATGTTGAGTGCAGTAGAAGGACACACAAGCAGCCAAAACCAATGTTCATGCCCCTCCATGAGGAACTGGCCAAACTCTGTCCTAGATTAAGGTAATAATACTTGCAGTATCTATTCCCAGGGTAGGGGGCAAATTAGGAGTGCCATTGTTCAACAGGGAGTGTTTTGGTTTGCTTATTTATATACTTGTTTGTTTCTTTAACAAGATGATAGACACCAGCTGCAGAACTCAGGTCCTCTGTTCACATTCTGGAAATCATCCCCAAAGTACTTCACTGCACCGTGTGTAGGAATAATTCCTGGAAAAATCTTTACAAGAGACATGCCTTCCTCTTAAGTGAATAAGGACTGTGAATGACAGAATATTTACTCAGCAGAGTGACAGGGATAGTGGTGTACATTTCTCCAGAAAGTTCTAGCTGCAGCACAGACTTCTGGGAGCAACTCATGACTGACATCCTACCGGGTGGTTTTGAGGGGTTTATGCAAATGAAGCTCGAGCAGTGACTGTTGCAGGGCTTCTAATCAACAAAGTGATATGCCAGTAATTAGGTTTCAACTGACTCAGATCCCATTCTAAGCAGTAATTGGGGGAAAATATGCAGATTGCTGGTTAATAATAGAACAGTTTTAGTTCCATAGTCATTTTCTTCCTGTTCATCAATTTGTTTGATTGCTTGTGTGGCAAACACTTGATCTTCCCTGTATGTGTTTAGCTATTTGAGACTTTTTTTTAAAACAGCCATTTATTAACTAGAGATGTCTTTAAATCACAATGGTAGCTCCTTATGGCCTATGGAAGATTATTTTGAAAACTGGAAGCTTCCAGGGGTGACACGATGTTTTCAGAGAATGTTAAAGTGAGAGAGGGCAGAATAACGAGTGACTTCCATCTGTGTGAGGGGAAGGGGGAGGCAAGACTCAAGTTCTTGAAATAAATATGTGTTAAAGATTCAGAACATAATGCACCCTACTATTTACTCACTTTTAGATAAAATTATCTGCCTAGTCAGGTTACAGAAATTTCTGTCCACCCTCAAAACCCACACACCTCTTCTTTCTGTGTTTATAGTTCTGATCAATTTTACTTAATGGGTTTTTCTCCTCTAACCTTCTATTTGTGTGTATGTGTGTGTGTGTGTGTGTGTGTGTGTGTGTGTGTGAGGAAGATCAGCCCTGAGCTAACGTCTGTTGCCAATCCTCCTCTTTTTGCTGAGGAAGACTGGCCCTGGGCTAACATCCATGCCCATCTTCCTCCACTTTATATGGGACGCAGCCACAGTGTGGCCTGACAAGCGGTGCATCGGTGCGTGCCCGGGGCGGAATCGGTGCACCTCGGGCCGCTGCAGCGGAGCGCAAGCACTTAACCGCCACCACTGGGCCAGCCCCATCTCCTCTAACTTTCTAGCACTTTCTCTTTCCAAAAGAGTTCAAACAGGCCTTTGCTCCTTCCTGGAGTTATATGACTTCATCTGTTATTACTCCTAGCTGGACTGGGGTCTATTTTTGTGCCTGGCTCTGTGCCAAGGGATATGTACACAGCAGGTACACGGCAAGTTCGTGAAGAGTACAGAGAAAATGTAGGAATAAAAGTTACTCACAGGCTCATAGTCTAAACCAGGGGCCACAAAGCCCACTGCCTATAGTGACAGGAAGGAGAGAAACAGACTGAGTGCCAAAAGTAGAAGGTAAAACAATAGGGTGAAGGAGAGCAGTGGTTCTCAAATTTAAGTATGCGTCAGAATCACCTGGAGCCCCGGATAGAGCACAGGTCCTGAGCCCGCCTTAGAGATCCTGCTTCAGTAGGTCCGGGGCAGGCCAGGAATTTGCCTTCCTACAAGTTTCAGGAGATCCAGATGCTACTGTTCCCTGGATCACCCTTTGAGTAGAACTAAATTAGAGCGCACAGGCTTCACAAAAGTGTTCAATCTACAAAACTAAAAATTTTAGACAAAACACAATTCTGATACATACATATACCCATAGTATCTGCAGGGAAGATTAGCTTCCTGTTTACAAATACTGATAGAAACAAAATTAGGCAGCGGAGTTATGAAGAACCAGGCAGTGACCCTAAAACAAATCAATGTTACTTTGTAACTGTCTTCTATTACCATTCCCTTGGTTCCCAGGGAAGCCCCATTGAGAGATCAAGAGTTGGTGCTATCAGGCCTGTATCACAAGGGAGGCAAGGACTAGGGCAAGGAATCTGATGAAACCCTCTGCACGCCCCAGTGTTTTTACAAAGATGATATCAAGTCAAGCCAACCATTCATCATACACAAAGAAGGGGCAGCGAAAAGTTACCAAAGGCAAATTTCAGGGGCTTAAAGAAAAGTGGATAAGAGGAGTCCATCTTTGCCTGGAGATGAGAAGATACAAGACTAATTCCAGCAGAGTCACCTCTCTGTCAGGAAACACATTATGATTTCTTAAAGCCTCAGATGCCATAAAGAATGTGTGTTAACCAGATATTGTATTAAGAACATTATGTCATTTAATCCTCACAATAACAAAATAATGTAATCATTGCCATTGTTTCCCCTTTGTAGAGGAGAAAACTGAGGTTTAAGGAGGTAAAGAAATTTGCCTAAAATCAAAAAAACAGCATATGATATAGCTGAAATTAATATCTTGTTCTCTTTTCTACCATCTCAAGTACTTAACCACTGTGTTATAGTCCTTTCTCCTCTGGTATGTTTATGAGGATTTTGAGATTCCTTAGCAGCATCTCTTTCCCTTGCCTCATTTTTGATCTTCTGGGAACATAACAATCGCCACAAAATAGGCTTAAGAATTATGGGCTCTATTAACTGTATCCTGGAGAAAATCTACACGCTAACGATTTCCAGTACAGGGCAATTGCCCCAGGAGTGAAGATAGTGCTATAAGAAGAGCTAGTGCAAGTTGTGGGTTCCTTATATTTTATGAAAACTTGTAGGGGGGCTGTACAGGTTTGAGATATAACTCTTATTCATGTTTCGTGAATGTTAGTTTCACAGAAAATCTTTGTTTCTATACTCAGAGCAGCGTTGTGTCCTTTAGGATATGGTTGACCACAAGTAATGTTAAACTTGACCAAAAGTGGCTTAAAATGAGAAGTCAGGAGGTGGGAAAAAAGACATCTGGAGGTCGGTGGTACAAGGCTCAGTAGCTCAGTGATGCCATCTAGGACCCAAGTTCTTTCTAACTTTCCCTGCTCCTCTAGCCCATTGCCATCACTTCTGAGGCTCTCTCCACATGGTTGCAAGATGGCTGCCACAGCACCTCCTTGCCACAGTATGCTAAGAAGGAAGGAAGAACTGTGTTGGGAAAAAGGAGTTGTCTTTTTATCTGGGGGTAGACTCTTTCCTGGATGCCCTCTTATGTCGGTATTTTCAGTGGAGAATGGGAAAGAGGTAGAGGGCAACCAAGATTGACTCCAACCAATCGAGATTTTTTTCCTAGTTTGGGGCACATAATTGATTTGGAAAAGAAATCTGCATTATGTTACAAGGGTGAAGGAGGGCATGGCTGTGGGTAGAAGCACCACTGTGTTTACCACCCTCACTGTTTCCCCCGATATCAAGCCCTTTCCCACATAAAATCCTTGGTTGAGGGCTGTAGAGAATGTATTAAGTAGGACAGCATGTGCCTTCTAGGATTTCACAATTTAATCGAAATCCAAAGGGCACTGCAGAGATCAAACACAGGTGATGACGGAGGAGACCAAAAATCACAATTAACAGAAAATCACAAAAAAAACCTGCATACATTATAGAGAGAAAATTCCTTATTCCATCTTCCCAGATTTTATCTTGTAATAAGTGCTAATTCCTGAGAAGGATTTGATCTGTCAGATGAATATCTGGTAGCAGAATCAGAATGTGGACAAGCCACATATCTGCATCTGTTTTAATTTTTGAGCGTTGCTCTACTAAATGAGAGAAAGAACTTAATTTTTTTCTATCCCTGCAAATTATTATGAGTGACTCACAATGAATGTTGCATCATTGGAGATTAATAATATTTTTTTTAAAGTAGGCCTGTAGGCTGGGTCTTTATTGAATTCTCTTCCAATGCTATTCAAAGTTATTGAGAAGGTCGGCTTAAGATAAAAGGATGTTCATGAGTGATTGCTTATGTGCCACACAGATTCTCTGATTCAGAGTAGCTGGATTTAATTTACAATCTACAGTGCTATTCCTCTTGCATTCCCCACTGATTCTCTAGTTACGGGGCTTTCGATGACCTTCTTAGGCACTTCTATTCTGCATTATTTTAAGTAGGTTGCAAAATTCATGACTAAGGAAAAATAATTTTTCTAACCTATCTCTTTTGCCCCAAATGGAGTCCATTTCAGGATACTGCGTGCATTTATACTCCTAGCCAGCCATCCAACCTGCATTGTCTATTAAGACAATTCATTTAAAACCCGTAGTATGGCAGCTGGCAGAGAGTCTGGGTAAGTGCTAAATAAATGCTAGTTGTTATTAGTTTTAGTGTTAAGATTCCTACTGCCTCCAAACCTTTACTCAGGCACTCAAGCGGCTAGTAGGCAGACTCTGAAGCCAGACTACCTGGAGCCTTATCCCGCCTGTCTCCACCACTCACAGGCGCCTTGGACAAGTTCTTTCATCTCTTTGCACTTCATTTTTCCCTGTAAAATGGAGATAACAAAACATTATCCTCATTTTCATTTTTTAAGGATTAGGTGAAAAAATATATCTAAGACACTTGTTAGATGTGTTAGCTACTTCCTAATTCTATGACCACCACCACTACTGTCAATGCTGCTACTACTCCACAAACTACCACTAATAGCACTACCTCTACTAAGGCCATTTTCCAGCACTCTTACTTTTGTTGGACATACGTTTCCATCTTTTCCATCAACCTATATTCTCCCAAAAGTCCTTAAAGTTTGTGTAACAAATTACCCCAAACACTTAGTGGTATAAGACAAGATTTTAACATTTCAATGGATTTTATGGTTCAGGAATTTGGGCAGAGCACTGTGAAGACAGCTCATCTCTGCTCAATGAGGTCTGAGTCCTGAGCTGGATGACTGGAAGGCTGGCTCCATGGGGCATCAGCTGGGGCTGCCCAAGGCTGGGGTTGGAAGCTTCCAGGCTCCCTCACTCATGCCCACCACCTTGACTGAGAAGACTCAAACAACTGAGGGCTAGAATGGCTGGAGCTCACTGGGCACCTACTTCCAAACTTATGCTCTCCCTACATGGTCACTTCAGTATGGCAGCTTCAGGAAGGTGGGGTTTTTGCATGGCAGCTTAGGGATTCCAAAGTGCATGTCCCAAGAGGGAGAGAGAAAG
Organism: Diceros bicornis minor; assembly: GCF_020826845.1. Taxonomy (NCBI): domain Eukaryota; kingdom Metazoa; phylum Chordata; class Mammalia; order Perissodactyla; family Rhinocerotidae; genus Diceros; species Diceros bicornis. Next base: position 39,951,517 of record NC_080758.1, read on the forward strand.
GCAGAAACTAGGTTTTATGACCTTGCTTCAGAAGTCATACAGCATCAGTTCCGTAGAGGTAGCATGGATCCCAGCTCTCCGAGGAGAAGTGTTAATGTCTCATTGTAAGAAGAGCATGTGAGATGGGAGACATACGTGTGGGCATAGGTGTGGCCATAGGTGTGGACATCTTTGGAAACTAAAATCTGTCATGCCTCAATCAAACCCAATCTTTAATATGAAGAATAACTGTTCTTTCCCTTTGAAGATCTCCTTGTTTCTCTCAGCACATTCTTTTAGGGAGAGGAGGGTCTTTCCCTTAATTGTTGGTCTCTTAGCCTGGCCCTCCCTCAAAGAGAGGAGAGACTTTATTTTCCAGAGTGTGTCCCACAGGGCCTGGTCCTGAGTTGAGACCACTGGAGGAGCTCAGTTTTACTTGCTGGTTGTTTGATGGCCAGTTTTTTCTGCTTAATGATTCATAGATGCTTACTTTTCTGTTTCCAAGTCATAACCTTAAATGGAGTCCTTGTTTTCCTCATTAACTGGATTTTAGCACTAGCTCTTAGGCCTCTAGTTTTCTGGAGCTTCCTTTCTATCATCCATCTGGTATATTTATCTGGCATTTTCAGCAAATCATTCCTAACCCCACAAATGACTCCTTATTGTCTATCATATACAACTCAGATTTCTCAGTTCCCTTGTAAGAGGAGCCACTTACTCACTTGCCCCTCCTTTTCATCAGCCTAGATTCTTGTTACTTGCCCATTAATTTTCTCTACTGTACTTTCCGTATGTTACTCCCACTATACTCTAACATAGTTTCCATATGTTACTCCCACTATAATGCCCTACCTGGTTACTTCTTTTACATTATCAAGTTCTTTGTCACTTTTAAACCAGGTTGAAGGCTCTTATCCTCCCCCAAAAATCATTTCATTCATTCATACGTTCATTGACACTAACAACACTAACGAAACACACACACACATATATAGTACTTACAAAATCATTTTACGAGATATTTTTAAATTACTGAAATGTTGCGTCATAACTGGTTATGTTGCCCATATATACTCATTCTGTTCAACCTAACCATAGGATTCTTGATTTCTGATGTGGCTTTGGTATTTTCATGCCACAAGCGCCTCAGATTGCATCCTATATTGTGTATCAAATGTATTTACTGCCCAATGGATTAAATTGCCTGACAGGGAGTCTGGGTTATGAATGAGCAGTGTTAAAAAAAAACAAAACATAACTCCAAATCAACTGATATAAATACATCACCAGAGGAGGAAACCAAAACTTGGTCTAAACATGAACCTCTAGAAGAAAAATGTGTAATATTTGGAAATATCACTAAAGAAAAGAGAACTGCTGTTATGTCTCAGAGAACTTGGATATGTTTTATCCCCCTCCCTGTCGTTTATATTGCCCTACTCTGTGTGTGTCTGACAATGGCTAAAGGTGTGTATTTTTTCCCTTGGTTTTAAAGAGGAAACTGAGGAAGCATTCACGGGCAGAGGAGGCATGATGGATCTTGATAACAGTTGTGTAGTTAAAGTGGGTTGCTTGGTGAAATTGTGGGTCTGTTCTTGGATTTGGCCATGCCACCTGCCTTGAGTCACTGGCTCCCTCTCATCATGCTGTGGCTCAGCCCTAGTTGTATAGTATACATTGGAGTAGGGTCAGTGTTTTGTCATGAAGGTGAGTGTGTGAAGGCTTTGTAGTGTATCAATGTGGCTGGGCTAACCTACACTTCCCAGAATTACCTTCCTCTATGTTTCTGGTTAAGATAGGCCACTAGAGATATTTTCATAGGAGATTTGGAGGCTGGAGGTGACACATAAGCCATATACTTTTACTTTTGGAAGGTTTAGGAAGATGCTCTTTTCACTCACATGCTTTTTCATTAATCTACTGGTTCACCTTGTTGCTGTGGGGCAGCAGCTGGACCTGCAACTGCCCCACCTTCCTCTGGATCTTCCTTCAACTTCTCTGACTCTTGGGCCAGGTGTGTGTTTAGCTCAGGACAAAGAACTCAGCTTCTATAGGACACCCATACCACCAAAATAAGAGGCAATAAGACTGCCAAGGGTTCCTGTCCCTCCCAGCGGACTCTTGCTTGTCCTTGATCTCCCCTACTTTCCCTTCATCTTTGTCTCTCAACTGCCTGTCCTGGGGACTTCACGTTTCAGTATCAGGTGCAAAAACAACAGTCTTACAGAGACTGTTTAATGAGCAGCCACATGAGTTGTTACAGGTCAAATCCCTGTAACAAATCCATATATATATGGATATATATAATCCTACTGGTTCTGCTTCTCTGGTTACACCCTGACTGAGACAGTGGGTTTTAACTATTATTTTTCATATAATGGAAAAGACATCAAGTTTCAAGAATAACGTGTTCTTTCTAGGTGGAGGAAAGAGGATGTAGAATTTGGGATTTGGGTCAAATGTTGAGGGCTCTAGACCTCCAGGTCATAGGTCACCCTTTCAAAATATTCCGTCTCTCTCTATCTCTATGTGACAGGAAAAAAATCCAAGCTAAGCTAAGCATTTTACTAAACTGTGGTGATTCTCTTTACATTTGATCTTAAGGAGATGCACTATTTCTCCCTGGGATTTTTTTCCCCCGAAGAAATTCATTCTCCTCAGGCATTCCCCTCATACCAGAGAGATGCCTTCCAAACTGTCCTATTCCTTCTCATATCAAACTGCATATCAAAGACGCCCCATCTATGTATTTATTTATTCAGATTTTGCTTTTGAATTGAAAGTTTTTTTCAGTTTAAATATAATGTTCCTGCACTGCTCCTCAAACAAGTAAATCAATCTCAACCTCTGAGAGAAGCAGGGAAGGTTTTGCTAAGCTGGTGGCCCTGGGAGCAGAGCCATGTATGCTGTGGGGATGTTCAATTCCATATTGTTCCCCATATGAAAGAACATTGCAGAAAAGCTTGATAATAAATCCACTAGCTTTCCAAATCTATTTATGGTTTTCTGTAACACTAAAGGCAGTCAGGCAAAGGCAAACTTTCTTTGCCACCTTCCCATTCCATGGCTGGTGGCTGGAGAGCCATTCCTGGAGGCCTCCCGCCAGAATCTCCTTATGTGTGTTAAATTCTTATGGTCTTTGACTCCTACAAATTTCAAGTAATAATTTCTTCCTATCAGGTTAGTAAAGCAGTAACTATTTCCACCTGTCATGATAGTGCACTGTATACCCATCCCACCTCAATTAAATTTGTTGTTTGGAGTCAATTGTTTATATGGGATGAACCAGTGGATGGAATTGTATTTTTGTGTGTGTGCGTGTGTTTTTTTATTATTAGTGCATTCATGTTACTTCTGTTCCTTGGAGCTGATAGAGCTATAACAGCAGCCACTTTGATGGGGAAGGTGAGAAAGGGGTATTACTACGAAGGAGGGACTGCCCAAGATCCCTCATGGAATCTTGAATCTGGAAGAGGTCAGGAAGGGCTCATTTATCCTCTTGCAATTCTCTTTATTGGCACTATACAGTCCAAGATGATAAGGAGATGGTTACACTGATATGGTATCAAGTAGAAGTCAAATATTGGTGTACCTGGAATCTAAGCCTCAAACAACTTTCATCCTCAAGACATCCAAAAAGGGTCTAAAAGGCTCTAGTTCCAATAGAGGCCACCTGGGATTTTAGAAAAAGCACCAGCTTTGCCACTGCCCTGACCTGGCTCAGATGACTGCCCCAGAACTACTTGTGGTATTTCCATTGGGCAAGAAATTTAACCTCTAAGCCTCAACTTATTGATTTGTAAAACTGAGATAGTAATGCCCACCTTTCAGAGTTGTTGTAAAGACCAAGAATAATATTAAAAAATCGCTGGCCCAAGTTCCGCACATCCTGAGTCCTGTTGTAGAATATAGGTGAACTTATCAAAGAATTTGTTCACTGTGATGGGCACTTGAGGAAGGGCCCTGCAGACTGAATGGGAAAGGGTGACAGGGAGCACCTGGAAGAAGTTTCTGAGAGTTATAAACAAGAATCAATATCACGAAGCAACAATAGATAGGTCACTACTCATCTCATTCCATAGGGTTTATCTTGGGTATTCCCTGACCCTCGTCATGTTAATCTGCTTATCTGAAATGTTGAGAATAGCCAAACAGTATGCCAAGAGTGTGGTATTTCCTGAGGAAATGACTTCCCTTAGATTATATCAGTGACAAGTAAATCAGACATCTATCCCGGATGGAGAAAGTCTCCTTGCCCTATTTTGACACATGGCTCAGGCCATTTATTTTCAGCAAGCGTTCGGTGAGCCTCTCTTGTGCATAGGGCAGTACTGGTCATCTACGAGTGACTGGAGTGGGATTCGGATACCATCAAACCCCTAGGACTTGAGGTGGGCATCTCACATCCCTCAGCAAACTGATATCCACCTCTTTTAGGCAACAGAGAAGGGGTTCAAACATTTTGACATTATTTATAAATTTAGATAATATGGGAAGAAAGAACTTTATGTCTCTGAATACCCATAAACTGGCTTTGCTTTCTGGAAAATTGCTGCTTATTTCTTGCCTACTGCTTGGTAAATCAGGAAAGCGTTTCATAATGAATATTGAGTCCTGGATATGTGTGTTTGGTATAGCATTGAATTTAACGTTCTAGAGACAAATGGGGAAGATTAGATTCATTCATTCATTTATTCATTCCTGAGGACCTTGGCATCTGAATGGTGATGTTAATTCTTGCTCCAACTGTTGCCAGCGTCATAGGTGACATTGGTGTCTGGATTTTTCAGTACTGTAACCTCCTTAACTCCAATGACCTTCACCTCCACTAAGCTTCTCCCACACACTCCCATGACCCAATTCCAAGAACCTAAGCTGAGCCACCTCTAAAATCCTATTCCCTAACTAAAAAATTAAAGCGCATTCTCTCTGACCCTTTATGCCTTAGTCCTTTGACCTCATCATTCTGCCGGCTCTTGACACCTCCCTACTTTCTGCCTGCCCTCCTGGGACCGTATTGTACATCACTTCAGCTATCTTCCTTATCTTATCTTTAATTTCATCAACCCATCTTGTAAAATCCCGAACCTAGATCCCTCCAAACTTCTCTTTCTTCCTGCCAAGGTGTAATGGAACAACACTGGAGAAAATTATGCAGTTTTTATCATTCATACCACTCAGCAGGGTGCTCACTGATATTCAGTGATCTTATTACATGTTCTTGGTAAATATTCTTCTACTCCAAACCTTCACAAACTCTTCAATACAGTCTGCCCCTCCTTCTAAAATGTCTGCTCCTCGAGGGCAAGAAGCATAATTATATCTACATAGATACTGTCCAACCGCCCCACCCCATGGCCTAGAATAGTACCTGGCACGTTTGACACAATCAATAAACATTTGATGAAAGAATAAAGACCTACCAGACTCCTGAACGTCTCATAGGATAATTCCTCTTAGTTACACCATTCCACCTGTTCCCATACCATGGCAATCATCCCAATCTATTATCACCACATTTTTATCCATTTTCCCAAAGTTAATTCTTTTTTTTATGTAAATCATCCAATCTGCTTTCAATTTTTTATTAATTATATGAGTGTCATGTGTACAGCATTATAATTTGAACATCTGTATACACTACAAAGTGCTCACCACCACCAGTGTAGTTACCATCCATCATTATATAATTGACTCCTTTCACCCTCTTCACCCACCCCGCCAGCCCCCTTCCCCTCTGGTAACCACTAATCTGTTCTCTGTATCTATGACTTTATCTTCATTTTATTTTGCTTTTTCATTTTTTTTTTAGATTCCACATAAGAGTGATATCATACGGCATTTGTCTTTCTCCATCTGACTTACTTCATTTAACATAATACCCTCAAGGTCCGTCTATGCTGTCGTGAACAGCAAGATTTCGTTCTTCTTCACAGCTGAGTAGTATTCCATTGTATGTATTTACCACATCTTTTTTTTATCTATTCCTCTATTGATGGACACTTAGGTTGTTTCCATATCTTGGTTGTTGTAAATAATGCTGTAATGAACATAAGGGCGTATATATCTTTTTGAATTAGTGTTTTTGTATTCTTCAGATAAATATCCAGAAGTGGAATAGCTGGATCATATGGTAGTTCTATTTATAATTTTTTTTTCTTTTTCTTTTTGTGAGGAAGATTAGTCCTGAGCTAACATCTGATGCCAATCCTCCTCTTTTTGCTGAGGAAGATGGGCCCTAGGCTAACATCCATGCCCATCTTCCTCTACTTTATATGGGATGCTTCCACAGCATGGCTTGACAAGCGGTGCGTCGGTGAGTGCCCAGGATTTGAGCCTGCTAACCCTGGGCTGCTGAAGCAGAGTGTGTGCGCTTAACTGCTATGCCACTGGGCTGCCCCCTCTATATATTGTTATTTGAGGAATTTCCAAACTGTTTTCCATAGTGGCTTCACCAATTTGCATTCCCATCAACAGTCCACAAGGGTTCCCTTTTCTCCACATCCTCTTCAACACTTGTTATTTCTTGTCTTTTTGACAATAGCCATTCTAACGGGTGTGAGGTGGTATCTCATTGTGGTTGTGATTTGTATTTTCCTAATAATTTGTGATGTTGAACATTTTTTCATGTGCCTGTTGGCCATATGTATGTCTTTGGAAAAAAGTTGATTCAGATCCTCTGCCCATTTTTTAATTGTTGTTGTTGTTGTTGTTGTTGAGTTGTATGAGTTCTTTATATATTTTGGATATTAACTCCCTATCAGATAGATGGTTTGCAAATACCTTCTTCTGCTCAGTAGATTGCCTTTTCATTTTGATGATGGTTTCCTTTGCTGTGTAGAAGCTTTTTAGTTTAATGTAGTCCCATCTATTTGTTTCTGCTTTTGTTTCCCTTGCATTTGGGCTCAGATCTACAAATACATCACTAAGATTGATGCCAAGGAGCTTACTGCTTATGGTCTCTTCTAGGAATTTTATGATTTCAGGTCTTACATTCACGTCTTTAATCCATTTTAAATTAATTTTTGTGTATGGTGTGCGAGAATGACTGAGTTTCATTCTTTTGCATGTGGATCTTTGGTTTTCCCAACATCATTTATTGAAGAGACTGTCTTTTCTACATTGTATGTCTTTGGCTCCTTTCATAGATCAATTGTCCATATGTGTGTGGGTTTGTTTCTGGGCTCTTAATTCTGTTCCATTGATCTGTGCATCTGTTTTTGTGCCAATACCATACTGTTTTGATTGCTATAGCTTTGTAGTACAGTTTGAAATCATGGAGCGTAATACCTCCAGCTTTGTTCTTCTTTCTCACGATTGCTTTGGCTATTCAGGATACTTTGTGGTTCACTACAAATTTTAGAATTATTTGTTCTACTTCTGGGAAGTATATCACTGAAATTTTAATAGGGATTGTATTGAATCTATAGATTGCTTTTGGAAGTATGGACATTTTAACAGTGTTAATTCTTCCAATCCATGAGCACAGAATATCTTTCCATTTATTTGTGTTTTTTCAGTTTCTTTCATCAGTATCTTATAGTTTTTGGTCTTTCACATCCTTGTGAAAGGTCTTGCACATCCTTGATTAAATTTATTCCTAGGTATTCTTCTTGATGCAATTTTGTAAATGGAATTGTTTTCTTAATTTCTCTTTCTGGTAGTTTGTTATTAGCGTATAGAAACATCACAGATTTCTGTATATTGATTTGTATCCTGCAACTTTATTGAATTCACTTATTAGTTCTAGTAGTTTTAAATAGAGTCTTTCAGGTTTTCTATATGTCATTCATCTGCATGTAGTGACAGTTTTACTTCTTCCTTTCCATTTTTGTTGTTGTTGTTGTTGTTGAGGAGGACTTGCCCTGAACTAACATCTGTTGCCAATTTTCCTTTTTTTGCTTGAGGAAAATTCACCTTGAGCTAACAACTATGCCAGTCTTCCTCTATTTTGTATGTGGGTCACTGCCACAGCATGACTGCTGATGAGTGGTGTAGGTCCGAGCCCAGGAACAAAACCCGGGCTGCCGAAGCGGGGTGTGCCAAACTTAATGAATAGGCCATGGGCCAGTCCTCTTCCTTTCCATCTTAGATGACTTTTATTTCCTTTTCTTGCCAAATTGCTCTGGCTAAGACTTCCAATTCTATGTTAAATAGAGTGGCAAATGTGGGCATCCTTGTCTTATTCCTGATCTTAGAGGAAAAGCTTTTAGCTTTTTACCATTGAGCATGCCATTAGCTGTGGATTTGTCGTATATGGCCTTTATTATTTTTTAAGTGTGTTCCCTCTATACCCACTTTGTTGAGGGTTTTTATCATAAATGGATGTTGTATTTTGTTAAATGATTTCTCTGCCTCTCTTGAGATGATCATGGGATTTTTATCCTTCATTGTGTTAATGTGATGTGTCATGTTGATTGATTTGCAAATGTTGAAACATCCTTGCATCCCTGGAATAAATCCCACTTGATCATGGTGTATAATCTTCTTAATGTATTTTTAGATTCAGTTTGCTAATATTTTGTTGAGAATTTTTTGCATCTATGTTCACCAAGAACATTGGCTTATAATTTATTTATTTATTTATTTGGTGAGGAAGATTAGCCCCCAGCTAATATCCACTGCCAACCCTCCTCTTTTTCCTCAGGAAGATTGGCCCTGGGCTAACAGGGCTTGATAAGTGGTTTGTAGCTCTACGCCTGGGATCAGAACCTGTAAACCCCAGGCCAGAAAAGTGGAGCGCACAAGCTTAACCACTACACCACCGGGCCAGCCCCTATAATTTTATCTTTATGTGATGTCCTTGTCTGGTTTTGGTATCAGGATAATGCTGGCCTTGTAAAATGTGTTTGGAAGCTTCCCCTCATCTTCAATTTTTTGGAAGGGTTTGAAAAGGATAGGTATTAAATCATCTTTGAATATTTGGTAGAATTCACTAGTGAAGCCATCTGGTCCTGGACTTTTGTTTGTTGGGAGGTTTTTTTGAGTTTTCTTTCACTCTGCCTACTGGTAATCAGTCTATTCATATTTTCTATTGCTTGATGATTCAGTCTTGGAAGATTTTATGTTTCTAGAAATTTATCCATTTCTTCTAGATTGTCCAATTTGTTGGTGTATAATTGTTTGTAGTAGTCTCTTATGATCCTTTGTATTTCTGCGGTATCAGTTGTAATTTCTCTTTCAATTCTAATTTTATTTATTTGAGCCCTTCCTCTTTTTGTCCCAGTTAGTCTAGCTAAAGGTTTTTTGATTTTGTTTATTTTTCAAAGAACCATTTCTACTTCATAGATCTTTTCTGTTGTCTTTTTAGTCTCTATTTCATTTATTTCCACTCTGACATTTATTATTTCTTTCCTTCTACTAATTTTGGGGTTTGTTCTTCTTTTTCTAGTTTCTTTGGGTATAATGTTATATTGTTTATTTGAAATTTTTCTTGTTTCTTTAGGTAAACCTTATTTCTATGAACTTCCCTCTTAGAACTGCTTTTGCTGCATCCCATATATTTTGGTATGTTGTATTTCAATTTTCATATATATCTAGGTATTTTCTTATTTCCCCTATTATTTCTTCCAAGACTATTGGTTGTTCAGTAGCATGTTGTTTAATCTTCACTTTTTTTTTTGGTTTTTCTGGTGTCCCTCTTGTAACCAATTTCTTTCTTTTTTTTTTTGTTTTTGGACTTGATTTCTAGTTTCATACCAAAGTGGTCTAAAAAGATGCTTGATATGACTTCCATCTTCTCAAATTAATTAAGACTAGTTTTGTGGCCTAACATGTGATCTATTTAATCTTTGCTATATATATTTTGGTGCTCCTATGTTGGGTGCATATGTATTTATAAATGTTATATCTTCTTGCTGGATTGACCCCTTTTATCATTATGTCATGCTCTTATTTATCTTTTATTACAGTCTTTATTTTAAAGTCTATTTTGTGTGATATGAGTGTAGGTACTCCAGCTTTCTTTTTGTTTTATTTGTGTGGAATATCTTTTTGCATCCCTTCACTTTCAGTCCGTGTGTGTCCTTACTTCTGAAGTGAGTATCTTGTAGGCAATATATAGACGGATTTTTTTCTTTTATCCATTCAGCCACTCTATGTCTTCTAATTGGTGAATTTAGTCCATTTACATTTAAAGTAATTATTGATAAGTGTGTACTTATTGCCATTTTGTTAACTGTTTTCTGGCTGTTTTTGTAGTTCCTCTCTTCTCTTTCTTGCTTCCCTTGTGTCTTCATAGCTTTCTTTAGTGTTATGTTTAGATTCCTTTCTCATTCTCTTTTGTGTATTTACTACAGGTTTTATCCTTGTGGTTACTGTGAGGTTCACATATAGCATCCTATGTAGATAGCAGTCGGTTTTAAGTTGATAGCTTAAATTTAAACACATTCCAGAGCTTTACGTTTTTTTTGGTGAGGAAGATTAGCCTTGACCTAACACCTGTTGCCAATCCTCCTTTTTTTGCTGAGGAAGATTGGCCCTGGGCTAACATCCATGCCCATCTTCCTCTACTTTATATGTGGGACGCCTGCCACAGCATGGCTTGATAAGTGGTGCATAAGTCTGAGCTCAGGGTCCAAACTTGTGAACCCGGGCAGCTGAAGCGGAGTGCGTGAACTTAACCACTACACCAGCACGCCAGCCCCCAGAGCTTTACCTTTTTAATCCTCTCTCATTTCATATTTTTGATGATACATTTTACATCTTTTTGTTTTATGCATCCCTTAACAAATTATTGTAATTTTAGTTAATTTTACTACTTTCAATTTTAACCTTTATGATTGCTTTATAAGTGTTGATCCGCTAGCTTAATTATATATTTAAATTTTGCAGTGAGATTTTTACTTTTGTATGTTTTCTTATTATTAATGTATATATTATTTAATGATATCTTATAATTAATATAAGTATTAATGGATGTATGTTTTCTTATTGTTAATTAGTGCCATTTCTTTTCAGGTTAAAGAAGTCCCTTTAACATTTCTTGTAGGGCTGGTTTAGTAGTGATGAACTCCTTTAGCTTTTGCTTATCTGGAAAACACTTAATCTCTCTTTCAATTCTTAATGATAACCTTGCTAGGTAGAGAATTCTTGGTTGGAAGTTTTTTCCTTTCATCACTTTGAATATGTCATGCCACTCTTTTCTGACCTGTAAAGTTTCTGCTGAAAAATCTGCTGATAGCCTTATAGGGTTTCCTTTGTATGTAATACTTGTTTTCCTCTTGTTGCTTTTATCCTTTCTTTATCCTTAACTTTTATCTTTTTAATTATAATGTGTCTTGGTGTGGGTCTCTTTGGGTTCATCTTATTTGGAACTCTCTGGGCTTTCTGGACCTAGATCTCTGTTTCCTTTCCCAGGTCAGGGAAGTTTTCAGCCATTATTTCTTCAGATAGTTTTTCTGGCCTTTTCTCTTTTTCTCTTCTCTTTCTGGGATCCCATGATGTGAATGTTATTCCACTTGATGTTGTCTCATAGCTCCCTTAAGATATCTTCACTTCTTAAAACTCTTTTTTCATTTTGTTGCTCTATCTGGGCGATTTGTTTTTTCTTCCAGCTCACTGATTTGTTCTTCTACTTCATCTATTGTGCTGTTGAACCCCTCTACCATATTTTTCAGTTCAGTTATAACTTCAGCTTGGTACTTTCATATATATTCTATCTCTTTATTGAAGTTGTCACTGTGTTCATCCATTCCTCTTCTGAGTTCAATGAGCATCTTTATGACCATTACTTTGAACTTTTTTTTACGATGTAAATTGCTTATCTCCATTTTCTTTAGCCCTTTTTATGAGGTTTTGTCTTGTTCTTTTGTTTGAAACATATTCCTGTGTCTCCTCATTTTGCCTCTCTTGGTTTGTTTCTTTGTATTAGGTACATCAGCTATCTCTCCCAGTCTTGAGGGAGTGGCCTTAAATAGGAGATATCCTGTGGGGCCCACAGCGCAATCACACCCAGTCTGCCTGCGATGCTTGGGTGTGACTGCTGCAGTGCGTTGGTGGGCAGGGCTATCTCTTGGTCCAGCTGTGAGGTGCAGCCTAGGAATAAGGGTGGGCAGGGCTCTCAGCAGGGTATGCCCACTGGTGCTAGCAGGTTAGAGGTAAAATTCCAGAATGGCACTGCCTGCATTGGCATACGCAAGGTAGATTGAGGTTGTAAAAATGGGTCTGACAGTGTCTCAGCCCCTGGGGAGAGTCCCAACTGGTTCTTGATTCTCTGGCAGATGCTTCAGGGTTAATACGTAATTCTCTTTCACATATGGTCTATGTGCTTTTCAAATTGGTGTTTTTTCTCTCGTTTCTCTGTTGAGTGAGTGAGTCTGTGACCCCTTTAAGAGTGGGTTCTCTGTTTTCTACAGTTCTATGGTTTTTCTGGATGTAATCCCTGTGGGTTTTCAAAGCCAGCTGTTTGGGGGGCTTGTCTGTCCTGTTCAGGATCTAAGGGTTTGGATGCATGATGTGTAGTTCGAATCCCTTTCTCCTCAGGGAAACATTCCATACCTTTGAGATCACTCCCGATTGTGGATCACCATGGCTGGGGTGGGGTTTTTCCTTAGTGAGACCAGGTCTCTGTCTCGCCTATGTGTCTCAATGCTATCCTTTTATCCTTTGTTGTGTAGGTTTTGTTCATCCAATTTTCAGGGTGCTTTCAGAGGGAATTGTTCCATATGTATTTGTAATTTTGTTGTGTCCCTGGGAAGAACTGAGTTCACACCACTATCTTGAACACCTCTTACCAAATGAATTCTTTAATTTACATATTTCAAAAAACTTAATCACTCCATTAATCACTTATTTACTCTTCTAAATTTTCAACTATTTATTCTGCAATATTTCCTTTCTGTCAGTGTATGCACACACTCAAATTTCTCCATGTAAAGACACTCTCATTCATTCCTTTATTCCCCCTTTCTTTTCACAGTCATTTATTTGCAAACTAGTTGCTCTACTTCCTCCTCTCCCCTTACATTTTCTTCCCTCTGCAATATGCTGAACATACTCAAAATTCCACTGATGCCTGCTCATTAAGAATATGATCTAGTTTCCAAACCAAAAAGACATTTTTTAGCTCTTAGGTTACTGGACCTCTTTATCCTGGATTTTCCAATATTTTCAATTCTTCTCTATCAATTTACTGTGTGAGCTGCTTTTATTCCCTTCAATTAAACTCTGGTGTTTTCCATATGTTTATCCTCAGCCATTTTCAGAAACACAGGAGTCACCCCTAAACACTTTCCTCACCCTCACCATTTATAATAATCCATTTAGGTCAGTCAATGCAAACTCCTAATATCTCCCCAATCAAGTATTTACCAAAGTGTGCCCTGGTTAAATAAGCTTGAAAATGCTTCTTATTTTATTTTTCTCTTGGATCATCAAACGATCTGAAAATTCCCGCAGTAAACAAGGTCTTTGATTTTTTTTAACCCAGCACTTTCAAACTTACAACCACCACTCCCATTACTAACACAAAAATTCCACAGAATTAAACGTTCCTGGAAACACAATTTGGAAACTGTTGTTCTTTGTCCCCCTTTCTTCACTACCACCGTGTAATAGATACTGTTGGCACTCTGCCCAGAACCCCTAGGATCTTTTTACCAACTTTCTGCCACCATTGCCCAGTTTCTGTGCTCTTGCCACTAAACGCTCATACCTTTGACCTTCAGAGGATTGTCCTTTGGCATGGAAACGGTGTTGTGCTCCTGTTCAACAAGAAGCAGACCCTAGGCCAAGGATGTGTGTATTTCCCCTAAAGAGAGAGACAGAAGTGACTCAGAGTTTATGTGTCCCTCAGGATAGCTTCTACCCAATAGCTAACTGGTATGGGATACAGAGTGAGGTGTAATTTATGCTACAGAGCTCATCCTGGGATTAGGCTGAGACTGAGACTGTTTCTCATTTCACATCCTTGTTTGATTTTTTTGCCTTCTCTGTTCTGCTTCCCATATTCCATCATGCATTTTTTTTTTTTTATAGCACTGCCTTTATAAATCACTTGCACACAAATCCTGGCTCGAGGTCTGCTTCATGCCAACCAGGAGCACAACACTCTATTTCAAGAACTCTCCATCTGTGATGTAGACTACCACTATCTTCCATTAAATGGTGTCCCTACCTCTAGCCTTACCCTCTCCATTTTTTCCAGGATAAAATCCTTATCATAGTACCTTAGGGCATCCGCCATGTAACCCAGACCTGATTCTCCAACTCTAGCTCCTCCTACCTTCCCCAGTGAACCTGACCTTTAGCCCTACCAAAGCAACTGCTATTTCCCAAATATACAGAGGTCCATCATGGTGTCATAACATTGCACAAGCTGTGTTTCTTGCCAGAAATGGCCTCCTCCAACTTTTCCAGTTGGAAAATTCATACTCTTCCTTCAAAAATATTTTCTACATCCCAGTGTCCGTTCTCTTAATGCTGCCCTTTTGCAGTCCAGCCTTCTGCCCTACCTCTAATAGTATTTGTACACTATAGTTTAACTGTTTGTTACATTGTCTGATTTCCTTTCACATGTAGATCTTTCTGAAGGTCAATCATTCTGAAAAATTGGTTCTTGATTGCTTTGACCCCCATACAGTCCCATTACATACAGAAGACGCTCAGTAAAAATCCATTACAACCTAGAAATCGCCTGTCCAGTAATCAACGACTCCTGAAATTGGGGCATCCTTGTCATAGGCATTGTGACCTAAATAATCTAATAGAGCAATTTTATTTCTTAGTTGTCCCTGCCTTCCACATTGTAGATCACAAATTATCTAAGTCAAATCTCATACACAGACAACATCCCCAAGTGGAATATTTTATTTGTCAAATTGCTATCAATAAGTTTGCTTGCCAAAAGTATCTGGGCACTTTAAAGAAATTAAACACAAACTTAATTTTGTGTGGAATAATTAGATTCTACATTCGTAGGCACTTTAGTCTTATGGTGTTGAACAGTTAAATCACGTTTACAAAAGGACAGTTGTATTGCAGGAGGATGTTGGCAGTTCTTGTTTTCTTTACTGAGGAGTAGATCTGGGATTTCAGCACCGATAAGCACACAGTGACACTAGCTCATGACTTCAAAGTACCTTTCTTTGTGGTTTTGCCAATGGCTCTATGAAGATAAATGTTATGCGTCCACGTCCCTGGGAGGCAGTTTCTTTGAAAAGCAAAATTAGTAGTTTCCCCACTGCCCTCTGTCCTCAATTCCCACTACTTAGGATGACTTTGTAGATAGACCTGTAACTTGTAGTTTCTGCTAAATCTTATAAGCCTAAAATGGGAAACTGGTACAATCTATTATTCCTTTAGCCTTGTCTGTGACCTATACACTAGAAATGTCATCTGGCTTTTGTGTGGAATAGAATCCACCAGGAAGTCTCTCCTCCTGCAGGCTTTCTGAATTTGTCTACAGACTGCTGATTAAAAAAAAACAAAAACCCAAAACAAACAAACAAACAAAAAACATTTTTCAAAAGCATGACCAGAAGACTCTAATTCCAAAGCCTTAATGAAATATAACTTATTTTTGTGGAAGTAAATAAATGTTCGTTCATTTACGTTATGCGTAATGTGCCCAGAAGACCAACCCTAAACAATTCTTTTTGGAAGTAGTGAAATGTGGCTTCCATTATTTCAGTCCTCGTTATCTTTACTCTTTTTTTTTCCTTCTCTTCATTCAACCTTCTATATCAGTTAGCTAGTGCCATGTAACACACTAGCCCAAAACCTAATGGCTTAAAACAATAACTAATTATTATTTCTCTTAATTCTATGGATTGGCTGGGTGGTTCTGCAGACCCAAGCTGACTATTAATGCATCTGTTGTGTTCTGTGGGTTGTCCAGGAGATTTTGTTGCTCTCGCCTGGGTTCTCTCATGTGTTTGCAGCCTCAGTTGGGATATTTGAGTAGACTTGACCTTGCTCTCCTGTATCTCATACTGCTTCATGCTAGCTTAGCATGGCTTCATGATAAAGACAAAAGAGCAAAAGAGAGAACAGAAGTGTGCAAGAACCTCTTGGAGTCCAGGTTCAGAACTCATTCCCAGTTATTTCCACCATACTCTATTGACCAAAGCAAATCACAAGGCAGCCCAGATTCCAGGGGTGGCAAACAGACATTTCCTCTTTATGGGAAGGACTACACAGTCGCATTGCAAAGAGTGTGGACACAGGAAAAGGTAGAGGGTTGGGGCCATTTTTAAAAGCAGTCTCTCTCCTTCAGCTTTTCAAGCGTGCCATAACTTTGAGATTTTCAGTTTACATCCTCCCAAACACATCTTCTCATCTTTAAAACTTGTGGTTGGGAAATAATCTAAGAAACATATACACAGAACGATAAATGTCCCTTCAAGCTAAATGTACTATCTGTGTGTATGGAAAATAATGCTGAAGAACTACCCTATCCCCCAACACACATGGACAACATAGACTCTCTAAAATAAAGAACATCAGGCATAAGCAAGTAGTTCCAAGAAGCATTCTGTGTGGCTAAGAGAAATTATCAGTAAAATTCTTTATACAATAACAACAGTAATAATAACAAATGATACAGCAATAATACCCATGTACATTTATTGAGCACTTGCTATGTGTCAGGCTTTGAGCCCAAAGCTTTAATTCATGATCTCATTTCTTTGAGGAAGTTGCTATTGGTATAATACTCATTTTATAGATGAGGATGTTGAGGCTTAGATAGATTAAGTAATGTGCACCCAGTCCCGCAGTTATTTGATGTCTGTGCTGGGATTTGTACCCCCACTTGCCTATTGCAAGATCAATGCTCTTCCTCATTGCATGTACCCACAGGGGGCTTTCTCTACAAATTAAGGGTAAGATTGATCCCATATTACTCTCCACCTGTGGCTCTCAAACTTGGCTGCACACTGAAAATACCTGCTTTGAAAAAATATTGATGCCTTAATTCTGCCCCCAGAGATGCTGGTACCTTTGCTGAGCATGGGGATTTTAAAATCTTACCAGGAGATTCTAATAAGCTGTTTTACCAGTGATGAGTAAACTGTGATCTGGGGACCAGCAGCCTCAGCATCACTTGAGCTTATTAGAAATGCAAATTCTCAGGCCCTCCTCAGACCTGTTAAGTCAGAATGTCCGCGATGAGGCTCAGAAATCTGCACTTTAAAAATCCCTCCAGATGATTCCCAAGCACACAAATGTTTGAGAATTACCACTTTACTTCAGTGATGCTCAACCTTGTGCATCAGAATACTCTGGAGAGCTTTATTAACACTGGAGATGACTGGGCCCTGCCCCAGAACTGCTGAAACTGTATTTTCACATAAGTCCCCAGACAATTCTGTTGTAGCCAGGATTGAGAACTTCATCTTTATACTAAATAGATTGTCCTGCTCTATACATTTCCAGTGTATAGACATTAGGATTTATTAGGCTTACATAGATTTTCTCTCTCACACCAGAGACCTAAACATAATGAACACAAATCTTTGTTCCAAAAGAAATGTCTAGCGCTAAAACTGAAGAATCACACTCTTTGATGTGATAAGAGCCTGATTCTGCAGGATTCCAGAAATGACAGATTGATCGTTACCTCAGCTATAATTAGTAGAGTATAATGTCAGAGGGACAGCTGAGCTGTGAGCACTGGGATGAAGCCACTCATGGCTCCAGGACCCATAATGCACATTCCAGCAGAAGCCCGACTGCAGCCATTATCCTTTCTAGAAATAAATCAAAGGCCCAAGCATAACTGACTTTAAGATTAAACTCAGAAACTGATGCCCAGCGTGGACATTGGATTTCCCATAGCAAATAAGAAATCACATTCTACTTCTTCGCAAAATTGCCATTTTCAATTTCTGTTGGGATATCTGAGAAATACTGGCCCATTACTAATTGGCCCCCTAGCTCTGGATCCTAGAAAAGAAGAAATTAGATTCAGGAAATATTTATCTTGCAAGTTATCTGGAAACTTTTAAAAAATGTCTCCTTTAATAACTTTTACTGAGAGCCTTCCATGTAGGACAAAGAATCTGTACACCTTTAGGGAATGTATTTTTAAATCGGCTTTCTTTTCAATCTAAATGCCTTCATCTCATATGTTCTTCAATTAGTTTATAATCCAATAATAAACATTAACTGAGTGCTTATTGGCTAGAAAGCAAGATAGGAAGTGCTGGGGGGTGATTTAAAATAATTTGTGCATGGTAGAACTTGCTATTCAAAGTGTGATTCTCAAACGAGCAGCATCAGCGTCTCCTGGGAACTTGTTAGAAATGAAGACCTCAGGTCCCAACCCAGGCCTACTGAGTCGTTTTAATAAGATCTCCAGGATATCTGTATGAACATTAATGTTTGAGAAATACTACAATAGATGTGGTTCTTATCTTCTTAAGGAAGTTGAAAAAACACTACATATATATGAAAAGTTGAATCATATTAAAAAGTGAGGATAGACCAAAACAGGGCCTCTGCTTTCAAGAATCTTAAAGATTAGAGATAAATTAAAGTGACAAATTGAATAATTATCTTAGGTCAAGTCTCATAGAAGCAGAGCCTGAAAAAGAGTTTTGGTGCGCATGACTTATTGGGGAAGAGTTCTCCAATAAGGGAATCAGGATGAGCCAGGAAAGGGAGCTAAGTAAGAATGTAGTCCCAGCTGCAGTCAATCATTTGTAGTCTGTGTGAGAGAGTATTTGGCTGTGGGCTGCCCCTGGATTGGGAGTAGAGGACATAAACTCTTGGCCAAAGTGGCTTGCATTAACCTGAGAGCAATTCTCTGAAGAAGGGGAGCAACTATGAGATGTTGGCAGCCAACACTCACAGCAGCTGGGGGATGGGTGCACTGGCCATTACAGGGAAACTGGACAGGGCACCAACAGCACCTGCAGGAATAATATGAGGTTTAAAAAATAGTACAGGAATTAAGATAATGGCTGCCATGGTAAATTACATCACTCACAGTGTCTTTTACGTGTTGAGAGGAAGAAACAGTCACTGTGTAATTTGAGATCTAGAAAGATGTCACAGAGAAGGTAGAATTTAAACTGGACATTGGAGAACCCAGTCATCTTTCCCTTTCCAACAGCAGCATTTGATTTTCCCTTGGAACTCTTACCTCCTCCACATCTCCACACGTGGTTTATGATGGTGACTATACATTGGACTTCAGGGGTGGCCATAAGACTCAGGTCTACCCAGACAGGGCATCATATCCCCCTCGCCACAGGATTTGGTTCTGGGATGGGGACTTGACCAAAATCCCACCAATGAGAGACCCAATAAACTTGTTTAGCTCTTAGGAGAAAGTGCTCTCTCTCTTTTTCTGGGTTGTGGAGCCCAAGAACAAGATCAACTGAGAAGAGAGCAAGACTGAAAGATAGAGAGAAATTGAGATCTGATTATATGAAGCATAAAGCCTGACCAGTCCCTAACTTTTCAGGATATATGAGCTAGTAAATGAATAAATTCATTTTTTTTTTGCTTAAGCCAATTTGAGCCTGGTTTTCTATCTATTGCAGTTAAAAGTACTCTAGGATTTAGATACGAATGCAGCTTTTCCTGTTTTTGCTATTCCTTGTGGTCTTAACAAGATGAATTTTCCAGTCTCCTTTCTCTTTCTTATGAATCTTTCCCTTTTATTTATACCACTGCAGAAACACTATTTTTTGTGTAATTTTGTTCTAGGTTTGGATCACTCCTAAGACCAAATTGAGAATGCTTTCTTACCAGTTACTTCAAAACTGCATGCTCTTTTTGAGCCCATAAATTTCATAATAGAAGAAAATAAAGTGAAAACTAATATGTTTTAGGGAAAGGTGATATTTCTTCATCTAATCTTGATTAAAATGTGTCAATGTATTTCTTGACTTCGTAAATTAAAACATTTTGGAGAAAATATTTTCAACAGCAACCTCTCTCAGGCTCTATCTTAATTTCAAATATTGGTAGAAATATTCTTACAAACAAGCTGAAAATATATTAACTTAAAAAGGAGAACTACCAAACAAAATAGTTTAGTAAGTATTTTAAGACAGCATAAAAACTAGATTGTTTATTGCCAGTAGCAAAAAACAAGAAGCAATCAGAAATATGTTAGTAAAACCACTGAAAATAAATAAATCTGAATTTTCAAGAATCCCTAAGATCTAACTCAGGGTACACATTTCTAAAGTTTGTGTAGACTTCTGGGATTACTTACAGCAAAGTCCAGAATTGGTGAAAAAGTGATAACACATTGGTCAAGTGAATTTGCTTAGTTTTTTTTTTTTCCACTTTATTTCATTATTTATTCAGTATTTTTACTACTCATAATAACTATCATCAATTGAGTGCTCACCAAGTAAACACATGACATATCTCATCTTTCTTAATCCTTGTAACCGTGTCTGAGCCTTTGTTGAGATGAGAAATCTGGTGCTGTGCTTTTTCTTTTTTTTTTCTAACTTTTTCAAGAACACAGGGTGAATAAATAGTAGAGCTAGAATCCAACCCCAAGTCTTTCTAAGTCCAGAGCCTAAACTAGTAACCACCCTTCACCTGCCATTTCAAATCTGATTTTCCTTCCTCTCCCTTGACATAAACCTTGTCCTTCTGCATTACCTTTGAACTCATGGCAGTGAAGGGGTTCACATTTGCCTACAGTGACCTTCCCATCTGAGTTGGCTAGAGAAACAGAATATCAAAACAGACAACAAAAGGAAGGCTGACTCTGTTCCTTCCACCTTAAGGCCTAAAGCAGGCAATGCACTGGATCCAACTGGACAGTACCAGGAAGGGAGGGCTTCATACATTTTGGCAGGGCTGAGATACTCCTGTGACAGAACTAATCCATAGTAGTGTTCCATCTGATAGAAAGGCAGTGAGGTGTGACATTTGGTGTTTCAGCACAGTCCCCCAGTTCTCCTTCCTTAAAGACGTGCTGTACAACATAGCAGCTATATTCACAGCAATTCACTGCATCGTGTTCCACACTTGCCATCCACACTTATTCCACACTTACCATTACACAATTGCCTTTCCACACTTGCCATTCCACACATAACCCTTTCACACTTGCTGTTCCACAACTAACATGTCACATTTGGTGTGAAAATTCAAATGACTTTTCATTATGCATGGAAGAGTTGATGTATTTAGGTCTGGATTTGCCAATCTCTCACCTCTTAAAAGATGAGAGTTAGCTGCAGTAATGAATATGAATCTTCAGACTGGGAGGAGGGAGCAAGGTTGTCTTTTGTAAGTCAAGTATCTGTTTTTGAAAATATGCAATGAAAAAAGCCATTCATATGGTTTTATGAACCAGTTTTTAACTAATGACTTGTTAAATTTATTTTCAAAGCTGAGTTCTTTATAGGCCACTTGGTCCTGAAATTTTTAGATAATTGATTGTTATGCATTTTTTTCTGGTCTTCCAGAATATTCTCCTTATAAATGAGTAAAAGCCTCCCACTACTCCTCTCCTCCCACTACTTAACATATTACCACATGAATTTGCATTATTTGTAAAAAGAACAGGAAAAGGGCACTTGATGTCATTGGCCAATATTGGATTCAATGGTCTTGATCTGTCTCTAAATGTGTATGTACTCTGGCAATAGAACCAAGGCCCCTACTATGCATGTAGATGACATGGTCAAAAGGCAGCATTATCCTGAAACCCTGAGCTCTACACATTTTCTCGGAGCCTGAAATAGAAATCACTTGTTTTTACCAGCCTGATATCTCTTTTTGGACAGCAAGGCCCTTACTTTCCACTTGGCTGAGTCCCTCTCTTTTCTTTTGGTTCTCTTGGTTGGCATTACCTCTACCTCAGGCCAGGGTGATTCAACATTAACCTCACCAACGGGTAACGGAATAGGTGCGTGAGCCAAGGCAGGCCAGAGAGCCCTAACCAGGACTTTCGATGCAGCTCCCAGAAAAGAGGGTGTTTGTTTTCCCCATGTTGGTGGAGCATAAGCCTCAAGCTTCTAGAGGCCACCCTTGCTGTCATTTGAGGTGATTCTGTCTGAGAATAAATTGAACAGAGAAAAGAAGGACTGAAAGAAGAAAAAAATCTGCCCTATGACACAGTTGTCACTGTTTCTGAAGTTAGGCCATTTCAGACTTTACATAAGCCAACACATAGCCCTTTCTGTTTGAGCTTATTTGAACTAAGTTTTCTGTTACTTACAACCAGAAACATCATAACCAACACAGCAATTCTAACCGAAATTTACCCATACCTGTACCTTGTTGGAAATTTCCTTTAAAAGTAGCCCATTTAAGGAAGATTCTTCTGAAATGAGTTGATTTGTGGGCTTCCTCATGTGTTGAATTGTTTTTTAGGTTTCCCTGATGTGAATCCAGGCTTTGTAAATACATGAGATTTTCTAGGGTAGACTTGACTTATGGGGTAGTCCCTACTTTCTGCAGGAACCATACTGAACCAGCCAAGATCTGGTCTCTAGAGATTGCTGACCTTGACAGTATCTCTCAACTTCTGGAGGTCAAAAGTATAATGAAAGATAATTGGGGTCAGAGGGGATGTAGGCTCTGACGTTTACCTGAAACATCCATCAGCTTCTTGAACTCTGTACCAAAGTCAAACCCACAGCAACCTTAGGACTTAAGACTTAGTCTGAAAGTCCTAGATCACTGGAAACTTTTCTGTGCCTCTACAGGTAAATAAGAGGATTGAAGTCTGATCCCTTATAAGGCCTATACTAGTCCATTAGTTATCAAACTTTAGCATGCTTCTAAAGTGCCTGGAGGGTGTATTAAAACACAGAGTCTCTGATTCAGTAAGTTGGAAGTGAGGCCCAAGAATCTGCATTCTAACAAGTTCCAGATGATGCTGATTCTGGTGGTGTTGGGACCACAATTTGAGAACATTGCTCTATGAGAATACCGTTCACAGCACAGGTGACAGTGTTGGGTGGACAGCTAACACTGATGGGGCAAAGTGTGCATTTGATGACAGTCTCCAACAGAATTTACTGCTGATCAAGAAGGTGAAATCCATTTCCCCAGATGTATTGATTTGATTATTCCTCCCTTTTTAGAATGCAAAGATGCATTTATGTACCCTGAATTTAGCGACTTTTTTTCCTAGCTGTGTCAAGTTCCCTGAGCAGCATATGCCAGTGATTTAAAGTCATCCTGTTGCTTTCTTGCCCTTCTATGGCTTATGCAGAGTTTTTCATGGCCAAAAAAGTCATCAGTTATGAGATAAGAGCTTTTGTAAACACTAGGCCAGACAGCATGGATTAGGAAATCTCCAAACTGGATAATTACTCAAGCAAAATAAATACTCTTTAGCAAACACCATAATAACCACATTGGGCTTCCAGCTAATCAATTTGTTGGGCCATCTGTCTAATGAAGTGGGCAGGAGTCAGTGCCCACTGTGCGAGCCTGCAGGGGGCTAGGAAGAGACTGGGTGGTGATGGGAACCTCTTGTTGACCTAAAGGAACCTGAAAGAGCAAGTCTTCTGCCCACTGCCTTTCCTGCCTGGAGGCTGTCGGGAGCCTCAGCTTTCAGAGCACATCTCTGTCGGGTTGCTGGACGTCAGAAGCACATCCTCAGGCCGTCGGTCTGTTGGCATCTGAGATGGCCTGGGCCTGTTAATTTTAGGATCTTCTATTGTGTCAGTAATTTTTTTGGTTGAATTTTTATCTTTTAAGTTATTCTTATAATTGCTTTTTAAAAAATTATTGTGAGTGCATTTTTTTAGCCAATATTATTTACTTTTAGTCAATTGACCTTACTGAGCCCCTACTATAAGGGGGTAAGTTTTACATGGAAGTAAAAAATGTGGCACTCATGGAAGACAAGAATTTCCTGAGTGAGATTAAGGATAACAGAGCTCAAGAACACATCAGCGTTGGGCTGGCCCCATGGCTTAGCGGTTAAGTGCGTGTGCTCTGCTACTGGTGGCCCGGGTTCGGATCCCAGGTGCGCACCGACACACTGCTTCTTCGGCCATGCTGAGGCCGTGTCACACATACAGCAACTAGAAGGATGTGCAACTATGATGTACGACTGTCTACTGGGACTTTGGGGAAAAAAATAAAGGAGGAGGATTGGGAATAGAAGTTGACTCAGAGACGGTCTTCCTCAGCAACAAGAGGAGGATTAGCACGGATGTTAGCTCAGGGCTGATCTTCCTCACACACACACACAAAAAGATAGTTTAAAAAAAGAACACATCAGCCTTATGTTTAGCAAATAGAGAAAGTTCTAATGAAGAGTCAATCTTCAAATATGCATTCAGTTGAGTCTTAAAGAATAAGACTGAGAGATATCAGCTAGTAAATTGACCTAAAATGTAGGCTAGAAATAAGATAGTGTATGGAGCAGGCAACTTGGTCACAGAAAAGAAAGAGAATCAGTCAAGAGAGGAAAAGAATATGTATCTTAATTATTTTGTATTTACGTATTTATTTTTTAACAGACTTTATTTTTTTAAGAGCACTTTCAGGTTGACAGGAAAATTGAGTAGAAGGTACAGAGATTTCCCATATATCCACTGCCTCCACATGTGCATAGCCTCCATATCATCAACATCCCCCAACAGAGTGGTACATTTTTTTGTGTGGGTGAGGAAGACCAGCCCTGAGCTAACATCTGATGCCAATCCTCCTCCTTTTTTTTTTGTTTTGCTGAGGAAGACTGGCCCTGAGCTGACATCCGTGCCCATCTTCCTGTACTTTATATGGGACGCCACCACAGCATGGCCTAACAAGCAGTGCATTGGTGTGCACCCAGGATCCGAACTGGCGAAACCTGGGCCGCTGCAGTGGAGCACACACACCCAACCCCTTGTGCCATCTGCCCGGCCCTCAGAGTGGTACATTTGTTACAACTGATGATCCTACATTAACATATCATTGTCAAAGGACATGAATAGACTTTTTTCCAAAGAAGACATACAAAAAGCCAACAGGTACATGAAAGAGGCTCAACATCACTAATCACCAGGGAATGTAAATCAAAACCACAATGAGATATCACCTCAGACCTGTTAGAATGGCTATTATCAAAAAGACCAGAGATAACAAGTGTTGACAACAATGTGGAGGAAAGGGAACTCTTGTGGCTTGTTGATGGGAATGTAAATTGGTATAGCCACTGTGGAAAACAGTATGGAGGTTCCTCAAATAATTAAAAATAGAACTACCATATGATCCAGCAATTCCACTTCTGGATATGTATCCAAAGGAAATGAAATCATCATCTCAAAGAGATATCTGCACTCCCATGTTCATTGCAGCGTTATTCACAATAGCTAAGACATAGAAATGACCAAAGTGTCTGACAACAGATAGAGAAAATATGCTGTATACACACAATGAAGTATTCTTCAGCCATAGAAAAGGAAATCCTGCAATTTACAACAACGTGGATGAAACATGAAGGCATTATGCTAAGTGATACAAGTCATAGAAAGGCAAATACTGCATGATATCACTAATATGTGGAATCTAAAACATCAAACTCATAGAAACAGGGAGTAGGTTGGAGGTTACTAGGGCTGCAGAGTGAGGGTAATGGGAAAGTTTTGGTCAAAGACCACAAACTTTCTTTTATAAGATGAATAAGTTCTGGGGCCGGCCCCGTGGCTTAGCGGTTAAGTGCACGCACTCCGCTACTGGCAGCCCAGGTTCGGATCCTGGGCATGCACTGACGCACCGCTTCTCCAGCCATGCTGAGGTCGCGTCCCACATACAGCAACTAGAAGGATGTGCAACTATGACATACAACTATCTACTGGGGCTTTGGGGAAAAAAAAGGAGGAGGATTGGCAATAGATGTTAGCTCAGAGCTGGTCTTTCTCAGCAAAAAAGATGAATAAGTTCTGAGCATCTAATGTACAACTTGGTGACTATAGTTGACAATATAGTATTGTATACTTGAAATTTGCTAAGAGAGTAGATCTTAACTGTTCTTACCACATGCACACACAAAATGGTAACTATATGAAGCGATAAATGTGTTAATTAACCTTAATGTGGTAATCATTTCATAATATATACATATATCAAATCATCATGTTGTACACCTTAAACTCACACAATGTTGTCAATTATATCTCAGTAAAGGTGGGGGAAATTAAAAAATACTCATCATTATCAACCAGAGTCTGTACTTTACCTTAAGGTTCATTCTTGGTGTTGTACATTCTATTGGTTAGGACAAATGTGCAATGCCATGTATCCAACATTATGCTATCATATAGCGTAGTATCACTGCTCTAAAAATCCCTTGTGTACTGCTCATTCTTCTTTCTCTCCCCTCTAGACTCTGGAAACCACTGAACTTTTTACTGTCTCCATAGTTTTGTGTTTTCCAGAATATCATAGAGTTGGATCATACAGTATGCCAGAATGTACGCTTTTCAGATTGGCTTCCTTCACTTAGTAATATGCAATTAAAATTCCTCTATGTGATTTCATGGCTTGATAGCTCATTTCTTTTTAGTGCCGAATAATATTCCGTTGTCTGGACGTACCATAGTTTATTTATCCATTCACCTTTTGAAGAACATCTTAGTTGCTTCCAAGTTTTGGTGATTACTTATAAAGCTGCTATAAACATTAACGTGTGCAGGTTTTTGTGTGGACCTAATTTTTCAACTGATTTGAATAAATACTAAGGAGTATAATTGCTGGTTCTTATGGTAAGAGTATGTTTAGTTTTGTAAGAAACCATCAAAATGTCTTCCAAAGTGGCTGTATCATTTTGCATTCAAAACAGCAATGAATGAGAAAGTTCCTCTTGTTCCACATCCTCACCAGCATTTGGTGTTGCGGTGTTCTGAATTTTGGCCATTCTAATAGGTGTATAGTGGTCTCACGTTGGTGTTTTAATTTGCATTTCCCTGATGATATATGATGTAGAGCATCTTTTCATATGCTTATTTGCCATTTGTATATCTTCTTTGGTGAGGTATCTGTTAAGGTCTTTGGCCATTTTTTTAATTAGGTTGTTTTTTTCTTATTGTTGAGTTTTAAAAGTGTATTTTGTATATTTTTAATAGCAGTTGTTTATTAGATATGTCTTTTGCAGATATTTTCTCCCAGTCTGTGACTCGTCTTATCATTCTCTTAATAGTGTCTTTCACAGAGTAGAATTTTTTAGTTTTTGTGAAATCCAGCTCCTGGATTATTTCTTTCATGGATCATGCCTTTGGGGTTGTATCTAAAAAAGCATCACCAAACCCAAGGTCATCTAGATTTTTTCCTATGTTATCTTCTAGGAGTTTTATAGTTTTGTATTTTAAACTTAGGTTTGTGACCTATTTTGACTTAATTTTTGTGAAGGGTGTAAAGTCTGTGTGTAGATTCATTTTTTTGCACGTGGATGTCCAGTTGTTTCAGCATCATATGTTGAAAAGACTATTTTTGCTTTGTTATTTATTATTGTTTTTTTTCCTTTGTAATAAATCAATTGACTATATTTATCTGGGTCTATCTCTATTCTTTTCCATTGAACAATTTGTCTATTGTTTCATCAATATCACAGTGTCTTGATTACTATAGCTTTCTTGTAAGTCTTGAAGTCAGATTGTATCAGTCCTCCAACTTTGTTCTTCTCCTTCAGTACTGTGTTGGTCTTTTGCTTCTCCGTATAAACTTTAGAATCAGTTTGTCAATATCCATAAAATAACTTGTGGGAATTTTAATTGGACTAGCATTGAATCTATAGATCAAGTTGGAAAGAATTGACATCTTGACAATATCAAGTCTTTCTATCCATGAATATGGAATCCCTATTTATTTATGCCTTTGATTTCATCCATCAGAGTTTTGTAGTTTTTCTCATATAGATTTTGTATGTATTTTGTTAGATTTATACCTAAGTATTTCATTCGGGGGGTGCTAATGAAAATGGTATTGTGTTTTTAATTTCAAATTCCACTTGTTCATTGCTGGTATATAGGAAAGTGATTGACTTTTGTTTATTAACTACAGCAATCCTACAATAATCACTTATTAGTTCCAGGAGATTTTTCTGTCGATTCTTTCAGATTTTCTACATATACAATTGTCATCCACGAACAAAGAGTTTTATTTCTTCCTTCCCAATATGTATACCTTTAAATTCCTTTTCTTGTCTTATTGCATTAACTGGGACTTCCAGTACAATGTTGAAAGAAGTGGTGAGAGGAGACATTCTTGCCTCGTTCCTGATCTTAATGGGAAAGCTTTGACTTTCTCACAATTAAATATGATGTTAGCCATAGGTTTTTTGTAGAAATTCTTTACCAAGCTGAGGAAGTTCTCTTCTATTTCTAGTTTACTGAGAATTTTTATCATAAATGGGTGTTAGGTTTTGTTATATGCTTTTTCTGTTTCTATTGATATGATCATGTGAATTTTCTTCTTTAGCCGGTTGATGTGATGGATTAAACTAGTTGATTTTCAAATTTTGAACCAGCCTTGCATACCTGGGATAAATCCCACTTGGACATGGTATATAATTCTTTTTGTACATTGGTTAGATTCAATTTGCTAATATTTTGGGGAGGATTCTTGCATCTATGTTCATGAGGGATATTACTCTGTAGTTTTCTCATAATATCTTTGTCTGATTTTGGTATTAGGGTAGTGCTGGCTCCATAGAATGAGTTAGAAAGTACTCTCTCGTCTTCTCTCTTCTAAAGAGATTGTAGAGAATTGATATAATTTCTTCCTTAAATGTTTGGTAGAATTCACTAGTGAACCCATTTGGGCCTGATGTTTTCTGTTTGGGAGGGTTATTAATTCTGGATTCAATTACTTTAATAGATGTAGATCTATAAAGTTTGTCTATTTCTTCTTGTGTGAGTTTTAGCAGATTGTGTCTTGCAAGAATTTAGTCCGTTTCATCTAGGTTATCAAATTAGTGGCCAATAGTATTTGTTCATAATATTCCTCAATTATCCTTTTAATGCCCATGGGATCTATAGTGATGTCCCCTCTTTCATTTCTGATATTAGTAATTTGTGTCCTCTCTCTTTTTTTATTAGTTAGCCTGGCTAGAGGCTTATTGATTTTATTGAACTTTTTTAAAAATTAGCTATTTGTTTTGTTGATTTTTCTCTATCAATTTTTTGTTTTCAGTTCCATTGATTTCTGCTCTGTTTTATTATTTCTTTTCTTCTGCTTACTTTGGATTTTATTTGTTCTTCTTTTTCTTGTTTCCTAAGGCAGAATCTTAGATGATTGATTTTAGATATTTCTTCTTTTCTAATATATGCATTAGATGCTATAAATTTCCCACTAAGCACTACTTTCACTGCATCCCACAAATTTTCATAAGTTGTGTTGTCATTTACGTTTAGTTCAAAATATTGTTCAATTTCTCATGATATTTCCTCTATGACCCATGTGTTATGTAGAAGAGTGTTATTTAATCTCCAAGTATTTTGAGATTTTTCCAACTATCTTTCTGTTATTGATTTAGTGCATCCATGGGAAGTGACTTTAGGAAGCTCTATGTCACCACCTTGGACTGGAACTCCCTCTACATCACTTATTCAACCTTCCTCCCCCTCCCCCAAACCTCTAGCAACCACTGATCTTTTTGCCATCAATGTGGTGTTGTCTTTCCCTGAAGGTCATATAACTGGAATAATACAGTATGTAGTCTTTTCAGATTGGTTTCTTTCACTTAGCATTCTATTGCTGAATAATATTACCTTGTATGGATATATCACAGTTTGTCTACTCACTTATTGAAGGACATCTTGGTTGCCTCAAGATTTTTTGTGATGATGTATAAAGCCACTGTAAAAATTCCTGTGCAGGTTTGTATATGGACATAAGTTTTTAAATCATTTGTGTAAATACCTAGGAGCATGATGGCTGAATCATATGTTCTATGCTTAGTTTGATAAGCAACTGCTAAAATGCTCTCTAAATTAGCCATACCATTTTTGCATTCCCATCACCAATGAGTGAGAATTGTTGTTGCTTCTCATTCAGTAATTAGTATTATCAGGTTTTTGGATTTTATGGGTTGTAATGCAATATGCATTAGGTGTGTAGTGGTACTTCATTGTTTCAATTTGAAATTTCTTAGTGACAAAAGATACTGAGCATGTTTTCATATGCTTCTTTGCTATTTGTACGTCTTCTTTGATGTATCTGTTCCGAGCTGCACATTTAAAAAATGTTTTTCCTATTGTTGACTTTTAAGTGTTCATTGTATATTTTGCATACAAATTCTTTATCAGTATTGTGTTTTGCAAATAGTTTCTCCTAGTCTGTAGCTTGCCTTTTGTTTCTCTTTGTAGCATTTTTTTTTTTGCAGCGCAGTTTTAATTTTAATTAAATCCAACTTCTCAATATATTTTCAAAGATAGTTTTATTGGTATTGTATTTAAAAGCTCAGCACCAAACCCACTGTAATGTAGATGCTCTCCTGTTTTCTTACAGATGTTCCATAGTTTTGCACTTTACATTTAGGTATATGATCCATTTTGAGTTAATATTTTGTGTAAAGTTTGTGTTTAGATTCTTTATTATTATTATTTTTTTGCATATGAACATCCATTTGATCCATCACCATATGGTGAAAAAACTCCTTTTTCCATTTTATTGCCTTTGCTTCTGTGTCAAAGATCAGTTAATTTTGTATGTGTGGGTCTATTTCTGGTCTCTCTATTCTGGTCCATAATCTATGTGTCTATTCTTTTGCTAAAACCATGCTGCCTTGTTTACTGTAGTGTTAGAGTAAGTCTTGACGTAGGGTAATGTGACTCTTCCAACTTTGTTCCTTTTCAATAGTGAATTGGCTATTCATGGACTTTTACCTTTCCATATAAAATTTAGAATAAATTTTTAGGATATCTATAGAGTACTGAGATTTTGATTGTGATTGTGTTGAATCTACAGACCAAGTGGGAAAGAATCAATATCTTAACAATATTGAGTTTTCCAATTCGTGAACATGTAATATTTTTCTATTTATTTAGCTCTTCTTTGATTTCTTTCATAAGAGTTTTGTAGTTTTCCACATATAGATCCTGTAAACACTCTTTTGGATTTATTATACTGGAGTACGTCACCTCTTGGCGTTATTGTAAATGGTATTTTTTAATTTAAAATTATAATTGTTCATTGCTGGTATATAGGAAATCAATTAACTTTTGTACATTAACCTTGTATCTTTGTACCTTGTGACTTTGTTATACTCACCCATTATTTCCAGGGTTTTTTAAAATTTTTTTTTGTCAATTCTTCGGAATTTTATATAGAAAATCATGTCCTCTGAAAATAGGAACCGTTTTATTTTTTCTTTTCCAGTTTATACAATTTACGTTTCCCTTTCTTGTCTTAATTCAACATCTAGGACTTACAGTAGGATGTTGGATAGGATCGATGAGAGAGGACATCTTTGCCTTGTTCTCAATCGTAGCAGGAAAGTGTCCAGTTTCCCACCATTAAGTGTGATGTTAGCTGTAGATTTTTTGTGGACATTTTTTATCAAGTTGAGTAAGTTCCACTCTATTTCTAGATAGTTGAGAGTATTTATCATGAGTGGATATTAGATTTTGCCACATACTGCCTGTTGAGCCATGCTTGGAGCTCAGTGCTAGGACAGGGCCTCTCAGTTAGGTTCTGCTATCAGGCTCTGGCTAGGTGCCCATCCTCCAAGGTCCTTCACTATGCTCACTGACGCTCACTGACCCCAGCCTTTGGGGTCAGTCTAAAAACCAGCATCTCTCAATACTGAACTTTCTCTACTCCCCTCTTATGATGCCACAGCCCTCCTTTTAGATCTCCAAAGTTGCTTCCCTGAAAACTTTCCTCCTTTGACCTCCAAAGACAGATTACACACACACACACACACACACACACACACATACACATACATTTTTCCCTCCTGTTATGGGTGACGTAAAGAAATAGGTTTTGTGCCCCAAAATGAGTCATTATCTCTCTCTAGTACATATCCAATAAAAAGAGAAATTTAATCTTTGATAGAGCATTCTTCCTGTTGTATACATTTTTATTTGTTAGTAATCCAAATATAATCCATACTACATATGGAAGTACTCATCTCTTTCATTTTCTCTGTCTCTTGAGCACACAACCCTGGCTAGAGGCAGCTCTGTTCTTACACTGGCTTTTTCAAACAAAGCCCTCGCCCCTCTCCCAAACTCACACAAAAGGAATAGCCAGGTGCTGAAATGTGTACAGATCAATTATACCTCTAGCTATGGTAACCAGGCCTCAAAACATCACGGTCTGATAGTGTGTTCCATCAAGGTAGGAAATTCAAGACTGTTGCCCCATTGGGTAATTATACACAAGGAAGAAGGGGTATTTTGTTCTCCTTGGAGGAGAGAACAGTCATCAGTAGTTCTATCTCTCAGCCAGGATAACACTCCCACTCCCGATGCCAATGTCATTTGGGCTGAAACTCTCTATGCAAGATTCAATAGAGTCAACTGATTCAGTCATAAGTAGAGTTGGACAGAAAATGGGAGCAATTATTTTCTGTGATCACAAAATGCCTTATAAATCCATGTAAAGAAAAGCTTTATAGAATAAGGATAGATTTCCTCAAAAAGAAGATGGGCATGGTTTCCAGATAAGTATTCAGTTCATAACACAAAATTACATGCTATAAGTACAGAAACATTTTCTCTCTTGTCATCACAATGAATAGAGACTTTTCATGCTTATTTTTTCTTAGAAAATAATCGTGGAGGGTGATGCATTATGCTTTTTCATAACTGCACCATGCCAGTAGACATTGAAAGGTATCCATACCCAAGTTGAAGCACTGACAATTTTTTTCTTTTTAGCTGCCACTAGAGTGTAAGATAGACAGCAGGAAAAGGTACATATCTTTAGTTCACACTTTTTCAAGTACCAGTCAACTAGTTGGTGGATCCTACTTTTCTCTTACTCTTTCTTTCACTTATCCACAATTTGGCCATGTCATTTTTCATCCTGTCAGAAGAGAGATACAAAGAGGTGCTAAAATTCAAAGTAATCAGTTTGGTCACTTTTCAATACGTCTTGTGAAATGCTGGATAGGAATGTATTTTGACGTTACTGACGAAAAATGGGGACTTAGGAATATTTGTATTTCATTTGAGTCCATGTTATTCTTCTGCCTTTGTTGATTCTTAGCATAATTGTGAGGATGTACTTTGCATACATAAACATTCAATAAATATTAATTGAACGAATTAATATATAATGCGTGGGCTTGCTCTTTTCTTCTCATGTCTCACCTGAATCTCTCCTCTCTCTCTCTCATCTGCTCTCTCTCTCTCACACACGCACACACACACCACACACACACACATACACACAGTGACTTTCAAATTTTAGTACCCATTAGAATCACAGAGAAGACTTGTTAAAATTCACATTCACTATTGGGCCTGATACCAGATTTTCGATTCAGTTGGTATGGGACAAGGCCCAATGCATTGCTAACATGTTCTGAAGTGATGTTTATACATCTTGTCCAGGGGACCACACTTTGAAAATCACTGTTCTAATGTATATGTCTTCTCTTTTCTATGGCTTCCTTCCCTCTACTCAGGAATGTTTTCTGTACAAACAACTTTGTTTCCCCTTGCCACATCGTCTCGGGCCCCCTCAGATTTTAGATATAGCTCTGCTGGGTAGTTCCATGCAAGACTCAAGTTGCCAGAGGCCCCCTTCTTCTCGGTATTTCTCTACTCTTCCATCTCAGAGTCTCTCCAAAAGCTGCAGGAACCTACTCAACGCACAGCCTAGAAGTACAGAGGAGCTAAAGTCCCTGATAGGAGGAAAGCTTGGGGTTAAATGCTCAGCCTCATGTTTGTCCTGGAGCAATTCTGAAAGGCATTCTGTAGGCATCTCAGAGGTCTCGCAGAACTGAGCCCGCATCGCCCACGGTGGCAGCCTTGATAGTGCACATTCATCTTGGCTGCTCTGAATTTCCTGTATCACTCTCTCTTTTTCCTCATTCCTGCCTCCTGAGTCATGTTCCAATAAACTACCTGCACCAGTATCTTTGTCCCAGGCATTTCTTTCAAGCGAATCTAAATAGAAACACTTGACCCGACTTTTAGTAACAATGAGCTCCTGTCCTGTTTTTCTCATTTCCTTCACCATTAGCTATCCAGACAACCATTCATTCAGTTACTCCATTTCTCACCTCTTAGTTGCTTCTTAACCTATGAAAGAAAAGATAGTCTCCATCTGATATGCTCTCCCAAAATCCATCTCAGGTAAGTCACTTTCTATGCTTCAGATTCCATGTCCTTTTTCCAGATCCTTTCTCTTCCCCTCTGCAGGACTAATGACGTTAACACTCCCTTGTTCCTGAAAACCAGATGAAGTATCATCTCCCCTCTGAAGGTGAACACTCCACTCTACTGTCAATATAGACTTCGTTCACAACTCTATAACATTTTATTGTGCTTGCTTAGTCACATATCCTGTCTCCTTCTAGTAAGCTCCTTGGTCAGAGGTTCCCAAGTTTTCTAGACTCACGGCATCCTTAGTATCTCAGTAATTTTTTCATAACAACTTTAGGCCAAAAGAAATACTAACAGTTCCATTTATCAAAGAGTTATATCCAAACAACCTAATAATTATGTGTGTATTAACAAATGAGTAGCCATTTGGAAACCTGACACACATAAATATTGATTCAGTTGTAAATAAGTGCAGTTACTAATGGAATGTGATTTCCCATTGAACACTGCAAAACTTTTTAAAATTCAGGATCAGATTGGACACCCTCACATTCCTTTCCTTTTCCACAATGATTTTTATGGATTTTTATATGAAAACTCAGGTATGCAAAGGTATAACATCATTAAAATGAATGTAGCATGATCTAATGAATGTTCAAACTGTAAACTACTTTGATTTAATAATAGACATTTGGTCAATGGAATAGAATTGAGAGTCCAGGAATAAACCTACATATTTTTGGTGAATTGATATTTGACAAAGGTGCCAAGATAATTCAATGGGGAAAGAATCGTCTTTTCAACAAATGGTGCTGGAGCCACTAGATATCCACATGCAAAAGAATGATGTTGGACCACTCCTTCACACCATATATAAAATGAACTCAAAATACACCTAACTATAAGAGTTAAAACTATAAAAATCTTAGAAGAAAACATAAGTATAAATTTTCATGACTTTTGATTAGACAGTGGTTTCTTAAGATATGACAACAAAAGCACAAACATCCAAAGAAAAAATAGATAATTTGACTTCATCAAAGTTAAATACATTTGTGCTTTACATGATACCATAAAACAGTGAAAGGACTACCCATAGAATGGGAGAAAATTCTTGTATAGCATGTATCTAATAAGGAACTCGTATGTATGATATATAAGGAGCTCCTATGACTCAATAATAAAAAGACACATAACCTAATTTAAAAATGGGCAAAGCATGTGAATAGGTAGACTTTTCCCCAAATAAGACATACAAATGGCCAAAAGCACATGAAAAGACGCTTAATGTCGTTAATCGTTATGCAAATGTAAGTTAAAACCACAATGAGATACTACTTCATACCTTCTAGGGTGTCTATAATCAAAAACACAAACAATAACAAGTGTTGGCAAGAATGTGGAGAAAATGGAACCCACCTACATTCCTGGGGGGAAGGTAAAATGATGCAACCCTTTGGTAAACATTTTGGCAGTTTCTCAAAAAGTTAAGCACAGAGGTATCTTATGACCCAGCAATTCTACTCCTAGGCATATACCTAAGAGAGTTAAAAACATACATCCACACAAAAACTTCTATACTGATCTTATAACAGCATTATTCACAATACCAGAAAGTGGAAATAACCCAAATGTCCCTCAACTGAAGAATGGTTAAAGAAAATGTGATATAACCTTACAATGGAATATTATTTGGCCTTAAAAGAAATGAAGTACTAATATAGGTCACAATATGGATAAACCTTGAAAATATTATGCTAAGTGAAAGGAGCCAGACATAAAAGGCCTCATATTGTATGATTACATTTATATAAAATGTCCAGAATAGGCAAATAAATAGAGACTAAAGTAAATCAATTCCTTTTATGGGCATGAGAGACTGTTAACTGCTAAAGGGTATAGGTTTCTTTTGGTGGTGGGGAAAATGTTCTAGAATTAGATAGATGGTGGTACAAATGTGTGAATATGTTAAACATCACTGACTTGTCCACTTTATAAGGGCAAGTTGTATGATATGTGAATTATACTTTGATAAAAAAATGTCAAATGGCCCACCCCCTTATTCTGGTCCAGTAGTCCAACCAACCCCTTCCTAACTCTAAGGGGAACCTTGAATTTTCAGCTAAGCCACACCAGAACTCACAATCCCAGGTTGTTC
Organism: Diceros bicornis minor; assembly: GCF_020826845.1. Lineage (NCBI taxonomy): Eukaryota > Metazoa > Chordata > Mammalia > Perissodactyla > Rhinocerotidae > Diceros > Diceros bicornis. The sequence goes on from NC_080758.1 coordinate 39,987,799, forward strand.
CATTGATGTTTAGTGAGTGATACTGAAGGGAATCTGATAAGTTAGCCGTGACCTTCTTGCGGAAAGCGTTTTTTGAAGGACTAGAGAGGATTTTGCCTTGCTGTATTCAACAAAATCTGCTGAAACATGAGCTGACCTTTTTTGTTAATGTCTATCTTTTAACCTCCAAAGAATAGAATGAGGATGGAGAGTGGCTTAGCAAAACAGGGTGGTTAAGAGCCTAGATTCTGAAACCAGAAATCCCAGGTTTAAGTATCAGCAGAACTATTTCTATCTGTGGAATATTCAGGAAATCACTTACAATCTTTGTACCAGTCTCTTCATTTCTGAACTGTGGCTGTCAATTCCATGTGCTAGGATTGTTATGAGGATTTAATGAGTTGTTATTTATAAAGCATTTACAACTATGCCCAGCATATAGTATGCAGAATATAAATGTTTTAACTAAATTTACCATATTTTTGTGTGTGTGTGTGAGGAAGATCAGCCCTGAGCTAACATCCATGCCAATCCTCCTCTTTTTTTTTTTTTTGCTGAGGAAGACTGGCCCTGGGCTAACATCCATGCCCATCTTCCTCCACTTTATATGGGATGCCACCACAGCACGGCTTGACAAGCAGTGCATCGGTGTGTGCCCGGGATCCAAACCCGGGCTGCCAGCAGTGGAGCATGCGCACTTAACCGCTGCGCCACAGGGCCAGCCCCTAAATATACCATATTAAATAAAGAAGTGAGGTGATGGTGAGCACAGTTAGATATATAAAATATGAAGATACACACATGCATACACACACAGAAAATGCAGTGCTTATTAAAATGAAATACAATATAACTTGCTGTCTACTGACTCTCATAGATTTAGCTTACCTTCACTCAAGCCCCCAGTTCTGGGTCTCTTTTGAGTGCCTGCCCCCAGATGACCCTGAACCTACATCCCCAAGGTTCCATCTGTCTCCTCTCCTCTATGCTTGGGGGCTACCTGTGTTTCATCTCCTGCCTACCTCCTACACTATAAACTTTTTACAAACCTCCCTTCCCCTGCTTCTATGAGGAACACATGAATAGAGAATAGTTCCTATTCCTCAAATTTGGATAAACAAAGAATGTTACATTTCCTTATTTTCTCTATAACTCAAATTGAACCTAATTTCAAGCCCCTATTCTGTTGAGCTGGCAAGAAACTTCTGGGGCCCTCTCGCTGTCTCCCACCTCTCAATATGATGTCCTGGTTTCAGATGCAGGACCCAACCTGCTAACGGTCTCCATGCTGTACTTTGCGGCCTCAAAGTCTGACATCTCTTCTGCTTTGGTGCCAGGCTTGTGCGTGAGAATCCTGATAGAGACTGAAAGTGTAAGAGCTTGGAGTCAGCCTCCTTAGGAATGCTACACAGTCATGATTTTTGAGTTTGGTGACTTCCCCAGGATTCAGAGAACAAGCTCTAAGCCCTGGTGCCCTCCACGATGGGGATCTAACCAGTGGAGACTGAGTCACATGGACATCCTGCTAGTCATCCACAGCTGGACCAGGGCTCCCTGTTGAAAACTTGCTGGACATTTTATCTTATTCCTTGAAGGCTGTTGGTGCCACAGTCCTCTTTATTTCTCTCAAATGTGCTTCACAATGAGGGAGAATTTGGAGTCCTCTCAGATGATATCCAAATTATCAGCATTCCTCTTGTGACTAACTGCTGTCAAGCCTCATTTTCCAAAGTAGACGCTCCAGCATGTATCATGCTTGCTAAACAAGTTTCACATTGCAGCACATATGCGTTTTTTACCCCCGATCATGTGTAGTCACAAAATAGGTATATGAATCCAACCAATTCTTTCAATTGCCATAGACCCAGGCAAGTGTTTATTAGTTATTTCCACAAAAGAACTGAAGCGTTTGAAAGTTGGAGAACATGGAGCAAAGCTGTCCAGTAGAATTTTCCATGATGATGGGCATTTTCTGTGTTTGTACTGTCAAATACAGTAGCCTCTAGCCACATGTACATATTGAACCCTTGAAATGTAGCTAACGAAATGTGGCAACTGAAACGTTTGAAATGTGGAACTGAGCAGCTGACTTTTTACTTAAAAAAAAATTAATCCATTTATATTTGTGTTTCAATAGCCCCATGTGGCCAGGGGCTGCTGTGCTGGGCAGTGCAGCCAGCACAAAGCATTCCCAATGTGAGACCACACCGCTTTCCTAGCACCTTCCGCCCAGGAGCCTGCCACTCTTGCAGGATTTCAGCGGCATACTCTAACCCAGTATTTCCCAAATACAAGTAATGCACAGGTATCTTTAAAAGATAAATAAAATTTCTGGACCCTAGTGCTGCCTCTGAATTTGACATGCCTTTAGTGTTTTGTGTTTCACGACGGCTCAATTCTCTCACCACTTTTCCATTGTTAATCACAAAACCTTTATTTGTACCATGTAATGACATCTTAGAGCCTTCACTTGGCTCCGTGATTGAAAATTCAGGCACTGAAATTGCAGGACAAGACTAACTTATAGGGGATCATCTGGAGGATCCAAAATAGGCTTTAAAATATTATTATTTATTTAGTTATCCAATGAAAATTCTAAAAGCAAAATTTTTCCTAGAGAATCCATAAATCCAAGTTTGATAGATACTGTTCTGACAACGATTTTAAAATATTCTATTTCCTGGCAGTACACTCCTAACAAATATCTCCAATTTCTGGAAATGAGTAGCCTCAACCAGGATTCCAACAGTTGCTGACAGCCAGCCCTGGGTTCAAGACAGTCTAGCATCTAGTGTGCAGGGAATCGTCTCTCAACAAATCAGGACACACTATGAAGCTCCTTTCCCTTCTGGAATGATCCTCAGTTTTTTCACAAAACAAAACCTTAGTTAAACATCACCATCATCACCTTCCAGTCTGAAATGTCATGAGAAAGTCATTGGGTAGTTTCACATCCCTCTCTTGGCTCTCTCATGAGCCTTGATCTCTCTGAAGCATTTAGTCTTAGAAATGCTTTTCCAGTGGTTCTGATGTCAGTCTCAGAGCAGTTTCCACCTCTCCTCTCATGAGGACCACCATGCCCTCTGTGGATCAATGTTTACTCCCTGCTCGATGAATTGCACTTTTGTGGTTGGATTTGGTGCATTTAACTCAGTTCAAGGGGAGTGATTTCATGATGCAGCTGTACATTGCTCCTTATGACCCATATGCTGGGAAACCTTCTACAACATAGCACCTTTTAAATAACTTGGAGCCCCTCTGCCTGTCAGAAATTAAGGTAGCCTTAATTGAAACATTTAACTTCATATTGTGGGTGTTTCTAGTCCCTCCCCACAATTCACAAAGTCCTTTGTCAAAATTTCACAAAATCTCCAATGTTACCATCCCACTCTTTTCTTTCATCTCCATACCTATGACCATGTCACATATAGCTACCACATCAATTGGATTCACTGACATAAAACTCCACCCCTATTCAGCTTCCTCAAGAAATATAATCACAACTTGCATATGTTTGAGGAAGTTATTGTGATGCATTGTGGTGTCACTGAACGATGGGGATTCTGTAATAGTGGGCTCATCTCTCTACCACCTCACTCATCCCCTCCACTTTCTGCCCATCCTCTGCTCACTTCCAAAGGTCCATATTCCTTCCCTGTGGCCTTCCCACCAGGTAACACCCCATGGGAACTCTAGTCCAACACTCCTATTCCATGTTTGTTTTTGTTATAGGAGGAAAAAAAAAATAGTCCAGCTAAGATCCAGTTTGAATGACCATTCATTGAATCAGATTTTTTTAAAGGAAATGTTTCTATAAACACTCTCTTTCTTATGTGCATATTTGAAGTAGGATGCTTATTTCTTCAAGTCTTTAGCATTGCCAAGTGTCACGTGACATGTCACCTTCATATTTACCCCTAGCTACATTAAAGCAGGCGCAGTTTCCCTGAAGAGAAATGTACTCCAAAGAGCACCCTGGTTATGGTATTATCCCACTCAAAAGGAAATAATATTGGCAATTTGTCTGCTAGGGGATGGAGTTTAATGACTGAACTCAAATCTTCAGAGGGCATAATAAAACAGTGGAAAACATTCCAAAATGATTAGAATCAATACAGATGTTATTTTTTTATATATAACAGGTCTTTTCTGTGAGAACTTATCTGGAGATAAAATTGTTTTAGAACCTTCAAAATCATCTGACCTTACTAACGCATGTAGAACCAGACTACTTACAGCCTTCCATATTCTTAATTGTCTTCTAAATTTTCAGTATCATCTAAAGTTAAATCATTTTGGGGACAAGGAGTATGATTTCAATATTCAAATAGGCGTATCACTTAAATGTTACAGAGTGTAACCAGCAGTATTCACCCAACCTTAGAAATGTAGATTCTATTGTGTGGGAAGGAAATAAAAGAATTGGAAGACTCTGTCAGTTAGCTTTTTCTGCATAACACACCACTCTAAAACATAGTGGCTTAATACAGTAATCATTAATTTAACTCATGATTCTACAGGTCAGTAATTGGGGCTGGGTTTAGTTGGGTGGCTGTTCTGGTCTCAGCAGACTAACTCACATGTCTGTGGTCAGCTTCTAGGTTCCTGTGCTGGCTAATCTAGGATGACCTTGTCTGGGGTAGTTCATTTCTGTTCCACATTTTTAAAATACCTTTTACCAGGATACTTTGGGCTTGTTCTCATGATGATTGCCAACTTCTAAGAGAAAGACAGAAGCATGAAAGGTCTCGTACGGTACAGACTCAGAACTGGCAAAGTGTCATTTCTGCTGCATTTGTCAAAGCAAGTCACAGGTAAAACAAAATTCAAGGAATGGAGAAATAGGTTCCACTTCTCAATGGGAAAAACAACAAAGCCACACGGCAAAGGGGCATGGAAACAGGGAAGGGAATAACTGTGGCCATTTTTGCAAGCAATCTACCACAGAGATATTTCCCAACTTTGAAGTATTTAAAACCTACAAGAGTAAGTAAAACAATTTGCAAAAGGAAATTCCTGAAGAAAAACGACAGAGTCATCATCCATAATTGCTATCAATTGATAACCGGTTACTCATCGTTGCATCTCTTTGAAGAGGCTTTCCACTTACTTCCCAGTCATGTCTCTACTCCAGTCACATCTGATCTCTTCCATCTTCTTCTTGGTTTCCAAAAAAGAAAATATTAATGGTCAATTATTGGTGACTGCTTTCCAAAACTTGACTGTGGTAGTTGATATATGTGGCAAATGTTTTTACATTTGACCTGAATGGAGAAGTTTTACAACTCTAAGGACTTAACAAAAGGCCTGTGTTCTTCCCTAAGGGACATCATCCCTAAAGTTTGGACACACTTGTGCAAGAAAGAGAAAACACTTATAAAATGTTTTTATAAACAGTATTGCACTTGAGATGCAAGCTTAGATAAGGACTTGAGGATTTTATACATCCAGACAGGAGGGCTAAATCCACTCATTAGAGATTCCTGGCAAAGTACTTAGGTTGCCAGTAAACAGCATTTGTAGTGAAGCCCTCTCCTGACTTTCACCAGTGTGGGACTGAAGTGCAGGCAGGGGGCTTGGGCACATGGGGGCAATTCCCTCTAGACCAGTGTTGTCCAACAGAAATGTAATGTGAGCCACTTGTGTAACTTTAAGTTTTCTAGCAGTCACATTTAAAGAGTAAAAAGAAACAAGTGAGGATAACTTTAGCAATATATTTTATTTAACTCTATATATCAAAAATATTAAATCATCAGCATAAAATAAAGTGTGACATTCATTTTGCCTTTGAGGGCAAAAAGGATGTCGTGGTGCTCTTTGAATGCTCTGTGTCTAGTTCAGTGCTTGGCACATAATACATAGCCAATGAACGTAGGCTGAACAAAAAAATAATGCACAAATCTGCAAATAACTGTTGAATACCCATTATACACTACGAGGTGATTCAGTTGTTAAAGACTGTCTTGTCATTGCCGAGAGGGATAACTATTTTTTTCCCATGCATTTTTGGTTTTAAATTCTTGAAACTAAAGGTCAGCCCAACTAGCTTAATCACATACTCGTAATTCTTAAATTATGCAAACAACTCACGTTTTACCTGAGTTCTACTTGGCAGCTTATTTTTGGACAGAAATTCCTTAGACAAGGAGTAAGTTTGGCATTTAGACCAGTGTTAGAAAAACCTAGAGAGCAAGGTAAGGACAGTCCTTGGCTGCCTCCAGGTCTTTCATAAGGACATATATTTATTTTCTAGTAAATAGATTTCACGTAGTTTACACTTACAACTCCCACTTGAGTCTAGGTTCTGTGACAGCTATTTTTTTTTTTTTTCTGCTATAAAAGCGCTTAGTCTCTTAACTCTACTTGATGGGCATTTCTTCAAATATTCATAAAGTTTTCTGTAAATGTCCAAGTTTCCTTTCTGCATCCATAAATATATCAGTAAAAGAAGAATCACATATCAAGCCAAGACAGGTTCAAACTTTAGCCTGAGATTCTCTTTCAAGTTAAAAATCTCTAAAATACAGGCCACAGTTTTAAAAATGTTTTTTTCTAAATAAAGAAAGACTGGGTCTGAAAGGAGGGAAAATGTAAGCAAAAGGAAGATATCTCAGTGGCTGATAAGCCCCCAAAACTGTACCACCAACCTGACCAACAAAAATGGCATGTTTTAATGGGCATGAATTCACGTGGCTAAGAATATCAACAAGGGACCTCTCAGTTTTGTATCTTCCGAATCATTCAGTCAATACACCAAAGATTAGCGAGGCTTTACGATTGAACAGTGCTGGGAGAGGGACAATGGGTAGTGCTACAAAAGCATAAGTCAAGATCCCTTCCTTCAAGTTGCTTAAATTTTGATAAATAAGCCCAAGGTCAACTTAATGACACTATTCTTCCTTATTTCCTTTTTGTAAAATCCCTTCAATGGGTCAGGGTTGCCTGCTTAAAAAGACTTTCCTATCACCCCAGTAATAAACTATGTCATAGTTTGCTGTAATTATTTGTAATTATTGCTATTACTACTACCTGGAACATAGATAGATAGATAGATAGATAGATAGATAGATAGATAGCTGTTTAATTGGGGATCTTTCTGTTTCTAATTTGGCTAAGGCCCTAAAAAGCTGAGAATAAAACACTGGTGCCAAGCACTTGCACATTCCCAAAATGAGAGGTTAGGCTAAAACTTGCAGAGGATATTGGGGAAAAGAAAAGTTTTTGTGGCCTGAGCCCCAACACTCACCTCAAGTATATGAAAAGGTTAAGAGTAAACGTCTCAGAGAAAGAGATTTTGGGGAGAGTTGTTGGTTTACTGTGGATTTTCCCTCCCTCCCTGGCTGTTTGTCCCAATCTGATAGGGGCTTCAGGGAATCTTTTGGAAACTGTCTCCCAGGTGGTGCCAGACACTTACAGGGGAAAGTCTCACAGAGAGAAATCAATTGTGGCTGCCCCTGTTCATTAGTAAAGTGAGAAGCTTTAGGCTACAAATGAAAATTAAGAGGTTTGACTAGTCCATAGGACTGGATACTTTTATTACTTAAATGACACTGTTTTGTGCCTAAAAGTGATTGGAGAAATTTTTATTGCTGGATTGATGATATGAGTTGAAGAAGCTCTGGGGCTGGACCAACATTTTATCCAGGAGGAGGAAGAACTAATTTCAAAGAGTTTAAAGAAGTTTCAGTGAGAAAAAATGATGCTATTTTATGTTTATTCCTCCTAGATCTTTCTCTTTAAACATAGCAGTTAACATAATATTTATGTGCTTGCCTATTTCCCATCTTCCCCTTTGGAACATAAACTCCCCAAGGGCAAGGACCTTATCTCTTTTATTCATCATTGATTCCTCTGAGACTTGAAAAATGTCAAGCACCTTGTGAGTACTTAATAAATATTTGTTGAATGAATGCAAAAATCGGTAGCAGTGCATAGGGGATTAGAAGCTCTTCTATATGATTTTTCTTGAGGAGAATCTCTTAGCTGAAATGAAAAAAAAAAGGGAAATATAAAAACATTTAGAGAATCCTTCCAAAAACAATAGAATAGGAATAGTGCCTTCCCAAACTAGCCTTAATTTACACTGGCTACAGTGGAAGAGGCTCAAAAGTCACATTTAGGCTCCCCTTGTCTAAAATCTCAGCTGCCTAATGATATTCAGCTGATGTAACTAATTACTACTGTGGCAGCTTTTCTTCCTCCTTTACATTTTCTCGTGTGATGTTCTATTGCTAATAAAACTGTCAATTTTCTTTTACTTCAATAAAAGTCACACATGACAACAACACTCTTTGCCTACTAACAGCAAGAGCCTTTATTAATATTTTAAATGTACACAGTGATATTTCCAAAAGGTTAGATTTTTTAAAAGACATAAAATGTCAGTACTAATTCTTTTCTCTCTTTTTCTCTGCCCCACATCACCACCACTTTGCTGTTCAGCCTCAGATATTGTGCTTATTATAAATTATGTTCAACCAAGTAAACATCAGGTGGGGATATAAGGTAGGGGGCATAGGACAGGGGGCGCATGTCTTTATCAATCGTATTTCTCCCATGGCTGAATGTACAAATGTGGTCATAATGGGCAGCTTTCTGAATATAAAGATTCTAATGAGCCATCACCAATAGGTCTTATGATCTTCGTCCTTTTTGCAATACAGTATTAGTTATCTATTGCCATGTAACAAATTTGTAACACTCAAAATTTAGTGTTTTAAAACAACAAACATTTATTTAATGAGTCAGAAATATGACTGTGGCTTAGTGGTCCTCAGGCTCTAGGTTTCTCAAAGGCTGTAGTTTAAAGGTTGGTCAAGGCTGCAGTCATCTCAAGACTCAACTGAAGGAGGGTTCACTTCCAAGCTCACTCATATGGCTCTTGGTGGGATTCAGTTCCTCACAGGCTGTTGGGCTGCAGGCTGGATTTTGGCCAGAGGCTTCCCCCAGCACCTTGTTACATGAGAGTCTCCATAGTGTAGCTTACAATATGGCAGCTGGCCTCCCTCAGAGCAAGCAAGTGAGAGAGCAAGACAGGCAAACAAGATGAAAGTCATGGTCATGTTGTAACTTAACCTTGGAAGAGACATCTCATCATTTTTGTCATATTCTGTTTGTTAGAAGTGAGTCAGTGGGTTCAGTCTGCATTCAAAGGGAGGGAAATATACAAGGGCATGAATACCAGGAGGCAGGGTTCATCGGAGCCCATCTTGGGGACTACTTACCATAAATAATAAGCATGGATTTGCATCAATCATTGAAGAAAAAAAAAAAGAAACTGTTGATTGTTTATTATGTGACAGGCACAGTACCAAGGAGTTTACATGAAATAATTCATTGTTTTAGAAAAATTCTACAAGATGAGTGCTATTAATTTATGCATTTTATAGATAAAGAAGCTAAAGCTCAGAGTCATAAGGTAACTTCTCCAAGAGTTCATGACTAGTCTGAGACAGACCCTGTCTCTTAATCACTGCCCAACACAACCTTATTCTGCTCCCTTTAAAGCCTTCCTTTGTGATCAGCAATAGACATTTACAAAGATAGCTGGCTACTATTTGGGTCACATCTGTGGCTGTGAGACAGTATGCAATGAGGCAGGCTACTCAAGAAGAGAACCATAACTGACACATAACAAACTTTTTTTTCTATGCTAGGAACTAGGGATAGAAGTTAGTCAGATGTGGACATGACCTTCAAGAAGCTATTTTTTGGAAGGTAGAATAAAATGTAAAGATTCCAATACAGGGCAGAATGACAAATAAGGAATTCTACCTGGGGAAGGGAACATAATGAAAGGATTTTCTCACTCAGTTTGCCTAAGAAGACTGAATCATGGTTTCTGACCATAGATAATTCATAAGGATCTTACCCTGCTCCTTTTGAAGACATGATTTGAAAAGTTACTTAATGCTGTGCTTTATTAAACCTTCACCAGTTACTGAAGTGCAAGAGAAGGCTCTTCAGCAGTTTAAATTCCGTAGAGTGGTAATTTTATTTAATTTGAGGTACACAAAGCACTTTAGGTATAAAATTAAAACTGAGAAACTCTACTCAGGTAAATTAAGATATTTACAACATTATTACAAAATCAGTATTTCCCATGTCACCAGAATTACAGATCAATAGTCTTTAGCTTACAAACACCTCCTTCTTCTGTGTTAAGATAAAGCCAACAACCCCATTTGATTTAAATATCAAGATATTGATGAGAATTACTTTTTAATAGTCATTACTGTCCTTTCCATGCATCTGAGACAATTAGGCTTAGAAAATCATATCTAGTCAAGGAAACGGTGCCAGAATATTTGAGAAGGAACTATTGTATATTTTGTCTCTTATGCCATGCAAAATGAGGGTGACACCCTCACTTCATTGTCAGTGAACATCATGAGGGGAGTTGGAACACCCATAGCTGCCCAATAATAATAATGAGTACCCCTCATCTCTGTTGTCAATAGAAGCCAAGTGAAGAACCTGGAATTCTATCTCCATCTGACAGTAATGAGATGGTCCTCCCAGCCCCTTGCACTGCTGGAGCTGTGTAAGAGAAATCCAACAGAATGTGAGATTTAAAGAAGATCCAGAGTCTCATGACATAATACAAACATATACAAGTTTCAGTAAAAAAATCATTTGTGATACTAAGGACCAGGAAAATCTAAAACTGAACTAAAAAAGACAATGAATAGGTGTCACCGCCAAGATTACAGAAATGTTAGAATCATCTGACAAGGACTTTCAAAGTACCTATGGCAAAAATGCTTCAATGAGCAATGATGAATATGCTTAAAACAAATAAATAAATAGAAAGGCTCACTAAGAAAATAGAAAGTTTCAGCAAAGGGATATAAAGAAGGACCAAATGAAATTTCAAAACTGAAAAATAGAATAATCAAAATATGGCTCAATGGATAAGCTAAATGACAGAATGGAGGTGAGAGAGGAAAGACTCAGTGAATCAGGAGATAAAACAATATAAATTACCAAGCTGAACAACAGAGACAAGACAGAATAAAAATAAAAATGAACATAGCCTCAGGGATCTGTGGTACTAAAACAAAGACCTAATATCTGTGTCATCAGAGTTCTGGAAGGAGAGTAAGAGTGCATGGCTGAAAAAATATTCAAAGAAACAATGGCTGAAAAATCCCCAAATTTGACAAGAGATATAAACCTACAGGTTCAAGAAGCTGAGTAAATCTTAAATAGGATTAATTCAAGTAAGTCCACACCAACACACATCACGATTAAACTCTGAAAACTAAAGATGAAGAAAAAAATCTTCAAAACAACCAGAAAAATTGGCACTTTGCTTACAGAGGAAAAGCAACTTGAATGACAATGGATTTCTCATCAGAAACTATGGAGGAAGTGTTGAAAGAAGAAAACTGTCAACCCAAAACTCTATACCAAGTGAAAATATCCTTCAGGAATGAAGGGGATGTCAAGACCTTCTCAGGTGAAGGAAAACTGAGAGAATTTTTTGCCAGGATACATACCCTAAAATAATGGTTAAGAAATTTCTCTAAACAGAAAGGAAATGATAAAAGAAGAAACCTTGGAAAATCAAGAAGGAAGGAATAATACAGTAAGCATAAATGTGGGTAAACACAATGGACTTTCCCTCTCCATCAACCAACAGGATCTAACTGACATTTATAGAACACTCCACCCAACAACAGCAGAATGCACATTCTTCTCTGACATTCACAGAACATATACCAAGATAGGCCATATTTTGGGCCATAAAAACAAACTTCAACAAATTTAAAAGAATTAGAAGGATGCAGCGTGTATTCTCTGACTAAAATGGTATCAAACTAGAAATCAATAATAAAAAAATAACAGGAAAGTCTCCAAAACTTGGAAACTAAACAATACACATTTAATAATCCATGGCACAATAAAAAGTCTCAAGAGACACTTAAAAATACATTTAACTGAATAAAAATGAGAATAAAACATATCAAAATTTGTAGGACTCTGCTAAAGCAGTTCTGAAAGGAAAATTTTTGAAGTAAATGCATATGTTTGAAAAGAGGAAAAGTCTTAAATTAATAATATAAGGCCTCACCTCAAGAACCTAGAAAAAGAGGAGCAAAATATATCTAAAGCAAGCAAAAGGAGGTAAATAATAAAGATAAATAAATCAGTGAATTTGAAAGTAAAGAAAAAAATGAAAGAAAGAAACTTATTGAAACAGAGTACTGGTTCTTTCAAAGGATCAGTAAAATTTACAAACCTCTTGCAAGGCTAACAAAGAAAAATAGAGAGAAGACATAAACTGCCAATATCAGAGATAAGACAGGGGATATTACTATAAAATTTGCATAAATAAAAAAGATAATATAGGGACATTTCCAAAAAGACTCTACACATATAAATCTGACAACTTACACAAAGTTTTGTTTTTTTGAAAAATGAATTTCAATCATTATGAAATAGATCATTTGCATAGCCCTATTAATATTAATGAAATTGTATTCATAATGTTAAAACTCTCCAAAAAGTAATCTCCAGACCCAGATGGTTTCACTGGAGAATTCTACCACACGTTTAAGGAATAATTAATACCAATTGTATATAAACTCTTCCAAAAAACATAAGAAGAAATAACACTCCCCAATTTGCTTCATAAAGTTAATATTTACCTGATACCAAAAGACAAAGATAGTACAAAAAGAGAAGATTATAGTCCAATATCTCTCATGATTACAGATGCAAAATCTTTAACAAATTACTAGTACTTAGAATTCTGCAATATGTAGAAATAATTATACACCAATATTCAATATTAAAAAATCAATTAGTATAGTCCACCATATTAACAACCTAAAAAAGAAAAATCATGTGATTATGTCAATCAACACAGAAAAATCATTTGACAAAATTCAAAACTTATTCATGATGAAACTCTCAGAAAAATAGGAAAAAGTGGAATATCTTTGAATTGATAAAGTGCATCTACGAAAATCCTACAGCTAACTTTATAATTAATAGTTAAATACTGAATACTTTCTCCCTAAGATTGAGAATAATGCAAAGGTGTCTTCCCTTGCTACTTTTATTCAACATAGTACTGGAAGTTCTAGCCAAGGCAATATGGCAAGCAAAAGAAATAAAAGGCATCTTGCTCAGACAGGAATAAATAAAACTGTCTCTATTTGCAAATGACATAATTATCTATGTGGAAAATCCCAAGAAATTTGCAAAACACTCCTACAACTAATAAGTGAGCTCAGTGAGGTTTCAGGATACAAGATAAACATTCAAAACTCAATTGTATTTCTATATATTATCAATGTACATATGGACACCAAAATTAAATATAATACCATTTACAATCACTCAAAAAATGAAATACTTAGATGTAAATCTAACAACACATTTATAGGATATGTTTGTTGAAAACTACACAACATTGATGAAAAACTAAAAGAAGATGTAAATAAATGGAGAGAAATACCACGTTCATGGATTGGAAGACTCAATAATAAAGTCAGTTCTCCCCAAATTGATATACAGGTTTAATCCAATTACTATCAAAATCACAGTGAGATTTTTTTATAGATATAGACAAGATTATTCTAAAATTTGTGTGGAAGGATAAAAGAACGAGAATAGCTAAAACTGGGTAAAGGGTACAGGGGATCTTTCTGTGTTATTCCTTACAACTGCATATGAATCTACAATTATTGCAGAATAAAATGTTTAGTTTAAAGAAATTAGGAAAAAAATCCATAAAAGAAAAAAAATTAAAGACGGCATCTTTATCTACCGTGAAGACTCCAGATTTCTGCCACCCTACAAATTCAGAATTACCCCTAGGTTCCTCCAGATGGAGAGAAGCTGAGCCCTGCAGAGCAGGGGTTTTGTTTTGCATTTCTCTTTATAAGTAATGAACTTAGGGAAGTTAGACATTATTGAAACTACAGAGTGGCCATGCAAAATGATGACATGAATGTAATTGGCAACCTAGATATACCTTAAAGAGATTATAATTGAAATTCAGTATTTACAGAGATTCAGTAACTGTCTACATTATAGATAACTTCCATGTTTCCTTCTTTCGTGGGATATTAGAAAATCCAAATTTACAGAAGAGTAGACACCATGCTTGGCAGCCACGGGACAACTATTTACCATTCCAAGCTATTGGGAACTGCCAACTAATACCATCAAATTAAGGATCACCTTGGAAAGAGTTTACAAATATGTAGAAAATGAAGCTCAGATGGATTGAGTAAGTTTTTCACATTGAAGGACAGAGCTAAAAGAGAAACAGGTTTTACTAAACACACTTATTTTAAAATAGAACGTAAGGAAATATATTTCATAAGAAATATGGAAATGGGCAGCTTACCCATCTCAATTAAATTGGCAGGGAGCTAAGATTTGAGTCCATTTTCTGTCTTTGACCCCATGCTCTTTCCATAATACCATTCTATCTCTTTCCAGAGACAATAGTTGATCATCTACTGTTGTTGAGTCAACCTTATTTCAATTTCTACTTCTTCACTTTTCAAGATAATTTATTTAAAAATAAACAAATGAAATATACGTATAACCATCCATAGCCTAACATAGAGGGAAAAAAATAAAAATGGGCAGCAGAAGTTCTGGAATCAAGTCTCATTACTATTATTAATATTCTTATAACTTTAGTAAGGTCCTTTATTTTTCAGAGTCTTGAATTCTTTGAGTGGACTTCATGTCTTCATTTCCTATTGTTAGAGCTCTTGTTTTAAGATCATATGAAATAAAACAAATAGAGGCAACTTGGAGACTTAAAAGCACCAGAAGTAAGATATCAACAACTAAGTAAGAATTGTTGCAACAGAGAGAAATTAAAGAACCAGACATCTGGTTCTTTAAAAAATGTGTCTCGTGCCTAAGCATGCCTATTCCAGATCATGTTTGAATATCCATCTTTCTTTACCTGCCTTCAAAGTCTCTCGGTTGTAAATCTCAATAAAACCTTTAAAAGGCAGTTTGGTAAAAAAAAAATGTTTTAGCTAAACGCCTTCTGCATTGAAATGTCAAGAGGATTTAATTCCTCCTGCTGATGCTTCTCTAATCTTATGAGGATACTGAATACCCAAGTGTCCCCTTCCGCACGGTTCCTCAAGCAGGACAGCATTAGCTTCCAGTTGATGATCAGTTTAACTCCCACAGACACTAAAATGTATTTTCAAGAACTGCACTAAAGTAAAAAAAAAAAAAGAAAAAAGAAAAAAGAAAAAAGGAGAAAAAAGAAGAAAAAGAAGGGGTGGAGAAAAGAATTAGGGTTTTTATTTTCATCCATTTCTCGAGAAGAATTGAAATCTATGTTTATGAGCAAGGTTTAATGGATGTAACACTGCATGCATTGCACCCATGTTACCCACAGCTGACAAAAGCCAAATCATCAGTGATTAATCTAACAGAACCAATGTCAGGAGTCTGATCTACAATTTTGCCAAAATATTATATGGAAAGAGAGTGAAATAAACTAGTCTGGATATACTAGGAAGAGTGTACAAGGTAAAGTTGGTGCAGTTTAGTAGTTGATAATAGAAATTAAAGAAATGGAATTTGGAGAGATTATGAAAAGGTCCAGTTTTTCCTATATATCTCCTTCGCCTTGCACACAACTGTGTAGATGTCTAAAGGTTTTTATATCTGTGTGCTCCCTAGAAGAGTCATTAGTAAGAACATCAACTCAGAAATGTGGACATAGCTAAGTGGCTGCTGTGAGTTTGTTAATGGAATGTTGAAGACTTTACAGAAATGAAAGGTGCCAGCTAGAGTATCAGAAAAAGAGCTTAAATGGTAAAACCTTAGAACTATATGTTCTCCAAAATGAAGTGAAATCACCTTGTCCTAACACCTCTCTAGTTCTGTCCTGTTGCATACCCTTCGAGCACCACTCAGCTAGGGAGACAGAAAGGGAAACTTTTCTCTGTAATAAGGCAAAATTGATGTTCTTTCTCCTCACTGATCCCTTGAATTTGCACAGAATAAGTCTGTCATCTCTTCTACGTGGCAGCCTTTCAAGTGTTTGAAAAAAGCTATCACCTTCCTTCCTGTTTCCTTTCTCACAGCTGTATAAAAATACAAAAACAAATATATATTATAATTTTGACTACATAAAAATAGTTTTCATAGGAAAGAATGAAAAAGGCATACTAAAATAGAATGAAGAGGCTATGGATGATTTTCTTTCCTTTTCTATATTTTTCAAATGTTCTCTAAGTTTGTGAAATTTCTTAGGTAATGGGGAAAAAAGGGTAGGAAAATAAAAAAAGACAATATTATCTTTCCCCCTGGAAAAAAAGACATGTAACTAGAAAGAAAAACAAATAAATTTGTTGAATTTTGGCAAAAGAAGAGATCATATAATGCAGACTTCTCCTTGTTTACATGGTAAAACTGAGGCCAGGAGAGGGAAGGAGTAGACCATGGTTACTGCTCTAGATGGGCAGATCATGGACTCAAAATAAGTCTTCTGACTCCCAATCTAGGGTTCATTTTGTTACACGAAGTCATCTAGACTGCCTTAAAGTAACAGTATTGCAATTGTTTCAGTTTCCTCAGTCCACTGGTTGATATTCCTTAGATTGCCTCTCTGAATTCATTCTTTGATAATAGAAATTAAAGAAATGGAATTTGGAGAGATTAAGAAAAGGTCCCATTTTCCTATATCTTTCTTTTGCCTTGGGTATGGCTGTGGAGATGTCTAAGAGTTTTCACATTTGTGTCCTCTCTAGAAGAGTCGTTAGTAAGGACATCAACCCAGAAATGTCAAAATGTCTACTATGAGTTTGTTAATGGAGGGATAACACTGATGACTTTATAAAGCTAGAAGATGGCAGTTAGTAAAACCTCTCATGTTTCCATGGTTTAAGTTACAGAGATGCCCATTTTAATGTCCAATGTCAAGAATGTCAAGTCATAAACAAAGCATTACACCCAGCCCCCATTTTTTCTGACTCATCAACTAACCACGGGTTTTTAAACTCACATATCTATCCTGAGAAGACAGGTAAATACAGGAGTGAAATGGCCTGGACATAGAGTGATGTTGCTGGCACTTTGGTGGGTACAACCTGAGTCACATGCTCTACACTGGCACCCAGACTTTCCCAGTAGGGTTGAATTCTAGTGGCCCATGGCGATAACCTGCTCAGTGACACCTCATTTCCTTCCTTAATCACTCACTTCCCTTCCAGTGCTTCCTGGGATCACCACCCAAAGAAGCTGCTGGCCCTCATAACTTTGTTTTAGGGGGTGCTTCTGGGGAAACCCTATCTACGACAACCTCGTCACATATACACCCACACCTAAGATCAGAAAGTATGTTATTACATACACCAGCTAGAAGTAATCCAGAAGCCGATTGGGGAATAAATGTCTCATCTATTCTTGAGCCTCTGAGTCAAGTTCCACTGGAATTTGACTCATAGGAGTCATAAGAGGCAAATGACTCATAGAAAGAGTTAAGCGCATCCATCCTAGCAGTACATCCTTGGTTATTTCATCACCCCCTTACAGGTGTGTCCTCCTCCCACTACACTATGAAATAGCTCTATTTACCAGCTTGGATGGAAGACAGATTTAGCTTGTCAAAACAGTCCTTATAGGAGTCTCAATGGAACTCACAGGAGTAAACATAGCAACAAGCTTGTGTACTAAATAATGACACACTACCTTCCTCTCTCTTCTCAGGGTGTGTCACTTTACAGTGATTCATAGCCTATTTCTACAAAGTTTCCCATTAAACACCTGGGTTTCAAAGACAAGTGAGCTGATTTGCCATTAAAGGTCACTTTACTAAATCAGTCCAAAGACATTACTAAAAATGTCCAGGCCTTCCTAGATAAGGAAGAGAAATTAACGTATGAAAATCTCAGAAAGTGCTAGCTTTGCTGCGTCCCACGGTGCTTTGGAATGTATTCCCTTGAGAGGAGAGTTTAAGAAACTGTATACAATTTCATTAAAGGATTGACTAACAACTTTCAAAATTATATACTGATTGATGATCTGGAAGACTCCTATCCATGGGTGATATTCCAAATCTTTTTCAGCATCTATGATAAGACATTGAACAATCAGATCAACAGCCAGAAGCCAGCAGGAAGATCTGAAGGGTCCTGGGCCTGGGCTTGGGGAAGCCAGAGTAGTCATGGGGCACTCGGGGTCCTCAGAGAAATGGCTCTTTACCAACCTGTTACTGTACAGAAGGATTTACACATTTAATGACTAGTTTGATTGTCCTTGTGGGTACCAACTGAACATCACGCCATAAGTAAGGCCATGTCTAGCTCTGGCTGGGTGACTGGCCTCCAACAGGTTCTGTCCACTCTGCTTCTAGTTGCTGCCATATGATGAGAGCTGGAAAGTGTCAAAGACTGACAGGCATTGAGTAGCAGAAGCCAGTTTCTTGACCTCCAGGGAAGCAGCTCCAGAGCTTCCGAGATCGGGCTGAGGCTGGGACTTGTAATACTGTGCTCTTGTTTGGCTTCTGCGCTTTCCTTTCCCTGTCTTTCTTCCCCTTCATCCTCACCAGTTCCTCCTGGGAACACACGAATCTTGACCTCAGGGTCTAAATCTCGGAGAACTGACCTAAGGAACTCTCTAAGCTGCAATTATTTTTTAGCTCTGGATATCACATATTTAATTTTTTTCCTTCCCTGCCCTCCTATGAGGGACCAATGAGGGACCTCCATTGGTCCCTACCCAACGCTAGTCCTCACTAATTGATGTCTTAATATTTACTTTTGATCCAGAACCTGCATTACAATTCCAGAGGACATTGCGTCTCCAAGTCTCAGAGTTCAGTTTTGAAAAATCACCAATTCTGTGTCTATTGCTTTAGCTCTTTCTGCTCTGAATTGTTACTGCCAAGTTCCATACAAATATAGAACTGCCAGATGCATGATATTCATTCAAAGCAAGTGGTTTTCCTGTAGTTTTCTTAGCCAATATCTGAACATCTTTCATAGTTGTGGTACTACTAATACACTAATAATAACAATGATAGTTATCATCAAGCACTTACTAGATGTGGGTCTCTGGTAGGAATGTTTTATGCATTACATCGTTTAAGTCTCAGAGAAACACTTTAAGGTGAGTATCATTAACCCCAATGCACTGTGGGGGAAACTGAGGCAGTGATAGTTAGGGAATTTGCCAAATGTTACACCACTACCATGTTGAAGAGTCGGGCTACAGGCTTCCATCTGTCTGGTACCAAGATTCTGTTCTAAGCCCAGTGCTGATTGTGTCTTCCCACAAGGAAGAGTGGGACCGAGCTTCCTGGCACCCACAGGACAAAGATAAAGCCCAGGTTACTTTCCCCACTGTTGAAAACCCCTTAGACTCAGCTAAGCCCTGCTCTCACCTCCCATTACCAAGCCCTCTGGCCTTACTAGAGCAGCCTGGAGCAAGGCTATCCATTTTCTGCCCTGCTGGGACCCTGCTCAGCAACCCACTCTCACTCAATTACGTTATTCCTTCATGTAGTCCAACTAGCCAGTCATTTCATTACTCTTTTTTCTGAGATTCTCAAAAAGAACACTCGCACAAAAACATTCCTGGGCAATGTGGAATTTATGAAGCAAGTATCTTAACAACGGTCTATATAGGAAGCAATGTAATAGTTGTAGTTTTCTCCCTCCTTGAACTCCCGCCACACTCACTGCTCAGCTGGCCCCTTCCCTTTCTTCTCACACACAATTATTAAAGTTCTCTTCTGTCGTGTGAATGTGGAAGCCAGTCTGAAGCTGACTTCCGTACTATAACCACATATCAAAGGCTTTTTTCAGAAGAGCTAGTCTTCTCCCACAAATGAATTTCTTGCATCTATTGCAAAGAAGATAAACACTTTTTTCTATGTTACTTAAGTAAAGTTAAGGAGAGTTATCAAAACTGGGTCAACAGAGCACCATTTACACCACCCTCCTGACCCCCAGAAAATGGATATGAGGGAGATGCGTGGCTTCTTGAAGTTAAGAGATGGCCCAGCCATCTTCTTGAAGTGCCTATATATTTAGCAAAATGAAGAAAGATCAAAACAGAATTCAAAAATTGTGGTCAATAGGATGCGTTTATATTGGAAGAAACCCAACCACTGTAACATATACACACAAATGCATTACAATATAATGATACTATTCACAAGACACTCACGGGATTCAGTTTTAGTTAAAAAAATTTGTCATGTACTATAAGTTTTTGTAGTGGTCCGATCATGAATTCAGGTCTAAAGCTGTATGATGAATGTCTTTTTCTTTGGTGTTAGGGTATCTCTCTGAGTATAAGTATGACCTCATTTGAGAAAATATCCAGCTCTAAATTTAAGACTCTTCATGAATGTGAAGCCTTGACTAAATTGGCCTCCCTCTCCCCTACCTAGCTCACTGTAATATGCCTTAAGTAAGTATCAGCTCAAATAGCAAGACATATTTCTATTTTAGTACAATCATCCTTTACATATACATCAATTAATATATAGTAAGGCATACGTAAAAGACAGAGTATTAAGGGAAAAATATACAACATGGCTAAATAAATGGAGAGACACATTTAAATAGATCATTTGCTTTCAGGACTGTCCCTAAGCAATGAATCAGTCTGTCCAATTATTGCTTTTATTCAATTGTGTAAAAAATAAATCCTGAAACATCCCCAATAAGTACACTGTCTTGCTGTGTGTACTGCATGCATTTGCAGAACCACATCAATTTTGAATTAAGCACACACCCTACATCATATCATCCAGACTGTATAGTAACCCCACAGTTGATGAGGTTGCATAAAACATTGAGTTACCTGACAAGAAAGTGCCACAAAAAAATAAAACAATTGCAACCTCAGGCCACTCTAAATGTAGTTCCTCTTCAAAGGACATCAGAGTATACTCAAGTTTTTAGTTTCCACTTTTCCAATAGAAACAGTGAGTCGCATCAATGCCTTGTCAATGATAAATTAAATAGAGAAAGTGCTGTCCCTTTATTCACCATAATCTTGGAATGGTACTGCTTCTTAGATGATTAGGTATCTTCTAGCTGTGGAGTATGGTAGACAGACTCCAAAGATAAAGGGTACAAATTCCTTCCCACTCAAGCTACACGTCACATCAAGAAATGGAACCTAATTCCCCTCCCCTTGAAACTGAGTTGGCCTTAATGACTTGCTTGACCAATAGAATGCTGTAGAAGTGATGTTCTGAGCTTCTGAGGCTAGGTCTCTTGAAGATTTCACCTGGATCTCTTGGATGCTGCCTCTCTCAACCTAACTTCCATGCTGTGAGAAGCCCAAACCACATGGAGAAACTACTTGTAGGTGTTTCAGCTGATATTCCCAGATGAGGTCCCCATCAACAGCATCAACTGCCAGCCACGTGAGCGAGCCACCTTGGTCGTCCAGCCCAACTGAGCCTTCAGATGACCATATCCTGATATGCCATCTGACCATAATTGGATGAAAAACCCAAAGTGAGAACCACCCAACTAAGCCCAGTCAACACAGAGAACCATAAGACATATTAATATGTGGTCATATTACATTGTTGTTTTAGGCCAGTAAATTTTGAGGTGGTTTGTTACACAGTAGTAAAGAGGAAAGAAGAGGAGAAAAAGCAAAGAAGAAATTTCTGGAAGGTCTATCAAGTTACACATAGAGGGCCTACCTCATGTCTACGTAATTTGCATCTCAAAAGGGAGGATCTAACCAAAGGGTGTGTGTTTTTGAAAAAGTTTCCCAGCTTCATTGACTTTTTGAGATGACCCAGTTAATGTGGGATGGAGGTGCAGCTTGCAAACCTCAAGCATTTAAATTATCAGATAATTTTGACTCTCTACCTAAATGAAGAACCAGTGAGCTCAATCTGCTTATTTTATAAATAAGAGACTATAAAAGATGGTAAGTGATTCTATGAGGATAGAAATTATTCAATTGTATAGCATCAAAGTTATTTTTGAGTCAATTAAAGCTAATCTTTATTTTATCCCATGAAATGTTGCCTCTTGATAGACTCCTAAATTAAGAGTTTAAACCTTTAGGAGCTGCCTGAGCCCTCTAATCTTTTCATTGTCATGCTTTTCATTTGAATAGTTCAACTTTGAATTATTTAAAAGAGTGATTTTTAAACAGAAAAATGAATTATTACCTCATTCCTTTATGTAATTTGTAATAAGTAATGTATTTTTATTTACTTAAATTGTATTAATATTTTAAGTTTAGATTAACAGAGGTAGGCAAACTTTTTCTGGAAAGGACCAGAGAGTAAGTATCTTAGGGTCTGAGGGTCATGTAAGGCCCCTGTAGAGGAGGAAGAACCATTCCTCTACTCTCTAGGTCCTTCTGGCTGGTCTAAGAATTAAATTGACATGAGACAGAATAACAGGAGAAAAGCAAGCAAATTTAATAACATGTATACATGCGAGAAACCCAGGAAAACTGAGTAACTGACCAAAATGACTGAAGCCACCCCCTTAAATATCATCTTCAGCTAAAGACAAAGGAGGATGTTGGGGGTGGTGTTTTAGGACTTCAAAAGGGAGGAAGGCAATTTACATGAAGATGGAAAAGCAAGTGTTTGGAAAACAAATGTTTGCTGGGCCATCTATAGACAAAGTGACCCAAGAGAGAGAACTTTGATAAAAGTGGGCTTAGCAAGGATCCTCCTGTCTACCACACCTAGTTCATATTATACTATAGTTATCATATGGTATTAGCTCCTTCCTGGAACAGGCCTTCTATCTTAAATTCTTTTAGGCAGTTAGAGGGAAGGTCAAAGTTTCCTTCAGAGTCTTTTGTCTTTAAAAATAATCAAGCCAAAGAGACATAATTTGGGGTGCCTAATTCTGATCCCCTACACCCCTGTTATATAGCCTTTTTTTTTTTTTTTTGCAAACTTTTAGAAATGTAAAAACATTCTTGGCTCTGGGGTATACAAAAGGAGGCTGTGGGTGTACTTGGTTCATGAGCTCTAGTTTGCCAACCTCTGATTTAGAAAAAAAGTTTGTACACAGAATATACAAAATGTGAGATATTTATAGTATTACACAAATAAAAAGAAATATTGTTGGTCAAATATTGTTTTGAAAACGCTGGATGATACAAAATTAAGCAAGTTTCTTTATTGCAGGACTTCTCAGAGCCTTTAATATGTGAATGTGCATTGTAAATCACCAAGAGATGAATGTAGTGTCCAATTTTCCTAAACACATTTTTACCTTTAGAAATATCATTTGCAAGATTGTCTTAAGGGAATACTACTTTCCGTAAAACTCTGTTGGAAACATACATTTAGGCTAATGGAATAAAATCTGAGTTCTAAGAAAACTACTGAGGAGTATGTATGAACTCATGAGAAGAATGAAATATCAGCTTTATTTTAGTCCAGCAAGCAGTGGGCTCTGGTTAGTGTGGTGCTGGTGGGTGTTGTTTTCATGTTGAAATTTATCTCCTGAAGCCATCCTGGATTGAGTGCTTATTGTATACTGCTGTAAAGCCAATCTTTTCACAGGAAACCCTTCTGAGAGGTGTCTGCCAATTTCTTATGGCTGGCGGGTGGATTTTTAGGTCAGACTGAAATAGCAGCATCCACACTCAGGAACTAACTGTCTACTTAGAAAATTACTTCTCTGACCAGGAAGTTGCTAAGAACAAAGTCATAATTTTCCTTCCTTTTTTTTTTTTAAATGTGTCTGACAGCTTCAAAATAGAAACAAATAACAGCATTATTTCCTCCCCGATGTAATAAAAGATTTAATAAAAAAGGAATTACAATAATTGGCTAAGATGTGAAATTTTGGTGACCTCAGCTTTTGTTGCCTATGGACTTTCATAACCCATTTTCTTGGGGTCACTAATGCATTACTCTACTAACAAAATTTTTATTTCTTTGCAACTCTTAATTTTGTTATTTGAGTTTTAGGATAGTGTAGTAGAAAGAACATAAGTTCATATTGCAACTCAGTTATGCATTAATTATGTGACTATAAGAAATTCATTTAACTTCACTGAACCACAGTTCTTTGTGAAATTGAAGTGGTAAAAATTAAATGACACAATATATGTAGAGGTTTTATCAGGTCACATACATAGTAGGTGATTAAAATGATTTGTGTTCTTTGTTTTCTTCCTCTCCTTCCCTGTTGCCTAATTAATTCTCAGTTCTAGGCCCGTGCAACACAACATACTTTGAATAACAAAAAACAGACGCTATGGGTCTGAGCCCACGATCTGTGTTGATAAGCAAAGGCAGCTGTAGGTATGGACTGTCAGTTTTCCTCATGCACAAGGATATACCAAATCTTTGTGAAGAAGATACAGAAATCAGTGATCTCCAAGGGTGAGAAGGTGAGTTTTAGAATAATAAATGGCAGGGGGATTGGTTTCTACCAAGCATCTTTCTCACGGACATGACTTTATTTCCGCGAGTCTATTTTTGTGAGCTATGCAGCATCTTAAAGCTTTACAACCTCGGAAAACTGTCCCTGCCTTTTCTTGTCACTCAAGTATTTCTGCCAATTTCCGTTTTTGGAAGGCGGCAGAACATATACAGTCAAGATACTCTCCAATGCTTGTTTTAGCAAGTCTGTGGTGCATGTTTTGAATTTACATTTTTTATATCTCTAACTCTATAAAAGCTAACCAAAGAAATGAAAAGTGCCCAAATAGCTGTCAACGTGCTTCCAAAAATTTGATTTCTCTATAATTGATTCTCAGAGCCCATTGCTGATCAAAACTTGACCAGAACCAATTCCAGGAAAGATAGAGAATGTAAGCAATCCAGCTGCCAGAGGGGAAAAAAGTGCTTCAAAGAACTGCCTTCCCAAAAAAAGCATGAAGCACAGATGGTTTCCCAGAGGTCGACTAAACCTTTAAAGAACAGATAATTCTAATGTTTGTTTTAAATTTTCTAAAGCATAGAAAAAATTTTTTCAAACTTCTTTCTTTCTTTGAAAATACTATAACATTGCTACCAAACCTGACAGTTAGTACAATGAAAGAAAACTTCAGATAAATCACATGAGAAGTGATTAAAAAAACCCCAACAAAATATTATAAGGCAAAATGCAGCAGTATGTTAAAAAATTATGACAGAATAGCCAGGCAGGATTCAATTAAAAAATGCAAGAAGGTATCAATATTAGAAAATTTATTAATATAGGTCACCATATAAACAGACCAAAAGTGAACACTCACCATCATATATGCTATAAAGACCTTTTTAATAAGAATCAAAATCCATTCTTGATTAAAAAAATAACACTATAAAGTAGGAATAAAGTAATGCTCTGAAATATAAATGATCACAACCCAAAGTCAGCATTAGGTTTATTAGGGAAACACTAAAAAGCATTTTCATTAATGTTAAAAATAAAATAAGGAGAGGACTGGCCCAGTGGCACAAGTAATTGGTGCGTGCTCCACTTTGGTGGCCTGGGGTTCGCGGGTTCGGATCCTAGGTGCACACCAACTCACCACTTGTCATGTCGTGCTGTGGCGGGGTCCTATATAAAGTAGAGGAAGATGGGCACAGTTGTTAGCTCAGGGCCAATCTTCCTTGGCAAAAAAAAAAAAAAGAGCAGGATTGGCATTGGATGTTAGCTTGGGGCTGATCTTCCTCATGCACAAAAAAATAATAATAATAAAATAAAATAAGGATGGTACTATCATCATTATCACTTGATGTTGCTCTAGAAATACCAACCAATGCAATTAAACAAAATTTAAAAACAATTATAGTGAGAAACCAAGAAATAAAATGACTGTGTGCAGATGTTAATATGGAAAATTAGAAAGAATATAATTAGAAACTACCACAAACCATTTGAGAATTCAAAAAGTTTCTAGGCACAAAAGTAACACATAGAAATCAGTAGCTTTTATACATTCAAATAATCAGATGATATAATGGAATAAGAGACACTATGTGAAGTAGCAACCAAAAAAAAAAAGATACATAAATAAATTTAACAAAAATATGCAAAATTTGTAAAAAAAATTTTTTGCAATACTAGTGGCATACAAAAAAAGAGATAAAAAGTGGAAAAAATCCTATGTGCTTAGCATTATAATGATATTAAGCATTCTTGTGTTGGCTATAAATTGAAGGCAATACAAAGAAAAAAGGAAATAGTATTCTATTTGGAACTAGATAAACTCACTCTAAACTTCATATGGAAAAATAAGCAACCCAATATCACCTTCGATATTCAGGGGGGACAAAAAGAAGAGAGAACTAGAGCTAGCAAATACTGAAGCATATTGTACGGCCACAGTAATTTAAATAGGGTGGTACTGACACCTGGATAAGAGATGAATAGTAGAAGTCCAGAAATATTCATATATATGTGGCAATTAAATATGTAATGAAGATAACATTTTAACATTTTAAATATGTAAATATTTATGTCAGCATGAAGACAACATTCTGAGAGTGCAGAGAGGAAAGCTCACTCAACAAATACATTGGAACAGCTTAATAGCCTTCTGGGGAAAAAAAAATGTACATATACCTTAAACTCCATACTTTAATTTAAAATGAAACAAATTTCAGATTGATTACAAAACATTTATTATAGCAAATAAAAACAAAATTAACAAAAGAAAACACATAAATTTTTATATAATTTTAAGGTGGACAAGACTCTTTGGTGTGATAAAAGATGTAGACAGCATAAAAAGAAAGGTTGGTAAATTAAACTACAATAAGATATTTTCTTTAATTGTGTCCAAAAGCACTATATACAAAGTCAACAGTCAAAAAACAACTTTGTAAAAAATATTTGCAGCTCATATCATGGAAAATTAATTCCCTTAACATACAAAGAGTTTCTACAAATCAATTAAAAAAAATAGCGCAATAACCCAATAGAAAAAGTGAACAAAGCGTATGACAAGAAGGATCATTAAAAAGTTCCAAATACAGAAAGGAAAGTCTCTTCTATAAATGGTGTTGGGAAAACTGGACAGCCACATGCAAAAGAAGGAAAGTGGACCATGTGCTATCGCCATTCACAAAAATTAACTCAAAATGGATCAGAGACCTGAAGGTGAGACCTGAAACTATAAAACTCATAGAAGAAAATATAGGCAACACACTATTTGACATTGGTTTTAAAGGAATCTTTTCAGATGACATGCCTACCCAGACTAGGGAAACTAAAGAAAAAATAAACAAGTGGAAAAAGTTCCAAATACAGTAAAAATGTTAACTTCACTTACAATAGAAAAGCTGCATATTAAACTTTGACATTAACATTAACATATTAGGAGAGGTCAACAAGTTTGAAAACACACTTTATTGGCATCATTGTGAAGAAAGTAAATATCTTTCATTGCCAGTAAAGGTATGAATTGGAAGAACTCTTTTAAGCATACTTAAAAAGTAAATATCAAAATTAAAAATGCATATACCCTTTGAAACAACAGTTCACCTTCTAGGAGTTTATTCTACAGATATGCATGTGCCAAATGATGGATATACAGCTTCATTCCTTGGAGCATTGCTTGTAGCTGCAAATTATTGTAAACAATCTTTGTTGTTAGTGCCGTTGTGTTGATTTCGACTCCTAGTGTCCCCGTGTACAGCAAAGCAGTACCCTATCTAGTCTTTTTGCACCATTCTCCCCCCTTCCAGTGCTGTATTAGACAATGCTCCACTGCTATTCATAGAGTTTTCCTGGCCAATTTTTTCAGAGGTGGGTGACCAGGTCCTTCGTCCTAGTCTGTCTAGTCTGGAAGCTCCACTGAAACCTGTCCACCATGGGTGACTCTTCTGGTATTTGAAATACCAGTGACATAGCTTTCAGCATCACATCAATGGCAGCCGCCACAGTGTGACAACCAACAGACGGGTGGTGTGGTTCCTTGACCCGGAAATGAACCTGGCAATTAGAGGGCCAGATCTTAACCACCAGACAATCAGGGCTGGCTATAAACAACCTACATGTCTATAAATAAGAACTGATTAAATAAATTATGGGCAACCATATAATAAAATACTACACAGGTTTTTTTAAAAAAAGAAAACTAGCATATCTATTTGAACTGATGTGCAAATATAGCCTTTAAAAATGTCATTGTGCTGAGGTCAGCCCCGTGGCCTAGTGGTTAAGTTTGGCATGCTCCGCTTCGGCAGCCTGGGTTCAGTTCCCAGGTGCAGACCTACACCACTTGTCAGTGGCCATGCTGTGGCAGTGACCCACATACCGAATAGAGAAAGATTGGCCCAGAGGTTAGTTCAGGGCAAATCTTCCTCAGCAAACAATAAATAAATAAATAATAATAATAATAAATATATCTCTCTCTCTCTCTCTCAAAGCACAGAATTGTGTGTATAATGTGTACTATTTGTGTGATTACAGAAAAATAATATAGATTATCTCCAGAAGGATACACAATGGACTGGTAGTTGTGATTGCCTCCAGGGAAGGTTCCAGACCAAAGAAGGGAGGTGACTCACGCTGAGTCCTCTCCATTCCTTTGATGCCCCTTCCACCCACTCCTATTCAACACCTCAATTACACCTAATTATGTCGAATATGGGCTTTGCTTTTCTTTTTTCCCTCAGATTTTTCCTTCTGGTTTGGGGGTGATTTATGAAAAGAGAGAGGGTACATGGCAATTTTATGCTGTCTTCTTCAAACCAGAAATTTCTATTACCTTTTGTCCCTTTTGAATTTTTAACTATATACATCTATCACCTATTAGAAATAAGTAAACATAATTTTTTAAAAAACAAGATAAGAAAAAGTCAAATGTTTAATTGTTGTTAATGAGTCTCACTAATTGTGGTCACAATTATGATCTAACAAAGTCCTAGAGTCTCCGAACCCACCACACGAAGTAGAGGAGAAGTAGGAGAGGATGGTCTGTGGAATTCATTCTTGTTTTTACTTGAACTGGAGTGTTTTTTCAGGTTTGCCTATGGATGTTCTGAGTGGAAGATTTCAATAAAAATGAATTCTGCTACAAAGTGTCTAAGACCCATTGCAGCACTGACCCTGCCGTTTATGGCGCCGTGGAGGTGCTTTTAGATAATTGTTTGCCCCACATTTTTGGCTACCGAGCCTGAACTATAATTTTACTATTTTAAATTATTTCCAAACTTTGTAGTTGTTTTGTGTTTACTATTAACACCTATTTTTTATGGTTTTCAGTTACCCAATACTGAACCCTTGATGGGAAATGCAACCCCCAGTTTGACCATCATTACTTTAGAAAATTTATTCTGCTTGCTCTCAGTTCATTTGCTACTGGGGCTTCCTTGATCACCTTTGGTGAAGTTAGGAAGTTGCCTTTATCATGCCTAAATTTTGGAAGAAAATCCATGGTCTGATGAGATATCCAATACAGCCATAAGATGTTGCAATTTCCTGGCTCTATGCTTTCTTAGTATTTGGCTTAGTTGCCTCAGCAAGTAATTTTACATTTACTTTATATTTATTTCAAGACAATCAGCACTTTATGGATTTCTATGGTCTGGGGAAAGATGCCAAGAAGACTTCTTAAGTCAACGTGAAAATATAGTTTGTAGAACTCAGCAATTTCAACCAAGGAGGGAGTATTGTGATACAGATTGCCAATCGGAAAATTAGAGGTGGATAAAATTCACTCTGAATTTATAGGTTTTCTAATTGCCACCTCATAATCCTCCAATAGTTGTGAATTCAAGAGTCACACAAGGAAGCTGAGTGCAAAATAGGGTTTGTAGATACAGCTCTTCTGATTCCTCATCAAATACTAAAGGCCTCAGGTTTGGTGTTGCAGGTGGGACTAAAGAGTGGGCAGATCAGATGTTACCTCTTCTTTCCATTCTGTGCTGCTGTTAGTTCCAACGTTTGCATATGCATTGCAGACAGAAGCATGTCATAAGCGGCAATACTCTCTATTACCTGGAATAATAAAAAAACAAAACACCACTGGAGCTGATGAATCTTGGATTTACTTCAAGATCCTTGGTCCCAGTGTTTCAAATAACTGTCTTCCTTTATCCCACTTCCTTCAATAAACATCTTTTGAGCATCCACCATGTGGAATTGTGCCCACTAGGCACTGGGTACCAGATGATTAAATACATCATGATCTCTGTTTTCTAGTATCCCATAGTCTAATGATGGAGACAGACACGGAAATAGATCATTCAGGAAGCCCTAGTGGTTTTTCCTGGGCATGGTGGTGGCACAAAGGGGAGCGTGATAGGGTCTGGGGCCTGGGGTGGTGAGGGAAAGCTTCCCAAAAGATAAAATAGATGAGCTAGACTTACAAGATAAGTGGACACATGATATAGAGAAGCACCTTGGGCCATGGCTAAACAATTACAGAGAGAACTCTTTGATTGTTCATTTGGGGAGAGACACAGGGAGCATGTGCAGGAACAGCAGGATGGGAAGTGAGGTCAGAGAGGGGCGGGACCAGACTGGAATCTCTGGTCAGGTCTGCACCCCCATAACAGAAAGCTAACGGAGCTTGTGGGGTGCTTTTCTTCCTCTCCTACTGCAAGGCAGTGAGAAAAATGGCAGGGGTTCATTGTTCCTCAAATTAGTCTGTGCTGAGCATAATTACAGCCATTGCATAGCTGAAACTCTCTGACATGTGCCTACCTCACCAGACTAAAGTTATCAGTTTTAAATTCTGGATCTAATATCAGCATGGCATAGAAAAAAGAGAGAGAGGGCCCGGCCCCATGGCCGAGTGGTTAAAGTTCCACACACTCCACTTTGGTGGCCCAGGTTGGAGGGTTTGGATGCTGGATGTGGGCCTACTCCACTCACCAGCCATATTGTGGTGGCGTCCCACATACAAAATAGAGGAAGATTGGCTCAGATGTTAGCTAAAGGTGAATCTTCCTCAGTAAAAAAAAAAAAGAAGAGAGAGAGAGAGAGTGATGTCATGTCATCTGGCCATTCTTCAATCATTACCTGCAATACCAACTGGACAGCTTACTTTTGATAAGGAATCTGCAGATACGGAAATGCTGTATCTGCAAACTCAATCTTGCAATCAGCTTTGCTGTGTGACTCTGGGCTTCACACATATTTGGCGACTATACAGCAACAACTGAAAAACCCATAAACAGATAAAATTTTATTCACTTCTAATTTTCTGATTTCCAATCTACATCACAATATTCACTTTTTGGTTGCAACTGCTGAGTTCTACAAGTTGTATTTTTGCAAATCATCTTTTTAAAAATGCACATTCAGCACTTTCATCTTAGGATCCACCCAACATTAAGTACTGCTGATTAAAACCTCAGTTTTAATAACCATTTCTCAAAATCTGTAAATCCACTCCGAAGAGGGGATTTAATCAAATATCCATGTTATGTCAGTATGTTTGCCTATATGTGTATGTGTTGTGCATTACATTTCATTGGTATTCTTCTCAGTGCCCAGAAAATGGATCTTTTGCACAGGAATTTAATAAGCTGAAATACTGAAGCACATGGTGCTCCCAGTAAAATTAGGTGGTCATATTGAATTAAATATATATAACCATCTGGATCCATAATTAGCCATCCAGGGTAGACACTTAGATGCTATCAATTTAACACCTGCATTGAGGAGTGGGGCACTTGGGGACTATCCAAATCAGTTTTCAAATTCCTAAACAGGAATAAAAACAGAAGTGTACCTTGTCAGACTGGAAAATGTCATTTTGAAACCACAAATGTGAGCTGCATTTTCCCAACAAATTATAATAAACATCTACAAACAGCTGCTTGTGGCTTCGTTGCACGTAAGGACGTCAGAGGAAAAAGACCAGCTAGCCATTGTATCGTTTTCTTAGGTACCGTAGCCACCACCACCAGCAAGTCTGGAAACCAGCTGACTTATAAAAGTCCAGCCAAGTGACCACTTGAGAAGTGATTAGGGATGGCCAATAACTGTCTCTCAGGAGTTCTGCTGAGCTCAGCTAATGAGATTTTGCTTGGAAGTAAAATCAAATTTTAGTCTGTCCATTAGGAGATAAAGAAGCTAACGTGTCTAAACTTGTCTTGTCTCCCTCCTCCCGTCATTCTCCCCGCCATCCTGGCCAAGACTCCCTTAAGGTAATGGGAAAAGAGTCTGCATTTATGGCTTCAGGGGCTGAGTTCAGACAAAACTTCTTTTCTTTTGTCCACCAGGGTGCTTTCACGTTGGGAAAGAACTCCACCTGGAAAGGCAGAATTGGCCCATCTGTTCAGTTTTCATTTTCTTTTCTATGAAGACTTTATCTTCTCATTCTATGTTTCTCATAGACTTTCATTCAAAATTTATACTCATGGCGTAATAGAACCATTGCCATCACCTAAATCCTCACGTACTACCTTGTCTGCTAAAGTGCTATTGAAACTATAGAAAAAAGCCTAGAACATAATATGGCCTCTTCACTTTATTATTTTATAATGCAGTTATGATATATTATAGTATTAAACAGTTACTATAGCCAACTATAAATTTCCAAAAGGTGCCTTAATTAAGAAGAAAATGTCATTGTTTTTCATACCAATTATAATAAGAAATGCTTACAAAGAATGAGTAAAAACAAGTTGTTTGTCAAGAACTAGTGCTAAAGCTTAAAAGCTTTACAAACACTTTTATACAAATGTAAATTCTTTACAGCAGAGTCCGTCTGAAGAGTAATTCCATATTCATTAAGATAATGTGAAAATTTAAAGTTATTACCTACAATGAGTAATATCACTGTCCTCGGTGCCTGAAATTATGTTTAGCTCTTTGAATACTTTATTTAAAAAATGCTTCTTTACCTGTTGTAATGTATATAGGTCAAGCAATTTAATTAGAAAGCATTATTTCAGAACGAAATTCAATTTAGGAAATTTCCAGCTATTAGCATGTTTCCATTATCACACAGTAGGACTTACAGTTAACAACAACAGGTAGCATCTATTGTATGCTTAGGGTGTGGCAGATCTCTTCCTGGGCATTGTACATGTATTTTTTTGTTTATTTTCACATCAACCTTTTGAGGTAGGTGTTATTATTATTTTGCCCATTCTGCAGATCAGTATATTAAGACATAAAGATTTGAATAATTCATAAAAGTTCTCATGGGCAGCAAGTGGCCATGCTGATAGACCCAGTCTCTGGCCCAGCCTGCGCTCTGATCCACTAGAATATACTGGCTCTATTTCAAAAGCAACCTTGCTAAGGAGTGACCTACAGTCGTTATCCTTGGTTGACTCTTCAGAATGATGTAAGGAATGCCTCAGTGGATGAGGCTAATTGTTCTAGGACTCTGGGTTTCTCATACTAGCAAAATACAAGCACCTTTTTAAAACTGAGACTATGAAGTTTCTAATTATTTATTTTGCTTTGAGAGAGTATTTTTTAAAAAATACCGATCTGTTATTACTATTGTTGCATAAAAGAGAAAATCTTAATATCAAAATGTTGGCAAGATATAATATCAGAGTAGATTTACCTTTACAGAAATTTCACTTTGCTGTCCTTTTATTTCTCTTTCCTCCTTGGCTTAGAAAAAAATGTCATCACGGTCTAGTATTGATCCACAGATCCATTTGTAAAAACTTTTGATCTGGGTTACATAGTCTAGATTGTCTTTTGCTCTCCTCCTCCTTCTTAATATTCTTTCCTGTCCCTCTCCCCCTCTCCTGCCCATCCACCTCCTTTGCTTGTCCACCAGTGATGATCATCAAGGATATAGTCAAATAGAGGCCAACAGGAAGAAGCAAAGGATCAGGGCCAGGAAAACCTACATGCTGAGTAACCATTCTGCGGATACTTAAAAATTAATAATGGTGGATGGTTAGTATTAACCAAAGCACCCTTCCTCACTACAGAATCAATGCATCAAATGTTCTGCCATTCCTGTGATATTTTTTTGGCTTTCTCTGCTTTATCTTCCTATGTGCAGCATTTCTTCCTGCTCTTCCCAAACTAATCCTAATCTCCATAGAACTTTGCTGAAATCAGTTCCTTCATCACAATGTCCCCATCTGTCGCAGACCCTGTCACTGCCGCCTATTTGCCTTCTGCTCTGACCTTCCTTATCCCTGATGTGGGGTAACTGAGGCATATTCCACACCATTTCCCAGTGCTTCCCAGTGACACTGAGCTCCAGCTGCCCCTAGTGGTAACTTGTTTTATAACCCGTGCTCTATCAGTTTCCTTCTCCCCATGCCTCAGTTTTTCCTGAGATGTCTTCCCAATAAACCACTTGCTCTTGAATTCTTATCTCAGAATGTGCTTCTGGGGGAAGCCAAACTAAGATAGTATCTTAATTGACTTCAGAGTGATATCATCATTACTAAAATCACATTCCTAGAAAATGAGTGCCATAGCAAAAGAACTTTGTAAAAGTAAAACAAAGAAATTGCCTTCCTGGGGGAACTGAATAGAAATCTACAAAATAGGCTGGGACTTCATCTCAGCATTCTGGCAGCTACCAAATATCATTGCTCTTTGCTGAGTAACTTCCCATTGCTTCATGACGTTGTTTCATTTTAGGCACTATGCAAAGAACCAGTTTGAGAACATTGAGCTTAGACTCTGTGTTGGCTGATGTGAAACACTCCAGCTGTGCTAAGATGGCCCCGTAGAGTCAACAAGTATTTCAGAAAGTCTGGTGGCTGTGAATATGAATGAATCCTTAAAACTCTTCTAATTCTGTGCAGAGTGATTCATAAAAGGCCTTTGATAAGCCTTGATTCACTACCCTTCAAGGATGAATTTTCAAGATGGATAGAAGCCATTTTTATCTACAACACCAATTTTTCTGCTATAAATTAGCAAATGGGTATCCCATCTCTGGTCTTATTTGATTTTGCAACAACTTAAATTGTGATGCCCCTGTTAACATTCACTGTCACTTTGTGAATGGTACATTCAAGATCTTCTGCCTATGTGAAACTGGTTCCAGCCATCAAAATTTCACTTTGGGTTGCTAAGTTTGACAAGGCCATACAATATCTCATCTTTTTTGGTTTTTGAACTAGATAAAATAAATCTGAGATAGTTCAACTAGAGTAACAAAATCCCCAAAGCAGGGGGCAGGGAGGGGGAGGGTGGGGAGGGGACGAAGGGAAGTAAATCTTCCATTTTTCCTTTGCCAGTATCATTCAGTTTGAATTTTCTCCTGTAATTTCCAATATATAACCAATTTTATCCAGCTGTAAAGACTAACATCCCATTCAAAATAAATGCATTTCTGGTCATTTTTTCCACATTATTGACCATTGAGCAATTCATTAACTAGTGACCCGAATCTCTGTTAAAATAGGGAGTCACTCTGTTATAAGGAATAGAGGAAAATAAGAGATGCAGCATGCCAAGCCTGTACTAAGACTGGAGGGACACAGGCAAAGGAATAGTGCACTAACATGGTCCCCACTAAAAACCCAACTTCTGAAGTTAGAGACGAAGGACCATACTGGAATCTAACACAGATGCGCCATTACTCCTGAAAAGTTGGTTTGACCCCTACTCCTGATTTAGTCATTGTGCTTTCTCTTGTGCATACTGTTTTGGATGGAAATTCACAGGTCAAGATGTTAAGAAGCTACTAAAGAACAATTCAAGAATACATCACTGAAAATGAGGTGGTGAAAAGAACTGTTACACTACTGCTTCAAGTCTTAGTAAATTATTTCCCACAATTTTCTACATTCAAATTGGTCACTTAGGACAAATAAACAATACTTTTGATTGAATTTTGTTCCCCTTTCTAAAACTGTAACATTTGAGACTGTGGTTAGCTAAATAGTCTCCAACTCAAGGAGAAATTACGTTCTGTTGCCTTGACATTAGGGCAGTTGGAGGAAGGAGGCTTCATGTTCTGCAGTTGTCAGGGAAGGAAAACAAACCACTTAAATTGATAACTAGTTACCAGCTAGAATCTATTATAATATTCACAATCTTTTGTGAAAATTAAGTGTAAGGCATTTTATTTCACTATCTTTAACCCTCATGGCAACCAAGCAGGTAGGTATTATTGTCACTCTGTCTTAGAAATCGAGCTTCCAAGACGTTACATGTGCCCCAAATCTAATAGCTAATAAATACTGGAGTTAATATATGAAGTCAAGTCTTACCGATCCTAAAACCCATGCTCAATCTACTACTAACCTATAGTGTTCTAGCTTTGATTTATAGCACGCTTTAATGAAATGAATTTTACCTGGAGCTCTAATAATGTAAAGCAGGTAACGTTCAATCATCTGAATTGAATTGGGAGGAGAAAGCCTGGAACCTTACTACTGAGATTCCTTCCCGGTTATTTCCCAACCCTCTCTGCAGCAGCCCCAGGTAATTTTATGGAAAATTGGGGCTCCGTGGCTCCTCTGTGTTAGGCCTTCTATTGCAACAACATCCCGCACCATAAATTTCAGCATCCTATGCATATTAGAGATCACAAACTCAGAAACCTACATGTGTTCCCAACACAACCCCATTGTACCTTTGAAGTAAATGGAAGTTTTTCTCCCCATACCATGAGCTTTAAAATCATAGGTCTCTGCAAAGCAATGTGGTAATTTTTTTTTAATTTCAATTTCTGAATCCAAATTCCAAATTCAGAATGTTAAAGAAGAATATTAATGAAAGGCCATGTAAACACAACAGTCAAGAAAAAGAAAAGAAGATCTCATTTAACAAGCAAACATGGTATAGCACGTAGAAAGGTGACACTATTTACCTTTTTTATATTTTATACCCATACATGGTATATATATTATACATATTTCAAGGTATAGTATATGCACACAAATATAAAAAGTAAAATTAAACTCCCCTATGTTTCTTTATGCATTAAATATGAAATTAGAAAAACTAGCTATCCACTAAGGAATTCTCCCCTGGCAATGCTGCTCAGGGCAGAATGATGTTATTTTAAATTCTTCTCTCATTAGAAGAAAAAGGAGTTTGCTTCTTCAGAGTTTGTGTGTATTTATACCAGAGCTTAACTGGCATCTTCATCGTGGTGTTCATGAATCGTAATACAGTTCCACTGCAGTTTCTGACACGCTCATTAATTTGTTCCCAGAGGCAGTTCATTACCAACATCACAAGAAAAACATACGCTCTCTCTGGGCACTGAGGGTCCACCGGAAATTAAGCAGAGAGGGCTGCAGAGCATCTCAGAGCAAAGCCAGCCAGCTTCATCTCCTGCAGCAGGCTGGAGGCAGCATAAGGAGGCAGCAGGAACAAAAGGCATCCGAGCCTTCCCCATGCCTCTGTGCCTTCTGAGTTTTGAGCTGACACGGAGTAGTGATTCCTTGAAAAGGATGGGATCTTGCTGTCTCGATGATGTGCCTTCTCTGATCAGCCTGCTTCAGATGGGTTAGAGCAACAGCTTCAGATTTTTAGTGCAGAGAAGACTTAAGAACTTTTCTTTCCTTGGACTGGTTCTGCTTCTTGTGCTGACCCCTCCTGTCAATGGGAAGTTTTGAGCTCACAGTTGGACTCTGCCAAAATCTCCTCTGAGTGGTGTTAAGTAAGCCAACAGATTCCCTAAGAACAGAGTGTCATTGAATTTTGCTTCCCAGAAAGCCCTATTTTTAAAGAAACTCAGTGTTTGAACAAGCTAGATTGAAAACAACAGAGTTGTCTGTTGGTTTTTTGTTGTTGTCAGCAGTCTCCCAGGTTCCCGGACCGTGACATGCAGCACTGTGCTGAGTGTCAGAAGCCCCAAGTCTCACATGAGCACAGGACCACAGTGTGGTCTCTGGGCTTCTCAGTAAATACTTCTGAGCTTTGCTTTCCTTGTTCACATCGTACAGCTATTTATATCTGTTCCACATACTGGCAAGGTCATGGGGAAGTGTGGATGAGGCAGGACATGGGGAATGACTTGGAGTTCACGTAGGACTCTGCATGCTGTGGTGTGGATACCAGAGGGTTTGGGTTCAAATCACAGCCCTGCTACACTGGAGAAACCAAGTTAGCCCTGACCCTGAGCTGTTTCATCCACAAAATCAGAATAACAAGAAGATTCAGGATAAGAAGAAGACCACACAGGGTCCTTCTGAGTGTTAAATGAATTATTTGAATGAAGTCAACATTTGTTCAATTCTAAAGTGAGATACAAGTATGATTTGTGATTCACTTAGAGCAGAGGTAGAGGAGAAAGGCCTGGGCACCTAGTAGCTGGATGCAGACACTACCTAGCAGGCCTTCTCCAGAGTTCCCCCAGAAGTCTGGTATGCAAATCTTCCAACCCTTTCCCATGAATGAGGATGTAGACTCTGAGACTAGAAATATCTGTGAAAGGAGCTCTTCCAGGGGCTCAGCCAAAACCAGAGGAGTCACCCTTGACTCTGATCTCTTGCCTCACATCTGAGCCATCAGCAAGTTTGGTCAGCTCCACCTTCAGAAGGTCCCAAATCAAACCACTGCTCGCTGCCTCCATAGCTTCCCTCTGATCTAAGCCACCATAATCTTCCCCTGAGCCTCGGAAAGAGCCTCCCTCCTCCACCATTGCTTCCTCCTGTCTGTTCTCTTCACAGCAGCCAGAGCAGTGCAATCCTTCTTCAAACATTAAGTGAGTAGTATTCCATTGTGTATATATACCACATCATCTTTATCCATTCGTCCCTTGATGGGCACTTAGGTTGCTTCCAAGTCTTGGCTATTGTGAATAACGCTGCAATGAACACAGGGGTGCATGTACCTTTACAAATTAGTGTTTTCAAGATCTTTGGATAAATACCCAGCAGTGGAATAGCTGGATCATATGGTAGAATCCAGCCATTCGTGACAACATGGATGGACATTGAGGGTATAATGTAAAGTGAAATAAGTCAGAGGGAGAAGGTCAAATACCGTATGCTTTCCTTCATTAGCTAGTAGATAATAACAACAATAAACAAACACATAGGGACAGAGATTGGATTGGTGGTTACCAGAGGGGAAGGGGGGAGGGAGGAGGGTGAAAGGGATAGTTGGGTACATGTGTGTGGTGATGGGTTCTAATTAGTATTTGGGTGGTGAACATGATGTAATCTATGCAGAAATAGAAGTATAATGATGTAGACCTGAAATTTTTACAATTTTATAAACCAATGTTACTGCAATAAACAAAAAATTAAAAAAAAAAAAAAACATTAAGTGAGATCTCATCAGCCGCCTGCTCAAACACCTGGGGAGGCTTCAAGCAGAGTAAAATGGAAACTCCAGCCAGCCAGAGGGGCCCCGATGATCTGACCCCAGACTGCCTTCCACTGTCCACCACCACCCCCAACCCCTCTGCTCCAGGTGCACGGCTGCCTCGCTCTCCCTGGGATCATACACATCACATATGCTTCTGCCTGCAGGTTCACTCACTGTTCCCACTGCATGGAACCATCTTCCCTGGGAAGCCCCAATAGTTCATGTCCTCTCTTAGCTAGGGTCCTGCTGAAATGTCTCTTTTGCAGAGAGGCCTTCCCTAACCACACTCTCTTACCCTCTTATTTAAAATAGTGTGGGTATATGCATGCACATCTATGTGCAGGCCTCCACACATGCATGCACATGTGGATGTACTCTCCATCTCCTTACTCACTTTATTTTTTTAATATATTTATCATCATCTTGTATATAGCCATTCATTGATTTTTCTATTGTCTGTTCTCCACTCTTGCCCTTGATTAGAATATGAACTTCATAAGAGCATAGACTTGGTCTATTTGACACTACTCTATCCTCAGTGTCCAGAATAGTGCATGATACCTATCAGGTATTCACTAAATACTTGTAGAAATGGCAGCATGAATGAATCGGTTCAGATATTGGAAGTCATCAAAGGACACCAGGATGAAGGTATTATAAAAATAATTAATTGGCTTTGATGATGTAGAAGGTAGTTATGACCTCAGCTTGCAAGTCCCAGAGGACAGACAGCCACATTAAATTTGGTATCATGAGAACAACCCCAGGTTGTATGGCTAAATCTTCCAAGGTCTTGTAAAGAGGCATCTCTCCAGCAGGAGGAGCCACGCCTTGAAACGCATTACACAACAACCAGTCTAAATGAACAATTTACATGTTACCTGTGTTCTTCTCCATGCTAGCCCTGATGTGCTTTCAATATTCCATCCCTCTCGATTCCTCAGCTGTGTCTCAGACAGCAATTTCATGTCACATAGAATATGAATCTAACAGGTGAAGTTCCATCCAGGGTGCAGTTCTCTTACTATTGATGTGGAGAAAAATGTAAACAAAGCTACAGTAAAGCCTTCCTTTTGAGGCTGAGAAAAGCCAGCAAAAAAAGCAAGAGTTGGAAAAATGTATTTAGGGGATGTAAAAATAAATAAACATCCCTAACTTATTTTCTTTAAAAGTTGCATAATGTTCAATAGAATGTATGTACCATAATTTATTCAACTCTTACATCGTTGATGCATTTTTCAGCTTACTTTCAATTTTCTTCCTCTGCAAAGCTGCAATAAACTCTCTGCTACATATATCATTATCTTCCTGTGCTTTTATTTCTGTAGGCAAGATTCTCCAAAATGGCATTACTTACACAAAGGGTATCAACATTTTTTAATTTTAAGCAATATTTCTAGATAACTTTCTCAGATGTGGTAACAACTTACTCTACCACCAGAAATGCCAGTGTCCCCTCACCTTCCTCCCCACCCCCTGAAAAAAAAGTCTCATCATATTGGATTGCAAATCTGATGACTGAAAAACTAATAATAATTCTTTTTTTTTTTTTTTTTTGGTGAGGAAGATTGACCCTAAACTAACATTCATTGCCAATCCTTCTCTTTTTGCTTGAGGAAGATTGGCCCCGAGCTAACATCTGTGCCAATCTTCCTTTATTTTGTATGTGGGTCGCTGCCAAAGCATGGCTTGATGAATGGTGTAGGTCTGCACCCGGGATCCGAACCTGCGAACCTGGGCCGCTGAAGTGGATCATGTCAAACCTAACCATTGTGCCACTAGCTGGCCCCAGATAATTCATTTTTTAATTTGCATTTTCCTGCAAGTGGTTCAGCTTCTTTCTCTCAATTGGCTTTTTCCAGTTCTTCTCTGAATTGTCTGTTCATACTTATTGGAATTATTTGTCTTTGGTTTTAATTTTATCAATTGAATGACTTCTTTGAACAGTGGAGCCAAACAGTACATTTTTCTTGTCATTTATGTCATAATTATGTTAACAATCTATGTAGTTTACATGTTCACGTTACTAATGGTATATTTGCCATACTATTTTTAAAATATTTATATAGTCAATTATCTCTATTTTATGATGGATCCTGAGATTGTTGCCTTGTTTACGAATGCTCCATCATCATAAAGTTATGAAAAATTCCCTTATAATTTGTTCTAAGACTATTATTTTTCTTTTTATTTAGCTCTTTAATTCACCTGGAATTTCCATCTGAGTCAGGAAGGGATCTTATGTTTTCTTCCATATAGATAGGAATTATTACAGCACTATATAGTCAATAAACTATCCTGAATTAAAATGTAATCTTGGTAACATGATAAATTCCCATATACACCTGGATGTAATTTCTGTTTTTTCCCAGGTGCTCTGATGGAAGTAGCTTCCCTGAGAGCCATTATGATTACCTGAAATAAAATATAATTTGCTGACAGGACCTGATCAGATAGTGTTCTATGTACTTTGTCAACTTCCAAGCAGAAAGTTCTCTTTCATAGTTTTATGCTAATTTGAGATCCTTGATCAGACACCCACGGGGCCCTTACTATGCACCAGACACACGTTTAAATACTTTTTATAGATTTCTTCTTTTACTCCTTATATTAACCCTGTAAGGAAAGTATTACATTTGTCCCCATTTTGAATATTAGAAAAACTTGAAAATTAGAGATTTTAGTTGCCCAAGACCATAAAGATGGCAAATGTTGGGGTTGAGATTTATAGCTTCCAGTGTGATCCCAGAGTCTTTACTCTTAACAAGCTAGACTCTACTTTTTGTATCTTAAACACTCCACTTATCACAACACAGAAGGTACACAGTGAATATTTGTTCAAATGGATTGAACTGAATTCTTCTCCCGTAACCTATTAGAATAAATCTGTCTTCATCTACTATCTCTGATGGAGACCCCAATGGCCTTTGCCTTCCTTCATGTGCCTGCAAAAATGCCATCCTAAAATAAAATTTAGGTATGAGTTGAATTTAGATAACAAAATAAGTGTCAAACCCTCATGATTGGAATAGATCTTTGGCTTAAAAAAAAGAATAAAACAATTTTTTTATACTATAGTCTTATAGCATTCCGAAATAATGACTTGAAATGAGTTTGCTTCTTGAAAACCCTGAGTGATTTCAAAACAGGGTAATTTCAGTAGCTGCAAAGGAACAGCTCTAACGAGTTCTGCTAGAGAATCTTCTCACCAGGAAATGATTGAAGACAAGGAGATAACCTCTCATTAATTCCTTATTAACTATTTTAAACGAGATTACATCACTGTCTCACTCCAAGCACGGACAATTGCCAGCGGGCTTTGGTGCTCAAATTCATTAAGCTGACAAGGTGGAAAGGTCTGGACAGCCGGAGGGGTCGTTCCTGTGCCCCCACCCCCACCACAGGAGCAGTATTTTGTGAAAACATGACGCCTTCATTTCTCTGAGTGGCGATTTCCACTTCTAGTTTATTGCCACGCATGCTTTAAAAGCCTGGCACAAACGGCTTCTTCCAATGAGTTCTCAAATGCCTGGGCTGTGGCTGGGAGCAGGAAAGCCCTGTAGGGAGAGTTGGCAGACAGACACAATCAGCTACCACACTGGGATAGAGCCCCTATTCAGCACAGCATGGATTGTCCCCACTCCCAGGGTCATGGAGGTTCCCTTCAGGTCCATCATTCTGAGGAGGGACTGGTCCACCCCTACTGACCAGAGCTTCAGGAAACTGGCTGTATCTTTGCGTGGAGGGTGACCCGTTCTGCCCTAGTGAAAATCACAAAGGCAAAATAGAGCCCCAGGTGGCTTGAGATTCCTCTGTAGTCAACCTTGTAGCTTTCTCTCTACTTAAGTAACAGCCCTGTGAAGACCCACCTATCCCCAACTTTTAGTCCATGCCAGGTAGATAAGCACGACCCTTCAACTTCAGGGGCCACACACAACTCAGGATTGAGTGACCCAGGGCTGCAGGGATTGGTTCAGGGGTTGGTCCACGTGACCCAATCAGAGCCAATGAGATACATTTAAAGGTCCTTCCAGGGGTCCTGTGTTGGAGTGAGGTGGCCAGCTGCTCAGTTTGGAGTTCCCACTGAGCCAATTATTATATGTGTGGCCTTGGAAGTTTATTTAATCTGTCTCTACCTCAGTTTCTATATTTTTAAAATAGGAGTAATCTAATTACACATCTCACGTGGAAGATGTAAAGATTAAAGGAGGTACTATATATATAAGGGAGTTTATACATATATAGTAAACTACTTACATATTGAGTAACAAGTTAAAAGCCAATTCAAGTATTATTTATTATTATCATTTTTCTCCCACTGAGATTTCTAGGAGAGAAATTCTCACTCTTTTCCATGGGATTTGAAGCCCAGAAAATGTAAGATCTGGAAGTGCCATAGTCAACTTAAATCTGTTAGGGAAGCAATTGTCTGAAAATAAAGCCAACGCGGAGCTTTGTTATGTAAGATAAGTTAAGAGACATGTAGAGAGTGAAAACGGGTACTGGTGGTATCATTTGAAGCACAGATCAAGCTGTGCCTAAAGCAAGCATTTTTCCATGACATTCTTTTTTTGTTAAGTCTGTTCTATTTGGGTTTTATGGAATTTTCACCGTAATGAGTCTTAGCTGCCTTTCTCTCTGTGGTGGGGCTCTGAATGATTCTGGACTGGCTGTGGGGTCTCTTTTATGTAATGAACCCAAACTTAGAAAAGTAAGAGTGGAGTCGTTCTTCCACACAATTATCCCTTGAACTAAAGTGCCCGAAAGCTGATGCAGGAGGGGTGTGGGCTTTTGAATATAACACAGACTTGCTTGGGCCTCCATTCCTTCAAGTCTGGAAGAACAATATTTCATATCATCTAAAACCTGTGAATGAATTGGCAGGTGAGCAGAGTACATACCGATGAGCTAAAAAGGAGCAACCTACAAGGAATTGAATTGCAAAGCTGGCGGCCTGAGTGCTCACCTAGGGGGGCATTAATATAGGCCTTAATGACCTGCAGGAGGCACATAGACACTCAGGTGCTTTCAGAGGATGGCGGAGAGAAGAGGCAGCCAGGCCACCTCTGGGCTGATTCAGGGAACTTGACGCTAGTAGGCAGGATTCATATGCGTTAATCTGCTCAGAAACCCAGAGCTTTGCTAAAATCTCAATGTAAGCCTGCAGAAATCAATCCCATCCCTCTCTACCTTTCTGAACTACAGATGGTTCCATTCACAGCCCCTAAATTCATTTTAAATGTCTCATTTTTCATTTCTTAGCTTATATGGTTGCTTTGGCCAAAAATGTGCATGTGTGCATACATGCACACACACACATCCTACTCCTCTCCAGGTTCTAAATCTTCCAAATCTTTTAGGATATATTGCTCCTTCTTCAAATCTTCTTAACTTCAGTCCACACTGTTCAGCCCTTTTCATGAAATCCCATCCGTTAAATTAATATTTCTTCATCAACACATTAGTGTTAGATCTTGTCTCTGCAGACACTGGGAGAACAACAGTGAAAATACAAGGTCTTGCCCAATGGAGTGCTAGTAGTGTGTAAGGGCTTCCTCCAACCCCCCAAAAGAAAGCCCTGATTTGTAACATACCAACATAAGTTGGTAAAGATAGGTAGTAATATAATATTATGTAGTATTTCCACCCTATATGTACAACAGATATAAATAATGTCTAGAACATGGATAAGAGGAAAATGTAAAAAAGCAATTACAAAAGAATGAAGATTGAGCATCTATTATCTTTGTTTTTAATATAATTCATTTAATCATAAGTTTATGTAACTGAATTTTAATAATGGCTGTGTATTAAAATCAGCTTTCGAAATTCCTGAAAGTTTAA
Source organism: Diceros bicornis minor (assembly GCF_020826845.1). Lineage (NCBI taxonomy): Eukaryota > Metazoa > Chordata > Mammalia > Perissodactyla > Rhinocerotidae > Diceros > Diceros bicornis. The sequence continues at coordinate 40,032,738 of NC_080758.1, forward strand.
GAGTTGGCTCTTGTGACCCGGTACAAGCTGGATACAGCACACTACTGCCCCTTCTGTAATGTTACTTACCTTCTAGAAGAAGATACTGAAAATAGATAAATAATACATTAAATAATAAATAAAACAACAAATAATATAAAATAATTATATATTATCTGATGGTGCACCTAAAACTAATATAATGTTATATGTCAATTACGTTTCAATAAAAAATAAATAAATAATTCCTGCTAAAAAATAATATCTGATGGTAATAAATATTATGAAGAAAAACAAGCAGGATAAGGAGATATTGGGCATTAGGAAGATGGGAGTTTATATTAGGTAGAGTGAACGAAAAGTCTTCTCAGAAGGGTAGCAATCTTTCACTTAAATGAAGTAAAGGAGCTACAAATGAGAAAATCCAGAAAAGTGCATTTCAGGTAGAGAGAGCAGCACGTGCAAAGGCCCTGAGGGAGGGGTAAGCTTTACGTATTCAGAAATATCAAGAGGGCTAGTGTGGCTAGAGTGGAGTGCACAAGTGAGGAATGCTAAGGAGAGGCAGCTGAAGAGACCATCAAGGTCCAGATGATGTAAAGCATCATAAACCAAGATGAGGATTTGCTCTTTCAATCCGAATAGGCTAAGAAGCCACCGGAACCGTTGTCCATTAGAAATATAATGTGGGCCACATATGTAATTTTAAGTTTTCTAGTAGCCACATTAAAAAAGCAAAAAGAGAGCCAGCCCTGATGGCCTAGTGGTTAAAGTTTGATGCACTCTGCTTTGGAGGCCCAGGTTTGGTTACTGGTCACAGAACCACACCATTCATCTGTCAGTAGCCACGCTGTGGCGGCAGCTCATGTAGAAGAACCAGAAGGACTTATAGCTAGAATATATGACTATGTACTGGGGCTTTGGTGAGGAAAAAAAAAAAACAGGAAGATTGGCAACAGATGTTAGCTCAGGGCAACTCTTTCCCAGCAAAAAAAAAAAAAAAAAAAAGTAAAAAGAAACAGATGAAATTAATTTTAATTATTTTTAACCCAACATTTCCAAAACATTATTATTTCAACAATATTATGATGTTTGGCCTTGACTGGTATTTAAAAGAGAAATAGGTCTTTAGCTAGTTTATAAGTGATACCTTTTTTCCTTCATGTTTTATGCAGGGGATTTCAATTCTACCAGTTAATCCTCATTGAGAAACATCTATTGATTTTATTCAATATATTCCTACCTCCAGATTCTGTGGGAAACTCTAGAGACATGATCTTCTGCCCATATTTTACCAAAATATCACAATTTGTGGCAATAAAACTCTGTTGGAGGGAACACAAAGTCATTAGGCACTTTAAGTCCCCATGGTGAAGTGAGGAATAATGGGCAGTTAGATGTCCCTCTCTCTCTGATCTTGGCATAATGTCCCTCCTCTCAGGGTCTCATTGGAATGCGGCTCATATACGGAAGCCCGAATCCTGCTTTTATGGTGTTTGACAGTAAATGCTTAACTTAAACAGCCTCTTCATTCTCTTCTTTATAAAAATATGGTGTCTTGGCACCCATCTTCTATTGAATTGCTATCAGGGAAAGCTTTGCTCAAGGTCAACATAACAAGCCTCTCTGCCAGCTACCACGGCTGACTTTAATACATTCGGAGGATTTATGTCGGATTCCAACATCTAAAGATTGAGCTGATAATCATAGGTGTTTGGCAGAAGCATTAGCATTTTTGCAGATTTCAACGCCCTATTAACTATTCTGAGGAATCATTTACCCAGTGGGGAAAGTACCGAGTTGAGTTAGGGATTCCTGTCACTGCCCACCACAGGCAATGTCATAGAAATCTCTATTGCTTTCTGCACGGAGAAATTTACCGGAGTGGAACATCACTTTGACTCCTAATGAATATGAATGCACAAACATGAAGATTTCAAAAAACAACATTGGGAGCACAGAGAGAAAAAGCATGCTTCCATGTGAGATCCCACTGTGAAGGCTCCTGTGAAAAATTTTCTTGGAACACAGTGAATGATTTTCCATACTCCCAAAGAACGTAAAATCTGGCCCATCCTGCAGGATGCATCAGGAGTTGCAGTATAGGCCTCCCTTGCAAAAGTTGCTCTCTCCTTAAGTTCAAACTACTACAAAAAAGAAAACCACAATGTTGATGAATAATAATTCAGAAGAGGGCATGAAACAAAGTGAAAAGAAGATCAGAAGGATCAATTTTCCAAAAAAAAATTAGCCAATTTAACTCTTTTGAGCAGAAATACAGAGCTCTTTTAAGCACCAGAAATGAAAATTGATCATGCTTGGTTTGCTGACTCCAAATGTGCCTTATGATTATCAAATGATAATTAGCCTATCAAATGATGAGGCTAATGTTTAATTCTAGCGACAAAATTCTACAGGGGAAATAGAGCCAACTACTCCAGTCATAATTTTATGGTCAATACATATACAACTCTTTTTAGAAAAAAAGTAGTTAACTTTTTCCTCAGTAATGTCAGATAATCATCCATGACAGGAGAAAGAATGAGTATTCTCTGAATTGGTACCTTTTGGATGGCAAATCTGTTCTTACAGGTCACCAGCAGACGCCACAGCGGTGCTGTGCGTTCTTCAAGGACCTTTTTGTCCCATAAGACCCTAAGCTCCTGGAAAGTGAAGGTGAGAACCATTTACTGTGTTTTTATGTATGTCAAGCCTCCCAGCACATTTCTATGCACAAAGCCAATCCTGCCAAATAAGTCTAACAGGATTATTATTATTATGGAAATTTCCCATAGGAATTGTAAGAAATATAGACTGGATTTTTAATGGTTGAGCGCTTATTAAGGCCTCTTTCTTCCACCCAGGTTCATAGTCTTAATCCAAGATTTCTGTTTAAGACACTGATGCTGACCATGAACATTCTCTATTCATGTTGTTACCAGGATTCTAAAGGAAATAAGAGGTTTTGCCAGTTTGTACGTGGGAATTGCTGCTCTCTGCCACAAAATGTAGCTACTCTGAGGATGCGTTGAAGAACCCACCCAGCTCCCTCCTTTGCAAAAGCAGGAAAGGCAACTAGGAAAGGCAGATAATTATTACATTCTTCTCATCAAATGTAGAAACTCAGAAATGTTGACTCTTCCTTTAACTTCAATCCAACATAGCAGAACACAGGAAGTATATTTTCTTCTAATTTTCCAAATTCTCTTAGGAACTCTGACTCCCACTTCAGCAAATGCATACTGAATCCCTATTATGTGTAAGGCCGAGTGCTCAACACTGCAGAGCATTCAGAGATGTGCATGGCAGAGCCCCAGCCTCATAGAGTTAGCCATTCAGTAGGAGGAATATGACATGTTACTCTTATACAAGGCCATTTGACAAAGCATTTTTCTGAGTAAAGGAAGACTGACTCAAAAGTGTCTATATTATATAATTCTATTAATATGATATTCTAGAACAGGCAAAACTAATTTCTGGTAACAAACAAAAAAGAGAGAGAAATAATGCCCTTTGGAATGGAGACGTGACTGGTTAAGAGCATGAGAACACTTTCTGTTTTCTATCTTGGTAGGGGTTTAGGTCACACAGATGTATGCATTTTTGAAACTCATCACATGGTATACTTTTGATGTGTGCATCTCGTTTGCGTGCGAATTTTACCTCAAAAGGAAACTGCAAATAAATATTGAACTCTGGTTAATGATATATCACTGTGTATTTAGGAGAAATGTACTCAAGTCTGTACTTCACTTTGAAATGCATTAAAATAAGATGGGTTGAGGGATGGATAGAGAAGCATGGATTGATGGTTAGATGTGTGACAAAGTAAACGCAGTAAAGTGTTGATGGTAGGAACTAGATGGAATATATGGGGGTTCACTGTACAATTCTTTCGACTTTTCTGTCTGTTAGAAAGTTTTAACAGTAAGTGTTAATGGGGGAAAAAACCCACCTTCCTATGTGAGAAGGAATTTTGAAATGTTCCTTGAAAAACACAAGAAGGATTTTGAGTGGTAGAAACAGAAATAGAGGGCATTCACCACTGAGTAAATAACAAAAGCAAAGGTCTAAGAAAATGAGAGGCATGTTCAAGGAAGGAGAAGGTAGCCGCATGGTAAAATATTAAAGAGAGAGAGTGGGAGGGAAGGGAGGAGTGTAGTTGGGCTCACACCACGAAGGTCTTCAAGGTCAATCTCGGAAATCTTGCATCTCTGGATACAGTGAGCAGCCATTGTTGAGGTTTTTCTGAGCAGAAGATCAGCAGGATCAGAATTTCCATAGAAGAGGGGACTTGGGTGGTAGGAGAGGAATAGGGGCAGGGAGAGTCATTTGATGGCAAGTAATGGAAGCCTGAACCAGAAAGGAAACAGAGGAGCTAGAAAGGAGGTGAGGAGAGCAGGGGACAGGGATGAACTGGTTATGGGATTGAGCGTGAAGGAAGATTGAAACCTGAGCCTGAGGTTTCAGCCCTGTGACAAGAAGGCATTTGCTGATGATTTGCTTCACAGAAAAGGAGAATTAAAAACAACTAAGTTACAGAGTAAAAGGCAGAGCTTGGTACAGGTAATTTACAAAAGATGACCCAAGGGGTGCAAGATGAACAGAACTCACCATTAATCAGGGAAATACAAGATCAAATAATAAGAAAATATTTTCACCCATCATACTGGCAAGAAATTAACAACAATGATAACATCCAGTGCTGAGGAACATGAGAGGCAAAGAGCAGTCTAACACACAGTTCATGGAAGTATAAGTCAGTAATGATTATCATGACGAATTTTGGTAGTCTCTAGCAAAACCTAAACAAGACTATTCGTATTCCCAAAATGGGACTAACAAATGAACACCAAAAAATATTTGGACAGAGAATACATCTGAGAAGGGGCTTATGCGGATTTTCATGGTTTATTCCATATGCTTGTACATTTTAAATGTATTTTATTAGGAAAGTGTACTTGTATATTGATTATGTGCTTTCAAAAAATCCAAAAACATTATGTTATTGTAGAAAGGAAAGACGATGAAGCAAAGCTTCTCTCATGAAAGTTGGAGTAGAATGGCAGGTCCAGGAGAGCAGGGACTTGGTCTGGGATGCTCGATCCCTGAGGACAGTGGCTGGAAACTGGAACTCAACTTGTTGACTTACCCATTGTTAGAATGGAATATTACCTTTGTCTTATTGATTTTTAGGAGGTTTTTGTTCCCCCAACTCACAATTATAAAAACATTCTTCTATATTTATCTTTTAGCTCCTTTACGTTTTATTTTTATTTATTTTATTTATCTATTAACTCAATCTGGAATTTACTATGTATAATTTGAAATCAGGCTCTTTTACCTTTTTCTAAAGGGATAACCCCAGTGGTCCCAATACTATTTATATTTTCCTTACCACTTTGAAATACTACCTTGGGCATGCCCCGTGGCTTAATGGTTAAGTGCGCACGCTCCGCTGCTGGCGGCCCAGGTTCGGATCCTGGGCACGCACTGGCACACCTCTTGTCAGGCCATGCTGTGATGGCGTCCCACATAAAGTGGAGGAAGATCAGCACGGATGTTAGCTCAGGGTCAGTCTTCCTCAGCAAAAAGAGGAGGATTGGCATGGATGTTAGCTCAGGGCTGATCTTCCTCACACACACAAAAAAGAAATACTACCTTTATCATATACCAAATTCCCATCTATTCATGAGCCTGTTTCCGGACTCTTCTGATCCTTCAATCTATTTCTCTCTTGCTGCTCAAATGCAGTACCAACTTACTAACCATGGCTTTAGAGGGCATTTTTATATCTTTTAGGGCAAGTCTTCTTTATCATTCTGTTGTTCTTATTTAAATTTTTTCTAAGTCATCATTATATATTTATCTGTTTTACATTTGGCCTCTCTATTTGAAATTCTATTTGAAGAGTGCAAAAAAATTTAATTTATTCTTATCTTTTGCCAATGAAATTTGAGGACTATGGAGATAAAACTATAAACACCTATGCCTAGCAAACAACTAGAACTTCACTATGTGATATTATAGATGCTAGCCACATGTGACTGTTTAAATTTAAATATAAATCCACTAAAGTTAAATAAAACAAAAACTCTAATGTCTCAGTCTCATTAGTTAGCCAATAAAGGGTGATTAATGAACAGATCACCATCTTGGGAAATTGGCACTCAGTCCTGCTGGAGACCCTCTGAGAGAGTGGGACCCACTTCAGAACTCCCCTACTAAAAGGTGAGTAGTTTCAGGTGTTTTTCCACCAACTCCTAGTTCTCTTTGGATAAGGGTTATTCCCGGGGATGTCAACTCCCAAGCAATTGTGGTCTGCCTCTTGGGGCCAAGCACGTCCATTTATCTACAGATAAATAAGTCTTGCTTCTGTCCAATTTTGAAGAAGTATGAATTTTTGTTTAAATCATTTCTTCTTTTCATAGAACGTATTCCAATGGAGCCTGGGCCAGAAGATAAATTGGAAGGTCAGATACTATTCATATCCCCTCTTCTCTTTATACTCAACCAACACCATGACAACGTGCTAGCATTCCCAGAGGAAGATCTCAGTCATAATCCAAACAAAACATGCAGTATGGTAGAGGAAGCATGGCGGCAGCTTGGGACGCTGAGCTGGTCTGGCCTTTGCTTCTAATGGCCCAAGTGACATTTGATCAGTCCCTCCACTTCACTTCTGTGATTGATTGATTGAAAAATTGTCCCAAAGTCCCTATCTCTCTCTGTATTCATATTCTGAGCAATGTGGCCTTTCTGCTCCTTCCATCAAGAGGTAATGTCTATTCCACATCCCCTTGAATCTAGTCTGGCCTTGCGGCTCTCTTTTGCCAACAGAATGTGGTAGAAGCGACGGCCTCAAGAGGCCTTGCACATTTCCACTCACTCTCTTGGACCCCTACCACTACTATGTGATCAAGCCCAGGCTAGCCTGCTGGAGGAACACCCCAGCTCGTAGCTACCCATAGAATGGGTAAGGCCATTCTAGACCAGCCCACCCCTGCTGACCAATCATGCATGAATAAACCCAGAACTCAGTCCTAAATGAGGCCAAAAGAATCTCCAGCTGACTTGGAGACTCTAGAAGGTAAAAAAATACCTAATATTTTAAGCCACTGAGTTTTGGAGTGGTTTGTTAGGCAGCAAAAGCTAACTAATACAACATCATTAGGCCTCAAACTTGTCATCTGTAGAGAAAGGGACGAAATGAAATAAATTCCAAGGCTTTTATTGTTTTGTGTATTATTTCCCCAGCTTCATCTTTCTATGGTTTTTAGCTGACATGAAAGACTTCAATGTGGATATGTTGATCTGCTGGACACTAGAGAGCTGATGGGCATTATCTGTACCATGTGTGTATAAACACCCAGGCACTTGGAAACAGACATGCAGCACACAAGTGGGGACAGGGGGAGGGGAGCTGAGAGCACATTTAGTAGTAGGATCCAGAACCTGGTTACCTGCCAAATCAGGGTGAGTCATTACTCTGGCCTCACATTCCAACCTTCTTCTCACTGAAGGTGCTCCTACGTTTTATTTGAGAAATGCATTTTGATTGTTATATTGATTTTATACCCAAATCTCTCCTTTTCAGATATGGACAAAACTATTTTAAGACTTAAGAATTGCCTGGGATTTATATGGTCAAATAAATTAAGCTTGTAGAGAAATCGTTTTGCCTTCTTTAAAAGCAAAACAAAAATGTCCTACTATTTTCTTAATGGAACAAAATAGTCTCCACCCAAAAGATCTCTCAGAGCCCAAATAATGCATATAATAGTGTGGGAGCTCTATTGACCCAGCTGAGCACTTCTATATGTGCTAAGCTGCCTTCTTTTTTTCTAAGATGAGCCATTTATAGGTAGTAAACCTTTTAAAGATTCAAATTTTGGATATTCACTAACTGTGTGAGTTGGAGCAAGTTAATTAGCCTCTCTGAATATTAGAGAGGGATAAATAAACTACAAATTGTATGGCCAGTATCATAGGGTTATTGTGATAACTAAAAATGACTCACATGGAAACAGTTGGAGACATTCTCTGTTGCTCAGTTAATATTCATTTTCCATATGCTGCATATTGATTTATTTCCTACACATCACTCAAAATTTAGCTTAGTTGAGGCCCCTTTGAAAAGTCTTTATTCACAATGTCAGCTCATGTTAAACTCTTTATTCCTCCTCTCTTATTTATTCAGGCAAATTCTCTGCATCTGAGCTAGGCCCAGGGATACAGAACTGTCCCTACCACATGGAGAGATGTACAATAAACAATACAGTACGTGATTGATTAACTCATCATGATTTGAGCTACCCAGCTTCATTTTGGGACATTATGGAAGTATAGAACAGAGGCAAGTCAGGGAAGGCTTCTCAAAGAACTGCCACTGACACCAGGATGGAAGTGGGAGCACGTGTTAACCCTTGAAGGAGCCAGGGCCTATTTCTGCCTATCTGAACTTGGATTTAACCATTTTTCCAAACATACTTGTTGGTGCTTCAACTTTATACTGACCTATGAAATTTTCTAATAGGTTCATTTGGCTTGTCTCTCCAATTAGATTTTGCACTCACCTAGGGAAGTGTCCATGTGTTGTTCTTTTTTTTTTCAGTGAGGAAGATTAGCCCTGAACTAACACCTTTTGCCAATCTTCCTCTTTTTGCTTGAGGAAGAGCAGCCCTGAGCTAACATCTGTGCCCATCTTCCTCTATTTTGTATGTGGGACGCTGCCACAGGAAAACTTGATGAGGGGTGTTGGTCTGCGCCCAGGATGCAAACCTGTGAACTCAGCCGCTGAACTTAACCATTGCACCCCTGGGGCCAGCCCCTCTTTTTTTTTTTTTAATTTCTCTCTAAAGCTTAACAGTGCCAGACAAATGTTGGTATTTAATAAATAGTTGATTGGTTAATAACAAAAGACACTTAATGTTACTTATATTGACTGCTCTTGATTTATAAGACATCTCACAGTGTCCCACAGACTAACTGCCACGTTTTTACATTAATTTTTTGAAGTACAGCCTACATACAGAAAAGAGCACAAGTCATAAGTGTACAATTCAATGAATTTTCATGAAGTGAACATACCCGTGTAACCAGCACCCATTTCAAGAAGAACATTGCAGTCCCCCAGAAAGTCCCCTTGTGTCCTCTTCCAGCTTCTACCTCCGCAAAGGTAACCATTATTCTGCCATCTAACAGCAGTTTTTGTTTGTTTTTGGAAGTTTATACATAGTGTGTACTCATTTGTGTCTGGCTTCCTTTACTCAACATTTCGTTTTTGAGATTCATCCACGTTGTTGCATGTAGCTGTAGTTCTTTCATCCTTGTTCGCATATAATATTCCATTATGAGAATATATACTATTTATCCATTTACTCTTGATAGTCATTGGGTATGCTGACCTGAACATTCTTGAATGTATCTTTTTGTAAAGATATGCATTCATTATGCTTGGATATATACCCAGGAGGAGCATTGCTGAGTCATAGGGTATACATATTTGTCCTGACTTTAGTAGATGCTGCCAAAAAGCTTTCCGAACTAATTGGACTAATTTTGTTTTCACCAGCAGTATGCCTACTCATTTTTAAAATATGGCCATTTTGGAAGTCAAAATATTTCTTAGATCCACTCAAGTGGTTGAAAGGATACCTGTGCACATATAGGTCTGTGAAGTTTTCACAAACAACTCCTTAGCTCCCTCAGTCTCATCCACATCTGGGTAAACTTTGGTGGAGAAATCTAGCAGAGTTTCATAATAGTGCCTGTTTTCCAAGATGGAATGGGTTTTAAAAGGAGACATTGTTTTTTGGTGTGACTTGTAAAGACAGGCTCTGTTTCCATCATCTCTCTCATTTATTGTAAGAGGAAAAAAACTTGTTTCTAGGAGATGGAAAGATAAAAAAGTAAACAGGCTAGGAAGCCAGAGTCAAATGCATGCGTGATATTTCCCACAACTATGGAGAGTTCTCATGCCTGCCAGCCAGTTGCTTCAATAACCCCTCTCACCCGGGGACAGTGGCAGCCTATTCTCAAGCATGGTCTCTTCTCCCTTAGCAGGCTTAGCAGAATACACAGACTTCTGGCTCAGAATGAGGTTTACTGCCATCATCAGCAACTTCCTGTTGCTGGCAGCCCATGTCAGCTGAGTGAAGAACACACCCATTTATCAAGTAAGGTGCTGATATCCTGTTGAGAACAGATTGTGAATGTCGGCTTTGTAGCCCTTGGTTTCATAACTATGTACTTGAAATTCATAGGTTTTTTTTTCGTGCCTTGAACACAGTAGAAATTCAGGAAGGGTTAATTACATTGAGGTCTTGCCTTTCACACCTGGGGACCAGATTTATAACATAGTGGCTTGAGTAAAACGCCACGCATTTCCTCATTAGACTGTCAGCCCTCCCAAGGGTAATACCCTCATGACATTCTTGGCATGTACCAAAGTGCCTAGCATAAATAAAGACTCCTTAGACATGCGTCCGGTCTTCAAAAATAGATGTAATTAATGCCAAGGAGCAGGAGAAAACATAAATGGTTCAGAAAACTGGTAGCTAAACAGAAATCCAATTGATGAGTTGCTTAAGCGTTCTTCCTTCATCCAACGTTAGCTGGCATTCAGCCGTCAGTTCTAACATGGACACAGGGCTTAGCTCCATGCATATGTTTTGAAATAGAAGAGCAAGGCAGCAAGCTCTACACCTATTATAAAAGCTGCTTCTGAAAATAATCTTGTGTCAGGCATGCCTTTCTGAGCACATACACGCCAATTAGACAGGCTTATATAAGTCTTTGAAGGAAAGAATTTTTCCCGCAATTAGCTTCTCTCCACTATCCAATAGAATCAGCTTATTTGTACTCCAAAATGATCATAAACCAAATCACAAGGGTCCCTTGACATATTTAAAAGTGATAATATAATCACATATAATTTAATCAAGTTCATTTCAAGTTTATTGCTAAGGGATATAAGGACTGGCCATGCTCCCAGGCAGATTCTAAAGACATCTTGGTTTTGGCTTGTGGGAAAGAAAAGCAAAATACAAAGCCTGCCTGGGATATCATCTCTTGAAAAAAATAATAAAAATATGCTGTAGTTTGGATTCCCCTGTTTCAACGTTCTATTTGATATCGTCATTTTCCACCACCCAGATGTTCTATAAGTGAGTGGCATCAGTACTTTTTGTGTGTGTGTGTGTGTGTGTGTGTGTGTGTGTGTGAGGAAGATCAGCCCTGAGCTAACATCTATTGCCAATCCTCCTCCCTTTTTTTTTCCCCAAAGCCCCAGCAGATAGTTGTATGTCATAGTTGCACATCCTTCTAGTTGCTGTATGTGGGACATGGCCTCAGCATGGCCGGAGAAGCGGTGCGTCAGTGCGTGCCTGGGATCCGAACCCGGGCCACCAGTAGCAGAGCACACGCACTTAACCGCTAAACCACGGGGCTGGCCCCATCAGTACTTATTTAAACAAGGCCCAGAATTATTTTCCCCTTTCGATAGTTAATGTTGTGTTTTCTCTTTAAGATTATTGTAGATGGTGACGCTGAAATTGTTAAATCTGCAGTGCTTCAGAATAGAGACAGTTATAATACTACTGCTCTGGGAGACAGCACGGGAACCTCAGTCCCCACTCCTCCTCATCAGTTTGCCATGAGTCATCGACCACCTAACGCCTCTTTTTCTAACCTTATTTTACAAAGTGATTTGTCCACACTTACTTATTAAGGATATTACATTATTTACAGCTTGTTCATCGACAGCCTACCTCCAAAAGTGACAGCAAGACTATAAAATTTGTTGTCCTTCCTAAATGTCTATGGGGAGAAAAAGAAGGTATTATGCAAAGCTTCTTGAAATTCACAAATGAGGTGGGATAAAAATCTCTGCAGAATTTATCAAGCCTGCATGATGCCTTTGATCTTGATGTATTATGATCCCACCCCACTCTCCCATCTACAGTGATGCCTTCAATATTTTACAGCACTGGCCTAACACACAGCTCACAATTTTAAACTGACAAATCTACGAGCATAAATTTTAGATGCTTTTTGCAAAACAGCAAGGCTGAGGACAGACTGTACATTCAGAGTATTACAGCCCGTTCTAATTCATGCCATTTCCACACACTTTTTTCCCCTTTTGGAGGCTTTTGGGGCATATTTCAAACAAATATCAGTGCTTTGTGTTTATACCATGTAATAAAGAATATTTGGGCCTGTCAGTAGGAGAATATCTATTTCCAAATAATCTCAGTTATGGAGAGAAAATGGATTCTAGTTTGAGTCCAAATAAAAGAGTAGCCCCACAAATAAACATTTAAAATCTGTTCATTCAGGATTTGATAGAGGACGTCCAGCTATTACTAAAGTAGGGTCCATCCACAGGTGGATGCAGTGTGATGGGGGATACAAGGAAAGGTTAGCTGCCTCCAAATATTTCCCTCTTTCTCTATCACCTCCTTGCCCCCCTCCCCAGGCCTACAGGAGTAAATGACATTTAACTATGAGGAAAGGTAGGTTAGTGAAGAGCATCTTCGGAGTTAATTCCCCATTACAATGTCAGTGCCTCTGGGAGTTGTGACCCACTGTTTATGGCAATGGCTTAAATTAGTTGAAAAGTAGCTTTCTTTTAAAAAATGAAAGAAGAGCTTGAGCCTGGGGGGAAAATCTAAGGATGACAGACTCAGTGGTTGGACACCTCTGAGTAATGAGACTATAATGAGTGTGGAAAGCTGAAATGACAAATATGTGGCCATGTTGCCACCATGCCTTCCTCCCATGCCCATGGGAGACATTCCAGTCAACTATGGCATTCCTTCTCTCTAAGTTTTGATGTGACCTCAGACTCCTGTCAACACTCCCAGCAGCTACTACTGACCAGTGGAAGCTGGCAGGTGGTCGAAATTATGCACCACCTCGAGTCTAGTAAATGAGTCATCAGAAAGGACACTAAGAGTAACAAGAATGGACTTGAAGGTGGAAGAGAGAGGAAAAAGAGGTTTGGAACCGGGCTTAAAAGCCAGCTTTCCTTCTTACTGATTGGACAATTTGCTAATAAGAACAGCGACCACAATAGTACTAAATGCTACAATTTATTAAGTCCTTACTATGTGCCTGATATTCTGCTGAATGCTTAACTTAGTGAAGTAAAGTATAGTTATTAAATTGGTAGGCTCTAGAGTTGGACTATCAAGACTTTGAATCTTAGCAGAAGAGGATACCGAGAGATTTCAAGCCTTAGTCTCTCATCTGTAAAATGGGGATTGGTTGCAAGGATAAATGAGACAATGTATTGATGCCCTTGGCATATTTCCTGGCTTTCAATCAATGTTAGCTTACTCTTGACACACGATCAGCCCTCTATAAAAGATTGGTATGTAGCAACATCATTTCTTAAATGATAAATCAGAGTATTTTCTGTTTTTCTCCTTCCCCTCTTCTCTCAAGGATATTCTGAGAGCAGAGATTCCTTCCCCAGCCACACCAAACAGGGGCAAGCATTTAAAGATCTAAGAGCCTAGTGAATATCCTATTTAACAGTTTTTCCTCTCCCAGAGACAAGGTAAGCCTGGGGCTGCTAGAAACGCAGAGAAGTATCTGTGGAGCCACTTGAACTAGAAAGAAAATGGGCTGGAAGGATTAGATGCACTCACAGTGAAAAATAGAAAAAGAACTTTCCATGAGGAGGCCCAGGACAAGGAGTAAAAGGGATAATGAGGATGGACGTTTCTTGATTCCCATAAGTGTCCCTAGGAGAGGGTGGGTAACTAGGAATCTGTTTGTGGGAGATGCGGACATGAAGCGAGATCTGTGCCTCCCACCTTTCTCCCTCCTTTCTCTGGTGCTCTAACAAAATAGAATAAGCGGAATCTGCCACTGTAAGTGGGACAGCGGTGAACTCACAGCCATGAATACGGCTGTTATAAGCCATAACCTATAAGAATGCTGCCCAATAGAAATATAATATAAGCCACATATATAAAAATTTTTCTAATAGCCACATCTAAAAAAGTAAAAAGAAACAGGTGAGATTAAATTTAATAAAATATTTTATTTAACCCAATATATTCAAAATAGTATCATTTCAACATGTTTGTTATTGTTAGTGCTGTCGAGTTGATTCTGACTCCTAGTGACCCTGCGTACAGCAAAGCAGAACCCTGCCCGGTCTTTTTGCACCATCCTCTCACCATTTGGGGCTATATCAGACAATGCTCCGCTACTATTCATAGGGTCTTAATGACAAATTTTGTGGAAGTGGGTGGCCAGGTCCTTCTTCCTAGCCTGTCTTAGTCTGGAAGCTCCACTAAAACCTCTCCACTATGGGTGACCCTGCTGGTATTTGAAATACTGGTGCACAGCTTTCAGCATTGCAGCAACATGCTGCCATCGCAGTATAACAACTGACAGGTGGGTGGTGTGCTTCCCTGACCGGGAATAAACCCGGGCTGTGGCAGTGAGAGAGCAGAATCTTAACCCCTAGACCGCTAAGGCTGCCTATATCAACATGGAATCAACATGGAATCAATACCAAGTCTGTGAAATCTGATATGTTTATTAAACTTACAGTATATCTCAATTTGGAACAAGCCACATTTCAAGTGCTCAATAGCCACATATGGCTAATGGCTGCTCTATTGGACAATGCAGGCCCATAATCTTCAAAACTGCCCAAAAGCTTGAAGGCATCATCTCCATTTTATAGGCAAGAAAAATATGGCACAGAAAAGTAACATAACTTGATCAGGAATTAATAATTAAAACCAGTCCTATCTTATTCCAGCCTCTGTATGATTTTGTCAACCTACACTGATTCCTTGAGCTCCTTCATGAGGAAACAGGAATAATATACACCTCTCTCAGAAGGTCAATGTGAGACCAACAAAATTAAGGAAGCAAAATTCCACACAAACATTCTATACCATCACCACCCAAATTGTGTTTTTTGTTCAGGGTCTTCTTTGCCCATTTTAAAATAATCTATTAAGCATCAATACTACTGTAGGTCCTTCTTTTGGCAACAAGATGGCAGCAGTCTCCTTCAACAAGCCAGGCAGGAAATGGCTAAAGCCCCAGGTAGAGTGTTTAAGACAGTAGGACTCCAGTGCAGCAGAACTTGGAAACGGCCATTTTCATCCTGCCTGGGCAATAAGTTTTCTTTAGCAGGAAGTCCTTCCATAGTATGGAACTCTCAAAGCTACTTCCCAAATGGCTAGAGATTTAGAGGAGGAGGGAGTACAAGGCTGGAGTTGTCCCTGCCATGTCACTGCCTGTCTCAGACCTCTTTCCATTTAGTGCAGCTCCTTTGTTCTCTCCTCTTGCACTTTGACCCAGCCAAGGGGAACCCCAAAATTTTGATTTAGAACCTCACTCAACTTGTGCAAAAGGATGTATGTAATGTAATACAGGCTTAATAGAAAATAAAAAATTAAGAAGTCAAAGTCTCATTTTACTGATGAGAAAACTATGATAGAGAAAATAGGTGAATGCCCCAAGACCACATAGCCTATAAGCATAAGAGGAGGATTAGAAATCTCTCAGTTTTCAAAAAAGAATTGTCAAACCACAGAATGGGAGAAGTTATTTGCAATATACGTGTTCGGGATATATAACAACTCCTATTAATCAACATGGAAAAAAGACAGATAACCCAATAAAAAGGAAAATGGATAAAAGACTTGAACAGACACTTCATAAAAAAGAATATACAAATTACCAGTAAATAATTGGGTGGGCTATGTTCACCAAAAGCCATGTATAAAAATTTTCATAGAAGCTTTCTTAATAATTGCTGAAACTTGGAAACAAACCAAATGTCCATTGACAATAGAATGGATTAAAAATATTTGTGATATGTTCACACAATGGAAATGAGAAGCAATGAGGATGAATGAAGTACTGTCATGTGCACACAGATGTATCTCATAAACATAATTCTGAGCAAGAGAAGCCAGAAACAGTAAACATAGGTACAACTCTATCTAGGTAACATTCCAAAACAGGCAAAACTTATCTATAGTATTAGAAGTCAGAATAGCGGTTAGTTGCATGAGAGGCATAGGCAGTGACCAGAAGTGGCATGTGCGTGTGTGTGTGCATGTGTGTGTCTTTCTGTCTGTCTGTGTGTGAGGGTGATTTGAGAGGCTGAAAATGCTCTGCTTTGTTCTCTAGGTGCTGGTTCCATGGGTGTGCTTTAATTCCAAAAATGTATTGAGCTGTACACTTTTAGGATAAGTGTACTTTTCTGTATACATACTATACTTCAATGATAGATTTTACTAAAAGTAACTAAAATTGCTAGAATTCTTCCCAAACTAGATGCTTGCCTTAGCTAATAGATTTGGAGAATTTCAACCCTTCCCCACTTCCTACCCTTCAGGCCCACCTCTGCTAGCCATGGCCATGGTTCAGGAAAATGTCTTCCGGGTGATTAGAAGCTCAATTTAATAAAATACCTCAGTGAACATTTAGGGCAGGAGTTAGAATGAGGTCACTGGAGTCTGAAAGTTCTGGTGAAATAGTATCAGGAGCACGCTCATGTTTAGAGAATTTCTTCTTTCCTCTCCTGTAACCCAGAGCTTTCCCCAGGGTTCCCAAGTAAAAGTCTGCACCAGATACTTTGCACAAATAATGCAATAAAGATTAGTTTTATCACCCCATTTCCTGTATCTTATATATAAAGGAATGTCAAAACGACATTTAGAAAGGAGGCCAACTTCAGCTTTGGGGTTTTATAATCTTAGCAACATCCCCACGATGTTGTACACACAAACTGTCTTGCTGACAATATTTAGGAGATCTCCCATCCCAGGAGAAGTCTCCGCAGTGCTAAGACAATGCTCTAGGGTCTAGTTCCAAAGGCCTCCAATAGTAAGAAGGCCTCGATATTTTTACCAAAGAAGGGCTAGGGGCTGGTCCTCAACCTTGCAAGAAAATATCTACAGTGGGGGAACAACATTGTAGAGAATAAAGTGACTTTCTGCCTCATCTCCTTTTCCCACAATCTTTTCCCCCATCCCTGGCACTTAGATCATTTGTCCCTTATTATTATTATTGTAAAGTGAAGAAAGAGGACAAGTTAACGCTCAGTCTTCCCTTTCAAAACAGAGCGCAGAGGAGAAGATGACATGGCGCCAGTGAGTAACCTTCACCTGCACATCAACCTAGAGCTGCTGAAATGTGTCTATCCGGAGTCTGCCATGCTCCTGGGGATCCCTACATGGCTACCTACAAGAGGGATGCCGGCCAATGCGTGTCACAAGCAGTTCCAACACCAGCTGTGGATGGGCAAGTGGAGGCTCTGCTGAGCTCCCTGAGACCATAAGTGAATACATGGTTGTGGCCTCCAAGGCCGTTAAGATGGGCAACTGAAAGACCTGCCGGTTTCTTCACCAACAAGAACATGGACTGTGAGACTATTCTCTAAGGCTGACCAGAAAGATGCAGGATTATTCCCTGCGCACCTCTCTCTTCACCTACAGCAGGGCCTCTGACTCCATCAGCATGGAGACGCTTTCTGACATACATGGAGGAATGGGACCTGCCCTGCATGCAGTCCCACCATCAGCAAGATGACCATGAGTGAGGAGCACATGGCCTCTGGGACCAGCCATTGCAGAGGGTGCACTTTTTGCACTGAGCCTCAGCCCAGCAGACCCTGTCCCTGCAGTTGGCTGAGAAGCTGGGCGTCTGGTGGAGAATAAGGTGTGAGTATTTAACAGCAAGCAAGACACTTACGGGGGTGCTACTTCTGAGATCAGAAGGACGGCCTGTGCAAAAATGAGGACTATACATGCTGAGGAGGTGGCTGCCAGCAGCAAGTTCAGACAGCCTGTTGATCTCTGCACCTCTGTCTCCACGGCCCAGACCACTCAATTGGCAAATGCTAAGCCACTATACTCCATCTCCCCATATCATAGTCAGTAAAAATCTATATAGAATTGAAAAAGAAATAGTTATCTCCCATAGCGTCCAACACAGATGGACCAGAGAGATGGGATGTAGACATCAAGTGGCATGTCTTCAGCTGTTCCTATGCTACTACTTATAATAACACAACTGCCCTAAGGTCCTATCTGTATTCAACTTTTTATCAGCTTTATTGAGCTATAATTGACAAACATATCCCGAATGTATTTAAATTACACAATTTGATATGTTTTGACATATGTAGACATCCATGAAACTATCACCACAATCATAGTAATGAACACATCCTTCACCCCCAAAAGTTTCCCCATGACCTTTCAAAATCTCTCCTTTTTGCCCCATCACTACACAAACACTGATCTGCTTTCTCTTATAGTTTAGTTTGTATTATCTAGAATTTATACAAATGCAATCAAATAATATTTTAGCATACTGTACAATTTGAGATTTATCATGATGTTGCATTTGTCAATAGTTCATTCCTTGTGATTGCTCATAAGCATTCTCTTTATAGATATGCGACGTACACACACACACACACACACACACACACACGCACACAAATAGCTTTGAAGCCTGTGGCAGAGACATTAAAAAAAAAAAAAAAAAACAGACATAAGCTTCCTTTCCTTCTTCCACCAGCCTGGGAAAATGTTCCACAGGCAATATGGAGTAAAACCTTCTAGGAAAATCAAGAGAATTAGAGCATTGGTTGCTGTCTACCCAGAGGTAAGGCCAAGGTAAGAGAACCCTCAGATAGATTTGGGGACCCCAGAACACAGGACCAGTGTCCAAAGTCCAGCTAGAAACTCAGATATTTCAGTGGTACTAGAGTGGGACAGCAGTGTCAACCAATGGCACCCACATTAATGCCAGCACAGGAGTAGGAAGGTACAGCAGGAAATACCCACCATGAGAAGAAGCAAGAGAAATCCCTAAACTGAATGAAAAAGCCCAGACCTGCATTAGAAATTCTAAATAATTAAATTTACCCTAGCATTAAATTTAACTAGGATTAATGGTTCTCTAACTAGAAATTAAATTTAGTTACATAAAAGAACAAGTTACATCTTGCACAAGGGAGCACTTGGCTTATGAAAGTCATACCTGCTGTGTGATCTGGCAGGTATTCCTAAATGATTATAATCTGGATGTTGATTTTTAATGATAAAGATCATGAGAAACTGATGCACGAAATGAAAACAATTTTAGTCTACATTTACCTATCTATCCCAGGTATCATCTTTCTTGCTCCATGTGCCTCGCCCTCCCGCCTTTGTACAGACAGGCTGATCCTGAATCCTAACAAGCCTTTAGAGCATCTCCTTCCTCTGTTCAAAATCCCCAAATAAACGCCTACGCCTTTGCAGTGGGTCCCAGCCCTACATGATCTGCCTGCCTGTTCTCTATGTTGTGCACTGTCACTCAGCTCCGGCACCGTGGGCACTTGTCGCCTCGTGTTTCCCTCTGCTTGCGATTCCTCCAACAGCTCTGCAAAGCCTACTCCCTCACTTCCTACGGATTGACTCAAAAGCCCTCTTCTCAAAAAAAGCCTTCTTGGCCACTCTTATGGAAAATTTCAACCTCTGGCACCCTCCCCCACAGACAGGTAGATGGATGATTTAGTGCCTGACACCCAGACTAGAATAAATGCCCTTGGAGGCCATGGGTTTGTATTGTTTTTATCACTATTTTATCCCCAGCAGGAGAATAGTGCAGTACACAGACTGGGCCCTCCATAAATATCTGTTGAGATGATATAGAGGAAGATATCTTCCAAGAAGAGGGACACCCCATCTATCAGACAATGCCTTCCCTTCACAGAATTACAATCCATAGAAGGAGTTTGCTCCAGAGTCCAAGATCCAACAGCAGATTCAAAGGTGGATTGGCAACAGGCTCTGAGAGCCATAAGCATCTGTCCCCACCCACTGTAGGATTTTGCCAGCCTCTTCTGGTCATACCCCTATGTGGAGGCCTCCCCTCCGGTGGGTCCTGAGCAGGTATCAGGTAGAGTCACACTGTCCTCTGTGCCCCACCCCCACCCGCAACCAGCCAGAGGGAGCGATTTCCAGAGAAGGAGACACACTGTGCTTCCAACACGCAGGACCATGTACTTGGTGCATTTTTGTTGAACTGAACTCTCCTTTTCCAGTGCTTCCAAGATAGACCAGCTCCCTTATGGCAGATAAAGTCCTTTTTTGGATATGTCACTGTGTTTAATCTAGTTTCAGTCAGATCTTGGGCTCTGAATATCATTACAATGCCTGTATGTCTCTACTCTCGTCTATTATAATCGGAGTTTAATTCTGAAAAAGGCCTATTGATTTTAGACTTGTGGAGGAATATCATTGTAGCTCTAGAGAACATTTCCTCTAACTACCAAGACAAGTACTTGCAGATGATGATATAGGGAAGCATGTACAAGGGTTAATGAAAATAATAATTGAATTTCTTCAGTTCCAACCATGTGCCAGAAAGTGTCCTAGCTCTTTACATGTAGTAACTTATTCAATATAATAATCCTAAGGGGTAGGTGCTATTATCTATTGCATTTTACAGACAAGGAAACTGAGCTGTAGAGAAATTAGGTAACTTACTAAAATTTCATAGTAGTGAGGAACAGATCTATTGGAGCGTTATATATAATTATAAAAAATTAGGAAAAAAACCCAAGGGTAATATTTAAAATATTTAACAACTAGCACAGTAATATAAATTGCTATATTAATCAATTTATAAGGAAAAACATATTTCCTTTTATTCTCTAACTAAACTAAGTTATAAATATAAATAAAATCATAAAAATGCTTATTGTGACAAATTTTGGCACAAATCGTTAATCAAATCAACCTAATAGTTCACTAATCATGTGTTGATTCTAGAAACTGTTCTGTGATCTTTTGCAGGACATGGCCATCCCCAGCTAAACCTATTTGACTCTGAGATGACAAGGAGTTGCAATAAGCTCTCCCCATGGTTTCCTTATTAAATCGAGAGTGACTAGGTCCCTGGTACCCAATCCTTTGTTCCTGCCACAGGACAGCTGTGTTTGCACCTTGACGCTGGCAATACCCAGTGTCCTAGACCCAAAGAATTGACCCCTTGACCCCCCCAACATGCTGCCATATGCTGCCACCAATGCCACCCACCCCTCATCTGTGGCTACTCAGCACTAGGAGCAGGACTGAAGTGGTACCCACTGTGGTGTAGTTTCTATGGATCACTGTATAGGGCTGCTACACAAATAGAAAAAGATCTAGAAAAATGTATATAAAACTTGATAACAGTGGTTACCTCTGGAGATTAGGGGAGGTAGACAAAAAGATATCAGGCCCATCTGAAAACATTTAAGAGCAAATGTTTTCATGTATTACTTTTGTAAATAATCTTTCATTAAAAATATTTCATAAATTGAAAGTTTCATTTAAAATTACTTTTATAAAGTTAGTTAGTTAGCTGGAGAAAAATAGCTTTTTAAAAAAATGAATATCTTCTGTCTTTAACACTAAATTCTTTCCATGGACCCAAATTTTTCTCTTCTAATCTAGTATACTTTATTATTATTATCTGGATAACAATTGAACTTCAGCTCACAGTCTTAGTGTGGAAGGTTCTTTGTGTACTCAGTTACTGATCCATTGAATATTTTTTTTAAGTCAGCACGTACTATTGCCAGGCAATAGGTCATGTGGATAAAGAGTGAACACAGCAGACGCAGCCCCTGCTCACAGCACCATGAATGGAGATGGGAATTTTAGAAGTAGAAAAGAAAATACTTTTTGTTTCACAGGAGCCTCACAAGCAAGAAGAATAATGAAGGGTTAAAATTAGGGAAAGAAGGCAGACCTGAACTTGACGCTGCTGGCAGATCAAGGATTCTAGACTAATTCAAAGAGCAATGTGAAGCCACTGATGAGTTTGCCACAGGTAAGCCACCTGATCAGATTTGTGTTACTTAAAAAACCGCTAGTCCAAGTGGGTTTGAGGAGAGCAACCTCCGCCAACCACACCTAGTTTTCCAGTCATCGTGGGATTAAAATGTAATAAAACACAATCAACACCAACACTCAGCTGGAAATACTTAATCCCCAATAATTAGGAAATGATGAACAAGGGACAATTCTCACCCACAGAGTGCCAGGTAACAAAGATCACCCTAGGTTTAACACGGAATCATAGCAGCGTGACTCCACTCCCAATTTTCCCATTTTAAAAGATAATTTGAAGGAAAAGATTGATCCCATTTTAACGTGGTTTTTGCTTTATGATTTGTAGGGATGTGGCTGATTGCTCCTCCCTGTGACCCCAAAGCTCTCCTACTGGCATCCTCAACCTTTGCTGCCTCCTGTAACATGTGGGATTTATCTTGTGCGTGTTCTCACAGATGCTAGTCTATGGGTTTTTGTTGATGAATCAAATTACCATGATCTTTATTAGCAGATATTTACCCACAGCAAGTTTTTAATTCTTTGGGTCTTAACATTAAATGTCTTTATTTCCATTTCAGTAACTCAGCCAGTTGTCATGTTTTCCCATTTTTAGATTAGTGAGTGTTCTGATAAAAGATCTCAGGAGACGTCAACCTCAGGACACCTGAATTATTACACATCAGGCTTCTAACCCGGGAGTGCTACTCAGTGAGATGGAAGTAATGTGCTTTTATCATGCAGCTGCCGGATGAAACATTGTGCTTGTTTTACAATAAACATGCTTAAAACCAGAGGCATTTGCTGCTCTGAGGGGCAATAAGTTCTATTCGTTTGCCTAAACACGGACGTCCATCTTGCATGTTCCTCTTTAATAAGGAAGTCTATCAAAGGTGGCACACTCTTGCTAAATCAACTACAACTGGAAGCTGGAGTGAACTAACATACTTTCGTATTTTATTTTTTATTCCCATTTTCATTTCACAAGGTTTAGGAGAGATGAAAACAGTGTAAACATGAAGGGCGCTGGGTAACCACTGAGGACCCTCCTGTTTCCTTCCAACTGGAATTTCTAATAAAAGTGTATTTGAGTCTGATCCCAGCATTGTCTTGGCCGAGAGCCCAGCCTTGCAGCCACAGCGGTGCTAGGAGGCACTCAGAGAGGTGGTAGGTGGTCGGGTGGTGGCCGAGGGTGGTGCCCAAGGCAAAGGAGAAGAGCCCTGGGACCAGGACTTGCTACATAACTTGTGGGCTCCGTGCAAAATGAAAGCGCTGGGGCCCTCGTTCAAAAATGATGAAGAATTTCAAGAGAGTGACAACACCATTAAATCAAGCATGGAACCCTTCTAAGCATGGGGTCCTGTGTGACAAACTGGCCCTGCCCGGAAGTGCAAGTCCAAGCCGTGGGAGAGCATGGTGCAGGTTGGGGATCTGTGCAGTGTCTGAAGGCTGAGAACCGTTCACTGTGGGAGGAGACGGATGATGGGCTTTGTCAAACAGGCTGGTCAGCTTGAAGGCCTTTATTTATTTGTTCTTATTTTTCTTTTAGGGACAGTGAGGCAGAGATCAGGAATACGTCAAAATATAAACAGGATTATGGTCTAAAGCTATTCATTTCTTGCAAGAACTAAAGAATATTCAGCCAAATGGCTCAAATTAACCCATCTAGGGCAGGGGGGAGGGATCGGGTTGTAAACTGCAGATTTTCTGTTGATATGAGGAAAGGGGGTAAGGCTTCACTAGAAACAGCTGGTTGCCATGGCAAAATGTGAAGGGAGATTTTATGCAGCTTTTCTCTTCTGATTTGGAAACACAAAACCAAGGAGAAGGGCTCAGAGAGAAAAAGCAGGAGTAAAGCAGGAAAAAATGACATCAGAGGAGGAGTTAGCTGAGGTGTCAGAGCTCACACCAATGCCTGGTAGAGGGAGCAAGCAAGAATGCAAAGCATCCAGGAATCTCCAAAATTTGGGACAGGGTTATAATCACTGCTTATTGAGCATGGCTCCTGTAACCAGAACCGTGCCAGCACCTTCCACACATCATTTTATTTCATTAGTATATTCCTCACAGCAGGCCAGCATGGCATGTATTATCATCCTCATTGGGCAGAGACAGAAACTGAGGTCGGAAAAGTCACATAATTTGGCCAAAGTTGTATTGCTATTAAGATCCAGCTCTGAATCTTGACAAGATATGGCCTGTAAAAATAAAAAATGAGCAAGTGCAACAAAATGGGAACACGTTATAGGAATTGTGGACTTCGTAGCAATAATGCAAGTGTAATAAATAACAAAAGTGTGATAAACTGGAAGAAGAGTACAAGTTTAATTAGAGAACGTGCTTTGACATTAGTCCCTATGCCTTAAATATTTTAAATTGATATTTATGTTTTATTGTATCTATCAGAAATGAGTTTTATAAGATATTTGGTAAAGGCTCATATCTCAATCTTTCATCAGAAGAGAAACTGTCTACTTTTTTGAATGATAGAGGAGCAGATCCTCCATCTAATAGCAACTCAAACAGATGCTAAAGGCATGTCATACTTTTAACACACAGGAAGCAAAATAAGGAGGTGTCCAGGTAGGCTAAGTGACATACAGTAAATGTTCAATAAACACGTATTGAAAGAATGACCGTAAAATGGGGAGCAAAGGGAGTGAAAGCGTGTAAAAGTACATGTGGTAAGAAGATCAGAAATGTCTTGTTTCTACCGAATATGTTGTATTTAACTTCAATAATGCCAATTTTACTTCTGAACAGGTTGCTATATGCTAAGTAAGGGTTATAAACTTTCACCCAATGATGTGTCCTCCTCAACCAAGGATTTATTTATAAACCTACTGTTGTCATGGGACTTCAATTTAAGGGAGAAAGAAATTTGACAACCCTGAGCAGTCATTGCAACTTCTTCATTTCTATGAAGAATTTCCATTCACATTGGTTAAGAATTCTGTGTGGTAACAAGAGAATTTCCATCTTTCTATACTCTGAGTCACTCTCCTATCCCAAAAGTGAGCCAATGGAGATGTGCCCATTCTTCCTCATTATGGTCCAACAAGGGGCCTTATAACCACCATAGACTGAGGGAAAGTGGGTCTTTATAATGCCCCTCGCTTCTCCCTTCCCCATTATGCCTTAAGCTTGCCTCAGAAACCCATCCCAATGGCTGGCCAGCTCCCCTCAGAGTGGTTGGGATGGAGCTAACACAGTGCCTGGTACATGGTACACGCCAACAAATGTTAAATACCCTCCTTTATAGCTATGGCCTGTACACTGCCCCTCCCTCCACTTTATCCCTGTCCATAACTAGAATTTTATGTCTTTGTCTCTTGCAGTTGTGTTCTCAGGCAGCTGTCATAGTTGAAAAAGGATCTGTCAAGCGAATCCCCACCGAAGTGTTAATTGTTGACAATAGCATAATGTGTCACCAGCTCAAAAATATTTGCATTTTGTAGAGGCCTTGGAAACAGCCAAGTCTTACCTAGCACATAGCCCAGTGACTGTTTCATGAACAATTTTCAGTGAATTGTTTGAACTAAACTCACCAAAGGAATAAATATTTAATAGTAGGAATTTAGGCGCCAATATAAGCCAGTAGGGAAGACGTTCTTGGACAAGGAGGTTTTCCAAGTGTAACTCAAATCCCACATTGAGCTAACTTCCATTCTAACTCTCCACGTTAATCAGAAAATCTCTGCCCTACATCTGGATGAAATTCCTTCCAGCAAAATTTAACCTAAATCCTTTCCTTCACTGCTCCGTGGAGAATGAGAAAAGTGCATTACTTTCCTTCACATAAAAACTGTTCATATATTTGAGGATTATGGTACCGGGGCGAGGGAGAGATTGATTTAATCTCCATGTGAAATATTTACCACCAGACATTCTACTATGAAGTGTATGGAGCAATCCAAATACATAAAGCTAATATTGTTTCAAATTAACTTGTACCACATATTTAATTGCTTATGCCTTTCTGCTAACTAGCTAGTAGTAATTATACACAAAATAATCTTCCAATCTTCATTATAGAAAATGTCTCAAGAAAATGTGGGCACTTGGATTCAGTTTTGGGTTTTTTTTGTTTTTTTTTAATTTAGTGAAATGTAACAAAAATCACACTGTACTTGGGTTCCAAAGAGCTGCTTTTCAGTTCTGGAGTGTCAGTTATATGACCTTGGCCGGTGAATTTAGCCTGCCTTATCTTTAGTTCCTTTGTTGGCAAGATGGGGGATTTAGTTATTTAACATTTTGAAGCATCTACTCTGGGCCAGGCACTGGTCAGAGTGCTTTGCAAATGTGAACTCATTTAATCCTCATGACAACCTCAGGGGACAGCACTATTAGCAAACGTGTTTTGCAGATGAGGGAACTAGAGAAGAGAAAGGTAAGGTAATGTGCCCAAGGTCATATGGCTAGTAGGTCATAGTTAGGACTTGAACCCGGGCAATCAGGCTGCAGAATCTGGATCTTAACTATTGCACATCAGCCTGCCTTTCATAAGCTGGAATCTTGTCATGGAGTAGGCAGGGGCTTTAGGAATGAGCTGGTCTACATCCTTAGCAAAGGTTTAAATAGCATGGAGAATGTCATCTGCTTGACACACAGAAGCCCTAAACAACACAGGAGGGAGGAGGGTCTATGTTACATGTTTATGAGCGTTTTGGTTCCCCTGGAAGCAGTCGGTGCGATAAGAATATGGTTTATTTGGAAGGAGATCACAGGAAACCCGGTAGAGCAGGGGAGTGGGGAAGTAATGCAGGGGAGTGGGGAAGTAATACAGGGAAGGGATGGAAGTCAGTAGAGCATACACTTATGAACAAGGCAACGGGGGCTTGAACCCACCGCAGACTTCTGGGACATGGAGAGATATGGCTGAGAATGGTGCCCCCCAAGGGGCAAGGAAGTGGGGATGTTTAGCCAACAACTCCCATTCCTCATCACTTGAGGATACTCCAGGGGGAATTAGCTCCCTGACACTGTGAGCCCATGCCTGCTCACAGGTCACACACGTGCTTCTGTGGACAGAGAAAGCTTTCAGGCAGAGACACAGATGCTGAAACAGGGGGGACAGCAAATGCCAGGGCACAGGAGGACACTGACAGCATGCATGACAAAATATAAGGCACAGATGCCAAATTATGACCATCTCATCCACTTAGGAATAGTTACGTAGTCTTCTGTGTGCAAAAATGCTGCCAGCCCTCCAATATGGAGGCATTCTCTCTTCCTGGACTTTCACTGCTGTCAGTTATTAGCATCACTCACATCCAAGAGCATGACAAGAAATAAATAAGAGTAAATAAATAAATAAGTAAAAAAAGTAATAAATGAGTCAATAATGAATAAGCATTATTAATTCAATCAACAAGCTTTTACTGAGCACATCTATGAACCAGGAACTCTTCTAGACACTGGGGATACAACAGTAAAAAATATATGTGTGTAGGTAAAAGTCCTTGCCCACATGGAACCTACATGCTGGTAAGGGAAGATAAGAAAAAAACACAATTGGTATGTGAATTATATGATATGCTTGAAAGTCAGTGCTATGGAAAGTAAAAGGCAGAATAAGGAGATTGGAAAGTGCTGTGGAGTTGATGTAATTTTAAATGAAATGGTCAGGAAAATCTTTATCAAGGAATTGACATTTGAGTGGAGATTGGAAGGAGATGACAGAGTCATGCACATATCTGGGATGTGGTGGGGTTGGGGAGGGAGTGAGAAAAGCATTCCAGCAGGGGAACAGCTGGTACATGGAGGGGTGATCAGGGAACAGAGTAGCTATGCGGCTGGATGGAAATAATCACGTGGGTGATGGTGGGAGATGGGATCAGAGAGATAAACTTGGGCCGGGTCCTCAGGCTCTCTGCGGCATTATAAGAACAGCGAGAAAAGCAGACCACTGGGGGAGCAGTATATGAGATCATCCAGTCTTCCAGGTTGAGAACAGACTGTGCAGGGCAGACAAGAAAGCAGACGCGTCAGTCTGGAGGCTGCTGTGGTAATTCAAGCAAAAGATGAGGAAGTCTGGACCAGGCGGTGGTCGTAGAGATGGTGAACAGGATCTGGCAATATTTTGATTATAGACAGGATTTCCAGAAAGTCTCGACAAGGGATATGAGAGCATCACGGGCAGTCATAGAACATAAAGCCTTAGGACCAGTACTGTAGTCCCAGACTCTCATGTTACAGGTGAGGAACCTGAGCTCAGAAATTCAGAGAACTAGAGTTACTAGCGCAGGGACACATGGCTGAGCTAGGAGTAGATGCCAGGTCTCCTAATTTCAGTGTCCCTTGACACCAATTGATGCCTTCCAGTGATGGAGGCAAAGGCTTTCAGGCCAGCCAGTCCCCCTAGGAGAGCCATGAGTAAATGACCTGGAAGATCTGTGCATCTCTGCTGAGCTCCACTCATGCCACAGCTGGCCCCTTCTCTCTTGAGAACAGTGACATTTTTCTTGGTGGAGGTACCCAGTCCCAGCTAAGAACCATGTTCTCAGGAAAAGTGTGCACAACAGATGTCTCTTTTAATTTATTGATAAATAGTAACCTCTCAGTAAAATCTTGGAGTCTTCTCATGACATGGTGGATGATCTGGATGATCTTCTGGATCATCTTCTCATGGTGCACGTACTGATGGGTACATCCCCACCACAATGAGTAACGCACTCTGTTCCTCTCTCTTTGGTTATCGCTTTGACATTTCTCACAAATTTGCCTTCTGTTCCTCTAATAATGTCTATGGAGCTATTTGGCTGTCAGCAGCAAAGGCCCCTTGGGTAATCTCAAAACTCTGAAGAAACAAAACCTTGGTTTCCCATGCTTCTCACCATCTATTTGATATCAGTTGGGACCCTTTGCTAACAACACCTCTATTTATGTACTATAAAAGAAGCCTCATAACAAATACCTAAAGACTGATTTTCCACTCATACGGGGCTGAATTAAGGGAATGAAGCCAAAGTAATTTGGAGGAAAGGCTGTTTATCTCCCCCATTTCCTGGCACTGCTATGCAGCCTTCTCCCCTCTTATTTAGACATATTTAATTGATGGGAACATCAATTAATCGAATTTAACTTATATTTGTGTACATAGTGCAATGTGTATAATGGTTTTACACAATATCTAGATTACTGGTTAGATTTTTCTTAATCTAGTGAAAGAATCAGTTTGCATTCCCTGAGCATATATCCATCAGCTAGCAGAAGAAGCCTCCAGAAGCCTGCTGAGAGAGAGGAAGAAGTTTGTCTTGATGCAGAGCCAGCTTTGTTCATTCCATAAAGCTGCTCATTCAGCTTTCTCAGTGACTTTAATATAGGACCCATCTAAGCCAAGCATTATTTTGAATATCACATTTTATTCCAAAGACTCTTAGTCTTCCAGCTCCCTCTCTCCGAACACTGATAACAGAAACACAAACTCGAGTCTAACAGATTTTTCTAATTATTCCTTCTCGTTGTTGCTCTGACACCCTTGTCATCACGTTCTTTTCCAGAAGCTATGAAGTAACCACACGGTGTTTTTCTTAAATTGTGGAACACTGACTCCAATGCTCCTGAAATCTGAAGTCACATTTGCTTCTTAAAACACAAATAAGCTTCCTTCTTTATCGTCCACCCTTCACTGAAGACCCCGAGAAGGGGTTCAAGGAAGATCAGGGAGAGGATGTGCTAGAAAATGGGAGGCACGCCCAGTCTTAACACGAACAGTGATTTTGATGAGAGGAGTTGATGAATATGTGGGGGCAGAATCAGGATTTGAAAGTGACATGTTTACTGGGAGATGAGATGCTCATGCCTGCTTAAATACTTTTGTGTGGTTACTAATAATCCCCAAACATAACAAACTCACAAGGCATATGTTTCAGTTACAGTGAAACCAAGTCACTGCATCATGAGGCAAGATAACACGTAAAGCTCATCCTGAGCCGCGTGGCGCTGTCAGTAAGCAGCCAACTCTGGACGCGGGTGAGCAATGGCGCTGCTTCAGTTCCCAGCGCCTGTACCCAGGAATCTGGCACTGAGGGAAGGAAATAAATTAGATCACAGCCCAGGTGGGATAGTCATTCTGTTGGGCAGCAGGGTGGGCCCCAGAAGAAAGCACGTGCCATAATTCCGCCAAGTCCTAGCAGAGACGGGCTATGTTGCACTAAATGCTTCCAGTAAGACAAATTATGATTCAAGAAAGGGGGAAGAGAGGATTTCAAGATGTTCATTGCCTTTCTGTGGCATTCTAAGTGAGTCACTCCACCCACCTTTGCACTGGCTACACACGTTGCTCTCTCATCCCCCCATTAGTGATCTTGCTTTTGGCTCAGCTTCTTTTTCTTCAGAAGGTCAGTTTAAAAGCAAGGATGTTATGGGGCTGGCCCCGTGGCATAGTGGTTAAGTTTGCATGCTCTGCTTCGGTGGCCCAGGGTTCACGAGTTCAGATCCCCGGTGCAGACCTACACACTGCTCATCAAGCCAAATTGTGGCAGCGTCTCACATATAAAAATAGAGGAAGATTGGCACAGATGTTAGCTCAGGGCCAATCTTCCTCACCAAAAAAACCAAAAAACAAAACCTAAGGATGTTATATGAAAAAGAGGGGCATGTTGATCCATCACCACTTTAAGCAAAAGTGGCTTGCTAACAGATAACTTCTGCTGGGCAGGAGGGTATAGGCACTAATGAAAACACTTGACTCTAGGTCCCTGCTACACAAAATATGTTCCATCAGCCAGCATCATCACAATCACCTGGGAGCTTATTAGAAATGCAGGATCTCAGGTCCACCCCACACCTACTCAGTCAGAATCTGCATTTTAACAAGATTCCCCAGGGGATTTATGTGTATAGTTAAAACTAAGAAGAAGTGTTCTAGGTTACATGGGATCACTGGGTTCCAGAAAGATATCTTCAGAAACATGATGTTGGAAGTTGCAGAACAAACTTCTCCTACTTGATCTTTGACCTTAAGGGACAGACATCTACTTATTTCTATCCCTCAGGATTCTTTTGGATGCAAAGGACAGAAAAAAAAAGAAAGAGTGAAAGAATGAATAAAAGAGGAAAAGAGTAAAAATAAGAGAAAAATTAAACTGGTTAAAGCAAAAATAGGAATGCATTGGGCCATATGATAAAATGTCTGTGGGCATACGTCTTTAGGCATGGCTGAATCAAAATTTGTCATTGGGCAATTGTTTCTCCCTTTCTCTTGGCTCTTTCCTTTACATGAGCGTAGTTTGAAACCAAATTCTCTCAAGAGACAGTAGTAAATGTGGCCATCAGCAAGTCCAGGCTGGCATCCTGACAGTTGAGCTATAGTAGCAAAGGAACAACTTCTTTTTCAATTATTTAAGCCAAAAAATAAAAAGATCTGGGATTCACTCTAGTAAAACCAATTGGACCACGTGTTCTTCTCTGGAGCAATCACTATGAAGGTGGTTGGCCAGGTCAGATCATATGCATGCCCCTTGGCCAATTGGGTAAGGTCAGTCCCCATGACCTTTGAGTTAGGAAGATGTGATTTCAAAAGGAAAATCCAAATGACCTTACTTGAAGGAGAGGGAATGGGTGTTAGGTAAGCAACAACAGCAGATACCCAGTACTTCGGTGTCTTTCAAGTTAATATTTCTATTATTATTTACTGAGATCCCACTTGGTGTCAGCAAATTACTAGGAACTATGAGTTACACCAAGATGAAAGTGCCAGTCCTCAAAAGAGAAGGACAGCAGAGCCCTAATTATTGTGCAAGGCTAAGTGAAAGTATAAGCCATGTGCTATGGATTCTAGAAGAAGGAGCAATTAATTCTGCCTTAGACACATGGAAAGGTTTTGTGAGCTTCAAGAATGGCTGGGTTTCCAATATACAGAACCCAGAGGAATGCAAGAGCTAGGATTTGGGGACACGTGACCAAATCTTTGCATTTAGGAAGTTGAATCATTGGAGGATTGGGGCCAGATTGCAAATGGCTTCTTTGAGTGTGAACTTGCTGAAGAGTTTAGGCTTTATTTATTAGAGGAGACCTTTATCTGATAAAGGTCTAAAGAGGGAACAACATCCAGAGAGAGTTTTAAGAAGGTAAGTTTGGGAATAATTATGGGAGTATGAAAACAGTAGATGTGGGATGAATTTCATGTGTTTATTGACCCTTCAGATGAAAAAAATAAAGATTTTATAGCCTCAATGCTCACATCTAAACTAACTTCAGCTGGTCATCAGTGGCTCCAAATAGTAATAGATTAGTTATTAGTTAAAGACAGTTCTCGAGGATCTCAAGTCAAGATGGCGGCGTAAGCAGACTCTGAACTCACCTCCTCCCGTGGACACAGCCAATTTACAACTACTCATGGAAAAATTACCCCTGAGACAGAACTGAAAACTGGATAAGAGGAACTCCTGCAACAACGGACAATCCTAACTGAGGTAGAAGAGGCAGAGACTCCCTTCTGGAGAGAAAAACACTGCCTTCACAAGCCGCCAGCTTCACGGCCGCCGGGAGCAGCTCACAGGTACGCACCCTCCCTGGAGGCGCGGGGCCCTGAGCCGGGGAGCGCCCCCGCTGTGGGCATTTTGTGGACCCAGCACAATCAAGACCAGCGGCATAATATCTGACTGTGCCTGCTACTAAAACATTGGGGAGCACCCCCAGAAAACCCGGTTCACAAAGAAACTAAAACCGGCTCTTAAAGGACCCGCGCGCAAACTCACCCGTTTCTGAAAGCAACCTAAAATCACCAGAAAGAAAGGTGCACACTGGGCCGGCCCCGTGGCTTAGCGGTTAAGTGTGCGCGCTCCGCTGCTGGCGGCCCGGGTTTGGATCCCGGGCGCGCACCGACCCACCACTTCTCTAGCCATGCTGAGGCCGCGTCCCACATACAGCAACTAGAAGGATGTGCAACTATGACATACAACTATCTACTGGGGCTTTGGGGGAAAAAATAAATAAATAAAATTATAAAAAAAAAAAAAAAAGAAAGGTGCACAGTGCTGTGATGAAGAGACTCACCTGATAGGCCCTGAGTGCATCTCGGTGAGGGGTGAGACCTCTCCAGGGACTGGGACATTGGCGGCGGCCATTGTTGTGGCCTGGTGTGGGCGTGCTGACACAGACGCCATTGGAGTTCTCCCTGAGGCCTGCTAGCCCAGGTCTGCCCCACCCACTAGAGCACCGATTTAATCCAGCTCAGCCATGGCAGGGTGCCCACCCTAGAGACTGGCCCCACCCAACAACAAGCCCTCAGGCAACTTGTGGGCCTGCATAGATTGGTGACTGGATTCTCTGCAGCCTGGCAACTGAGCCGACTTGAGCGGGGCAGGGTGTTCACAAGGAGCGGGTAGAGAGTGTGGGGCGGTGGCGGAGTGTGTGGGGCTCCCGCCATGGAAAGACTGGGTCCGCTTGGGGAGGTGGGGGCGCGCACACGGGGCAGGACTGTGTTGACTTTGTGTGTGGACCTGTGGGCGGCACAGCTTGTCAGCTGCAGAAAACTTGTGCTTCTCAAAGACCCACATGGGGGTTTGCCCCACCTTCCAAGGCCTGAAACAATTGGGTGCTCCCGTGCCTGAGGCCAGCCCCACCCAGCTGCAATCCACAGAGAGCTGACAAGAGACCTAATAGGCTAGAGGCTTACAGCAATTGTAAGGCCCTGAGCCTAACAACCTGCCACGATGGGGGCCTACTCACTTAAAAGAAATACTGCAACACAAATGTGGTATTAGGACTTACAGCCAGCTGTGCTGGGGCTCCCCACACCTGATAAAGAGACTGAAGGGCCCACAACAACTACAAGCAGCTGAGCATCACAACAGCTGGCCAGGAGCATAACTCGGCCTCCCTGGGTGCCTACAGGGAGAGCAAATAGGCCACAACAGAAGGACATACGTAGCCCACATAAGGGTCACCCCTGGAACATTGAGAACTGAGGGAAGCACACTGGAAGCCTCCTAAGGCATCACTTACATAAGGTCACCTATTCAAGAGCAGGAGACGTAGCTGACCTACCTAATACGTAGACACAAGCACAGGGAAAGAGGCAAAATGAGGAGGCAAAGGAATACATTCCAAGTAAGGGAACAGGACAAAACCCCAGAAAAGGAACTAAGTGAAACAGAAATGAGCAACCTACCTGACAGAGAGTTCAAACTAAGAGTATTAAAGATGCTCACTGATCTGGGGAGAAGAATAGATGAACTCAGTGAGAATGTCAACAAAGAAATGGAAGATATAAAAAAGAACCAATCAGAAATGAAGAATACAATACTGGAAATGAAAAATTCATTAGAGAGACTCAAAAGCAGAGTAGAGGATACAGAAGAACGGATCTGTGAGCTGGACAAGAGACTAGAAGAAATTACCCAAGGTGAACAGGTAAAAGAGAAAAGAATTAAAAAGAGTGAGGACAGTCTAAGGGACCTCTGGGACAACATCAAGTGCACTAACATCCGTGTTATAGGTGTACCGGAAGGAGCAGAGTGAGACAAGGGGTCAGAGAATCTATTTCAAGAAATAATAGATGAAAACTTCCCTAACCTAAGGAAGGAAACAGACATCCAGGTACAGGAAGCACAGAGAGCCCCAAACAAGATAAACCCAAAGAGGCCCACACCAAGACACATCATAATCAAAATGTCCAGAATTAAAGATAAAGAGAGAATCCTAAAAGCCGCAAGAGAATGTCAGGTTACATACAAAGGAAACCCCATAAGGCTATCAGCTGACTTCTCAGCAGAAACCTTACAGGCTAGAAGAGAATGGCACGATATATTTAAAGTGCTAAAAGGAAAAAAATTTACAGCCAAGAATACTCTACCCAGCAAGGTTATCATTCAAAATGGAGGGAGAGATCAAAATTTTCCCAGACAAGCAAAAATTAAGGGAGTTTGTCACCAAGAAACCAATGCTACAAGAAATGTTAAAGGGACTGATTTAAGGGGAAAAGAGAAGACCACAAATAGGAAAAATTATCTATTTTCATGATAAGAACGTAATGGATACAAATGCACAAAAAAGAGGTTAGATATGATATCAAAAACATAAAAAGAGGGAGGAGGGGAGTTAAGAGTACAGCTTGCAGACAGAGGCCAAACTAAAGTGACCATCAATTCTGTATAGAAGAAGAAAGGAACAGAGAAGGACTACTAAAACACTGAGAAAAAAAAAAGTTAAAAAATGGCAGTAAGTACATACTTATCAATAGCTACTTTAAATGTCAATGGACTAAATGCTCCTATTAAAAGGCATAGGGTGGCTGACTGGATAAAAAAACAAGACCCATATATATGCTGCATACAAGAGACACACTTGAGACCTAAAGACTCACAAACTGAAAGTGAAGGGATGGAAAAAGATACTCCACGCAAATGGCAATGAAAAGAAAGCTGGGGTAGCAGTACTCATATCAGACAAAATAGACTTTAAAACAAAAACTGTAAAAAGAGACAAAGAAGGGCATTACATAATGATCAAGGGAACAATCCAACAAGAGGATATAACACTTGTAAATATCTACGCACCCAATGTAGGTGCACCTAAATATATAAAGCAGTTATTCACAGACATAAAAACAGAAATATACAGTAACACAATAATAGTAGGGGACTTTAACACTCCACTTACACCAACGGATAGATCATCCAAACAGAAGATCAATAAGGAAACATTGGCCTTAAACGACACACTAGAACAGATGGACCTAGTAGATATATACAGAGCATTCCATCCAAAAACCGAAGAATACATGTTCTTTTCAAATGCACATGGAACATTCTCCAGGATTGATTACATAGTAGGCCACAAAACAAGTCTCCATAAATTTAAGAAGATTGAAATAATACCAAGAATCTTTTCTGGCCACAACGGTATGAAACTAGAAATCAACTATAGGAAGAAAATCAGAAAAGCCACAAATACGTGGAGATTAAACAAAATGCTACTGAACAACGACTGGGTTAACAAAGAAATCAAAGAAGAAATCAAAAAATACCTGGAGATGAATGAAAATGAAAATACGACATGCCAGAATTTATGGGATACAGCAAAAGCAGTTCTAAGAGGGAAGTTTATAGCAATACAGGCCTATCTCAACAAACAAGAAAAATCTCAAATAAACAATCTAACAATGCACCTAAAGGAACTGGAAAAAGAAGAACAAACAAATCCCAAAATCAGTAGAAGAAGGGAAATAATAAAAATCAGAGGAGAAATAAATGAAATAGAGACCAAAAAAACAATAGAAAAAAATTAACAAAACCAAGAGCTGGTTCTTTGAAAAGATCAACAAAATTGACAAACCTTTAGCTAGACTCACCAAGAAAAAAAGAGAGAAGACACAAATAAGTAAAATCAGAAATGAAAGAGGAGAGGTTACAACAGACACCTCAGAAATACAAAAGATTATAAGACAATACTATGAAAAGCTATATGCCAACCAATTCGACAATCTGGAAGAAATGGATAAATTCTTAGAATCATACAACCTTCCAAAACTGGATCAAGAAGAAGTAGAGAATTTGAATAGACCAATCACCAGTAAGGAGATCGAAACAGTAATCAAAAACCTCCCCAAAAATAAAAGTCCATGACCAGACGGCTTCCCTGGTGAATTCTACCAAACATTCAAAGAAGACTTAAGACCTGTCCTTCTCAAACTCTTCCAAAAAATTGAGGAGGGGGGGAAGCTCCCTAACTCATTCTACGAAGCTGACATTACCCTGATACCAAAACCAGACAAGGACAACACAAAAAAAGAAAATTACAGGCCAATATCACTGATGAACATCGATGCAAAAATCCTCAACAAAATACTAGCAAATCGCATACAACAATACGTTAAAAAGATTATACACCATGATCAAGTGGGATTTATTCCAGGGATGCAGGGATGGTTTAACATTCGCAAATCAATCAACGTAATACACCACATTAATAAAATGAAAAATAAAAATCACCTGATCATCTCAATAGATGCAGAGAAAGCATTTGACAAGATACAGCATCCATTTATGATAAAAACTCTGAATAAAATGGGTATAGAAGGAAAGTACCTCAACATAATAAAGGCCATATACGAGAAACCCACAGCTAATATCATCCTCAATGGTGAAAAACTGAAAGCTATCCCTATAAGAACAGGACCCAGACAAGGATGCCCACTCTCACCACTCCTATTTAACATAGTACTGGAAGTGCTAGCCAGAGAAATCAGGCAAGAGAAAGAAATAAAAGGGATCCAAATTGGAAAGGAAGAAGTGAAACTGTCGCTATTTGCAGATGACATGAATCTGTATATAGAAAAGCCTAAAGAATCCACCAGAAAACTTTTAGAAGTAATAAACGAATATGGTAAAGTTGCAGGATACAAAATCAACATACAAAAATCAGTTGCATTTCTGTACACTAACAACGAAGTAGCAGAAAGAGAAATTAAGAATGCCATCCCATTTACAATTGCAACAAAAAGAATAAAATACCTAGGAATAAACTTAACCAAAGAGGTGAAAGATCTGTACACCGAAAACTATAAAACATTGCTGAAAGAAATCGAAGATGACACAAAGAAATGGAAAGATATTCCGTGCTCTTGGATTGGAAGAATTAACATAGTTAAGATGTGCATACTTCCTAAAGCAATCTATAGATTCAATGCAATCCCTATCAAAGTTCCAACAACATTTTTCACAGAAATAGAACAAAGAATCCTAAAATTTATATGGAACAACAAAAGACCCGGAATAGCTAAAGGAATCCTGAGAAAAAAGAACAAAGCTGGAGGTATCACACTCCCTGATTTCAAAATATACTATAGTAACCAAAACAGCATGGTACTGGCACAAAAACAGACATACAGATCAATGGAATAGAATTGAAAGCCCAGAAATAAACCCACACATCTATGGACAGCTAATCTTTGACAAAGGAGCCAAGAACATACAATGGGGGAAAGAAAGTCTCTTCAACAAATGGTGTTGGGAAAACTGGATAGCCACGTGCAAAAAAATGAAAATAGACCCTTACCTTACACCATACACAAAAATTAACTCCAAATGGATTAAAGACTTGAATGTAAGACCTGAAACTATGAAACTTCTAGAAGAAAACATAGGCAGTACGCGCTTCGACATCGGTCTTAGCAACATCTTTTCAAACACCATGTCTGACCAGGCAAGAGAAACAATAGAAAAAATAAACAAATGGGACTACATCAAACTAAAAAGCTTCTGCACAGCAAAGGAAACCATCAACAAAACGAAAAGACAACCTAACAATTGGGAGAAGATATTTGCAAACCATACATCTGATAAGGGCTTTATCTCCAAAATATATAATGAACTCATGCATCTCAACAACAAAAAACTACCAACCCAATTAAAAAATGGGCAAAAGACCTGAACAGACATTTCTCCAAAGAAGATATACAGATGGCCAACAGACACATGAAAAGATGTCCAAAATCACTAACTTTCAGGGAAGTGCAAATCAAAACTACGAGATATCACCTCATGCTCGTCAGAATGGCTATAATTAACAAGACAGGAAACAACATGTGTTGGAGAGGATGTGGAGAGAAGGGAACTCTCATACACTGCTGGTGGGAGTGCAAACTGGTGCAGCCACTATGGAAAACAGTATGGAGATTCCTCAAAAAATCAAGGATAGAACTACCATATGATCCAGCTATTCCACTGCTGGGTATTTACCCAAAGAACTTGAAAACACCAATTTGTAAAGGTACATGCACCCCTGTGTTCATTGCAGCGTTATTCACAATAGCCAAGACTTGGAAGCAACCTAAGTGCCCATCAAGGGACGAATGGATAAAGAAGCTGTGGTATATATACACAGTGGAATACTACTCAGCCATAAGAAACGATGAAATCCAGCCATTTGTGACAACATGGATGGACATTGAGGGTATTATGCAAAGTGAAATAAGTCAGGGGGAGAAGGTCAAATACCGTATGATTTCCTTCATTAAGTGGTAGATAATAACAACAATAAACAAACACATAGGGACAGAGATTGGATTGGTGGCTACCAGAGGCGAAGGGGAGAGGGAGGAAGGTGAAAGGGATAATTCGGTACGTGTGTGGTGATGGGTTGTAATTAGTATTTTGGTGGTGAACATGATGTCATCTATGCAGAAATAGAAGTATAATGATGTACATCTGAAATTTTTACAATGTTATAAACCAATGTTACTGCAATAAACAAAAAATTAAAAAAAATAAAAAATAAATAAATAAATAAAAAGTTACACTTAACTCCCTTGCTTGAAAAAAAAAAAAAAAAAAAAGACAGTTCTCTACTGGGGAAGAACCGAGAGAGTTAGTTAAAAGTCAATACTCAATGCCTATTAGATGAATGAATAAATTTTATAACAAATTTTGAAACACAGTCCTGCTGTAAACAATTGGACATTCAGCTGGTGTGGATTATATTTAAATAAAAGCCTGCCATGTACTCTTCCTCCTGGAACACAATACAATAGCTTTCTCTGATCTTAATTAAAAAAGGCTAAAGACTCCACAGGGAGGAAAGGAGGATAGAAGAGAGTAAAAGAGAGGAAGGAAGGAAAGGAAGGAAGGAAAGGAGGGAAGAAGGAAGGAAGGGCAAGAAGGTGGGTAGGAATGGAAGGGAAAAAAGGAGAGGACAGAGACAAAGGTGAGCAGGAAAGTTGTTTAGCTAGTCTAGTAGGGTCTCAGTATTTTCCATGAATTGATTTCCTGTCAGAGCCGACTTTAGACAGCCCTTAAACTTGTGAAGTCAGATGTCACTCTAAGTTCAAGCCTCCTCTGCATTTGACCTTCACACTCACAGTTCTGACAGCAATCTGCAACGCCTTTAGAATTTTTTTCTGAAGCTGACACCGGGGAAAGGACAGTTTCATAACAGGACATGAGAGTATGTGCTGCAGATCCCAAAGGGATGCCTAGCCTTCTGCTGAGAGGGGTCTCTCTTAGAGTGTGCAGACGCTTCTTTGAACTTTCACAGGCACTGAGCTGGCTTCTGTCCTCGGAGGGACTTATTGGCCGCTCCCAGGGGTGAGGATTCTTGGTCTCCCAGTGAGCAGCATTCCAGGCAGTGCTGGTCCCCCCACGTAATCTGTCTTCGGGAGGCTCAAGATCAAGCACAGCCTAGAAATACCGCAGAACGAAAGGGAGCCTGAGAATGACAGGGCCATCCATTCTAGAGGGCATTTCCCAGAAAGACTGTCTCACCCTCCCCAGCAACGGACAACCACATTCTCAGAGAGATCTCTTTCTTTGTATAACATACGGTATATTCCCAATACATTCTGGAATCAATACTGCCCTCTGCCATCACTCCATGGAAATTAACAAATGTGTGGGGCTGTGGGCGAGGTTTGATCAGATACTCTGATTTCATCCCTGAAACCGGACTTGACCTTTCATTTCAATTGAGGAGGAATGGGTCTGAGTGTGAACAGACAGGACATAACCAACAAAAGGAAACCACTGGCCCCCAAAGTCAGACTTTCTGAAAAGTTATGAAAATTTCTGCAATAATCTTAAATTCCATTCCAAAGTATTTCCCAATATACATTTCAATATATATTTCCTAGTGTACACTTTTACTTGTGTTTATTTATAAATTTTTTCACTACTGTTTTTGGTGTGTTAATATTTTTGTTCGTGCTCACATCACAAGGTAGTCATGTATGTGTGTGTTGTGGTTTGTGTATACGTGGATTGTGTTTGTATGTGCATGTGTGTGTGTGATGTGTATGTGGAGTGCATGTGTGTATGTGGAGTGTGTGTATTTATGTTTATGCTGTGTTGGGGAAGAGTGGAGTGTATGTGATTACGCAACGTGGTGTATGTATGTTTGTGTATTAGAGGTTGTGTGTATATGTGTAGTGTATATGTCATTGTGTCTATGTGATACGTGTGCATTGAAGTATGTGTGTTCATGCGTGGTACATGTGTGGTTTGTGCTTGGAAGACTGTGGGGTGTGTGTGTATATGGAGTGTAGATGAATGTACATATGTGGTATGGGTATGTGGCATATGCAGAGTGTGTGTGTTCATGTGTCTAAGTATATTGTGTTTGGGAAAGTGTGGGGTATGTATGTGAAATTGTATATATATGCACTTGCTGGTGC
Source organism: Diceros bicornis minor (assembly GCF_020826845.1). NCBI lineage: Eukaryota > Metazoa > Chordata > Mammalia > Perissodactyla > Rhinocerotidae > Diceros > Diceros bicornis. Next base: position 40,073,691 of record NC_080758.1, read on the forward strand.
ACACACTGAGTTTCTTGACCAGGTTCTGATCTAATAAAGAGATGGTTTAGGAATATGGGAGGACATTGCTCTATTTCTTTGTTAAAAATCTGTGCTTGAGGTGGACTTTGAATCTTTGTTTTCATACACAAAGCAATTATTCTAGCTCATAGCCAAAGGCAGCCATCTTGGACTTTTGGGAAAATGCCCAAAATAATACTTCCTAAAAGCAATTTAACATTGGAATGGACGTGCCATTTTTAGATGTCCAAAGGGATGACAGAAGATAGTTGATGGTGTGTTATTTTAGAGGGAGAAAAACTATTAAAATGTTTCTGACTGTAGCAACAATAAAATACTAATGAACCAGAGGAACAGATGGAAATTGAAAAGCATGTGCAATGTCAAAACCCAAAACACAGTGATTTGTTAAATTACAGGGTTTGTTCCCCTGAGAGAGGAGCTGCAGTTTGCTGATAACTCAACGACAACCGGGATTATTACTGTAACACAGCAACGCCATTTTCTGCCTGAAACCTGCAACAACTAATTAATTATATGGCTTTGGTTACTAGGTTAGAACCAAGCTTTGCTGTCCAATTTCCAAAGACTGAACTTTCTAAATTGTCAGAAGAACAGCATTTTCCTAATTGTCTGCTGACTATTGGAGATAGTTACAAAGACTGCTATCAATTGCCTAAGGAGAATTCCTCGTGAGAAATTCTTTTTGCTTTTTTGACCGTTTGGAAAGACTCTTTTTCTACAGCTTTTTAAACTCTTGAGTCACCCAGACTTCTTTAGTGAACTGAAATTATTCATGGTGAATTGTACCTCTAAATATGATGTGAGTCAGGAGGGCGAGTGGCTCCTAAGAAGGGTTTTATAATAGTGCCAGCTGGGCATATTAGCCTCGATAGGGGATGGGAAAAAACAAATATTGTTCTCTCTGCTCTAAACAAAAGATCCCAATTTATTTCCTAATAAAGAAGTGAGAGTTTAGAAGCCTCCTGAGCACAGACAAATGGGATATAATGTTCTGTCCATTATAAAAGAAAAGAATCTCCTTTGTGTTATTTCTTCACCAGAAGTAGTTGGGAATTGGAAACCAAAATGAATCCAGGAGGCCCAATGAAAACCGTAAAGGAGCAGACACTTGCCTTCAGTCTCCTGTGGTTCTTGGGGACTTTTCTCTCCCCACCACACTTCGTCATTTTCCCCAGCCCTTACTGCATTTCTGACGCCAGGAAAACAAATCCCTCTCGTGCCCAGTGTGAACTGATAGAGCCACAGTGGAGAGTGGTATGTACTCAAATTGCACACACTCCTATGGCCCAGCAAGTGTGCTTCTCAGTATCTTGCCTAGAGAAACACTCATCCACACACACCAGGAGGATGGTCCTAGGGTGGCCAGTACAGCACCGTTTGTAACAGCGGAGAATTGGAAGGGAACTTCATGTTTACCCATAACGAAAGGGCTAGATAATAGACAGTATATTTAGATTATTGAATTATTTGCCACACTTTATATAAGATGGATTATATTAGTGACACCAAAGACTTCCAAAACATGGCATTAAGTTGAATAAAAGCAAGCAGCAGAACAAAATGTGGATATAATATGATAGCATTTTTAAAAAGGGAACCTGCACACATATACAAAATAATATTATACTTTTACAAATATGAATATAAATACACAGGGAATGGTCTGGAATTAGTTCCACTGGATGATAAAAGCAATTATTCTCTAAGAAGAAGCTGGGTGTGGATGTGGTGGTCAAGATGGATTTAGACTTACCTCACTGGTTGTGTACTCCCACAAAAGTCACTTACTCTATCTCAGATTCTTCATCTGTAATATGGAGATTATAAAAAAAAGGCCTACATGATGGAGCTGTTGTGAAAATTAAATGAGTTAATAATAAAACAGATAATATGTATGGAGCACTTCCTCATGGCCCAGATACACGCTAAGTGCTTTACCTATATTACCTACTTTAACAAGAAGCAGGTAGAATTATTACGTCCATCTTACAGGTCAAGAACCTGAGATACAGCGAGGCTAAGGTAAGTTGCCAATAGTCTCATAGCTTGTAAGTGGTAAAGCTAGAGGATCTGAGACAGTGACAGCCTTCAAAGAGAGGCAGCCAAATGAAGAATGAGAAGCTTTGAGAAGGTCAGAAGATATTTCCTGAGGCTCATACCTCTTCTTGCATTGGAGGGAGATGAGTTTGGACCCATTTATTCTCCAGCTAGAGCAGGACTCAGATACCCGGTCTTTAACGACATACTTTTCTGGCCAAATAATTAAACGGAAGATGGACAGTCTTCCAGTTAATCAAGTTCCAAATCTTGGAATAAATTTGATTTCACCTTTTCTCAAACCTACTGCTGCAGTTTCAATAACTGATCTCAATACTTTACTCCTGTGCGTCCTCACAGTGTGCAGAGTGTGCTTCCTTACTCTGGTGGTGAATTTCACGTCAACTTGACTGGGCCACAGTGTGCTCAGATACTTGATCAAACATTATTCTGGGTGTGTCTGTGAGGGCATTTTGGATTAGATTATCATTTGAATCAGTCGACTAGTTAAAGCAGACTGCCCTCCCCAATGTGGATAGGCCTCATCCAACCAGTTAGAAGCTGAATAGAACAAAAAGGCTAAGCCTTCTGCAAATAAGAGAGAACTCCTCTGCCTGACTGAATTGAGCTGGGACATCAGTTCTTTCTCGCCTTTAAACTTGAACTAAAACATCAGCTTTTCCTGGGTCTTGAGCCTGCTGGCTTCTGGACTAAACTATACCATCAGCTTTCTTGGGTCTCCAACTTACTGAATTCAGATTTTGGGACTTGCCAGCTTCCATATCATGTGAGCCAACTTCTTATAATAAATAAATAAGCAAGCAAGTACGTAAATATCCTATTAGTTCTGTCTCTCTAGAGAACTCTAATATACCTACGCTTTGACTTTGGGTTTGTCCATGTGGATTGCTTTGTTCAATTGGATGTCAGCAGTTGTGAGATGAGCAAAGGTTTACCATGTGCTTGCATAGCTGGGTTTGACCTCTTGCACTTATGCCATTGTTGTGAAAACAACATATTCTGGGTAGCCACTGCCCCTCCAGCCTAGGCCTCAGAATGAGACAAGTGGAACAGACTTGAACTTGGCCTGTAGCTTGGAGCCAAGCCCCGCTGAATCCAACAAAGACCAGCTGCTGGCAGTCTCATGAGTGAGAAAAATTTTATATCTGTGAGCTACTGAGTTTTTGATGGTTTGTTATTTTTGTTGTTGCTGTTATGCAGCATTATTATGGCTGTAGCTAACAGATACACTCACCATATAAAATGCCATCTTTTTTCAATGCCTCTGAGAGCCATCTCTTCCCTCACCCTAGGATTGACACTTTCTCTGCACGGAGATAACATGAGAAGAGAGCCTCCTACTGCTCTCCCTGTTTATAGCAACCCTCCATTCTAATCAGTGATCAGTGCTGATGATTGAGGAATCTTTCTAAAGCCTGCTCCTGTCATTTCCTTACTCCAAAGTCTTCAATGACTTCCTAGAATGAGACAGGGAGTCCTAGCCCTTACCAGTACCTTCTCTCTTATGCTTCTGTACATTTTTACATGCAATTTCCTCTGCCTAGAATGTTCTATCACTCTACCATTTCCATCTCCACTTATCCACATGACTAAATTTTGCTAATGATTTGAGATTCTACTAAAGCTTTAATTCCTCTTTGAGTCCTTCCCTCTTGGGGCATCCCTTCTTTGGCAATGCACCTCACCCCTACGCCAAATACATATGCCCACATACAATAATAACACCTGGGTCTCTTGAAATCATCATACGCTTTTCTAAGCTCTCACAAGCTCACTGTCCATCTACTTAACCATATAGCTCTCTAATTGTTTGCCCACAGGGAAGGTCACAGTCCTGTGGGCCTGTGAATATGTGTCAGATCAGACTTGGTTATACTACAGAAACAAACTAATCCCTGAATCTCTGAATCTATTCTGAAGACAAGTATCCTATTGCACATTTAAGCCATGTGGCATTTTCAAAGCACAACACAGGTTCATTTCACACTCATGTCATGGTGAGAGTGAGTGGGGTCCTGCTCCACACAGTCACTCAGGGACCCAGGACAAAGGAGGCTTCATCTTAGCACTTGTTTCTGCACTTTCACAATGGGTAACTGGTGGAGCTGGAATTTAAGCAAGACAAGTGACTCTCAAATCTACTCTTTCAGTCACTATTTTATATGCCTCTCTATTCAAATCAGGATATAGAAAAGGAATTACTACCTACTGAACAATATGCATTTCTTATTTAATTCTTACAGTGGTTCTGGGAGAGAACTATTTTCTTGAGGGTAAGTAATTTGCCAAAGTTCACATAACTAAAAATAAGCCATAAGCAGGATTCAAGACCAAGTCTACTTGACATATTCCCAAGATATCACTTAGGACACAGCACTTACGAATTAGAAGAAAAACCTTTTCTATAAGTCAAGAGAGGTAAAGGAATACCAACATGAGGAGAACAAGTGAGAGAAGGTACCAAATAAAAAACACCTATTCCAAGAATGTGCTTATATAATCCCTGCTCTTTGAAAGCATTAATAATACTAATGAAAATTCTATTTGAATTACCCAGGGCTGGTGTATTAAGCATCAAGTAACAAGAATACACAGTTGATCCTCATTACTGATGAATTCCATAATTGCAAATTCGCCTACTCACTAAGATTTGTTTGTAACTCCAAAATCAGTACTCATGGAACATTCACAGACATGCACAGAGTGGTGAAAAATTTGAGCTGCCTGGCACACACATTTCCAACTGAGGTTGAACAGACAACTCTCTGCTTTGTTGTCTCAGCTCTAATACTGTAAACAAGTGTCCTTTCCATGGTCTATTTAGTGTCACATTTTTCACATTTTGTGCTTTTTTTGGTGATTTTGCTGTTTAAAATGGCCCCCAACATAGTGCTGAAGTGCTGTGTAGTGTTCCTAAGCACAAGAAGGCTGGGATGTGCCTTATAGAGAAAATATATGTGTTACATAAGCTTCGTTCAGGTATGAGTTATAGTGCTGTTGGCTGTGAGTTCAATGTTAATCAATCAAAAACATGGCACATCCAGAAATACAGAGGAAATTTGTTAATCTGTATGTGAAGCCACTCTAGAAAGTTCTAAAACAACATCTGTAATGCTATGGAAAATATGGAAAAGCAACTTAATTTGTGGATTTATGTGATGATGACTGATAAAACATGCATAGTGAATAGCACTGTTATGATGCTGAATGCCAAAGAAATTTACAGTCATGTTACCCAGCGTCAGGAAAATGTCAAACCCTTCTCAGCTACTGCTGGCTGGTTTGTATGTTTCAAAAAGTGATACGGCATGAAAAATGTTAAATTTCCAGGTTCTGCAGATCAAGAGGCTATGAAAGAATGTTTTTTTAAATTTTGCTACATGTTATACAGATAAAGGATTAAGTGGAAGAGTAGGTTTTCAATGGTGATAAGACTGGCTTGTTTTACAAGAATGTTGGCAAATGAAACTTTATAACACCAGTGGCATCTTGGTTGACCAAAATGTTGTGACCAGAGGCATGCAGGAACGTAACACTGTATTTCCTCTAGGAGCAATAGTTCAATATTTGCTAATTCAGTGTCTGTGGCAACTTTATAGAATATAACCATTGTGAATGACGAGAAGCAACTGTTTGTGTGTGTGTGTGTGTGTGTGTGTGTGTAAATATCTAGTACTAACTGAAAATGATTCCTTAATAGGTTCAATTTAATTTTCCCCATTTCTCCAGTCAGGAATTTAATACTTCCAGATGTAAGTTTCCCATTGCACACGTTAGCCATGTGGTGTTTTCATAAAGTATTTTTGTTTTGGTTTGATTTCAAATCTTTTAATCATTTGTCATTTTCAAATGAGTTTCTTTTTTTTTTTTTGTGAGGAAGATCGGCCCTGAGCTAACATCTGCCAATCCTCCTCTTTTTGCTGAGGAAGACTGGCCCTGGGCTAACATCCATGCCCATCTTCCTCCACTTTATATGGGACGCCACCACAGCATGACTTGACAAGTAGCGCGTCAGTGCGTGCCAGGGATCCGAACTGGCGAACCCCAGGCCACCACAGCAGAGCACGCATGCTTAACCACTTGCATCACTGGGCCGGCCCCATCAAATGAGTTTTTAAAATCAGCTGACATGGGAATTGTGGTTGATACTCTTTTTTTTTTCTAATTGCTTCAGCTATTTTTTGAAGTTTGGGAGGGTTTGTTTGTAGACTTTGGCTTTTTTGGTAAAACTGGAAAGTGATTTGTCACTGACTGTATCCCTCTATGAATTGTCGTAATTGGGGGCCATACACTCAAGTCTCAGAAGATGGCTAAAATTTGTTATTTCATAAATGAGAAATTGGATTTTTCCTCCTTCTGCAAAAATCCCATAGGGCTCTTTGTCAAAGAGACCATTTGCAACTTTTTTTGGCATTGCAATGTATGTGTATTTTTAATGCAGAGTCTTATAAATAAGTAGGTCTCCTCTTATTCATGCAGATCTTACTCTCTTCTAAGAGTTTAAGAATTAAAAAAAAAAAAATCACCTCTGAATATATACTGAAAATTGAAGAGCAATAAAAAGAAAAATAATTTCTACTTTACCTCACACAGATTTCCCAACTCCAGGCAACTGTTACTGTGGTTTAGGAGGCTGTGCAATAATCTAAATGTTCTACTTGATTGGAAATCACAGGACACGCAAGGAGAAGATGAATCTACCTTGGAAAATGTATTATTAAAATCTTTTAAATATGCTTGCACAGAAGCCATAGAAGTGTTATTGTACCTGGATGGGAAGGAAATGAGGAGAGAAAGCCTCTCTGTGCAGGGACCCCGGATGCTCTGGATGGTAACGTGGATAGGACTGCCATCATGTGCAGTTATCCTGACATGCTTGGTAAGGGGACAGCAGGGGATGAAGGACCTTCTGAAATGAGAGCAGAAATTTCATATGCATGAATGTAAAGCAACACACTGCCAGGTCTATGAGTTGAGGCTACAGGAACCAGGATTCTAAGACATAGGATTCTAGGGACTGGAGACCCGGGGGTAAACGTGGGCTGTATCGATGTAGCAGCTACTGTCGGTGCCTCACTTGTATTCCACTCGTCTTACCATTCTACTGCTTGCCTTCCAACTGTCAACATCTGCTCCTGTTAGCCTGAGAAATCCTCAAAGCTCCAGAGCCCACTTTGCATGCAAGTATAGAGGCCAGAAGTCTGGGTCGTGATCATCACTCTCCTCCAGCAGTCCTCAAGCAATGAATGAGGCCTGCCCCCTCCATTCCAGCAGCAGACCTCTGAGGTGTGGTCCATACTGGCTCTCAGACATCCCCGTTGGGACTGAGCTCCAGATGGCCACACTTGATATCAGACTCCATTGGCCTCTTTTCCTTCCTCGTCTCCCTTCCCCACACCCCAACCTTGTTTCCTGGGATCATCCCCCAAATAAACTATATGCACTCACATCCTTATCTCAGGGTCTGTTTCCAATGAAACCCAAACAGAGGAAACAGGTTTGCCACATTCTAGAATTTTCCAAATGAGTAATTGTGGGGCCATTATATTCACCTCTGGTGTCTCATTAGTCACAAACGAAGGAAAACAAATCCCAAAGCAGGACTCAAGAAAGTATTGTCAGTGAATGAAGCAACTGGTTGGGACCTGAGGTGAGCTCCTCAGCTAAATACCTGGCTACAACTAGCTCCAGCCAGTTTGATTTCATTTGGCAATGTGACCCTCGGTTTGTCAGATCCTCTTCTAGGAAATCTTATTTTTAAATATTAAGAACTAATTCAAACTTTTTAAAAATACAAAGCACAATACAACAAATTTGGAAGGGCATTAGGTGTTGTTTGCTAAAGTAGAGCATGTGCACGCCCTGTGAAGAAACAATTCCATTCCGGGGTAGATACTCAAGAGAATTGCATACTTATGAGCACAAAAAGACATGTACTGGAGTGTTCATAGAAGCACTATTCATAATAGCTCCAAACTGGAAAGGATACAATGATCATAAACAGCAGGATGGATAGATACACTGTGCATACCCACGTGATGGGATAACTATGCAGCAAGGAGAATGAGTGAATCATTGCTATCTACCACCACATGGATGCTTTCAAACATCATCTTGAACAAAAGAAGCCAGAACTAAGAATATCCTCTTTATGATTCCTTTCATATAAACTACACAAGTAGACAAAATCAATCTATGCTGTTGAGAGTCAGAATAGGTATTCTTATTCCAAATCAGCTTCTCTACTCAACTGCCGCACTGCCAGGACGCTGTAGGTAGGGATATATGCTTTATGGTTAAATCACTTCCGCCTCTTAAGGTCTAATTCTTCCTGTGAGGAGTGATAACACAGATCTATAAGTCATTATTGCTTTAGCATGAATTAGGCCCCAACATTGACAGAGGGCCTGATATAGGAGCTCCTAGCTCTGCCTGGAACTACAGACACAGAAATGGACAAGTCAGAATCCCTGCCCTCCTGACTGGACAACCAGTTGCTGAAGCCATATGCTGATTTATATAGGTCTTGCTTACTGCCCACCCCTAAACTAATTGCTGAGGACACGGGGATTGATATCATGCTCATTTGCTTACATCATTCAGAAGCTGCCTTTGGAACATAAACTGAGATTGATCCACGCAAACCTTAAGAGAGCTAATGTCTTACTTTGGGTTCCTCTAGGAACATATCCAGAAAAAGAAGATTTAAATGTAAGTAGCTTATCTTGAAGGCAATTCTGGAAAACACCAGTAGAGGAGTGAGAAGTGAGGAAGGGAAGGGTAGGCTGAAGGGCAAGGGAGCTGGAGTGTTTATACATACAATCCTCTCGGTCATTAGGTGAAGACTGGTCCTAGAATACATTAGGTCTTTGTAATTGCCTTCTGGAGGTTTTAGAGGTCAAAGAAAATTCTCAGAACAAGAAACACAAGAACTGACAGTTGGAAGTCAGGCCAAATGCAGTGTTGAGCAAAAGAAGCCAGAACCTAGAGTACATACTATGGATGATAAGGGTGGAGCATTGACAGCATCTGCTACCACTACCCAAAGAGAAGTAATTTCTTAGATGAAAATTTGGGTGCAGTTAAGAGGAAAGAAACAAAATGCATGTCGCATAAGCACCTATCCAGTGTCCACTACACACCCAAACCAGAAGTCGATCATCAAATAGTGAAACCATGTATGAAAATAGCATCCTTCTGTTTGTCTCTGGGCCCTTTCCAAGGTCAGCCTGCCTGTATGTCTACACTCATCTTTGGACAATTAGCTTCCCAATTTCATGATTAATGCTTATAAGGAAAGTAACCCTGGAATCTGCCGCAATGTGGGCTGCCAACTGAAGATAATCTCCACTGAAGGAGTCCAGTCTTCAATGTGCCTGGCAGGAGTCCCTGCAGTCTCTGTGTGATTCGTCCAACATAGGGGCACTCTCTCACAAGGCAGCCTCTTCTGTCGTCAGAAAGTCTTGCTGGTTAAATAATTCCGGTATGCTATTGAAATCTGCCTCCATAGGATTTCCTCTATGCTCTTCTCTATTGCTCTCTGGCCCATCCTCCCTCCTGAGTCCATCCTGGACTCCTTTCTCAGCTCTGCAGTGTCACCCCAGATACACTCACAAGGGCATTGGACCAGACACTGTGTTCACAGCATGGGAGGTGATGCGTGAATTTTTCTTTCATTCAATCTTCACTACAGTGATTTTCAAATGAGGTCAATGAGACTCAGATAGGTTAAGTAACTTGGCCTGGATCATACACTGAGAGTGAGAGAAGTGAGGTTCAAATACAGAATATCTGACTCCAATATGTACTTCATTCACAGAGTACCTGTGGGAGAAAACTGTATGTGTGTGTGTGTGTGTGTGTGTGTGTCTCTGTGTGTGTGTGTGTGTCTTCTCCTCCTCCCCTCCATTCCCACTCCCAGTTCCAGCAACCAGCCCTCCCTTTCCCACACCCATCACTGACCCCAGTCCCCATGGCCTGATGCCATGAGACCAACCTCAAATCAGCAGCCCTGACTCTCCTCTCTTTCCCCATCAAAATGCGCTTCTTTGAGGTCCCACCCACCAGAGCCTTGTGACCTGCCCACCAAAGGGGCGATGTGTTCTCCCAGTGAAACAACTGGGGCCCGTGTGATAAATGGATAGAATTCCTCTCCAGGTCATAACTTACCCTCAGATGGGAATTTGTGTCATTGGAGTAGGCATAAAAGAATTGGGGTTCCTTTGGGGATTTGTGGTGCAACCCAGATCACATCATCTAAACATATGTCCACCTACTCAGCCTGTGCCTAGGCTTAGCCTGGGGTCCTACCTACAAGAAGAGTGGTGTACTCTAAGCAACCAAGACTGTTGGTCCACAGTGAAGACCAGCATGCCCTCAGTGCACTGAGGCACACATCAGATGGCTCAATGTTTGAGATTCAGTGTGCCCCTCCCCTTTTAGTATCAATACAGTCACAACTCTGCCTTCTGGATTCCCCAGACAGATATTCCAACCAGACATTTCATGCCAGTTGTCTCTTTAGAGAATTGTCGTCCTTCCTGGGAAGCAAGGCAGAGTGGGAGAACCTGAGCTATTTCCATAGGAGGGTGCTTGTTTTCACCATAAGAGCAAGGAGTTTTAGTCAGACTACCTTGTGCTCAAAGTTAGGCTTTGTCTTAAACTACTGATGGGACAAGGGGCAAGTGTCTCAAACTCTCCGAGCCTCAAGTCCCAAATATAAATGAGAATAACACTCACCAGTTCACGAGCTGCTGTAAAGATTAAGTGTCCTGATACCTATGGATGTTCCTTGCATGCTGTGAGTGCTCAATTAAAGTTGCTTTTCTTTTCTTGCTATCAAAGCAAGCCCCTGCTATCACTTTAGTACAGAAAAAAGAGAATTTTCAGATCAAGATCACATTCTTTCTCCTTCTTTCTCTCTCTGTATCTTTTTGGCTTATGTATTTTTCAAAAGTATTGTATGATACAGGATTACATACCTTCTTGGCAGTATCAGCTACTGATAGCAAATATGTTTTATCAAGGGCAGAGAACAACCCAGGTCCCACCATGTCCCCTACATTGGTCTAAACCATTGCTTATTTTTTGTGCTGTTTCTGCCCATTCACAATCTGCTAGACTCCACTGCAAAACCTGCCTTTGCCCCTGCCAAAAATGATTATTTTCTCTTTCCTTGCTCCCCTGTGGACTCTCATATTCATTCCTGATGCCAGTTGAAAACTTATCTTTCTCTCCTCAATCTACTCATCTTAAGTTCATTCTCCCACTGCTATGATTTTTCCTTGGTATCTGGGTTAACTTACTCCATGCCATGAGGGATACAGATGTGCAACAGATGCCAGGCTAAGTGGAAGGAACGTTGTGTCAAATGGAAAATGTATTCAGGTTGTCATGAGGATGGTAGTGTTATTTTCCTTAAGACTTCTGGCCCTGAAACTTTGCTGAAAGTTAAGATTTTTTTGAACATCTTATTGAAGCATAACACACAAGAAGAAGAAAAAGTACACATCATAAATGTATGGCTTGATGAATTTTCACAAACTGAACACACCTGGGTAATCAGTACCCAGCTCAAGTAAGAAAACATTACCAGAGCTCCACTTATCCACCATTACCATCTCCCCTCCAAACATAACCACTCTTCTGACTTCCAGCAGCATAAATTTGTTTTTGAATTTTGTATAAATGAAATCATACATGATATACTCTGTTCTGTCTGCCTTTCGTCCTTAAATATTATTTTGTGAGATTTATTCATACTACTTCATGTGGTAGTAGTTAATGTTTTCTCTTGCTGGGTAGTGTTCCATTGTATAAGTATGCCATAATTCATTTACTGAAGAGATAAATGAAAATTTGGGCAGTCTCCAAAGTGAGGCTTCTATGAAAAGTTATGCTATTAAGATTCTTTTAAATGCCTTTTAGTGCACATATGTGTTCTCTTGGGTACATATCTAGCGGTAGAATCGCTGGGTCACGGAATATCCATCTATTCAATTTTAGTAGACTACCAGTATTCCAAAGCGGTTGGATCATTTTACGGTCCCACCATCATAGTATGAGAGTTCCAGTTGTTCCATGTCCTCATCAATACTTGGTATTGTCTGTGATGTTTTTGTTTTCTTTGGTCTTGTTTTTTATTTGTTTGTTGGCATTCTTGTAGTTGTGTAGTTGTATTTCATTATGGTTTTAATTTGGATTTTCCAAATGGTGAATGAAGTTGAGCACCTTTTCACATATTTATTGGCCACCTGGGTATCCTCTTTTGTAAAATGTCTATTCAAATTTTTTGTATATTTTAAAATTTTGTTACTTTCTTTTCTTATTTTTAAGATTTTTTTTTAAACTCTGTTTTTCCTCCCCAAAGCCCCAGTACATGGTTGTATATCCTAGTTGTAAGTCCTTCTAGTTCTTCTATGTGAGCCGCTACCACAGCATGGCAACTGACAGACTGGTGGTGGTGTTTCCGCAACCGGGAAACGAACCTGGGCCACCAAACCAGTGAGAGCACTGAACTTTAACCACTAGGGCTTCAGGGCTGGCTCACTTTCTTTTCTTATTGATTCAAAGATTTAAGATTTTATGTAAGACTAGAGTTGGAGAGTTGGCCACACTTTGATGGACTTTTCTACCACTTGTCCCGGCTTTACAATAACTATAAATGTCTCCAGTTTCACTAGTGGTGTCTTAAATTGTCAGAAGTTTCTTCAAGCAATTTAATTTTATTCAAAAAACTGTACCCTGTAACACTTTTAGAAGCAATGTATGGAGATTCAGAAATCTGGTTTGGTTATTTACTAACTAGCTCCATGACCATAGCAAAGTCTTGGTACCCTCATCCAAAAAACAAAAAGATTGCGTCTGAGATCTGCCAATTCTAATATTCTATAAAACAGCAATAGGGTCTGTAGTTTGGAGGGGTGAGGAACAGGGGGAAAAGGAAACGAAAAACTTCCACAAAATTGGTAATCCCTGATCTTAATTTAAAAATACACCAAGCTTCTAACCTTAATTTCACAATTTCTTCCACATTCTTGTATGTCTGAAATTTCACCTGAATTGTGAGTTTTCCATGTTAAAGGAGGAGAAGTTTTATATCAACAGGCTCTATTTATCCTTCTCTTCTCTAGAAATTTTTATTTATAACAGTACCTGGATCAGAATTGACTAAAAAAAAAATTTTTTAAACCTTGTTTATGGTTTTTTGAGTGTGAGCGTGTGTCTGAAATGGAGCTAAGAGAAAACACTTGCTCTTTTCCACAGCGCAACCACAGACCTTCTCCCAAGACCAGCGTATTGCATCTACGCTCCCATCTGTACACTGTTGTACACTTTTGTCTCTGTGTACAGACCCTCTTAAGCCTTATAAGGTAAAATGCATGCCACAAGCCCGAAATCTACATCTCCTTTCTCCCCCTCATCACCAGCAGCTTAACTCCAGCTGCCTGATGGTAAGCTCTGTAGAGACCCCACCCTAATCACCAGCTCAGAGAAAATAATATAAAAGAATAATTTTACAACCTTAAAGAAATGAAATATTTGTATAACAAAATACGAAAAGCCATAAGCGAAGAAGAAATAAATAATAAATTAGACAACATTAAAATCAAGAACTTATGGTCATCAAAAGACATCATTAAGAGAAGAAAAAGGCAAGGCACAGGGTGAGGAAAGATATTTGATATATGTGTAACCAACAAAGGCTTGTATCCAGATTTTATAAGAAAAAAGGCAAATAAATAAATGAGAAAAAGACAGATAACATAAAAATAAATGGGCAATCACTTTGAACAAACACCAAAAAAAAGAAGATAAATAAATTTATAAACAGGTGCAACATATTTAAAATGCATATTAACACTTTAATGAAATACCACTATATGCACATCAGACTAGTTAGTATTCAAACATATTACAACATTGAACGTTGGAGAGGGTATGGAACAATATAAAATCACACATATTGCCAGTGGGAGTGTGAATTAGAACATCCACTTTTTTAAAAACACAACTTGGCAGTATCTACTATAGTTAAAGATATATATAAAACCTGTGACTCAGTAATTCTACTCTTAAGTGCATAACCTACAAAACTGCATACATGTGTGTACCAAAATATGTGTACTTGTTTATAGGTGCGCAGTTCTCAAGAGCAAAATGCTAGAAACAACCTAAATGGCTGTCAATGGTACAAGGTTTAGGTAAATTATTATATATTCATCCAGTAGACCATCATACAGTAATGAAAATAAATGACTACAATTAAATGGAACAAGATGGATGAATCTTTAAAGCATGATGCTGACAAAAGAAACTAAATGCAAAAGAATATATACTATTTGATTCCATCGACATAAAATTCAAAAACAGGCAAAACTGACTATATTATTTAGGAATTATTAAAATACAGAGAGAAGTTTAGAAATGATTGCCTGAACACTAGAGGTCACTAGTGGTGACCTCCCAGAAGATGAAGAGGAAGAAAGAGGTGGGCATGCAGTTTCTGGGTTGCTGGCAACATTTTGATTCTTGACTTGGTGGTAGTTCACAACTGTACCCTTCACAACAAATTCTTCAATCATATAATTATGTTTTAGGAACTTTTCTATAAACATCTTATTTCACAATGTAAACAATAAAATAAGTTACGTCATGTCTGGCACATGACAAGTACTCTATAAATGTCAATTATTATTATCATAAATATATAATAAAAATAATTTTGTTTTTATTGTACTTTGCACGTTACAAAGTGTTTTTCTTGAAATGTATCTCATTTTAATCCAGGCATTGTCACTATTCCTATTTCACAGATGAGAAAACTAAGGCTTAGTCTTAGCACACACAAACAATCAGAAAGGAGCACAGCTGGAAGACACAGACACAGCTCTGGTCTTGTTGTTTCAAATCCCATCATGTTTTCTAGACTCCTGTCTGCCATGCTGGTGGATGGAAGGAGAATGAGCCAAGAGCTTGGCGATCCAAAACCCCACCCATAGCTAGTCTTGTTCAACTGTGTGACCTGAGTCAAATTTCCTCATATTTGTGTGCACCTTGGTTTTCCCATCTGTCAAAGGAACATGAAGACTCCACACTCTGCACAGAACTATGTGAAAAGAAGCTGAGATGACAAAAATGGATATAAGTTGAAATGTGTAAAATGCTAAACATATGCAATGAATGTTATGTGATGTACTTTTACTTATACTTTGAGCTTGAGCTGATTTTAACAGTCGATGCTAAATCAGCATTGATGTTAGTGGCCTCTCACATGGCCTCTCAATGCTCCCACCCATCCACCCACCAAAATAAATAAATAATAAAGAGATTAATCTAATTGGAAGACTTGGACATTGGGGTCAATCGTAACCAAGCTGCCTATGCCCAATAGAGCCAAAGTTAACTGGAAGCAGCAGAAAGCATACATCTTTTCTTCGCTGAAAGCCGATACAAACCATTTTCTCACCGCATCAGACTGAGAGAGGTTAAAGTGCACAATCCGGAAAATTAAGTTTATTCTCAGCCTGCTTTAACAGAAAACAATCTCCAGGACTATATTGTATATCTTCTGACAGAGGGGCATCAATGGGAAAGATTATGTCTGTTATCAAGGAAAGCAATGAACTTTCCATTTACAATGGACTTTCATAATCTGATGAGAGAAAACGCACATTTATCTAGTCTTTTAAAAGGAAAAAGGAAACTCTACAAATCTGTCCATTATTCCTGCCACGAATCTAAAATGAGGTCAAGACAAAAGCAGATTACTTTTGATAGTGTTAATAAGAGTTATTCCAAGGCCTGCAAGCCAGATCTCCCTCTGTGGATTTCCGAATGGCTTTGGGAGCTGGGCCATTCTTACAGTAATGAGAAAGAGCCTTATCTCACACCATAGGAAATTCAAAGATCCCCACGGCTTCAAAAGTCTTATTGATGCACTTTAGTAGAGCTAAAAGCCAGGGTGGTTTCTCATCACAAATACCTGTCCAACGTAGAGGATATAGGAGGAACTTTAAGAGGCACAGACGTGCAGCTCCCAATGTAGCATATTAATATGGCTGTTTCCATGACTAAATCACTTTCTGAGCAGTATTACAATTAATGAGTTAGAGTTATTGATTACAAGCACCAGACACTGACTCTGACTTATTTAAGTAATGGAGAATATATTGGAAAAATATTGGGAGCTAAAAGAATGGGTGGATAGGTTTTGGAGGAGGTAGGAGCCAAGAAAGTGACAGAGAGTAGGAAGCAAGAGGCATAGCAATTAGCCTCCTGTCCGGAAAACCCTGGTCAGGATACCACATTTTTCATGTATGACCTACACTCACTGTGTTCTTGGGTCACTGCCTTAAGGTTTAAAGTCCTAGAAGAGATTGTGTGATTGTCTAAGCTTGGGTCATAGGTAATCTCCCTCCCCCCAAAAATAAACCCATATAGGAGACCAGAGAGATGGGGATATGGCCCTACTCAGCTTCAACAGTGGGCATTGTGTACGTGAATTTCCTCTCCCACCAAGACTTCACATGGGCAAGGAATGGATGTTGTATTTGTCTGTTTCTTGCTTCAATAATGCTGAATACCAAGCATTCCCAACTCCAATAGCTTATAGCAACAAGCATTTATTTTTCTTGCTCATAGGCCTGCAAATTGACTACGATGGCTTTGCTTCAGGTGGCAAACTGTCTGGGGTTTCCTCTAGGCCACAGATCAGGTCCATATCTGTGCATACCTCTCCACATCCTCCTTAGACCAATGGGTACCCCAAGCATGTTCTTCTCACATTCCTTTGGTCAAAGCCCATCACATGCCCAATCCCAAATTCAGTGGGCAGTCCAGTATACTCCACCCCAATAAGGAAGAGGAAGGAAGTGAATAACATCGTTAATGATAATGCAATCTAACACAGATGCTAAGCAAGCATCTTCTATATATAGGTCCTAATCACCTCATGACATCTCTCCCACGACCTCCATTTTATGTCTGATCCAAATCCTTAGATAAAAATTCATGAAAAAGATCTTGGTCACTATTGCTGGAGAATACACACTAATTATCCCTACATGTGTCCCTCAGATCTCAGTTCCACATTCTTGGCTAATTGTAAATGTGCTTTATTTTCACCCTTAGATAATGAGTGCCCTGAGGGTAAAGCATGTATCTTTGTGAGGATCCTAGCAGATGCTTGGCTTTTAGTTGTTTTCCTTGAATTGCTAGTGAATGAAACAGTGGGTCCTATTGGACTTTGCCAGTCACTGCTCTGCTAGGGTTTTCCAGCCTGAGAAGAGCATGGGCACAGATGCCCTGGGACAGAGTCAGTGGTTGTGATCAAGGTTTGTTTAAACTTAACACCTGCTTTTCATGCACCACAGCATGAAAAAAAGACAAGTCATTTATCCCTTCAAATCCTCTGCCTGCCTTCCTTATCCCCCACCTCCTGACTCCATCCACTACCAGTCAAGGTCGAGGGCAATACATAAATGAAGGGAATGCCTATACCCATATTAGAGGAGTTGCTTCAGGCTTCATCTCCTTTGTACTCCTGTGTCATTATCATCATTGTTGTCACTAAATGGTTTGCTCCTTCTTGAAGGCACATAGGAAACTCTCAATTAATGGTTACTACGAATAATGTTCTGGGCCAGGTACTAAGCTAAGCATTTTAACATGAATTACCATATTTTGTCCTCACAACTTCTACGTTAGGCAAGAACTATTACCATTTGTGACCACTTGGCTTGGCAGCTCAGCCTGGCCTTTTCTTGTTTTGCACTATATGCCCTGTTAAAGAGGTGTGACAGTGAGGGTTGAAAATGCAAACTCAGAACCAGACAGCTTCTGTTCAAATCCCACTCCCAATCCTTACCATCTATGTGACCTTGGGCAAGTTATTTAATTTCTCCATGCCTCAGTTTCCTTTTCTATATGGAGGTTGTAATAGTACTTACCCTATAACAGTGTTGTGAGTATTGAATAGGCAAAAGCACCCAGAACAATCCCTGAAACATTCATAAGGGCTATATGACCCTCCATCTATCTGCTTGACTCCTCAGCTCATGACCTGGTCTCCTCCATCCAGGAGGGACTCCTGCAGCTGGGACTGAGACATAATTCTGGCCAGTAGAGGCTGGAATGGGTCTGTGCAGTGGCCTATCTCACCAAAAAGGCCCATACTCACTCCCACCTTGAGAAAAAGAACAAAATCCCTTAGGATCTCCTTTGTGTTTTTCCCTCATATTAGAGTATTTTTGTTCATTCTTCCTCATCATCACCTGTCCAGATAATAGTTTTTGATTATGGATTTGATGGCTTAAACTTTATTTTATTATGAATTTGACTGCTTAGAATTTTTGTTCTTAATTTTGGACTTTTATATCTCATTTTCTTTATGAGAAAGTCTAGGAATTATAGTTTTAATGTCATGGTAAGTAATATTAAAATAAATGGCAATTTAAGAATTGAGGAATTAAAACACCTAATAATTGGACTGGAGAAATATAAAAACGCTGGATTCAGTGAACCAGCACCAATCTAATTTAAATATCTAATTAAAAGTTATTTGGAAACACAGCATACACAAACTGCATTGCAGTCTTCTGTAGCTAGGAAGGAAGCTTGGTAACCAGAAGAAAAATCAGAACTGCATGAGGGAATAGGAATGGACTGTAATCTTTAAGCAGAGTGCTCCATTTTAATCAAGGCATGCCCCACTCTACATTCTATTACCACGTCATTAAAATATACTGTCCCTGGTGCTGAAACTGCTGTTAGTTGTTTAACAGCAGAGCAACCATGCTTCAAAGCCAGAAAGAGAGGTAGCAATACCCAGATGGAGGTAGGAGCTTTTGTTAGCTGAAGCACTATGTATCCAAAGTTGCCTGGAAGCTACAGAGGAAGAAAAAGAAGAAGGTTTGTGGTTAGGAAAGTCGAGATTAGAACTGATTTGACAAGAACAAGCCTGCAAGTCTGCAAGCTGATTCATACAGAGGGCTATTCATAGCAGAGGGCAATTTAGCACATTGTCAAATATGACATTCTAAAAACGCAGCATGATCGTTGGTACAAATAGCTAATGAACAGTGACATATTTAGATTGCCTGCTGCAGAGGTGCCTGGGTATGTGCAGTTAGGCAAAAAGAACTCCATTACCATATGGGAAAAAACCAAACAAACAGAAAATGTCCACAGTAAAATTCTAAAATTGGGTTTGTTTTCAGAGGCTTACCAATTCTGCCACTATCAATTTGTCATTGTCACCTTTGTCTCTCAGTCTTCTTATCTGTAATATGGGAGAATAACCGCGCCTACTTTGTGGCCTTGTGAGAATTAAATTGAGATTAAATGGGTTAAGAAGTATAACGAAATTAGGATAGTAGCCAGGAAAGGAGTAAGCTTTTAATAAATATTATTTGTTATCACTATTAGTAACACTAATGTTGACAGATTTTTTTCTCAGCTAAAGAGGTATGAGGTATAATCATCAGTATAGGTATCACCAAACCAAAATCCATTTACGGTGTTAGTTAAATGATGCTTTTGTTTCCGGAGAATGGAATTTCCTTCTCTAAAAATGTTTCCTATGTTTAAGAGGTAAAAATAAGCTACACTCTTTCAAACACTTCTCACTTTTCCTTTCCTCCTATTTTCTTAATGTCTTCAGTTTAGTTCATTCATTCATTTATTCATGAACTTTAAAAAGCTCCTTTAACGTATCAAGCCTCTTTATTGAACCGGGCACTGTGCAAGACTAAGTTGCTAAGAGATGCCAATCAAAGAGTTTAAAGATCTTCTGTCATGAACGCAAAGAACTACCATGTGGTACCAAATACAACATAGTATACACATATGTTAACAAACACACACACAGTCATTAACTCATTAACATAACTCAGGTTTTGTTGTTATCTCCATATTGCAGATGAGGAAACTGAGACTTAGAGGAGGGAGGATCTGCCTCAAGCACTCTGCCGTAGGGACTCAACACAAATATTGTAATGCTCAATCTGTACTTACACCCCACTGCAGGGCAGTCCATGTTCAAGGAGATGCTGATCTTCCCTTTCTCGGGAGTCTATGAAGGAAACAGTCCAGGGAAATGATGTGACTTCCAGACTAAGACTTTCTAGTGAAGGACAAAGTCCCAGCTCTTCCCCCCACCCATGAACCACTTTGTCAATTGAATATGAACTAAGAAAAATCTCTGCAGTCAAAACAGGGTGAACACAGCAGATGAATTACCCCTTATCTTGAGTTCTGCTTTCCTTCCTAATGAATAAATGAGTAAATCAATAGATCTCTAGGTCCTATGAGCTTCCTTTTACTCCAAGCAAGTGTTGTTTTGGTTTTTTGGTTTTTTTAAGCTAAGCAACCTAAACAACCAGAGGCCATTTTCACAGTTTACCATCTAACAATACACAGCAGAGGTAATTAAAACAATCTGGGGCTAGGGAAAGATGGAAGGAAAATCTGTCACCACTGAGACTATCAAATAGAAAAGAAAAGTGTTCTGGGGAATGAAGCAGAAACTGACAATTTGTTAGATCTAACTCCAGACTGACATGCAGTGAAAGGGTGAGGGAGAGATTGTTGCTGGGAGAAATGTCAACTTTACGTGAGAAACCCATGGAAAAACTCTGAAAAGGTGCACATAGTTTTTGTCTTCTGCTAAGGCCAGGAAGGAACTAAATTTCTTTGCACAATGGGAATCAGCTATTCTGTAGTCATTTGCATAGACTAGCTTTGGAAAGGAATGACCTTGTCTGGTATATTCACCCCGTGTCAGCTTAAATTCAAAGGTTAAAAAAAGTCAACGCATATCCTGCCTTTAAAGTATTTTAAGTTTAGCTTTAACTTTAAGAATACTACAAGTCTTTCAGATTCATAACTAGTCTCCTTTTCCTTGTTCTAAGGTATTTCACCAAACCCCCACCCCATTGGCCGAATCTTTTCAGCCCTCTGACTGGAATTGTTCAGTAACTTCCTGCCTCCAACTTGAACCCCCTAAGGCAAAACCATCAAGAACAATTCTGCAAGACATCTGACCCTCTGCTGTTCTTGATCCATTTTGCAAGAAAGGTTTTCCCCGTCAGGTATAAATTGTGAGATCCAGGTGAGAATTTTTGGTGCTCCTTATCTCACATAGTTGCAGTCTTATGGGAACAAATTCACCAAAGATTTGTGAATTCTCAAACAGGAAAAATAATCATTGGATTTGAAGCAGTTCTGTTTACCTTATTTCTCTTGTCATGCTTGTTGGTTAAAGGAATAGATTGGATAATATAACTACAATAGCAAGAACAATAATAATAGCTAACCACTGTGAGTAAGGGTCTGTTCTTTATGATAAAAGCTGTCATTATTTTAATCCTCAAAGCAAATCTGTGAAGTAAGGGCACTTATTACCCCCACTTCACAAACAATGAAAAACCCACACTAATTTGCAATGGTGGGAGGCATTCAATGCTCAAAAAAACCTAAAATTAAAACTTCCTTAATTCTGTCTTTCCAAAATTTGAATCATATAATTTACCATAACAAAAATATAAGGATAGCATGGAAAGTAGGCTACTTGCATATTCAAGTGGGGATTTTCCAGTATTTAGAAATTCATTGGGTTTTAGCCAGATAAAAGTGGAGCAATGAATTAACTTTGTCTAGTTCCATTTTGAATTGTCTTTGGAGAACAACAATTCTAATCACCAGAAAACCTTCTCAACAGCATCATTAGATGCAGACGTTGAAGAACAGAAAATATTAAGTGATGGAGCTGGAAGAACATGCATCCAAGAAGCAAAAGTAATAATCCCTGGGAGAGTGGAAGGTGGAATTGTACGTGCTTCTTTTCCCACAGATTTTCTAATTTTTTTTTTGTTAAGAAAAAGACTAAGAAAAATGCAAGAGGATATTAACTTTTCCAAGGAACAGTATCTACTTCTGAATATGGGGTTTATGCCTTTAAACTCTAGAGTCTCTAGTAAGTGCCTACCAAGATGCGCCTCTTGGATCTCTGCTTCCTCTCCTTAATTATTCTCACCAGTGATTTAGAAATGATCTATTGTTACCATTGGCACTACCCAACCTCCAGCCATCCTGTCCAGAGTCAAGGGGAGTGATATATCCAGAGAACACCAGACAGTGGTGCCAGAACAATTCCAGATGAACATTTCAGAGAGGGGCCCCAGCCTGAGAAAGTAAGAACAATCCAAGGAGGAAAAGACAAGTCATGACAAAGACAGAAAGCAGTGAGAGACTAAGTTCAAAATGAGGCAGAGGCAGAGGCAGAGAGGGACACAGCTATGGAATAAAAGCAGTTCAGGCGCACTTCTTGCAATTATGAGAGTCTAATCACTGAGTCTGAACCCAAGTCCCACTTGGGTTTGGGTCTACTTGAACATATCATAGTCTTCAGCCAGAGAGGCAAGAGGTTCTAACATCTTTACCATCATCCTCATTTCCCAGAGGGGATCATCCTGACCTCTCTACTGATTGCTATTTCAGTAAACCATGTTCTGTGATGGAAGTCACTGAAGACTTTTTGTGCTCATAGAGAAAACCACAGAGACAGTGTTTGTGAGTAGTAACAGCGGTAGTAACAATAAAAATTGTTGCAAAAGCAGTAACAGTAGTAATAGTAGTAGTAATAATAATCATATTTAATGAGAGCTTACTTTGTGCTACATGCTTATCCTAGATTAATTCATTTACTCCTCACAACTCTGCTTTACCCATTTTGCAGAAGAGGAAAGTGAGTCACAGAGGTAAATTATTTGCCAAAAGATCTATAATTTAGCAAAGGCTGGAGCCAAGATTGGAATCAAAGTCTGTCTGAATATGGAACCTTAGTTTACCTCTTTAAGATGTAAATGGGAGGACTTCCACTTGCAAAAAAATGGATTAGACATACTGCTCCCTATTTTTTCTGATAGGCATGACTAAAATCCATAGATCTTATATATAAAAGAATCATAAACGGACTCTGAAAGGTGGAGAGGATAAGGCAGATAAGCAAGGGAGCTCAGGACACACGGAACAACACGGTGGCGAGTTCCCTGGATTTTCTTTTTGCTTCATATATCCCTGACTTGGAGTTGAAGAAGGTGGAAACCTGTAAATGTCAATGGACACAGATAAAAAAAATGTATGATTTCCCTATCCAAAGGCCTAGGAAAGGAAGCCTAGCAAGAAAAAGATTTTTTAGCCGATAACCACATTTCTGCAGCCAAATAACCTAGAAAAAACTGTAAACTCACCAATGGTAGTAAGTACATTAAATGTAAATGGTTCAAATCATCAATTAAAAGACAGAGATAGGCAAGTGGATTAAAAATATTACTCAACTATATGCTGTCTACAAAAAAAAATCACTTCAAATACAACAATATTGATAGATTAAAAGGATGGAAAAAATATATTATGCAAATATTAATTACAAGAATTCAGAAATGGCTATATAATATCAATAAAGCAGATGCCAGGGCAAAGAAAATTACTAGAAATGAGAGAAACATTGCGTAATGACAGAGGAATCAATCCACCAAAAAGATAAAGCAATCTTAAATATGTATGCACCAAACAACAAAACTGGAAAACACGTGAAGCAAAACTGATAGAACTGAAAAGAAAAAGAGATACATCCTCAGTTACAGTTGGGGACTTCAACATCCGTTTCTCAAAAATTTATAGAACTAGACAGAAAATCAACAAAGATATAGAAAACCTCAACAATACCATCAAACAACAAATCCAATTAGAAAATGGGCAAAAGACACTTCACTGAAAAAGATATGCAGATGTCAAATAAGTTCATGTAAAAGATCTTCAACATCATTAGCCATTAAGGAAATGCAAATTAAAACCACAATGAGCTATCACTACACACCTGCAAGAATGGTTAAAAAAAAAAAGTGACAACAACACAGGCTGGTGAGAATGTGGAGATATTGGATCATTCATACATTGCTGGTGGGAATACAAAACGGTATAGCCACACTGAAAAACAGTTGTCAGTTTCTTTAAAAACTTAACATGCAACTATCATACAACCCAGAAATTGCACTCCTGAGCATTTACCCCACAGAAATGCAAACATGTTCACACAAAAACATGTAAATGAATGTTTATAGCAGCTTTATTCATAGTAGCCAAAAAGTGGAAACAACTCAGATGTCCTTCAATGGGTGAATGGTTAAACAAACCATGGTACATCTGTATAATGATTACTACCCACCAATTAAAGGGAACAAATTATTGATACCCTTGGCAATCTAAATTAATTTCCAGAAAATTACGCTAAGTGAAAAAAAGGTGATCCCAAAAGGTTACATTCTGCATAATTCCTTTTATATGACATTCTTTAAATGACATAATTATAGAAATGGAGACCAGAATAATCATTGTCAGAGGGTAAAGAGGGGGTGGAGATAGGAGGGAAATGGGTGTAGCTATAAAAGTGCAAAATGAAGAATCTTCCAGTGATGAAAATATTCTGTGTCTTGACTGTGTCAATGTCAACATCTTGGTTGTGATATTTTACTATAATTTGCATGACATTGCCATTGGGGAAAACTGGGTGAAGCATATATTGGATCATTGTGTATTATTTCTTACGAGTACGTGTGCATCTATACTTATCTCAAAATAAAAAGTTTAATTAAAAAAAGTCAACATAGGCTTGTTAGTCATAGTTCTGCAGCTAGTCTTCGAAATGTACATGTTCCGTTCTACCATAAGCTGTCAGAGAAGCTGCTCCTCTGTAAGCTCACTTGGCACATGAGGCAGATATTCCGCCATCTGTACAGACGCCATCCTCCAGGCTGCCCACACTCTGATCTTCCTTCCAGATGCAGAAGGTTCTGACTCACCACTCCATTTTGATTTTGCACTTATCCTAAATATACATACAAATGGTAGGTCATGTATACATACATACAAATGCTAAGTCATCACAATTCCTATTTTCCACTCAAAGTTTTAAATCAGAATTATGACACTGCCAAATACTAAGTAACGACAGCAGCACAAATGCCACAAAAGATGGCTCACAAGTCATGGTTTTTATCCCCCAACTTCTTCTGCCTAATAGACGTCTCAGTAAGCATGTTACAAATAAGCATTGTAGAATAGGGAGAAAAAGACAGCAGGTTTGGTTGGGTAATGGGATCTCAGAGAATGGAAGGATAGCATTCCAGAAAGTTCCAACTGAGGACCAATTTTATAGCATGCATTATATGGATCAAGAATCCTTAGTTTATGCTTTTGGGTTTTTTTGTTTTTGTTATTTTGTGTATGTGTGTGACGGGATTAAAAAAGACCTCAAATGCTATTGAGAAGCAAATGAAAGTTTTGGACCCTCTACCCCCCAAAATACACACATACACATTTGTCAATTGATCAAAAAATATAATCACTGCTGAAACCATTTTCTCTGATCTGACTGTTTTAGAGAATGCTCAAACATTCAAGATACGATAATGTCCAAATAGCAAGTGTCAAACACATCTCTGAAATCCTTGAGCCTATGATTGCCAGATTTAATGTCAGGATCTTTAGGGACACTTGCTAATTATAATCATTTCCATTTTATTGTATTGTTTTCTTCCCATATTTAAATTGCTGCTCTTCCTTACCTATTTAGGTCCATTGAATATGCAGCAGACTTAGTAAAAGATGTCTTCTCAATTCATCACTTATTAGTCAGCTATTGCCACAATTACGTTGCATAACAAATCATCTCAAAATCAAGTGGCTTACAACAGCTAGCATTTATTCTCGTGCTCACAGGTCTGAAGATTTGCATCTGGGCTGATCTTGGCTGGGCTCAGCCAAGCAGTTCTGTTTCAGGTTGCATATCAGCTGGGCTTGGCTTGGCTTGGGTTTGGGTCTGATCCAAGTGTCTCTTGTATCCTTGGACCAAAGGATATTTAGGGAAGGATCTGATGGCAAATAGCAAAAGAGTAAAAGGTAAACCAAACCACCCAAGCCCAGTTAAAGCCTCTACTTGCATCACATCTGCTAATATTCCATTGGTCAAAGCAAGTCACATGACTGATCCCAGCATCAATGAGGTGGCCACAAATGCCCACAGTAGACAGGGGAGGGGAGTCGGTATTTGCTGAGCACGAATACAATATTTCACACACCACAAACTTCTTTAGAGTATTTCCTTAAGGCAATGAAGATGCTCTAGTGCTCTAATGCTTTATTTCATCATGCTTAAATGCCTAAACCAACTGGACAAGAAATACGGTTATAACTGAGACCAATGTGTCTGACTGGACTATGTTTTAGAGCAGAGTTTCTTAATGTCGGCACTACTGATATTTTAGACTGGATAATTCTTTGTTTGGAGGGCTGTCTTGTGCATTGTTCATTGATAGCCACATCCCTATCCTCTACTCACTAGATGCCAGTAGCACCTTCAAGTCATGAAAATCAAAAATGTCTCTAAACATTGCTAAGTGTTCCCCTGGGGTCAAAATTGCCAGCATTTAGAACCACTATTTTAGAGAAATAATCAAACATTCAAGGTAGATAAACATTGTCAATTGCCAAATGGAAAATATCAGTATACAATATTTGTCTATATCAACATACATAAGTTTGCACTCAAATTAACTTGATTGGGTGATTTTATAGGGTAGGCATTGGCTAATCATCCTCAAATCCTTATAACTACTCTGCCAGGTGGGTATCATTATTTCATACAACTGATGTTGAAATTGAGCTGCAGTTAAGTGAATGGTTCAAAGACCCAAAGATAAAAAGAGGTAAAATTGAGATTTTTTTTTAGTAAGCTAGATCTTTATTATAGAAATACAACTGCATTCTACTTTGAAATTAGTTGGTGAAAATCTCATTGTATTGTGGCTTTTCGTGTATACACCCTTAAAACCATCACCACAATCTGCGCCATAAACATATCCATCACTATCAAAAGTTTCCTATCATTCTCTTTATGTATTATTATTTTTTGTGATAAGAACACTTAACATGATACATCTTATATGAGGAATCTAAAACAGTCAAACTCATAAAAGCAAAGAGTAGAATGGTGGTTGCCAGGAGCTGGAGGGAAAGGGAAATGAGGAGGTATTTTTCAAAGGGTACAAAGTTTCAGTTATACAATATAAGTAAGTTCTAGAGATCTACTGTACAGCATAGTGCCTATAGTTAACAATACTATTGTATACTTAAAAATTTTCTAAGAGTGTACATCTTATGTTAAAACTGAGATTTGAACTGAGATTCTCCAACTTAAAATCAGCTTTGAGTAAAAACACATATTGTTATAGCATCTATAATGATTCCTCATTATTGCAATCATTCCAGTCTGCTTTACTAGGCATTTATTTTATATAAAAATTTTTGATAACCAAAGACTTGATAGAAAATGAGCCAACACATATGCAATATTTTAATTGGAGATCCTTTATTATTCATATCACAAACACTAAATGATAAATTACTCACAAAGTCTTCAACCACTAAGAATAGTAGTTAGATCATATGCATATTGTAAAAAGTAGTTTGTTCTTATAAACCACACCCACAATCATCAGCATCATCAAAAGCATAATTTTCAAGTGGAAATAATGCCAATTTACCTTTTTGGTTGATTTATAGAAAGTATCTCAAAGTCAAAACTCTCACTCAAGTGATTCTCATTGTTTGGAATATGGCCCCTGAAGAGCTGCAGAGCTATCCTTGATTTTTCTATTCCTACCACAACTTACATCCAACCCATTAATGAATTCTACTGAATAATCCTTTGCAACATATCTTTGGTCAATTTCCCACAGCTTCTGCTACCACTATCTTAGTTCAGGCTACATTCTTCTGTCTCCTGGACAAATACAGGAGACTTAGCTGATATCCTTCTTCTACTTTTGCTCCCTACAGAGCATTCTCTATGCAGCAGCCAGAGTGAGCCCTTGAAAATGTTAATCAGAAAATGTTCATCACACTCCGACTTAGAGCCTTCCAATAGGTTCCTACCACATTTAGAATAAAACTCAAAGTCCTTTCCAAGAGTTGCAAAACTCTAATAAGCTGGCCACAACCACATCTCTGCTCTCACCTACAGCTTTTTCCCCCCTTGCTCAGCGCACTACAGCCACCCTGATCTATTTGCTGTTCTTCGGATACTTCAAGCAAACTCCCGACTCAGGGCCTTTGGTCTTGCTGTTTCACTGATCATTCACTTAGAAAGCTCTTCCCCAGATCTTTGTTCAGGCGCTGCTCAAATGCTACTTCCTCTGAAAAGCCTTTTCTGACCACCCTATATGTAAAAGCATCTCCTCAGACTCTACTCATTGTCCTTGTTTTATTTCCTACAGCACCTCTTAATTGTTGTCATTCTAGTGCATACGTTTTCCGCTTTTGTATTTATTAACTGTCTTGCCCATTAGAATGCAAGGTCTACATAGGCAGGGACTATAGTTTGTTCATTACTCCTTCTCCAGGATTTAGAAGAGTATATTGTAGGTCTTCTATAAATATTGGTGTATAAATGAATGAATGAAACCTAACTATTAACTGAGGTCTCAAAGTCTTTTGAGATTTAGCTAACATTTTCCTAAGTGCCCCTATGATCCCACCACTACCCCCTTCACATACTCTATAGATTCCAAAACTCTCCCCAAGACTTCTGAGAAGTTCCAAAGCTTCATGTTCTCAGGGCACCTCTAGTTCTAACTGCTTGCTTTCTTGGTTTATGAGTCATCTTACTGTACTATGTATGCCATCTTTGCCCCACTAAGAGCCTTCTTGTATAAAGCAATTGTGTGTTTGGTAAACTTTACTGAAGATTTATGGACAGTAAAAGGAAAGGATTTTGCAGACATATTGTAAAGAAAAACTTTGAAGTCAACATTAAACATTCTTCTTAAAAAGCTTTCAGTCATCACCCCACAGGGGTTTTTCATGAACATGTTACCCTATAGGTTTTCCGACCCCATACCAACCTCCTTATTCCTGCTTCACTCCATCTCTTCTCCTGACATCATGCTCTGCAGAGTAAAAACTAACTCCTCTCTTCATCTCACACAGAACAATTCAATCTTCTCCTTTCTTGCCTTTGATGTCTCTGGCTTCATGCTTCAGGATCTCTCTTTCCATCCCGAAAAGTTCTTAAAAGCATTTTCCTAAACAAAGACTCTTCTCTCTAAAAGAATATCTGATGCCAGGTGTTAAGATGACACATCTGTTGCTTCTATAGCTATGAGAGGCTCTAATATTCCACATGGACACCAAGTATTACCATCTGAATAAATATTATATCTTACCCGTATATGTGCTAACATTTTTCATATACATATATATATATACACATAACATGTATACATATGTTTACATATATGTACTATGTTATATTTATAGTACTGTGATTCATAAAAGAAAAAGTATCAGAAAGTATTACTAAACTCACATGGACCCAGCAACACTTGGTGATTGGCTATTCTGTCAATCAATCAGTTCTAAAAGGTCAACTTTAATCAGATAGATATCTGTAAGCCTTTCTGATGTTAAAAACAGTTTCCTCGTACTTGAAAAGACTAATAATTTATTGCCTATCCAATGTCTATTTTTCAAATGGAACCTGGAAATTAAGAATGGAAAGGGACAAAGGCAGCCATCCTTGTAGATTCTTTTCATGCTTGTCAAGTATTTTCATCCTAGAAATTGCCACAGGGATGGAGAGACCACAAGGACTGTTCATTTATCTAAATTATATGGACATATTGTTAAATAAAAAAAGTTATATGCAAACCAATATTTAGTGTGCCATCTAAAAATAAGAATATGTTTGTATTATCATTTGGTTGTAAGACATAAGGTCTCACTTACCTGGAAGAAGAATCCCATTGCCTGAGAGGACGGGAATACCTGAAACCTCAGGTGGTTGTAACGGTGCTGGTGGGGAAAGGACCGGTGCCTCCCGCTTGTCTGGCACCTGGATCCCTCCAGTAGGATTGTCATCCAGGTCATCTTGCATTCTTGATTGCATTTCTAACAGTTGGAGGCCTCTAATCTGTCATGCTGTTGCATCTGCCATACTGTGCTGGGTCTTGGGAAGAGTTGGTAACCATTATCACGTCCCCTAAAATACTGCTTCTAGTATCTCCAGTATGCTGGCATATTCCATTGAATTGTATCACCCAGTACTTGCCAGTGAAGCCAATTGTCTAATATGAATCCTAGGTCCTAAAGCCAAGCATGTCATTTTAGTGAAATCTTCTCCCATTCTAGGATGACATAGTCTCTCTAGTTAGCAGAAGAGGCATGAGATGAATTCTGCAGGCCTGGTTTAGATATTCTTGATCTCTGAACTGCAGCCATAGCTGTCAACTTTGGCCAACTCCACACATTGTTTATGTCCACAAATGGGGTAAAGGGCTACAGACTGCCTGAACCCTATGAGGATATATGACACTTTCCAGACTAGGGGCTGTCACTTCCCTGGGCTATTATTCCCATGTGGATTCCCTTTACTGCCTTACTTGAACACAACCTGAGCCCAAGGTGCAGATGGTCATGTAGCCATTCTAGTTTTTCCAGGACCTCTTCCAGGACCTTACCTGTACCTTCTGGACCAAATGTGAAAAAGCAATCTTCCAAAAGTATGTTTGTCAATTCAAAAAGCAGACACCAAGACAGAATAACAAGTACAAGAGATTTATTTAGGGTAACATCTGTGAAATGTAAAGGGGTGAGGGAAAGCCTTTGGACCATGATGCAGATCTTATACCAGCGAATAGAGAAGAGAAATAAAGATTATGTAGGAAGCAGCTCAGACTGTGGTGCAGCTCTGAGAAAGTTTCAACCACCCATTGGGGAGCTCCAGCGCAAAGAATGGCCACTGAGGAGTCTGACATTGAGCAGAAAAGTCTAGGCCCTAGTACTTCCATAGTGGTCAGGTATTGGCTGAAAGCAGCCCAAAAACAGTGCGGCCTCAGCTCAGATGCCACAGCAGATCTTGAAGGTGCTACAGCTGAGCACTGGCAGCTAACTGCATTCCTTGCAACAAGTTCTTTCTTGAAGAGAGATCTGAGCAACACGTATCCATGGTTGCCCCAGGAAGAAATATAGAACACTACAACCTTGATTACAGTCTAATTCCTGGTTGGGGGATAACTGTGCTGATGACCAAAATATAGAATCTTTTAAACATCTAGGCCAAATAGCCAACAAGATTCCCCGGGCCTCAAAGACCCAGAAAATTAATCTAAATTCTAGGGTCATCTTAGACAACAGAATCACTTAATTATCTGTTGGCCAGTCAAGAAACATCTTAGCCTGGACCAACACACCACCTAAATATGCATCAAAATCAGCTGGGAGTCAGAACATTCAGTACCCTGCGTATGGGACAGGTAGAAGGGTTGTTAGAGTTCTCAGCAACCTGGAACCTATCCTCTGGGGGATCTGGGCTCCCTGAGCCTCTGTATTAGGGGAGGGCTTCAAGTATTATTCATGGCTTTCATTTTCCTATTCATGTCATAACCATCCTCCAGGGTCTCTACAGCAATACCAGAGACTAAAACAAAACTGTTAGCTTAAGGCAATTGATCCTGGAGAGGACTGTGGTAGAGCATTGGGTCCTGAGGCCACATAGCTATTGTCACATAGCTGCAGCGACAAGGTTTAGATCCCAGCCCTCTGATCGTGCCCAGGAGGGGAGTCATGCAGCCCATCACCCCAGGGCTGGAGACCTGCTCCCAAAATCTGACAATCAGCCTTTCTAGATCTCTGTCTGCTACCTCAGAGAGCAATGAGTAATGGAGGACCATGCATCTGTTAACTGCTTACGTCTCTCTGAGTTTCTCTCCCAATAAATGCTTTTCCAGATGGCCTGTTGTGTGTGCTCTCTGGTCATGTGTCCCTATTTGCTAGGCAGCTTCCCTGTGTTTATAAATAAACCATGGAAGTGTGCACAAGAAATCAATAAAAGTGGGAATAGGGATAGTGGGTAAATGTAGCAGGGATAGAAGAGGGACTTCTCAATGTACATATTTGATATTTGAACAATATGAAGGTATTAATTTTAAAAAAATACAATTAAAAAGAGAAAAGGTTAAATCAATAACTGCTAGAAAATAAATATAGAAATAAATTAAATTAATGCCATACAGTTTCCACTTCTGCTCCAAATATCTTTATGTGGACTTGAAAATGACATCAAAAGCCACAAAAATCAAAGTGCACCATGTACAACAGAGAAAACATCCCCAAAGTAAAATAACATCATGATAGCAAAGGAGTGGTGTATATATTTTCTCAAATAACCCATGAGGATGCAAATTTAGTTAAATCTAAAGAATTTTTTAAAATCCAGAGAGAAAAATTATCTAAAAGTAAGAAAAATTTCTACTGTTAGAAAGTGGTAGGAACTGAATGTCACACAGATGGTCCCCCCGTTGGGGGTTAAGAAGGTGCAATTTACATTCTTCCCCCTAGCTCTTCACAGCCTGGTGAGGGAGACAGACAACTAAGTGGATAATTAAAATACGGTGTGATATCATATGTAAAAAACAATTCCAGATAGGTTGTTGACCTAAATATGAAAGAGAAAGCAAGAAAGCTTCTAGAAGAAAACGTCCAAGACCATCTTCTCTACTTCAGGTCAGGGCAAGTTTTCTTGAACAGAATAAAAAAGCAATGACCATAGGGGAAGCAATTAATAAATTGGATAACATTAAAAATAAGAACTTCTGCTCAACAAAAGACACAATCAGAAGGTGAGAAAGCAGGCCACATAGTGGGATAAGATATTTCATCACATGTACCTGACAAGTCACTCCTACGAATCAATAAGAATAAGAAATACATTCCAATATATCATGAGCAAGAGACTTCAACTGACGTTTGAAAAGAGGACACCTGCATGACCAATAAACATTTGTGAAATATCAAAAGAAAATTATAACCACAACGAGGCACCATGATCCAACCACCAGAATGGCTAACCACTGACAATGCCCATTGTTGGCAATGACAGGGAACAATTGGAACCTACAGACACTGCTGGGGAAAGAAAATTGGTAAGATCATATTGAAAATTTTTTGACAGTATCTATTAAAGCCAAACATACGCCCATTTTATAACTACTAGACATGTACCCAAGAGAAATAAGTTCTTATTTTCACCAAAAGGCAGCAACAAAAATGTTTGTAACACCATTACTTGCAATAACCCAGAACTGGAAACAACATAAATACCTATCAACAGCCAAATGAATATATAAATAGTGGTCTATTCATACACTGGAACACAGTAATAAAGATAAAATAACTACAGCTACACACAACAGCATAGAAAAATCGCATAGGCATATTATTGAGTAAAAGAAATCAGGCATGTACTGCATGATTCCATTTAGATAAGTTCTAGAGCAGACAAAACTATAATATTAAAATTCAAATGATGATTACCTTTGTGAAGGAGAAAGTATATTGATTGGAAGGGAGCATTAAGAGGGCTTCTAGGGTACTGGTTATGTTCAATTTCTAGGCCTAAACTGGTGGTTTAATGGATATATTCACTTCAGGACAAATAAGCTGTATATTATGAGTTGTGAACTTTTCTGCATGAATGTTATATTTAAATGAGAAAGTTAAAAAAAATAAAGTGCAATTGAGTATTCTGGTAAAACTCACTGAGGCAGGAAGCCCCAACACTGGTTTAGGTGATTGGGGAAAACTTCCTGGAAGGCTACACTTAACCCTGGAAGATGTATAGGAGTGAGCTTGGTCAATGATGGTGAGATAATGTTCCAGAACAAAAAGCTAGAGGTGAGAAAGATTATAGTGCCTTCCAGGAACTGTAACTATTTCTTACTGCTAAAACACAGTGTTTTGAGGTTGTGAGGGAGGAGAGAGAAGACACGGGAGAACTTAGAGGATCCAAATTATAAGGAGTCTCAAGCCCTGCTAAGGAATTTGGACTTGGTTCTTTGAGCTAGTTTGAAGAGCTGGCATTAAATAGGGAGTAATATGATTAGATTTGCATTTAAAATCATGACTTTGGCTACAATGAATAGAAGATGGGGGCTACTGGAAAAATCTAGACTAAAGTACATGGAGTCAGGGAGACACAGAGAAGTGAAGGTTATTAAAGAGGTATTTTGACAATAGGGCTTGGCAAATGATTGATTATGTATGAGAGATGCAGAAGAGTCTAGGACAACTTCCAGGTTTTATCCTATGCCATTGTCTGGGACGAGAACACAGAAGGATGAAGAGTTTGGGTGGGAAAGATGGAGTTAATGGACCAGTTATAACTGATACTTCTTTAGGACAACACCATAGTGAGATGTTAAACATCTCAAGTGGGACTCTTATTTTTTCACAGCACTTTTCTAATTCTCTTGGCAGTTTCACATCAGCCGTCTCATTTCGGTCCCTCAATGGCCTCCGGCACCGTCAGCACGGGCATTATCCTTCCACATAGCGAACTGCCCCCTCGCTTAGCTCTGTGTGGCCGTTTAGACATTTACCCCAAAGTGGCAAAGCAGCTGGCGTAGGACGGGAAGTGTGGATAAGCTCCACTCGTATGGGTCCAGAACACCATACCTCTCACTCCCTGACTCTTACCTGGAACCATGAAGGTCAACCAAGGCACTGCATTCCAAAATGCTTTCAAGCATGAAAGAAGTACAAAAATGCTTCGGCATTGTTACATCTGAAAAGTGTCTGTAATCTAAAGAAAATCCCAAATGAGCCATGAGTCATCTTCCCTGTCTTCCCATCGCCCTTGCTTTCTTTCCTCTCATAAGCATCTAAGCCAATCTGAGATTATCCTTGGCCCTGGCTTGTGGGGTTGTGCTAATTCTCGTGGCTTCTGAGGCCCAGTTATTGATTTTCTGTAAGGGGTAGCTGTGTTCGGCCAGGTAAGTGGCATGGATATTTGTCCAATAGCATGAAGACAAACTCCTGACAGCTTTATCTCTTTGCCATGAACACCCAGATGTGGGGTCTAATCAAACACTGGGGATGCTTTGGCATTCCATGCTTGATGTCTCCCATTACCCCACAGATGCACATTAAGGTGATGAATTCCATGTCAACTCATTTTATTTATCACCTCTGAGATGGGCTGTTAAAAACAACAACTGTCAAATTCCTCATATATCTGTCACAAGCCGAAGAGTCAGGAAAAGTCCACAAATAGGTGACATTTGAACATTTTCTTTCTGAAGAAGAAAGAAAAGTTGCCATTTCTCTAAGTTTAACATGACATCAAATTTAAAACTAAATATTTTTCTACTAATAAACAAAAAAGAATTGTTAGTATGATTGGGATATTTAATTAGAGGGTAATGAAATGGAATGGGAGAAGAGGTATAGTAATAAATCATTTTGTCTGAAAAGAAATTTAAAATAAATAAGATTCAAAAAACTAAAAGGGAGGATTAAAACATCTAAGCACACATGTCAAAATCTCAAGAACTTTCATATCTATAAATAGGTCCTCTAAAACAAAGAATCCAAGTCTTGCCACCAAAATCCATGTTATTTCTAGATGTTTCTACCCATTATTTAGATCCACATAGACACATGGGACATGAGAGAACTTAACGGAATTAATTTTTTATCATCTGTCACCTGTAAATTTATAGCAGAAGCAAAATTAGAAGCATAGAAGCAGTTTCATGTGAGACTCAGCAATTGATAAGTGTCAAGTGTGGTGGATGGTTGTAGGAGTTTCGAGGCAGGACATGGAAAGAGACTGTCACCAGGTAGCCATTAATCAGAAGGTGGACGTGTCTATGAGAGAAGCATGACATTCCAAAGAATAACTGTCAACTTTCATTTTAAGGTGCCCAGGCACAGAATGCACTCCTATGTCACTATCTAGCTGGAAAGCACCCAAAATATTATCTAGCCTTGGCCCTTAATTTTACAGAGGAAGCATTTGAGGATTGAGATACTGAGAAACTGAGGCAATGTCACACAGTTTAGGGACTATGCTATGAATAGAACTTGGAGCCTCTTGAGTCACTGTTGGTCAATCTTTCTACTACCTGCATCTCATGCATTATATTAACTAACCCCATAAATCTTTATTGAACGTTATGTGTGATTAAAGTATTGTACTAGCTTCCACAGGAATTATCTAACACTATCCATCCTCATTTTGATCAAATAAATCAACTGGTGTTTATCAGTCAGTTGTCCACTGGGAGTTTAACATCACTGAAACTCATTCATTCATTCTTGTCATTCCCCCCCAGAACATCACTTCTCTAACCATACAAGCACGCTTGGGTGAGCATCCCTTCCATGACACACACCTGTATTTTCTGACGCAGCTGCTCTTGGCAAACTTGGTCTCCACTGGCACCTCCTACTCTCAAAAACACAACAGGCCAGCTCTCTTTTCCTCTGTGGAAACGGAGCTACGTCCTAGCAGGCTTGGCAAGGCCACGATGCTTTAGACTGTATGTCACCAAAGTGATTTTTTTGTCTTTGATGCTCATGGTTTCTCCCATTTATGCAGCCACGTTTCCACTCTTGAGGCATACTGCTGTGTCCTACCTATAAGACAGACAGGGAGGAGGATGTGAGTAGCATGCATTTGGTCACAGGGAAGACGAGAGGCCGAGGTAAGCCTGATCATCCCAATATATCACAGCTATTGGATCCTGCTGTTCCATCATTAAGTATTCTGTGGAATCCCCTGATTACGTCGTTAAATGTGGCTTCATTTTTGTTAAGCATTACCCTCTCTTTTTAAATGCAAATACTTTTTAAAGGGTTAGTACATCAAATTCCTAATTTAGAGGATCAGATTATGTTCCCTCCTTGATAAGAGGAAGAAGCGAATTAAGGACTGGTCACCCTAGGCAGGGGTGGAGTAATCACCATGATGACCTCAGATGGATCCAGTCCTGGAAAAGGGGCTGTGGATCCAGAGGGGCAGCCATTCTATGCTGGCAAATTGGCTCTGTGCAGTGCTCTCTGGGGTGATAATAACCATAATCGTCATCATAATCATTAAAGCAGCTGATACTTATTGGGGGCTTATTATGTTCCAGACTCTTAGCTGAGAGGATGATACTGCTGAGACCACAGATAGATCTCTTCAAGAATCTTAAACCTTCTCTCCTGATCCCTGATGGGCTGCCAAAGTACTGTGAGCAGATCTTCCTATACATCTCTTGCTTTCACTTCCAGACAGTGACTGATTCTCTCCTTGTGGAATTGCCAAGATAAAATATATTAATTGCAAACATGACTACTTGTTCAGTTGGTATGAATTTATGCCTACAATCTGAAGTATATATACAAGAAATATCACTTTCTTTGACAACCACAACTCAAGCATGGATCCTAGAGGTAAACTGTCTAGGTTTAAATCCTGCCTGTGTGGCCTCAGTTTCCTCATCTGTAAAATGGGTGGTAAAATGTCACCTCATAGGGTTTTTCATGATGATTAAGTGAGTTAATATTTACAAAGTGATTAGAACTGTGGCTAGCACATAGTTCCTGAAATCTAAGAGCTAGCTCTTATCATTATGTTATCATTATTCTAAAGTATTGGAGGAATATGTCTATATAAAATCCTGGTGTGGTGACAGTCAGGAAGGGATGGGGTCTGTGAGCTCAGATTATTGCAGAGAAGGCCTTCCTCTTGGTCAGAGAGGCTCTTCAAGGCAACGGCTTCAATTGTCTACGAGCCACACCAGGGATGCAGGAACCTTCCTGCAAGGCTGGGGGTGGCCTGTCTTCTAAGTGTACCACATGGCCACTTTCTCTCCAGGGCTTTTCTGTCTTCCAAAAGCATTCTTGTAAGGCTACTGCAGACCCTGCCCACTATTTTCCCCCATTTCAGCCTTGGACCAAGGAAAACACTTTTCTAGTCGGAAGATGGGAACACAGCTCTAGTCCTCTTTCTTTTTCTTAGCTGCAAATCTTCCATTTCCCCTAGTAGTGTAGGGTTTTAGAACACAAAAGCCTGGGAGA
Source organism: Diceros bicornis minor (assembly GCF_020826845.1). Taxonomy (NCBI): domain Eukaryota; kingdom Metazoa; phylum Chordata; class Mammalia; order Perissodactyla; family Rhinocerotidae; genus Diceros; species Diceros bicornis. The sequence goes on from NC_080758.1 coordinate 40,111,737, forward strand.
GCTGCAGGCTCTTTCTGGTTTCCTGGCCTTGCCTTATACATCCCTCCTCTGAGGTAAATGGAGGGAAAGGGGGAAATCCAGTGAAAGAAGGAAAAAAAAAAAGGTGAATACCTCCATACATTGTTCCACCCTACTTACACAGGAGGATGTTTCTCAATACACATTGGGAATAGCAGTAACTCAGCAGAAGGCCTGGTTCCCACTGCTTTCTCATTCCTGAGAACCCCTAAATCCTGCCCCCAGCATTGGCCCCTGGAGGGTGTCCAGGCAAGGAAAGCCCGGAGGCTGATGAGCTGCAGGTCTGAGGGGACGAATGCAGCTAGTTTCCATTCCTGGTAGATGCCAATGCTGGCTTTCTGCAGACCTGGGGATCTAACTTCTCAAAGTGGCCTCTGACCACTCAACCATACTACCAATCCCTCCTCTTACCACCAGAAAACAAGAAGTGAGCAATGACACCAGCTACCGGCTGGACTTCAGGCAGGTCTTGGTGTCTCTAACTTCGGCAGAAGTATTACAAGCCAGGAGGTCATTCCTTGCTTCAGCCAAGACATAGAGTTCAAGTGAACCTAAAGCCCTGTTCTTCGTTTCCTGCTGAGAGACCTCCCCTCTCAGGTGTGTGTGTGTGTGTGTGTATTTTTTACAGTTCTGAGTCTGATGCTGGAGGTTGAAGTCCTGCCTGAAACGATATCGGGCAGCTGCGAAGGGAAGATGGCTACAAGGTAGGAAAGAACAAGAACAAAATGGAAGCCATAAGCATCAGCTGGAAGCCGTGAAAATGGACTAAAATCTATATCACTTCTTGCGCCTCTAACCTTAGAAGTTTGCTGTCCTACAGAAGTCAAAGCCCTTTGTCATATTGCTAAACACACACATCAGGCCCACGAGTCAGAGGAGCTGTAGGGGGACTGTGAGACGGTGGAGCAGTTGCAGGCCTGGCTATTGTCTCCACCAATTAGGCAAGTCAGCAAATCAGAAACAATGGGTGTGAACCACAATATGGCTGCCACATCACTTCCACACTCCACTTTTCACCCAAGTCTCTTTTGTGGCACATCCTCACCGGAGCCATACAGGAAAAGGAATTCTGGGATGTAATTCAGACTGGTCTGTTGACATATTGCAAAACCACTAGTGTACCTACTCCATCAGGCTGCATTCCCTGGATAGAAGAATTCTCTCACTGGGGCTAAAGCCAAAGCAGATTTGGAAAGAAAAAACTAAGTGTGCTTGTGCACATGAGTGTGTGTGTATATGTGTGTGTCCATAGATAGAGCTATGGTAGGAGAGGGTGCCTTGAAAGAGACATTCCTGGTGCTGGTATTTTACAGCCATCATCTCTAGTCTTCACAAGAATCCGATATGACTGGGGTAGGATTACACCCATTTGTGTATATAGAAACAGTCTGTGTAAAAGAAAGACTGCAATAAAGAAACAGTCTCAGAGAGAGCAAACATCTATAATAACTAACAAAACTAGGATTTGAATTCACATCTCGCTAATCCTATATTCAAGGTCGTAATTATACTGCCAACTGCCCTTTGATATTTTCTTACTACTTAAATCCCAGTGAGACTCACCAATGGTTGATTGAAAAAAAAACGTTGTAAATCAAGACATGAGGGCTTCAGAGGTCCTGGCCTCAGGATGCATCACACTGTTCAGGCTGTTTTATAAGCCTTCAGCCTGTTCTGGAGTTTGCTGCCACTTGGAAGCCACCATCAGCCAATTTCCTAACGGACACTAAAGCTGCATCACTCAGGGTCCTGGCAGAACACAGGTGGGTGCTCAAAAGTAGTAACAGAGGATGTTTAATAAAAGGACTACCTACAAAGGCGGGGCAGGTTTCAGGAAACCACCTGTGGTTGGTGAGGCACCGAAGGATCAGCAGCAGCAGGATGCTGATACCGCACAAGGAGGCTGCGGTGAGAAGGAGCATGACCAGACGCTGGTGAGAGCTACAGCTGGGGACTGAGACCACGCTATACCAGCTGAAGTTGTGGCCTCAGTCTCGTCCATCCAATGATCTCCTAACAAGTCCTTTCTCTAGCAGACTCAACAGGAAACCAGAGAATGAGAGTGTCCAGGGGATGTAAACTGTCAAGGTCAGCTTCCTGGAGCAAAGGTAGGGCAGAGAATGGATCTGGAGGGATAAAGGGAACTCGCTGGACTCCTCAGTTGATAGTTCTCTTTAAGAATCATCAGACTTAGATGACTGAAGGGTACATGGTGGCCCCAGCAGCAGAACTGCAGAAATACACGAGGCGGTCAGGTCACAGCAGCAAAGAGCAGGACAGAAGGACAGGGTGCCATCTGACATACACCCTCCTTCCAGCAGTTATGAAATATACCTTTCAACGCTGAAACAGAGGCCGGGCCGTCTCTAAATTTTAAACAGCAATTCAGGATGGATGTTCCCTGCACACTGATATAAACTTCATTCCTCTTTTGCTCTAAAGCTGTAGAAGCCCTCGGGGAAATTGCAGAATAAGAATATGTTTTAGGCTCTTGAGTCACCTGCCAATCTCCTGGCAGATACCTTTACGTCTGCAAGTTGCCACAAAGCAGTAGCGTTATTTTTATGCACGCATATATAGAGGCATAAAAATACACAAGCATAAAAATAGTACTGTGGTCTGTTAGCAATGAGGGTCCTCTGCAGGGTTATGCTGTCCACACTGTTCAACTGCATTGGCACCCCTAGAGAGAACCCCAAAGAAGGTTGGGCAGAGCAGCCTGAGATCTTTATACTTAACACGATGGCTGGAACCTGCCCAGGGAATATACCACTTCCTCCAGGTAAATTAAGTGCCGTGACAAAGAAAATAATTACTGAAGTGTTTGTTGTTGTTGTTATTGTTGCATAGACTAAATACAAAATAAAATGCTAAACTGAAAGTTCTCAGGCGTCAAACTCAGTGAGTGAAAAAATCCCATTGCCTACGATCACTGGACAGGGCTCAAGATGGAGGTGCCCCGTAAGGTATGCCCAGAGACAACTGACAGAAACAAGTGGGTGACTTGTCCCTAACAACATAGCCATGCGAAATGGCTAGAAATGTGCATGGCCCATGCCTTAAGATTAGGGCCCGTCCAGGCCAGAGCTCTGTCCTGCCATAACGGCAGTTCTTTGTCCCCAGGAGAATATGAGAGGATTAGCCACTTTGATTGCCTCCTATGATGCTGATCGCTCTGAACTGCAGATGCTTAATGTTTTGTCAGAGCTGCATGTCACTTTCCTTATTTATTTATTTTTTCTGTCTCCTATGCAAACCATTTTTCCCCCATGAAAATCAAACCTAAACTGAGAGAATAAGGGAAGACTGTCTTTTCACTCTATGTCTACTTCTTTTTTTAAGTGTTTTTTTTTTTTTATTTTTTCCTGTGTGCTGTATGACTTTTTCAATCAAAACATGAGTTAAAAAGACCAAAAATATGCATGTTCCCTTCCACCATTCTTCCTACCATTATCAGCAAGCACTAGACTTGCTGGAGCAGGACTTGCAGCAGGCTGGGAAGATTTGCTTTGATTCCAGCCTCTGACTCAATCGCTTTCTGCTACAAAGTAGGGCAGTGAGATAATAGCAGCAGGATTGGCCACCTTTGCTCCATTTCTTCCAGGGCTGCAAGGCTGTGAGGTCCTTTAACTCCAGAAGGACCAGTGTGCAGGACAGCTCTATGCAGTCTCCCTGCTGAGTTATTCTCTGCCTCTCTGTCAAAGGTTGGGTAAGAGGAATGGATGTGAAAAGATAAGCTTCACTTGAGCCCATGCTTCCAGCACCTGTGTAGTAAACCTCTTTCCCAAATATTGAGTAGAAAGAAGCAAAATGTAATCAGATAGTAAACTGTATTATGATGACCCAGTCTTTCATCTCATCCATAAGTTTCATATCTGCTAACACTCACAAGACTTCATATCCTTCTGTAATTCCTTCTCATGTGTTTGCTCAAGGACTTGGCATCCTGCTATGCCCCCTCATGTCTCTGAATGCATCTTCCCTTCTCCTAGCTCATGATCTCTCTGCTCATTTGACCCCTTTCCTCTCCAAAATCAATTACAAATCTAACTCTTTTCTCTGCTTTGATGTTCAGCTACAAGCCCTGCTTTAGGAACAATCATGGAGTAGAAGGAAGCAGGATGGAAGGTTTAGAATTGGTCACAAGAAGCCAGAAGAGAAAGTGGAAGAAAATGGAAGTGGAAGAAAGTGAGGCAAACGATCTCTCTGGCTAGCGAAGATATTTTAGGAAAATGGACTCTAATTTAGATGATGTGAAGGCAGATCTAGCCTTCCGCTATAAAACCAAGGCCATCCTCCGAGAGTCATGTCAATTGAAGTTGGTCTCTCTTGAAATAAAGATCTTGTGCAGGCTCATTTTTATATAAATATTTTTAATTAATAGATGCTTTCACCAAACATGAGAAGAATTAAGCACTAACACTCACCAGAGACTCTGAAATTAGATTGATTATCTGCATCTTAATTTGCTTTTTTGACATCACTAATTTATTTTTAATAGGTCTGTAATTTAGCTTTATCTATTTCTTATTCTGCTTGGCAGACTCAAATGCCTGCAGCTCACCAGTCAGCCTCTATAACCTTTAGGCACTGCTGTCTGCACAGTATATTAATTTTTAAGTTATCCAACCCAGTCTGAGGAAGAACTTCAATTAATTTCCATATGGTAGCCAGGCTAACATCTCATCTTCCCCTAGTAACGGTGAAATTTAAATGAATGAGAAGGTTAGTTATAGGGAGAATCTAGATAAAAACAGTAAATTCTCACTCCTATATTACAGAATGTACTGCCCTTGAAATATTTTCCAGTTGAATCTGTGGCATTGACGTCATTATTGCAGTGAAAATAAATGCTCCTCTGTTGGCACCTGTTATTGGCAGATTGACTCATGGAGTCTTGGTGAATGGATGGCAGAGACCTTTCAAAGGACCTTTTCAGTTTCTTCCAATTTCTGATTATATGCATACTTTATAATTCTGAAAAACTCACCAGAATTTGTCTTAAGCGGAAAGCTGTCTTTGTTTTTGAAAACGTCTTGGTAACATCACGGGGTAGGAAGCAAAATTTAACAAGTGGACTCTCAACAACAAAGAGAAATCGTTGCATCTCTGCAAGGGAAAAAACCGTTCAACAATAGTTTTTTTTTTCCTTTTTTCCTGATATGGAAGGGTGGATATAAGAAAAACAATGCCATCAGAGGGACCTGTGGAGGGTGAAAATAGAACTGTGTGATTTACATGCTAAGATAACTGCGGAAGTGTGAGCAGGAAGGGCAATTGCATTAATCCGGGTGAAGATCATGATGGTCACAACCAAAGGCACGCTAAGAGAGATAGCAAGAGATAGTCAGATTCAAGACATGTATTAAACAGATCCACTAGGAGCACTAATGATCATATGCAGGGAGGGGAGAAGTCATGGATGAGCTCCTAGAGTTCTGGCTTGAGCAACTGGATGGCTGGTTGTTAGAGCCAATGCTGAGAACCACAGCAACAGGAGTGAGGGGAGAATGGAAATCCAACTTTCCAGCTTAGACTCGTGTCTCAGATGTCTGTGAGATATCCACATGGAAATAGCACATAGGCAGTTGGGTAAGTTAGACTAAAGCCCAAAGGAAAGACCTGGCTTAAAGAGATAAAATTGTGTGCTATCATTATAAGATGGTATTTAAAATTATAAAAATGATTTAGATCACCTAGGGAAAGGGGGAAAAGAGAGAGAAACAATGCTGGCCCAGTTCCTAGTCTTTAAGAATCCTGTAATTGGATTAAGGGAAAGAAAGGGGGCCTCCAACAGAAGGAGGAAAGGCAACTTGAGAGGGAGGGGCATCTGGGAGGGAGTAATGTTGCTGTGGCCAACATAGCAGGAGACTGTCCCAGGAAGAGTGCTAACCTCAACAAGTGTTACTGAAAAACCAAATAACACAGGAAGAAAACGTCAATTTTACCTCAATAAATCTGTTAAATTTCTTTAATCCTTTGAAGGCATGAGGAGACTGAATTCTGAACTTTGAGGGTAGGACATGCCTTTTGAGAGGACTTTGGACTCTTTCTCCACAGGAATAATAATAATAATAAAATAGATGCCACTTATAGATTCCCAAGTCTCCACAGAGGATAACATCCTCACAGGCAGCAACTCTCTGAGACAGGAAGCAGCTAATGTTCTCACCTCCACACACCTTGAACGCCTGCAGTCCCCTTAACTCCGACCCCACTGACACTACATCAGCATGCTTGTCACAGCAGGAGTTTGTGGATTTGTCTACAAGAATGTAAACGCTTTCCTCATCTCTGCATTCTGTGCAGTGCCCAACACAGTATCTAGCTGGGAAGAAGTCCTCAACTTGTGCTTTTCAATTGTGGTCATAGATATTCTTTTTAAAATTTCTGAAAAGTTCTTAGCATCACCAGTATATTATCAAAGAAAGAAGAACCTGGCCCAGAAATTAGTAAAATCACAAATGAATTAATCTATAATTAATAGACTTTTCTAACTTAAGGGGAAATCCTTACACAGGCTAAAGAAAAATAAAAGAGGTTAGTTACACAAGGGACAGGGCTGTCTGATAATATTTTAGTGTTTGGGTAAGAAAGGAGCTCAAAGCTGAGCTCAGTATTTCTTCTGAACTGAAGATCATAAGTTGAGCATGCCAGGAACCAGAGCCCACAGCATTTGCAGAAAGTGTACCTTAAAACAATTCACTCCAAGGCTCTAAATGATGATGCTTGCCCACAACACAGGGATCTGGCAATCCAGCAGAGGGCTATGTCAGATGATGCTGTTTTTTCAGTCTCACATAGAGTAACTAACTATGGCCTTTCATTCTGAGCACATCACCCAGTTTATCATCTTAAGAGTGGCAGAGTAATCTTGGGATTTATAGGAGAAGTTTACACAAAATAAATGAGGCCAGAGGCAAGAGAAAGATTTAGAGAGAAGGCTAGGAAGGACAAAAGAAAGGTGGAGATCAGGCAATCAAGAAAAAGTTATTTTAATAGTCTTGAATAAATTAGAAGGATGGGGCACCCTGTCCAACTGGGAAAGGGAATCAGGGGCATCTGTGAAGTGACCAAGAGTCTACTTCAAGTTGCGGGCCACAAATGTCACACCTCATGTTTTCTGTACAAAGGAATGTGCAGTTCCTCAACTCATCACTTTTCAAAAGCCTGTAACCCGAGCACTCACTTTCTCCAGACAGAACAAGACCATCCTCCTTTATTGTGTTTCCCCCAGGTCCTAACAGCAGAGGTTCCAGATGGTGCTTTGGGCTCTCCCATGTGCTGGGAACCATGTGGATCTCTTCTGTCAGCTAGGTTTATAGGCTCTGTGGAACACCGAGAGTCATCTAACCTATCCTTCTTGGAAGAGATCACAGAATCTACAGAAAATACTTGGAATATTGGAGTCCAGAACCTTCCTTCCAGAATTCACAAGACCTCTAGCCCAACTTACTCATTTGACAAAGGAGAAAAATGAGACAGAGATACTCTGTGAGTTGGAACAGGTCACACAGCTATATGGTTGCAGAACCAAGATAACAACTGCTAACCCAGCACAATATCATGGATTAAGTTTCTCGCCTTTTGTCTCAATTTCTTTATCCGTAAGTAGGGATAATCATGATCGCCTTGCTGGGGGGTGGGGGACAAAATACCGAGCACAGTGATTGGCTTGATCGACACATAGCAGATGTTCAATAAATTATTCTCCCCCATTTTGCCCCGTCTTGCTACCCATAACATAATGCTTTACCTAATGCTATGAAAAACAACAGACTAAAGAAAATCCAAACCTTTCTCCAGTTTTAAGGACACCTAGAGAAGAGAATTTTCACACACTCCCCTTCATATTTCAAATGAAGTATGTTTCTCTATGTTCCATCCACAGAGTATTAAATAGCTCGGAAACTGTTTATATTGCTTCTTAAATACTGCTGTAAAAATACACCTTTTCCTGCACCCTCTCTCACTGCTGTGATACCCACAGCTGGATGGTCAGGAGGCTCTGGGTATGAGCTCATGGCTCTCAGGCTCTCATCAGCACCCTCAATATGACCCATTCTCCACACACTAAGAGAGGAAAGATTGCTTCTCTCTGCAGCTTGCCAGAGTCCAGAAAAAATGAACGTTCAGTGATGCTCAATAGCCATATGGACTCACTAAGAGTTTGGATATTTCTATGTGGCCAACTGGGACAGCAACAAAGTGAGAAATATGGCTTTTATGTCTATAATTTTGGCAGAAAAGGAATGAAGAAAAGAGGTGCCATGTGCAGGGCCTAGGGAAAACACAACTCTTGGAATCCGCACATGGTGCAGAGTTGAGTTTCATCTCTCTCCACCTGATTACTCTTCTCATATCTTGAACATACAGTTCTCAAAATCTCAGTCATCATATTGTCTTCCCTCTAAATCCTGCTCACCACCTTACTCGTTTTTTTTAACCCTGAAAAATGTAAAAGTTTATTAACATGCTAAAGAATAAAAGATTAATAAATGCTTGTATCGCTTAATATAACTTAAGCTTGTTTTCTATGAGGAATCCCAAAAGTTGCATTCCAGGAATCCAAGCACAGAAAATCCCCCAGAGACAAAAGTTAAAATAACTCATTCTCAGCTGAGTTGTAAATCAAAAGAAGAAAAAAGAGAAGATTTTACCGAGGCTATTTAAGTTTCGTGGAAGGCATATTGGTTTCAAGTACGTCTGGTTTTCATCTAACTTGAAAAAGGCTTAGATTTCAAAAATGCAACTATGCAAATGATTAGTCAGTCATTTCGTGTAAATGCTTTAGGCTTTAGATGTTACTGTGGAAAATAAAGTAAAATAAAACAGCTTTAGCAGAGCCTCAGTAAGCTTAGCCCACGGACAGCACATTAAATCCTGAATTACATACTCCACCAAACCCTTCCTAATGAGCCATCCAAGTTTCTGATGTATATAATATGCCTTTTTAAAAATGCATGAATACATCTTCCACCCACAGGTTTGGATGGCTCCTTTGGGTCATTTAAGTTTCAAAGGAGTCCTTCAGTCTCCCAGGTATAACGTTCTGTGAATGCCTTAAAAACGAAAATTCAGAAATTAGAAGCTCAAAATACTTTGTAAGGGAGCAATATATCAGCCCCCAAACCAGGCTATTCAAAAGCAAGGTTGATGAGGCATCCGCCTCCCTGAGTTTTCTGTCTTTTGTCTGTTGGGGTCACAACCCTTAAAACAGCTGTAACTATGTTCCTTCCAAGCTAATTATACAACTCCGGCTTGTTTTATTTATAATTAGAATCCAGTGACCTCCTCTGACTCTTGTCTGTGCTGTTGTTACACGGCTGTTCTTGGATGCTGAGATGCAATTGTGCTGAGCAGGGAGGGACAGGAGATTCAAAGCCCCAGGATGGAGTTTCCACAGGCTACTCTGCAAAGAATGTGAAGTTTGGGGCATCCCAGCCTAAGGAAGGTGGTGAATCCAGAAAAGAAATATTTGTGGGTAGAAAAGAGAGAACAAATCACAAGACGGACTTACAGGGGAGAAGCAAATATAATCTTTCTTCTGAGGAAGTACGATAAATAAACAATGCACGACTTAGGAAACAAAAGGAATCAGGTGGAGAGGGGAGAGAAGGAACATCGGAGAAGAAGGAGCAAAGGAGAGAAGAAAGCAGCTTTAGTTGGGAAACTTGATTGTGCCAGACACTCTCATTAACCCATTTAGCCCCCATTGCAACTTGCCACGTAAATGGAATTACTTTCATTCTACAGAGAAGGAAACTGAGGTTCAGGGAGGTTCAGAGATATACCAGAAATTACACAGCTAAGAAGGAGTGGAATCAGAACTCACACCCGGGGCTGGGTGACTCCAGAGCCTGCAGCCTTTGACCCCTCCCTTGGTTAATGATGGATGTAGTGGAACCCAATTCCAGGAATTGTGACGATGGGAGGGTGTGTCTGGAGGAACTCACGGGCACTATCCAACACAGCTTGACTGCCCATGTGCAGTGTGAAAAATCCGTAAAACATTAAGCCTACTCCATAGTGTTGTTGCGAGAATTAAGAGAGTTAATATACATATAGCACGTGGCACAGGTGCCCAGCACATTGAAAGCATTATATGAGTGGAAGCAAATTACTGTTATGTTGCTTGTCTAATGATTAATTTCCCCAAGCTTCTTGTAGAAGTTTACACCATGGGGCCATAGCTGTGTGTACATGAGAGCAAGTGTTTGATGGTGTTTCAAGTTTCTATAGATGCTCATATTTTTTTTCCAAGAGTATAGAAATCATGAATTAAGATAGTCTGGGTATGATTTGAGCAGGACAAGCTGGTTAGAAAATTGCAGATCATGACCCAAGTTTGATAAAGTAAGACCCAGAAAGCTGGTTAATTCTAAAGGTTGAGGTCTAACATAGAAAAGCATTTGTCATCCCTGCATAATTTCCATCTATAAAGAGCTGATATAAAGTATATCTCATTACTGATGGAGGAGCAAGGGGAGAATGAGCTCATCTAATCTGATGCCCTCATTTGGCATGAGCGGATCTGGCGGCTCAGAAGAGTCCAGTGCATCATAGTCAAGTCTGGACATCCCCCTCTGAGGTCTGGACAGTGCTAGTTCCACTATGCTGCTGTCCCAGTGATGTTGATGGTCATCCTAAAATACATTTAGGCATGACACACTGTCCTTGCGGTCACCGCTAAGACAGTGCAGGTTTTTCATGGCATTAGTTGGTGGACCAGATGACATCAGTGAAAATAGACATCCCTGGCCTCCGGGATTATCCTTTTCAAGATTATTCAGCTATAGGGAGGTAAAGGAACAAATCATTTCTCCCACAGCCTCACAGAACTCAGCCATAGCCCCACAAGTACACGAGGAAACCTGAGAGTAGACAACTCTCTCTCCAAATGCTGAGAGGTGACTTCCCACCACAGCACAACCTCTGGCTGGACAGGATGTAGGGAGAGTGGGGAGACTGTCTATGAGTCTTCTCTCAGCTGCAGTGCTGTCCTTGCAAGGATGTAAACACCTTCAGAGCAACCACCAATCTATGAACTCCCCCCTCTACCCTGCCTCAAATGTTCCTCACTCTTTTCCATGACTTTTCTTCTCTTTCTAAAGGAAAAAATTCTATATTGAGATATAAAGATGAGAAGGAAAGTAGAAAGGAGAGCCTTCTTTTCTTTTTATTTATTTGTTTGTTTTCAAATCCTAAGTCCTGAACACAGAGCAGGTACCATTTCTTCAAGTTGCCTTCACCATCTTGAATATTGCCTTGTCCAAGCTAAATGCCAGAGGCCATTCCATGCATCCCGGAGCTGTGCATTCATCAAGCCTCTGTGTGCCTTGCCTGTGCCATCCTGGCACTGCACTGAGCATTACAATAATCAGAGAAGCCTAAGACATAGCCACAGTTAGATTGGGAGACAAAGAAAAGCAACTATGAAGATTTTCCTTGTAACACTGATCTGATGTAATGGCAAAATTCTGAAACAAAGAAGCCCAGGCTATAAGTGTTATGTTTAAAAAGAAGGAAAGGGGAAATACTTTCCTTAAATTGAATCCCCTAATGTCAGTGAGATTAACTGAAATTCATACTAACTGCAGATGTTAGTCTGTCTTCCTAGAGGTGGTGCTCTTCGCTTGGGCTCACATCACTGCTGGCCCTGCCTTGCCCTTCTGGCTGTAAAGCCCTTTAGGATGTTCTAGGTAACAGCCCAGCCCTAGGATGATTTCCTGGGTTCTGAGTTCATGACGCCCAGACAAAAATCTGCCCCTACTGTTCCCTGGTGCTTGAAATCTTTCTATCAGGGAGGATAGAGGAAGTTTATGCACAAATGACCCTGGGAGCAACAGTCCAATGACTTCCATTCACAGAGTAGAAATAACAGAGAGAAAGATACCTGCAAGACATAGAATTTTTACGAGGATCAAAGAAAAGGTGTTGGAGATGGGGAAAAGATGCAGAAAGAGGCCAGGACCACTCAGAGAGACCTCATCTAATGGCCAATGTGACCGTTGACTGGTCTCAGAGCGCTGACTGGTGTTGTCGTGTCTGTGTGGGGGTGGGTGTGTGTCCCCGCCCCCTCCCCAATTCTGGCTTTGCCAATCCTGAGTTCTTCTCTGGGAGGGACCAGCTTAACCAAAAAAAAATAAATAAAAAGGGGCTAAATCGGGGCTGTCACTCAGTCTTCTTGGCTTTGTTGTTTGTTTGTTTGTTTGTTTGTTTGTTCTCAGCTTAGTTCGGATTGAGTTTTCTTTCTCTTTTCTCTTTGGGCATAAGGTTCTCCACCCTAAATAAAATGTTTTGAAGCACAGCCCCGCCTGTTCTGAACTATAAAAGATTGAGTTAATTAACCTTTCCTCAGCTGATTACTTTCAACCTTCTTGTTGCCACATTGGGGAAATGCATTAGTGGTTACTAATTAAAGGTATTGAACATACCTTTACACTTCAAGTTCTTAGACTCCTGGAACTAAGTTGATTAAGAAGAAAAGGGGAAAGTTTCTGTTGAATTTATCCTTGAAAATAGCTAAGAGAGACTATAAGTAAAACCAGAAAAAGGGAAGCTGCGACCTTCTTCTATAACCTATCCTCGTAATTGAGGTTTGGGGCTTGGAATCATTTTGTAAGAATAATAATAGCTAAGATTTACTGTATGTTCATCACGCGCAAGAAACATAATAACAGCTTTACATGTTCCATCTTATTTAACTCTCACAATTCTGTGAGATAGATATGAATTCCTATCCCATATTACAAATGAGAAAATTAAAGTTTAGAAGTCAAACAAATTGCCCAAGATCACGAAGTTAGTACACAGCAGAGAAGGGACTTGATGTGGGTGGTCCCTTTCCAAAAACAATGCATTTAATCTCAACAATGATGACCTAACTGATGCATTCATTATTTTTGGAGTTGAAAGGACTTAAATAATCCACTTGCAATTCCAAAGCGCATCATGTTTTCTCACAATTCCTTTCTGCACTGGTTATTTATTGCTGCGTAACAAATTATCCCAAACATTTATTGTCTTAATCCAGGAGCAGTTTAGCAGGGTGGTCTGGCTCCAGGTCCCTCACAAGGTTGCAGTCAAGCTGGTGTCTGGGGCTGCAGTCATCTGAAGGCTCCACTGGGGTTAGGACACTTGCTTCCAAGCTCACTCATGTGGTTGTTGATAGCTCCTTGCTGACTGTTGACCAGAGACCTCAGTTCTCCACCATGTGGTCTCTCCATAAGCAGCCTGAGTGTCCTCATGACACGGTAGCTGCATTCTCCCAGAGCACGTGACCCAAGAGGGACAGACTCCACGAGGGAAGCTGAAGTCTTTCATAGCCTAATCTCAGGAGATACATACCAGCAATTCTGTCATATCCTATGGGTGGCACAGATCAGTCTTGGTGCAATGTGGGAGGAGGAGGGGACTACATGAGGATGTGAGTATCAAGAGGTGGGGATCACTGGGAGTCATCTTGGAAGCTGTCTACCATCCTTGCCTTTCTACACTGTTCTCTCAGCGTAGAACACCCTCATCCATCTTGTCTGTCTGCCTTACCTCTACTCCTCCTTAAAGACTAATTCAAACGTAATTTTTCTGTAAACAATTCCTTGGTTCTCATGACCCTAAAGATTATCAACACACTGATCACATTGTACTGTGATTACTAGTTTACAAGTTACCTTAGCTCAGGATCTCACAAAAAACAGCGACTTTACTTTGGGAAGTGATCCTAAGGAATAGGAGTGGGGACTTCCAATAATGAAACATGAGATGAGGGAAAGGCAATCCAACAGGTAATTACTGAGCTGATCAACACTAGGCAACCGGGCTCCATCCACTGAGGACCCTCTGAGGGACTGTGTAAAGTGTGCATAGAATTATCTGCCTGAAAAAAAAGAAAGGTATTTCCTCTCTAGGTCCTATCCCCCCAGTGATCAAGGGTAGATTCAGAGAGTATTGACAATGATGCAAAAAGCAAAAGATATGGGGTGTAGCAAGTACACTTGGGATACACTGGTATGCAGCAGGTGTCCATAGCAATGACCAGAACAAAATGTTGGGATGGGAGGATGTAGGTGTCCAACATACATGTATGGATCCTAATTAAGGCCAGAGACAGTGTCTCATTTATCTTTGTATCCTAGTGCATGGAACAGAGCCTAGCAGCTGGAAAACCAGTGTCATCTCATGCATCCTGGAGACCCTTAACTTATTCAACAAATATGTATTAAGTATATAATATGAGGTAAGAACCATGCAAAGTACTGATAATCCTGTTGGAGTGATTTACAAAATATTTAATTACTAGTAATGCACAGGTACTGACCAATTGGAACGAATACCAGCCCTTCACAAGCAACAGGGTTATCCTGGAATTTACTTTCTTAATTCAAACCTGGAAACAGTTGAATAATGAGGCATAAACCAAAAATATTTACACTCATGTCCAAATGATGGGCCTTTTTGATTAGGGGATGGAATATGGGGGAAAGAGAGTTCTGGGGCCGGCCCCGTGGCTTAGCGGCAAAGTGCGTGGGCTCCGCTACTGGTGGCCCAGGTTCGGATCCTGGGTGCGCACCAACGCACCGCTTGTCCAGCCATGCTGAGGCCGTGTCCCACATACAGCAACTAGAAGGATGTGCAACTATGATACACAACTATCTACTGGGGCTTTGGGGGAAAAAAAAAAAGGAGGAGGACTGGCAATAGATGTTAGCTCAGGGCCGGTCTTCCTCAGCAAAAAGAGGAGGATTAGCATGGATGTTAGCTCAGGGCTGATCTTCCTCACAAAAAAAAAAAAAGAGAGAGAGAGGTCTTAGGGGGCCTTCAAGAGAGAGAAAGGAGAATGATCATTGAATACAAAAGGAAAAGGCATTTCCAGGGTAGGAGGAAGGGCTGGGAGAAATAATGCACATGAAATCACAGATCAACCATTTCAAAATAAATGGACCATTCCTTCATGCAGCTGAGAATCAATCAGGAAAACAAATAATAAGAGGTCTCAAGAATTATTAAGCATCATGATAGAGAAGTGCAAAGTGTAAAATAGCAGGTAAAAATGGGATGTTCGGGGTCATATTAAAGATGTAAAACTTTATCCTAAGAAGTCACTGAAAGGAAAGCTTTATGCTTCTCTATAGTTTGGATGCTGAGCTTCTGGAAGGGCTGATCAGAAATGCTTATTGGTTGAATAAATGAATGGAGTTTAAACTTCTCACTTTAAAATGAGCAAACTAAATCCTGGACTTCTGTTTCAGATTGAGAAAGGTGCAAGACACGGTCACTCCCACCCTAACAAAGAATGCAAAAAGGATAAGCTCTAAAATCATTTTTTTCAAACCCAACAGAGAGCTGATGACACAAAGAAACCTAAGTGAGCTAAAATGTAGACAGTAACAATCTCTTCCTAGGAGAGAAGAGAACCAAGGCTGCTTTCATCCCCAACAGGGTGGTGGAGGAGGAGGACTCCTCTATAGACAGGGACCTGCACTACAAGAAAAGCTAAAGACATTTACAGACTGAAGGAAAATATCAGATGGAGACTCAGATCACTAGCAAGGGGTGAAGGATACCAGGAAAGGTCGACATGTGGAGAAACATAAAATGCTTTTATAATTATCATATTATATTAAATTTATTTAAAAGTCTATTGATTAAAACAAAAATAATAAAAGCATTTTGTAGGGTTTATAGCATATAATGGTAACAATAATGACAACAAGAGCATAGAGGACGGGGGGGAGTAAAGTTAACTGTAACGTTACAAATTCTGATAGTGTGTGTGAAAGAATACAATACCATGTAAAAGTAGACTGTGATCATTTAAAAATGTTTATTACAATCCATGTCAACCACTAGAAAATGAAATGACATAAAGAGGTACAGCTAAGAAAAATTTAGAGATGAATGGAATACTGAAAAAACTACTTGATTCACCCAGAAGATGGCAAGAAAGGAGAAGTAAAGGAAAGATGGACAGATGAGAAAAACAGAAAATAAAAATAAATTTCCAATGATAGACATAAACCCATTACAACAATAATTATATTAAATTTAAGTAGAAAAAAATTTGAAAGACAGACAGTATCTGACAGAACAAAAAAAGAAAACCCATTATTTGCTTTCTAAAGATACTCCTTTAAATATAAAGACACAAACTGATTGAAAGTAAGAGGAGAGAAAAGGATCTAACATACAAACAATAAGCAAATGAAAGCTGGAGTAGCTATATTATTATCAGACAAAGTAAACTTCAAGACAGAAAGTATTATAAGAGGAAAGAAGGTCATTTCATAATGACAAAAGAAGAAATTTGTCTAGAAGACATAAACAATCTTAAATAAGTCATGCATTGAATCACAGAAATTCAAAACACATGAAGCAAAAACTAACACAACTGAAGGAAGAAATAGACAAATCCATATAATAGTCAAAGATTTCAACACTCAGTTATTGATAGAACAATCTAGGAGAAAATATTTGCAATGCATCTATCTCATAAAGACTTGTATCTAGAACAAATAAAGAACTCTTACAACTCAATAAGATGAAAAAAAAAATCCAATTTAAAAAATGGGCATAGGACCTAGATGTATAAAAGAAGATATAGTAATGGCCAATAAGCACATGAAAAGATGCTCACTGCCATTACTCATCAGGAAAATAAAAAGTTAAACCATGATGAGATGCCACTACTCATCCACGGGAAGGGCTAAAATTAAAAAGACTAGAAACACCAAGTGTGGCTGAGCATGTAAAGGCCACGGAACTGTAATATGCTGTTAATCAAAGCTAATATGGTTTAACCAGTTTGGAAAACAATTTGCCCTCTAATCCAGTAACTCCATTTCCAGCTATTTACCAAGGAGAAATAAAAATATACATCCACACAAAGTACCTTTATTTACAATAGCCAAAACCTGGAAACAACCCAGTTGTCTATCACCAGGTGAATGTAGAAACAAATTGTGGTATATTGGGGTATACTCATACAATAAAATAATAGCAAGCAATAAAAAGAATAAACTACTTACGTACACAACATGGATGAATCTTTAAAAAACGAGATGTTGATCAAAAGAAGCCAGACACGAAGAGACTATACTGTGTGAAACCCAAGAACAGGCAAAACTAAACCTTAGTGACAGAAATCTGAAAGTGGTTCCCTCTTGAGTGGAGGAAGTAGAATTGCTGGAAAGGGACATGGATTTGCTAGAGTGGTGGAAAATGTTCAATAGCTTGTTTGGGGTGGCAGTTACACGAGTGTATAACATCGTCACAGTTCATTAAATATAGTAAGAATAGCAGGATCTGTTCATTTTATTGTAGGCAAACCACACCTCAGTCCAAAAAAAAACACAGACAACAAACCTAAATCTAAGTAAAATTAAGGAGCTTGAAAGTCTTTACATTAGTCAGATATTGCTGCAATAATGCTTAGTAACAAACAACCCCAAAACTCAATGGTTTGCAACAGCAAACATTTGTTTCTTACTCATAAGTGTGCAGGTTGGCCAGTAGACCTGTGGGACTCATCCTTTCTGGAGGTTCTAGCAGATGCCCAGGGCAAGTTCTTCTCACAGCGCTGACAAAACCAGAAGGGAAGTGAGCAGTGAGAGCCCTTAGAGCCTCAGCTTACAACTAGCATCCTGTCATGTCCACCTTCCATTGGCCAAAGCAAGTCACCCGATCAAGCCCAAAGCCATTGGGGTAGGAAGGATGCTCTGCCCTCAGGGAACCATGACAAGAGTAGAGAGGGGAGGAGGCACCCTGGACAAGTAATACAATCGCACTGTCTCCAGATAGTGTAAGATGTGGGACAAAAACCAGGTCTCCTGATTACGAGCCCATCAGACCACGCTGTCTCCTCTGCGTAGTCTGGAAGCCAGCAAGCTCAGCCCCAGCAGTATTCCAGAGAAAGGTTCCAGCACGTCTTTGCACTGACAGAAAAGTGTGATGCAACCAGGACAACACAGCACTCCTTGCAGATCTGAGACAGCAAGCCCCACTCTGGTTTTTCTGGTGTTTGTTCCACGCACAGTCAGGAGGCTGCCTCCTTGCAGGGAATGCGGGGAACCACAAAGCTCTCTGTTTGCGCTGGGAGAAGAAACATCTGTTCAGGAAAGAGATGCAATACAGCCATCTAATGGATCCTCATTGTCATAGGCCTGCTGCTGCTTCCCTGGGAACATCTGAAGTGGATGACAACACAAAAGGATGCTGTGTCCCTACTTTGGTGGCCTGAGTTTGAGCATAGGTGTCAGTAGGCAGATGGGAGGTGTATGCACAGGTATGAGCCGTCACTGAACGTGCTTAATGGTTTGCAGCAGCTGCTCTTCAACTCTTTGTGGGGGCGATATTACCTGACTTGAGCCCACCCCAGCATAAACACCCATAAGGGAATTAGACATAACCCTGTTCCAAGGAAAGAGAAGAAACTAGGCCACTTTTCACCTGCCTACGTCTGGCGGAGACCAGGCCTGAAGACAGGTAGTGGCCATTTCTGCCACATGTACTTAGATAAACCAACTGGAAAGAAACTTCAGCCTCTATGTTCCTTGCAGGCCTGTTACACCATTTTCTCCCTGACTGACCATGGACACAGGGTAAGCAGCAAGAGCCTCTAAGTTCAGACCCTTTCCACGAAACTGTGGTCTGACCCAGGCCAGTGGTCTGAGCTTCTTCAAATCCTTCTGACTTCAGGCATTTGACTACTAGTCTAGTCAACTGAAGAAGTTATTTGATCCCACTCACTCTTCCAAGAGTGAAGAGCTTACCTGCTATGTGTCAGGAACTCTGCTAAGCCCTGGGGACAAAGCTGTGCATGAGAAAAACATGGTTCCTTCTTTCCCAGTGCTTATAAACAAGTAGACAAGATAGATATTGACAGAGCAGGTTAAGTGTGATGCGAGTTAAGAAGCAGAATTGCACAGGCGTCTTCAGAGCCTTGTGGACCACAGTAAGGACTCCCACTTTATCCCAAGGGCAGTGGGGAGCCCTTTAAGGGGCAGGGCTGCACGGCTCACGCTGTGGCTGCAGTGTTTTTCCTGAAAGCTGCCAGGTAACAGGGTGATGCTTCAAATTCCACATCCTTCTGTGAGTTTCATCCCGCTCTGCGCTCTGCGGGGTTTCGAGATGAAAAGCATTCAAAAGCACTTAAATTTTTATAAATGCAGTAAGTGGCAAAGTTGAAGGTAGAGGCAATATCTCTGGCCACACCCCATGGAGAACAGAAATGGCTTCGGGGGCTCTCAGGGGCCTCTGACGGAGGCAGGCCCTCAATCCCAGAGACCACACACAGGCCCCTCAAACACTCTCCCACCTCTGTCTGTACTTTCCCGAGACTGAGGGGAAAGAATAAAGGTCCCTGCATGGTGATAAGGCACCTCCTCTGCCAGGCCACTCAGCCAAGCATTGCCAAGGCATTTGTGAAAATCACCAGAGGAGACAGAGTGGGGATTCCTGGTTAACACACATCATCTGCACCCACACCTCTGCATGGACTTAGGAAAGTGACTTAAATCCCCATGTCCTTTTCAGTTTTCAGCAGACCCGAGAGTCTAATGTCCAGCTGACATTCATAAAGTACCATGGGAGCCCTCGTAATAAGAAAAATACAAGTCCCACAGAAAATGTAACTGGAAAAATATCTTCTAGTTTCAATTGTTCATCCCTCAGAAGGCTTTTCCATGTAAGAGCTTAGAGCCAGGACCACAAAAAAGGTCAGCAACAGTGTTATTTCTTTTTAGGGGGAGTGAGGTTGGGGTTTTTTTCCCCCCACCCAGAATGTTATATTTAGAAGAAACTATCAGTAGCTAAAATTTGACATTTGGACAGCACAGCTTTCTGTTCATAAACAAACACACAGCTTAGGCATGTATCACTTAGCTGCCTAAATACAAATAGAATTGCCCAGGTCAGGTCTGAGGAGTGAATCATGGTGACATGCGCAGAAGCAGGAGGATGGGAGGGGTGGTGCGGGAGCCTCAGAGGCGCTTAGGAGCTTGACATCAGAACTGATGGAATTGATTGAGGTGGATTTTCTTTCTTCTGACTGTGTGTGAACTCTAGCAAGAGAGGGCATTTGGGGAAATGATTCTTATAATTTGTTCCCATGGTACCCACAACGATAGCTTTGCCCTGCAGCTGAAACTCAGCCGCTCAGGAAATACCAGCCCTTAGGGGAGAGGCCCATCACACCACCAAGATGGTGTCAGCATTTTCCTTCAAGCCAGCTCTACTCCTGCCCCGGGCTAGGAGCCGGATCTGCACCAAAGTGCAGGACAGCTCAGGGCTGGGGCCCCCAGGCTCCCGCTTCCTGCCCTTAGTGCTCTGCGTGTCAGCAGCGTGGGAGAAGCACAAGAGGAGATTGACTACGTCTGCCGAGAGTTGGCTTGAAATAAATGACACTGCCCCTCCCTTCTGCTTCAAGATTCCAGGCCAGGCTGGCCTCCTGGTTTATGTATAGTGTTTACTCCGACGCCAGAGGATCTGAATGAGAACATACTCATACACACACACGTGCACACAGGGATCCGTTACTGTCTGCATCCTCCTCCCTTCCTTCTTCCAGCAGATATTTGGGGAACTCCTGCTGTGTGCCGGGCACCTTATCTGGAAGTCAAGTTGTTGATCTGGAGCTGGTGGTTGAAGTGGGTGCAAACACGCTCTCAGAGGCAAGGTACTTGGACAAGCAGAAGAAGGTGTAAGCGATTTGAACTGCTCTCAGCCATGTGGGAGTCAGTGTGGGAATCCTGCAGGATCTTTAGTGGGTCTCGTCACTCCAAAGATCTGGGATCCAAGACACAGAGCCTTTTATTTTTCCTCATCTGATTTTGATTTTAAACCAAGTAGACAGCGAGGAGGACAACTTATTCCGCGCAAAAAGGAGAAAATGTTTTTTAAGTAGAAAGTATTTGTCCTTCTTTGGATGGTCAGTGTCTATGTCCCTGTCCTGACAGTCCCCTCCTGCTGCTGGAAAAAGGCTATAGTCAGCCTGAAGCTTCCGCTGTGTGGTAGGGTGGGCAGTTCCTCAAGGTGTCTGCCTCCTAATCCCCGGAACCTGTGAATATGTGACCTTACCTGGGTGGATGGGACTTTGTATGTGTGATTAAGTTAAGGACCTGGAGATGGGAAGATTCTCGGGACCTACCCTGGTGGGCCCAACGTAATCACAAGGGACATTATAAGATGGAGGTAGGAGAGTCAGAGTCAGGGGAGGAAAACACCACATAATGATGAGGGAAGTAGAGAAATGCAGAGTCAGAGGGGACAATGCTACCCTGCAGGCTTTGAGGATGGAGGAAGGAGCCATGAGCCAAGGAATAAAAGCAGGTGAAAAATGGAGAAGCTGGAAAAGGCAAGGAAATAGATTCTCCCCTGCAGCCTCCAAAAGGAATGCAGCTCTTCGTCACCTTGATTTTAGACTTCTGACCTCCAGATATAAATTTGTATCTTTGGTCACTAAGTTGGTGGTAATCGGGAAATAAATAGGAAAATAATAGAAATTAGTCAGAAACTAGTAGACTATGTTAGTGCAAGACTTCTTGGCTTCCAGCTGCCGGCCTCTGCTTCCATTTCCCAGGACCACTCCATTCCTACCTGTGGCATTCCAGAAGTGCCTGAAGATGGACTCCCGCCACCTCCCCCCCACAGCTATCGAGCAATCACTGAGGAGAGCCGGTGGACATGAACCCTAGCTCCCTTGCCCTTGGGTGGGATACTCTGTGTCGTGAGTTCCACGTAGGTTCCCTGAGTTCCCCGGTAGGATTAAGCCCCAGGTACCCAGTGTGGCAGCTGGCGTGGTTAGGCACCTGACTGCCTTCCCTTCCCTGTCTCACTTTCCTGCTGCCCTCGAGGTGCCTCCTGGGATCACTTCCCAAATATACTACTTGTACTTCAATCCTTGTCTCGTGGTCTGATTTTCAGACCCAAACTCAAACTAAGATGAGCTATGATGACAGCCCTGCTTTCCTGAGCTAGAATCACTTGCTTGGGTCAAGTGACTCCAGCCAGATCTGCCAGACAGTTGCAGTCTAGAGCGTGAATTGGTGAGAGGCCTTAAACCAAGGAGCACTAAGTCCCAGGGCAGCCCCCTGATCACACTGCTCCTGCCGGCATCTCACAGTCTCCACTTGCCTTAGGTTCCGTGAGCCCCTGAGAGCCTTCCAAAGAATCACTTCATCTTAAATTAGCCAGAGTTGGTTCCTGTAACCAACTTTGCCATCAAAGAAGGTTACCAGATAGAGAACTGGACAAGGAGTGAAGGGAGAAGGTAACTCTTTGAAAAACAGGAAGGAAACTATGCCCTGAAAGTAGAATGGCAAAAAAGCAGACGACACCTGGGAGCATTAGTTAAACATGGACATTCAGTATATTTTAAGTAGAAAGCTCCAGAACATCCATTTTGCTCTTTCTCTGCCAGTATCAGCCCTCCCTCACGACAGACAATGTCTAGGTGTGGCCACATGATTATGCTGTAAGGGTTGACTAAGCTGGAATTTGGCCATTTTGAACTTGGGAGAATTCTTTTTTTTTTTTAGTGTTTGATTTTTTTTATTGAAGTATAGTTGACAGACAATATTGTATTAGTTTCAGGTGTACAACATAGTGATTCGACATTTATATACATTACAAAATGATCACCCTGATGAGACTAGCAACCATCTGTCACTATGCAAAGTTATTACAATATTATTGATTATATGCCCTATGTTGTACATTATATCCCCATGACTGTTTTTTTCTTTTTTTTTGCTGAGAAAGATTCACCCTGAGCTAACGTCTGTGCCAATCTTCCTCTATTTGTATATGTTGCTTGCTGCACAGCATGGCCACTGATAGGTGGTGCAGATCGGTGCCTGGGAACCAAACCCCGGCCACTGAAGCAGAGTGCGCCAAACTTAACCACTAGGCCATGGGGGTGGCCCCATGAGTTATTTATTTTATGACTATAAATTTATACCTCTTATCCCCTTCACCTATTTTGCCCTTCCCCCACCGCACTCCCCTCTGGCAACCACCAATTTTTTCTCTGTATCTATGGGTCTGTTTCTGTTTTGTTTTGTTTGTTTGTTTGTTTTGTTTTTTTAGATTCCACACGTAAATGAAATCATACAGTATTCTTTCTCTGTCTGACTTATTTCACTTAGCATAATACCCTCTAGATCTATCCATGTTGTCACAAATGAAAGGATTTCACTCTTTTTTATGGCTGTGTAACATTCATTGTATATATATATGCCATTCTTCTTCATCCATTCCTCTACTATTGAACACTTAGATTGCTTCCATATCTTGAATATTGTAAATAATACTGCAATGAACGTAGAAGTTCGTATAACTTTCGAATTAGTGTTTTAATTTTCTTCAGATAAATACCAGAAGTGGAACTGTTGGATTGTGTGATACTTCTATTTTTAATATTTTGAGGAAACTCCATGCAGTCTTCCATAGTGGTTGCACAAATTTACATTCCTACCAAAGTGCACCACATCCTTGCTCCACATCCTTGCCAACACTTATTTGTTGTCTTTTTGATAATAGCCATTCCAACAGGTGTGAGGTGATATCTCATTGTGGTTTTTATTTGCATTTCCCTGATAATTAGTGATGTTGAGCATCTCTTCATGTGTCTGTTGGCCATTTGTATGTCTTCTTTGAGAGAATATCTATTCAGATCGTCTGCCCATTTTTTTAATGAGATTGTTTGTTTATTTGATATTGAGTTGTATGAGTTCTTTATGTATTTTGGATATTAACCCTTTATTGGATATATCATTTGCAAATATATTTTCCCATTCAGTAGGTTGCCTTTTTGTTTTGTTTTTGTTGATGGTTTTCTTCTCTGGGCAAAAGCTTTTTAGTTTGGTGTATTCCTATTTGTTTATTTTTGCTTTTGTTGCTCTTACCTGAGGAGACATATCCAAAAAAATATTGCTAAGGCCAATGTCAAAGAGTTTACTATCTATGTTTTCTTCTAAGAGTTTTATGGTTTCAAATCTTACGTTCAAGCCTTTAACCCACTTTGAGTTAATTTTTGTGTGTGATGTAAGGTAATGGTCTACTTTCATTCTTTTGCATGTGGCTGTCCAGTTTTCCCAACACCATTTATTAAAGATATTTTTCTTTCTTTATTGCATGTTCTTGGCTCCTTTGTCGAAGATTAATTGACCAAACAGATGTGGGTTTATTTCTGGACCCTCTATTCTGTTCCATTGATATATGTGTCTGTTTTTGTGTCAGTACCATATTGTTTTGATTACTTTAGCTTTGTAGCATACTTTGAAATCAGGGAGCATGATACCTCCAGCTTTGTTCTTCTTTCTCAAGATTGCTATGGCTTTCAGGGTCTTTTGCGGTTCTGTACAAATTTTAGGATTATTCGTTCTAGTTCTGTGAAAAATGCCATTGATATTCTAATAGGATAGAATCTATAGATTGCTGTGGATATTATGGACATTTTAACAATATTAATTCTTCCCATACATGAGCATGATATATATTTCCATTTATTTGTGTCATCTTCGGTTTCTTTCATCAATGTTTTACAGTTTTCAGTGTACAGGTCTTTCACTTCCTTGGTTAAATTTATTCCTAGATATTTTATTCTTTTTGATATAATTGTAAATGAGATTGTTTTCTTAATTTCTCTTTCCAGTAGTTTTTTGTTAGAGTATAGAAATGCAACTGATTTCTGTATATTTATTTTGTATCTTGCAACTTTACTGAACTCATTTATTAGTTCTAATAGTTTTTTGGTGGAGTCTTTAGGGTTTTCCATATATAGTATTATGTCATCTCCAAATAGTGACAGTTTTACATCTTCTTTTCCAATTTTGATGCCTTTTATTTCTTTTCCTTGTCTGATTGCTGTAGCTAGGACTTCCAACAGTATGTTGAATAAGAGTGGTGAAAGTGAGCCTCCTTGTGTTGTTCCTGATCTTACAGGAAAAGCTTTCCTTTTTATACCATTGAGTATGATGTTAGCTGTGGATTTGTCATATACGGCCTTTATTATGTTGAGATATGTTCTCCTCTATACCCACTTTGTTGAGAGTTTTTACCATAAATGGATGTTGAATTTTGTCAAATACTTTTTCTGCATCTACTGAAATGATCATATGATTTTTATTCTTTATTTTGTTAATGTGGTATATCACATTGATTTATGGATATTGAGTCATCCTTGCATCCCTGCAATAAATGATCATGATGTATGATCCTTTTTTTTTTTTTTTTTTTGTGAGGAGATCAGCCCTGAGCTAACATTCGCCAATCCTCCTCTTTTTTTCCTCTTTTTTTTTGCTGAGGAAGACGGCCCTGGGCTAACATCCGTGCCCATCTTCCTCCACTTTATATGGGACGCCGCCACAGCATGGCTTACCAAGCAGTGCGTCGGTGCGCGCCCGGGATCCGAACCAGCGAACCCCGGGCCGCCGCAGCGGATCGCGCGCACTTAACCGCTTGCGCCACCAGGCCGGCCTCGATGTATGATCCTTTTTATGTGGTGTTGAATTCAGTTTGCTAATATTTTGTTGAGGATTTTTGCATCTATGTTCATCAGGGATATTGGCCTATAATTTTCTTTTCTATAATATAACTTTTTCTGGTTTTGGTGTCAGAATAATGCTGGCCTCATAGAATGAGTTTAGGAGCAATCTTTCCTCTTGAATTTTTTGGAATAGTTTGAGGAGGATAGGTATTAACTTTTCTTTAAATATTTGGTAGAATTAACCTGTGAAGCTGTCTGGTCCTGGACTTTTGTTTATTTGGAGTCTTTTGATTACTGATTCAATTTTATTACTAGTAATCAGTTTGATCAGATTTTCTACTTCTTCTTGATTCAGTTTTGGAAGATTGTATGTTTCTAGGAATTTATCCATTTCTTATAGGTTATCCAATTTTTTGGCATATGATTAATTGGTCATAGTAATCTCACATGATCCTTTGTATTTCTGTGGTGTCACTTATAACTTCTCCTTTTTCATTTCTGAGTTAATTTATTTGGGCCCTCGCTCTTTTTTTCTTGATGAGTCTGGCTAAAGGTTTATCAACTTTATCTTTTCAAAGAACCAGCTGTTAGTTTCATCAATCTTTTCTATTTTTTTTTTTTAGTCTCTATTTCATTTATTTCTTCTCTAATCTTTATTATTTCATTCCTTCTACTAACTTTGGGCTTTGTTAGTTCTTCTTTTTCTAGTTCCTTTCAGTGTAAAATTAGATTGTTCATTTGAAATTTTTCTCATTTCTTTAGATAGGCCTGTATTGCTATGAACTTCCCTCTTAGAATTGCTTTTGCTGTGTCCCATAGATTTTGTATTTTCATTTTCATTTGTCTCAAGGTATTTTTTTATTTTCTCTTTGATTTCTTTGTTGCCACACTGGCTGTTTAGTAGCATGTCATTTAGCCTCCATGTGTTTGTGTTTTTTTCAGTTTTCTTCTTGTAATTGATTTCTAGTTTCATATCATTATAGTCAGAAAAGCCACTTGATATGATTTCAATCATCTTAAATTTATTGAGACTTGTTTTGTGGCCTTATATGTGATCTATCCTGGAGAATATTCCATGTGTATTTGAAAAGAATGTATATTCTGCTGCTTTTGGATAGCATGTTCTGTATACATCTATTAAGTCCATCTGGTCTAGTGTGTCATTTAAAGCTAATATTTCCTTATTGATCTTCTGTTTGGATGATCTATCCATTGGTGTAAGTGCAGTGTTAAAGTCCCCTACTATTATTGTGTTGCTATCTATTTCTCTTTTTATGTCTGTTAATAGTTGCTTTATATATTTAGGTGCTCCCATGTTGGGTGCATACATATTTATAAGCGTTATATCCTCTTATTGGATCATTCCCTTTAACATTATATAATGCCCTTCTTTGTCTCTTGTTACGGTTTTTGTTTTAAAGTCCATATTGTCTGATGTAAGTATTGCTACCCCCAGTTTTCTATTCATTTCCATTTGCACGGAATTTTTTCCATCCTTTCACTTTCAGTCTGTGAGTGCCTTTAGAGCTGAGGTGTGTCTCTTGTAGGCAGCACATATATGGATCTTGTTTTTTTTATCCATTCAGCCACCCTATGTCTTTTGATTGAAGCATTTAGTCCATTTACATTTAAAGTAATTATTGATAGGTGTGCACTTATTGCCATTTTGTTAATTGTTTTCTGAATGTCTTTGTAGTTTTCTGTTCCTTTCTTCTTCTCTGGCTCTCTTATCTTGTGATTTGATGACTTTCTTTAGTGTTATGTTTGGATTCCTGTCTCTTTATTTTATTATTTTTTTGTATCTATTATAGATTTTTGGTTTTTGGTTACCATGAGGTTCATATATAACAACCTATGTATATAGCAGTCTATTTTAAGTTGATAGTCTCTTAAGTTCACACATATTCTAAAAGCCTACACTTTTACTCCTTTTCCCCATGTTTTATGTTTTTGATATCATATTTTACTATATTACCTCTTTTAATTTTGTGTATCCCTTAACTTCTCATTGTATATATAGATGATTTTACTACTTTTGTCTTCTAATCTTAATACTAGCTTTATAAATGTGGTTGAACCACTACCTTTACTATAGGTTTGCCTTTACCAATGAGCTTTTTTTCTTTCATAATTTTCTAACTTCTATTTGTGGCCTTTTCTTTTCCACTTAAAGAAGTCTCTTTAACATTTCTTGTAAGGCTGGTTTAATGGTAATGAACTTCTTTAGTTTTTGCTTGTCTGGAAAACTCTTTATCTCTCCTTCTATTCTGAATGATAACCTTGCTGGGTAGAGTATTCTTGGTTGTAGGTTTTTTTCCTTTCAGTATTTCGAATATAGCATGCCACTCTCTTCTAGCCTGTAAGGTTTCTGCTAAAGATCAGCTGACAGTCTTATGGGAGTTCCCTTATACATAGCTTGT
Organism: Diceros bicornis minor; assembly: GCF_020826845.1. Classification (NCBI taxonomy): domain Eukaryota; kingdom Metazoa; phylum Chordata; class Mammalia; order Perissodactyla; family Rhinocerotidae; genus Diceros; species Diceros bicornis. The sequence continues at coordinate 40,139,661 of NC_080758.1, forward strand.
TTTCTCCTGCTGCCTTTAAGATTCTTTCTTTATATTTAATTTTTGACATTTTAATTGTAGTGTGTCTTAGTGTGGATCTCTTTGGATTCATCTTATTTAGGACTTTATGTGCTTCCTGGACCTGGACATCTGTTTCCTTCCCCAAGGTAGGGAAGTTTCCAGTTATTATTTCTTCAAATAAGTTGTCTGCTCCTTTCTCTCTCTCTTCTCTTTCTGAGACACCTATAATGCAAATGTTAGATTGCTTGATGTTGTCCCAGAGGTCCCTTACACTATCTTCATGTTTTTAAATTCCTTTTTCTTTTTTCTGTTCAGCTTGGGTGATTTCCTCTATTCTGTCATCCAGATCGCTGATCTGTTCTTCTGTATCATCTAATCTGCCTTGATTTCCTCTAGTGATTTTTTTATTTCAGTTATTGTAGTCTTCAGTTCTGATTCATTCTGTTTTATATTTTCTAATTCTTTGGTGAATTTATCACTGTGTTCATCCATTCTTCTCCCAAGTTCAGTGAGCCTCCTTATGATCATTACTTTGAATTCTTTATCAGGTAGATTGTTTATCTGTGTTTTGCTTAATTCTTTTTCTGAGGATTTGTCTCATTCTTTCATTTGGAACATATTCCTTTGTCTCTTCATTTTGCCTAATTCTCTGTGTTTATTTCTATGTATCAGGTAGATCAGCTATGTTTCCCAATCTTGGAAAAGTGGTCTTATACTGGAGATGTCCTGTGGGGTCCAGCAGCATGCTCCCCTCTGGTCACCGGTGCCAGATGCTCGAGGTGTATCCCCTGTGTGGGCTGAGTGTGCCTTTCTGTTGTGGCAGGGCCACAACTGCTGCAAGCTTGCTGGTAGCCTGGGCTTGCCCAGGCCAGCTGGTTGCAAGGACCAGCCACACGTGGCTGCAACAGATGTGCTATTGAGTGGGGAAGGACCTTGGTGTGGCTGGTTATGAGGCCTGGCAGTGCATGATAAGCAGGCTAGAGGGAGAATTCCAAAGTGGTACCTGCCAGCTCCAGCACCAGCACAGATGAATGAGGTCACAAAAATGGCTTCTTCCAGTGTCTCAGTCCCTGAGGGGAGTCCCAGCTGCCTCCTGCCTCTCCAGGATGTGCTCCAAGCTTAGTAAGTGGATCTCGTTCACTTATGGACTATGTGTTTTTCTATCTGGTGTTTTTGCACTGATTTCCAGGTCAAGTGAGTCTGCGCATTAGCTCTTCAAGAGCAGGTTTTCCTTTCCCTGTAGTTCTATAGTTTTCCCAAGTGTATTCCCTGTTGTTTTTCAAAGCCAGATGTATTGGGGTCTGGTCTCTCCTGTGCTGGATCCAGGGCTGGGATGCTTAATGTAGAGCTCGAATCCCTTGCTTCTCTGGGAAAAGCTCTGTACCTTTGAGATTTCTCCTGACAATGAAATGCCATAGCTAGGGTGTGGTTTTTTCCCTAGTGGGACCATATCTCTGCCTCTTCCACCCCTCTTGGTGTTGCCCCTTGTTGTGGAGGCTCTTTTGATCCGTTTTCTAGATCTCCTTCAGAGGAAATTATTCCACATGTAGTTGTACATCTGTTTTGTCTATGGGAGGAGGTGAGCTCAGGATTCTCCTATGCTTCCATCTTTCAAACTCTCCTCAGGAGAATTCTCTAATAAGAAAAAAGAAGCAGGTGCCTAAGAGACCTGTTCTTCCTATTATGCAATGCTTGGAGGTGATAGAGACCCCTGTTCTGTTGTTCTGGGTAGACCTGTGATGAACTGAGCCCAGGATATGTAGAGCTTGAGCCTTTATATCAGAAAAATAGTAGGGGAGAGAAGCACAGCCAGTATCCCCAAGAAGTCTGTAGTAAAATCATTCAGTGGTTTATGGACAATGATAATATGTGTTAAAATAGTGAGAATGACACTTAGCATCTACAGAACTGATGTCTATGTCTAACTCTGCCACTAACTGTGTAACCATAGGCAAGAAACTTCATCCTTTCCCCCATCCCCCACCGGTTCTCCATGTCCCTCAATTATCAAATGAGAGGATTGGGCAATGTGATCACTCCTTTGCTTTGTGGCTATAGAATAGCATCATTCTTGGGTCATCTGGAACCAGCCAACTTATCATGGCCAACTGTCATGGCAATGAAGTTGAGTAAACATATTCTCCGCTGGCCCACATGGCTGTCTCCTCATCATACTCAGCCTCCAGCAACTGGGGAATTTGAACATGGGAATCCAAATTCTTTTCTTTCAATACGAAATAGAGGCCAGAGAAAAAAGGATACAGCTCTAAGCTTAATTTCACTTCCAAATAATTGGTAGACCAGTGTTGTAGGTGAATGCATTGGCTTTAAAAGGGGAAAAAGTCAAAAGAACATCTTATTCCTCATTAGGTATAAAATGAAAATATCTCTATCCTCTCCAGAATGCAAGAGCATTTGGTTTCTTAAAGCTGCTTTAAAAGAAATATATTCATTTTGGGGATACTTAATCTTACTGCTTTTCATAAAACTGCTACTTCTTAGGACTCTAGCTAAAACCTCTAATCTGCTGAACCAATTCATTTAGCAAACATTTTGAGCACTTGCTATGCACCTGACATAGTTAAGCAATGGGAGTACAAAGCTATATAATGCATAATCCATTTTATTTAAAAGCTCAAATTTATTAATTTAGTTCACTACTATATTTGAAGCACCTATTACGTGCTAGAAATGGAGCTAGTCACTAGAGAAGCAAGAACAAGACACAGTCTCTACCTTCAGGAAGCTCCTAGGCTAGTGGTGGAGAAGATCAACAAAAATGGGCTATTCTGATATTGTACAGAGAGAGATTTATATGAAGGGAACTGAAAGTAAGGAGCGGTCAATGCTATGTGGAGGCGTCAGGAGAGGCTGTCAGATGTGTTGACTCTTCAACAAAGGTCTGAAGGAACCAGATAGATGGGGAGTTGGTTGGGAGAAAATCGGTAAGGAGAATTCTAAGTAAGCAGACAGAAATATGAAAAGGCAATCTGTTTCCTTGTTAAGGATTACAAAGACCAAACTTAGAAACAGGGAAAAAGGAATAAATTATCTGCCTAAAATGTCTTTCTTTCCCTCTTCCCATGGATGTAAAGACCATTCAACCAGCCCCGAAGTGGATGAGAAAACTCAATTTATAATCATGAAATGTTGGTGCAGTCAGCTGTCTTCTACCACTAGGAAGGAGAGAGCAAAGACTGTATTCTGGGGCTTTGGCATCTCTCTGGTCTGGATTTAAATGCAGCTTGGCCACTTCTTTGCCCAGGATCTCGAGCAAGCTACTTAACCTCATCTGTAAAATGAGATTAGTAAGAAGATTCTCCTAAAATTGTTGGGAGAATTAAATAAGAAAATGACTATAAAAGGATATACTACATGATCAATAAATACTACAGTTATTGCAAACTGTGCAAATAGTTATTTTCTTTCAATCTCTTATAATGAGTAACTTTTTGGTCCCAAAGACAAATGTTTGTAGTTATTAAGTGTGTTGAGTAATCATTTCTGAATTGCACAGGCTTAATCTTTACACCAGCATGCTGAATATGGAGCCAGTCTTATTCATTCAAAATATTCAAACATTCATTTGTAACACAAATCCTGGTCTAAATTCCTGGGTAATTTCATTTTTATTTTATTTAAAGTGTCACCAAAATGAGGAACACTGACATCAATTTGTCCCTTCCAAGTGGTAGTACTTGTAAGCAGATATTCTTGTGTACAAATCCCATTTTTATTATAAAGTCCTGGCAGTTTTCAAAAAATGATTCTGTGTGACTTTGTGATTTTAGACTTGATGGAATAATGCATGTACTTGATTTTTTTTTTTTTTAAGATTCTCCCTCAGCTAATATCTGTTGCCAATCTTCCTCTTCTTTTTTCCTCCCCAAAGTCCCAGTGCATGGTTGTATATCCTAGTTGTAAGTTGTTCTAGTTCTTCTATGTGAGCTGCTGCCACAGCACGGCAACTGACAGACAAGTAGTGTGGTTCCACACCCAGGAACCAAACCTGACCCACTGAAGCTGTGAGTGCTGAACTTTAACCACTAGGCCATCAGGGCTGGCCCTTGATTTTTTAATTCCTCATCTATCACTTACTAGCTGTGTGACATCAAGCAAATTACTTCACTTCTCTATGCTTCCTTTTACACATGTAGCATTGATAATTAAACATTGTTGCTGTGACAGTTAAGTGAGTTAATATATGCAATGCACTAAGGATAGTGCTTGACACATATCAAATTCACAATAAAAGTTAGAACTAGTACTACAAAAATGTTAGACAATCAAATTGTTGTAAACTAATTAATAAAGAAGACTATAATGATTATTGACTATGAAACTTTCTATATTAGTTATCAATTGTTGTATAATAAGTCACCCCAAAACTTTGTGGCTTGAAACAAAAATAATCATTGATTATCTCTTATGTGGGCCAGGAATTTGGGAGCATCTCAGCTGAGAAGTTCTGTCTCGGGGTCTCTCATGAAGTCTCAGTCAGCTGGTGGCTGACTCTGGGGTCATCTCAAATAGGTGTGGCTGGAGCAGTGGGGCTCCCTGGACAACTCTTTGTTTCTACGTGGCCTCTCCATGAGGTCTCACAAGCTTAGCAGCTTCAGGTGGTCAGACTTCTCACACAATGGTTCAGGGTTCCCAAATCTCCTATTGAGAAAGAGAGAGAACGAGCCAGGTGAAAGCCCTATCACCTTTCCTAACCCAGCCTCAGAGGTCATGTAGCATCACTTCCACCACACCCATTGTGGTGACAACCCTCTCAAATCAAGGGGAGGAAACATGGTCCCAACTTTCAGTGGGAGGAATGATTATCACACCTATAAGAAAAGCATGTGGAATAGGAGATATATAGATAGATGATTGATAGAGAGAGAGAGAGAGAGAGAGAGATAGATCGATCAATAGATCTATGAAATTACAAATCTGCCACCTTTTTCTCATTGACATTCCAGACCCCTCTCCTGGCACCAGCACAACCTCATTCGTTGACTTGGAAAAGACGGAGCCTTTTGAGTTTAGGGACTTGTAATTCCTTGAAATGAGACAGCGCGAGGTGGTAGACTCTAGAGACAGTCTGCTGATAATTATATCCCGGTTTGGACAAGTTACGGAATCTCTTTGTGCCTCAGTTTTCTCACATGTGAAATGAGGGTAACAATGGTACTCATCGCAGAGTAGCTGAGAGGATGAAAGATGTCAATATATGCCATTGCTTAGAACAGTACCTGGTAGGCTGTAAGCCCTCAAATAGGTAAGGCCAGCTATTATTATTATTATAGCTGCTATTATTATTATTATCAATTATTATCATCACCATCACTCCTTAGGTTGCGTTCAAATGAGTCTCCTTGAGAAGACAGGTGACAGAGGAGTATTTGTTTGAGTTCCCACAGAAGCAGTGTCTGAAGTGGGCTCAGGTGTAATTTATTTGTTAGGCAATTCTATGAAGCAGGAGCAAGGGAGCAGAGAGCACGAGACAGGGCAGACAGAAAAGCCAATAAAATGCGCATTATTGAGCTGTTACTGTGATGGCAACTGTGAACCAGGGACATAGAACAAGCCTCTAAAGTTTCCCTCTGCTGGAAACTGGAGCATTTATGCACCAACTCCTATTGGTGATTGAGAGTTGGCTGAGGGTCATTAACTCCATGTCCACACTGCACCTAAGGGCTGAACAATCTTTTCCAACTTCAGAAAAAACCCTGAAGCAGAAAAATAAAGATCTGAGGTGGGACTCTGGCATCAGGCACCAGACTTCCCTCCATAAATGTGCTAGAGGGGAGTGAACACATAAAGTGTCTGCCACAAGAGATGTCCCAGCGAAGCCCAAAACCTGGGCACAGTAGCTGCCATCCACACAGCCTTGAGGGACTATGGGCTGCTGGAGATACCAGCAGTGTGCCATGCTGAACATGAGTGGATCCTGGACTCAGAGCTAGGCAGATATGGCCCTGCCTTCCATAGCCCTAAGGGTGTGAGTGTGGCGATGGTCAGTATTTCCTTCTGAATGTGCCTTAATACACCTAAGAGCCAAACGTAGGTGCCAGGAGGACAGGATCTTTGCTTTGTTTGCTGATGAATACTACCATGTGCCTAGAACAGTTCCTGACACACAGTGTGCCCTCAATAAACATTTGTTAAATGAATGAAGGACTGAAGGAATGAATGAATGAACCTTCAAAGGCCCAATATAAATCTCCAGTAGTTATACAGAGCCTCCCTGTTCCTCTCTCCATACCTGAAGAAAGAAGGGTCTACCGTCACAGCCTCAAGAAAAGTAAGAACCATTTAAAGAGTGCCTGAAAAGTAACTCATTAAAAAAAAATAGTAACTCAAAAAAAAAAAATTCCAAGGCTCAAATGGCAACCTGTCCCTCTGAGCAGAGCAATCAGGGCTGAGGTTGTCTCTGTGGCCATGGAAGGACTGCCTTCACTCCGGGGAGTCCGTGGCAGTAGACAAGGTTCAGGGATAGTTGAATATCCAGCCCAGCCTTACTTGCAGCGTTGGGTTCTTTCTGGAGCCACCGAGGAGAGCTCTGAAGGCCAATTTGCAGGCTGCTGCTTGGGGTCTGGTGTGAGATTTTTCTGCCAGGAGCAAAGCTCAGAAATAATTTGGATCCCAACTCGTCTGATCCCACCCTACCTCTCCATCTACTGCGATGTCCACTGTGCACAGAGGGGCCTGAGAAGCCTGCTAATGAGTCCAGCTCTGCTTCGGGGGTCATTGTGCTCTCTCCACTGAGCTGTCAGCTGGTGGTTCGCTGAGGCTCCGAGGAGCAGGGCCACAGCACCATTAAAAGGAGGCAAGAATAAAGGTCATTGGTTACTGTGTGCGTGTACGGGGGAAGCAGAGAGATCCCCGAGTCTCCAAATGTAGGAAAAGAATGAAATGAATCCTGCGATCAGTGACAAGTGTAGCCAGACGTGATATTGGCCAATTATATGCAAGTCACGCACAACATAATGTCAACCACACATTTCCAGCGCTTGGGAGAGATCAAACCCATAGGCAGATCCAGGCACAGAGAAAAAATACCCACACGCAGAGAAGGGAATATTCTACCCACTCGAAGCTGACATTTGTGTCAGCCCTAGAGCAATTGAGGCTGAGGGGAGTTGGAAAAAAACCAGTGGAACACTTGCAGGTGTTTTTAAAGTCCCTTCCCCATTTTGAAACAGAGCAGAAGAAATTTTGCTAAGTGGGGTAAAAAAAGGCAGAGTAAGAACTGGAGACCCAATGTGACAATCTTAGCCACAGGAAAACTCAAGTTTTACAAACTGAATTAGAAATTTCCAGAAAAATAGGAAATCCAGGAAGATTTACACAACACCTCTGACACCTCCCAGAAACGAGAGTGCAAATTGAGTGTACCACACGATGTTAGTCCTCCCTAATTTACTGCAAGAATCCCTCACCTAAATTATTTGGGGAAAACGACGTTTCTAGGATTTGTTTTCATGGACAAAATGGCCTGGGAGTAATCCAAAATGGCAGATTTGCTCAAGCAATATATACTTGATTTGAACACAATTTTGAACTGACAAACGAATATGGATATGTTGGATGCTGAGAATTTGTTTCTTGGGGGAAAAAAGCTAACTGAAACCCAAGTGTGAAAAGGTCTGAAGGTGCATCCTAACCTACTCCCTTCACATCATCCATGACTAGGAACAATTGCTGTTTCTCAATCCTTCTCTGCCTCAGCGGCTTCCAAACTCATGTGAGCAGTGGAATTCTTTTTTCAAATGAAAGTCGACATAGAACAAGGTCAAGCAGAGTGGTCCTGGGGAAGTGGGTAAGGGCTGTGATTCTGTGGGTACCCCCAGCTCTCCCTCTACCCCATCCCCTGGGAGCCCCTCACACATGTCCTGGGTATGCCATGGAACACAGTTTGAGTGTCTCTGCACAAACACACAAAAGTAGGTTCTGTGGAGGGAAAAATATTGTTTGTTTTACATTTTTCTCAAACCTATTTTTATAAAAATAACAATATGTCTCTTTCAAGATAAAAATCATTCATGTCTATTAGGAAATAAAAGAGTCTTTGAATTTTAAAAGTGTATGTGAATTTTACAGGAAATCAGACTTAGCTAATATTATCAAAAGCCAACATCTCTGGTGAAAGCATAAACCATAGAAATATACACATTTGAGTATCCATAGTGACTCCTCAAGGTAGATGTAGTAATCATCGTGCAGACACGAACCTGTGTTAAGCCTTTATTCATGAGATAAGTGGGTTGGTAGGCAAATCTATAGAGTCATTGAAGTTTGAAAGAGGAAAGAGACTTAAAGCTGCAATTTCACTATTTGGTGTTAGTAGATAAGAAGATGAAGGTGAGGGAGATTAGGAGATAAGTCAAAGGATAGGCACTAGTTAGAGTTACCAGAGACTGATCAAACCAGACCCACAGAGCAACTAATTGGGACCCTGTCTGACTCTGCACCCCTGCAGGTGGAGACTGAGCCTTACTTGTTCTTGAATCCCCATTGCATTTCTTGCAAGATCAGCAATCCCAGCTTGCTTTATTCAGAACTTACAGAGTTTACATAATCCACTGCAGGTGGATTTTTCTCTGGAAGGGGTGCCACCATGTGGCAATCACTTTGTTCATATTTTTGAATCTCTTATATGAATTCAGAACCATTCACTCATTTATTGGTAGAGGAAAGAGATGTCAGTCTAGTTACCTATAAGTAATTAATCAACCTAGAGGACAATTCATAGTCTATCGATCAACTATTTTGTGTGAACTTAAGAGAAAGATTTAATATAATGGGCAAGAAGAGTACTAGGGTTGAAGTCCTGGGGGCCTGGGCTCAAATTCCAGCTCTGTCATTCACTCTGTATTGCACCATGGATCCCAGGAAGACACCTTAACTGCTCTGAGCCTGTTTCCTCACCTATAAAATTCAAGGGTGGATGAATATCTATCTCACAGGTTTATGAAGGTTTTATGAAGAATAAATTTAAAGAAAATGTAAAGCTCTCTTGCATATAGCCCATAACATATTAGGAGTTCAACAAATTGTTGAACTCCTGTCATGACTAATAAGAATAAACATTCTTTTCCTGTAATCAGTACTGGGGAGAAATGACTTCTAAGAGTAAAGAAGAGACAAGGCCAAGAAAGAGCTAGTAAAACAGAGCAGCAAGCTAAGATCCTTTAGAGGAGATAATGCCTTCTCCAAAATATGCTTCAGCATATGCTCATACATGATTCCACGGCCATGGAGGATGTATGTCATGTGGTGTGGCTACCTAGCATGTTTTGAACAGCCTTTCTATGTTTGCAGAATTTCCCACTGTCAGGGAGGGGGAAATCCCCCTCACTACCCTTCTTGAGTTCTGGACTAATAATAAAAGCGACATAAGAGTAGATTAGCAGGAGAAAAAACAATTTAATATGCAGCACAGGAGATCATAAAAATTGATGCCCAGAGAATGAACAAAGCAGGCATTTTATATATCTTTTTACACAAACAAAAAACAACAAATTTGTGAGGATTTGCTAGGACAGGGAAACTTAAGTTTGGGTATGTAATTAGTGAGGAATTGAGCAGAATTTAGGCTTGAGGAAGTAAATTAGTAAAAGCAACAAGGTTTGTTTATACAGCCTTCTTAGCCCTAAATTCCCTAGCTCTGGTGATAAGGATGTCTCTATCTCCTGGTGCAGGTAGGGTAATTTTACATGGGAGATTTATTTCCTGCTTTCAGAGGGAACAGAAAGAGAAGGGTCAAATTTTCAAGTAGAATAAGTAACTTTAATTCAAAATAATCAATATGCCATTGTGGGATATTTGGGGGTGGCCTGCCCTGGGCCCCAACACTACATTATAAGTCTGCCTCCCTCAGGTAGAAGCCAGAATTCACTTATTTACTTTTTCAGACACCCTTGTAACTAAGACATGGACATGTGACCTCAACTCCACCAATCACATATCCTCAACTTGGATTTGGGAGAGAAAGTAGTTGCCATATGGAATCCATTTCCTGGTTATAGTGACAAAGTGTAGCAGAAAGAACTCATATTTCAGATGAAGCAGTGGCTGAGGTCAGGAAATAGCACCCTGCACAGAGCACCTGTGGTGAAATCTGTAAAACTGGTGCCTGGTGGTAGCAGCACTTGGGTCTCGCCTAGAGTGACCAGTGGTACCATTTAAGCATCATTCGTGCTGCTTAGGGGGCTCCATATCTAATTCTCTTGTCCTCTATAATGCTGTGAGCTCTCTAATACCTTGGAATACATTTATTTTATTACTTAACTAGTAGAGCAGATTCTGTTATTTGCAACGAAGAATGTTGTCAATTGCCTGCCCTCAAGACCACCATTGCATCACAGTCTGGAAATGTGCACTCAGTAAATACTTGCAGGGTAAATGAATGCTCATGAAAATAAATCACCAAAAGAAAGAAAAAAAGAGTTTAATATGTTCTGAAAATAGAACAAAATGTGTTCAACCCAAAATTGGGTTTAAAAGTTATGACGCATTATAAGAAGCTTTTCATTTTAGAAAATGGTTAATGCAAAATTTTTGGAAGGAAAAGAATAAACATTGGCCATGACAGACTTTGTGCTTTGCATTTGATGTGCATTATCTCACCAAATTAACCTCAGTATGTGGAATTTGATGAATTGAGTACCACCTTCTTTTTGGTCTTAGTCATGACACATGCATTAGGTGCCATGGTCACAAACTAGAAGGCATTAGCTACCATCTGTAGCCTATGCTCTAAGTCACAAGATAAAGATATAAACAATGTGGCAGTGGGAAAGAGTTTCTGATTATTTATGAGCACAACAGAATGAAATAATGCAGTGACTTCTAGCTAGTAATTATTGTTGTTTAAAAACAACCAGTCATTCATTTATTCATTATTTTTATTCAAAAGACAATTATTTATTCAGGGACAACCATGTACCTGACACTATGCGAGGTGCCAGAAATAGCTGCCAGTTAATAATATATCACTTGCCACTGGTTTGATTAAACTCAGCTCTTCAGGTGTTCTTGCTGAAACTGCTTAATGGGCATGCAACATCAGTGTCAACTAAAATCTTCCAGCCCCTTAAGAGCTCAATAAGATTGACTCAAACCCTCTTTGCATGCTCTGGCAAGTTCCAAATTCCTCACTCCTCCAAAAAAAGATGTAAATGTCTGAAATTCTGTTATTCTAGTTCCTTCTGGCTACTAATTCCAGCCTCCCACAAATTATACACCTTCCATTAGACACCTGGTGACTTTTTTTTTTTTTTGGTAAGAGTTTCCTACACATAGAGGTAAGAATTCTTTTTTTTTTTTTTTGAGGAAGAGTGGCCCTGAGCTAACATCTGTTGCCAATCTTCCTCCTTTTTTCCTTTTTTCTCCCCAAAGCCCCAGTAGATAGTTGTATGTCATAGTTGTACATCCTTCTAGTTGCTCTATGTGGGACGCTGCCTCGGCATGGCTTGATGAGCAGTGCATATGTCCACACCCAGGATCCCAACCAGCAAACCTCGGGCCGCCGAAGCAGAGCACACAAACTTAACTGCTATGCCACCGGGCCAGTCCAGCTGGGGCATGATCCCAGTTCTACCCCTTATAATCCATGCAAACTTTGGCAAATTACTTCACCTCTGTGGGCCACAGTTTGCTCGTCTATAAAATGGGGATCACCCTAGTTCACAGTGTTTTTGTTAGAGTTAATGAGTTAATACACATATGTAGCCCCTAGTACATAATGAATGTGTAAATATGTTAGGATTTTACTGTTATTAATGCAGAGCTGCTGAATTACTCTATTTGTTCCATCACCTGCACTAACCCACGTCTCATATTCTAGCCTGAGAACTGTTTGAAACTAACTTATCTTCTCTAAGAGGAATTCTATTTCCCTTTGCTAAGATATTGGCCTAATTGTAAGGGCTCACAGGGCAGTACAGCATAGTGGTTAAGCACTTGGTTTTGAAGATGGAAGGCCTGGGTGGAAGCCTGGTAGCACTCCTTATGACCTTTTCTTATTGCCTCTTGGGCAACTTATCACTCCCAATGCCTCAGTTTCTCCATCTATAAAATGGGAAAATAATACTACCTACTTCGTAAGAATGTTGTGAAGATTAAATAAGTTTTTACCTGAGAAAGTAAAAATCATTTGGACTGAGAAAGTAAAACACTGCCTGGCCTTTCGTTAGGCTTAGAAAACAGACCTGATAAAACCAGCTGCAAAGTGAACAGCAAACAATCTTCCTCTAAGGACACACTACAGTTGTAAATTGTCATAAGACACTCTCCGTTGGGTGACAACTGGTTTCTTACTGAGAACCTGTTCTCTAAAATCATAGACTATAAGAAACGTGTTTGAAATCATGTCTGTATGAATGAAACATCCCATTCTATTTGCTTGTTTGGTTTGGTTTGGTTTGTCTTCTTTTTTTTAACACACATTTATTATCTCACAGTTTCTGTAGGTCATAAGTCCAGGAGGGCGCACTGAGTTCCTTTGCTAAGGGTCTCACAAGGCTGAAATCAAAGTGTTGGCAGGGCTGGGCTCCTGACTAGAGGCTCTGGGGAAGAGTGTTTCCAAGCTCATTCAGGTTGTCGGCTGAATCTGGTTCCTTGCTGTTGTAGGACTGAGGTCCTGTTTCCTTGCCGGCTGTCAGCCTGGCTAATCTCTGCTCCTGGAGGCTTCCCACAAAAACATCTTAGTCTAATATAGAAAATCTAAGTCACTTTGACACAGAAAAACAGCCTGGATCTACAACTCATGTGTGGACCTTCAAATAAGGGGCTTCTGGCCCCAATGTTTCACATCTACCTTAACTTTACTATTTCAAAGTACAGAACCCTGGGTCCGCCTTGTGTACAGACTTAATGCTGACCCCTTACACACAGCCCTGCTTTGCTCGAGCCCATGAAAATGCTGCTTCAGGTAAATTTCATGTAACCTCCACCCTTCTCCAAAAGCCTGTAATTACTGCATGTTTTCCTTTCTTTGGTAAGATGCACCACATTCCCTCCAGCATGTGCTCTCCCTCAGTGCAATGAGTCAACAACCTCATTTAGTAGGACTAGAGGCTTGTCTCGGGTGGTCTTCAGCTGATCGGGCAAGAACAACTTAAAGCGCTTAAAACAGACTGGCACATGACAATACTTGATTTAATCTTATCTGTTATAACAAATATGATGATGATGATGATTTTTATTATTATTATTATTATTATCGTCATCATAAACTCTGTGGGTAAATGCAAATAAAAGGGCAATGATGCTGTGCCAGGGATAGAAGCTGTGAATATGCTGATTGGAAAAAACAAACAAATCACCATGCGCTGTGTCTGCAGAAATTCCTGTAACTGCAGAGATTTTCCGAAGGCAAGTTTCCACTTCAGAAACCTCGCTTGCTGTCATGCGGCAGCACCCTTGGTGCTGGCAGCCGCTGTTCAGTCATTTGAAAGACTTCTTCAGGGCCAGCCCCGTGGCTTAGCGGTTAAGTGCGCGCGCTCCACTGCTGGCGGCCTGGGTTCGAACCCCGGGCGCGCACCGACGCATCGCTTCTCCTGCCATGCTGAGGCCGCGTCCCACATAAAGCAACTAGAAGGATGTGCAACTGTGACATACAACTATCTACTGGGGCTTTGGGGGAAAAATAAATAAATAAAATTATAAAAAAAAAAAAAGAAAGACTTCTTCAACCTGTAGCAGGGCCACATGTTTACTCCTCTGGACTATGAGCTATAACAATTAAGCCACAGCATGTAAGACTTTAAGATTGGTTTCAGATCAGGCCTATGACTGATGCTAAGTGGAAAAATAAGTTGCTCTCAGAAATGTTTCTCACATCTTCCTACTAAAAATGTAAAATTTTCATATTTTTATAATAATTATGGGTAATCCTAGCATAATGTAAAAGGTTCTGGGTTTTCGGGGGATCTTTTAGAAACGTACCAGCCACCAATGTGGGGTTCAAGGAGGACCTGGTAAGGATAGAGGACGTCAAGCATTAGAAAGTGGTCCCTCAGAGCATCCCCATCTTTCTGGCCCACCTAGGGAACATCTCTCATTTGGGCAACGAATATTCAGAAAAATAGATTCAAAAGCCATTCATCAAACACTCAATTTAAATGAGTTGAGTCAGTATCTAACAATGTTTGGCACATAATAGACTCTCAATAAATATCTGTCGATGTGCTTCAGACAGAATACTACCCTCTAGAAATGTAAACGTGAGAAAACACTGACATGGGCATGATAAAGGCCCTCACTCAACAGTGTGAAAATAGTTCAGATACATATGAACAAAGCCTGTCCTCAGGCCACAGAAGAACAAAACGGTTTGTAAAATTCAGGATAGAGAAAGCAATTCAGCTCACTTTGATTAACAAAACTAATCACTTATTGCTTCTCAGGTCAACTGCCCTGCCTTCTGTAACTCTATGAGTGTGCACTGGTGAATGGTGGATGCACGAATTTCCACAGTGTGTGTGGTTTTCTTCCAATCTTAGCAGCGACTTAAGCTCTATCCAGACTTTTTTACACAAACACCTCTGATGTTCAATTTACAGGGTTTACTTAGTTAACAAATAACTATTATACACTAAAAATACACAAATACACACCTGATTCCCTAATATGTTATTTGTTCTTTTCTGTTGCTATTTGCTAATTATTTTAAGGGCAACATTTAAGATATAGCAAAAGACATATAGAACAATACAGTGGACACGAAACTTAAGAAATAAAACAACCATCCAATTGAAATCCCATCTCTGATTACAAACTTGTCTCTCTCCATCAGAGGTATCTAAAATCCTGAATTTGGGGATTATTCTTTCCATATCTTCTTTATACTTTTAAAACATTTATAAATATCCCTTTTAAAATATATGCAGCATTGTTTACATATTTTAGCCTAACTGGTATCATAATTTATTTTTCTGAAAATTGTTTTTTTAATTTTTGATTTATTTTTGATATTCATCCCTGTTGACACATGTACTGCCTGTATAGTATTTCTTTACATGAATATACCACAATTTGTTTATTCTCTTTTCAATGAGTAAATTGTTTCACATTTTTTTGCTGTTATAAACAATGGTGCTATGAGTATTTTTGCACAAGTCCCCTTGGGGATATGTGCAAGTTTTCTGTGGTGCATAGTTACCGAGAAAAATAAAGATACTCTTACCATTATTACAACCACTAATAATAATAATAATGAGACACCTTTTATTATTCTATTTGTTTTATAGTTGTTAATTCCTTTAATCCTAAGAATCCTGTGAAGTAGATACATTATTAACTCCATTTTACTAATAAGGAAAACATTGGAGGGGAATTATTAAGTTGCAAATTTTCTACCTGATAAAATATTACCAATTGTTCTTCAGGGTGCTTGTAAAAATGTATATTTCCATCAGGGGTATATAAAAGTTCCCGTTGTGTCACATTCTTACCAAAACTTGATATTGTCAGACTTAAAATTTGTCTTCAGATATGTATATAGAGATAAATAATGTAAAGGGATATATTCATTCACTGTTTGGAATGTAGATCAAGAAAGACTGAGAGAGAGAGAGAGAAATCTGAGTACAAGCAAGTCTATTTTAGGAATGAGGAAAGGTAAGTCAAAGAAGTTAGGAATTGAAAACTCAGTAAAAATACCCTAACTGCGGTGTTAAACCTAATTGATAGTCTTTCACACACCCATCCCAGCAATACAGCCGTCCACATGCTAATTCTTCTTTTACCCAGTGCTCATTTGGCTGTCAAAGACTACAGGGGATATCTGAATTAAAGATCAGAGAATGGAAAATTCCTTTATCTCTAACTCTCAATTCTTCCCTACTTTCAACATTATGACTTTTCAATAAAAGTTGTGTCCCTAAGCACCTCTGCTTTCTCCTTTTTGTTATGAATAATTCAAATAGCACAGAGCAAATCAATAACACTCTTTTTAACCTAAAGTTATCACTTTCACCGGCATTCATTCATTTTTGTTTGTCTCCTCTAGGAGGAAGAAACGTTTACTATGTATGCTTGATCGATGGGAAAACACATATAAAGTGTGTTACATTATTTATCTCTATATACATATCTGAAGAGAAATTTTAAGTCTGACAATTTTAAGTTTGACATATCAACACAAGAAGATGAAAAGTCTTTAGGACAAATCAGACCCTGCCCGAAAAAAAAAACCTTAATAATTTACTGGGAGACACCAATTTTCACTAGTTCATTAGTATTAACCCTTTAAGCCCACTGGGACTTTACAGTGGCACCAGCTGGAAAATCCCCACAATGTGAGAAGCGGGCTTCTCAAAACAGCTATGACAGATTCCTTCCAGATTGCAGATATTTGGGCATTTTGTAAGGGAGCTATGAAAACATGCTTGATTAGATAAAAAGATAAATTTTGCTTTACTAAAAAACAAATGCAGGCCATAAAAAGTTAAGATAGGCTCTAACAACAAAATAAATTATATTTTAGTTATACATCCTATGTTTTTATGGCAAACTCCTTTCTCCACAGAAAAACATCAAAGTACTCCCATCTCCATAAAACACTACACCCTAATTCTCAAAGAGACAATTTCAGAACTCTGAAAATTCTAAATCTCTATTAAATTTAATTTAAGAATTTTTCCGGGCTATAATCTTGCAACTCCAGCAAAAACATCAGCAGTAACCAAAATATCTCCCTTCTTTTGTCTCTCAAGCCCATCCATTTTGAAACAACCTGAGTTCTTAAAATACCAACCTGGATTGTCCAACGGGAACTACTGAGAGAAATCAATATTTCTTCCTGGCATTCCAGTTTCAAAGAGAAGCCCAGGTTTGATGTCACTTTTACAGGCAAAACCGCTTAGGTTCAGGGGTGGAAAGAATGTCTTGTCCCTCCCTCTTTCCTGCAGTAAAGTAAACATGTTTCATGCTAGACTGTTGGTTATTGAAAGGGTTTCAAGCTATTTAGCTATTATAAGCCAGTCTTTACTCTTGCATGAAACCACTTGAAGGTAGATGGAATCTGCCATGATTTTCAAACCAAATAAAAGAACATTTGGGGCTGGCCCCGTGGCTTAGCGGTTAAGTGCGTACGCTCCGCTACTGGCGTCCCGGGTTCGGATCCCTGGAGCGCACCAACACTCCGCTTCTCCGGCCATGCTGAGGCCGCGTGCCACATACAGCAACTAGAAGGATGTGCAACTATGACATACATCTACTGGGGCTTTGGGGAGAAAAAAAAGGAGGAGGATTGGCAATAGATGTTAGCTCAGAGCTGGTGTTCCTCAGCAAAAAGAGGAGAATTAGCATGGATGTTAGCTCAGGGCTGATCTTCCTCACAAAAAAAAAAAAAAAAAAAAAGAACATTTGTCATTTTGAAAGATATTCTCTCCATCTGATTCTTGATCAAGCCAGGTTGTATATATTCTCCATTAGGGAATTTATGTCTGAAGCCTCCTAAGTTACTCAAGATTTACAACTATGACTCACGATTCTAAGACCACCCAACGACTTCTAAATAATATGCTAACGAGCAATACTTGAACTCTTTCTTCAGAATACAATGTCTTTTAAAATAATTTAACAAGAGGTAAAAATATCAGGAGGTGTGTTTTGCAGAAATTTGTTCACCCTGGGACAGGTGCCTGGAGGAGCCATCTGAAGCTTGTCTTCTTTTAAAGTGTATGTGAGGGGTAGAGAGGTCCAGAAAAGACCAACTGTGGGAAAGGAATGTAGAGTCACAAAAGGAAGGGAGAGGGGGCCAGAAGGAGTAGGAACAATGGGGAGAGCAGAACAAATACTTAAGTAGAACACATTTCATCTCATAAAATCACAGTTCTCCCTGATAAATGAATATGATAAGAAATCTGATAACTTTCTTTAGGGAAACATACAGATTTTCTTTCTTTAACACATTTTAGGTGTATTTCTTTGGGGCTACACTAAACTCCAGATTATCTGTATGGATATATCAACATTCAGAATATCAGTAAGGGAAAAGCTGCCCCCAAAATGCTAAATAAATATTTAATTTTGGAAAATAAACTGGGTGCATGTGCACATACACACACGCATCCAACAAAATAAACAGACCCCTCTTCCTCCTCAGATTCCTTGTGTGTGGCGGCCCATTGGCTGTGGGACACGGCGGTTGTGAAGACAAGACGCTAGATCTCAGGGACAACAGAAATGAGATAACACACCCACATTATCGTGAAAGATGACATAAGTGGAGCCATATTAAAATAAAGCCAGAGCAGCTATTTCAGAGAAATTGCCTTGCACATTTTGTTTTCTTTATCTTCCAAACCGGACCAAACCACTAACATTCCAAAAGTCAGTGGGGACAAGAATATCCTGTTTGTAAGGACTGATAAAACTAGACTTTACTGATGACCCATGCTAACCAATCAATGAAACATGAGTCTAGCCTTTCGCCTGACAATTGAATCTCAAGCCAATCTACGAAGTACAAACCTAGCCTTACCTCATCTAGCACCAATGAATTCTTCCTTAATACAACTTACCTTATCTTCCTCCCTTTTGCACATAAAAACTCTAAACCTCTCTCCTGTAATCAGAACACGTTTTGGGTTTCTACCTGAGTCTGTGTCTCCCAAATTGCAATTCTAATTGCCCAAATAAATATCTGCTGTTTGAATTGTAGTGAATTTTTCCTCAGTCAACATTATTAAGAGCCAATAATGGGGAACTAACATTTTGAGTCGTTGTTTCAGTGCAGATTTCCTGAGAAACAGATCCTGAGTCAAGAATTATAATAATTTTTTGGGTGATAAAGGAAACACCAGGAAGAGGAGTGGGGAAGGGAGACAGGGAGGAAATACTGCCAATAAAGAATGCTTTGTCATCAACAAAACAAAAAGGCAACCTATCAATTGGGAGAAGATATTTGCAAATCATATATCCAATAAGCAGTTAATATCCAAAATATACAAAGAACTCATGCAACTCAACAACAAAAACCAAACAACTCAATTAAGAAACGGACTGAGGATCTGAACAAACACTTTTCCACAGAAGATATACAGACGGCCAACAGGCACATGAAAAGATGTTCAACCTCACTAATTATTGAGGAAATACAAAATCGCAATGAGATATCACCTCATGACTTTCATAAAGGCTATTATTAAAAAGACAAGAAATAAGTGTTGGAGAGGATGTAGAGAAAAAGGAACACTTGTACACTGTTGGTGGAAATGTAAGTTGGTGCAGCCACTATGGAAAACAGTATTTCTGTTATGAGATTTCTCAAAAAATTATAAACAGAACTACCACATGATCCAGCTATTCCACTTCCAGGTATTTATCCAAAAAACGTGAAAACACTAACTCAAAAAGATACATGCACCCCTATGTTCTTTGCAGCATTACTCACAATAACCAAGGCATGGAAACAACCTAAGTGGCCATCAAGGATGAATGGATAAAGAAGATGTGGTATATATACACAATGGAATACTACTCAGCCATAAAAAAGATGAAATCTTGCCATTTTTGACAACATGGATGGATCTTGAAGGTATTATGCTAAGTGAAATAAGTCAGATGGAGAAAGTCAAATACCACATGACTTCACTCGTATGTGGAAGATAACAACAACAAAAAACAAGCACATAGATACAGAGAATAGATTGGTGGTTACCAGAGTGGAAGGGACGTGGGGGGAGGTGGGGTGAAAGGGGTAAAGGCATACCTATGGTGATGGATGGCAACTAGACTTTTGGTGGTGAACACGATGTAGTCTATAGAGAAGTTGAAATATGATGGACACCTGAAATTTATACAATGTTATAAATCAATGTTACCTCAATAAAAAATAAAATAAAATAAAGAATATGTTGCCAAGCCAGCTGTCACCAGAGTGACATGGGGAAGTCTGAGAACAGTACTGAACACAGTGCTTCAGAATTAACCTGTCTGAGAGGAGAGGGAGCTGGGAAATGTACATAGCAAGGCTGCTGGGCTAAGTGGAGGGGGTGTGTTAATTCCTAGGTACCTCCAATGGGCAAAACAGGCTTCAGTGGCCACAGAATGCCCTCAGACAAAGAAATGCAGTGCATACTGGCAGGTGAAAGCAGACCCTGTGAACTGAGGCTGTCAGGTCACAGGGATATGAGCAGGCACCAACACCACCTGCTCACAGTCATGCAGGAACTCAACATTGCTGAGTATACAGAAAGGACTATCTCGTGCTCACATTCCACAGGACACCTGACTGCAACATTGCATAGATCATCTCCTTCAAAGGCAAGCTATTAAGCTCCAGTAGTCAGGAGACAATTCAATTTTATGTGGCCAACTGGGCTTCCTTTTGACGTCCTAGTGAGAAGCCCAAACAGAACATGATGAAGCTTCCTCAGGTTACAGAGTTCCGACATGCTTTGTCTTTTCATTTCTCAAGATGGATCTAGAATCATGAAAAGGTGTCCTGTGTTCTGTAATTCCTCATCTCATAGAATCCTCATGTCGACACTATGTGGGCAAACAGCCTGTTATATTATAAAGGATTTGGCTGGTTTTTGCCCCTGGTTTCCGGGAAGGAGCCTCTAAACCCTTGGAATTTCGTGAGTAATAGGAGTGTCTTTGCTGTTCCTGGTGGGCCCATTGGGCCACATCTGAGTTTATACTAATGAGGCAACTCATGGTGGAACCCCAGATAGTTTCATGATGGGGGCTGTCCATGCTAGAAAAACCAATCATGTTATTAGAGGATCACATGATATCAGCCCAACTCTTGGGAGGGAAGGCGGACTAGATTGAGTTCTATCTTGTGGCCAATCAATCGTATCAATCATACCTACATAATGAAATCCCAACAAAAAATCTGGACACCCAAATCTCAAGTGAGCTTCCCCGGTTACATCAATGCGCCAGGAGAGTGATGTGTCTTGAGGACATGCAAGTTTCACATTTGGGACCCTCTCAGACATCACCCTGTGCTTTTCTTCATTTGGCTGCTCCTCATTTGCTCCTCATAAAACTGTAATTAATCATAAGTATAGCCCTTTCCTGAGTTCTGTGAGACATTCTAGAAAATTATAGAACCTTAGGGGATAGTGGGAATCCCTGAATTTGTAGGCAGTTGATCAGAAGTGCAGGTGGCCTGGGAACCCGTAAGCTTGTGGCTGGTGTCTGAAGTGAGGACAATCTTGTACAGGACTTTGCCTTCAACCTGTGAAATCCGACCTAACTGCAGGTAATTAGAGTCAGAATTACGTTACACACCCCAAGAAGTTAAACAATTCGTCTAAGGTCCTCTGAATGCCAAGTAGGGGCAAACTCCAACACGGGTCCTCCTTGCTTTCCACTATACCCTGCTGAATTTTAGCCCATCAGGGAAAGTTCAGGCTAGGTTCAGGGAAGATTGTAGTTAAAGCGGCCTTATGACCTCCAAAAATATTATGAAGCATGTGATGTTTCCAAAAATATACCAGAATAACTATAAAAATGTATGAAAATTTTTTCAATAAATAATCCATCCATAAATGCAGATAAAATGATGCTAAATCTGTTCCTAAACTGCTGTAGCCTGGAATTTAATCTAGAAAACTTTGGTTGATACTGGTCTAAAATTAAATAGCAAGCCAGCTTGAGTTTTTCCTTACAGTATTCCTGTCATAGTATTTGGGGAGTTTTCCAGGTTCATTGAATTTTGTTCCACTTTCTTTAACAAAAGTGCATGAAGTCAAGTCACACTTTTGCTCACACTAATCTTAAACGTGAAGAAAAAATTATGCATTTTAAAATTTCTCTATAATTGACTTGATGTTTCTCACAACCTGTTGATATGTGTGTGTGTGTGGTATTTCATTTTGTGGGGTAAAGTGTAGATGACATGTACAGATTTTTTAAGTCGTCTTTTTTTGAACTATAATGTACCTACCAAAGTATGTACAAATCCTAAGTGTACATCAGGGTGAATTTTCTCAAATTCAACATACATGTATAACCTGCACTCAGATCAAGAAATAGAACATCCCCAGCACCCCAGAAGTCCCTCTAGTGCTCCTTCTTGGCCAAGATATTAGAGGGGTGATAAAGAATTTCATAACTGCATTCAGGCCTTGGTGGTGGCCTCTGGGAGCGAGGTCATCCTGCTGTCATCAGTGGCTGACGTCTGTGGCCAGCACAGCAGAGCAATACCCATCAGTCGTCCCTGTTGACTGGGCCGCATGTCAGATCTGGATGGTGCTGTGAACCCCTCCTTCCCCAGGAATAGTGTCATGACTCCCATGTGATTCTGCCTTATGTGGTTGCTTTGCAGCCCTCCAGGACAGAACCTCTTTGCCCCACCACAGTGACCAGAGGATCCTGTGGCAGGATCTTCTACCATGCTGCCAACTATTTCTCTTTCCCCTCTTTAGGGTGGGTGAGTAAGGGGGATGAGAACACTTGGGTCCCATCCATGCTATACTCAACTCAAGTTCTTCCTCTTTCTGTCTAACAAGACTGCACCATGAAAGTCTCTTAGATGGGACTACCCCAGGCTGGGGCAAGGGCATTCTGAGAAGCAGCTGCTGGTCGAAGCAAGATCAGTTACACCTGTCTCCCTACTCTGCTCTCCTGCCCTTGCAGCAGCACTGTTACCTAATGCCATGTTGGCAATGACCATACACAGAAATAGAGGGCTGCAGACTCCATCCAGCGTGCCCTCAGAAGCCTGCCCAGCCCCCATGTTCTTGGGATGCTGCATATCCAAGTGAGTGAGCTTAAGAAAACTTGGTCCCATCACTAGATCCAACCTCAGTTCAGGAAGAGACTCAGGTGCCTAACCTATTACTCCATCTCTCTTCCTTCCTTTTACCACCATTTTTGGGCCTAGAAGCAGCAGTCTTCAAATTTTCCTTTCTTCCATATCATATCCGTCTACTCTAGGGCATTAACTCTCCTAGCTGAGCTTTTCCTTCCTTCACTGTGGATTATCTATCTCCTATCCTAGTGGCCATAGCAAAAGGGGTATCTTTTCTACCATAGAAGAAAATTGATGATCAGAGTCCTCCAAAGTTAGAAAACGGCCCAACGGATCCTGATTTTTCAAGATTCTTGCCTTGTAAGGGGACTCTGTATTTCATGTCAAGAGTTGAATATTATTTTTTTCTCTTTAAATTTCTGCTATAATTATCCTAATCCTAATCTGTTTTCCTCTATCTCCTCAGCACTCCATTCATTTCTCTGGTCTAAAGAAAAAAAAAAAAAAAAACACCACTCTCTCAAGAAGAGGAGGGAGAAGTTGTATACATACATAGACTCCAAAAGCACATTCATATATTTCAAAATATTAATCCCAAAAGATACAAATGCATTAACGTAAAATATGCAGAGTAATTTTAGCATATTTCCTCCAACATGCCTGCATGTAACAGAGCCACACTTGGTAACTGAGGAATTCTAATTCATCAACTCCAGAAGCATTGGGTCAAGTAACTCTGAAAACAAAAAGGAGACAACAGTAGCTTGCATTTATATAGTTTTATAGGTTTGCAAGATGGTTTTGAATACTTACGGTATTTTAACCTCACAGCATTTACTATCTTCATCTAGAGGCCTAGAGCAGTTCAACTAGTGCCATTGACATAGAGCTATAATTTTTTTAAGCATGTCTTTCTTGTGGTTTTAAAGGTAGAAATGAAACGTGTATTTGGGGCACAGTGCCTTGCTTTTTGGAGGAGACATTTTTAGCAAGCCCTTTCAGTCATCCAGATGGTAATCAAGCCCAGTCGCAGTGGAGAAACATTCAACAGGTAAAGTATCTAAATGCAGTCTGTAGGGCCGGCCCGGTGGCCAAGCGGTTCCGCTGCGGTGGCCCAGGGTTCACCGGTTCGGATCCCGGGCACGTACAGACGCACTGCTTGTTAAGCCATGCTGTGGCGGCGTCCCATATAAAGTGGAAGAAGATGGGCACGGATGTTAGCCCAGGGCCAGTCTTCCTCAGCAAAAAAAAAGAGGAGGATTGGCAGATGTTAGCTCAGGGCTGGTCTTCCTCACAAAAAATAAATAAATAAATAAATAAAATGCAGTCTGTGCGTGCCAGGAAAGAAGTGTCCTGTTTAGAAACGTCAAGGGCCGCCATCTTCACTGTAGAGTGCGCCTCTCACAGGTTCTTATAATATGAATGAATGTTTTGTTTCCTGGACAGGGATCAGAGGCAAGAGTTGGGGGTCTTGCACTCTGGAGGATCTTGAACACTTGGCCTCTTGAAGTGGAAGGCAGGGAGGGTCCCAGAGAAGAAGCAAGTTGCTAACGTCTAGAAAAATGATATCTGGCGTTTTATTTTAAGTTTCCCCTTCCTGCACTGTAATTCCCTTATAGTACCTGCAAGTGTCACAGTGAGGTCTGTTGAACTCAAAAGCTACGTGCTAATTGTTCTTTGGGGAATCATCGTTGTCCACGGTCTTTGGCAAACAGACCAGAGAGAAGAACTACAAGGAGGAAAAGGGGGTCACACACCTGCAGGAGCAGAAAGACGGAGGAGACCGAGCCTCAGTATGGAATACAAGGTACTGAGGCAAAGCGGACCCTCGAAACACTCCGGCACTCCCCACGGTTCTCAGAAATACCTGCTGGCACACAAAGGGGGCTCTGACTTGGGACCAACAGACAGGAAAGGAAAGAGGGCCTTCCACAACGCAGGGAAGCTGGGTACAACTACAGCTAGCAAAAGGGACTAGAGTGTCTGCTCTGGGTCCCTGTCTACTCTTCTTCTTCATGCACCACAGCGGAAGGAGGATAATTTTTAAAACTAAGAGCTTAGAGTTGATATTCCATTTCACTACCAAAACATCAGGTTAATACTATGGATGTGTACAAACTCAGATCCAGCTCTTTCTCTACCAGTTGTGCAACCTCAGACAGACCGCTCAATTCCTCTGGCGGGCAAATCTCTCATCTGTGAAATGGAGATATACCTTGCAGGTGTTTTGTGGGGATTAAATGAGATAATTTAGAAAAAGCACTTAGCACGGGGTCTAGTTGCCTGGCTGTGATATTGTGATTTATAATAAGAAATATATATTTGGTCTTCACCTTGTTGTTTCTGGCACAGATCTCCTAAATCCCTTAGAATTTCCTAAGTGATAGAGTGATAAAGGTGTCTTGATAGCCATAACAAACTTCTTTCAACCACACCTGAGCTTATGCTAACAAGGTGACTTTTGGAAAGCACCTCAGGATGGGGCTGGTTTCCTGGGGAACCAACCATGTGATTAGAGGTTTGGAAATTTCAGTCCCACCCCCTGATTTCCAGAGAGAGGAAAGAGGCTGGAGATTGAATTCAATCGTCAATGGCTGATGATTTAATCAGCCATGCCTATGTAGTTAAGCCTCCATAAAAACCCAAAAGAATGGGGTTCGGAGAGCTTTCAGATTGGTGAACACACAGAGATTTGGGAAAATGGCATGCTCAGAGAGAGCATGGAAGCTTTGCACCCTTACCCCATAGCTTGCCCTATGCATCTCTTCCATATGGCTATTGATTTGTATCCTTTAATATCCTTTGTAATCAACTGGTAATCGAGTGAGTAAATTGGTTTCCTGAGTTCAGTGAGCCACTCTAGCAAATTAATTGGACCCAAGGAGGGGTGGTGGGAACCTCTGATTTATAGCTGGTCGGTCTGAAGCACAGGCAACAACCTAGACTTGTGATTGGCATCTGCAGTGGGCAGCAGTCTTGTGGGATTGAGCCCCTAATCTGTAGAGTCTCATGCAATCTCCGAGTACACAGTATCAGAATTGAGTTGAATTGCAGGACACCCAGTTGGTATTATTTGGTGTGGAGAAAAACCCCACCACACTGGAATTGGGTACAGAATCTGACTGGCCTTTAATAAGTGTTCCATGAGTGTCATTCTCTGCTAAGGACAAATATTGTACACCAGCTCATTGGCCACTGTTCTTCAAATTTATTTCAGAAAAAATGAAAACTACAAGTTAATTGGAATTAAAATGTTCTGGCCACTTGTATTTTGGAATTAAAAATACATTGTTTTTCAAAATGTTAGGGAAAATATAAACTTGTTTGCTTTAGAGGCAGCTTCCAGCTCTTCTCAGGCAGCATTTGCATTGGTCTAGTGGTAAATCTGTCCAGAATGCCAAGTAAACAACTGCTTGCCTCCAGTTGGATTTTCAATTACACCAGATATGTAATCTGACATCTGGGAACCCTAGGCTGCCAAGGACAGGACTGTCTTTGCGAGGTTATTTAAAGGAGATCTTTGTTTATCTGTCCCCCAAATGTCCTCGCCTCATGTATTTGTTATAGTCTGACATGCTCTCTTTTAATCCCAAAGGCTTTTTGTGTTCAAGAGCTCCTTATCTATTATAATGCAAACGTCTCTGGGAAAAAATAGTAACTCTTTATCAACTAATATTTCAAGGAGAACCATAGCAACAAATGCTAACAATTTCTTGGAAGCCCAGAATATAGGAGAGGCATATATAAGATACGGAG
Source organism: Diceros bicornis minor (assembly GCF_020826845.1). Taxonomy (NCBI): domain Eukaryota; kingdom Metazoa; phylum Chordata; class Mammalia; order Perissodactyla; family Rhinocerotidae; genus Diceros; species Diceros bicornis. The sequence goes on from NC_080758.1 coordinate 40,166,128, forward strand.
GAAGGCATGGGGAGAAGGACAACTATAAGATGGATTATCTCCAAAAGTGGAGGCAGATGAGAAGGTGGGCTTTGGAAGTAAATAGGCCAAGGTTCAGATTCCCACAAGCCCCTCTGTGACTCTCAGTTTCTGCTTCCTCATTTGTAAAGCAAGCATCACAATATGAACGTTACAGGGTAGTTTTGTACCTTACAGGGTGGTTTTGTTTTAAAGATTAAATGAGACCATGTGGAGACCTTGCTTGTTGTCCCACGCGTTAGAAGGAAGTGATGACCATTAGCTCCACCTCTTGGCTCTAGAGTCTGAGGTACCCGCTTTCAAGCCCTCACCTACCACTTGGTGGCTGTGTGACCTTACGCATCACTTGGCCTCCATCTAGGTAAAATAGGGACGTGTCTGCTGTCCTCCCCGTAAAGAAGGGAATGTATGAAGCACACCTTTTTAATTTCTATTTAGGAAACTACATGAATCACTCAAGTCTATTGCATCATGTTGACCACTAAAAAAAGGAGTCATCAACAGATATTAGGTGAATGGCTTATTCATCTGAAGCAGAATTAGTCATAATAATAATTTTTTATTAGCCAGAAATAAGTTTAAGCCTGTAGTCATTATAGTTAAAATATTATCTTTCTTATAGCCATACTGAAAACGAATATTGAAGAAATTTGACATATCATAAAAAACAGGAATGAAGAAAAAGTGAGGATGAGATTAAAAAGGTTTAAGTTTCTTGTTCTGAGACTTCCCCCCCAACACACACAGCTGCCCCACCTGCTCAATTTCTTAGTGAAACGCTTGTTTTTGGGCTCAGCCACAAGATGTCAGCCTAAGCTTAGCCATGTCTGCATTTTTCCATGACTCCTACCAATTCCTTCCTTTCCCTTCTCCTTGGTTTTCTTTATAGATTCTGAGCAGATGAATAATCTTTGGATTGCAGGCACTAAATAAATAACAGTTGATTACCTTCAGCTCTAAGTAAAACTTCAGAAAGGCCTCTGCTAATAGTAGTTTGCGCAGTCTCCGGACGAGCCGCCTTTCCTTCCCACTGCCGTCCCCAAGCCTGGGAGGGCGCTGGCCTCTGGGCCAAGTGTACCAGCTGGTGCGTCCTGCACAAGGACAGGAAACCCGCTGTCTTGACCCCGCAGAGAGGACGCCGCGTACCTGCCTCCCGTGGGGGGTGAAGGCGACCCGGAGGCTGCGGCTGGTTCAGCAACTCTGTGATGTTTTCGCGATGAAAATGGCTTTCCCACTTACAGCCTGTCCTCCCCAATGTGTGGGCAGAACTTCCTTCCTGTGGTTGTTCCAAGAATCACATTCTTGCCACACAACAGAGAAGGCAAAAACAAACCAACAAAAATGCAGCTTTTCTTTCCCCTGGGCCTGAGGAGGGTCTACCTTCCTTGAGCACGATGCTCTTGCCGGAGTTCAATAATCGTGGGCTGAATTCTAGGGCCTGGGGTGATGAACCTGAACTCACGACACTGCTCTTCTCCCAGGGGCAGGTGAACACAGTCCAGTGGGAGCTGCCCAGGGAAGTCTGAAGTTAGAGCTTCTGTGAAGCAGAGCAAGGAAACCTCCGGTAAATTGCTGCCCTTTCCAGGAGGAAAAGGAAAAAAACAAGCACTGCTGTGACCTGTCTGGGCCTGGACATCAAGAGGGCCTGGGGTCTGTGCAGGGAGCACTGGGCCAGAGGTCAGGTGCCAGGAGTTCTGGGACGTGTTTTGCTGAGACTATTTGAGAACTTGAGCAAGTGCCTCTGCTCTCGGGCCTGTTTCCGTCAGAGAAAGGCAGCCTGCTGCAGAATGTGCAGCGTTGCATAGACTCAGCCTAGTGCGGCCCCTCTGTGGGAACAGGTGGCCTCAGGCGCAGGCTTGTCTCTCTCACTGTGCCCTTGAGCCACCAGAGTCGTGGCAACCAGTAATTTCCAACCAAATGAACTTCTACGTTTGTGTAAATATCGGGGACCACAATCCGAAGGAAACTTTCTCTACCCTTTCCTGGAACTGATCTGTGGGAATAAAATACCCAGACACAAAAGTAGGATGTCCTGAGGAAGTGGACCTGGGGAGGACATGAACTGTGAGGCCATTGACATGCAGGCCTATAACATGGAAGATAAGTTGTTACATTGTTCATTGAACAAGGTTGTGTAAAAAAGTATTCAAATACTATGCCATGGTGTGCACCACCTTCAAGATCATGGTCAGCTCTGGGGGAAAGGAGGAGGAGATAGAAATGGAGATTAGATTTGGGGTATGTGCTATGCTTTTTCTCTTAAAAAGCACTTTTTTGCAGAGAAAAACTTGTTGTCGAGATGCTGATGGTACATGAATAGTACACTGCACCCTTGGTGCATCCCTCGCTGGGGGTTCAGGGTCTCAGGAATTCTAAAAACTACAGCAGACCAGGCTTCCTGCTGCGGCACTCCAGGAATCAACCCCGGTGCAGCCTCATGGGTGGAGAGGAAACTAAACAGATAAGGCTTGAGCCAGGAGCCCTCCAGCTCCCCCTGGGAGCAGGTAGATAAGTAGGTGAGAAACTGCGTCACACTCAGAGCAACTTCAGGCTCCACCAGGAACAAGTCGGGCCTGTAAGCCACCCTCGTCTTCAGTCTTGCTCCTATCCCACAACTTTGTGCAAAAAAGAACTTGGCATCAAGGAGAAATGTCACGTTTTCAAAGAGCCTCTGCCGTGGCTGGATGGTACAATTTCCTGTGCCACTCACTGCCTCGCCTTGTCCTGCTTCTTCCCAAAAGAGGAATGCAAGAAGGGGAGGGGTGTGTGAGCCACACTGAAAGCTCTGTACTTGGAAGGAGAGGGAAGGGCCAGGTTCTCACTGGCACCCAGGCCGTGGTATGGAAGAGCGTGGACCCTGGACCTGAATGCCCTGGTTCGACGCCCAGTACCCACTCCTGGCCCAGTGACCTGGAGCAAGTTTCCTGGGTGTCTCTGTAGCTCAGTCTTCCCCTTGGTAAACAAAGCTAATAATAGTACCAGCCTCTAGGTTATCGGGAGGTTAAAATCACAAAGGATTCAGAACAGTGCTCAGCACGGAGAGCACTCAGTACATGTTAGTTCTTATAACTGTTGCTGTGATTTACCATCTACTCTGATTTTGAGCAGATGATTTTTCTGAGCCTTAGAGGTCCCACCTAACCCCAAAGCACTATCCTAGGGCCCAAGAAGATAATGGGTGAAGATTTTACAAGGACCACATACTGCAATGCTGTAATGAAATCCAGACCCTCACCTCAGTGCCCTAGGCATGGACAAGGGATTCCCTACCCATTGTCTGCATCAGAATCATGTGAGGCTTTCATAAATAAAAATATTTTTTAAAAGCATGACACAATCATAATATTCTAAATAGCTAATGTTAACTATTTACACAAGCAAAGGAAAAAAATAAGCAATTCAGTCAGTGGGAGGTCACAACTTGACCTTGTGGCTTGAGGTCATCTTCTTTGGTGTTAATTTCAATTTTTGCTTGAACCACAGTCCTTGGAAGTGTGTCTCTCACGGGGTATCCAGCGATGTGCCCTCAGAAGGGTTCTTTATTCTACGCCGTCAATGCCTTCCAGCCAAAGACCACCAGGAATGGACCTGTGGTTGAGCAAGTTGAGTTATTGCTCATTGAAATGAGGGACAACACCATGGAGAACTATGGGGTCTCTCAGTAGGAGCACGTTAGAGAGGACATTATAGGCTTTGGAGCTTGAGGTAAGTGCTTCCTGGGAAGGTTGGAGGAATTGGATCTTTGCTTTGCAGTGGATGCTGTCAGGAAGTGAAGTCAATTCTATGATTCTGTAGCTTGAAAAATCTTATCTAAGATTTGGGAGGAAGTGAGGCTACAGCTATGATTGTATTAGCTGGGGTCGGGGGGTAATTAGTCAATTTTGTGGTTTGGACAATATTTGTGTTGCTGTCTATATTCAGACAAGACTGTGGAGGGGTTTTCCTTTTGTCTTGATTCACCACAGTCACAGCATGGCCCCTTCTAATGTTGGCATTCTGTGAAATTGTTTATACTCAACAGGAGAACATTATGGCCTAGCTATGAGGGCCAGCTTTGCTCCTGGAGACACTAAGGCCTAACAGATAGTGCCAGGCCAGTCCCCAGACGTCACGGGCTGCTTCTCTCTTTCTCAGGACCCCTGTTCACCCAAAGCCAAAGTCAGGCTTCAGGATATAAATCAATGGTCTTCACCATTGCTGAGACGTTACTAACCAGCTGTTGTCCAGAGCACACTGTCTGTGGGCAGAGTTCTCTCTCCTGCTCCTTTGCTGCAGGATGAGTTGTTGTATCATCAGACATGGCATTGGCTGCCCAGTGGCATTGAAAACTCTGGACGGGATGTATCAGTCAACTGCACTGCAGGCAGTTCAGAAACAAAAATGGTTATTAGTTCCTGTAACAGGCCTGCAGACAGGGACCTAAATCACCAAACCGAGGCAAGAAAACACATCTTGGAATCCAGTAGGGTTGGTGGTGGAGAGCTGGGTGCCTTTTTCTTTGAGTTTAGTAACAGGCTATTTTACTTGCTTGGTGTATGTAGGTACAGCAAGAAGTGTTTGCTATCGTACAAATTCCCCCTGGGCTAGTTAAGAGATAGTTAACATCTTCGTGATTATCCATGACTCTGGCTGATAAATTTAAACTGGTTTGTTGTGCTTCCAGAGAAGAAATTGTGTCATGCATGACATATGCTAGGGTCAGAGATAGGTTCTGGACTTACTTCTACTTTTCCAGTTGCATTATGTCTACCAAAGGAGCTGCCACTCACGTAGTATGCATACAAGGGTCAGCTATACCTCTTGGACTTCTCCCAGGTAGATTCTACTTGCCTCTTTCTGGAGGTTTATGCATATTTTTGTTCAGGAAAATATGATTCACTGGAAGGGTAGTAGTTTTAAATATCTGAAAGTCTCTAACAATTATCCTGAATATGCAGGATCATCAGTATGTGGCTGACACTACACACTAAGTTATCCTTGCATTCAGGGTAAGCCAGATTGCCACATAAGCAGCAGATCCTAGCGAGGCATGAACTGTATTGGAATTATAAGTATTATTTTGCAATAATATTGACCCAATATTTTATCCCTCAAGGAATTAAACAGTTCCTGCAAAGCAGCCTGTAGTGTAACTGACTTTTGGACCAAACAAGAGTCCAGCATTTAGTCCCCACTGGGCCAGCTTTCTGAGATGGTTGTAATGGCTTCAGCAGAAGCATTTTGTTGACATGGGTCAAGGTTCAGTGTTTTATAAGACTAAATTTTGGATCTGTTATGTGAGAGAAACTTAGGTACCAGAAAGATCTGTAGAAGAAAATGTGTGTTTAAAGGAAGTTATTAAATTTGTGTCCAAAAGCTATGGTCTGAGAAAAACATGCCAGAGAGCTTCGTTTTTTCTTACGTAGCAGAAGACCATGGCCGGGGGAGGAGCCGTCAAAAAGAATAGGAGGAAGATGAGGAAGATCATATTGAGAGGGTATCAGAGGACAACAGTGGGCATTTGATTAGTAATAGAGAAGGAAAAGCAAAAGGGTGCTGAAGAATCATAAAATTTATCTTATTCTGACATCTTGGGTGAAATCTGTTTCTGCACTCAACAACATCTGGAGAATTCCTAAGAACCCTCAGTTTCAGGTCTCCTGATGCAGTGGACGTCCAGTAGACAGGAGGAAGTGACTTATGTCTTTTAAGTTGAGCAACATAAGCCTGAGGACCAACACCTTGGAATTTCACTGTACCAGGCATTAACAATACTTGATAGAGTCTTTTCCCATTGAGAGTCAAGGGCAGTTTTTCTCTGATGCCTTTTGCAGAGGACTAAATCTCCAGGTCTCAGATCATGCAGTGGCTGCTTCAGTGGCTGTTTTAGAAATTGTACCTATTGGTGATAAAATCAGAAGTATTGTGTGAGACCCTTGCAATAATTACTCATCTCAGCTTATAATAGGGTAGAATCTAGAATTGGAAGTAACTCTTAAATTCAGAAGGCAGTTTTTTAACACAGAAGGTGATAACTTCTGAGCCCTAAAAGTGATTGATCTTATTGCCATCAAGGCCAATGGGAATAAGGCCTTAGAAGTTTGAGGGTTTTTGAGAGCTTTGATCATTACTTATTTATTTTCCCTGAGATTTGTGGATGATAAAATGGAGTTCCTGAATAAAAGATAAAACCTACAGAATTCTTAATAATGGTACCAGTGAAATATGTGTCCCCATTACTGTAAAGATAAGTTAGAATTCCCCAAGTCAGAATGCAAAATCAAGCAATATTTTTTCCCCTACCACTACTGCCATAGTGTCCAGAGGGAAAAACCACAACCACATCCATGTCCCACCTCCATGGTCTTGTTGGGGTTGTGTCATCAGCAGGTGGGACAAGATCAGAAACAATCACTATAAATATTTACTCCTTTATCTTTTGTCAGCTGACAGTGTCACCCACTAGGTGCCCCAGGAAACTCAAAGGTGGGTTTGGAAGCATTTAACTGTTTTTCCAAGTTGTTTTCTCCCCTTTTGCTATGTTAAGGAGATGCAACCACCAACCACCCTGAAACTGACCAAGCCTCACCAGAACGGCTACGCCCATGACCTTTGCCTTGTTTATTTTTTTTTTTTTGGTGAGGAAGATCAGCCCTGAGCCAACATCCATGCTAATCCTCCTCTTTTTGCTGAGGAAGACCGACTCTGAGCTAACATCTATTGCCAATCTTCCTCTTTTTTACTTTTTTTTTCCCCAAAGCCCCAGTAGATAGTTGTATGTCACAGTTGCACATCCTTCTAGTTGCTGTATGTGGGATGCTGCCTCAGCATGGCCGGACAAGTGGTGCGTCGGTGCGCGCCCAGGATCCGAACCCAAGCCGCCAGTAGCAGAGCGCGTGCACTTAACCGCGGGGCCGGCCCACCTTTGCCTTATTTTTAATGCTAAGATCTCTCCAGGAGGAGCTTAGGCCTCATTACGGTAACCTGCAGTGTATGTGGAAGCATGTTCTCCAACTGAGCCTGCACCCGCCTCTCCCTTTTGAATATTCATTCCCCAACCAAAATAAAGGTCCCTGTGTTCGAGGATGCCATGACTTTGAAAATGATTCCTCATGGTCTCCTATTTGCTACAAATACACTTGACTTTGTGAGACAACTTCCACCAGTGTAGAGTCTTATTTAACTCACCAGGAGGCGAGCCCTCTTGGTTCAGTAACAACAGGTCTGGGTGAGGGCAATTAATTTAGCCAACTGGAAATATTTAATTTGGGATGAAGCTTATATTTCAAGGGCAAATTCAAATTTCTTATAGCATACCCAGCTTCATAATTTTTAGTTTTTCTTTTGAAGTATGAGCCATATAAAATCAGAGTTATCTCATCTAGAAAATCCATACTGGTCATAGATCCCAAAATGATGGTAAGTAATTATTGGGTTCTCTTTCTTCAGGTAAAGAAAGGAGGGTGGTTAGCTTTAGAGTGATGCAGTAATGGATGGAGACCCTTGAAGGGGAAAGTAGGTGGCCATGGCTACCAGACAGGTTCTGTTCCAGTGGTTCTTTTATACCAAGTCCTTTGTAAAGCATTCCATAGAGCATGTTACTGACCTTCAAAATAGAAGAGCCTCCAAGCAGTTACAGGATGTCATCAACTTGTTTCATTGCCTTAGACATCTGAGAGAGGAAAGGGAACTTGTGCCTCTACCACTGGATCAAGATTATGTTAACTGAAAGAACGAAATTATAAAGGTGGAGAGAAAAGTTCTCAAAGAGCTGGGCCTTTCCCTCCACATGAAGCACTCTCATGAGACAATCTTTATGTACCTTTGGGTGTTAGAGTATGAGCAGTAACCAACACTTGGTCCAGACCTCATGGGTAGCCTCCAAGGGTAAGTAACTAAGACTTCTCCTCTGCTGTCCAAGCACTTTGGTGCAGGGACAGGAGCCATCTTCAACCAGTCCAGTGCAGGCTCTCCACTGGATGCTGGCTCTAATCTAGACTGGTGGTATGCAAACAACTCTATAGTGATGGCCAACTGTTATTTGTGGTCCTCTAACGATTGTGCTTCTTAATATCTTCTGTCATGCTTTGGTAATTACATTGATTAGAATTCATCTGTCTTGACTTGAATTTTGTCCCTTTAAAACTGCTATAGGAGCCATCCCAGTGGCGTAGTGGTTAAGTTCATGCACTCCACTTCAGCGGCCTGAGGTTCGCAGGTTCAGATCCCAGGCACGGACCTATGCACCGCTTATCAAGCTATGCTGTGGCAGGTGTCCCACATATAAAATAGAGGAAGATGAGCACATATGTTAGCTCAGGGCCAATCTTCCTCAGCAAAAAGAGGAGGATTGGCAACAGATGTTAGCTCAGGGCTAATCTTCCTCACAAAAAAATTAAAATAAATAAAATGGTGGTGTGTGATTGCAAGCCATCATTTAAAAAAAAAAAAAAACTGCTGTACCTATACAATAAAAATGCAATGTCTTTCTCTTTAAAAAAATTTCTATGGCAAGCTGTAAGAATTGGCTGATGGGAATTCAGACCGTCAGTAGGGAATTATGTCATTATTTCTGGAAGTCCTAATGTTGTTCTTTTCATCAACTAAGCACTGACACAGTAAAGTAAAAAGTGTGCATCTTTAAATTATTCTATGGATGCTTTTTTATATTGTAACTTATTTCAAATATAGCAATAAGTTTAAATACATATTTTGAGAACTTCATTTGTTTTGTTTTAAGGACTTAAAAGTTAATGGATTAATATTATTATCACTATTTGAGAACTGAACATTTTTTAGAACCAAAAAAGTTACTACTGGTGGTTATGTGAACTGTTTGCTTGTAACTGCCCCAGGGATGTGTGGCTGTGGCACCACCATCCAGGCTTTCGCTTCATTGCCTCTTGATGCCAGAAGCAAGAGCTTCCAGAGACAGGTGCGGCCAGTAGACATCTGTAGAATTTATCACTGAGACATCTCTGAGTGGGTTTGTATGTTAGCTTCTCTAGGGTTTAGTGTAAAGATACAGGGGTGGGTGATGTAGCAGACAAATCACAGCATAACTTGGCTCGCCTGTGGATGCCTGACTCCAAGGCTTGCCATAATTGGGGATGTTAGGTGCAGTAAATATATAGCCTATTCAACTATTTTCTCATGGAATTAATCCTTTGTCTTTGCAATATTGATAAAGCTAGTATGAGGTCTGATTTTAGTCTATTATATCTTGGAGAAACAGATCTAAAGGAAAATGTTGAAAAGGCAGCGAGTTTTAAAACACTTTAACTTTTTAAAAAAATGCAAATGTTTTATATTTTTATATCTTCTAAAGTATGATAAAGTTTTTAAAATGTAAAAAAGAAAAGAGGCGGTATATGATAAGAAACCATTAAGTATAGTGGAGATGCTAGAACTAAATCAATGGAAGTTTTCATGCATTTTGCTATTGTTGTACATCTTAAGGTAGATATAGCTTGGTTACCGGATCTAACAAAACACTGAAATAAGCAGGAGGCTTCTAATGATTCTCAGGTAATTGAGTCAGCATTCCTACCACTTGTTCAGAATTTTCATGCACAAAATGTGAAAGGGATTTGTGAATCTAGAATCCCGGAGAAAAAATTTTTGATAGAGAGTTATTGTTTCACTACTTATGCTTAAACATGCGCATGCTTCTTCTAACTTGAAAATTAAACAATCATTTAAAGATGTTTCTACTGATACATTCTACTTATATACAGTTCACCTAGGAGGATCAAATCTCTTTTGGATTTGTCAGGTCTTGTGGGATTTTTTTTTAATCACCAAGGTTGGTGGACAAAGCCTCTCATATAGTTTTGAATTAATTAAAACGAGGAATTTCAAGAAACCTAATTATTCCTATTTCCCTTTATTTTGTAGAGTAAAAGAACAAATTATTATTCTGAATTTTGGAAAGGCAAAACAGAATAATTAAGTAACAAAAGGAAATTCCACAATCTAAGCATAAAATGGCCCAGTCATTTATTTTATTTATTTATTTATTTTTTTTTTGTGAGGAAGATCAGCCCTGAGCTAACATCCATGCTAATCCTCCTCTTTTTGCTGAGGAAGACCGGCTCTGAGCTAACATCTATCGCCAATCCTCCTCCTTTTTTTTTTTCCCCAAAGCCCCAGTAGATAGTTGTATGTCATAGTTGCACATCCTTCTAGTTGCTGTATGTGGGACGCGGCCTCAGCATGGCCAGAGAAGCAGTGCGTCGGTGCACGCCCGGGATCTGAATCCGGGCCGCCAGTAGCGGAGCGCTCGAACTTAAGTGCTAAGCCATGGGGCCGGCCCCCAGTCATTTATTTTAATTTTATTTGTTTTACATTATTTATGTAACAATTTGGAGTAAAGAATTTATTATTGTACTTTTGTATGTATATATTTAGGCAAACACAGATATTAAATAGGTAATAATTTAAACTTTTACCTATAGCTTTATAATATAATTAACTCATCAGTATATTAAACAATGTATACATTATATTAAATTTTTCCTATGAATAAACTGTTAGAAATTTCTTAAGCAGAAAATCAAATATATTTTCTTTTATACATATTTGTATTTCTCTATCATATCCTATGTAATTAACCATTTATATTAAAATCATCTTTAATCAAAATAACCAAGTTCATTTTCTAGACACATAAAAGAACTAGAGAACAAAAAACCAAGAATTTTTTCCCTATATTTTCTCCATAAACATATCTTTTTAACAATTGAAGTGGAAGGATATGCACACACATATATATATAAGTATTTATTTATTTCTATTTGTATAATTTGGATGAGATAGATATCATCCAAAGACAACTGAATATTTTGTTGTAGTCTATTGCAATTTAAAACAATAAGAGTAGAAATTATGCTTTTTAGTAAGTGTTTTGTGTTTGTGTTTTATTTAGAAAATTTCCAGGCTTTCAAAACTTATTAATTAACTGACTCATTTGTCTAAGATCTTAAAGTTAGATAAGGATTGGGAAATTACAATTTAGTTAATACATTAAATCTTTATGATTGAGTAGCTTTGTAAGAATAAAATTAAAACCTTTAAAAGACATCCATTATTATCATTTCATTTAGTTATCATTGTATTTCATTATGTAAATACATAAACTTAAGTTTTTTGTTTTAAACCGGTTATGTAAACAGTGGTAACTTAAATAACTCATACATTCAATATAGGAAATTCATGAAGTTTAAATCATGGGGAATTTCACCCTGATCTTATATAAACAAAAATACTGTTTATAGGTTTTTAAGCACTGAATCATACCAAAATCATTCCTTTTAACAAAATGCCATTGCTTCTTAGCCCATAACTATAATAAAAAAAGCTTATTATGTAAATATGCTTGTGTTCCTAAAAGAAATACCACTTAATAACTTTTTTCTTCTTTCTTCTCACATTTTAACACCTTTATTGAGGTATAATTTGCATACCATGAAATTCACCTATTGTAAGTATATAATTCAAATGGTTTTAAGACCTTGAATCTTTCCTGATATAGGTGTTTAAAACTATCCCTTCTAATCCCTGCTTTAGCTGCATCCCATAAATTTTGATGTTAAGTTTTCATTTTCACTGAGTTCAAAATATTTCCTAACTTTCCTTGTGATTTCTTCTTTTGACCTGAGAGTTATTTAGAAATGTGTTGTTAATTTCTAAATATTTGGAGATTTCCTAGATTTCTTTCTGTTGGTCTCTTTTTTTTTTTTTTTTTTTGCGGAAAAACACATTGGTTTATAACATTATATAAATTTCAGATGTACATCATTATACTTCGATTTCTGTATAGATTAGCTCATGTTCACCACTCAAAGACTAATTACAATCCATCACCACACGCATTCACCTAATCATCCCTTTCACCTCCTTCCTCCCCTTTCCCCTCTGGTAACCACCAATCCAATCTCTGTCTCTATGTGTTTGTTTGTTATTGTTTTTATCTTCTACTTATGAGTGAGATAATATGGTATTTGACTTTCTCCCTCTGACTTATTTTGCTTAGCATAATACCCTCAAGGTCCATCCATGTTGTCACAAATGGCTGGATTTCATTGTTTCTTATGGCTGAGTAGTATTCCATTGTGGATATATACCACATTTTCTGTATCCATTTGTCCTTTGACGGGCACCTAGGTTGCTTCCAAGTCTTTGCTATTGTGAATAATGCTGCGATGAACACAGGGGTGCATGTATCTTTATGCATGCATGTTTTCATGTTCTTTGGATAAATACCCAGCAATGGAATAGCTGGATCGTATGGTAGTTCTATTCTTAATTTTTGAGGATTCTCCATACTGTTTTCCATAGTGGCTGCACCAGTTTGCACTCCCACCAGCAGTGTATGAGAGTTCCCTTCTCTCCACAACCTCTCCAACACTTCTTGTTTCCTGTCTTGTTAATTATAGCCATTCTGACAGGCGTGAGGTGATATCTCATTGCAGTTTTGATTTGCATTGCCCTGATAGTTAATGATGTTGAGCATCTTTTCATGTGCCTGTTGGCCATCTGTATATCTTCTTTGGAGAAATGCCTGTTCAGATCTTTTGCCCATTTCTTAATTGGGTTGTTAGTTTTTTTGTTGTTGAGATGTATTAGTTCTTTATATATTTTGGAGATTAACCTCTTATCAGATATATGGTTTGCAAATATCTTCTCCCAATTGTTAGGTTGTCTTTTCATTTTGTTGATGGTTTCCTTTGCTGTGCAGAAGCTTTTTCATTTGATGTAGTCCCATTTGTTTATTTTTCCTGTTGTTTCCCTTGCCTGGTCAGACAGGGTGCTTGAAAATATGTTGCTAAGACCAATGTCGAACAGCATACTGCCTATGTTTTCTTCGAGAATTCTCACGGTTTCAGGTCTTACATTGAAGTCTTTAATCCAGTTTGAGTTAATTTTTGTGTATGGTGTAAGATAAGGGTCTACTTTCATTCTTTCGCATGTTCTTTTGGTTTCTAATTTAATTGTTTTACTTGGAGAATATACTTTGTATGATTTAGATCATTTTAAATTTAGTGTCATTTTATGGCTTAACATTCGGTGTATCCCAGAGAATGTTACATATGCCCTTGAAAAGAATTTATATTCTGCAGTCATTGAGTGGAGTATTCCATATAGCTCAGTAAAGTCAGGTTGGTTGATAGTGTTGTACAAGTCTTCTATATCTTTGTCAATTTTCTGACTAGTTGGTCTACCAATTATTCAGAGTGGGGTACTGAATTCTCCAATTATAGCTATTGAATTTTCTATTGTTCCTTTCAATTCTGTCAGTGTTTGCTTCATGTATTATGAGACCATGTTATTAGGTATGTATACATTTATAATTGTTGTATCTTGATGATGTGTTAAATTTTTATCATTGAGATGTCCCTCTTTGTCTCCAGTAATATTCTTGTCTTAAGATCTATTGTATCTGATATAGCCATTCCACCTCTCTTATGGTTACTATTTGTATATTTTTTCTTTTATTTTCAATCTTTCAGTGTCTTTAAATTTAACGAGTGTCTCTTGTAAACATCCTATAGTGTGATCATGCTTTCTTATCCAGTCTGACAGCCTTTGCCTTATTATTGGGGTATTTAGACCATTTATATTTAATGGGATATGGATATGATATGATTGAATTTGTCTGCCATTTTTTCATTTGCTTTCTACATGTCCTTTGTAATTTTTATTTTTCATACCTATTGACTGCTTTCTTTATTGTCAAATATTTTTCATCTAACATTTTAATTCCTATGTTGAATTTTTTTTTTTACTTTTTTGTGTTATTTTTAAATAGCTGCTCTAGCGTTTAAAATATTGCTCTTATCACAGTCTACTTAAGATTAACACTATCTTAATTCTATCAAAATATAAAAGTTTGCTCCAATATAGCTTCATTTCTTCCCTTTGTTCTATTATTGTTATTGATATTACATTGTTATATATAAGAATCACAATAATGCAGTGTGTTGTTGCTTTTAAAGACATTAAGAAACAAGAAATATATTTGTCTATCTATATATCCATCTACATATTAACCATTTCTGGTGCTCCTCATTTCTTCTTTTGACTTTGAGTACTGTCTGACATCATTTGCTTTCAGCCTGAGAGAATTTCTTTTGTATTTCTTATCAAGAAAGTCTGGTAGCAATGAATTCAGTCCTTGTTTATCTGAGAATGTCTTTATTTTGCCTTCATGGTTTGAATGATAGTTTTGCTGGATATAAAGTTATTGGTTGGCAAGGTTTTTGTTTCTTTCAGCACTTAAAATATGTCATTCCATTGCCTTTTGGCCTCCATAGTTTCTGATGAGAGGTCAGCCATTAACGCATTGTTGCTCTCTTGTACATAATGAGTTATTTTTTTCCTTGCTGTTTCCAAGATTTTCTGGTTTTGGCTTTCAACATTTTGATTACAATGTGTCTATTCTTTTTATTTATCCTACTTGGAGTTTGTTGAGCTTCTTGGGTGTGGAGGTTAACATTTTTTTCATCGTATTTTGGAAGTTTTCAGCCATTATTTCTATAAATAGTTTTTTTTCCTCTTTCTGTCTCCGTGTCTTTCCCACTACACCTACGTAGACTCACTTGATGTTGTCCCACAGGTCTCTGAATTTTTCTTATCAGGCCTATGCAAGTCTATTTCCTAAAGAAATTTCTTCTTATAAACACACAAACACTAGACAAGCAGAGGGACCATAGAAGCAGGTGTTAGGCCAGAAAACAAATTCAATGAGGAACAATACAAATCTAATCAGATCAAGAAAAAGTACCAGAGCACCTTAAAATTAGGAAAAATAAACAATACACAAAGGAGCTTCATTGATTGTTGGAGCTTTTTGTACATTAACTTTCCACTCAGCCACGGGCAAGTTGGTACCTCAACAGGTAGACACACAAAAGGTCTCACATATGCACATTCTTACTGAGTCAAGGATTCTGGTCCAAGGCAATAAAGGCTTCACCTGGTTTTAGTTGAATCTTAGTAAACCTCCATTTCTGTCAATGCCTTACAGGCAAAGACCCTAAGGAAAACAGCTGTAGTTTAACAAGTTTGGCTTACTGATTCATTAAAATAATTAAAATACACTCTATAGAGAACTATGAACCATCACAATAATCAGATATTAGAACAGATGTTTAGGAGTTGGACTTATTTGAGGTATTTCTGGAGAGGATTCAAGGAAGCAGGGCTTTGCTCTGCATTGGACGTGATCAGAAAGTGGGGGCAACTGCACAATTGAGTATCTAATGCAGAAGGTGATAGGACAGTGAAGCTAAAGCTCTGGTTGGTAAAAAAAAAAAAAAAAAACAGTTATTCATATTCCAATTAGGAGAGGAAAATGCCGTTTTTGTAATTTGAACAATTTTCATGTTTTTGTCTGCATTCAATATCATTACACAGTGCTCTTATTTCTTCTTGATCCACCGTGATCA
The DNA here is from genome assembly GCF_020826845.1 of Diceros bicornis minor. Lineage (NCBI taxonomy): Eukaryota > Metazoa > Chordata > Mammalia > Perissodactyla > Rhinocerotidae > Diceros > Diceros bicornis. The sequence continues at coordinate 40,181,574 of NC_080758.1, forward strand.
CAGAGTGTTATCTAATACTCATATTCTGTTTGTGTTCAATGAGAGGACACCACTGCCTAGCTGTGAGTACTCTTGGCAACACCACAGGATAAATAATAATACCAGCCCAGTTCCCAGATATCCAGGGCTACTTTTCTCTATCTCAATGTGAAAATCCAGGAATGATACTCTGATCCTGATAGCAGAACTCTGAGGTGGGCTGGAAGGCCATCAGGTTTCCATGGAAGAGGACACGGTCTAAATTTACTACTTAGAGGTGGGCATCCTCCGATTGGTGAAATCATGCTGGCATTTGTAGGAAAAACTTGATGTCAGGGGCACCAGTGTGAAAAACATCACTCCTCACCAGAGAAGAATCCAGTCTGCATAGGGCTGTAGATGTGGCCACAAGAAGGCCCAACTCTGAAGTCATTAATTTACATTTTGATGACTCACTACGACTAGTTGTAGACTCTTCCTCAGGCAAAAGCCCAAACCTTCCATCTCCAGAAGAGGAAGATCTCACAAGTTGGGACATCTTTGATGGGTGGTAGAATGCTTCCCCAATTTCAATGTGAGGGTCAAAGAGCCCCCTTGGCTTGCATGCCCTTTTTGTGAAAATGTTTGGTGAACATATGTTTCTGGAGTTGGCCATCAAAGCCAAGCTATCTAATGGTTTATTTTCTAAGGACCTCTCTCAGGTGGCCACTTTCATTCCCTTTGTATGAAAAGCTCTTTCTGTAGCCCAGGATGCAATGAAAACTTCATGGACTTTCTTATTAAGAGCACTGATGTGGAATTTGTAGAACCACTCAGTTTTGTGTAATATGTCTTCAAATTCTTGAATTTTGTCATTGTACCTTTGATATCTTCTCATACTTTGGTTATTTCATTTTTCTTTCTTTTTTCTCTGTAATTTTCTTTTAAAAAACTATGCAAGATTTCTATAAAAATATTATAATCTGGTAGTGTCAAAAATAACTTGAATTTCTCTTCAGATGTTATTTGTTTATCTTATTCTGCTTTTAAGAAACTTCTTATCATCTCTTTGTAAAGAGCAGATATGTCAGGAATAAAATAAAATAAAATTATGTGTATCTAGAACTCTTCCACTGTAAGACATATCTGTGCGTGTTCCAGTGGCTGCTGATTTCCTCCTATGAGCAATGTCCCTTATCTATTTTGGGCTCTGGTGTCTTCAGAAAGGCTCCTCTTGTGTAGTCAGTTTCTGACTTTTCAAGGTTTCATGGCATTGGTTTCTCCTAGTGGTTGAGGAGTGGCCTGCAAGACACCTTCTTCCCTTGAAGGCTGTTCACAATCCAGAGGGCCAGGGGCTTTGCCAGGGTAAACTATACCAGGACACAGGCCATGTTTTTGAGGCCTTTCTCCCTAGCAGCCTCTGCAACCTCTGCAGGAATTTACAAACAGCAGTGTCTTGTGGTACCCTCACATACTAGTCCTAGGTTACCTATGTCTTCCTCAGCCCCATCTTCAAAATGACCTTGCTATGAAGCTTCAACATTTCCCTCTGATAGGACACATTTCTCATTTGCATAGTGATCCAGAAAACTCAAATAGTCATCCCATCATAGTCATCTACACTTCAAAGCTGCTCTTGGGACTCCAGGTGGACAGGACACACAGGAGAGGATCAGCTAATAAGCCAAAGACACTGGATGGAGGAGCTGGCACTAGACGAAGTTTTGGGGAAATCCGAGTGCAGGACTGCAGCAGCAGAGAACTGAGAGGAACCCTCGGGGAGAGGATGTGAAGGAAGCTGTAGACCTCAGACCATAGTCTGAGCCTGAGATCTATGAGAGAATTTGGGAGTGAGGGAGTCCTCGAGAGAGTACCGTGTGAAGGAGGTCGTGGTGAAAGGGGTCAGGAGGAGAAGCAAAAGGCCGAGCACAGTCCTTTCATGTCCAGCCTCTCTCTGTTGGGCTCCGGCCGTGGCAACTGGCCTTTTATCAACCCCCTTTACCTGCTTGGCCAATCCCTGACCCTGCTCTGGGTGGGTCACAGTGAGACCTTTGTGACCTCACACTCCCCTCTACCCCACACTCAGGATTCCATCCCAGGAAGTCCCCTCAAGCTGCCTCTGCTCATGAGAGACCCACCCAGCAATGTTCCTTGTCTCCTTCCAGCTCTTGTTTCCCTCTCACCCATCTCGCCTCTATCTGTCCAGTGTGGATGGAGCTAGATGTCCCAAGTTTTCAGGAGCCAGTAGTGAAGACTCGTTCCCAGGATGCAGGGGTGAGCTGGGTCTGAAAAGTTAAGCAGAAGGGCTGCCCAGAAGCACTGGGTATGGATCAGAGACTTGGGCCACCCAGCAGCTCTGACTCCACCTCCAGTGTTTGACCCCAGCTCTTTGATGCACCTTCCAGCACACTGTCCTGGGGTTTCATGATGAGACAGTAAACAAGTCTCAACTGCCTTGGCCACCCTGCAGTGTCCACCCCACTTCCAATCTCGTTGGCTGCCCAAGAGTTGAAGCCCAGATGTGCAGATGTGATGAGCAGGAACAGGGAGAAACAGGGCCTCAACGTGAGCCACTCGGCCTTGGGGACAAAGTGTGGGTAGGCTTGGACATGGGGAGGTGAGGCTCTGAGGTCTGGGGCTCTGAACCTGGGTATCAAGGCAGCAACGATGTGGAAACAGAAGATGGTGGTCTAAGGAGCTTAGATTGGGGTACGTGGACAGAGGCATGGTGGAAGGAGCCTCCACGTTCCTGTGTCCCCAGGGACCAGCACTAGGACCAGTCGAGGAAAGACACACAAGAGGAACCAGGAGGCACTCCATCTATTTAACGTGTTCTTGTTGGTAGGGTTGCCTTAGAATGGAGGAGACAGCTGAAGAGGAGGGTTCTCCCAGGCCCAGGGGCTATGTGAGCAGAAACCTGAGCCTCCCACGATGACCACCTACACAACTCAAGTATCATGTAATGGTCAGAAAGGGGCTATTTAATAGGTTTTTTTTTCCTTTTATAATAGCTAATATTCATGGAGACTCAGCAATCATCTTTAAGGCCTTCTTTCGGAATACAGAAATTTTCTCCTCCTGTCCCCATGGCCTTGTCCCTCAGAAAGCCATTTTCTCTCTGCCCCATCAATTCTTCTATATTGATCTGCCCCCTGCCCCATGCCCCACCCCTGCCAACTCCCATTTAAACACCTGCTGGTGTCCCCCTTCCTCTTCTGTGAGTAGTTAGAGCTCTGCATGACCGCTGTGTATATGATTTGTGCAGGACTTCTGCTCTCAGTTGGCATTATTTGCTCTGAGGTGGTGAGTTCCAGAGGAGGGCTCTCAGTGAGTCTGGCTCTGCTTTACCTTTTCTGTGTTTTTGTGGTATCTTTGTGCAGCTGTCTAGCTGGTTATTTTTCTTAACTTATCTTTGAATGAGGTGAGCTTTTCCTGAATCACTTTTTAGTAGAAATTTCCTATAGAGGAGGGCCCAGCACTGTGGTCCAGGCTCTCAAAATTCATCAATCTAAGTCAAGGTTTTTGCGTCTGGTTGCTTTTCCCATCTTAATAAAATAAGACATCTGACTCACTTGAGAGAATCTACAAAATGTATGTCGGAGGCAGGAAGAGAATTAAACAATCCCAGTAGCCATCACTCACCTTAAGAAAGAGAGTCCTCTGTGTGCCCTCCTCCAACCATCTCCTCAGTAGCCACTATTCTGAATTTTATTTTTATTCATCAGTTGCCTTTCTTTGTAGTTTGACTTCAATTCTTTGTACTCTTAAATGCGATAGCAGATAGTTTTTCATGTCTTTAAATGCCATGATTTTATACTGTATTATTCTTCTGCACCTTGCTTTTGTTGCTCCGTATCTTGCTCCTACTGACTCATCTCCTGCATAGCTTTCAAGTTCACCTATGTCTCTCCCTTTCTATCCCTTCTAATCTGATGCAAGCTGTTGTGACCACTTACCTGATCTATCCCAATTGCTGACCATGGAAGTGGTGTCCCGAAAGAGAATGTGTTGTGAATAAGGGAAGCATCTGGGGATTAAATCTGAGGGACTAGTCTTATGAAAACTATTCCTTGACCCAACATCAACAAAATACTTCTTCCAAGGTTATTACAACCTTCTCAGCAAAGCCTAGTCCATCAGGAATGGGAGCTAATACTGGCTTTTCTTGCTCCAGGAGTCAGTTTGTTCTGTGCATACACATTCCAGCCTGCTGTGCAAGGACTCTAACTCCACTCAATGAATCTTCTCACCCCGAAGGACAAAATATTGGCTCACTCTCGTTGTAATAAGTGATACATATACTCATATTCAATCTGTACCCCTCACCCATGATATGACTCCTTACATGGACATCAAACTTATACCCACCTGCCACACACTTACGTATCTTGTATATTCAGGGAGAATGTTAGAGATGTAGATATTTAAAATATAAAACTATCCCCTCTCCAGTAAATCATGTTTCCATTAAAAGAATACCCAGAAATCTCAAAAAAGAAGCAAGCATAGGCTACTTGGGAGAACGTCCCGGAGGGAGAACTGACCCCCTCTTCATACAGCGGCAGGCATAACAAGCTCTCAATAAGTGTTACCCTTCGTTATAACTTGCTAGCAGTTAAGCCTTTTGAGTAAGTCAACTTCTCAGAGCTTAGTGATCTCTGTCTACCTCACAGCCCTGTCTCAAGGGTCAAATGAGATAAAAGTACAATACATTTTTCAGGAGTTACCCAAGAAGTGAGATTTTCTCCTCTCCTTATGCCTTTGTGAGCTAATCTTTAAATTTGCTACAACATATCACTGTCTGTTGTTTATTCAAGTTATTGAAGCCAATGCTTCTCAAGCTACCTGTTGTAAAGACCAGTTTTTTAAAATTTCTAATCCTTTGCAGATAAATACTTTTTTAAAAAGAAAATAAAAAACAATTACTAGAAAAAAAAATGCATATACATTAGAAGTCAAAAATGTTATTAATAGATTCAACAAACATAATCAGAATATAGGGAAAAAGGAAAGAATTATAGGGGGCTGGCCCAGTGGCACAAGCGGTTAAGTGCACGCGCTCCTCTGCGGCGGCCCGGAGTTCACCAGTTCGGATCCCGGGCGTGCACTGACGCACCACTTGTTAAGCCATGCTGTGGCGGTGTCCCATATAAAGTAGAGGAAGATGGACACAGATGTTATCCCAGGGCCAGTCTTCCTCAGCAAAAAAGAGGAGGATTGGCATCAGATGTTAGCTCGGGGCTGGTCTTTCTCACAAAAAAGAAAAAAAATAGAAGAGAATTGTAGAAAATATACATGCTGTTTGTTGAAAGTGTGTATATGGGTGGTTAGCATAGAAAATTATTGTTAGGCTTGTTACTTTTTGTCCTTCAATAACTATATTTAAACAAAATTATGAATGAAAGAGCAATTTGCCGTATTAAACACATATACAACATTCTGAACAAACTGTATTTACTGATATTCAATGTTTAGTGTGACAAATAAGCTTGCTTCTTATTAGCTTCATTGATCTAGATTGGATTAATAACAATACTAGCAGCAGGGATAATCTTATCCAAATTCTTGCTTTGTTCTATTTAACTAACTCCCACACAGGTAGTTGACAAGAATAGAATAAGAGTTTTTGAGCGTGATGTTAATTTTTTAACTTTTATCCAAAATGAAGCAGGTGATGCAGTGTTTCCAAATTTATCTTCAATCCCTCAGCAATAGGCAGTTACATGACTTCCCTGTAAAATTATAATTAAATGTAAATTATCTTTTAGTGAAAGGAATGTGATCTGGATACATGAGTATCGGACATGGATATTCTTTTGGTAGAAAAAAGTTTAATGTTCTATCAAATTGGTAAGGCTTTTGGTGACAACCTTTGGCAGATGTGCAACATCAAGATCACCAATACTTCATTGATAATTGTTGTTAAGTCATGGAACCATCTGCAGAAACCCTATTCTTCCAAGCTTCTAACTTGGGCTTTTACCCTTCGACTTTATTTGCTATGGAAAGACATGTTGAATTTTTTCCTTGCCAGGCAGTAGTATTAAGATCATTAAGGGGCCAGCCCTGTGGCCTAGTGGTTAAGTTCGGTGCACTCTGCTTCGGTGGCCCAGGTTCAGTTCCCAGGCTTGGACCTACACTGCTCACTGGCAACCATGCTGTGGTGGCTACCCACATACAAAATAGAGGAAGATTGACACAGATGTTAGCTCAGGGTGAATCTTCCTCAGTGAAAAAAAATAATAATTAAAATGCCCATAGGATTATACAAATAAGCAAGACAGTCCAGTTCCATCCTTAAAGTCAGAATCAAACTGGTTGCTTACCTTGCAGAAACACTGAGTTCATTCCACAGTTCAAACATCCTCCACCAAACCTTTCCCCTCAATAACCACATACCTCCACATATATCAACAGTTGTTGATCAACTTCCACATTATCACCTGCAAAAGAAAATAATCTTGAATTTAACTTATAAGGCTTTATGGAATTCATATGCTTTCCTATTTCTCTAACTACAGTGTACAACTGGATTTTTCTTTTTTATAACAAGACACTTTAAATAAATAAAACAGTACTTGATTTAGAATCCATCACAAACTTCTTAATCTAGATAATTATTCCAGAATATGGCCCTACTGCATTCAACAATTATGCAGCTCCTGCCATTTGTGACTTATCACATGAGTTTGACAACACCCTACCTGGTCTACACCTGGTTCAGTAAGACAAGTCCATTTAGATGCTGTGACACAAATTGCTATGAAAGTTTCTAAACACTTGCTCTCAATTGCTGTACTTGTCTCATCCCAGATCTGTAGTAAAAACTCATTGGTCAGCAGTGGCCCCCAGACCACACTTTGAATAACACTTATTTAGGTATTATTTTCTCCCAACAGAGAAAAGTGCTATTTAGTTCATTTTCATAGCTTGTACGAATCATACTATGGAATACTGTACTGCACTTTGATTGCATTCAATATTTATTAAATAGAGTTAAATGGTGAGGCTATGTCATATGATATTCATGGTAAGTCATGATCTTCTATATCCAACAAGTCTTTTTACACAGCTGCCTTTCAGTTCAAATCAAGGTGAAAGTTTATATTGTTTTTGTATTATCTTCAGCGTGTCTTTTCTTGGTGGGAATTCAGCAGCAGGGGGTGGAGTTAATCAGAAGCTCCACTCAAAGCACAGTATAATCATTGATCCCTTGAAATCTATTCTCTTATTTAATTTATTTATTCCAATTTCCCATTCTCTTGTTTCCTACCCTCCCCCAAAGGAAATCATTATATGTTTAATATGTCTTTTATTTTGTATGAGATCATACAAAATGTGGTGTTGTAATGTGTGCATATGTTTTAATTTTAGTAAATGCTACTGTGTTCTCTCATTTTGTTACTCAATCTTTCAGCCTTAATTCTTGCTCTAAACCATGCCAAGAGCATGGGCCTTGCTGGCACATTAGAGGTTGTTTTTTTTTTTTAATTAAAAAAAAAAGAATCTAACTAGGTTAGTGGTTGGCAACTACAGCTGGCAGGCCAGATCTGGCTCTGTGCTTTTTTATGAAAACAAACTTTTATTGGAACACAGTCATGCCCATTTGTTTGTGTACTGTCTGTGAATGCTTTCACACTACAACGGTCAAGTCTAGTAGTTGCCACAGAAACCGTATGACCTACAAAACCAATTATATTTATCACCTGACCCTTTACAAAACCTTCCCAGACCCCTGTACTGGATGATCCATTACAATTCTCATATTCTCGTTTTCCAAAATCTTCCTTTTCTACTGCCATTCTTGCTAAGGGGGATTTGAGCTAATGGAGGAAGACAAAGAAGCAAACCTTTACCATGCCTGTAGAGATTTTCCAAGGGCAAATTTTCACTTCAGAAACCCCACTTATGGTATTACGACAAGGCCTCAGTGCTGGCAGAGCCAGTCACACATTTGAAATGCTTCTTCAACAAGTTTCATATTAACTCTTGTGGATTTTATGGACTTGAGCAATTAAGTCATGATTTGATGTGCTTTTTAAATCAATCCTTTAACTAATAGTGAGTGGAAAAAGAAGCTGATGTCAGTAAGAACTGTTTCTCACTCTTTATTACTAACAGTGTGCCCTTATATTTTTTAATATTAGTTACGGATGGCAATTGTTATCTATAATATAGAGAGTATTGTAAAAGGTTCCAGGCTTGGGGGAAAAGCATTTAAAAATGCAGAAGGCAAAAACACTTGGAGATTAAAGTAGGGCTGGTGAGAACAGAGGACCCAAAGCTTTTAGCATCAAACAAAGATCTTCAAGAGCATTGTTACTCTTCTCTGAGCATTATTACTCTTTGTCTTTCTATCCTGGTCTAGGTAGCATCTCTTATTGGGGTACTTTAGTAAAGACTCAATTGACAGGGGTGAAGTCACTGCGCAGTACAGGGCTAGGCACATAGTAGGCACTTATTAAATGTCTGTTGGATGAATGAGTAGGCTATGATGGGTCCCAGCCCTCTAGTAACTTTAAATATGAAAGAAAATACTGCCATGGGCATTCAGTGATGGGCATCCACACCACAGCATACAAAGAGTCCAGACAAATGGACAATGAGCTACCACATCTAAAGATCTGCACAGTGGCCATGGGGGCCCAACTGCACATGACAGCCTTCAGGGGGGACAAACAAAAAGTCAATGACTAGATTCACTGGAGTCTTTTCTACACTCAGTTGGTGTAATTAGCTTTAGGTAAACAGTATTGCTGTCATTAACACTCTGAGTGTCCGTTAGTAAGTACTTGATACATGAATTTTCACAGTGCATTTGGATTTCACTTGCCTTCAATTCCTTAGCAAGGATTCAAATTGAATAAAGACATCATTATATAAAACTTCTTACATTCAAGTCAAAGAGCTGTCTTACTAAGTTAACAAAAAACTATTTTTCCCAATAAGTATATGAAAACCTGATTCATGAATATGCTATTTATTCTTTACTCTTGTTTTTGTTGCTTCTTTATTTTCTTGTACAATATTTGATATTTACTGAAAGACATAAAGAATGATACAACTAACACTCATTTACACACACCCAATTTGACAAATGAAACATTGTCACTCCAACTGAAGCCCCTAGTGGTCTCATCTCTGATTACGGAATGACTCAAACAGCACAAAGAAAATCAGTACCTTTTTTTAAAACTTAAAATGTTCACTTTTTCCCAGGCTTGATTAATTTTTCTTATATCTTCTACAAAAGGAAAGAATGTTTATTATGTGTGTTTGACTGATGGAGAGATATACTGGAATTAGGAACACAAGGAGATTAAGGATCTTTACAACTGTGGTTAAAACAGATAAAACAAAACTTTCCAGCTCGTGGAGGTTGTGGGAAATGCTATTTTCCATGAACACACTTATATTAACACTTTAAGCGCACAGAGACCTTAAAATCCCATCAAATGGAAAATTCCTACAGTGTGGGAAGTGGGCTTCTCACCACAGGGACTGCTAATTCCCTCCTCATCAAAGGGCCCCTCTGTGTTCAGCAGATTTCAGAAACTCTGGCATTTTTGTAGGGGAGCTCTGCAAACACACTTGACTAAGTAAATATAAGACTTATTTTGGAAAGAAATAAAAATTCAGGCCATAAAAAGTTAAGATATGCTCACAGCAACACAACAAGCTATATTTTAGTCACACATCCTATATTTTTATGGCAAACGCCTTTCCCCACAGAAAACTTTGAGGTACTATCACCTCCATAAAACAGTACCCCCTAATCCTCAAAGGGAGCATTTCAGAACTCTGAAAACCCTGCTTCCCTATTGAACTTTACAGAAGAAGCTTTATGAGGCCATGCACCACCCATTCTAATTCTCCAATTTCAGGGAAAACATCAACAGTACCAACAGAAGCTTCCTTCTTTTGTTTCTCAGTCCCACCCATTTGAAAAGGTCTCTGTGTTCTTCAAACATCAACCTGGGTTATCTAGAAGAAAAAATGAGAGGAATAAATATCTCTTTCTGGCATTCCAGTTATAAAAAAAAGCCCAGGTTTAGTGTCACTGTTAATGGCAAAATCCTCTCAGCTCAGAGATGGAATCTCTTCTCTTTCTCTTGCCTAAAACAAAGAAAATACATTTTATGGTGGACGCTTGGTTATGGAGGGTTTGGTTTCCAAGTGACTTAGTGATTATAAGCCAGTCCTTATTCTCCAAAGAAACTTCTTGAAAGTAGATGGAGTCTGTCGTGACATTTAAGTTGAAAACAAAAAAAGAGCGGTTCATTTTTAAAAGGTACTACTCTTTATCTGTGTCTTAATTAAGCCATAGTGTGTCTATTCTCCATTGGAAGATCTGTGTCTGACTCTCCTAAGTTATCTGAGATCTCAGAGTATGACACATGACTCTGGGAGACTCCAACCCACTAAGGAATATTCTAATTGGCAAGACTTTAGCTCATGAAGTACTCAGAAGCCAATGTCTTTTAAATTAACTTAGTACCAAGAAAAGAGATCTTGCAAGGCATGCTGTTATCTGAGAGTGAGTGTGTTCATTCTATGACAGGTTCTGGAGGAGTCATTTGATACTTTTTCTTTTAAAGTGGGGTGGGAAGTTGGGGTTCATGGGAAGACAAAAGATTAGAGAAGGGATGTGGAGAGATAAAAGGAAGAGAAAGAAAGGGGGGGAGGATCAATGGGAGAGACAGAAGAATTGCACAGTAGAATAAATCTCATCTATTAAAATATTTCATTCCTCCCTGATAAATCAGCATATTCAGAAATCTGTTTTCCTTAAGGAAATAGATATTTTTGTTATCCTTAACACATTCTAAAGTTATTTCTTTGGGGTTTTACGGAACTCTAGAGAATCAGTATTTTGGAGGAGAAGCAACCCAGATGATATTAAATGATAATGATTAATTTTAGAAAGTATGCTAGTGAATACATGCATGTATCTATCAAAATAAACCAATAACCTATTCCCAACTCAGTCTTATAACCTTTGGTCCATGGTCTGGTGCATGGACAGTGGGAGGAAAACACAATAATGAGGCAATAAATTAAACTTCAACAGTCAAAAATTGGAGCCAATATTGTTGGTCATTTTCTTAGTTCGGGATCCCCCAGAAGTGGATGCTAAGATAGGGATTTGAAGTAATTAGTGTATCTAGGAGGTGAAGGAAACAGGGGTAGGGCAGTGTGGAAGTGAGACAGAGAGGGGAAGTCACCCCATAATGATATCAGACCAGTTACCACTGGAGTAACTGGAGCTCAATCCCATTGGAGAGTTCTGGGAGCCAGTGTAGAATACTTGTCTCAGTGTTCTCTCTCTCCAGGGGCAAGGGAGCTGGGATATTGATTGAGCGCTGCTTTGAGGGGCATTAATCCTCTGACACTTCCAGTACCTTCCATGAGCAGGCAGAGCCAGCCTCACTCACCAGAGAAAGCCCGCCTGGCACAGTGATGCAAGAGCTGGTAGTTGGAATCTACAGCTGTGCACTGAAGTGGTGGGAGAGAGGGAATTGGGTGGACCAACAGTGTCAGCTACAGATGTGCAGGGCTGAACATAAAGAAAGAATTATCTTACTCCCACTTTGTATCATATCCACAGAGCAGTTGCCTTCCATGTAGCGCAAGCTATTTTATAGATACATCACTTTGTGGGACAGACTATTAAGCATCGTTAATCAGTGACCAATTGAATTTTACATTGCCAATGCTGCTTCCTTTAGACCTTCTAGCAAGGTACCAAAGCACTAGAAATATGAAGCTACCATGGGAGTTACAGAGCGTGGATGTGTTCTGTCCTTCATTTCTCAAGACAGATCTGCAATCACCAAGGAGTATCCCGTGAATGCAGTTTGCAGGAGACTTCAACATGCAGCATCTCCTTTATCCTCACAAGGTTGTGGGGTGGTCAGATGTGAGGATTTTCTCAGTGGTGAGGAAGCAGCCTGAGAGATTATGTAGTTCACCTTACAACTGCTAAGAGAGGTGGATTTCACCCACTTTCCTCTTTCTCTTTTCTCCTTTCCACTATACCTTGCTGTATTACGAGGCTGATGTCAATTTGGGGAAGATTTAGTTAAAGTTAATTTAAACCTTCCAAGGACATTGGAAAGTATGTGATATTTCTAAAAATATATCAAAATAACAGTAAAATATAAGAAATGAGTTTCAACTACTAATACATCTAGTATGATAGTATGCAGATATAACGATGACTAAATCTCCTTTAATTTCTGTCACTGAAATTGATTCTATTCAACTTACTGCTCTAGAGAATAGTAAATATGGAGCTAGCCTGAGTTTTTTCTTATGGCATCACTGCCACTATATTTGGGGAGTCTTCCAGGTTTGTGGATTTTTGACCCAGTTTCATTAGCAAAAGCACATTAAGTAAATTCACACATGTACTCAAATGTATGGAGAAAGGTGGCATCTTCATTTCTCTAAAATTGACTTTTTGCTTCTCACAAGTGCCACCCACTGGGTTGTATGTGTGTGTCCTTGTGAATGTGCATGTCGAAGGCATTAGAATTTTCAAGCAAACTTTTTTGTTGAAGAATAACATACATAGCGAAATATGCAAAGACTTTAAGTGTACAGCTGCATAGATTTTCCCAAAGTAAATACACCCATGGAGTGAGCACCCAGATCAAGAAATAGAACATTACCAGCACCCTAGGGCCAGACCACCCCCCCATGCCATTTCCCTGTTACTAAACCTGGAGTGGAAGTAATTGATATAATCCAATCTGGTAATCTCAGTCTGATTCAATGTTTTAAACTGTGCATAAAATTATTCATTATGTAAAATGCACAATGTGTCAGATTGCACCTCTTTCTCCCTTCTCCTTATGGAGGGTTTGGGGTAGATGTGTCCTTATGGCTTGGAGGCAGGAGCCTCTCAGATCTGCATTCACAGTCCACACTGGTTCTGAGACAAGAGTTAATGCTCACCCTGCTGTCGTCAGCTGCCGGTATCTGTGTCACTCAGGTAGTGCATAGCTGAGCAGTGCCCAGCTACTGTCCCTGCTGCCTGGGCCCCCATCAGCACATCAGCTTTGGATGGTGCTGTGAATTCCTCCCAGGATACGGTCGTGATCCTGGGCCAGACAGTTCCAAGACGGCTCTTCTTTCACCACCAAAATGACCTTCATGCAAGATGCTTGACCATGCTCCCAATTATCTCTATTTCTCCTCTTAAGGGACATGCAGGAGCTTCTGAGACCCATCCATGCCACATAGGAACTGAGGACAGCTTGCGAACACCCAATTTTAAGCCCTTTCCTTGTGCCTAAGTACATTTCACTGCCTTCATCACTGTGAAGTTTTCTTCTCCCAGGGTTATAAATGAGAACAAGGTCTTGAAGGGGATATCAGACACATGTCTGATCACCTGTCTCCCCACTGTGTCAGTCTTTGGCCCCTGCAGGGGCACCACTGCCCATTGCCAGGCTGGAAGTGGCCACATGCAGTGCTTTTCTCAGAGGCCTGCAGATTCTATCCAGTATCCCAGGCAAGTAGGCCACAGCATTCTTGGGCTACCCCAGGCCTATCGGTATGAACTTAAGAAAAGCAGGCCACCTTGCCAGGGATAAGGACTTCAGCAACTGATATATTCCTTCCCCTCACTTCTCCTTTCCCCCTTCTCCTTAAAGAAAACTTTGAGTATTTAAAGAAATATTCTTCAGGCTTTGCTTTCTTTAGTATTATATCCTACCCAGGACAGTAACCCTTCCACTGGGCTTTTCTTTCCTCCAGTGTATGTCCATTTACCCCTCTCCTGGTAATGAAAGATGACACGGACATGGAAGAAACTCTATGATCCGAGCCTCCAGGTCCAACTCTTGATCTGTTCAATGGGACTTAGAGGAATTTTAGAAGATTCTTTCTCTCACAATAAAGCCTGACTCTCAAGATTCTTGTTGAACATCAGCAACAATAACTTTACACATCAGAAGATTATTTTCTGTTCTCTTTGAATTTCTGCTATAACAATTCTCATCTCTCCCTAGCCTCCCAACCACCCCCCGCCTTACCCATCTGCCCAAGGTGATGGGGTGCTGCAGGTTGACTAGGGAGAAGGCCACATGCACAGAAACATAAAATAGAAAAGCATATTCACATACTCCAAAATGTTAATCCCAACGTATACAAATGAATTAATGTTAAATACATGAAGAATAATTTTTCTCCTAATAGCCCTGCATTAACACAGAACCATACATTGTAACTAAAGAACTCTAATTTACCAGCTTCAGAAGTATTGAGTAAAGAAGACTTGAAGATAAAACTTAACAGACATTCATGTTTATGTAATCCTTTATAGTTTCAAGATGCTTTCACATAAGTAATCTCATTTCATCCTCATTCGATTAAGTGTGTATTACCGTCTTCATTTGGAAGCATAGAGGAGTTAAACTCTTTGCCATCAGCAAATAGTGATACAGTGAGATTGAAAAAGAACCTTCTATTTTAAAACATATCTTTTGTGTAGCTCTGAAGGTAAAAGTTAAAATTAGGGATCAGGATAGACTTATATGTTTTTGAGAAGAATCATCTTTGTGAGCCACTTTTGTCATGAAATGTATATCAAACAGGAGCCCATTATTCTTTGGGAGACTCTCAACATTGGCACTGTCATCTAAAGTCAAATGCTTCAAAATGGTATGGTAAGTGGCCTGTTTCAAAATGTGAACAGTGTGGTTGTGGGCAGGGGTGTCACTGCAGAGCTTAATATAATGTGGACTCATGCTTTGCTTCCTCAGACAGGGACCAGAGGCAGCAACCTGGATCATTCACTCCAGAGGATATTAAAAATGTGGACTCTTCTTGGGGCAAAGCACAGGCCCGCGTAACATGGCATCATTCTAGGAGCTATGACCTGATGAAAAATCAGAGGGAAATGGGGCTAAGCCTGAGCCCGGAGCATGAAGTGTCTGCCCAGGGGCACAGGTGGGCATACGGAACATTCTAGCGCTCCTCAGGGTTCTCAGAAATACCTGCCAGCACCCACAGGGGGCTCCAATTAGGGACCACTGAACAATAAAGGAAAGGGAACCTCTCATATCCTGGAAATTAATTGGACACAGAATTAGTCACATTTTTGGATAGCTTTTACCTGTGCCATTTGGATTAGCCAATCTTTCTCATAAATATCTTTTAAAATGCAACTAAATAATATCATCATAGAATCCGAAAAAGTTAATTGGTTTTTATTATTTTCTATTCTCAGGGCACCACCCTTCCCACCCCTTCCCCAGTCTTCAGGAACAATTTCTTAGTGAAGCGCCTATTTCATGCCCAACCACAAGATGTCAGCCCAAGCTTAGTCATCTCCGCAATTTCCTGGACCACAGAATGCTACTCTTTTTCTCTCTGACTAGGAGGAACTTGGAGATCCTCAAGACCCTCAGGATCAGGTGCAGAAACTGCAGCGGCCTCTTGCCCTGGAAGCCCTTCCTGGATGAGACCTATGGCTTTCTCGATCTGAGTAGATGAATAATCTTTGGATTGCGAGCGCTAAACAAATAACAGTTGCTTACCTTGAGCTCTTAAGTAACTTCAAAAGGGCCTCTGCTAACAGTTTGCACAGTGTCCGGAAGAGCCGCCTTTCCTTCCCACGCCGTCCCCAAGCCTGGGAGGGCGCTGGCCTCTGGGCCAAGTGTACCAGCTGGTGCGTCCTGCACAAGGACAGGAAACCCGCTGTCTTGACCCCGCAGAGAGGACGCCGCGTACCTGCCTCCCGCGAGGGGTGAAGGCAACCCGGAGGCTGCGGCTGGCTCAGCGACTTGGTGATGTTTTCGCGATGAAAATGGCTTTCCCACTCGCAGCCTGTCCTGCCCAGTGTGTGGGCAGGACCGTCTCTTCTGGGTGCGAAATGCTTGCGGTTGCTCCAAGAATCACATTCTTGCCACACAACAGAGAAGGCAAAAACGGGGGGCTTTTCTTTCCTTGTAGATTTTTGTGAGGGTGGAAAAAACCCCTTCCAGAAGCCTTCCAGCAGATGTAGGCTTACAACTCACTGGCCAGCCTGCCCCTGAAACGCTCACCAGCGAGAGGAGTGGGGATGCCGTAATCGGTTTAGATTGGTTAGACCCATTCCCTGGGGCCTGACACTGCCCTGACTGGAGAACAAAAGGGGGCTTCATTATCAGGGCTGTTGGGGAGGCAGGTAGCAGAATCTGCTTCACAAGAGAAAAAACGGATCAAAAAAACAGACGTGCTAAAAATGCATCTGAAATCTAGTCTCAGTAAAATCTATTCTCAGTAAAATATCATTAAAAATGTATACTATGGGGCCTGCCCTATGGCGTAGCGTTTGAGTGCGTGTGCTCTGCTGCTGGCGGCCAAGGTTCCCATCAGGCGGGCACTGACACACCGCTTGTCCCGCCATGCTGTGGGGGGCGTCCCATATAAAGTGGAGGAAGATGGGCACGGGTGTTAGCCCAGGGCCAGTCTTCCTCAGCAAAAAGAGGAGGATTGGCATGGATGTTAGCTCAGGGCTGATCTTCCTCACAAAAAAAAAAAAAAAAATCTTCTTAAATTTGATGTCGCTCTGTTGACTACTTGCAAGGGTAATTTGAGAAAATTTTATTTGGAATGCATTTTTGGCCAGTTCATTAAGTCTCAATATAGTGGGGTAAAAATAAGAAAAGTTAGGGGGAAAAAAAACAGGAAAAAGTTTTCTATTTCCCACACTATTACTTTCCTTGGATCTCTGCTGCATCTCTCGTCCAGTCCTTTAGGTACATCTTGGGCAGATTCCATGATTTTCTAGTCGCCATCAATTACCAAAATTCTGTTCATTTTAAGATTTTAATCTAAGTAGCTATTTAAATCGCACCTCTCCCCTTCTCCAAGCAAAGGCCCCACCTGCAGAATGGATGAGATTGTGATCGGCTCTTTCCTCTCTCCTACTCTGGCACCTTGGAGTTGGTGAATGGGAAGACACAGTCCATCTCTGAAATCCGTCTCAGTCCTCTTTCTTCTCGCCTCCACCTACTCTGATGTTGGGTGAGGCAGAAGGGATCAGGGAAAATGGTAAAAGGCTTTTTACTGGGTAAGTTTGTCATCATTTTTCTGTGGTGGTTGCTGCTTCTGAGCTACCGTGGACTGGCCACCAACACACTCCGAGTGAAAGAGACTTTGAAATGCCAGCTGTCTCATAGGTTGCATGCATGAAGTCTTTCAAAGACCTTATTGGGGTCGCCCTACTACACAATTTGCTAATATGTTGGCTCATTTAAATCCCTTCCCCCTTTCCTTTATCTTCTTTTCCAGGTGGAAAACCCCACACACTTGTTCCTGATAGGCAGCCTTTGCCTTTTAAGAAAATGTCTTCAGTGGAGAATTGACAAGATGACACAAAACTGGCTCTTTTCTGTAATGCCACCAGAGGAAACTCTTTGAATTCCAATTGTGGGTGCGCAAATCCACCCACCACTGGTCCTTGGTCTCTATCCTGCCCCCTTATCTTTTCTCTCCCTCTTCAGTTAGGCTGTGGAGGCCTGCTTGCCTTGGGAGGTGTCCATCTGGGAAAGAGATCTAACCTTTCCCTTTTGCAGGTATATCCAGTCTTTATGTGTGATTCTCTTAGAAATCCCACCACTTAGCTTCGGAGATGAGAAAGCATCTTTATCATGAGCAATTGCTTCACCAGTTGACACCCACACTTCTTGTGAATCCCCCACTTCTCTCAATTCTTCTTTAATAGGCTGGGAAGGGGCACTGGCTGACTTCCCTGGATAGTAGGGATGACGTGTCTCCTCTTGATAAGCCTGGGACAGGGCCTGGCCCCAGTGATTGTTTAGAAGGTGGGTATGTAACTCACACTGTCCTTAGGTTTGGTTCATTGTTGCCAATATAGGGCCATGGTGAATGTCCTCCTTAAAATCTTTTAAATTTTACATAGAAAATAATTATTAAAGAGAATTTAAAACAACATGGATGGACCTGGAGGGTCCATTGCATTATGTTAAGCAAAATAAGCTAGAAAAAGAAAGACAAACACTGCATGATTTCACTCATATGTGGAAGATAAACCAACACACGGACAGATAGAACTATTTGGTGGTTACCTGGGGAAGGGTGGGTAGGGAGTGGGCACAAGGGGTGGAGGGATGCATTTATATGGTGACTGACAAACAATAATGTACAACAAAAATTTCACAATTAAAAAAAGAAGAGAATTTAAATTTTGATTTGTGGGTCAGTATGCTGTATTAAAGAAAATAAGATAACTCTAACATGTTTTGAGTATTTCATTCATTTCATCTAATTGTCACAACAAGACAATGAAGTAATATCATCCGCATTTGATAAATGAGAAAAATTTAAGCTCAAGGTATTCAGAGACTTGCTCATGGTCTTACAGCTAGTAAATGGGATAGAAACACAGGTCCATCTAATTCCAAAGCCCATACTTTTACCATTCTTACTGTTTTTTGTACAAATGTTATCTGGTAAGTGGATCTGATTACCTCTGAATAACTAGTTTTAAATAAGCTGACACTAAAATAAAATTCAATTAAAAAGGAGTGGCCACCCCTGGTCATAAACAGCATTCAGCATTTGCATTTATAGTTCACTCAGCTTATTCATTCCTCCAGTTATGAGTTATTGAGGGCCCACTGTGAACAGAGAAGAAATGGGATATGTCCTTGCCTTCAAACTAGCTTGCAACCTGGAAGGGACCTAAAAGTATACAAAAAATGAACTATAATAAAAGATGAAAGTGAAACATCCTAGAACAAAGACAAGAATCACATTCTAAAGGGATTCTGAAATTCAATTTCGTGTTTGGGGGAGTGAATGTCATAAAAAGTTACAATTTGAACTGTGTCTTGGGGAATGGGCCGACTATGGAGATGAGAGATGTCAGAGAAGGACTTGACGGTGGAGAACAGCATGAAGAAAATCAGAGAAGCAAGAAATCTTCTAGCAGATTTGGGGAATAGCTAGCTCTAGCTGGTTTGGCTAGAACGTAAAGTGTGTGGAATTTATGTATTAGAGATTGGGAGATAGAATTAGAAATTTAAGTAAAGGTCAGACCACAGAGAACCTTCACTGCTCGTGACTGGGACACCATTGAAAGAATATGAGCTTAGTGTTACTTCACCGGAGTTGAGCCTGAAGACAGTGAGCCTTGGAGAACCGTGTAGGATCAGAGTGGGCGACACTGAAAAAGTAAAAGTAAATGGTAGAACACCCAGGCACCTATCACAATTATCATGGAATGCATTATGAGTAAATACTGGCAAAGATGTGGAGCAACTGGAACCTTTGCAGACTGCTCTGTGGAGTACAAAGTAGGACAATCACTTTCCGAATTCTTCAGCAATTTCTCATAAAGTTTAACTTTACCATGTGACCCAGAAATTTCACTCCCGAGTACTTACCCAAGAGAAATGAGAACATATGTCCACAAAAAGACGTGTATAAGAATATTTCCAGCAACCTTCCTCATAATATTGAAAAGCTAGAAATAACCCAAATGTCCATTAACAAAAAATTAGATAAACCAATTGTAGTATACTCATATAATGAAATGCTATTTAATAATAAAAAAGAATGAACTACTAACATACAAAATGACATGGTTGAATCTCAAAAATATGTTACGGAAGCCAGATCAGAGTATGTGCCATGTGATTCCATTTATTTGAAATCCAAATTCAGGGAAAGTTAATCTATGGCAATAAGAATCAAATATTGGGTGTTGGGGGAAGGAAGCAAAAGGGAGGATGGAGAATGGACTGGAAAGGTGCATGAGGGAACTTCCTGGAGGGGTGCACATGTTCTGCATATTATTATTGGTAGTGGTTATACATATTACACAATTGTCAAAAACTCATCAGTCTGAACATGTGACACTTCTGCATTTTATGTTAATTATACCTAAGTTAAAAACAATTCTAGGGTACTGAAAATGTAGCATCCACATAACCTTCCTGGAAAAAAAAAAAAAAATCAAAACACTCTAATACATTACCTGAGAAATCAATCAAATGGCAGAAATAATGGTTGAAAACAGTTGAAAAAGGCCTAATAGTGAGCAATAAAACCAATAAAAACCTATAGTAAAAATAAATAGTATGCTTAGATTTTAAAATTAAATGATTTTTGTAAGATATAATTAACATTACAAAATTAATACATTAATAATAGCCTGTATCTCAAATGCTAGATTATGGCCAAAAATTCTGAAAAGTCAGTGGGAAAAAGTAAAGCAGTGGTGTATCTAAAGAAATCTGTAATTAAAAGGACTAAAGTCCTACTGCAGAAAAAGCCAGTATTAGGCTCAAATACCATATTTACATGTTTAAAAGTATTCATTGTAAACTCTCTCTCTTTTTTTTTTTTTTTTTGTGAGCAAGATCAGCCCTGAGCTAACATCTGCCAATCCTCCTCTTTTTGCTGAGGAAGACTGGTCCTGGGCTAACATCCATGCCCATCTTCCTCCACTTTATATGGGATGCTGCCACAGCATGGCTTGACAAGCTGTGCGTCGGTGTGCGCCCGGGATCCAAACCTGCGGAGCGAGCGCACTTAACCGCTTGTGCCACCGGGCCGGCCCCCGTTGTAAACTCTTTTTAAAGAATATTTTTTCAATTAAGTTGATGGTTCATAAAATTTCCTTTGGAAATAAAACTGATTTGGCTGCATTTATTTCTCACACTGAGAAGGAATATAGCGCTTACTGCAGTGTATCTTTCTCTCTGCTGCGTAGACAGAGTTCATGTAAAAAAGGCAGCATATAACCTTATGCTGTTAGCTTAAGAAGCGGAATTAAATTACTATTCATCATCTCTCGCCCAGATAAGCTCTACGTGTATATTTAAGGTTACCTGTTTTGGGAGTCAGGAATTATATTTCCTTTTCAAAAGCAAGATAGAAATCTGCAGGATCTGTCATTCTGGTGACTTGCTTGGAGAGCAGAAATGAGTTAAGGGAAGTGGAAAGTCCTTTTGAGAAGGAAAATATAGCCTTGCACCATGCAACTCATGTACCCTTCTCTAAAAGGAAATCTATGCTGTTACCTGGAGATGTATTTTCCAGTGATAAGCAGATAATAGTTATGTATAGAAATCAGAGACTATGTACAGAGTTGATGGAGTGGAGAGTGACATAGTGCAAACTCTTGAAATACACTATGACAATTTGGATCTCCCCAAATCCCCATTCTGGACACTTGTTAATTCTCTGGGCTTCTATTATTCTAAGAGACTAGAACTTGGTTACTGTAAATAGACGGAATAACCCTCAGTGGGCAAGTGGTTGAATAAATTGTGGTAAATGTCTACAAGGAAATATTAGACAGCTAATAAGTAGAGTTAATTAGATCCATATTTGCATTATGTGCTGTTTATACGTTAAATGAGAAAAAGCAAGTTTCAGAATAACATGTATTGTTAAGTATTCATTTTGGTAAAAACAAATCTTAAGGGAAAAAAATAAGATATGAAAACAGACCAGCAAATGACATACTAGAAGAGTTAATAATATTGTTCAGATTTAAAACGAAAAACTTGACAGATCTGTTTATAACGCACATGGCAACTGCTATAAGGAAATAGCTGAGGAAATGTATGGACTATAAAAGAAAATTCAGGAAAGATGAGTTAACATAAATGGATGGATGAATAGATGGATGGATGAGTGGAGGAGTGGATGGACTGAAGGATGGAGAGAAGGAAAGGGGAAAAAAGGGAGGAAGGGAAATTATTTATCTTCAGAAATCTGAAGGCATCGTTCCATTATTTTTCTAGTACTTTATGCTGCCAATGGTAATTCTGTTGCCAAAATGTCTTTTGTTCTCTTTATCCTTAGTGTTCTGACATTTCATAATCAGGATGTAGAGGTGAATCTTTTCTATTTAAAGAATTCTGTTCCCCTTCAGCTCTGAGAAGTATCTACTTGGCTTCTCAGATCGTTTAGACCCCTCAAGTTCCTCTGTTCTATCTTTTGTGTGTGTGTGTGTGAGGGAGATCAGCCCTGAGCTAACATCCGTGCTAATCCTCCTCTTTTTGCTGAGGAAGACGGGCTCTGAGATAACATCTATTGCCAATCCTCCTCCTTTTTTTCTTCCCCAAAGCCCCAGTAGACAGTTGTATGTCATAGTTGCACATCCTTCTAGTTGCTGTATGTGGGACGCGGCCTCAGCATGGCCAGAGAAGCAGTGCGTCGGTGCCAACCCGGGATCCGAGCCCCAGGCCGCCAGTAGCGGAGCACACGCACTTAACCGCTAAGCCACCAGGCCAGCTCCTCTGTTCTATCTTTCTGGGCACTACTACTTACTGGCTGTTGGACCTTTTGGATAGATCTCTATGTCTCTTACTATTTCTCTAAAACGTTCCATATTCTTTTCTTGTTGCTCCATATTTTGAGAATATTTTTCATTTTTCTCCTTTTTTAATTGAAAAGATTCTTTCATACACTTTGTTCCTTTTCACAGCATTCTATTCTTGCTTTATGACTACAATGTCTTCTTAAATTGGAATGTTTTTTTACATTCTCTTCTGTGCCCTGAATTATCTCTGTATCCTCCAGGGTCAGTTTGTGTGTTTGTGTGTCTGTATGATTGTAATATACTAAAACAATTAAGAGAATAGGGAGTGAGATTATTGTAGGACAAGAGATATCCACAGATTTCTGGAAGATACAGAATATATTAAGGATTATTGATGACTGAGGATGAGGTGAGGAGAGAAAGCTGCTTCTTAGAATACATGCTGAAGAATGTATTTGGAAGAAGCCCATTGACCTGGTAGAAATGGGTTGCAATTCCAGCATTGTCAGTTCCTATCTAGATGATCCTAGATATTTTACTTATTTCAGAACTTTCACTATTGTTTAATAGATCAAATATCCTAGGATAAGAAATATATATATATAAAGTATATATATATGTATATATACTTGAAAGCATACCTGTGTTTCCATTGCCCAATTTAAGACATTGAAGACATACTATTTTAGAAGCTCCCCTGTGTGGGTCTTCCAAATCACATCCCTTTCTCACTCCTGATCTTCAGTTGTATGTTAACCATTCTTTTCTTTCAGTTTTTTTTTTAAGAATTATCATCTATGTTAGTATTTCTAATATACATATACTAGATATATATCAATTATATATAGTTGTATATGTATATAACTTCATTTTGCTTGGTTTATATAAATAATTATATAAATAGAACTTATATAAATAGACTTATGCTATAAATATTATTCTAAGACTTGCTTCTTTCATTCAACATTATGTTTTTGAGTTCGTCCATGTTGAGGCATGTAGCTGTCATTTATTTATTGTCACTGCTGAATTTTATTCCATTGCATGACTATATTACAATTTATTGATTCAGTCTACTTCTATGAAAATTAGGTTACCTTCAGTCTTTGGCTATTATAAATCACACTACTGTGAACATTCTTGCACACATATTCTGTTCCATGAGTGTACATCGTCTCTTGAAGTGGATTATTGTATTACAGAAATGCATAGATTCAATATCATACTTGATGCTAAAGTGGTTTCCAAAGTTGTCTCATTACACCCAAACCAACAGTGGATGAAAGTTCTGATTCCTCTACATCTTAGTGATCATTTGATATCATTGAATGTTTTAAAACTTATCAAACTGGTAGTGTGCAATGGTGTCTCATTTTGAACTTAATTTGTATTTCTGTTATTAAAAATGATTTTGAGCATCATTTCCTTGTGTATTGTGATTTTTTGACTGTGGATTGCTCATTTTTACCTGAAATTTTCTGTGGGAGTTTTTAAATATGAGTTTGAACTTAGAGATTTACAGAAAAGATATGCATTTTCATCTGCCGGGAGCCTAACAGCATTATCAAAACAGTGTCACTTAAGTTAAATTATCTAATTGCAATTTTCCAGGCCACAAAGGCAGTGTGAATATGAACTAAAACTCATGTAAGAGCTGGCTTATGATGACATATTATTAGAGGAGATGTCCCCTTCTGAGGGTGAGGCTTCTTTCCAGCTCACCTTATCTCCAAGGGCATAGCCCTTAAGAATCCCAGCATTATAAGGAGATGTCCTAATAGACTTCCACTTGAGGTGGGCCCTAAGATTTACCTCCTCTGCCCTCCTCTATCCCACAGAGCCAAATCAGAAGCTCAAGTTCCCTAAGTTTCTTAGATACTCCAGGAGAAGTTCCAGCCGTGGCACTTAACCTACCTCACAGGGTTCCTACTTTCACTTCAGTTTGGAGACTAAAGATACCTTTTGTGTTTTTGCCAGCTCAATGAGGAACTCAAATTTTGAAAAAATACTCCATCCAACATTATCATTGTTTCAATCAGGAGTGTCATTCAGCGTATCTAATATAATCTGGCAAGTTATACAACCCTACTTCTTTAATCTTCAGCAAACAGACCAGCGCTGCCCATTAGAACTTTCTGTGATGGTGGAAATGTTCCATATCTCCACTGGCCAATATGGAAGCCACTAGCCACATGTGGCTGTTGAGCATGTGAAACACAATTCCTGCAATTAAAGATGTGAGTTTTTATTTTCATTTAATCATTTTAAATCTAAATAGCCACTTGAGGCTAATGGCTACCATATCTGATAGCAGAGAAATAGACCTTTATTCACCTAAACATAAGTGCTTTTATGAGGTACAAGTATTAGAATCATATATAAACCATGAGATGGGATTCTTGGCTATGTGATTCAGAATGCCATAGCCAAAGGAAAAATAGTATAAAAGGAAGTTAAAAAGAGAGCAAGTCTTCCTCCCAAAAGTAGTAAGCTTCTGGTCTTATTTTCATTCTTTCTTTTTCTTTTTTTTTCCTAAAAAAGAATTCTGGATGTGTGGGTTTCTACCTGGCTACGTCACAGCAAAGGATTTAGCATAGTTTGTGGAACTGTACAAGTCAAAGCATACATAGCACAGGAAATGGCATGAGGGCTCCCCAGAAGGTTTTGTTAGGATAAATCTTATCTCAGCTGTAATGGCCTTGCCTACCAGCCGTAATGAGCGGGCTCTGACTCAGACTGGCTCCTTGAATTCATGCCAAAGCCTTTGCGTGTTCACAGCAGGGCTCTCACCATGCAGCCTCCTATTTTTGTTGTTTGTGGCACTGGACCTCTCCTTGAAACTTCAGGGAATCAGCCATTCAGCACTAGACCATCCATATAGGGACTTCTCCCAAGTTGTTGCTTCTACACACACAAAATTTATATTTCCTTTTAAGGATATGGATGAATATTTCAATCATTCCTCTTTACAGATTTACATTCTGCACAGGATAAGCATAGTCTTGTGAAAAGATCGCTGGACTTAAGGTCAGGAGAAATGGGTTCTTACCCAGCTCTGCCATTAGCCACTTGTGCTCTTCCTGTGCAAGTCACACAACAGTTCTGGGCCTCAGTTTCCCCAACTACAAAAAGAGAGGGTTCTGCTACATCGACGCTAAGATGCCTTATTGCAGTCTAATTGCGAAGGTTGAGTTACCCAGAACTGACCCATGTAAACAGAGAGGAGATGGAACAGACTGAGGTTCTGTTTCCATGCAGCTGGATCCTCATAATAGATCATCCCAGTAGAATGAAAACCAACCTGGTAACTGGTGACTTCATGATGTTAGAGACTTTGAGGACACAGTTCTGTGTCCACATTACACAATTTGTCACAGTACATCATGAGACTCCTCAATCACATGTAGAGAAAGGCAGCACTAACCTGGCAGGCCTGATGGAGATTCAGCAGATGAAGAGCTCCTTCCCCCTCAGCAACATCTGGAGCTTTCCAACCTGGCCACGGTGGATGGCAGTTTTGAGCTCTGGGTCTCACTATAGGCATCTTACTTCCACACCGATCATTATTTATCCTGTTTATCTTTGGTCATTTGCACTTTACCCTCAATATACTGTTTTTTAGTTTAGGGAAGATTAAATACTCATAGTTCCAGAGAGCATTTCTGGGTCAGTTTCTGGGGTTTGTTTCCTTTCTTTAAAGACAATGTTTTATTTCCACTAGCATGCATTTCACTTCCATAAATGGAAACCATGTGCATCTATAGGGTGTCCGAAAAGGTGTAAACCACAGGATAAACTTATGTTAAGACAGCACATCAGTTGTATTTTCAAATAATAGGCACTAAATTTAAAGCAATGGATTTAATTGTTAGTTGGAAAATAGTACAATAAATACACCACAGAGTGTCCAAAAGTCTGGAAACATAAAAGAAAGTGTATTTATTGTACATTATACAGATGGGGAAATTGAGTCTCAGAGTGGCTAACAGCTCAGAGTTGGTAAGGAGCATATCAGATCCAGAATTCAAGCCCATATTCGTCTGCCTCTAAAACTGTGTAACTTGTCCCACATTAGGGATAATCATCTCAAGTCAGAACCAGCTACCTAATACATTTATATGATTTTTCTCATTGATAGCTTATAAATAACAGTCCAAGAGACCAGTCAAAATATCCAAAAGGTGATTGGATGAAGCAATCTAGATGCTTTTAAGGTATGATGGAAGAATCTAATTAAGCTTTGGTTACTTCAAGACAAAAAAATTTCCTAATCTTTTCATTATTTTTCTTAAAGAATTTTCTGAAAATATCGGTATACTTTTCAAAAGAAAACTTCCTATCCTGAGCCCATTCTGTGTATCATGAATTTGTCTTCCTTCTATGACATTAAATATATATGTATATCAATGTCTTCTGCTTAAAATAGAAAACTAATTGCAGGGTGTTGTCCTGTCTAAGTTGTTCATACAACGTATGGCAATGATATAGACGTAAAGAATCTTCACATGTTTGGGCTGGACAAGAGCTTACTTGTCCAGCCTGCTCATGTCACAGATAAATAAATAGAGGCTCATTCATTCATTCAGCACACCTTTGTTGAAAATCTATTGTATGCATTCCATCAGATTCAGTATAATAGGTGAGAAAAAGATGGATCAGCTCAGAGAAGTCAAATGATTGCCCAAGAACACTCACAGCTCCGTGCCACATCTAGGATACTGACAGTTGGGGCAATGGTGATCAGAATACTTAAGATTCAAATGACATAGCGCATGTCTGACATTATGAAGGTGCTAAGGAATGGTAAGAGGCCCAGGGAATGCAAACTCAGTGAGTGCCAAGAAAAGGAAGTCTGAGAAAAGTTTTTAAATATTAAGATCTGAAGACTTGAAAGAAATATTTCAAAGCTTATATAGCAATGCCACGTAGGTAGGAGGGACACAATCTGATGGAACAGTTGAGCATTTAATAGAATATTCTTCGGAAAAAGGCAGGCTTTGGGATGGTATGACGTCAAAAAATACAAAGTGGAGCACATGAGGCTCTCCAGCCTTCAGACATCAGAATGTCATTTTTGGCCTGGATGGACACTGTTGCTCCAGGCACGTATTTCTCTCCTCTACTCCAATCTGCAAGTGAAATTTCAGGGCATTCCTGCCTAAACAGGTATCGAATTACAAATGAAATGAAGCCTCCTTAGGAAAACCAGGAGGTTAAGGGGAAAAAAAAAAAGTAAACCTTCTTCTACATGATCTTCCTGACAAGGCAGCAAGCTCACAAATAAGAATGTAGAACACTGAAGGTTGTAATGAAAACCTCCCACACTTGTTCTAGAAATGACTAGGAGAAGCACTCCAGGCCACTGTGGCCCCCTGGACATCACTGATTTCTCCATAAGACCCTTGCTTGGCCTCTGTGCAGATCCAATTTACACTTCAAGAAGAATCAGATCATAAAGAGACTAAATCGCCATTGTGTATGCCTCCAAAGTCTACTCACTATTAATTCTGGAGGATAGGGGCTCTGCCTGTGCAACTTTTCCTTTGGATTATTTAAGGCCTCAAGAAAGTCGCCTTTGGAACTAGAATGCTTCCAATGACTAAGAATCTAGTCCATGTAAAAGGGGCCCAGTTTGAGTCTAAACTACATATGTCCTAAGGACTCAGTGTACCTGGACATGTTTGGAGGGCTTTTAAGGTGGGACCACTAATATAGATTTTAATGGGGATCTTAGAAGGTCCAAACCACAACTTCAGTTCAAGAAAAATGGAGCAATACCACAGGATAGTGGCAGTATGGTGGTGGCATTTTGGTGTAGCCTCTAAGTATGCTGGAGGCCTAAGGAATGAAAAGCAAGAGAAAAAGTAAAATCAATTTCATATACTGTCCGTGAGACTGAAAGAACAACAGCAGCAGCATCAGGGCCAGTAGGACCAGGAATCAGCACCCTCAGCATAAATGTGGGCACCCTTGATATCATGGATCAGCTGCCTCCAGGAGGACATTGCCAGACAGTGGAGCAGTGGCAATGCCCTAGGGTGGCAATGCCCTAGGACAAACGGGGATTGATTGGCACAAGGAGTCAAGGCGCTGGAGGAGGAAATGGGAAGTCTGTGTCATCACACATCTCCTTCCTCAAGACAAGAGGATTTATTTGCAGAATGCATGCGAGAAACCTGCAGGGGCAGCCCAAACAGATTCAGGAGGAATTGGAGGGAAGTTGTTATTCTTGCAGAGACATTAGGAGGTGGAGTCCAAAAAATACTGGTTAATGACTATCATCAGGAGCGTTACAGTAGTTCCCCCTTGTCTGCGAGCGATATGTTCCAAGACTCTCAGTGGAGGCCTGAAACTGCAAATAGTACCAAACCCTATATAGACTATGTTTTTTCCTATACAAACATACCTATGATAAAGTTTAGTTTATAAGTTAGGCACAGTAAGAGAATATCAAATTTCCAGCACCATTACACTTGCACTTTGAGACCATTATTAAGTAAAATAAGGGTTACTTGAACACAAGCACTACAATGCTGCAACAGTGGATCTGATAACCTAGATGGCTGCTAAGTGACCAAAGGTGAGTAGCGTATACAGCATGGATATGCTGGACAAAGGGATGAGTCACATCCCCTGCCAGACAGAGCTGGAGGGCAGGAAATTTTATCACCTTACTCAGAAGAGTATTCAATTTAAAACCTATAAATTGTTTATTTCTGGAATTTTCCATTTAATATTTTCCACGGCAGGTGACTGCGGGTAACTGAAACCGCCAAAGCAAAAGCGAAACCGTGGATAAGGAGGGACTACAGTGTTTATTCCTGCGCTGCTGCAGGCTCTAAAATACACGTTAAGCAACAAAAATCTGTGCTTTTTTTTTTCTTTAATGAAATGTATTTGTGGAATTCTATAGTTTGATAAATTATAAAATATAGTTTCTATCCTTCTAGTCATCTTGTGGCTCCTCCTGCATCTTTGTGTATTGCCATGTGAATTCCCTCACAAAAAGAGCCAGTCTAGGTGAGAACAATAATTCCTTTGAGCAGAGCAATGTCAGTGAATTCCAAAAAGAGGGTACAGCATTCCTGCTGCATTGAGCCAACACCAAAGAAGCCACATAATTTATTACACTTGTTACTGTCAGAACATATCTGCTGCCCTTGAAGAAATTCTACTTAAAAATTACCTCCATGAATATTGTCTTTACTATGTCCCTGATTAGGGTAAGCTCTTATGTGACTATAAATGTACATATGTTTGGGTGAATATATGCCACCTATATAGTTTTCCCATTTATTTTTTTCCCTGGGTGAGTGTGTTTATTCAGGCAGTTTCAAAACAAACTTCATGACAAACAACCTATACATATGAACAAGAATGCCACACCTCCCTGCTGCAATTCAGGACACGGATGGAGTTACTACACTAGTGAGGTTTTGGGTCTTAGGTAGACAGAAAGAATTCACAACCTATTAGTGTTCAGCAATATCATCCCTTTCCCTATATGCTATTGAGTAGAGGCGATTGCTTCTCATATTCCCAGACAAAACTGAGTATGCACCTTCATTCACAGGGTGAGATCTTGGCAATCAGCTTAGCTTCACTGGATGCGATTTTCTGATTCATAAAATAAAAACAATATATCTACCTTTCTCTCCCTCATAAGATTGTTGTAAAATATCATCACATAAAGTTGAGAATTACCATAAAAAATATATTTCTATTTTATTACAATTAGCCTCATTTGAAAAAAATAATTATTACTGAAAAGTAAAATGGGTTCTGGAAACATCTTCGGGGGGTGCCATCAGTAAGAGGGCAGAATAGGAAGTTTCAGTCCTTGATCCCTCAGAGAGACAGATTTCACAATGATATATGGCCAAAATGTGTTTATAAGAGATCTAGATAACAGTAAGAGATTACAGTACTGAAGATGATCACATCTGTTAGAATGACGATCATCAAAAAAAATAAAAAGCTTTTGACTTGGCCCTCTGGGCTTTTGGTTCTGCCTTCTGAGTGTTCTTTTCTGTTTAAAAAATTAGCCGAGTTTTGCTGAGTGGCTTTCTTGGCCTGCTTTCTTTTTGTTTGCCATAGGCTTCTTTTTCAGTTTATACTGTCTGTCTCCACATCAGTCCAAGGCAATATAATTTCTTTTAAATTTTGTGGGATTTCTGTATGTAAAATATAATTCCCGTTAGGTAAAAGCCACACTAAAGGTACTATGAGAACAAAGCCCTTAAGAATTTAAGAAGCTTTTTCGTCTAGTTAGAAGGATCTAGGAGATTTCTGACTCCAGAAATGGGGATGTGAAGAGATTAAGAGGCATAGAAACAACATATAAAACAAATTTACAACTAGAGAAAATTATCAGAAACAAACATTTCAGGGCATTGATATCAACCAGGCAGACATATTACAGTGTACTATATGACCCAACAATCTCACCTCTGGGTATTTATCCAAAAGAATTAAAATCAAGATCTTGAAGAAGTTTATGCATCCCCATATTCACTGAGGCATTATTCACCATAGCCAAGATGTGAAAATAACCTAAACATCCATCAATGGATGAATGGATAAAGAAAATGTGCTATAGAAAGGAAGAAGTCAAGACAGCGGTGTAGGCAGACTCTGAGCTCACCTCCTTCCAGGGACACAACCAATTTACAACTACTCTTGGAAAAATTACCCCTGAAAGAGAACTGAAAACTGGATAAGAGGAACCCCCGCAACAAGTGACAATCCTAATTGAGGTGGAAGAGGCAGAAACTCCCTTCTGGAGAGAAAAAACGCCGCCTTCACAAGCCGAAGCACTTCATCGCCACCCGGGAGCAACCCAAATATACATAGCCCTCACTGGAGGACCTGAGCGCGGGAGAGTGCCCACTATAAGCATTATTTGGACTCAGCACAACCGAGACAAGTGTCATAATATCTGGCCTTGCTGGCCACAAACAACAATGGGGAATACCCCCAGAAAAGCTGGGGCACAAAAAAATCAAAGCTGGCGCTGAAAGGGCCCATGCACAAACTCACCCGTTTTGGAAAGCAACCTAAAATCACCAGAAAGAAAGGTGCACAGTCCTTTGGTGAAAAGAGACTCACCTGATAGGCTCCGGTGCATCTTGGGGAGAGATGAGACCTCTCCAGGGACTGGGACATTGGCAGCGGCCATTGCTGTGACCTGGTGTGGACGTGCTGACACAGATGCTGGCAGATGCCTTTGGAGCTCTCCTTGTGGCCTGCTAGCCCAGGGTCTGCCCCACCAACTAGAGCACGGATTTAATCCAGCTCAGCCAAGGAAGGCAGCTCACCCTTGGGACGGGCCCCACCCAACAACAAACCGTCCAACAACTTGTGGGCCTGCTAAGTGAGCTGCCTGGATTCTCTGTGAGTGGATTCACCTCTGTGGGGCAGGGTGTATGCCCCAAGAGTGGGTGGAGAGTGTGGGGCTCCTGCTTTGGAGCAACTGGGTCCACTCCAGGGGGTCGGGGCACATGCACAGGGCAGGACTGTGTTGACTGTGTGTGTGGAGCTGTGGGCGGTGGGGCTTGTCAACTGCAGATGACTTGTGCTTCTCAAAGAGCCACATAGGGGATTGGCCCCACCTTCCAAAGCCTGAAACAATTAGGTGCTCCTGTACCTGAGGCTAAACCCACACATCTGCAATCCTCAGAGAGCTGACAAAAGCCTTATGGGCCAGAGGCTTATAGAAATTGTAAGCCCCTGAGCCTAACAACTAGCCTAACAACTAGACTCTGGGGGGGTCTACTCACTTAACAGAAAAACTGCAACAGGAATGTGCTATTAGACCTTGCAGCCAACTGTGCTGGGGCTCCCCACACCTGATAAAGAGACTGAAGGACCCACAACAACTACATGGAGCTGAGCATTACAACAGCTGGCCAGGGGGACAGCTCAGCCTTCTCAGGCACCTACGGCAAGAGCAACCCTGCCACAACAGAAGGACACACATAGCCCACACCAAGGTCACTCCTGGAACATTTGGATCTGGTGACGAGAGGGAAACACACTGCTGGGCCTCAAAAGGCATCACTTATATAAAGTCACCTCTCCAAGATCAGGAGACATAGCTGACCTACCTAATACAAAGACACAAGCACAGGGAAAGGGGCAAAATGAGGAGGCAAAGGAATACGTTCTAAGTAAGGGAACAGGACAAAGCCCCAGAAAAGGAACTAAGTGAAACAGAAATGAGCAACCTACCCGACAGAGAGTTCAAACAAAGAGTGTTAAGGATGCTCACTGATCTGGGGAGAAGAATGGATGAAGTCAGTGAGAACGTCAACAAAGAAATGGAAGATATAAAAAAGAACCAATTGGAAATGAACAATACAAGAGTGGAAATGAAAAATTCACTAGAGGGACTCAAAAGCAGAGTAGAGGATACAGAAGAACGGATCTGTGAGCTGGACAAAAGACTAGAAGAAATTACCCAAGCTGAACAGGTAAAAGAAAAAAGAATTAAAAAGAGTGAGGACAGTCTAAGGGACCTCTGGGACAACATCAAGCGCACTAACATCCACGTTATAGGTGTCCTAGAAGGAGAAAAGAGAGACAAAGGGGCAGAGAAGCTATTTGAAGAAATAATAGTGGAAAACTTCCCTAACCTAAGGAAGGAAACAGATATCCAGGTACAGAAAGCACAGAGAGCCCCAAACAAGATAAACTCAAAGAGGCCCACATCAAAACACATCATAATTAAAATGTACAGAATTAAAAATAAAGAGAGGATCCTAAAAGCTGCTAGAGAAAGACAACAAGTTACATACAAAGGAAACCCCATAAGTCTATCAGCTGACTTCTCAGCAGAAACCTTACAGGCTAGAAGAGAGTGGCACGATATATTTAAAGTGCTAAAAGGAAAAGACCTACAGCCAAGAATACTCTACCCAGCAAGGTTATCATTCAGAATGGAAGGAGAGATAAAGAGTTTCCAAGACCAGCAAAAATTAAAGGAGTTTATCACCAAGAAACCAGTCCTACAAGAAATGCTGAATGGACTCGTTAGAAGGGGAAAGAGAAGACCACAAATAAGAAAAACTATCTATTTCCATGATAAGAGGGTAACGGATACAAGCATACAAAAAAGAGGATAGATATGATACAAAAACATAAAATGTGGGAGGAGGGGAGTAAAAGAGTAGAGCTTTCAGGTAGAGGTCAAACTAAAGAGACCATCAACTTAATATAGATTACATTTACATAAGTTACTATATACAAACCCCATGGTAATCACAAACCAGAAACCTATAACAAATACACAAAAACCTAAGAGAGAGGAATGCAAACATAATACTAAAGAAAGCCATCAAATCACAAAGGAACAGAGTAAGAGAAGAAGAAAGGAACAGAGAAGAACTACTAAGACACCAAGAAAAAAAGTAAAATAATGGCAGTAAGTACATACTTATCAATAGCTACTTTAAACGTCAATTGACTAAATGCTCCAATTAAAAGGCATAGGGTGGCTGATTGGATAAAAAACAAGACCCATATATATGCTGCATACAAGAGACACACTTCAGACCTAAAGACACTCACAAACTGAAAGTGAAGGGATGGAAAAAGATACTCCATGCAAATGGCAATGAAAAGAAAGCTGGGGTAGCAGTACTCATATCAGACAAAATAGACTTTAAAACAAAAACTGTAAAAAGAGACAAAGAAGGGCATTACATAATGATCAAGGGAACAATCCAACAAGAGGATATAACACTTGTAAATATCTATGCATCCAATGTAGGAGCACCTAAATATATAAAGCAGTTATTAACAGACATAAAAGGAGAAATAGACAGTAACACAATAATAGTAGGAGACTTTAACACTCCACTTTCACCAATGGATAGATCACCCAAACAGAAGATCAATAAGTAAACATTGGCCTTAAACGACACACTAGAACAGATGGACTTAGTGGATATATATAGAACATTCCATTCAAAACCAAAGAATAATTTTTTGTGTGTGTGAGGAAGATCAGCTCTGAGCTAACATCCATGCCAATCCTCCTCTTTTTGCTGAGGAAGACTGGCCCTGGGCTAACATACATGCCCATCTTCCTCTACTTTGTATGGGACGCCGCCACAGCATGGCCTGACAAGCGGTGCATCGGTGCACACCTGGGATCCGAACCAGCGCCGCCAGCATTGGAGTGCGTACACGTAACAGATACACCACGGGGCCGAAGAATACACATTCTTCTCAAATGCGCATGGAACATTCTCCAAGATTGATCACATTTTAGGCCACAAAACTAGTCTCCATAAATTTAAGAAGACTGGAATAATACTGAGCATCTTTTCTGACAACAACAGTATGAAACTAGAAATCAACTATAGCAAGAAAACCAGAAAAGCCACAAATATGTGGAGATTAAACAAAATACTACTGAACAACAATTGGGTCAATGAAGAAATCAAAGGAGAAATCAAAAAATACTTGGAGACAAATGAAAATGAAAATATGACTTGCCAGAATTTATGAGATACAGCAAAAGCGTTTCTAAGAGGGAAGTTTATAGCAATGCAGGCCTATCTCAACAAACAAGAAAAATCTCAAATAAACAATCTAACAGTGCACCTAAAGGAACTGGAAAAAGAAGAACAAACAAAGCGCAAAATCAGTAGAAGGAGGGAAATTATAAAAATCAGAGCAGAAATAAATGAAATAGAGACTAAAAAAAAAATAGAAAAAATTAATGAAACCAAGAGCTGGTTCTTTGAAAAGATAAACAAAATTAACAAGCCTTTAGCTAGAGTCACCAAGAAAAAAAGAGAGAAGGATCAAATAAATAAAATTAGAAATGAAGGAGGAGAAATTACAACGGACACCTCAGAAATACAAAAGATGCTAAGAGAATACTACAAAAAACCTATATGCCAACAAATTGGATAGTCTGGAAGAAATGGATACATTCTTAGAATCATTCCACCTTCCAAAACTGAATCAAGAAGAAATAGAGAATTTGAATAGACCAATCGCCAGTAAGGAGATCAAAACAGTAATCAAAAATCTCCCCAAAATGAAAGTCCAGGACCAGACAGCTTCCCTGGTGAATTCTATGAAACATTCAAAGAAGTCTTAATACCTATCCTTGTCGAACTCTTCCAAAAAATTGAAGAGGAAGGGATGCTTCCTAACTCATTCTACAAAGCCAACATTACCCTGATACCAAAACCAGACAAGGACAACACAAAAAAAGAAAATTACAGACCAAAATCACTGATGAACACAAATGCAAAAATCCTCAACAAAATACTAGCAAATAACATACAACAATACGTTAAAAGGATCATACACCATGATCAGTTGGGATTTATTCCAGAGATGGATGATCTGCAAATCAATCGTGATACACCACATTAGTAAAATGAAGAATAAAAATCACGTTATCATCTCAATAGATGCAGAGAAAGCATTTGACAAGATACAGCATCCATTTATGATAAAAACTCTGAATAAAATGGGGATAGAAGGAAAGTACCTAAACATAATAAAGCCCGTATATGACAAACCCATAGCTAATCTCATCCTCAATGGTGAAAAACTGAAAGCTATCTCTCTAAGAACAGGAACCAGACAAGGATGCCCACTGTCACCACTTCTATTTAACATAGTATTGGAAGTCCTAACCAGAGCAATCAGGCAAGAAAAAGAAATGAAAGGGATTCAAATTGGAAAGGAAGAAGTGAAACTGTCTCTATTTGCAGATGATTTGATTTTATATATAGAAAACTCTAAAGAATCCACTAAAAAACTTTTAAAAATTATAAAGGGATACAGTAAAGTTGCAAGATAAAAATCAATATACAAAAATCAGTTGTGCCTCTATACACTAACAACAATGCAACAGAAAGACAAATTAAGAATGCAATACCATTTACAACAGCAACAAAAAGAATAAAATACCTAGGAATAAACTTAACCAAAGAGATGAAAGATCTGTACACTGAAAACTATAAAACA
Source organism: Diceros bicornis minor (assembly GCF_020826845.1). Classification (NCBI taxonomy): domain Eukaryota; kingdom Metazoa; phylum Chordata; class Mammalia; order Perissodactyla; family Rhinocerotidae; genus Diceros; species Diceros bicornis. The sequence continues at coordinate 40,217,821 of NC_080758.1, forward strand.
TTGTTGAAAGAAATTGAAGAAGACGCAAAGAAATGGAAAGATATTCTGTGCTCCTGGATTGGAAGAATCATCATAGTTAAGATGTCCATACTTCCTAGAGCAATCTATAGATTCAATGCAATCTCTATCCAAGTCCCAACAACATTTTTCACAGAAATAGGACAAAGAATTCTAAAACATACTGGACAACAAAAGACCCCCAATAGCCAAAGCAATCCTGAGAAAAAAGAACAAAGCTGGAGGCATCACACTCCCTGATTTCAAAATATACTACAAAGCTATAGTCACCAAAACAGCATAGTACTGGCACAAAAACAGACACACAGATCAGTGGAATAGAATCAAAAGCCTGGAAATAAACCCACACATCTATGGACAGCTAATTTTCAATGAAGAAGCCAAGGACATACAATGGAGAAAGGAAAGTTTCTTCAACAAATGGTGTTGGGAAAACTAGACAGCCACATGCAAAAAAATAAAAGTAGACCATTATCTTACACCATACACAAAAATTAACTCAAAAGAGATTAAAAACTTGAATGTAAGACCTGGAACCATGAAACTTCTAGAAGAAAACATACGAAGTACTCTCTGTGACATCGGTCTTAGCAACATATTTTCAAGTACCATGTCTGACTGGGCAATAGAAACAATAGAAAAAGTAAACAAATGGGACTACATCAAACTAAAAAGTTTCTGCACAGCAAAGCAAACCATCAACAAAAGAAAAAGACAATCTAACAATTGGAAGAAGATATTTGCAAACCACATATCTGATAAGGGGTTAATCTCCCAAATATATAAAGAATTCATACACCTCAACAACAAAAAAACTAACAACCCAATTGAAAAATGGGCAAAAGACCTGAACAGGCATTTCTCCAGAGAAGATATACAGATGGCCAACAGGCTCATGAAAAGATATTCAACATCATTAACTATCAGGGAAATGCAAATCAAAACTGCAATGAGATATCACCTCACGCCCGTCAGAATGGCTATAATTAACAAGACAAGAAACAACAAGTGTTGAAGAGGATGTGGAGAGAAGGGAACTCTCATACACTGCTGGTGGGAGTGCAAGCTGTTGCAGCCACTATGGAAAACAGTACGGATATTCCTCAAACAATTAAGGATAGAACTACCATACGATCCAGCTATTCCACTGCTGGGTATTTATGCAAAGGACATGAAAACACGAATGCATAAAGATGTCTGCACCCCTGTGTTCATTGCAGCGTTATTCACAATACTCAAGACTTGGAAGCAATCTAAGTGCCCATCCAGGGATGAATGGATAAAGAAGATGTGGTATATATATACAATGGAATACTATTCAGCCATAAGAAATGATGAAATCCAGCCATTTGTGACAACATGGATGGACGTTGAGGGTATTATGCTCAGCAAAATAAGTCAGAGGGAGAAGGTCAAATACCATATGATCTCAATCACAAGTAAAAGATAAAAACAGCAACAAACAAACACATAGAGACAGAAGTTGGATTGGTGGTTACCAGAGGGGAAGGGGGAAGGGAAGAAAGTGAAAGGGATGATTAGGCACATGTGCATGGTGATGGACTGTAATTAGTATTTGGGAGGTGAACATGATGTAATCGATGCAGAAATAGAAGTATAATGATGTACACCTGAAATTTATACAATGTTATAAACCAATGTGACCACAAAAAAAAAAAAAAAGAATCCATAGCCATCGATAAAGACATTTTTGAATGGAAAAAAAAAAGAAAATGTGCTATATACATACAATGGAATATTACTCAGCCATAAAAAAGAAGGAAATCCTGCCATATGCAACATGGATGACCCTTGAGAACATTATGCTAAGTGAAATAAGTCAGTCACAGAAGAATAAATACTGCATGATTCCACTTACATGAAGAGTCTAAGATAGGCAAACTTATAGAAGCAGAAAGCAGAATGGTGGTTGCCAAGAGCTGGGGGGAGGTGGGAAATGAGTTGCTGTTCAAGGGGTGTAAAGTTTCAGTTATATGAAATGAATAAGTTCTAGAGATGTGCTGTACAACGTAGTGCTTATAGTTAAACAATACTGTACTGTACACTTAAAAATTTGTTCAGAGAGTATATCTCATGTTACCTATTCTTATCACAATAAAAAAAAGTTAAGTATGGGTACTTTTAGGACAACTCCCTCTCACAACCTAAAATATTGTAATGCTGAATTCCAAAGTAATTTATAAATAAACTCTGGGAACAAAGCCTTATCATTAGTTAAGGACAGTCTGTGTGGGATATTTGGTGAGACGGGAGGAGGTGTAGGTCAAATGTTCCCTGAGATCCGAGACAGTAACTCCTTTTTTTCTGTAATTTGGGCGCTTCATAACTCAGTGTAATATACAACGTTAAGTTTGTTTCCAGGATAAAGAGGCGGAAATCTCATGTCAGAGTTTTCTCACCTGAGTAATAAACATTGAAGAAGAAATGTAGGTTAAGAAAAAATTAACCAAGTTTGTGACCATAGGTAACAATTTCTCTGGTGCATCAAGAACACTCTGTCAGCCTCCTTGGCTGACTGCACGAGGTCCTTGGTCAGATGATCTCTTGGCAAGGGGACCATTGCCTGTGATAGACCCTGGGGGCCAAACATCCAATTTCTATGCATCCAAGAAGTGTTTCCTCTGTCTCCTTATGGCTCTGATACTATGCTTGCTGGAGAACTAAGAGTTCTTATCCCACCTCTCACCACAAAGCATGTGGTTGCTGGGGACACGGCTGATGAGAGTCCTGCCCCTCCAATAAAGCAAGTTTGGAGGATATAAACAGGGTTGAGAATCGGGGAATGCCAACGGCCATATCTGGATGCTAGGCCAAGTTTCTGCCCCACCCTGTTCTAAGCGAACGCAGGAAGGAGTGGCAGCATTTTACCAACTGAAAGTGAGGCTCAGATATTTGTAGATGTCAGAAAACAACAGAGGCTTATCTTTCGCACTGTCCCGCCAAGTTGCTCTTGAACAAAATTTAGGAAAACATATTTAGTGAAAATGTTAAGGATGCTGCATAGTTCTACTTTTTAAAAAAAATCAAACATTAAAAAATAGTCCCCATAAGCACCAAAAATGAGCATTTTACAAAATGAATATTTGTAATTGGTTTTACATTTATTTTAGACATGTTTGGATTCTTCATGAAACTACACAAGAGGAATCATTTGTAGATTCCTATATGCCATTTGGTATCAGATGAAATAGCCTCATTAGTAATAATTCTATACTTAATATTTTGTTAGAGAATTTATTGGTTGGTATTTATGTATTGTATAAGTGCTTTGGGAAAATCATTGACTTTAAAAAAAAATCTGTTTATTAAATTCCTTTTCAGAAACTACACAATAACACCTACTAGAACTCACTGATGTAAAGATACATTAAGAAAAAGTTAATATTCATCCCCTCCTTTTCCCAGATAACCAGAGAATAATTTCAAATATTTCTCTATGCCCCACAAGTACGTATGATATTTTGCAACGTTATTACAAAACAAGTTTGTATTACGCACATTAGTCTTTAATCTCTTTCTCACTTAACAATCATTCATGAGTGTTCTTCCAAGCCAATCTTAGAGATCTAAGCCATTCCTTATTATAGCTGCAAAACGTTTCATTCTATGGGTGTACCACAATTTGCCCAATCATTGCATAGCTAATGGACGTTCAGGTTGCATCTAGGTTTGTTTATTTGTTTGTGGCTGTTTGTTTTTCTACTATAAATAACGCTGTGAACAATTTGATACACATATCTTTGGGTCCTGGTACTTTTATTTACATAGGATAGATTCCTACAAGCAAGATTTTGGGGTCAAAGGGCACATGCATTTTTATTTTACCAGTTAATGGTTGTTTGCTCTCCAAAGGTTGTACCAATTTTACAGCCACCATCAATGTGTGAAAGTGCCCATTTCCTTGAATCATTGCCAACATTGGAGGCTGCTGAACCTTAACATTTTGTCATTCTCATAGCAGTTGGTTGACTTTTAGATTTAAAAACATACGTTTGTAATTTCTTGTTCCTTTCTGTTCTAAAAGTCCCGACTGTACTGTTATGACTGTACTGTTATAAAATTTTCATTTTAAATAGAAAAGCTTACGTGATTTTATTTTGCCCACCAGATTTTTATTACAGTAACAATTTTACAACATAGATATAGAAAGCAACCAATATCCTTCCATAAATATTTTGTCCATATGCATTTGAGTTTTATAAAAGTACAGTTCTAGCGCAGTGCAATTTTGTGCTTTCAATTTTTATTAGACAATAAAAGATAAATACATTCCCTATTGTTATAGAGTCTTCCCTTTTAACAGCTGCTTAATGTTTTATGGTTTGTAACTATAAACTAATTAATGATTCACCAACTATTGAATGCCTGAGTTACTTTCTGGTTTAATAATTACAGATAACTGTGAAGTGAAAATACTTACCACTGTAAAATCATCCTTTTTAAGGCAAAGTTTCCTTGGATAAATTTCCAAGAACAGAATAGAATAAACTTGTTAACAGATCTTGAGACATAGTGCCAAATGATTTCCTAAAAGTCTGGTACCTACTCATCCAGGCACAAGCAAAACATTAGATTTCTGAATGACCTTTAAAGATACCTAAATAAAGACTCAGCAATCTTTATTTGTAATGAGTTTTTTAACATTTTAAAACCACTCTATGCTATTAGAAACAATGGTTATCCTTGGGGGAAGGAATGACTGAAGAGGAAGCCAGCGGGGTTCTGTGGCCCTGGTTATGTTCTATTTCTTGAATTGGGAACTGCTTAGACAAACACGTTAAGCTTGTGAAAACTAGGAAAGCAGGACACTTAGGATTTGAGCACTTTTCTCTGTGTATGTTATACTTCAGTAAACGTTCAAGAAATACATTGTAGGAATTTCATGGGAATATCTGTCACATTGCAGAAAGACAGATGAACAATCTAGAACATCTTACCAAGCATCACTTGGGATTGGAATTGGATATCTATATATGTTCATATGTTTTGCTACAAACCATCAAAGATGTTCTAAAATACCAAGTCTGTGGGTGTTAGAAAATTGCCCTTATTCCCAGATGACCAAAAAGCTTTGTTCTCTAATCTTTGGTAGCAGGCTGAGAGTGGCACCATTAGGAAGACCAGATCTATCAACTTGGAACTTACTGTTTCTCAAAATAAACTTGGAGGAACTTACTTGGTGGTGAGGCCCAGGGAGGCTAAATGACTGGTCTGAGACACACAGCAAACTAGTGGCAGAGCTAGAACTAACTGTAACATGGCTTTTCCAATGTAGCAGGTTACCTTCTCTCCAGCCTGAGACAAGCATCAGACAGAATAGTTGTTGATTAAAGTCCTTCAGTGGCCTCCCATTGGGCCTGGTTGAAGTTACCTGATTCCGTTTTTAGTCCTTCCCCAAGGTGTTCCCGGTTCTATGTTTTTGTTACTTCCTAACACATACTCTCATCCTGGGAGAACTATGTACTTTTATGCTTTGCACCTGTTGTCTCCTTCACCTAAACAATCCTCCCGTGTTCAGTCCTTTGTATATATTATCTCATTTAAAGTATTCTATACAACAATCTCATGAAGTAGGTTTTACAGATAAGGACTTGTTCAACAGCACACAGATTCTATATTTTCCCCCAGTTCTATTTAATTCCAAATCCCATGTCTGAACCACTCCTCCTTGCTGCCTCCATTCCTGCATTCATAGAATTTGAGTCCTGTTAGTTATATGTACACTTGCATAGGCAGTGTCTCATTTGCCCTTCCTTACAACCCTTTGAGCTGTGCATTATTATTGTCCCCATTTACAGATGAATAAACAGAAGCTTAGAAAGATGAAGTGACTTGCCGAAGGTCACGCCATTGATTATAGTCTATGCCACGTAATTTAGTTTCTGATTCTATATGGTCTTTAGTTAATTGCATAAATATTTATTGAGGACTTACTTGAAGAGCATTAAACTGGATACCCTGGGAATTAGAAAGATTGTCCATAAATTGCTTCCTGTGTATTAGATATATCTCTTCTACCTAATTTATAAGATCCTAAGCAGAAAAGAGCTCATCCTGCCTGTCAGTCTCCCACAATGCTTAGCTCAGCCTGGGGTGCAGAAACAGTAAGTACCTATTACTAGACGGATTACCTTAGGATCTTCTCATCTTGGCTGCCAAGATAACCAGATGCCAATCAGCCACCAAACAGTCTTATCCTGTGGTTGATTCCAAGATTATCCATCTCCTGGTCACCCTATTTCCCTTGTTAGAAAAAAATTCCATTTTATTTTAAGATTTTTTTATTCACACCAGCAACAACAAGTAGGAATTCCAACCTCCCAAAGACATGTAGAAAATCATTGACTGGTTTGTCATTAGCAATCTTCCCTAGAATGATAGTAAACATATCAAGTTCCAGGAAAAAAATACAATGAATTTTTAAGTATTAACAATTCAAAAATGCTTTGAAATTCTGCTTAAGAATAAAGTTCATGGTACCAAAAGGACAAGTGAAAAAGAAAACAGATAAATTAGACCTAATCAAAATTAAAAACTTTTGTGCTTCAAAGAATGTCATCAAGTCAAAAGACAATCTATAAAATGGGAGAAAATATTTGCAAATCATATATGTGATAAGAGACCTGTATCTAGAATATATAAAGACTTCCTACAACTTAATAATAAAAAGACAACCCAATTTAAAAATGAGTGAAGGATTTGAACAGAGATTTCTCCAAAGAAGACATACACATAATCAATAAGCACATGAAAAGATGCTCAATATAATTAGCCATCAGGAAAATGAAAATCGAAACCATAATGAGATACCACCTCATACCTACCAAAACAGCTATAATCAAAAAGACAGATAATTACAAGTGTTAATGAGAATGTTCAGAAATTGGAATCCTCATACATCGCTGGTTGCACTGTAAAATGGCACAGCCACTTTGGAAAGAAGACTGATGTTTCCATGAATGTTGAACGTAGAGTTCACATATGGCCCAGCAATTCCTATGTGTATACTCAAGAGAAATAAAAACATATTTCCAAATAAAAATCTGTACATAAATGTTCAGAGAAGCATCATTCCTAATAACCAAAAAGTGCAAACAATCCAAATATCCATCAACTGATGAATGGATAAACAAAATATGGTATATCTATACAATGGAATATTATTTAGCCATAAAAAGGAATGAAGTAGTGAAAGAAGCCATTCACAAAAGAACATATATGATTCTGTTTATGTGAAATGTCCAGAAAAAGTAAAACTATAGAGACAAAAAGTAGATTAGTTGTTGTCTAGCTAGGGCAAATGAGGGGGTGGAGGTGGTAGGGAGAAATTGAGGGAAAATGAGGAATGACTACTAACGAGTATAGAGTTTCCTTTTAGGGTAATGAAAATGTTCTAAAATTGATTGTGGTGATGACTGCACAACTCTGTGAGTATAGTGAAAACCATTGAATTGCATCCTTTAAATAAGTAAATTGTATGGTATGTGAATTACATATTAATAACACTGTTAAACAAAAATAATAAAGGTCAGTCTTGCAAATTTCAAAAACATTAGAAGAAAATATTTGATGACATACCCCTACATTCAAAACAAGCTAAGGTGCAACTGAGGCACATGTTATTTGTGTTCTGTTTCTGTGAATTTTTCCATATGTCATTATGTACATGTGATTTCTTCATGCTCATCATCACATGAGCACGGCAAGAATTAGAAATCAACTAGTTGGAAATAGAATGAGGGAAAGTCGTTAGGTTCCCCAGACTGGAAAAACAGGTTGGATATAGATTTATTGTGTCACCAGCTAAAGTTTCCTGCACTAGTTGACTCAGAGAAAGAAAAAAAGTAGCCATCTCCCGTGGGTATACGTATATGCGCACATGTCAGAGGAAAGATCTGAGGGACGGGGGTGGGGAGGAAATTACTCTGATACTAGTAGTAACAATTTTAAGAGTCTATAAAAGGAATGTTATCCAGCAATAAGAATAAACAAATTACAATTACATGTCATGATATGGAAAAATCTCACAATCATAATGTTGAGCAAAAAAATCCAGACACAAAAGAGTACATTCCACGTGGTTCCATTCATATAAAGCCAAAAAGAGACCAAGCTAATGTGTGCTCTTAGAAGTCGGGATAATTGGTACCCTTGGGAAAGTTATGACTGGAGGGGGCATGAGGGAGATTCTGGGGTGCTGGTAATGTTCTGTTTCTTGTTTGAACAAAGGGTCCATATGTTCCTTTTGTACTGGGCCCGCAAATTAGGTAGTTAGTCCTGCCCTTAGGTCTACTCATTCAACATATTTCCTCTGTCTGGGAATACATAGTACTTTGCAACTATTGGGGACCTACAATTAAACAAACCATTCTCTGAGCCTCAGTTGTTAATGGGTAAAATGGCAATTTTATTGCCTATTATTGTGAAGATCATTTTGAAGACTAAATGAAACGTGGAAAAACCTTGAGATATTATTTGGAATATTGTTGACGGAGCAAGGAGGGGATAAGAGTGGTAGTTAGGTACCAAAAACAGCTTAGACTACAAATGGCTAAAGCATAATTTTCAAAAAGTAAAAAATTTTATTTTGAAATAAATATAAAATGAACACATCAAAGATTTTATTCAACTTAAGTAATTAATCAATGGTAACATGTTAAGACTGAGTCAGAGGAGAATATGAAGAATAGTCAAATATAGATAGATGTAGATATCTATAGAGAGAGACAAATGGAGAAACGAATTTTCTAACAAATAAAAACTGGATAGTGTCCTCCCAGGCAATGCAATATAATATTTGGGATTATCTTTTCAAATTGCTAGAAATCAATTGTATCTCTACCAGTCAAAATTCATTTTCATTGCTCTCCACAAGAATCATCATTAGCATTGCTATCAGTTTTCTACACATTACTTTCTACCCCTACAGAATTGTAAAATAGCCAACAGAAAACCAGCCAAAAGTCTCACACTCTTATAGAATCCGATGATCCCCTGAGAGGTCACTAGACTATGTGTGGCACTCCACTGACAGGATGCTTTGTAATTTCCCTTTCCCATTTCCAAGTCTTGAATGATTTTTTCTTACAAGATTATCTACAGTATAACTCAGTGTATGTGTATATGTAGCTGAATGGAAACAATTTGAAATGTCTAAACTCACACACATCCATTTCAAATGCTCTACTGCGGCAATAAGTTTGCTTGCTTTCTTTGTATGTATGTGTTTATATAATTGTAAGGTAGATAGGTAGGTGGTGAATTGTTGTAGAATATTATTCTAATATATTAACTGATGGGCATTATCACTCTTGTCTTCACCCCTCACGCTGGCTGTTAAGATGCTCTATTCTCATTGAAGCAGGAGGGGGAAGTTAAAGAACAGAATACAGAGGAATCAAAAAATGACCTATTCTGGACTTCTGTTTTCCAAAAGTGAAGACCGTGGGGGAACACAAAAGACTCGCATAAGTGATAGTAACAGGTTTAAGGAGAGACGGATGCTCTGCGAGACTAGAAGAGAGATGCTTCCAGGCTGAGAAGAGGGCAATCAGAAGGGAAGTAATGAGAGCAGAGGCACAGGCGGGTGGCAGTGGAGGGTTTGCCCTGCTCCCCAGGCAGTGCGCCTTAGAGGATGGAAGTCCCTGGAGAGAGGACAGCTGCAGAGAGAGTCCTGATTCCTATCCTGGCAGGGAGGAAGCAGAATGACTCCTTTGCTTTCTCATGTGGCACAGGGAAAGCAGAGAGAAATCCACTAGAGCTGAAAGCGTCAGGGGGGGCAGAATAAGAAGATGCTCAATAGCATACGTCAATGACCAAAGACATTGTCATTCTCAAGCCTGTTGTCCCCATAGCAAGTTGATTTCAAGAAAACTTCTCATAACTAGACCAATAGACTGAGATTGTCTCAACCACCTGATGGAACGAGGGAGGTCCTCAAAATTAAAATTAAGTTCTAAGAAAAAGTTGTATTTTTGGACAGCTGAGTGTGGGCTATAATTTATGTCTGTTGTGTTCATGGTTGCTGTGCTTAGACAGATTCAGCCCTCCAGCAAGCCCAATGCTTGTCATCTCCTAGGATCCACAATGCTGAACCTCTTATTGCCAATATCAGAAAGTCTCAGCCACAAGCCCCTTGGAAGCTTAGAAAATTTCTCCATCCCCAAGCACCAGAATCACCTCAGGATTTACCTCCAGGGTCAGGCCACCCCAGAACAGGTTTACCCATTAAGTTTCTGGAACCAGGTGGGCTTTTTAAACCAGCCCACGCCCAGCAGGGGTAAAAAATGACCCCGTCACACTTAGGAGTCCAAATGAACTGCCCAGCAAAGGGAGAGATGGCCTATGCCTCCCACTGAGTCTTTGCATTCCAGAAGTCTAAAAATAGGTTTTAAGCAACAGAACTAAAAGTATTTTATGAGCAATTTTTGAAAGCCTCTAATTATTACCTACATGCTGTGACAGTGATGTGGCTATGACTATATTCCCACGAACATGGGAAACCCTGGGTCAGGCTATTGGCCATTTGTGGCTGAGATGGCTAATGGTCATCAAGATCTACACTCTTCCCTTCTTCTCAGACACACAGCTAGATGGCATTTTCCAACCCCCCTTGCAGTTCATTAAGTGTGGCCAGGTGATCAAGTTGAAGCCAATGGAATTAGGAGGAAGTGATATGTGCCACTGCCAGGCCTGGCGCATAAAACCCTCCCATGGGCACTGCTATATGCCCTTTTTCCTTTGGCCAAGGAAAGGGATGGCCATAGTGGCTCTGGAAGCCGGCCTGAGATGGCAGAGCCTGGGTCACTTCAGTGTGGACATCACACTTGGACTGCATGATGTGGTCCCTGCCAATGCCTGAGCTCCTTCTTGCTTTCTTAGGTAGAAGTTCTGAGAGGATAAGGATGATTTGGAGTCAGTCCCTCCTGTTGAGCCTTCATTATGGATGACCTTACATCAGTCAAATGTAGCTTGTAGTCTTTGAACCTTTGTTCTTAGCTCCATGCAAGTCATTATATCATCACTAACAGTATTCATGGATAAAGGAGGAAGAGATACTCAAAACTTTTGTACTGTGTTTCCCAATGTTCTCTCATATAATCCTTATGAAAGCTCTAGGAGGCTGTTGTCATCTTTTATAGATGGAAATAAACAAGATTCAGAGAAATTAATTTGTTCAATCCCAACAGAGCCAGGTATCCTCACCATCCAGCTCCCACGAGACATATATTACTGAAATCAAAGTTGAGGCTGTTTCATTTGACAGAGAACATCCAGGCCACCATCTTTTTACAAGCCAACTGTCTCTTCCACCTTCTTTACTTGCAGGCAAATTAGAACTACATGGCACATTTGCTATAGCAAAGCTAAACATGAAGCATCAGGACCTGTATGCCAGGGGCATGGAAGAGAACATGTTTTAACCATGACATAAATACCTAGTTGCACATGACTCATACAGGAATATAGCAAGAGCCGGAAAAAAAAAAGAAAGAAGCTATTTTGAAGTCTGAATGCTCTTCGGTTAATTATTACCACGTACTTGTAGTTTGGCACCATCAACAAAAGCTTGGAGCCAAACAGGCTAACTCTCATGATGCCAGGCTACTATGTAATGTTTCTGAGACTCACAGGCTCCGCCTTTCCCTTTCCTGAATAAGTGTTCCACAGGTCAGTAGGTTAATCGCCTCTGAGGCGGGCAACACATATTAACTTCGTCAATCCAATGGTTCACAGACTTGACTGAGTGCCTGCGTGTGCCTGTGGATTACATCTGGTGCTGGAAGGAGTGAGTTAAGAACATGAAGTAAATACAGTTTTCCTTCTTCAACCACAGAGATTTAATTCCCCCAAAACTCTCTCTCTCTCTTTTTTTTTTTTGGTGAGGAAGATCAACGCTGAGCTAACATCCGATACCAATCCTCCTCCTTTTTCTGAGGAAGATCAGCCCTGGGCTAACATCCTTGTCCATCTTCCTCCACTTTGTATGGAATGCCGGCACAGCATGGCTTGACAAGCTGTACATCAGTGCGTGCCCAGGATCCGAACCTGCGAACCCTGGGCAGCCACAGCAGAGCGCACGCAATTAACCTCTGCACTACCTGGCCGCCCCCCCCAAACCCTCTTGATAGGAAAATTCACAACTTGGAACCTTAAAGTTCAAACATGCTTAGAGTTTGACAAAATTCGTTGAATTGTACTCTTAGGACATGTGCATTTCACTATGTGTAAATTCTACCTTTTTTAAAAAAGAGAAAACAACAATAAATAAATAAGCTACAGTGAGATATCACTATACACTCAGTAGAATGGTTAAAATGTTTAAAAGACTGACCATGTCAAGTGTTGGTAAGGATACAGAACAACTGGAATGCTCGTGGTACAAACACTTGGAAAACATGTCACTATCTTCCAAAGTTGAACATATGCACAAAAGTTTATGTCCCAGTGATTCCACTCCTCGGTACACATCCAACATTAATGTATATATATGGTTACCAAAAGATATACTAGAAAATTCACTGTACAATAATTTTAATAGTTAAAAACTAGAAACAACCCAAACGCCCACAATATAATGAAAAAGTAAATTATGGTATGCTCGTAAAATGAAATACTATATACCAGTGAAAATAAAAAAGTTACTGCTCTACGTTACAACATGGAAAACTCTCTCAAACAGAATAATTGAGTGAAAGAAGACAGGCACAAAAGAATATATACTGTTTAATTCTGTTGATATAAGATTAAGAGGTAGAAATAATCTATAGTGACAGAAATCAAGATAGTAGTTTCTTTTGGGAAGAAAGGAGTAATGAGTGGGGCAGGGCCTGAGAAGGGTTCTGTACACTAGACATGTCCTACTTCTTGGTCTGGGCAGTGATTACCAGATGAGTTTGCTTTTTGAAAATTCATTGAGCTGCACGCTTAGACAGTGTTCTTTTGTTTATGTAAATTGAAGTGCAATAAAAAATTGCTAAAAAAAGTTTTCAGATGCTCAACTTGAGAATGAACCTATGAAAGCCTTTAAAAATACACGTTTCCTATATTTCTTAAAAGAAATAAGAATGATAAACTAAATAAAGATACCCTCTGTGATTCTTTACATATTTTAAGTTAGTAGTAATAGGTACCGTGGTGGGCAGAATAATGCCCCCCCAAAGATGTTCATACCCTAATCCTTGGAACCTGTGCATATTACCTTACATGGCAAAAGGGACTTTGCAGATGTGGTTGAAGTTCTTCTGAGACTATCTTGGATTATTCAGATGGTCGCAATCTAATCAGATGATTTCTTGAAAGCAGAGAATCTTCCCAGCTGACGTACAACTGAAGAAAGGTCGGAGAAATGTGACATTGCTGGCTTTGAAGAGGGAGGAAGGGGGCCATAAGCCAAGGAACGTGGGTGGCCCCTAGAAGCTGGAAAATCCAAGAAAACAGATTCTCCCCAAAAGCCTCTAGAAAGGAATGCAACTCTGCTGATACCTTGATTTTAGCCCAGTGAGACCCATGTCAGACTCCTGACTTACACAACTATAAGATGATGAATATGTGTTGTTTCAGCCAAGTCTATGATAATTTGTTACAGCAGCAATAGAAAACTAATAAAGATAATGAGCATATAATTTCCATTTATCATCTCTTGCTAGCTAGAAACAAAAGCTTTAAAAAAATAAGTTGGTTTTACTTTTTCTGCAGATAAAACACATTCTGAAAGAATTTTTGGAGCCTGTTTCTCATTCAAATGTTTAGTGCTTTTATGATATTATAACTCAAAGTTCATGACTTTCCTTCCCCCAAGCTAGGGTTATAGAGACTGTCTTCTCACATATATCCCACAAACCTTTCCTATGGGAGACACAAGGGGACAGCTTCCTGTCTCCCAAATTTACTGAGGTTTACTCAAGAATGTATTGAATTTCTTCATATACTATCTCTCTTAATCTTCAGAGCAATCTGATACTGATCATTCAAAAGACCCAACTGGATCTCTGATGGACTAACAGACCCAACAGATCTGATGGACTAACTGGGACTCGTTTGTCTTTGTTTAAGTTTCCCCAAACAGACTCTGAGACAAGAATTAGGGTGCAAGCAGTTTATTTGGAGGGTGTTTTCAGGAAGAGTGGATAAGTAAAATAGGACGGGAGAGAAGGTAATAATAGATGTTTTCAAAGGAGGGTTACTGCTGAGGGTAACAGGGGCACAATCCCACTGGGGATTCTTGAGAGACTGTGAACACACCTTAGAATTGTCCCATAGAGAAGGAAAAAACATGAGCATGTATGTTAGTGCTGCTTAAATAGCTATGATAGATATGCAGTCACAGGTTAGCATAAGTTAACATAAGGGAAGCCATCTTGTAGAAGGGAATCATGTTGGCACTATAAATAACCCTGATCCACAAGGCACCCCTTTGTTGAGTCTGCAATGCTTTAGTTTACACGTAGGCCTGGATAAGTCCACACCTGCTTGTGAGCAATATGCATGCTCTGCTACTTTCTCAGCCTTAGCTTACACATAGACCTCCTTATTGTGATAAGATAGTAACTTTTTGTTCTTTAAGTTTTCCCAGGAATGTAATGACCTTCAGAAAGGAGCCGCTATGCTGGTATCCATCCACAGTGACAAGAAAAAGGGATGATCCGGCGTCTCAAGGACTACAACACCAGAGGGTCACATTCTGAAACCCCCCCACTTGCAGCCCTTTTGCTCTATATAACTGTTTCAAACGTTTGTAGTTTTAAGATGGTTCTTTATGGACACTAGTCCGCCATCTTCCCCCTTGCTAGCAAGCTGTAATAATAATAAAAGACCCTTTCTCTCCTACCACCTTGTTTCTGGACTATTGGCTTGTCTTTGCAGCGAATAGAGGACTCCTTTTTGGCGGTGACATTTATACACCAACTCTTGTCCCTCACTGGCTGGACGTTGCTGCCAGAGATGTGACTCCTCTGCACATCTGGCCACACTGCACAAGCAGAGCACACCCCATGGCCAGAGAACCTGCACAGGCACAGAGAGAGACAGGAAGCAGCTGGCAAGTGAGAGATCTGTCTGTCGGGGACCTCCGGGGAAGCCCAAGGATAGGAATGAGCCACTGGCTGCATCTACTTCAGGACAAAGGCAGGTGGTGATAAACATGTACTCTTCATGACTTTTCCAGTCACAATAGTGCACAAAACCCAGAGGTGTGAAAACTAAACTTAACTTGATCTTGGTTAAAAGTAACAATTTCCACCTGATAGCAGACAAATTGATATTGTCACTTTCTGGGCTTTCTTGGAGAGTTTTATGACTTCTTGGTCAATGCAGATTTACTGTTTGGTCACATGTAGTATGTTTTACCCTTGTCCCTCTCCTTCTCCTTTCTGAAATTGGAGTAGAAAATAAGCAGCGTTATCTCTGCTCTGCCAAGTTTCCATTTCCGGCCCACAGTGTAAATACACCCAGTCTTGCTCTCTGCAACAGTGAAGCACAGTGTTTCCCCACATGGTGTCCTGGATGTTCTGTGGCACCAACTCACCACACTACTAGGATGTATGTCCCTCTCTACCCCCTCCATGCACCTGCTAACAGCCTCTACGATTTCCTGCATTCTTGCAAAGTCTATCTCACCCTCGTTCATAGCTGCTTCTCAGCCCTACTTGGGAGCCACTGAAATGTCTGGATTTCCTCCCATCCACATGGGGGCCAGGGTAAATCAAGAGGGCTGTGAAGTTTGCTCTGACCACCTGCCTCCATCCATTCCACGTGGTCTTCTGGCTCCACACATCCCATCTGCCTTTCGAAGAGGACTCCAGATTTACCTCCTTACTCAGACAAAGCTGATCTGTCTCTCGTCACTCTTACATGATTTTTTTTTCACATATTTTCTCACATATGCCTCACATTTATGTTTTCATGGCACTCCCTCTGTCTGAAACAGTCTTTCCCCATCTTGTCTTCTGACACTCCCCTATTCACATTTTAAGGCACAGTTCAAATCCTGCCTCCAATGTGTGGTTTTGCATGACTTGGCAAAATTAGCTGCTCCCTCATCTATGCTCCCTAGTTCTTGATTCCCTCCTCACATTGGACTAGAGTACTTTCAATGTCTCTATTGCCGACAGTTCTTTGAGGCCAGGACTGTATCAGATTCATCTTTATTTCTTAAGAGCTAAGAAAAATGACTGGCTCATTTTAGACAATCACTATTAATTTGAAACAAATGATTGAACTGAATCTCATAGATACATCTCAAGAGTTTCTTTGTTACTAGAAATCTGTTTCAGCATAGGATGAGTGGGTTTTCACATATATATTATCCATCTTATTTCAACCATTAAAGAGATAACAAAGTAAAACTTTATTAAGAATCCAAGTCAACAGAACGCTCCAGTAATTTGTTATGACATTCTACTTTTAAAATAAAAAAGAAAATATAATTAAAATAATCTTAGGGATTTAATTTTTAAAAATCCAGATTATGACCTAAATTAAGTACTATTCAGCCCAGTGCCTTATACCCACAGAAACTTGACAATGAAAATTGTGAATTCATCTTGTGGACCTATAGATGATTTGATTATCACAGCTCTACTTTATTCATACATTGAATTTATGCTATGTGAGCTAAAGAAACTTGATTTCTGAAGCATAGCAATATGTGAAACCAGAAGGATTGAAATCATCATTGGAATAACCAAAGAATTGGGCCTGAATGCCCAATAGGACAATTGTATGAAAAGAAGCAGGATCCACTGAGATGTCATAAAATGATTTTAGATTTCTTAAACAAGGAGAATGTGAAAAAATTGCAGGAAACTATGTGATAGAAAAGAGATTAGTGGTGGTGGATTACAGAATTTGTCCTTCCCAAATAAGCAGCTAGAAGCATGATTGCTGAGCATGTGAATTCAGAGCTTCCTGCTGACACAATGGTAAAATATGAGGCCACCAGTCACGGGAGCTCTAGGTCAGCCCTCCTGGATTCCATGGTCCTTGGGGTCCTCACTTCTGTGTCAATTCTCTTTTCCCTTAGGAATACTGTCAAGACCCTCAACCTTGCCAAGAGGGTACACCTGCTCCTTAAATTTGGGTAATTGTGCTTTCAATCCTGGGAATACTGAAGTTAACAGGGAGACGATAAAGAAAATCAAAGCCATAATATTAATACTTGGCTATTAAGTTTAGGAATAATCTATGTGTGTGAATGAGCTAAAGAATCTATAATATTTAAGACACTTTCACATAATAGTCTTGCAATTTTCAGTTAAAATATGTAAAAGAATTTTAACTAGTTTATAGACAGTGTTGAGATATTGAGGAGAACTTTGTCATATAAATTTATTTAAATTTATTAAACATATATGAGTCAATTTTGTGCTTGGCAAGGTTTTGCTTGTTAAGGCTAGAAGTTTCCTCAGTAGCCATTTGAAGTGCTTAAAAGAAAGTAAAATATACTCAAGTGTTCTTATGTTTTAAATTTTAAAGGCATTTAATTAACTAAGTTAAGTGTTTTAAGGCAATGCATTAACTAAGTTTAGAAATGGCACTGTTTTGTTTAAGGAGAATTTAGCTTACTCAACTTATGTCAATCAAATATTAACCAATTAACAATCACAAAAGTAATTGTTCTTATTTCGTACAGAACTTATAACAAGATTTACAGATTGAACTGAACTAGGTTTTCAATGTGTAATTTAATACACCAAATATTAACTTAAAACCCACTTAAGTAAATCATCATTGCTTTGTACAAAAAAACCACTAAGGAAACAAAGAAACTCATGTTGACAGAAATAAAAATGTTTTTTGGGTTAGCAAAACCAGGTAGCTGCCCCCTAAATACAGTGGCTTAGAGAAGCTCATCCCCCAGCATCTGGACTAGCAGGGCGATAGTAGTGGCTCTGGAGTACTTCTTTAGAAGTACCTGGCTCTATATTTCGAGAGTCTGAATCCTGAAAGTTTCAGGGGTTTTTTTAAATAGATATTCAGTTTCATAAGCAAAGAGTTATTACATCCATAGGGAGGGGGAAACTGCCTGTTCTTTGCTTGGGGGCATTCTGAAGGTAATTGTTTCTACAAGGACTTGGCTGAACACTACCCTCTGGAGGATTATATCATGAAGAAAAGCAGAAATACGCCGCTGTTGCTGACTTTGGGTTAGTAGTCATTGATAACAGATTTCTACTAACTTAAAATGGCATTCCTATTTTAATAGGCAATGTTTTGTAAGAAAAAAACAAAACCTGACGTTTGTAACATTGGTGTCTGGCCTTCTTATGTCATGGTGTTTACAACCTATTGATGAGAAAATCTTTGGAACTGAATTGTCTCTACGTGGAGAATTTTTCCAGACTGAATTCTTTAGGAAATTTAAATACTTACCTATAGAGAAATTCCAGTCTATCAAATTCCAGTAGATATTGAGATGTCATTAGATCTTCATATCTATTTAATAGATCACAAGATTTTAATGGATCAAGAGGCAAAATAAAGTATTTTTGTTTGTCATTTGGCCAATTCAATGAAATTTTCTAAATCATAACCATTTCTGTTTTTTCTCTTCTTAGTGGTTGATGGTTCTCAAGACAACAGCTGAAGGAGAGATACCGTGGTGTAAGGGAGAGGGGACTTGCTCTGGACTGAGAAATTCTAGAGTTCACGACCTCCTTCTGCCACATATTCTTATGGCTTTGGAAACGTCACTTAACTTGTTGAAACTTGAGTTTTTGCATCAGCATCACCCTCCATTACATCAGTAAAGATCGAGTCACTGAGAATGAATATATTTCTAGACACTGTACAATTCCAATCACTTATTTTGCTCCTTTCTTCCCTTTTCTGCCAATTTTTCATCTCCAAGAGGTTCCCAGAGCTTTTTCAGAACACATGACCAAGCCTCTGAACATCTCTTTCTTGCCTAACCCTAGAAGCTGGCATCTGGGCAAAAAAGTCCATTCAGGGAATACCATAAGGCCATTGTCAACTAATTTGACCTTTGCACTTAATACACTAATAGACTGGTTTATTTTTATCTTCAGTAAAGAGATATCTTGAGTAGAGGACGCGCAGGTGCTGCTAACTCTTACTTTTGTGAGGGTGGAGACTGCATATGTCTTGTTCATCATTGTATTGAAGGGCTTAGCAAATAACCTAGTACATGATAGTTATTCAAACATTTGTCGCATTTACTGGTTGATCTGAAATAACATTTAGTTATTCAGAGACACTGAATCATACTCAATATTGAGTCTGTGTCTTAGTGCTGATGGATATCTTAGTCCGTTTGAGCTGCTATAACAAAATACCATAAATCAGGTAGCTCCTAAAGAATAGAAATTTATTTCTCACAGTTCTGGAGGCTGAGAAGTCCAAGATCAGAGCACTAGAAGATTTGGTGTCTGCTGAGGACCTGCTTCCTAGATGGGCGTTTTTCCACTGCAGTCTCACTGATTACACTGTAATCTCACTGAAGGGGTAAGGGAGCCTCTTGGGCCTCTTTTATAAGAGCGCTAATTCCATCATGAGGCTCCACCTTGATGACTTAATCACTTCCCAACAGCCCCACCTCCTAATACCTTGGGAGTTAGGATTTCAACATATGAACTTTGGACTACACAAACATTCACACTATAGCAATTGGTATCCTTACACTCAAAGCTACCACTCACTCAAAGAGATCTCCACATTTATTTTTGACTAGAGATGATATAAACAATGAACCACCACGGATTATGCATATCTACAGCTCCTGATGCCAAATTGTTGGTATGTTAAGTCAACTTTGTGCACACAGCAATTCACATATTCCAATATGGCAAGTAAAGTAGAAACATTTCAAGAGTGAGAACATGTGGTAGATATTTCCTGAAGGTCTATGTGTGATTATCTAACCTTGGCAATTTGGATTAGGGAAAAAAAGGTAAAGCAGATTTCAGCTGTTCTTTGAGATGTTTTCTATATATGTGGTTTTTGTCCCCTTGTAAAAAGAAAATAAAGAAGAAGAAGAGGAGGAGGGAGGGTAGGAGAAAAGGGAAAGTGGGAAATTCAAGAAAGGAAAGGGAAGGAGAAAGAAGAAAAGAAGAAAAGGAGGAAGGATAGAAACATCTAATGTTCAGGATTTAGTTAGTTTTATTTCGAAATCTTTATTCAAAAAATAACTTTAGGGGCCAGCCCAGTGGTGTAGTGGTTAAGTTACACACTCCGCTTTGGTGGCCCAGGGTTCGTGGGTTTGGATCCTCGGCGTGGACCTACACTCCACTTATCAAGACATGCTGTGGCAGGTATCCCACATATAAAATGGAGGAAGATGGGCACAGATGTTAGCTCAGGGCCAATCTTCCTCAGCAAAAGGAGGAGAATTGGCAACAGGTGTTAGCTCAGGGCTACTCTTCCTCACCATAAAAAAAACAATAACTTTGGGGCCAGCCCAGTTGCATAGTGGCTAAGTTCATGCACTCCACTTAGGCAGCCCGGGGTTTGCAGGTTTGGATCCCAGGCATGGACCCACACCACTCATCAAGCCATATTGTGGTGGCATCCTACATACAAAATTGGCATAGATGTTAGCTCTGGGACATTCTTGCTCAAGCAGAAAGAAAATGGGCAATGTGTTAGCTCAGAGCCAGTCTTCCTCAAAAAAAAAATAATAATGACTTTGTACAGATCAGTAGAGCTCAGTCAAAATAACACCATGTCTTCAACTTGTCTTTCTAAGTAAGCTAAAGCTGTCAGGTCAACAGTCATTGTTACTGCCCAAAGAGGGGTTGTTTGCCCACCACAAGACATGCCAATAGTCAAGAAGCAAGGTGGTAGGAGAGAAGGGACTTCTTATTGCAGCTTGTTAGCAAGAGGGAAGATGGTCGACTCATGTCTGAACAAAACATCTTACAGAACAAAGGCTACAGGCCAGTTCTATACAGCGCTGGTCTCCAGCTGGGGGAGGCAGCTGGTCTTAGTTCCTGATAGTCTCTTGTTTTACTGGATATGCATCAGCGACTGGAGCAGCGCCCTATACCCAGATCTTTCAGTTGTCATTGATGATGGCTATTAGCATAGACTGTCTGTCCAGGGATCATCACATTCCTAAGGAACTCAAGAGAACAAAATTATCAACTTATAGCAGCTGGGAGGGGCCATAAAATCCACAAAGTATATCTGGGCTAGTTAATCAGAGGTCATTCAAAGTTACAATATGGTTTCTTTTCTATAATATGGCTTCCCTCATGTCAACCTTGTATTGAGCTAGTATCATCATCAGCATGTCTTTCCACCTCTTCTTCTCCCTTTTGCTTAAGTCTAGAAGGAAATAAGCCAACAACATATTTAGCTCCCCACTCCCAGTATAATAGCCGTGGAAGAGAGAAACCAGTGAAAAGCTAGTTCTGCTCTGATGACAAAGGTTGAGAGAGATGCAATAAAAATTCTGAGCCTGACACACAAAGGGGTGGGCACACTTGATATTAACTCCATCCCATCATTTGGCCCAAGACCTTATCTTATTCCCTCAGCTTGCTGTGGGACAGGAAAAAATGGCAACCCTCACATGCGAATCATGATTAGGAGAAGCGTTATCATCACCTCCTCTGTAAGCCACATCTTTCTGGAGGGGAAACAAACTCTCCTCAAAGCTGAGAACCAAGAAATGAGGCTCTGACAACAGGAGGCATTTTTGTCTTTTGTGTTTGTTTTTTCTTGGTTTGTTTGTTTTTGTCCATTGACCCAATAAATGGATTTCTTTTCTAAACACCTGATGTTAAAGAATTCTCAATTCAGAAGAACCATGAGGGTGGGCTTGGGAGGACTCAATAGGCTGTAAATGATTGACACTATCCAACAAACCATGTCACCACAATGTCAATTGATGGTGATAGAAGACAGAACTCTGGTGCATCGAGAGAATAAGAGTTAATGAGTAAACCAGAAGTGTTCAGAACTGGGATGCTGCAGTCGCCATCTGCCTTCAACACCTGTGTCAGTAACACACCCAGGCCACACTTTTGTTTTCCTACTACTCCACCAGACATTGGCCCACAAAAAATATTTTGTCTCACTTTATAGGTGGAGAAAATGAGGCATAAAGAGAGAAAATGGCCCCTTCAAGGTCACTTGATAAAGGTAATATAGCCATGATGAGAAACTAAGTATTATGTGTCCTGGACTTCTGTCTTACTGGAATTCTAGCTGAGTTAGTACCTCTCATTTTATCACTGGTTTTAACATCAGATGAATTCTGAATACCATTTTGCTTTGTCATTTTTGTATTATGGTAAAATATGCATTACATAAAATTTACCATTTTCACTATTTTTAAGTGTACAGTACAGTGGCATTAAGTACATTCACATTGTTATGCAATTCACATTGTTGTGCAACCATCACCACCGTCCAGTGCCAAAACATTTTTTATCTTCTCCAACTGAAACTGTGTGCCCATTAAATAGTAACTTTCCTTTCTCTCCACCCTCTAGTTCCTGGCAACCACTTGTGAATGTTATTTTACTGCAAAAAGAAATGTTGACTTTGAGCTCCGTTTACAATCAAAAAAATGTAATTAGATGCAAGAGGGAGGGGGTGGCAGATAGACGTAAATTCGGAACTGACTGTACATAGAAGACTCCATGTGAGTGTGCTGTGCATGTGTGTGTGTCTTTAAAAGATCCTCCACCTCCAGGCCCGCCTCCTCGTCGTTTGCCACTGGGCTTTGCAGTCTCTTGGTGTCCTCAGTCCACACAAGGAGCCTGCATGGGCAATCTCCTCTATGCTTTCAGGAGCAGGTTTCTTGCCATGGAGGCCACATTCTGAATTGAAGAATATAAAAGTAACCATTTGTTTTTATTTTCAAAGATCTGCCCAAAAGATAGGCTGTTGCTCTTCTTCTGGAAAAGCCTGATTGGTAGGATTCCTCCAAGGGCTCAGCCCAGAGTGCTTTATCCCATTCCCTCACCAACTTCAAAACAAAAGCTTGCCAAGAACCACTGTAGGAAAATCTGCCGGCTTCCATCATTTCTCACAAATGGCTAATTCTGGAGGTGGTGCTGTGTGCAATGGGAGTCTTCACAATCACTGGAAACAGAGTGACGGCTCGCAAAGTGGAAACTGCACACAGAATGGGACAGTGAAAGAAGCCCAGGTAAGAGGCAATTCCTCCCCCTTACACTGAAGGAACTGAACGTTTCAATGTTGCTTTGTAAAGCTGTTTGAAGCTGTCCTAACTGACAGTCCTGTTTACGAAGTGTTTTATGTGATTTGACTCTTCACTTCAGCTAATTTCAAATACTCGGCTACCAGAAAGTTTGGGTGTGGGTTAAGGAGAGAATTTCTTCTCTATACAAGAGAGGACACACATAAACCCAAGAGCTTTAAACCCCTAAAATAGAAACATACCTACTAGACTTTCATTTTCCCTCAAGCATTTTGGGGAGCAGAGTTGTGAAGGCCCACATTTCTCAGCTAAAGTTCAGTCCATCAGAAATGACAACAGGCTACATTCATCGTGCCTCATAAGAAAAAGAGGAAGTGAAAGTAAACGTCCCCGAGGTTATGTGGTGGAGACGGCATTTTCCCCCAGTACATGAGAAATGCCTCTCAGGCTGAAAGGCGAATTCTTTCCGGTGTTTAGTGGAGCATTGTCATAACTTTCAGCTTGATTTTGGGCCAGAGTCTTTCTTTGAAACTTGACATCACAGGCATTCCTTTCTAAGACACTTCAGAAGAGGGTGGCTTATTGTTACATGCTACACACAGGAAACAGACTTTTAATTGTTTTCCCATTTGATACTTTTTTTTTTTTTTTTTGGCTTCCACTGTGACAGAATGTTTGATGGGATGTACTGAGGCAGTGGAGGAACTCAAAAAATGTTGTCAGCTTTTTCAAAGAGGGAGCCAGGGTCTACGAGGTACTCGTAAAAAGACAGTTCCCAACTTCCCACATGATGCCCTGGCCCTCTGCTCTGAGCAGCAGGGGTGACCTGATCAGCTTCAGGGGCAAACTAGCATAGCCAACAGGTAGTTTCACTGTTGGGAAATGAGAAGTTGGGCAAGGATCCCCTGCAGTCCTCCATCACTTATCCATCCCTGGAGAACCAGCATCCGCCCAGGGGAAGGTCAGATCGTTCTAACATCACAGAACAGGAGGGGCTGGCTGGCTGGGCCCAGTCCACCACTCAGTGTATTAAATTTGTGTGTCCAGCTGGAAGAGGTGGGGGTGGTGCTCTGGAGCCTGGGTTGTGTGTGAACAGGCTGTGGTCCCTAAAATTTGTTCCCCTTTTAACAAAAGGCATTATGCTAGCCTTGGAAGAGTCTACCAAAAACCTCAGGTCTGGCCTCTTCCAGCTGAGTATTTAAACCTAATGCAATGTAAAGAGAAAGCACTCAACTCCCATCATTTGCATGAGGGCAGTTGAAATAATATCCACCATCTCTACATTGCTGCTGATTCAGACCACTACCACACAAGATGCTCCTTGCCCTGACGTGCCTGTAACGCTGGCCACTCACCTACTCGCCCTCTGGACCTTTCTGACTCTGAGGGTTCTCATGTGAGCAGAGATGCGCCCAAAGCCGTTCTTTCCTCTCTTTATCTTGGTTTTGAAACCACCTTCTAGTGTCTGAGGTTAGAAACTTAGCTAGATGGTTACAACCACTCCAAAGTAAGGATGAGAACCAGAATCCTAAAGGTTCATTACTAAGTACTCCTGCAAGACTCTAAACATCTTTGGACATTGAGGTTTCCCTAAGAGCATCAGGGAATATCAGGACTTGCTGCTGTCTTTCTGACAGCTCTTTCTGAAGGGCCATCCAGAATCTGTTGGCTTAGATATATTTAAGAGTTACTAAGTTGAAATTGGCTTCCACTGAGAGCCTCAATTATGGCTTAAAAAATATTTTCCAGAAAGAAGAAACCCTGCTGAGATGTTAGTGGAGGGAACACAAGGGCCTGTTTTCCCCTCTATGATGTGGATGAAGTTGTCTTTACTGTCATAATCTTCAGTCACTGGTTTTGGTCCATTTTCCTTTGAGGACTTTTACCAAATTGAGTCTTGACCAAAAACCTTGTAGCTTGAACACAGTCCTCTTGGAACACTCACCCTTAGAACCCAGCCACCAAGCTTGAAAGAAGCCCAAGCAGCCCTGAAGAGAAGCCCAAGTAGAGAGAAACCAAGTATCCTTGCTGCGCTCCTACCTGAGATGCAGCATCACCTTGTAAACTGTGTGAGTGAGCTATCCTAGGAACAAATCCTCCAGCCCTGGGGTCTGTCTGCTCCAATTGATGACATCTTGGCGTATAGATGAGTTGTCCCCACTGAGCCCTGCCCAAGTTACAGATTCTTGAGCAAACAAATGATACTTGTTTGAAGTGTGGTGGTGGTTTGTTAAGCAGCAATAAATAAGTGAACCCGTGTCTATTCTATTTCTTTAAAATGCCTAGAAAAGTCATTCTGCAATCTCACCACAACCCTTTTCAGTGCTGGCATTTGCAGTTTGAGGGAAGAGTTTGTTTTGGCCATGCATTTGCTTTCCACCTTTGGCAAAGATGCCTTTTCCTCAGCCGTACACTTTCATTTTGTTTTGTTTTGTGTTTGGTATAAGGACTGTATGCTTATGATAAGTATCTGGCTGGTATAGCCAAATACAATGAACTCACCAATACAAAAGCAGAATCATTTGAATGCTTCCAAATCTGAAGTGTAATTATTCAGGGGGTTTGTAATTCATTGCATTATCCATGAAGAAATAGTTGGCTTGGAGAGTGTGTGTGTTCAGGTGCAGATGTTTTGTTAATTAAAAGAATACATGCTTTTAAGTATATTTAATACTACCAATTATAAATTAATTTTATCTATTTGTTAAAGTTTCCTAGAAAATCTTTCTCTACTGTTAGAGGTAAATTGATGTTAACCTAGTTACTTGCAAGGAATCCACTACATTTATTTTGAAACACACTTAATCTTTTTACTAAGTATTGTCACCTTTGTCTCAGTTGGCCTGAATTAATGTAGCTTTACTGGAATTTTAAAGTATACCAATCTATAAATTCATGTGAGAAGGAGCCATTGCCACCATATTATAAACAAAGATGTTGGCCAGGCAATTCACAATTTAGATTAAACATTTGGGGAAAAAAAAATACTATAAGCATAGCTCAGAGAATTATTCAAAATTGTTCTCCATAATCTACTTTATCCATCACAGTGCCATCTGAATCCTGTTCCACTCAAGAGTTTTGCCACATTGGAGATTATTTGATTATAGCAGAGGTTGAGATTGCAAATGCCTAGAAGGCTGGCAGGGCCTGGTGAGGGACAATAAGGAGTGGTAAGGATGGGTTTACCTGAACAAAGCTCTTTGTCGCCACAAGGGAAAAACATGTCCTGTGTTGACGGATCCTATGATTTTCAAAAGAAGCTGGAAATCCAAATGGGGTGTTAGGGGGAGAGAATCTCCTGATTTTTAAGTATTGGCATCTAATCTTTAAAAATTCAAATAGTGTAGATTCCAAGAACACGTTGCTACAAGCCACAAATCTGGAATCTCTGAACTGTAGGCAACTAGAATGAGAAAAATAAGAGGTCACAGACAGAGTGCTATTTTCTCATAGACATTTAGGAAGAATGGTTCAGGGACTTTGGCTCCTCTTAATTTAGAATTCCTTTATATTTTTAAAAAGCAATAGATGAGTCTTACATCCTCATTTTCCTGAATTGTTATATTCACACTTGATCCTGGAATATGCACGATTGAAGAACAGCTATGACCAACCACATCATTTCAAATATTAGGTGCCAAAGTGTTCATCGGAATGTTATGGAATGGACAATACTTTACTGGCCAAACTTAATCTCTCAGACTTCACAGGAAGTGACACACAAACCTTTTATTAGACAACGCATTCATAAAGCTTGGTCATCATTATTGTTCTCTAGATATGGTATAACTGGGCCTTCAAAAGTTGCCCAAGAAAAGGGCAATGTGCAAATCATGATTATGCTGTTATCTACAAGTTATATGTGACTGTTCTTTCTCTGCCATGTGGGTCAAGGGTCCTTTGAGAAGCTGAGAGATATTATCTATAGAAAAATGATATGTCCGTAATCACAAAATTGTCCATGTAGAGAGTCCATGTATTCCCTGACTTTCTCAGATCCCCAAGTGACGAACCTCAGCTCTGGAATGTCTTTATTAATTAGGCTACATCTGCTCTCACAACC
This sequence comes from Diceros bicornis minor, assembly GCF_020826845.1. NCBI lineage: Eukaryota > Metazoa > Chordata > Mammalia > Perissodactyla > Rhinocerotidae > Diceros > Diceros bicornis. The sequence continues at coordinate 40,245,057 of NC_080758.1, forward strand.
CAACCAGAAAAACCAGCAAATCGACCTGTCCAGAGAAGATATGGTAAGGGACTCATAAATTGATCCAACGAGGAGAGAAAACCACACACTAACTGAAAGCGACTCAGGCAACAAGCCCACATTAAAAAATTTATATTAGAATTTTTCATCCTATTCTATAATAATTCATATATATTTTTTTTACTATAAAACTACTTTTAAAACCTTGAGTAAAAATGAACTTCCCGGAAAGATATTTCTTTTCTGGTGGCTGTTTACACCCCAGCACCCCTCAGGATTTCCCAGGGAACCACTTAAGGAAGAATGATAGCAGCAAGATCACTAACTCAACAACAGATGGAACTGAGTTTGAGTCCCAGCTCTGCCCCTTACTAGCTGTACCCCATTGGGCAGGTAGCTTCATGTCTCTAATCCCTACCTCACAAGGCAATGGTGAATAATCAATGAGATAGCATTTGTGAGGCTCCCAATAACTACCACACATACAGTAGATACTCATTAAATGATAGCTGTATCTATTAAAGCTAGCCTGCAGCCATCTGGTTATTTTCTACTGCTATTCCAAGAGTGTTCAGTACAATTCCTGGTGGCAGGTGGCATGTGTGCATGTATATATACACATACATGTGACATACGTGTTTCTATATAGACATATGTCATTTCCAACTGCCTACTTCATCTTTCCACTTGGGTAATCAAAAGGCATCTCCAATTTAACATGTCCAAACTGAGCTCCTGATACTCCCTCCCTCTGTCCCCAAGCCTGCCCCCCTTATAGTCTTTCCCATCTCAGTAAATGACAGCTCTGTCCTTCCAGTGGCTCAAACCAAAAACCTGGGCATCATTCATGACTTTTCTCTTTCATGCTACATTCAATCAGTCAAGAAATTCATGACCCTACCTTCACAGTATGTCCAGAATCCGATCACTCCTCACCTCCCCCACAGCAACCACTCTGGTCTCAGCCACAGTATCTCTCACCTGGATTGTTGCAGGAGCCCCATCTCTTCTCCCTGTGTCCCCGTTATCTATTGTGGCATATCAAACCATCCCAACACATGGTGACAAATAAACAGCAACCATTTTATTATGCTCATGGATTCTGCTGGTCAGGAATTCAGAAAAGACGCAGGACGGGCAGTTCTTCTCTATTCCATGATAACTGGGACCTCAGCTGGGATGACTCAATTGGCTGGGCCTGGAACAGCTGGGTCAGGAGGATCTGCCTCCGAGATGGCTTCCTCACTCCCATGTCTGGCATCCAGGCTGGAATGGCTGAAAAACCAGTCCTGACAAGCCAGGACTGTGGACTGGATTGCCACATGTGGCTTCTCCAGCAGGGAGGGCTCCAAGAGAAGTTTCTAGTAAATGAAGTAGAAATCTCATGGCCTTTTATAAGCTAGCATCAGAGATCAGCTTCACTTCCACCCTACTCTATAGGATGAAGTGGTCACAGAGAAGCCTACTAGGTTCAAGAGGAAGGGACCATCCCACCTGTCAATGGGAAGACTATCAAAGAATTCGTGGAGTTATTTTTAAATTACCATATCCCACTTCCACCCCCGCCCTCCCCTCCACCACTAGCAAGACTGTTCTCAACACAGCAGCCAGAATGATCCTGTTGAAATGAAATCAAGATGTCACTCTTCTGTTCAAATCCTTCCCATGGCTCCCATTTCACTCAGAGTAAAAGCCAAAATCCTTACAATGGCCATAAGGCCCCATGGGTTGGTCCTCTGTGACTCATCTCCAGCTCCTTTTAGAGCAAGGAGCCCTGCCACACTAGAGCAAGCAAGCCATGCATCCTCCTCTCTGAAGACATTCGCACTTCCTCTCCCATTTGCTCTTCCCAGATACCCATATGCCTCTGCCCTCCCTCCTTTCAAGTCCTTACTAAAACGCTACCTTCTTTGTGAGATATAAGCTCACAATTCTATCTAAAATTGCAAACCTGCTCCCTTCCTCCCACCCTTTTCTGCTTGTTTTCTTTAGTACTTAACACCATCTACACACACACACATATAAACACACACATTAATCTGTTTCCTATCAGTTGTCTGTCTCTGCCTCTAGAATGTGAGCTCCATGTGGGCAGTATTTCTCTCTTATTCAATGCTGAATCCCCAGCACCTAGACCAGAGCCTGTACATAGTAGGTGCTCAATAATATTTGTGGAATGAACAAAGACCACCTGTTTTCACTAATCTATTGTTTGTAAGAACTCTAATTCCAGCTTGTTGTGTTTGTTATTTAAATTGCCACTTTCTGTCCACATGCCTAGTTCTTTAAAAGACTGGAAAGGCCCCACTCATATGATACACAGGCTTCTTTATAGACTTCGAAGTGTATAATCTCTTATTAACTAATTCACAGGTTTCCTAACCTTTGTTGGAGAACATGACTACTCTTCACTGCTCTCTTCTTAAAAATCACTAACTTACTAGATTATTTTGTGTGGCCAGGTGGCTACAGGCTTTTATACTGACATGCAGATATTATGTATACCTCAAGCCTGAGGTCAGGGAACAAGCTTTAAGCAAGTGAAACTTTCTGAAAGAAATGAAAATAGAAATTAAATGTTATTAATTCATCCTGATGATTCCATTACCTCTTAGCAGGAGATGAAATATACCTGGATTAGAGGTAAAATGACTAATACTTCAGGGTGTATAGGTCTGTCATCCGGTTTTAATAAAATTCTGCATTCTCAGGGTTGAATGTCCAAGAAAAGTCAGTATAATCTGGTTTCCCACCAATGACCCTGTAAATGAGATGATTTTTAAAATTTCATTTAATCAACTTTTGCATCACACTACATCCTAAGATCTTTGCAAGTACTACCTCGTTTGATCCTCACAACAACCTGATGAGTTTGACGCTGTTACTAGCCCATTTTTTTCGATGAGTCAACTGATCCAACAAAAGTTAAGTAAATTTGCCTAAGATTAAACTTCTGGTTAATAGTGCAGGCTGGCCCTAGTGTCTGTGTTTTTGGGGGTTTTTTGGTGAGGAAGAGTGGCCCTAAGCTAACATCTGTTGCCAATCTTCCTCTTTTTGCTTGAGGAAGATTGTCGCTGAGCTAACATCCGTGCCAATCTTCCTCTATTTTGCTAACGGGAAGCTGCCACAACATGGCTTAATGAGCGGTGCCTATGTCCGCGCCCAGGATCCGAATCCGAAAAGCCCGGGCCGCCAAAGCGGAGAACACAAACTTAACCACTGTGCCACCAGGACGGCCCCTGTGTTTCTATCACTAGAAAAAAATGCTTTTTCCTTAAACGTTTTATTGTGAATATTTATAAATTTACAGAAAAATTAAGAGTTCTACAATGAGTATACATATACCTACCACCTAGATTCTACAATTAACATTTTACTATATTTGTTTTATCACATCTATCTATCCTCTTATCCATCCATGAATCCATGTTTTATGCATTTCAAAGACAGTTGTAGAATCAATACACTTCACCCTTCAACTCTTCCACATGCATATCATTAACCAGACTTCAAAATTTTCCTATAGTTATTTTTTTTCTTCCTTTAAGGCAAAAGTTACATATAATGAAATGCACAAATCTGAAGTATATCCTTCAATGAATTTTGACCTACATTACCTTTTGATTGTTCTTATCGGAAAAAGTTTCATAATATAGTTTTGACTGTGGAAAGATATTATAAGACTGTTAACTTAAAATTGGAGAGTTTAATCTCTGGACAAAAGAACTGAGTAATAATTAAATTGGCGCCTAATGAGGTAAAGGAAGGGCTCAAGAGAGGCTGTCTCACTAGAGAAACTCCCCTATTGTACACATTCAACTCCAAAGGAATCGAGAGCCATTTTCGTTTTTTTGTTTTTTTTTTTGTCTTTAGTATAATCCAGCTAGCAGGAAGGAAACTTAGTTTATAAATTCTTACAATTCCACTCCATCCCCTGTCTTCTTACACATGGAGGAACGAGGCTCAGCAAAACTAAGTAAGGACATTCAAGGTCACACCAGTGTAAGACCCCCCCCCGCCCAGTCTCTTGATACCTAGACCATGGCCCTTTCTGGGAAGCTGTAATTTTTTGGAAACCTCCAACCTGTTAAAGCAAACAGCCAGGGACCACCATATTTGATGACTCAAAGTGGTAACTGCTATTGCAAATTCTTTAGCCTCGATTTCAAGATTAATATTGCAAAATTGCATTTTTCTCATGTAAGAAGTAAAAGCACTTCCTTTTCTATTTCCCCAAATAAGAGCCATATGTAGAGAGCTTCCTTTTTCACATATCTTAGAACACTATGTCAGAGGAATTAATATTAATTAGAGTTAATGATTGCTACCACGCATGAGGACCTACTATGTGTTTGCTCTTTCTGCTATTGTTAATCCTCACAATAGGCTTTCAAATTTCACATATAAGGATCTGAGGTTTAAAGAAAGCAGTCACCCACATGGCTGTAAAGTAGTGGAACCAGGATTTTCTGACTCTTAATATCACATAACCTGTTACCACACCCCACAGCCACATTGCCCTAATAAACTGAATCATCATGTAGAAGTTGGGAGCAGAGCTTCCCCTTGGCACTACCTAGGCTTGAATTCCAGCTCCACGTTGGTAACTCTGTGACCCTGAGCAAGTGGAATAATTTCTCTGCGCCTCAGTTTCTCCAGCTGGAAAATGGGGTTAATAGTAGCGCCTGCCCGATAGGGTTGTTCTAAGAAATAAATATGGTAGCGCATGCAAAGACATAGAACAGTGCCAACAACCAGAAGAAATTCCCCATAACTGTGAGCTGTTATTAATGTTGGCCCTTGCAGGAATATCCCTTGTTTCTATCCCTAGCCTTTCTTTGGTGAAACAGTACCAAATTATGATGAAAGTTTGCAAATTGGATTGCATATTGTCACTGCCTGTAACATACAGTGACAAAAATACTTGAGTAAAAGACCAACAAGTCTTCAAATGAAAACAAACTGAATATTACAGAATAATAATATGGAGAGATGAAGATTAGGCGGAAAGGTGGTGCAATTATGAAATCAGGATGACAATAGCAGATGCTATTGGTTCCATGTTTACTTCCCCTCTCAGCTCTTACTATTTCCGTGGACACAGCCTTACTTCCCAAGGCCAGCTTCCGTGTCCTTTGCCTGAGGACTTTCCCTGGCCCCCTGAAGACTGTTCTGCTCTAGTGTGCAACAGGTCAGAAGTGCCAGAGAATCAAAACCCTAGGAGCAGCCCTCAACCATTGACTAATGGGAGCAGGAGGATAAACACTCACATTCTCTCACCCCTCAGGTGGAAAACGCTGAGGCATGTTCACACTGTCTCTCAGAGTCCCCAGTGGAAGCGAGCTCCAGTTGCCCACAGTAGTAAATGGCCTGATGGCACACCCTTCACTGGTTTCCTTCTCTTCCCTATCTCATCCCCCCTCCTCTACCAGTGCTTCCTGGGGTCACCTTCTAAATAAACAACTTTCATTTGAATCCTTTACTCAGGATCTGCTTCTGGGAACACAAAATTAAGACAACGATTTCTTAAAAACTTAACCAATTCTTTGCCCCTTTAACCTTTAGCATCAACTACAAAGATCCTTATATCTGTACAATGATCCTTATAGCCAGGATCTCACTGGACCTTCACAGCAATGCTGTGAAGTAGATCGAACTACTGCTATTGACCCATTTTAGGGATGAAACAACCAGAGCTTGGAAAAGTAAAGAGATCAAAGCCACATGGATGATGGGGACAGAGCTGGACAACAATTCCAGACATTCTGACTCTAAGTTCAGGGATGTCTCAAAGAACTGGCTACAATAGGGCTATTTATCGAGGGCTGTTTATTAAGCTCTTATTCAGTGCATACAACACCATCAACTGCTCCTCACAAGAATAGGTATGAAGTGAAAAAATCAGGGCCTTTGTCCTTCAGTAGTTTAATTCACAGCAAGAAAAAAAAAGTGCTATTTTGGTTATTACACTTACTCAGAAGAGCAGCTTTGGGAATCAGTCTTAGTAATTAAAAAAAAAAAAAACCCCAAGGGCCAGCCCAGTGGCATAGTGGTTAAGTTTGCATGCTCCGCTTCATCAGCCCGGGGTTCACAGGTTCGGATTCCAGGCATAGATCTATGCACCACTCCTCAAGCCATGCTGTGGCAGCATCCCACATACAAAATAGAGGAAGATGGGCACAGATGTTAGCTCAGGGCCAATCTTCCTCACCAAAAAAAAAAAAAAAATCCATGAGATTCTAAAAACCTTGAAATATGTTAATTTTTCCCTTAGATTTCCATAGCCAGGCAGCAAAGTGATTTTACATGGCACAACTTCCAATAAATCTTTATTTAAAAATCATTTACCTTTGTCTTCACATCCTTATGTTATATAGTGTGTGTATTCCCCAGAATTACCTTCTTCTGTGCCCTTGTTCAGCTTCAACTCCATTTTCAAACACGTGACATCATGAATGCTTGCTTCAGATCCAGCAGGGGAACATGAATCAAGTCACTTCTTGATTCCTTTACTAAGCTTGCCCGAAGCAATGACACTGATGACATGTAGGAACTCTTGGGCTCTTGCAACATGGTGTGTTTCTCAGTCACCTACTCTGATAACTAGTCCTAAAGAAACTAGGTTCCAGGATCTTCTCAAACACTTGAATAATAATGGCAGAACTAATCTGAAATCTCAGAGAAGCATGTTATCTCATTTTCTAGATCTTAGTGACACATTTCTCTAGAGGCAACTGAGACTCAAATAGGTGCCATCACTTGCCCAAGATCTCAAAATGGCTGATCCAGAGCAAGACACACTTCTGTCCACTGCCAGTTTCTAGCTCCGCCACACAACACTGCCTTTCACGTCATAGAACCAAAAACAAGCCCCGTAGGAGCTCTTGGCCCTAACACTTTTTGCCACTCCATGCAAATAATTTGAGCACTTGGGAAAATCCCACAACTGATGTACCTCAGGAATTTGTTTGTTAGTTTATGCAAGAGGGGCTGGCATTTTCTCTAAGAGGCCATGCTTCTCATTGGTCCAATTCTTAGCAAGACCAATGAATCGGGTACCTAGAGTGAGAAACAGAAGCACTCCACATGGTGGCCTGAGAAAATTACTCAAGGCTGAAATAGGTTACAGACTTCAGTTTTCTTTTCTTAAGGGTAATATCAATCTTTATAGCAATCAGATGACTCATGCCTTGTACCCATCCATTACTTGGGGCTCAGAAACTATGATAGCTAAAAAACAAAATGCCTGGATCCACTAAGCTGGTTGATTCAGGAGTATGGGTAAAAACTAGTCAAAACTAGCCTTGCTCTGGGAGAAGTTACTTTTTTTCTACATTACATGGCACATGATAAGAAAAATTAATCAGGTAATTATAGCTATGACCATGGATATTATCAGATTTTTTGGAAGCAAAGAAATAAATTATCGTGGTATCATATTCTTGGTGAAGTAGTTGTTTGGAGGTAGTATGCTTATTCTTCCAAAGAGCAAAAAGTTTTCATAGAAAATAAAATGACTTGTGCTACCTTCCATGAAAACCAAAGATTTCAGCCTGGGAATCTGTATACATTCAAGGAAGCATTATCTCTTTAAGGACACATTTTTGTCTTCAAAGGCAAGCAAAAGATAATCAGGTTATAGGTTCCTAGGTTGCTCTTGAAATGGATAAAATGTGTGTGATTTTATAAGGTGACAGGCAGAGAAAGGGGGGATGAAGCAAGGAGAATAGGTGTGTGCAACCATGAGACAAATTCTAATAAACACATAGAAGAAACAACTGAATCCTTGGCAAGTTTCCCTCTTTCGGCTTCAGTGTTGCTGAATGTCAGGCACTGTTTGGTCTAGCTTCAGGGAACAGAAGTTTTGGGTGGGGCCCAGGTACAGCGGTTCAGCATCATCAAGGTGCAAGAAGAAATTGTTTCAATTTGATTCAAAGAGAAAAACCATTGTTTGTAATCCAAGTTCGGTCCACTGAGCTCAGCCAAATGACTCTCAGAACCACATTTTGTGCGATTCCAGGAGCCCCACCCCTGTTATAACTCACCTATGAGTCACTGGCTGCCTGGCATGGTAAAGAAATGCCACAGTGCACACCTCTGTGTTGGTTCATTCTCATGCAGTTTAGGAGACACTTTCCTTTTGATTTTTGATCATAAGTTCAAAATTTCAGAATCAACTAAACAAGTTTGCTTCATCAAATCTTTCACAATGGATTCGGGAGAGACGTTAAAATTACCAACCACACAACCATCAACGGCTATGAATCATTGAATGTGGGGGCTCCCTGAAGGTCCAATGTCCACATGGCCTTGCAAGGGCCCTTTTGAAAACATATATCTTAATCAGATTTTTAAGCCACCATTTGCTTAAAACTCGTCAATGTCTTCCCTTGCTAGGATTAAGACTGCTATCCTAAACTCGGTTTATGAGCTCTGCATAACCTTCCCAGCCTACTCATTCAACAAATATTTATTGGATACCTACTACATACCAGATGCCATTTTAGGCACTGGAGCACAAGCAATGGATAAAGTGGATGGCATTCCTCTCCTGGAACTGACATTTGCCTGTCTGCCCCCTCACTATCCCTGCCAGCCAAACACCCTCACCCCTTCCTGCAATTCCTCAGACTCTTCCTTCTCTTGGGAACACTTTGCCTGGTAAACTCCTACTAACTATTCACATCTCATTTTAAACGCCATCTTCTTTAGGGAGGCCTTTTTCTTTTTCTGAACAAGGTCACATCCCCGTCCTAGCCACTCCACAGCACCCTTACTTATTTATCATTTCCCTTTTTGTAAGTATTTGTTCTGCATATGTATTTCCACTTAACCAGGCGTTGGCAAACTCTTTCTGTACAGGGTCATATAGTAAATACTTTCAGCTCTGTGGGCCATACAGTCTCTGTCAAAACTACTCAACTCTGCAATTATAGCATGACAACAGCCATAGACAATACATAAACAAATGGGCGTCGCTGTGTTCCAATAAAACTTTATTTGCAAAAGCAGGTGGTGGGTTAGATCTGGCCTGTGGGCCACAATTTACCAATCTCAGAACAACAGAACCTCCTGTGATGATGGAAATGCTGTATATCTGTCGTGTCCAGTAAGATAGCCACCAGCCACATATCATTATTGAGCACTTGAAATGTGGCTAGTGCAACTGAGGATCTAAATCTCTAAATTTATTTAATTAAGTTTAAATGCGAATAGCCACATGTGGCTAGTGATGACTATATTGGACAACACACATATAGATCATGAGTGTCATGAGGTCTGGGGTGGTGCCTCTTGGTCACCGCTGTGTCACCTGGACCTAGCACAGCAGCCAGCACAGAGTAGGTGCTCAATGTGTATTTGTTGAATGAATGAATGAATGAACAAATGTATAAATATTAAATGACTTATAAAACTTCTTGTTTGCTTTTTAACACTGCCATACCCTTGATTAGGTGTTGCCACTGGATACTTCTTGCTCTCTAGTCCTGAGATGTTATACTCTGTATTACATTTTAACCCCCCATTAGCCCATGAGCCCCATGAGGATGGGAGCCATAAAAGACACTACCCGAATGATCCTTCCAGGGCCCAGGACAGGTCCATGCACATGGTAGTCAGCCTTCCCATGGAGTGTTTGCAGCTATCAGTACCCACCTGGAAAGGAAAAAGATTCAGCCCCATGGCTATTTTATTTCTGAAATATGTTCCAATCTGTCCAGTCTCAAAGATCTAACTTCAAGCTTTTCTGCTTTAACCCCAGTTGAAGTTGAGAAATTGTGGAGTTGTGGAATTGTGGAGTTGAGAAATTCAACCTAGTCCTGCCTTTTCCTGCTTTATAATCTTGGGGAAGTTGCTTAATGCCCTGTGTACCTCTTATTAAGTGAAGATAATTCTAATGCTATTACAGCTATCCACCACCCACTCTTAGGAATATCACATAAGTAAATAAGATCATGGCCACAAAAGCTTTGAGCACCTCAGGGATAAGCACTGTTCTCACATGGCACATTATAAGTGATCAAGAAGATAGCAGATGGTAGTTATTCTCAGTGATATTAAGCCAGTGATATTAGCGCCTTGTTTTCTCTGGTTTATCAGGATAACTTAATAAAATCTCTGTGTTTCTCAAGTGAGCCAGCTGGTTGTAAATAAGATCGGAAGAATGCAATCATTGCAGGGTGGTGAAGGACAGCCACTTTGTTCCAAAGTTTAATTATGTCCAATTGACTTTAGAGCCTTCACCCCAGCTGTCATCCCAGGTAGGATACTAGGATCCTACAAATCTTTCTGCCCTGCATTCCTCCTTGCAGTTCTGATAAGGGGTCATCCCACTGAAGGCACCTTTCTTTCACCACTACCTGAAAGAGGAAATCTGGCTTACACTGCCATAGAAGGCCTATTCCATTCCAGCGGGCTCTGTACATCTCATCTCCAAGTAGGTAACACATGAGGTCCAGCCAGAGGTCAATGCAAAGTCCTGCTCCTCTAGTTTCCATCCACTAAGTGCCCATGCTGGTCCTCCCGTCCTGGAAGGCCCTCACCTCCTCTCCCAACCTTTCCCAATATTGGCTTTCTCTCTCATTCACTCATTCCTACAGCAGATATTCATTGGGCACTCTCCTAGGGACTCTATTTAGACCCCTCCAAGCAATCCTGCCTTTTCTGTGAATCCTTCACTTCCCAGTATGGGTGCATCCTGTGGAAGCCTGTGGCTTTCTTCATGGGCTGCCCTGACCTATTAGCTAACTTCTCAGGTAGTGAAGGGTAAAGCCAAGACAATGGGAAACCAATTTAACCTCTCAAGAACTGAACTTGTTCACGAATAGAAAGAAAGGGTTAGAATAGCTAATATATAAAGAACTTGTCCTCTCAAAAAGTTCCTCGCTTATAATCTCTCTCTCTCTCTGACTTCTATGGTCACTGCAGCCTAAATCTTGTAACAAACTTTTTTCCATCATGCTCTGCCTAACACACAGAGATGCTCAATAAATCAAGAATCGAATCTTTGACTCAGTTAATTTTCTGGCATAAACTTCCCAGATTTAAGTTTGAATTTTGGTCAGCCCAGATGGGTCCTAATACACTTGTTTCCTTGGAGAGGTAAATCGGTTCTCAGACTTCTTCCAAATGCTTCTAAGCAATGGTTAGAAATGAAAGAATTTTAACAAAACTCCTACAGTATGTATTCCTTAAGGTAATAGTAGATGTCATAATAAATAAGCCACCAAATCTCAATAACACAATAGAAGTTTATTTCTCACTCATATTAAGTCTAATAGGCAGTGATAGAGGACTCTGCTCTGCAGAGTTATTCAGGGAACCAGGCTAACAAAAGTTTTGCAATCTCGGGGCGGCCCGGTGGCGCAAGTGGTTAAGTGCGCGCGCTCCGCTGCGGCGGCCCGGGGTTCGCTGGTTCGGATCCCGGGCGCGCACCGACGCACTGCTTGGCAAGCCATGCTGTGGCGGCGTCCCATATAAAGTGGAGGAAGATGGGCACAGATGTTAGCCCAGGGCCGTCTTCCTCAGCAAAAAAAGAGGAGGATTGGTGGATGTTAGCACAGGGCTGATCTCTTCACAAAAAAAAAAAAAAAAAAAGTTTTGCAATCTCTAATGTGTGGCTTCCAAGGTCACCTTGGCCATCAGCATTCAGATGGCAACAGGGGAAAGAAAGAAAGAGATGGATCATAAGAAAGGTTTTTTACGGGCCAGGCGTGGACGTGGCCCATGGACACTTCCTCCCATTTCACATCGGTCAGAACTCTGTCACATGGCCACATTTGTCTGCAAAGGATATGGGACATGTAGCCCAGCCATAAGAAAGGGGAAAGGGAAATGGGTTTGGTGAACAATGAGTCTTTGCCACACTGGACAAGAGGTTAAAATATTTGAAATATGTGAAAGGCCTGAGTAAGAGATAATGAAAGCTATTATATTTGTAAGTTACCCTTTATTTTCTGTCCTTTTATTAAATGACTTGTCTTTTAAAAATATTATTATAATACAATGTGGTGAGTGTAATGATGGTGTTATGCAGTGAGAACATCAAGCCTGGATCTTTTTAGGAAGTGAAGCCAGGGCTGGGTCTTAAACAGCGGATGTTAGGCAGGCAAAGGGTATGTGTATGTGCAGTGGAGATGAGGGAAAGGTGGTAGCAGAGGACCGTAGGGAAAAAGAGTAGAAACTGAAGAAATTTCAGGAAAGCGGCAGCATGAGAAAAGGTTTGGAGAGGATAAAAATCAGGGTGTGAAATGAAAGCAGTTTGATGTTGCTTAGGCAACAAATGGAAGGCAGGAAATCAGAGGTCTTTGGCAGGTCATTGTCTTCTATGCTAAGAAACTTAGCTTTATGCTGAAAACCAACACTTCCCAAAGAGAGTTTTGTCACGCAATAGGTAGAGTTATATGAAAGGTGAAAAATACATTTGATATATGTCCTGGATCCCAAAGTTAAATGGTTTTTCACTTCAGTATTTTAATAGCATTCAATAGGGTATCCAATCAGAAAATATTTATTCAGCACCCACCATGTGAAGCTGTGTGCTGACAATGGGGATACAGTGATGAACAAGAAACATGTCTCCCCTGGCTCTTACATCCTAGCTTTTGCACACCAAGCAGCATAGAGGTATATAGCCTTTCCAAAACCATTTTTGTTGGTGGCCATCTCTAGGGAGCACTTTGGAAATACTGCTGTAAATGATGCTTGGATGTTAAAAAGTTATCTAGCAACTGCAGATTTGAGGAGTTAGGATGGAGTAAAGAGACCATCCAGGAGGTGATTTCAGTGGTCCACGCAAAAGGTTGGCGAGAAACTCCCCTGATGCTCTCAAGTCTATCTTGGGGATCTTTCCCTCTATCCATTCCTACTGCCCTTATCCTTCCAGCTTTCATCCTTCAAGCCTTTGGTCAACTCTCTTCTCATTCATGAAGTCTCCCCTACCTCTTCCAGCCAGCGTTAGATGCGTCTTCTTCCTAGTTCCCACAGTACCCTGAACATCTCTCTACAGTACCTGTTATCTTTGTCAGGTAGTCAGCCTGTAGGCACATCTGTGGGCATGTCATGTCTCCTGGCAGACCATTTGTTAACACAGACACTCAATAAGGCCTGGTTTAGTGTTGAAATAAGAGGAACAACAATAATAACAAATTCTTTTTGGATAGATTTGATGCTGGAGTTTTAAGGCAGTATAAAAAAATAAATTTTAATCTAAATTGTAATATATTCATCTATCTCAGTGGTCTGAACAACTTGAGTTGACTAAACAACTCAGTTTCATCTACTCCAGCTATCCTACTGGGGTCCCCCAGGTGGGAGGTTTCCATTTGGATTTTATCATGTGGAACATCTTATTCCAGGGTCTGCCAATAGGTTAATGATTAATTATACCAGGTGTCTTAAAAATCAGAAATAAAATTATCATAAAGGTGCTTATGTCCAAACTGAACATGACTGTATATGTATAGAATCAAATGACATATACTAAGCAGAAGGAGCTCACCTATTTGTGATGTGATGGTATGAGTTAAACTAGACTGAGACATAAGAGTTTCATAAAGCATTTCTAAACATATACATCTACAAATCACATGACAAAGGCTATGGTTAAAATACTCATTTCTTCAAATTCCCCTACAACTTTAAGACATTAAGTACCCTTCCAAATAAGGTAGAACTGTGTACTCTCATCATTCTTGTATCATTCCACTTTCATAAGCTTTGGTGCAGCATTATTTGTATAACTTCAGCCATATCTAACTGACATTCCAAAGTATTTTAGAAAAGAAATAAATGGCAACTTTGGAATCAATAAGACACTCAAATGTTTTAGAGTAAAAGTAGAGTAAAAGTTTTTTACTTTTAAAAGTAAAAGTGAAAACTCACTATGGCTAGCTTGGACTAATCATGCTTTACCTCCTGAGGCTAGGGAAGCGTCACCTTCGGCTGAACACCAAGGCTCTTCTGGTGATAAATAAAGAGTTCAGGGTATGGCTGTAGGGTAGGCAACCAACAGCGTCTGCATCACATAACAAACCTCACCAGAGGATCTATTTGAAAAGAGACTTTATGGTCCTTGCACACACTTACACTCAAGTTTCAGTGTTTAAGCTCATGAAGCCCAAAGTTACACCCCACCCCATGTTCTATTTCTTCCTTAGTAATGGCAACTGGACCACAGGGTTTGTTCAGGATTCTGAGGGAGAAGTGTTCCTACATAACCATGAATGAAATATAGACCTCTTACTATCTCTGAAAGCCCATCCTCGACAAGAGTACTAACTTGGGGTCATTAGGAATGAAATGAGTCTTAGAGATGCAGATGATCTTTATCCTTGAAGGCATATTTATATCTTATCTGTATAGATGGGTGCATTAATTGGGGTAAATAATACTAACTGCTGCAATAGACAAGCCATAAATCTCACTATCTCAACACACTGAGTTTTATTGATCATATATGTAAAGTCTATTGCAGATCAAGCACCCCTCTTCCATCTGTAGCTTCACCATCTGCATCCAGTGGCCTGTAAGTTTCTCATGGTGGAGGAAGAGAGAGATAGATAAGGCACACCAGCCCTTGGCTGCCTCAACCCAGAAGTGACACATGCCATTTCCACTCACAGCCCATTAGCCAGAAGGAGCCATATGGCCCACATTAATTGCAAAGAAGGCTGAGAAACATAGAGAACATGATGAATATACAATAACTACTAACAATGTTCTGCCATATGGTGTTTGAAAATCATTTTTATCAAACCATTGAGCAGTGCCACTCATTTATATGTTGGCTTTATACTGCGTCAACTTAGCCAAACTGGAACCTCATTTCTAGGATTTCCAGGTTGGGATTGGACCAAGAGAAATTTGTGTAATATTGGGATGGTGGAAGTGAAGCAACAGTCATTATAATCTAAAGGCATTTGTTGGCAAGGGTAGCAACTGGGCTTGTGGCTCTTCCAGATCCTGCTCCTTCAGCTTCTCTGAGTGCTGGGACTGGTGTGTGTGCATATTCTTGGCTCCGACACTTTGTACTGGACATGCTCGTTACCAAGGTGGTGGTGCCAGACAGATATGGATGCTAGTTTGTTCTACTCAATTCCAATTTATCCTAGTGGGTCCCCATTTGTCCTCACTTTCCTGTGTTTTAGGTCCGGCTCTTCTTCTCAATTACTGGCCCTGCTACTGACCTGGCAGCAACTTCAGTTCAATGACCAGATGTAGAAGCAGCAGCCCTCTATAGACTTTACATATATATATACGTGGTCTATTGAGATACAATTCACATACCATAGAATTCATCCATTTAAATTGTACAACTCAGTGGTTTTAGTTTATTCACAGAGTTGTGCAACCATCACTGCAATCAATTTGAGAACATTTTCATCATTTCCCCCCACAATTCTTACTCGTTAGCAGTCAGAGCCCATTTCTTCCTAACCTCCACCCCTCACCCTAAGTCAATCATGAATCTACTTTTGTTTCTATGGATTTATCTATTCTGGATATTTCATATAAACAGAATCATACAATATGTGGTTTTTTGTGAATGGCTTGTTTCACTTAGTATAACGTTTTCAAGGTTCATCCATGTTAGAGCATTTGCCAGTATATACTCCATTTTTATTGTCAAACGATAATCCATTGTGTGGCTATACCACATTTTATTTATCCATTTATCAGTTAATGGATATCTTTGTTGTTTCCACTTTTTACCTACCATGAATACTTGAGTACAAGTTTTTGGGTGGACATGCGTTTGCATTTCTTTTGGATATATACCTAGGAGAATTTCTAAGTCATATGATAACTCTTGTGTTTAACCTTTAAAGGAACTGCAGTGTGTGAAGATCACAATTTCTTTACATCTCTGATAACACTTATTATTATCTGTCTTTTTATTATAGCCCTCCTAGTGGATGTGAGGTAGTATCTCATTATGATTTTAATGTGCATTTCTCTGATGGCTAATGATATTGCACATCTTTTCAAGTGCTTTTTTGGCCATTTGTATATTTTTGGACAAATATTTATTCAGCTCCTTTGCCCAATTTTTCATCAGGTTGGCTTTTTATTACTGAGTTGTAAGAGTTCTTTATATATTCTAGATGCTAAATCCTTATCAGATGTAAGATTTGCCAATATTTTCTCCAATTCTGTGAGTTGCCTTTTTACTTTCTTAATAATGTCCTTTGAAGCATAAAAGGTTTTAAATTCGGTGAAGTACAACTTACCTATGTTTCCTTTTATCATTTGTGCTTTTAGTGTCATATCTAAGAAGGCTTTGCCAAACCCAAGGTCACGGACATTTTCTCCTATATTTTCTACTGAGAGCTTTATAATTTTAGCTCTTATACTTAGGTCTATAATCTATTTTGAGCTAATTTTTGTGTATGTTTTGAGGAAGGGGTCCAACATCATTCTTTTTTGTGTGCATATCCAGTTGTCCCAGCAACATTTGTTGAAAAAACTATTATTTCCCCACTGAATAGTCTGGGCACCTTGGTCAAAAATCAATAGATTGTAAACGTGAGGGCTTATTTCTGGACTCTCAATTCTATTTCATGGATGTATATGTCTTGATTACTATAGCTTTGTAGTAAATTTTAAAATTGAGAAGTGTGATTCTTCCAATTTTATTCTTTTTCTTCAAGATTGTTTTTCTGCAGGATTGTTCTGGGTCCATTGCATTTCCATATGAATTTTAATATCAGCTTGTCAATTTCTCCAAAAATTTAGCTGGGATTTTGATAGGGATTGTGTTGAATCTGTAGTTCCATTTGGGGAATATTGCCATTTTAACAATCTTAAGTCTTCCAATTTGTAAACATGGGATATATTTCCACTTACTTATGTCTTTCATTTCTTTTAATGATGGTTTGTAGTTTTTAATGTACGTCTTGCACTTTTTTGTTAAATTTTTTCCTAAGTATTTTATTGTTTTTGATGCTATTGTAAATGAAATTTTCTTACTTTCATTTTCTGATTGTTCATTGCTCGTGTATAGAAATAAATTGGTTTGTGTATTGATCTTATATCCTGTAACATTGCTGAACTCATTTGTTGGCTCTAACAATTTTTTAGTATGTTCTTTAATGGATGTTTTCTATGTACAAGATCATATCATCTAGAAATAGAGTTTTATTTCTTTCTTTCCAATATGATGTCTTTTATTTCATTTTCTTGCCTAATTTCCCTGGTTATAACCTCCAGGACACTGTTGAATAGAAGTGGTGATAGCTGATACTTGTCTTGGTTCTGATCTTAGGGAGAAAGCATTCAATCTTTCACTATTAAGAACGATGTTAGCTGTGGATTTTTTATAGATTCCTTTTACCGGGTTGAGGATTTTCCCTTCCATTCTTGGTGTGTCGAATATTTTTATTACGAAGCGGTGTTGGATTTTGTCAAATGCTTTTTCTGCTTCTATGGAAATGATTATGTAATTTTGGACATTTATTCTATTGATATGATGTATTAGGTTAATTGATTTTTGAATGTTAAACTAAGCTTGCATTCCTAGAATACATTCCACTTGGTCACAGTGTATAATCATTGTTATATGTTTGATGGATTTATTTTTGTTAATATTTTCTTAAGGATTTTTGTGTCTATATTCATAAAAGATATCAGTCTGTAGTTTTCTTTTCCTGTGAATGTCTTTGTCTGCCTTTGGTACCAGGATAATACTGGCCTTATATAATGAGTTGGGAAGTGTTTCTTCTTCTTTGATACTTTAAAAGAATTTAAGAAGACTTGCTGTTAATTCCTTAAATGCTTGGTAAAATTCACAAGTGAAGCCATCTAAGCTTGGACTTTCTATGTGGGAAGTTTTTAATTATTAATTCAATGCCTTTGTTTGTTACGGGTCTATTCAGATTTTCTACATCTTATTGAGTCAGTGTTTATAGTTTATGTCTTTCTTGAATTTGTCCGTGTCATCTAAGTTCCAATATGTTGACAGATAATTATTCATAGTAATAACTTGCAATCAATGTTATTTCTGTAAGATCAGTAATAATGTCCCTCTTTCCTTCCTGATTTTAGTAATTTGAGCGTTCTCTTTTTTTACTTAGTTCATCCAGCTCAAGGTTTCTTAATTTTGTTGATCTATTAGAAGAATCAGCTTTTTTCTATTCTCTATTTCATGTTTCCACTCCAGTCTTTATCATTGCTTTCTATCTGCTTGCTTTAGCTGTAGTTTACTCTTCTTTTTCCAGTGTCTTAAGGTAAAGTGGCATGCTATTCATTTGAGATCTTTCTCCTTTTTTAATATAGGCATTAGAGCTATAAATTTTCCTTTAAGTACTGCTTTAGCTATGTCCAATGAGTTTGGGTATATGTGTCATCATTTTTATTTATCTCAAAGTGTTTTCTAATTTCTCTTTATTTCTTTTTTGACCAATTTGCTATTTAGGAGAATGTTGTTTAATTTCCACCTATTTGTACATTTCCCAATTTTTTTTTTGTTATTGACTTCTAATTCTATTGTGACTGTAAAACATACTATGCATGATTTCAGTCCTTTTAAATTTATTGAGGCTTGTTTTATGGCTAACTGCAGAATGTTCTATATGCACTTGAGAAAAATGTGTATTATGCTGTTTGGTGGGGGAATGTTCTATAGATGTCTGTTAAGTCTAGTTGGTTTATAGTATTCTTCAAGTCTCTTATTTCCCTGTTGGTCTTCTGCCTGGTTGTTATATCAACTATTGAAAGTACGATATTGAAGTTTCTACTATTATTGTGGAATTATCTATTTCTCCTTTCATTTCTGTAAGTTTTTCCTTCATGCATATTGGGATTTGTTGTTAGGTACATACATGTTTATCATTGTTACATCTTTCTAATGGATTGACCATTTTCTCGTATAAAATGTCTCTCTTTATCTTTAGTAACAATTTTGTTTTAAAGTCTATTTTGTCTGATATTAGTATAGACATTCCAGCTTTATTATAGTTGCCATTTTTATGCTATATTTTTCCATTGTTTTACTTTTAACTTACTTGCATCTCTAAATCTAAAATATGGCTCCTGTAGATAGCTTATAGTCGGATTTGATTTTGTTTTTTTCTAGTTTGACAATATGCCACCTGAGTGGATTGTTTCATCCATTCATATTTACTGTTATTATTGATACAGTTGGATTTATGCCTGCCACTTTATTTTTTGTTTATTGTCTGTCTCACATCCTCTTTGTCCCTCTATTCTCCCTTTACTGTTTTCTTTTGCATTAAATATTTTCTAGTGTAATATTTTAATGATTTTTTCACTGTATTTTTTGAGTATTTTCTTAGTGATTGCTCTAGGACTTACCATATATATCTTAACTTATCAGAGTCTACTTCAGATTTATACAAACTTAACTCCAGTGGGATATAGAAATGTTACTCCTATATAGTCTTCTCCTTTTTTGTGCTATTACTGTTATAATATTACATCTATATATTTGACAAAAGCAATAATATATTGTTATAATTATTACATTATATAATTTTATGTCTTTTTAAAAGGCTGGATACCTGGAAGAAAGGATACTAAGAATAGATATAGATATAGACATAGACATAGACATCAACATAGATAAAGAGTTTGTTATATTAATCTTCTCATTCACATTCTTATTTACAATTTCTGGTTCTCTTCATTTGTTCCTGTGGATTCTCATCACCATCTTATATCATTTCCTTACTCCAACATAGCTTTGCTTGGACCCACTTCCTTTGTGCTCTCATTGTCAAATATATGTCTCTGTATAGGCCCAACAATAAAATTATCATACATTTTTTATACAATTTCTTTTTAAACCAGTTAATAGAAGAAAAGAAAATAAATATGTATTTATACTGTCTTTTATAGTTTAATAAATTTAACTTATGTGCTTTTTGTGTGGGGTTATTTTTTGGGGAGCTGGTGAGTTGACTTACCATCTGGGGTTACTTGCTGTCACCCTGAAGAATTTCCTTCAGTATTTCTTGTAACGTAGTTCTGCTATCAACGAATTCTCTCAATTTTTATCTTGGAATGAATGTCTTTATTTTGCCTGCATTTTTGAAGGATCATTTTGCATAATACAGCATTCTTGGTTGATATTTTTTTTTCCAGCACTTTGACTATGTCATCCCACTACCTTGTGGCCTCCATAGGTTTGCTTGGAAGTCAGCTGTTAATCTTTCTGGAGTTTGTTATGTAATGGACTGTTTTCTCTCTTGCTTCTTTTAGGATTTTCTATCTGTCTCTGTCTCTCAACATTTTTACTATAATGTGTCTGGGAATGGATCTCTTTGCCTGTATCCTGCTTAAATATCATTAAGCTTCTGGTTGTATAAATTAAATTTTTTCATCAATTTTGAGGAGTTTTCAGCCAATATTTCTTGAAATATTTTTTCTGTTCCTTCCTCTCCTCTCCTTCTTGTACTATCATTATGTGTATGTTGTTGTACTCAATAATATTCCACATTTTTCTGAGGCCCTGTTTATTTTTCTTCATTTTTTTTTCTTTCTGGGTTTTTCTTTGGATTGTATAAACACTATTGATATATCTTCAAATTCACTGATTCTTTCATCTTCCAGTTTGAATCTACTATTGAGCCCTGCTAATAAGTTTTTGTTTCTGTTATTATACTTTTTCAATTCCAGAATTTCCATTTGATTCTTTTATATAATTACTTCTCTATATTGATATTTCCTATTTGATGAGACATTGTTATCATATCTTCTTTTATTTCTTTCAGCATGGCTTCCTTTAGTTCTTTAATTTATAATTTAATTTATAAAAGACTCCATTTATAATGGAGTCTTTGCTAAGCCCAACACAGGCATCCCTCTCATAGGCAGTTTCTGTTGCCCGCTATTTTTCCTTTGTATAAGTCAAATTTTCCTTTTTTTTTTTGCATGTCTTATATTTTTGGTTGAAACTAGACATTTTCAGATAGTATATTGTAGCAACTCTGGATACTAACCACCACCCCCAACCCCACAGGGATTTTTGCTGTTGTATTTGCTTGTTTATTTGTTTAGTGACTTGGCTGGGCTATTTTCATAGAGTCTATTTACCTCAGAATGTGAAACCTCTGATGTTGCTCCTCAGAGAGTGCAGCCTTGGGCATGTGCACTGGAATGACAGTGGTTTTAGCAAGGTTCTCCTTGCCTGTCTCTTTCCCTGATCTCTCTGGAAAGCTGTTTGCCTCTGTTGGTATTATACCCAGTTGTTCATCTACACTAATTTCTAGCTTTCTCTATTGGTTTGGACAATATCTTGGGGCATAAATTACTCCATAGTCTGATACAATTAAAGTGAGGACCCTTGGCATGGTTAGTTTTCAAGACCAGTCTTTTAGGTGTGTTTTGATGCCAAGAGTGCTCTTCTTAGCTATCCCTCCCCCTTGTTCTCTCTGATAAACTAACTGCCTACAGATTAGCTTTTTACTCTCACAGAATTACTGGTCTCCTCTCAATTGCTTACCACCAAAATCTCCATTGTTTTCAAGAGCTCCCTTAGTCTTGAACTTCCCCACTCTCTGTTCTAAATAAATCAATTCATTATGGTAATGGCTTTATACCTCTCTGTTCTTATTGTCTGCTTCTCTCCCTTTTCAAAACCAATGACCCACTGCTTCAGAACTGGGGAAAAGACAGTGTCCTGCTTCTCTAGGGGTGACATACCTGCTCTGGGTGGGGCAGTAGCCTCTGCTTTTCTTGAATTTCCTCTTCTAGCATGGAATCTCCACCTTACTAGAGAGCTGGGGCAAGGGCAATTGAGGCCCCAGTATTCTCAGCATGCCATGCCTGGAGTAGAGCCTCCACTCTAAGGATGGGTGTTGGGTGGAAGAAGGGAACCCCCAATCCCTTGCATGGAATTTAGCTCTGAAAAATAGCTGAGAGTGATGAGGAATGCTGGCATCTTGCCCCTCTCAGGGAAATAGCAAAGCCCTGGACTGAAGCTGAAGCTGGGAGTGAGGGAGTCCCATCTTCTTGACCATACCTGCTCAGAGTAAACCTTTTCCATGCTGAGTGAGGGAGCAGAGGGAGGGAGTGGGTCATGGCTCAAGAGCTGCAGACACTTGCTCTTCTTTTTGATACTTAGCCAATTTTCTTGAATAAATATTTCTTCATTTGCCACATGCCCTTAAGACAATTTCCAGATGCTTTAAATTGTTTTATTTTTCTAACTTGTACCAGTTATGGTTTTTTTACTTACTGTAAGGAAAGTCTATGGGAGCTCTTCATGACACCATTATGGAAATGGTCTCCCTTTCCAGAGATTTTTAACCAGCTCCCACATTTGATTATAGCATAATCTCTAGAATAAGAATTTTATTCCATATCACTCCCAATGGTTCTGTTTCCCTGCTCAAAACTAACTACTACAATGTAGGTAGAGACTTATTCCCCAGATGCCAGTATCCTTGAAAGTTTGTATTCTCCCCAAGAGACCTCAGAGCAGTATCTACTCAACTCTCACAATGTGGAAAATTCTGGATACATTCCACTTCAGAAAGAAAGATAGCTCTTTCCTTATCTCCAGTGGTCTAGGTTTCCTTAGGCATTTCATCATCCCAGAAATTATCTTATTCCCAAACTTGCTACTCTTTTAGTGACTAAAACCTGAAAGCCTCTTCATTCTCATCTTGGCTACTTTTTCCATAGACTGACCCAGCAGTATAATGGAATGTGCTGTGTTACATGGGCTGCCTCAGTCTGAAAACAAAAGTTTGCTTGTAAATGTGTGGTTAATCTGAGAAATTACCTTGGTTTCATACTTGCTCATCTCTTTTTTTCCTACCCCAAGAACATAAAACAGAACAAGGGCCTGCAGTGCAAGTTTTTTTAAAGTTCTAGGGGATAAAGTGTTACTGAGATAGTCTGTGTCATTATAGTCAGATAGTCACATGTGCTCTTCATCCCTCCCCTCAGGGGTCTTGTTCTAAGAATTATACCATCTCTTACCTTTATCTACAGTTATCCTTAATTTATTGAGTACTTTCTTCAGTTGCTAAATATGCTCAATATTTCTTTATTCCAAAAGAATCACGTCCCCCACCATTAGTATCTAAAGCCACCACCTTCTCTCTGTTCCACTCTTCACTGTCACACTTATTTAATGAGGAGTCACAACTCCCTGCCCCATTGCCTCTATACCCCCTTTCTCCTTAAATCCCTGCTGTCTGATAAACCAGCGGGAAAATGAGCTGATGAAATCATTGGCTGAAGTTTTCTTCTGAGTCCCCATGCGCAATGGTCTTTCTCAACTTCAGTATCTCAACCCCCGCCTCTTTAACTCCCACCTCTTCTTTCCCACTCACACTTACTTATGTCCTAGAGGACCCTCATTTTCCTGCTTCTCCCTATGTGTAGATATTGCCCAAAGCTCTATACATGTTCTTTCTTTTCTTTCCCAAATATTTCTTCAAAAGCAGCATCATCAAATATAGCAATTTCATCAGTCATCACTATGAAAATCATAGCATTTGATGAGTACTTACTCTGTGGCAGGTACTTTGCATTTATTATCTCATTTAACTTTCAAGACAAACCTTATTAGCTCCATTTTACACTTGAGGCATTTGAGGGCAAGAGAAATTAAGTGACCTGCACAAGGTCATATAGTCAGCAAATGAAAGAACCAGGATTTGAACCCAGTCAGTCTCACTCCTGCACAAGCCCTTTCCACCATTATGCTCTACCTCCCATCAGAGGGCTCAGATTCCACCTCCTTCAGGAAACGACTCCTGATCACCCAACACGATATGGTCCCTCTATTTGTGTCACCCTTAAGACATTTACTTTTTGCTCTATGTTATGGTCATTTATGCTCACTCTTCCCAACACCCATACACCATTGCACTATCAATTCTTCAAGAAAGGGACTGTATTTATTAATTTCATATCCCCTCTAATGTTTGCCTAGGACAGTGCAAAATAAGCAGCCGGTAAAAGACCTGCTAATTTGACTGAAAGAGTAATCATCTGTAAAGGTGGGTCTTCTCAGCATGCCCCAAAACCCTGTTAATTTCCAGGTATGACAGGAATGCAGGAAGTAAACAAACCCCAATGTGTCACAGTGTCCCAAATGACCAGGCACTCTGGGCGTGGGGGCTCAGGATCTGTTTATTTTCAAAGCTATCAAAGAAAAACTAGAACATAGAATAGAAAGGAAGTATTGCTGAAAGGTAGAACAAAGAAAGAAAGTGCGTTACAGATTACCGTGCTGTGTCAACCTTGGCCAGCAAACTTATTAAGCAAAATTTTATGCTTTGTTTACTTTGGTAGGGCATGCCTTGCATGTCCTGGAAGTTTCTCTCTTTACATGCACTCCCATATTTCAAAATAACTATCCAACCCCAGACTAAGAATTCCTTCCCACGAGGTGTCACTGACTTCAATTTTAAATAAAGGAATATAGTAAATGAGTCACTTTCCATACGTTAAGAAAGATTGTGTATTTCCAGATAACTTTGTTTTCCATGAAGATATCTTATTTTCTCTCTTCCAAATAAAATCACATTAAATTAAATTAAAAATAAAGTTATATGAGAGATACTAAAGTAGATATTGGTTTGGATCAACAGACAGTGTTGGAAATTTCTCCTTTGTGTTATAACTATTTTCCAGAACAAGTCACATGGGCAAAAAAAAAATAGTTACACGGACCCAGCCTGTGCACCCAACTGAGGGTTTTATTTGCATCTAGATAGACAGTCTGTTATGTACAGCGTGTGTTTGCCCCAGAGCCAATTCAGGAAGAAATTTCCCATGGGTTTCAGGGGAAATGCTCTGCTTGATTTGGCCACATATGGAGCTCAGAAATGGATATGGGGCCAGAAAAAGAAAAAACAGAGAGCCTCCTGCTGATCCTCACAGGATAGCCTTGCATGTCCTGGAAGTTTCTCTCTTTACATGCACTCACATAACTCAGCCATCCTCTAAGTCAGCCAAAGGGGCTAATTTGTGAGCAGGCTAAATCAGGTTTCCGAAGTCACCCACATCGGGTTCCCTTCACTCATGCTTCTTCCTTTGGAGTGCCCTTAAAAGGAGTGGGTCAGTCCCAAAATTCTTTCCCAAGCCCACTGCTTTTCTCTTTTTAAAATTTGTCCTTTCTCATGTTCTGCTTCAACCGTGGCTTAAGTTGTGCCCCATAGTAGCTGACTTCCAGATCCTCTATTTGAGCCAGGGCCTTTCTCTTTTCCTGTATCCCTAACTGCCCAGCAAACAGTCCCACTTTTGCAAACAGTTCACCACCTCCAACTTTAGCATGTCCCATACATACTCATTGCCTTTCCCCCATAAGCAGCCCTCCTAATTCCTTCTTTCTTCTTATCAACAATGCTACAATGTTCCTTGCAGATACTTTTCATTTTCCTCTTCCTTGACCTCATACCTAACCAGTCACAAAATTTCATCAAATCTTCCTTCATGAGGACCTCAGTCCCTTTTGCTAGAGTCTGGACGAATCAAGGAAGGAAGGAAGCCAATCATGTGTCCCTGTGATGTAAAAGGAACCAGGAGGTGGATCTCGTCTGGGTCAGGAGGTCACCTGGAATGCCGGACACAGATGCAATCCAAAGCTCAAGCACAGAACAGAGACAAGGAGGGCACAAAGCTTGGCACTAGAATAGTAAGGTCAGCCACCCATCAGACCTACAGGACTGGTGTGAGGACATAGTGAAAGGGAGGTCAAGAAGTCAGGAGCAGAGATTGGGTCTGTCTTGGTCATCTTTGAATCCCCAGAACCTAGTTCATTGCTGACTCATGTAAGCACCCAATAAATGTCCTATATTTCCAAATACAGGGCATTTTTTTTATAACTTTTCATTCGCCTTTCATTCAAGACTTCATATTAAGCAACGCTTTTTCACTTTCATTTTTTTTAAACCACCAGGTAGTGTTTGGGGAAGACACGTTAGAAGGAGCAACATCCATAGTTTGGGGTGTCTAGAGAAGTAACCTGACATAATGGACAAATAAGAAAGCAAGGAATTTTAATAACATTTTGGGAGATTTTGACTTAACAACTCAAGTGTTAGATGTCATTATAAAAAGGCTTTTTAAAAATTGTTTTACAAATAAGTAGAGATCAAAATATTCATCTACCAGATAATTTGTTTTGATTGCATATATTTTCCATTGTCATACATTTTGTGGCTTGGAATAAAACTTCCAGTGACTAAGTCACATAGAGATTCCAAAAATACCACACCTCAAATAATGCAGAGGAAATAAGGTGATATGCTCTAGAAAACTGTGTTGGAATCAAACAGTACTTGTAGTGATGATAAAGACTATGAGAGTAGCAAAAACAGTGTTTCTAATTAACATTATTTTATATATAATATCTCATTGTATATATACATGTGTAAGCTAAATTAATACATTAAATACTAGTAGACATTGGACAATTTCCTGTAAATCACTAAAAGTCAGATATTTCAAATGGTCAAAACACTTCTTATCAATCATCTCATTGGGAAATGGGGAATCTATGCATTGCATTACATTCGTTGAATAAAATAATGAATGAATGCATAAATATTTATTAAAGACTAAAACAGTTAAATATTGGCATTAGGAATGATTTATTCACTAATCCATTGAGCCAACATTGATTGAGCTGCTATGTGCAAATCAGTTAAGCAGGAATCAGAATGGTTTGGTACTAAATGTCTACTTTCCACTGGGATGTTGACACCTAAGATAAAAGAAATACCTTTTTTAACTTTTTATTATGAAAAATTTCAAACATACAGAAAAATGAAAAAATAATATAACAAACATCCATAGAACTTCCATCTAGATTCAACAGTTATTAACATTTTCTCAAAATTGCTTCATGTATATATTTAATTTTGGATGGACCATTTGAAAGGAAATTATAGCTGTCATAGCACTTCACCCCCCTAACTTTAGTATGCATCTACAAAGATTAAAACATTCTCCCACATAACTGTCATGCTACTATCATGCCTAACAAAATTAACAATAATTCCTTAATAAGAGATATTTCCAGTCTACATTCAGATTTACACAGTTGCATTTGGTTGTGTCTCTTAAGTCCCCTCCCCCACCTTTTTTCTTTTTTTTTTCCCAGCTTGATTGAGGTGTAATTGACAAATAAAAATTGTATATATTTGAGGTGTACAACGTGATTTGATATAGGCATACATTGTGAAATGCTAATTAACACATCCATCACCTCACTTAGGTACTTTGTGCGTGTGTGTGTGTGTGTGTGTGTGTGTGTGTGTGGTGAGAACACCCTGGATATACTGTCTTAGCAAATTCCAAGTATACTATACAATATTATTAATTGTAGTAACCATGCTGCACATTAGATCTCAGAACTTCTTCATCTTATAACTGAAGATTTGTAACCTTCGATCAACATCTCCCCATTTCCCTCACCCCCCAACCCCCAGCAAGCACACTCTCTGCTTCTTTGAGTTCAGCTTTTTTAGATTCCACATAAGTGAGATCACGCAGTATTTGTCTTTCTGTGTCTGGTTTATTTCACTTAACATAATGTACTCCAGATTCATCCATGTTGTCTCATATGGCAAGATTTCCTTCTTTTTTATGGCTGAATAATTCTGGTGTGTGTATGTGTGTGTTCATCCATCTATGAATATTCGATTATTTCCATATTTTGGCTATTGTGAATAATGATGCAAAAGAACACGGGAGTGCAGATATCTCTTCAAGAGATTGATTTCATTTCCTATGGGTATATACACAGATGTGGGATTGCTGGATCATACAGTAGTTCTATTTTTTTTAATTTTCTGAGGAAATTCCATAGTGTTTTCCATAGTGGTTGTACCAATTTACATTCCCACCAGCAGTGTACAAGGGTTCCCTTTTCTCCACATCCTCACCAACACTTGTTATCTCTTGTCTTTTTGATAACAGCCATCCTAACAGATGTGAGGTCATATTTCATTGTGGTGTTGATTTGTATTTCCCTGATGATTAGTGATATTGAGCATCTTTTCATATACCTGTCACCCATTTGTGTGTCTTCTTTGGGAAAATGTCTACTCAAGTCCTTTGTCCATTTTTTAATCAAATTATTTGGTTTTTTTCTATTGAGTTTTATGAGTTCCTTATATATTTTGAATATTAACTCCTTATCAGATATATGGTTTGCAAATATTTTCTCCCATTACGTAGGTTGCTTTTTCATTTTGTTGATCATTTCCTTTGCTGCATAGGAGCTTTTTAGTTTGATGTAGCCCCACTTGTTTATTTTTGCTTTTAAAGACCAGCCCAGTTGTCATATCAAAATTCCCACAATGTGGATTATCTGATTGTTTCCTCATGACGTCATTTACCAAGTTCCTCTATCTCAATATTTCTTGTGAAACAGAAGATAGATATAAAAGCTTGACTGAATTCATGTTAAATGTTTCATCAGTGTATTGAATATTACATCATGATAAGAGCACAGTGTGGCTAGTTGTTCCAACATCTGTGATGTAATTTGATCACCTGGTTCAGGTAGAAACTACAGGTCTGTGATTAGAGAGTAACCTGTGGGATGCTACCTCGGCATCTTGCAAAAACCTTATTCCTTATTAACTTTCCACTTAATGGATTTAGCATCTGTTGAGAATTTTTGCCTGAATCAATTATTTCATTAGAAGGTTGTAAAATAAAATGCATATTTCTTGTTACCCTCTTCGATTATCCATTTCCCATTTTCTCCAGCCATCTTTTACAATCTTAAATATGTTCTTTGAAATTGAAAAGGCTGAAGTCCAAAGTTTTAAGTATCATAGTTTATTGTAATGGGAGAGAACTAACCTTCGATTTTCTTTTGTGTTTTCAGCAAAATGGGAAGCCACATTTTTATGATAAGCCACTTGTTGAATTCTTTGAAGAAGCACCTCTTCATGTTATGGTTTTCACTTACATGGGATATGGAATTGGAACCCTATTTGGCTATCTCAGAGACTTTATGAGAAACTGGGGAATAGAAAAATGCAACGCAGCTGTAGAACGAGAAGAACAAAAAGTACGTATGTTCACCTCTTTGGATCTTTGTCAATGCCTCTTCTTCTCTAAAGGGTTCTCAGAGTGGTGACGCACATACAGATCCTAAAAAGAGTGAGGTGCTCAGGAACTACTCGGGGTAAATTCTATTCATCCCCACCCCCTAAACACCATCCCCTGTGTGTTCATGGACTTGTTTTTACAAATATTTATTTAACAACTACTGTTTGCCAGATACTGAACTAAGGGTTTCTCATACATTATTATATTTAATTTTCATAACAACCCCATGAGATAGATATTAAAATACCACTTTAAAGATTAAAAAAATGAAAAATAACCACAAGGGCACATGCATGGGACTGTATTCTGGTCTTCTAGTTGAAAGATGAGTATTATTTATGTTCTATCCTGAAATAGAAAAGTATGTCTGAGTGCAATGTGAGATTTTTATTTCATCTAGGTCAGAGTTTCTCAACTTCGGTACTATTGACATTTTGGGCTAGATAATTCTTTGGTGGGGAGGCCACCCTGTGCACTGTACGATTTTTAACAGCATCCCTGGCCTCTACCCACTAGATGCCGTTAGGCTCTCCCACACACTTATGATGATCAAAAATGCCTCCAGATGTTGCCAAATGTCTCCTGAAGTGCAAAATCACTCCTGATTTAGAACCACTGATCTAGATATTTTCAATAGTTAACCTATAAAAGTCTATATCATGCTCTTTTCACATAGAGCTAACAGCACAACCTGGAAAATATTCAGAGATCTGCAAGGGCCTGCATTTTGTTAACATGTTTTCCAAATTTGTTCAAATAATTTATGATGCCGTGAATCTCTTTTTCCTAAAAATCTCTTTGGAGTACTATGATTGTGGGCATGGATCACCCCACATGATGGAACCTTAAATACATCTAAGCAAAGAACATAGGTGAGGCACGAAATTCAATGTAATGGGAGAACATCAAATCCTGTAACTTAGCAACTAATATCCGTGGTAAAATACACACATTACAGTAACATACCCATGAACAAATTGTGTGGAACACTTCCTTTGGAATTGGCTTAAATCAAGCGTATCACCTTCAGAAGAAAATCAGTTTTATTATTATAATCCCTCCTACCTTTAGCAAATATTTGAGCACATGCTCTCTACCAGGTAATGGGTGCTAATATACATAGAAGAAAACATAGATCCTACCACCAAAGAATATGAAGTCTGGAGTGCAAAAACAGACTCATGAGCAAAATATATGACAAAAAGAGATGCTGGGAATGAGGGTTATGTGGGAAACAGGGATCTGTGCCCTGTGATTCACTTAGGAAGTCAGGAAGGTATGATGCTGGGGGCTTGAATGGTGAGCAGGAGTTTGCCTAGTGAGCAAGGATACAAAGGAGGACATTCTCAGAAGAAGGCACTGCTTGTGCCAAGGCATTCATTAACTCCTTAATCAAATCAGACTCTTTTTGAGCAGGTATTTTGTGCCAGGCCCTATGCTACAATCTGGGGACACAAGAATGACCAAGGCAGATATGTTTCTTGCCTTCAGGGAGCTAACCATTAAAAAAGCAATTTCAATGGCATTTGATAAGAGGTACCATAGAGGTAAATAGAGGATGTCAAGGGAGCAAAGGAGAGAAACATCTAGCCTAGACTTGGTGTTCAGTGAAGGCTTCTGGGAGGAAGAGAAAGTTAAACTGAGATATGAAGGCTGAAAAGTAAGTAGTAAGGCAAAGGGTGAGGTGAGATGGGACAGAAGGAGTCTTTAGGGAGAGGAAACTTGGTGCAAAATGGCCCAGAATTAAGAGAATGCATTGTACATTCAAGGAACCAAGGAATTCCAATGACCGGAGTGTTGTGAGTGAGAGTGGGAGTACGTGGGGAGAAAGATTGCTTAAGAGGCAAGCAGGGACAAGACTACAATGAGTTTTTATAAGCCACAGATGTTTATTATAAGAACAATGGGAAGGCATTGAAAGATTTCAGGCAGAGGAATGCAGATTTGCAGATTAGAAAGGTCATGTTCACTGCCAAGTGAAAAAGAGATTGCAGGAGGACAACTCAGAGACCAAAAAATCAATTAAGAGGATGTTGCAGAAATGCAGGTTAAAAAATCTGTGTGAGACCTTGGGCTGGGACCAAGGTAGTGATAATAGGGGTGGTACAAAGAGATAAGACCAAGAGATGTTTAAGAAGATGCAGTTAGGGATGATTGGTTTGACTTGGGGCGTTAAGGAGATGGTCAGATCAAAGACCACATCCAGGTTTATGACTTGAGCAGCTGGGTAAAAGAAGGTGGTGTCATTGTTCGAAATGCAGAATAGAGGAGGAAGATCCAGTTGGAGGGGGAAAGTGGTCAATTCATTTTTTGACAAATTGAGTTTGAAGAATTGGCAGTTGGATATGGAGGTCTAGACCTCCAGAGGAAAGTCTTCTCAGCTGGATATTGTGGCATCTTAAGTATATCTTGAACATATCAACATTAATCAAAGCCACAGAAGTAGATGAGATCTCCCAAGGAAGGTCTATAGAGAAAAAAGAGAAAGGGTAAGAAGAGAACAAAGAACTTTAGAGAATTTAATGGATGTTACAGACTAGAAGACAATTTAAAAAGCCTTATAATAGCTCAGAAGAGATAATTTGTGCTTGAACTAGGGAAGAGGTAGATGGAACAAAGAAAAGGGAACTAATTAGAGACATTTAGAAGGTAAAATCAGCAAGTCTTGGTGGTTGAGTGTATAGAAAACAAGATAGAGGGAAGAAAACAGGGTAATCTCAAATTTCTACTTTGGTCAGACACAAGGATGGTAGTGGTACAGCCATCACAATGGAATGGTTCTGTATTGGCAAAGATGGCCACAGATACAGTTTTGAGGATCTAAAGGTTCTTGAATGGAGAAGGGTATAAAAACAGTTACATCAAGCAGGAAACAACCCAGCAAGTTCCCAGAGAAAGATACAGGTTTCCCAGGTCCTAGCAGTGCTGATGTTGAAACTGAGAAATTGGGATTAGAAAGCAAGTTCCTCTTGGCCATTCTCACAAGGATCTCCACAGCCCCTTCTTGATACCAGCTGGTATATTCTTATCGCCACTCTTCTCCCCAGGTATAAGTAACTGGTGCACAATAAATCAGCACATTCCAGAGTATTTACTGGGACAAAGCGTTAAGTCAAATAAAATTTCTCAGGTGTGGCATTCCTTGGCAGGCTTAGGCTTCAATCTGCCACCTATTTTCTAACCTGTTTCAATATTTTTGCTCTATCAACGCAGAAGGGCTAGTGGTTTTGGGTTTTCTAAAGCATTTCTTACATTTCAAGTGGAACATATGTATATATATGCAAGTTGGTTCTCAGGGAAGCAGACTCTGAGATGGAGGGTTGAAAGTTATTGCAGTTTGCTCCTGGGATCAACACCTGTACACGTGTGAGGGAGTGAAAGGGGCAAGATGAGGCAGGTGCATTGTGATGCAGTCCCAGCAAAGGGAGATCAGTGGATCCCACAGGGAGCTGTGGAGTTGGGAGGGCCCCTCAGAAGCATTCCTCATTGAGGGAAGAGGGTTGAGCCTTCAATGATGATTGTTGGGGGTTGCCACCAGAGAAGGATGTGATCTTCAGCCAGGCAGCTCCCTTCAGCAAACTGGCAGTCTCCAATACTCCCAGCATCAAGGAAAGGGGTGCTTTAGTCCTGAAGAATGGGGTAGGCACAGCGCACAGCAGCCTGTACGGCAACACCTGTCACTATTGCTGCAAGAACTGCTTGAACCACCTCCCAAGAGGAGGACATTGCATTAAATAAACCGGTGTCTTGTATTTCTTTACAAAATAAATGATTCCCCACTTGTTTGATCTCTGTGAGGTAGAGAGCATCAGTCAGTTGACTCACCTTGGTAGATATGCCTTTTATATGGCATACTTTTTATTATGTGTTCCTTCCTTTGAGCCCCTTTAGAGATTTAGAACCTTTCAGAGTAACAGGTTCTAATAAACTGCAATGGCTGCAATCCTTATATTTTTTTATGGGATTTGGTCACCAGACACACTGTCTTCAGGCTGATATTTATCTTATAATACTGCCTCCAACCCCATATTTCTGACAGTATCCTTGCTTTGTGTTAATAACCTATCTGAGGCACATCTTGAAGTCTCTTGCAGGAAACATGGAATGTGCTGATTTCCAATGACCCCTGGTTCTTTTAAGCAGAAATGAACATTATTCTATTCCAAAAGCTGGTCACTGGGTGTGCAGAATAGATTGTCCCATAAGACAAACCACCCACGAGCAAAATGACACCAGGAAAGAGAGCACATCCATGAAGGCATGGTGGAGAAGCACAATTATGTTTTTTAAAAAGAACATAAATGGATGTTCTTATTTCCAATCATACTCTCTTACTCTGTTCATTCTTTTTATTTTTATTTTTGTAATAAAAATTGTATGTATTTTAGGTGTACAACATGGTATTTTGATATACATATACATAGTGAAAAGATTGCTGCATTTAGGCTAATCGACATGTTCTCTTCACTTCTTTCTTTTTCTTAATCAAATATAAGAATTTATTAATCCAATTTCCCTATTTTCTCTCCTTGGATGACTTCTCTCATACCAAACCATCCATTCAAACTAAAGTGTTGCCCCAAATTTAGAATCTCTTTTTGCTTTTTCGTCTTTTTGATTTCTAGCCCAAAAACCCTGAAATTGACTCCAAAACACAAAGGCTCTGATAATCCTCTTTATATGAATCACTTGATTACTGATTTACTTAATGTTACTGATTTACTTAGTATAAACTTAGGGAAAGGATAGAAAAGTCAAAATCTCCCTCCAAGAGAGCACTAAAAACCCCACAGGCCCAGGGTACCTGGTACCTCAGACAGACTCCACTAACAATTAGAAGACACTGGCAAGGAAAAGGACTATACAGATAGATACAAAGTTTAAATATTTTTGCTTAAATTCTCCTTTTAACTCAATTTTTGGGACACATTTTTTTTTAATCAAAGGCAACTTTAGAGTTGAATTGCAATTGATTGAAGACTTATCTAAATAAATTACTTTCTCAGCGATGTAATGGCCCAACTCGCAAAATCTAGAAGAAGGTGTCAGCAAATATAATCAAATGAATGTCAAGAATCATCAGAGACTTTAAAAATTGCAAGCACAGGGCCGGCCCCGTGGCTTAGCAGTTAAGTGCTCGCACGCCGCTACTGGCGGCCCAGGTTCTGATCCCGGGCGTGCACCAACGCACTGCTTCTGGGGCCATGTTGAGGCCGCATCCCACATACAGCAACTAGAAGGATGTGCAACTATAACATACAACTATCTACTGGGGCTTTGGGGAGAAAAAAAGGAGGAGGATTGGCAATAGATGTTAGCTCAGAGCCGATCTTCCTCAGCAAAAAGAGGAGAATTAGCATGGATGTTAGCTCAGGGCTGATCTTCCTCACACACACACACACACAAAAATTGCAAGCACAGCCACATTTCTCAATCCTATGGTATAACAGGTTCAGCAAGACCCGCTCCACGTGGCACCAGCCTTCTATAAAACATTTTGTTGCAATTCTGTGTTCACATTAGATCCAGATAGTCCCCAGTGCCCCTGCAAGTAAATCCCAGACATTTCTGGCCCATCCCTAGAGATTTTTACCCCCACATGAAACAAAGAGAGTTCAGCAAGTTGTAATGTAGAAAATTTTAAGACAAATCTCCAAATGTTTGCATGAATTAAAACTTGCCCTTTTGCATCCACATTTTGCATCCTGATGCAACAGCAGGATTTGCCCAGAGAGACTTTATTCTGAGTAATTTGAAGGATGGGGTCCATTAAGGTCACTGGGTAT
Organism: Diceros bicornis minor; assembly: GCF_020826845.1. Lineage (NCBI taxonomy): Eukaryota > Metazoa > Chordata > Mammalia > Perissodactyla > Rhinocerotidae > Diceros > Diceros bicornis. Next base: position 40,279,892 of record NC_080758.1, read on the forward strand.
GAGATACCGGTTTTGTCCAAAGCAAACAGGCAGCCCAAGCTTTGGTCTTCCTGTTTGGACCTGGGTGGGTCCAAACTCAGAAAGCAGCTTACTAGCTAGCAGCTTATGGGATGGTAATATTGGACCAGTGCTTCTCAGCCATGGCTGCATGTTGGAATTACCTCAGGAATCACCTGAGAAGCTTTAAACGCTACTAATACTTGGGCTTTACCCTCAGATATTCTGATTTAATTGGTTTGTGGTGCACCCTGGTTGGTGAGAGTCCCAAACCCCTCCCAGGTGATTCTCATGTGCAGCCAAAGTTGGAAACCAATGTTTTAGACTAATGCTTCTCAAACCTTCCTGTGTATACAAATGGTCTGGAGATCATGCAGATTCTTCTTTAACAGCTTTGGGGTGGGGCCAAGATTCTGCACCTCTAACAAGCTTCTAGGTGGTGCCAATGCTACTGGTCCAGGGACCAGCTGTTGATCCTTCTCACCAGTATCACATGAGAGTTTGTTAGAAATACAGACTCTCCGGTGCAGCCCAGAACTTCTAAAGCAGAATCTTTATTTTGTCATGATCCACAGGTGATATGGACACATGTTAAATCATGAGAAGCATTGCTATTCCACAGGCTGTCAATTTGAAGTTCAGTTATCACCTGTGTTCGGGTGGCAGCAGCACCATCCCTTGAGCTTCCAGATGCTCATCACTTTCACATGCACAGCTGTCCTATCAGTTCCAGGCAAGGTGGTCCAAGCCCACCTGTGCTTTGTTGTGGCGGCCCTTGGAAGTTAACAATTGCAGATTAGCAACTTGAGGGCCAAGACTAGATCAGCACTTCTCAACCTTGGCTGCACACTGGAATCAGCTAGTCTGCCTCAGCCCTTGTCATTCCCAGCTCTGTCCTTCCAGTACCGCCTCCAACATCTCTTACCCCTCCCTGACCCTGGAGCCTGTGATCCTTTGATATTAAGCTCTTTCATTCTCCTGTACCTCCCTATTCTACTTTTTCTACCTCCTATCCAGCTTAAATTCCATGGACCTTGCTACACCCTCAACTGGATCCACCCCCCATGCTGATGGGTCTCTCTTTAAATTCAGAATCACTAGCCTCAAGGTGGCCATCAGTGTTGCCTGCCAATCACATTACGTAGCCTTAGTACATTTAGTCACCAGCTCTTCTAAATGACTATTTCTTACTTTTTCCTCTGCTCTCAAACCTCCAACACTTCTTGACCCTCCTGACTTTCAGCTAATAATCTTGCTTCCTATTTCATCGAGGAAAAACGTCAGAACTTCCATACACTTCCTCTACCACCATTTACCTGCACCTGTCTCACATACGTGGCCTCGCTCTTCACCTCTCATTACCATGGAGTAGTTGTCTGGGCTCCTACTATACTAAGCCTTCCACCTAGTGGATGATGAACTAGATCCCGTTCATCATCAATCACATGTCCAAAACTGTGCACTTGAGCTTCCCCTCCAAACTTGTTCCTCTTACACTCTTTCCCAGACCAGTAAATGGCAACTCCATCAGTCTAGGTATTCTGGCCAAAAACCTCTGTGTCATCTTTGACTCCTCTCTTTCTCTTGCACCCCAAGTCAAATTTGTCGGCAAATACTGTTGGTTCTATGTTCAAAATATATTTGTTATTGGACACTTCTTACCACTGCTGCTGCCACCAGCTTTGTCCAAACCACCATCTTCTCCTGCCTAGATGCACCTTGCTTCCACCCTCGACCTCTACAGTCTCTTCTCAACTAACAAGCAACATGATTTCTTTAAAACCTACTTCAGATCACATGACAGCTCTGGCCATAACCCTGTGATGTCTTCCCTTCTCACTCAGAGTAAGAGCAAGAGCTAGCCAAGGCTCTACACAATGCAGCCTCTTCTTATGTCTCTATCTCATCTCTTTTTACTCGTCAGCTCTCTCACTCTGCTTCAAACACCCAGGACCTCCTTGCTCTTCCCCAAGCACAGCTCACATGTACCTACCTCAGAGATTTTTTACTTGCTTTTCCCTCTACCTAAAATGGTCCTCTCTCAGGTATCAGCACAAGTCAACCAGACTTGGTTCCAAATACCTTCTGGCTGCTTCTAAAAAGCAAATGCACCCTCATAAGGGATGATTATTGTCCACAATTGCATCTAGCAGAGGAGCATGTGCCATAGGTTGGGAAAACAACTTCAAAAAAAAGTTCTAGAAATATTTTTTTAAAATAAGACTCTCAGTAAAAAAAATATATATATATATATATCTCTCTCCAAATATTGAAATATATGTATATACATATATATGTATAGACACCCACATGCGTGTAATTTCTGATGTCATTAAAATGTTAGTCAAATCATTTTTTCAGTTCTTTTACAATGCAGACCTCTGCTTCCCTTAGCAAGAAGGAATCTTTGATAGTAGGCAGGATTGATTGATTTTGATAAAGTAGAGCTTTGCTAATGTATACAAACTAGAACTAAGCCAATGTGTAAAATAGGTGGGTTATGACAAGCCCTAATGAAAAGCCCCTACTCAAACTCATGTCTTTTTTCCCTTTCCTTCTTAATATGGAAATAATGAGCAAAAGCAATCTCTTTGTGATCTTTCTTGTCTTTTTCATGCACTTAATTACACATATGCTCATTTATACTTACTGTCTCCTTTTCTTAACATAAATGGGATCATATCATACATATTGTTGTGTGACCTACTGTTTTTCGCTTAGCTACATGTCGGAAGATCTTTACATGCCAGTCCAGGATGACCTCATTCCTTTTAATAGTTGCATGATGGTATTCCATAATGTGGATATGTAATTATTTATTTATATTCCCATTTTTCATTAATGCAAACAATTCTTCAATGAACAGCATATGCATTTATTCGAGTATAATTCCTAGAAGTGATTTCCTGGGTCCAAGGATTTATATCTTAACCTCTGAGATTGGCTTTGGCCATTCAGGGTCTTTTGTTTTTCCACATAAATTTAAGGATTCTTTTTTCTATCTCTGAAAAATGTCCTTGGGATTCTGATTGGGATAGCAGTAAGTCTGTGATTGCTTTATGTAATACAGACATTTTCACTACATTTATTCTTCCAATCCATGAGCATAGAATATCTTTCCATTTCTTTATGTCTTAAATTTCTTTAAATAATTTGTAATTTATAAATTTATAATTTTCACTATATAGGTCTTTCACCTACTTGGTTAAATTTATTGCTAAATATTTTATTCTTTTTATTGTGATTGTAAATGGGTTTGTATTCTTGATTTCTTTTTCTGTTAGTTTGTTGTTAGTGTATAGAAATACCACTGATTTTTGTATGTTGATTATATATCCTGCAATTTTACTGTATTCATCAATTTTTTCTAATAGTTTTTTGGTCGATTCTTTAGGGTTTTCTATATATAGAATCATGCCATCCACAAATAGTGACAGTTTTACTTCTTCCTTTCCAATTTGGATCCCATTTATTCCTTTTTCTTGCTTAATTGCCCCCGCTAGGACTTCCAATGCTATACTGAATAAGAATGAAGAGAGTGGGCATCCTTGCCTTGTTCCTGTTCTTAGAGGAATAGCTTTCTGTTTTTGACTGTTGAGTATGATGTAGGCTGTGGGTTTGTCATATATGGTCTTTATTATGTTGAGGTACTTTACTTCTATACCCATTTTATTGAGAGTTTTTATCATAAATGTATGTCGAATCTTGTGAAATGCTTTCTCTTCGTCTGTTGAGATGATCACGTGATTTTTATTCTTCACTTTGTTAATGTGGTGTATCACATTGATTGATTTGCAGATGTTGAACCATCCCTATATCCCTGGAATAAATCCCACTTGATCACAGTGTATGATCTTTTAATGTATTGTTGTATATGATTTGCTAATTTTTTTTTTAGGATTTTTTCTATGTCCATCAGTGATATTGACTTGTAATTTTCCTTTTCTGTGTTGTCCTTGTCTGCTCTTGATATCAAGGTAATGTTGGCCTCGTAAAATGAGTTGGAAAGCATCCTGTCCTCTTCAATTTTTTAGAATAATTTGAGAAGGATAGGTATTAAATCTTCCTTGAATGTATGGCAGAATTCACCAGAGATGCTGTCTGGTCCTGGACTTTTGGTTTTTGGAGGTTTTTTTTTTTTGTGAGGAAGATCAGCCCTAAGCTAACATCTGCCAATCCTCCTCTTTTTGCTGAGGAAGACTGGCCCTAGGCTAACATCGTGCCCATCTTCCTCCACTTTATATGGGACGCCACCACAGCATGGCTTGACAAGAAGTGCATCCGTGCGCGCCCAGGATCCAAACCAGCGAACCCCGGGCCACTGTAGCAGAGCATGTGCACTTAACCACTTGCGCCACTGGGCTGGCCCCTGGAAGGTTTTTGATTACTGTTTCAATCTCTTTTCTTGTGATTGGTCTATTCAGACTCTCTATTTCTTCTTGATTCAGTTTTGGAAGGTTATATGATTCTAAGAATTTATCCATTTTTTCTAGGTTTTCCAATTCATTGGCAAATAGCTTTTCAAAGCATTCTCTTATAATCCCTTGTATTTCTGTGGTATCTGCTGTAATTTCTTCTCTTTCATTTCTGACTTTATTTATTTGAGCCTTCTCTCTTGTTTCCTTAGTGAGTCTGGCTAAGAGTTTGTCAATTTTGTTTATCTTTTTAAAGAACCAGCTCTTAGTTTCATTGGTTTTTCTATTGTTTTTTTAGTCTCTCTTTCATTTACTTCTGCACTGATTTTTATTATTTTTATTATTTCCTTTCTTCTGAAGGAAAAGCCTGACTTCGGGCTTTGTTTGTTCTTCTTTTTCTAGTCCTTTTAGGTATAGTGTTAGATGGTTTGAGATTTTTCTTGTTTTTTGAGTTAGGCCTGTATTGCTATGAACTTCCCTCTTAGTACTGCTTTTGCTACATCCCATAAGTTTTGGTATGTTGTGTTTTGTCTCCAGGTATTTTTGATTTCTCCTTTGATTTCTTCATTGATCCAATAGTTGTTCAGTAGCATGTTGTTTAATTTCCACACACTTGTGACTTTTCTATCTTTCTTCTTGTAGTTGATTTTTAATTTCATACCATTGTGGTTGAAAAAGATGCTTGATATGATTTTAATCTTCATAATTTATTGAGGTTTGTTTTGTTTCCCAACATATGGTCTATTTTTGGGAATGTTCCATGTGCACTTGAGAAGAATATATATTCTGCTGCTTTGGGATGGAATATTTTATATATATATACACACACACATATATATATATAAATCTGTTAAGTCCTATCTGACCTAGATCTGGTCAGGTCTAGTGTTTCATTTAAGGCCACTGTTTCTTTGTTGACTTTCTGTCTGGATGCTCTATCCGTTGATGTAAGCAGGGTGTTAAAGTCCCCTACTATTATTGTGTTGCTGTCAATTTCTCCCTTTAGGTCTGTTAAGAGTTGTTTTATATACTTTGGTGCTTTTATGTTAGATGTATGTATGTTAATAAGTGTTATGTCTTCTTGGCAGAATGTTCCTTTTATCCTTATCTAATGTCCACCTTTTCTCTTGTTATCTTTTTTGACTTGAAGTCTATTTTGTCTGATATAAATGTGGCTACCACTTTCTTTTGGTTGCCATTTGGTTAGAGTATCATCTTCCATACCTTCACTCTGAGCCTATCTTTGTCTTTAGAGCTGAGATGAGTCTCCTGGAGGCAGCATATTGTTGGGTCTTGTTTTTTAATCCATGCAGTCACTCTATGTTTTTTATTGGTGAATTCAATCCATTTATATTTAGAGTGCTTATTGAAATATGAGGGCTTAATACTGCCATTTTATCTCTTTTTTTCTGGTTGTTCTATATTTTTATTCTTTCTTTTTCCTTGTATTTCTGTCTGCCATTTCATTTTGGTGGTTTTTTATGATGTTTTCTCAGTTTCCTCTTTATTTATGATTTGTGACTCAGCTATGATTTTTTATTTTGTCATTATCATGAGGTTTGTATAAAAAATCTCATAGATGAGATAGTTTTTTCCTGCTGATAGCATCTTATCTCCATTAGCCTATGCATGTTCCATCCTTTTCCTCTCCCCCTTCTATATTTTTGCTGTCACAAATTAGCCTTTTTTGTATAGTGAGTTTGTTACCAAATTAAAGTAGTTATAGTTATTTTTGGTGCTTTCCCTTTAGCCTTTGTGTTAACTAACCTATTCTGATACAAAGTCACAATTTTCTGATTCTGTCTGTTTATTTATCACCTTGCTCAAAGCTTTGTAAACCTTTGCTTTTTTTTTTTTTTTTCCAGGTAGGAGGTCTCCTTTCAACATTTCTTGTATGCTGGGTCTAATGGCAATGAACTCTCTCAGCTTTTGCTTGTCTGGGAAGGATATATCTGAAGGATATATATCTGAAGGATAACTTTGCTGGATGGAGTATTCATGGCTAATAGTTTTTGTCTTTCAATATTTTGAATATATCATTCCACTTTCTCCCAACCTGTAAAGTTTCTGCTGATAAATCTGCTGGTAGCCTGATAGGGATTGCTTTGTAAGTTATTTTCTTCTCTCTAGCCACCCTTAATATTCTTTCTTTGTCATTGATTTTGACAGCTTTAATATAATATGCTTTGGAGAAGATCTTTTTGCATTGAGATAATTAGGAGTTGTATTAGCTTCACGTACTTTTATATCCAGTTCCTGCCCCAGGTTTGGGAAATTCTCAGCTATTATTTCTTTGCATAAGCTCTCTGCTCCTTTCTCTCTCTCTTTGCCTTCTGTGATCCTATTATCCTTATGTTGCTTTTCCTAATTGAGTCACATATTTTTTCTTAGAATTTCTTCTTTTTTTTTTTTTTGTGAGGAAGATCAGCCCTGAGCTAACATCCATGCTAATCCTCCTCTTTTTGCTGCGGAAGACTGACTCTGAGCTAACATCTATTGCCAATCCTCCTCCTTTTTTTCCCCCAAAGCCCCAGTAGATAGTTGTATGTCATAGTTGCACATCCTTCTAGTTGCTGTGTGTGGGATGTGGCCTCAGCATGGCCAGAGAAGCAGTGCGTTGGTGCGTGCCCAGGATCTGAACCTGGGTCGCCAGTAGTGGAGTGTGCACACTTAACCACTAAGCCACGCGGCCGACCCTCTTCATTTTTTTTAAATCTTACTTCTCTCTCCTCTTCCACCTGAATCATTTCTAGATTTCTATGTTTGAGCTTACTAATTCTCTCTTCCATATGGTCTGCTTTATTTTCAACATTTTCTACTTTATTTTTTGTCTCATTAATTGTGTTCTTCATCTCCAGAACTTCTGTTTGTTTTTTCTTAGAGTTTCAAGCTCTTTGGTGAAGTACTCCTTCTGTTCGTTAATTTTATTCTTGAGCTCATTGACTGTCTTTCTGAGTTTTCCTGTAACTCATTGAGTTTCTTCATAACAGCTATCTTGAATTCTCTGTCAGTTCGTTTGTAATCTTCTGTGACTTCAAGTCTGGTTTCTGGAGAGTTGTCAATTCCTTATGTTCTGCAATGTTACTGTAGTTCGTCGTGGTATTTGATGAGTTGATCCTCTGCCAGTGCATTTGTGGTAGTAATCACCTTTCTTATTGGGGTAAGGCTTTGGTTACTTTAGTTATGAGCTGCTTCTGGTTGTATTTTAGAGCCTGCACTTTCCACCATCCACTGCCTCTGTGAGAGGCATCATCAGTGCCCTCATTGTGCTCCTTGTGCCTCTGAAGTTGCTAGTGCCTTGCTGCTTACAATGTTGCTGTAGTCTCAGGTGTTGCCACTGGAGTCACCAAGCTGTGAGCACTTCTGCTGCTTTGGGGTCACCTGGGTCTCATGTTCTCCCACTGGCTCTCTGCGGGATCTCCATGGGCTCGGGTGCTGCTGCCCTATACACCACCTGTGCTGCTGCTCCTGGGTTACCTGGGGGCGCTTGCAGCATTAGGGCTGCTGCTAAGGGCACTGGGTTCATGGATATTGCTGTGACTGCCGGGAGCCCTGAGTCTTGTATGCAGCCCCTGCTGCTGGTAGAGCTGGCATTGGGGATGCCACCACTGGGGCTGGGTCATGGTTTCTGCTGTGGTTCCTGAAGCCTCAAGTCGCAGGTGCCACTTGCTACTGCTGCAGGAGGGGCAAAGGGCTAAGCCACAAGTGTTGTTGCTGGTCCTGCAGCCTCTGTTGGTTGATGCATGCTGGTGTCCTTTGAAACCTCAGGTCAGGGCACACCAACCAACCAGGGAAATCTGTGTTTTAGATGCTATCCCTACTGCTGGAAAGACTGGCACCACTACTTGAGGAGAGGGAGGGAGCTAGGTTGCCGGCTCCACTCTGTGTCCTGAAGCCTCAGGACATGTGTGCCACTTGCCACCACTGGGGGAGGGTGGGGGCAGAGGCTAAGCCATGAGTAAGTGTCATTGCTGCCCATACAGCCTCTGATCTTTGGCCTGTGTCAGTGTGCTTTGAAACCTCATGTCAGGGCCCTCCACCCCTGCCAGGGAAATCTGTTTTAGATGATATCCCCACTGCTGGAAAGACTGGCGCCACCACTGGGGGGGAGAAGGAGGGGTCCGGGTTGCTGGCTCTGCTCTGTGTCCTGAAGCCTCAGGATGTGTGTGCCACCCACCACCACTGGTGGGGCAGGGGCTAAGCCACAAGTGCCCTGTCTGCCCCTGTGGCCTCTGGTCACCAGCTAATGTGCCAGCCTGAGGATTCACATTTTGGATCGCAGCCTCAAGGGGAGTTGGGGGGTGCTCCCTGGTTCCACTGCCTCCTGGAGGTCCAATCCACCCATGTTCAGTGGTATAGATGCATGGATCTCTCAGGCATCCTGTTGTACTGTGCAGGGAGTCCACTTTTGGTCAATGGGTGTCCAACTGGTTTTAACTTAGAGGGAAGAGACAAAGGGATCAACTCACTCTGCCATGATGCTGATGTCAGTCCTGAGGTCAACATCTTAATTATATTTAGTCTTCCCATTCAGTAGCATGATATGTCTGTCCATTTACATAGATATTTCTTATATCCTTTAATAAAATTTTATAAACTTCTTTATTCTAAAGTCTTACTCTTTCCTCTTATAATTATTATTTGGGTATGATTTTTTGATGGTGGTGCTATTTGAATACTATCTTTTTTTCCTATCCTATATTCTAATTAGTTATTGATGGCATATAGGAAAGTTATTGATATTTTCATATTTTGATTTCAAATGCTATCACCTAAATGAATTTTCTCCTTAGTTGTCACAGCTTCTCAGATAGTTGTATTGGAATTTCTTGTAATTTCCGTGTATGCCATGAAAAATTGTACACTGTCCTTTAGGTCTATTACAACAAACTTGTTAATTACGTCACTTGAATCCTCTAGACTTACTTATTTTTTGTCTACTAAAACTTATAATTTTTGAGAAATGTATATTAATGTCTTCTACTACGATTGTGCATTTGTTACTTTTTTTTCTTATGCATTTCAATATAACTGTCAGATACATAAAAGCCCTTGGCTCTTATAGTTTTTGGTGGATTTTTCCCTTTTATCATGCTTTTACTTTATGCTCTATTTTGCCTGATATTAATATTTATACATCTGCTTTTTCTTCAATAGCCATCTCTTTATTTTCAGTCTTCATCATTTTCAGAAAATATTTGTCTCTTCTAAGCAGCATATAGATTGATTTTTAAAACAAACATGAAAGCTTCATAATAAGCTTTTAATAAGGTTAATAAAGCTTCTATAACAAGATAATAAAATCTGTGAACAATTACTTACTTGAACCATATGAAATCGCTGTTTTTATAGGTCAAAAACAGTCAAATCTTGTCAATTCCATACAGTTAAACCTAACATTTTAATTACTCATGTGTTTAAACTTATTCCTGCCATATTTATATTTTTCTTTTTTTATTTTAAATATTTCTTCTTTCACACCTTTGTTACGTTTGATTGAGTTTTCTTTGTTCTGCACTTTTTTCTCCTTGTCACTGTTAGGAAGTTGTATATAGTAGTCCCCTACTATTTTTTTAATGGTTATCTTTGAGTGTTTAACACATATATTTAGAATTTAGGTACCTTAATTCAGTAACTAGAGTCTTCCCCTGACCAGGAGAAGAATTTGATGAAGTTTCACTTTCTCTCAAATTGTCATTCTCCAAGTTGTCATTTATTTATTAATTTTTAGTTTCTGTTTCTTTTTACTACATATATAAAACTACTTGGACTAAACCATATTCCATCAGTTTCTCCATTCACTATTTTTCCTGGCATCTCTCATCTTCCTCCTCAGTTATTTTATTTTTGTTTTGTTGATGTACACCCTCAATTATTACAGAAAAGGCATGTGGGAGTTAAATTCAGGATTCCTTATAATAGGCATGTGGGAGTTAAATTCAGGATTCCTTATATATATTGGAATGTATTTATTTGGCTTTCTCATTTGATTGCTGGCTCGGCTTAGCACAGGATTTTAAGTTCAAAATAATTTTCTCTTATAATCTTTTCCACCACTGTCACCTAAGAAAAATCTGAAGAAATCTAATTCTTATTCCTTTGTATGTAAACTGCCTTTTCCCCTTATCTGAACACTTTTGAGATTTTTCTCTCTATCCTTGGAGAACTGAAATTTAACCAGGATGTATCTTGGTATGGATTTTTACTTATTTGCTCTATTCAGTACCTGATAGATCATTTACATCTTAGGATTCAAACCTTTCTTCCTCTCTGGAATTTTCCCCTCCTCCGCCTCCTCCCTCTTCTTCTTTACCTCTTTTTCCTCCTCTTCCTCCTCCTCTCCTCCTTATCCTCCTTTCAATTTTGCAACTCCTGTTAGAGAGATATTAGATCTTCTGATTCTGTCCTACGTATCTCTTGACTTTTCCTTCATATTTTCTTTTCTCTACCCTTTCTCATTATGTCCTGGAAAAATTAGTCAACTTACTATTTTAGCTTAATAATTTGCTTTTCAGCCGTGTTCATTATACTTTTAAATTGTTTACCTTTTTAAAGGATACGTTGTTTTGCTGTGTCTCTCTGAAGATGTTACGTATATATATTTTAAATACTTCTGTTTGTTCTATCAAGTCTTTCACCAGATGATAGTTCTTCTGCTTGCTGAATTTGGTGCCTCTTATTGTGCTAGTTTTTCTTAAGTAGAGATGACACTTTATCTGATGCTTGTTTTGGTGTTTAAGAATTCTTATTTGCCTAGGTATTCAGTGATTGTAGAAGGGGCACGGAATGAGTTGCCAGGACCAGTAGCTTGAGTTCTTGCTGTGTGCTCTCCGCACCTCTCTACATTGAATCATTGCTCTTCCATTCAGCTCTTATTACCCACCATAATACTTTCTCCTATAGACAATATTGCTGCTTCTTACCTATTAATCCAATAAGAGGAGGACAAAGAGATATAGCTTCCTAGTTAATCACCCTGAGTATCAACTTCCTGTAGTTCAAGCTTCTCAGCTTGAAGCTCCCCTACAGTTAGCTTATGTCCACACTAGTCTTCTCTACAAATGTTTTAGAGCTATGGTTTCCTATGGTCTTATTTCTCCATTGATAAGATCTTATTTATGTTCTATGTCTTGTGATCCTTCAATATTTCTGATTAATTGATGACACTCTTGATTGTCTTTCTAGTCATTTATAAATTTATTTTGTTTATTAAATATCTATTTTTTGTCATTTAAATAGATCATTTAAATATCTAGTTTTGTCATAACTGAGGGCGTACATCAACAAATTCAACAAGACTATTAGATGAGTGGTAGACTACATACGAGTGCTGAGTCTGACATCTTTTTTCAACCTCCCTCTAATTTCTTAATAAGAAAAATTAAATTTAGCCATCTTCACTTTGTGTTTCTAATACTTCAAAGAACTGTTTATAATACAGTCACCCTTTCCAAGGAAAAAGAAAACACAAACATATTTTTTTATTCTGAGTTCAACCCTGGTAAGAGAAATAGCTGCTTCCCAAAAGGAAATAAGGATATAAAATAAAATATTAGGCGAGAACAGAAATGTCAATGTAGGCACAAATGAATAACTGGTGTTTGATAATGATTTTTTCTTTCTCTACAAATTCATGATTCAATTTGCTACTGAGGGGGCATGTAGTTAAATAAAATAAGAAGGAATACGCTTCCAAATTTGGTAGTATTTTTTACAATGGGCCATAAATATGTTCTCTTCAATTCCTTACAAACACCAACACTTGCAGCATGGTTTCTGGAGAAAAGGATTGGTTTTAGAACTGAGTACAATCCCCAATTTGTCCACTCAAATTTTCTGACTTTCCGTTGATTTGTCTATAAAAGTTGGATAAAAATATCTATAGTACTTGGAAAATTAAAAAATACCCTACAGGTTTAAATATGGAAAAAGAAACATAGTCACATTACAGAAAAAACAAAGCCATTCTTATGGCTGCATTTTTAGATTTTGCTCAAACCTCCTATACCCTACCCCCAAAAATGATTGTGCCCTCCTGGTCTGGGGTTCACTTTCACATCTGGCCATTTGTGTCAGGAAGAAAAATAAAGATAATGACTAGGCCAAGTGACAAGTTAAATTTACAGGTGGATAAACATATGTCCTATTGCAATGCCTGTTTTTGCAATATCTAGTCCAGTTTCATTTTCCGATATAGTTAAAATGCTGTGGGAGGCTTACCTGAGACTAAAGGACACTGACCTTTGGAAAGTGTTGACTGTTCCTGAGGAAACCTCACTGGTGCTCAAAGGAATGGGGTGGAGTGAAAATACACCCATGCAGAGGCAGGAAGCCTCACAGATGCAGAGGAAGAGGAGAACAATGCCCCCAAAGACAGGCACCTCTTCTCTGGACCAGATCTTGAATTCTAAGTAAGTTTCCAAGCTCAGTTGTCCCTCTCAGGAACACGTAGACTGCTGAGTTTGTGTTTCAGATCTGGGTTAGTGCTCACACCACCCACAAAGAAATGGCTCTGGGAGGATAAACTGGCCCATCGCTTTGGCAGAGACGTTTCAAGTACCTAATTTATAAAAAGTTCTATTGAATGTGAAGATCATTCCCTAGCAGAAAGTCTTTGCTGATCCTGCAAAATGGGTTAGAATCCTGTATCTTGCCCTCAGAGCATTTATCTCAATGAAGAGCTGGCTGTCCATTTCCTTACAGGTAGAAATTCTGGATCTCTGAACCAGGACCCAAAGAGGCTGGGCAGGATGGAGTATTTTCCCACCTTCCCTCAGGGGCCATGATGACACATCTTTATGAGGCATCAATGATGGGAAGCCCCAGGTTTTTTTCTCAAGTCGATGTCAAGTTCCTTATGATGAGTGGACACTCCTCCATAGCCTGGAAATCTGTTGGCCCTAGTTTTCCATATGGAGGGTTATGTTTTTTGTCTTCACTGGTGTTTTAGAGGAAAGCTAGGATAAGCTGAGGCAGATGCCAGCCTGAGATCACTCTGAAGTGACTACTGGGAGAGCAGATGAAGCCAGAGGCTGACCAGAAAGTTCAAGTCACTCACCTTGTTAGGTCTGATTTTCCTTACTCGTCAAATGAGTATTTTAACTCTATGACTTCTATGTTGTCTCTGCCCTGGTATCTTGTGTATCTATGTCTGAAATTAATCTTGTTTTAATTTTGTTGACATAATATTTTGATTCTTTTCTACCTAAAACCAACTATTTTTGTAAGCAAAATGTTAACTTCTCTCCTAAATCAACTGTTACCTTTATTTTGAGTAAGATTTCTCATAAAATCTAAAACTATAATCCCATTCAAAGTCCAGAAGTATTACTTAGGACCTACTTCTCTCTTTTGTCTTGATAGAATGAATTTATATGATGTCATTTCAAATAAGAAACAAAAATTAGAAATAGAAGGACACAAACAATGTTTGGGTAGATAGAGTAATCCAAAAGTCAGTAAACAATTTGAATAAAAATGTTATTAAATCAAAGAGGAAATAGTTTGGAAAAGATTTTCCTGGAATTACACAATCTCCTTGTCTCTCAAAAATATGTCCATTTCCCTGTTAGAACATAAAAGAGTATAATTGATTATCATAACCTTGTAGCTCTTAATCATAATAAAACCTATTTAAATCACCTAATAAAATCAGGATATTTAGCCATTTGAGAGCAAATGCATTTAATATGAGATTTTTAACTTACAAGTGTAACCAGTAGAGTTCCTCAACCATCATTCAAATTCACATGCAATAGGTAGTCCCCAGTATGTGGTTATGAACATTCTTTCTTATAGATAATCACAATTTCCCCCTGGGAATGATGCCATTGTCTTTGAAAACCAAAGGGTGAAGTGACAGAGAAGACTGTGGCTTGGATGCAGCCACCAGCCATCAAAACCTGTAGATTCTGTATAATTTCCCCTAGAATGGACCAGATCAGGAGATTAGTGGGCCAAGCCAGTAGCACAAGAAGGTCTTACACAAAGCCTTTCCCCCATGGTCCTCCTTGTTCCTGCAGGAAATCAGCTCCATTTCATAAGGCGAAAAGAGAGCAAAGAACTCAAAGAGGATGGAGAGAGAATGAGAAAGTCCACTGGTAATTATTCAGTGACTCCCCATTGCCCCCAGGTAATGTGTGAGTTCCTCCTGTGGACTCTTAAGGCTCCTACTTTCTGTGCCCAGCTGACATCGCAGCCTCACCCACACCACGGGGAATAGTAGGGGTGGAATCTGAGAGGTAACAGGGAGCCAGACCAGTCAGGACCTTGGCTTTGACTCCGAATGAGGTGAGAGCCATGATAGGTTCTGAGCAGAGTGATAGGACCTTTTTATTCTTACTCATTCTTTTCAAATACACCATATACTTCCAGCATACAGACACATTCACCCTGAGTACCTTCTCCAAGCATCCCTGCCCATGGCAATCTCATTCTACCTCATTGCCCATCTGCAAGGCCCCTCCTACATGAAGCCACCTTGATTCTTCCAGAAGGCGTGACTATCCCTCCAGCTCTAATCTTACAAACACCCAAAGTACTGACTTAGGCCAGGGTTTTGCACTTTCTGCCTTATATTAAATATTAGGAGTTAGATGACAAATTAGATATGTCTTGCTTTGAGGCTCAGCTGTATCGCAAATCCTTCAGGCTTGGATTATATTTTATACAGCAAAACAATGCCGTTACTTCAACTGCAAGAAAAGCAAGGTGCCTCCACAGGCTCACCAACTCAGTTTCCAGGCCCTTGGCTATACAACAGCCAGCCAACTGCCAACAGGTCCAACAGTTCAAGTTCATCCGCATTTCTAAAAACACGATGAGTGACGATAGTCAGGTTCAAAAAAGTTTAGACTTAATTATCATCCAACCAATTTTTTCCAACTAACCTGCTTTGGACATAAACACCTATTGTTACCCCTTAGATGGAATTCTGCAGGAATTCATTTTCTCCACTACCCATTTTGGGACTTGGATTACACTGTTATCTCTGTTACTTTTATTTGCCACCTTTTTTTCTTCCCCCACTAAAATGTAAGTTCTTTAAGGATGGAGGCCTTACAGAATTATTTATGGACCCCCCCCCGTCCTGTTACCCACAGACACTTGCTCAGAAAATATTGACAGATAGAATATTTGCATGGCTCTTCCAGGTCTTCACCCAGCCTTCAATTGCAAATGAAATACAGACAATGAGAGACCAAAGGTAACTTTCTGCCTCTGTTGTAACAGGATTTTGTGCCACTGTATCAAAACTTTGAGAATTTTTACACACGGAACCTTTACATGAGAATCAGAGACAATTGGAACCGGCCCATCTGCAGTGCCCCAGGGGCTCTGTTTGACGTGATGGAGAGGGTGTCGGACGACTACAACTGGACGTTTAGGTGAGGCAGCCACCTGGAGGGGCTTGGTTGAAAGAAAATCCTTTCAAAGAAGTCTTAGTGTGGGCACCAGATTACCGATCTGAAAAAACCAAAGTATGGAAGCACCTGGTCTTCCATGATTCACCTCTTTGCGAGCTCTCATCATGCCAATGGGGGAAGTCACACTAATTAAGTTGCCAAGCGTGGCTTGTTTATATTGCAATTAAAGCAAGACCTGTGTCAGAAGGTGCAAGATACCCAGAGCCAGCGAAGAAGAACCCTTTTCAGCTTTATTGACAAATTACACTCTCCTACCTTTCGCGGAAGGAGATAGTGATGACTGTGGCTCTTTCTCATTTAGAAAGGTCTTGCTAGAATTTAAACCAGAACACAGGTGTCATGAAAGCAAGCACCCAAGGAAAATTAGGACTAGGTAATACTCCATGGCTCAAGATGTGTTTTTCCAATGCTCTCCTCAGCTTCAGTATGGGGTTACTTTCCTCTAAGGACAAACTGTTTTATGGTAACAACAATGCAAGTCAAAAAGAAAAAAGAAAATATATGATTTGGGCTAGACCCAAGATCTCTTTGTGAGAGTCTTTTATGAGGCACTGGGACAATATTAAATGAGAAAGCCCTTTGTGCTCACCTCCCCTTCTCACTGCAGGTATACTGGAAGAATCATTGAAGATGTCATCAACATGGGCTCCTATAACTTCCTTGGCATGGCAGCCAGATATGATGAATCTATGAGGACAGTAAAGGAAGTCTTAGAGGCATATGGTGTAGGTGTGGCCAGCACCAGACATGAAATGGGTATGTACATTCATTACTTTGAAATTTTGTCCCGTTAGGTCTCAGATTCCTTGTGGCTACCTCTCAAATCTACAGCATATCTAGATCGTGTGCCTCAAAAAGCTGCCATAAAAATGCAAAAAGAAAAAGGTATATGAAGTTTCTTTTTGGAAATTTTAAGAATTATGCTGTTGCCAGGCAGTTGATTAATTACAGATTTTAATTCTCCAGAATGGATCTTTCCTGACCATATTATCTAAAATCACAACTATTGTGCCTCCCTCATTGGGTCCTTTCTCCCACTTTTATTTTTTTTTTTAACAGCTTCGTTGAGATATAATTGATATCCCAAAAAACTATACTTATTTAATGTATTCAATTTGATGAGTTTGGACATATGCATACACCATGAAACCATCATCATAATCAAGTAATAAACGTATCCATCACCTCAGAAAATTTCTTTGTGTCCCTCCTTTTTGTGGTAAGAACACTTAGCATGAGATCTACCCTTTTAACAATTTTTTTAGTGCACAATACAGTATTGTTAACTATAGGCACTATGTTAGCAGATCTCTAGAACTTATTCATCTTGCATAACCGAAACTTTATACACAGTGACCAACAACTTCTCATTTGGATTTGGCTCTTTTCTCAATGATGTCCATCACTGATCTTGCTTTTGTGTATATTGCCCATCTTTCCTACTAAAACATAAGCTTCATGTAGGGAGGAATTGGCCTTGTTGACTGTTGTGTTGACTGACTGAATGAATGACTGAATGATGAATGAATGAATGAGTAAGGTGGAACAGACTGCCTGTTTCTCTTTTAGCTGAAACATTTCTCTTTTATTCAGAGGAGTGAAATCTGTGAGAAGGAAACTTCTGCTCTTCTCCACTTCAGGGAGAAGGGGGTGATGCAAGCCTCTCCAGTAGAGTGCTTTGCTATTCCTGACACATTGTTTTCTTATATATCATCTCATTTATTTCTCACAAAAATCCTGCACTGTAGTAGGCAGTACAGGTGGTGTTATTCCCGTCTTCTAGAGGAGAACACTAAGGATCATGGTGAGTAAGTGATGTGACCTCAGTGGCTTATTAACCGTCCTAACTCCCAGTCCAGCACAGCTTTCTCTACTATAGCAGTTTCCCATCCAGGATATTATGTACAGGGTTCACCAGGTTAGTTTCAGGCCTGTCTAAGAATCAGAGGTAAATCTGCTTAAAAAGGATTTACTATTAATGAAAAATGAGCCACATGCCCTTCTTAGATAACCAGTTGGCAGAAGGGCTTTAAAACTATGTAATTACAGTCATGCACTGCATAACGATGTTTTGGTCAACAACAAACTGCATGTACGACAGTGGTCCCATAAGATTACTACCATATAGCCCAGGTGTGTAGTAGGCTATACCAACTAGGTTTATGTAAGTACACTCCATGATGTTTGCACAACAACAAAATTGCCTAACGATGCATTTCTTAGAACATATCCCCATCGTTAAATGACATGAGTGTATTCAGATCTGTACAACAAATAACAATTCAAATTGAACAGAATAACTTTTTTACACACATATTCAGTAAATACTTAGCTAAATCTCCAGAGTTTATAAGTGGTTGCCCAGATTTCTTAAGAAAGACATCTTACTTATCTTTATTTTGAGGCATAAGGGCTGGAGACAAAAGCAGAGTATGAAAGGAAGGTTCTACTCCACCTAGGAGAACTAGGTCGCCCACAATACCCCATTTGCAGATGAAGCAGAGACTGGAAGAATACTCCCAGTCATGAGAGCCATAGAGTCAGTAACCTGTGGAGATGTTTCCTCTGCTGCTGGTGACACCCAACACCAGGACTGTTAATGAACCAGACAGAAAATACATTCCAGAAGATGATGACCCCTCAACTTGCCGAGACAAAACACTCCCCAATCACAGACAGCAGAAGCTGGAGGGAGGCAACTTGACATAGCCAATGGTTTGCCTCCAGTGGAAGCTACAAATGGAATATGGCTCTGTGACTCTAAGGCTCAAAAGACCCAGGGAAACAAGACAGAGATGAAAATCCCAGTTTGGACTGCCTGCAGCCTAAGTTCTTTCTCCATCTACTCATCCTTCTGAATTGCTGGACTTGTAATATTTACCTGTTTCTTTGAGCTCTCCAGCTCAAGCTCTAGGAAGAAGATTTTAAGAGGTTTCAAGTAAACAATGAGAGAGCAAAATAGAAGCCACCCACTTCTATTTTAGGCAAATAGAAGGACTGAAAACAAGGATATAAGCAGTCAACAAATATATAAATAAACAGGATTCATTTGAAAGTATTCTGCAACATAAATAGTAACCTTAACATAGTATACAAGAATTAATAGCATAATTTTGAATGACTTTTATTTCAAGAAATACAAGTAACTTTTGAAAACATGCTATATAGTCTTAAGAAAGTGTTTAGACCAGCCTGGTGGCATAGTGATTAAGTTCATGTGCTCCGCTTTGGCGGCCTGGGGTTCGCAGGTTCAGATCCCAGGTGCAGACCTATGCACGGCTTATCAAGCCATGCTGTGGCTGTGTCCCACATACAAAATGGAGGAAGATGGGCACGGATGTTAGCTCAGGGCTAATCTTCCTCAGCAAAAAGAGGAAGATTGGCAAGGGATGTTAGCCCAGAGCCAGTCTTCCTCACCAAAAAAAAAATAAGAAAGAAAATGTTTAACAATGCCAATGGATTAACAGCGAAAACTTGGGAATATGAAGGCTTAACAATTTTTAGTAACCAAAATAGCTTCTTGAGGAACCAAAAGAAAAGTTTAAGAATGTTTAATCACTTAAAAGTACTTCCCAGAGCTTTTTAAAAATAATTTCCAATGTTCTAGGGAGAAAAGAACACAGAAATCATATTACAAAATAGCGAAATTAAACAAAAAAGAAATCAAGTGGAAATATTTAAAACATAGTAAAAGAAGAGAGGATCACACATATTATTTTGATGAAAAGTATGCAACTAGGACATATTTGACTACTGAAAGAAAAACATTATTTGGCCAAAAACCTAAACTCAACTATGCGTTGTAATCAGAAATAAATAAAACTAAATTAAAGTCATTTCAAAGGGCGAAAAGTAGAAAGATAGGTCCCAGCCAAGCACCTAGTTCCTGCCTCCCTGCTGCAACCACCACCAACATATCCTCCTGCCCAAGAGGGAGGTCGATCCGGTGAGGGAGCAGCACAGACAGAGCCCAAGAGTAAGGTCTTTAGCCAAATCTGCACCTGCAAATGTTAAAATAAGCCCAAAATACAGGTGGAGATGATACATTTCCAGACAGATATGTACAGAATTGCAAATGCAGTCTTTAAGATGTGAAATGATGTGCTGCTGTTTATATTCACGTATAACTAAAAAATAGTGGAATTCAGAATTAAGGGAGGCTCTGACTCTCTTGCGGGTCAGTTTAACATTCCACAGGCTGAGGAGGTGGGAGGATTGTGCATTTTTTATATCCTAAATATGAGGCAGAGTGAAATGGCAGTTTTGAGACATAATCAAGCATTTAAAATGTCTGACACATTTTAAACTCATATCTTCTATAATCATGTTGTTTTTTGTTAGAATGCTCCTGATTTGGGCTGTCTCCTTCAAATTGTGGGCCATATGTGATATCTTTGGTAATTACAGCCTAGTTTTTCCTGATAACTTTATTAATGTGCTGTGAAAGACTAGAAATTTTTGAGTTTCAGTGTGTGTGATATTACGTTGTGAATTAGTGAACTCTAGACTGAACAGCTTATCAAAAGTCGAAGAGACTGGAACTCCATATCCTCTTTTTAAGGTGGCTTGCCTCCAAATTTTTAGCTGGAAAGTTGCTAGGATAACTGTTTTGCAAACAGATTTTGCAACTACATGGATTTTTAGATTTTCAGCATTGGGATTGAGAATTGTGTACAAATTGTTCATAACGTCTGAGTACTAACATCAAACAATAACCAGTAATATCTTCATTATGCAAGATATTTCCAAGTTTGATCTTTGAACTTCTTTATCTGAAAGAACTATTTAATTTTTCCGAACGTGAAGATGTGTGTTTGAATGTGTTGATTTAACAGTGGAAGACACGGTGCAGCGAACCCTGAGGCAAAGTAAATGCATAATTGCTTGTGCTTCTTTCCTGTGAATTAAGCCTCAAGGAAAGAATAAGCTGAAACTTCAAAAATAAATGAAAAAACAACTTAAATATGTGGTGCAAATGTGAACAAAAAGGAAAGCAGAAGTTAAGCTTAAGTTATGAATCATTAAATGTAATAAGAGATTCACCTTAGAAAAATTATGTGGCGTGCCCATGATGAAGAAGATATAAGTCCCATATCCCTGCGTATTAAGCAACACAGCAGAGACATATATGGCTGTTTATTTTTCTGTACAACTGGAAATTAGTAGGACAATGAATTATGGGAGGCTTTAAAATCATGTGGGTCAATTTAACATTCCACAGGCTGATTAGAAACAAAAGCAAGAAAAATAAAAAATGAAATAGTGATAGGAGACCATAGGAAATAGTGATACGAGACCTTGAAAAACAAAGAAGGCAAAAGAAGAAACAAATAAAGACACAGAGGACATTAAGAGTGTCCTTAATTTTATATATTGAATGCTGAAACTTAAAACATATTGCCAATATACTTTATCTTTTTAAATAGCTACTAAATTATCACAAAAATTTACTATATATTATGCCACAAAAAAAGTCATTAAATTCTCAAAAGTGGAATCTACATAGGTCACGTTCTTGGATCACAGGGAAATAAAGCTAAAAATTAATGACAAAATTAAAAACAAACCCTTTTTTTAAAAATCACTTGAATATTTTAAAGCCCTCTCCTAAGTGAATCTTGAATCAAAAAGAAAATGAAATTATAGTTAGGTCATATTTAGAAACTAACAATTATGAGAACACCGTAGGATCTAGCTAGGTGTGTATGCAGAGGAAAAAGTATATTCTTACTTTACCAAAGAAGAAAGATTGAAGCTAGTACACTAAACAACCAACGCAGTGAGAAATAAAAGGAAAGAAAAGTATTGAATTATTAAAGATAAAAACAGAAAGTTTTGAATTAGAGGAGAGTAATTGCTATGGGGCTGAGGCATCTGTATTGTAATGAGTCACTCGAGGCGATTCTGATGAGCAGCCAGAGTCGACAACTGCTGAGCTAGCATAACCTGGATCCAAAATTTGACAAACTAGAATTTAATAAGAGGAAAATTATAAGGCAATATTACTTAGAAAAAAAATTATATAAGAAATTGGCATTGCACATCCAACGGTGTATTCAAATAAGAGGATAACACGATCAAGCAGTTCTATTCAGGGACTGTAAGGATGGTTAGTTCAATAATAAGACAATTTATAACATTGAAAGATCCAAGAAGAAAACATATGATTGTCTTGATAGATGTTGCTAAAGCTTTTATAAAACTCAGTAGTCATTCTTTATAAAACTTTTAATAGAATAAAAATAGGAGATTCCTGAATGGAATAAAAAATATCTAATTCAAACAAAGAGACTGTACTACCTTTCATGACAAAACACTAGAAGCTTTCACTTTAAAGTCAGGAAAAAGGTGAAGATGTGTTTTTACCACCATTTTTAATAACCTTTGGAAGTACTACACAACATAATTATTCATTCATTTTTCATTCTTTAAGTCAATAAATATTTACTGAATGACTGCCTCGTGACAGAATAAGAAGTAAATGTATAATAAAAGAAGAGGTACACTATTATTTGCAGATGATCTGATTGTTCACTGCTCTGGTTTTCAAGCTGTGATTTGTGAGGAGCAAAGGGGACCTCTGAGGGGGCTGGTTTGGGGGCCACCGTAAAGACGACGGGGAGCTGAGCAGGAGGGATAGAGTTTTAGTCCACTTTATTCCATTTTACATATTTACATAATCAAAAATTATTAGAAATAATAGAACTATTCAATAAAGAATTCAATAAACACCAATTTTTAAAACTCATATAGTAAAGTCAATAATCAACAACCAGTTAAGAGGATATACTGGGGAAAATGATATTATTAGTAAATACGAGCAAAATAGCAAACATCTAAGGAATAAACTTATTTTGAAAATGTGTAAAACCTATTTGAAGAAAACTATAAAGCTATTATAAAAGACTTAAAAGAGGACTTGAAAAAACAGAGAGAGATACCGTATTCCAGAAGGGAATGACTCAGTATTGTAATTCCATCAACATTTCCCCAAATGAATATGTAAACTGAACACAATCCTGATGACATTAATGGACAGGGTGGGGGGTGCGGGGATCTAAATTGAAAGTCCAGAGACAGACACAACTTGCCGTGCTCATTTGTATATATCAAGAGCAATATTTCAAATTAGTTGGAAAAGTATCAATCACATCATTAGTGTTGTGATAAGTAGCTGATCATATAAGGAAATAAGTTAGATTCCTACCTCACACATTACATCTAGGTAAATTACACTTAGGTAAACTGAGGCATTTGAGATGGAAATGTAAAAACCAAGAACAACTACCATCAGAAATAACTATGTAAATAAAATTGAAACTGAATGAATGACTGAATTGATGGATGAATGAGCAAATGAACAGAATAAAGCTACTCGGACAATTCAAATGCAAAATGCACTTGTGTGCATTCCTTGGTAAGTGCCCTGCTAGGAATGTCAGACTGTAACTCCTTTGAGGTGAGCAATGCCTCTGTCTTAGTCCATTCAGGCTGTTATAAGAAAATACCACAGACTGAGTGGCTTATAAACCACAGAAGTTTATTTTTCACAGTTCTGGAGGCTGCAAGTCCCAGATCAGCGTGCCAGCATGGTCGTGAGGGCCCTCTTCCGTGTTGCAGACTTCTCCATTGTATCCTCATATGGCGGAAGGGACGGGCCAGCTCTCTGGGGCCTCTTTCATAAAGGCACTAATCCTATTTATGAGGGCTCTGTCCTCATGACCTAATCACCTCCCAAAGCCCACCTTCTAATACCATCACTTCGGGCGTGATGTTTTCGGCATATGAATTCTGGGGGGACACAAACATTCAGACCATCATAGCTTCTTTTCTAGGTTGTCACTTATGTATGTTCACCCCTCAGTTCTATAATCCATAATCACTTCCAATGTTTTCCAGCAGAATGCACCTCCCCTGGCAGAATGAGCCCTTATGTGGGAGGGGCCATTTTAAATGACCTCCAGGCTGACTCCATGCAACACAAGCCACCGTGGTCCATGGAAAATAGACACTGTCCTCTGCCAGAGGAAAGGCAGCTTGCTCCCAACCCAACCGCTAGCCACAACTGTTTGCCCTTCAGATTTCTCAAGCCTGATTCCGACAGCAGGCTACTGTGTGCTCAGGCTCCGGGAACCAGAGAAAGCACTCCCAGAAACCTTGAGGGAAAAGATCCAACAAAATAAAACATTCAAACTTCTGTACATAAAGACAATGTCAACAAAGTTAAAAGTCAGAGAACAAAATTAGAAAATGTTATCCTCAATATGCAGAACAAAATGTTAATGTTCTTAACATGTAAAGACTCTCACAAATCAAAAAGGAAAAGAACACTCCAGTTTAAGAAGTGGGCCAAGATTTTGACAAAGTTCAAAACAGGCAAAACCGCACAGTCAGGATAGTGTGATGTTTCTCAGCCTCTTTTCATTATCACCCTCTCCCATGATATCCGCAGAGACACTGTTTATCTGTTTATGCAGTACATGGACATCTATACTTTGTACATAAATAGATAAGATATCCCCCCTCCAAGAATCACTTTTCCACCCTTTGGGGGCAATTGAGAACTGTTGAGAATGGGTAGTATAGTGGTTCCCTTTGTGGGGAAGTGGATGGTGACCAGGATGGGGCACAAAGGGACATCCTAGGTGGTGTTTATATTCTGGTTTTTTAAATCTTAATTCAGTTACATGTGTGTGTTTTAGGAAACTTTATATATGCCTTTATGAAACTTCATAGAGCTCTATACTTACAATCTGTTTCCTTTCCTATATGTGTGTTTATATTTTAATGAAAATTTTATATTAAAAAGTAGATCCAGTACACAAATGGGCAATTAAGACAAAAGAAATATAAGTGGCCAATGAGCCTGTAGAAAATACTCTGCCCCATTAATAACCAAAGAATGATTAAGACACAGATACACCATTTTTCACCTAATTGGCAAAAGTTAAAGAAGTACTATCCTACAGTTTCAAAGGAGTGAAGAAAAGGGTACCCTTATATATTGTTGATAGAGTAAATGGGAGGGAAATTTGAAAACGTATCAACAGCAAGCCACTTAACTCAGCAATCCCATTTTGAGAAATTTTGTCTTAAAAAATTTGAATAAATGTTCAAAGATGCGTCTTCAAGAATAATCATTGCAATATCATTATCAGTAGTAAAAATTGGAGAAATAAGTGAGTATCCAGCAGTAGGAAATTGATTAAATACACTTGGTAGATCTGTTTAACATAGTATTATTTAGCCATTTGAAACTATAATGTAGTTCCTCAGCACCAGGGTTGAGAGCAAAGGCTCTGGGATTAAGTTGCTTGGGTTCAAATCCTAGTTCTTCCTTTTAACTAACTACGGCCTGAGATAAGCTCTGTGCCTCCCTAGTCCTCAATTTTCTCCTCCGTAAAATGGAAAATTTATAAGTTATAGGACAGTATGTACATTATGAGTCCTTTTAAAACATATTTTACATGAATATCTGCATTGATAAAGGTTGTTACATTTTATTTTGTAGTATTTTCTAAGTTTCTCACAATGATCTCATATTTCTTGGGTTAATTATTTTCTTAAAAGTAAACAGGAGCTTAAAATGAAGGCACAGTCTTATGAAAATAGTTCTGGTGCTTCCAAGACAGTGCCACTGAATCGGACTGACCAGATTTTCCATTGTACTAGAGGAACCCTGCTGCAGGCTATGTGGATTCTTTAGCTTAAACCAGTGGTTCTCAAACTTGAGCTCACATCAGAATCGCCTGCAGGGCTTGGAAAAATACAGGTTGTTGGCCCCACCTACAGAGTTTCTGATTCAGTAGGTCTGGAATAGGACCTCAGATTTTGCATTTCTAATGAGTTCCCAGGTGATGTTGATTCTGCTGCTCTGAGGATCACAGTTTGGGAACCACTGGAAATGATCTAGCCTGACTGACTTTCTTGACCAAATTAGTCAAAAATTTTCTAAAACGCAACGGTCTTTTATTTTGTATGGTGTGAATACCAGGTATACCTGGGAGATAGAGTCTATAAATAAAAACTGGAAAGTAGGTAATAGACATCCCAGAAAACCAGTGAAGCGAGTTAGTTTTGATCTGTGAGTGTATCCTGACACACATTGCTGGTCCAGATTTCCAAATTCAGGAAAGGTTAAACTCAGGCAAACTAGACAGAAGATTTTGTTTCCTTTCTTCCCTCTTCCTCACTTTTATTCTGTAAATGTGTGTAGTTTCTTGGTCTTTCTTTCCCTGAGCACTGAACGGTTAAGAGCAGACATGTAGTAACAGCATGTTATTTGAATACATATATTCTATAAACCCTTTGTGCTGCCATAGCGCTCATTAGTCAGAAGTTCACTTCTAAGAAAACAAACTCATGGGATGACACAAGACTAATTCTGCTCCAAGGAAAGCTCATCTCTTCTTGGAGACTTTTCTTCCTTTGAGAAGGAAAGCCTTGTGCTTGATTCATCTCATCAGGGAACCTAAACAGTATGCATACCTAAACACAGCCTAAGTGAGAACATTCATTCGAATTATAATTACAATTTCCATACGTAGCCTTCACATACCTTCATCTTATATACATCAGAAAGGACACGTTGACTTAGGAATCAATGCAACTGGATATAATAGGAAATTCTTTTCCATCCTCAAGTTTCAGATGTGATTTTCTTGTTATTGTAATGTACAAATTTGCTGAAATTTCTATTTCTCAGTTTTAGAACATTGTCCTTAATCATTAGATAGTTTGTCTCTCTGTCTTCCTGACAAGTTCTATGCTATCATTTAATTCTATGCTCTCTAAGAAGAGCATTTAAGGCTCTTCTTGTGTATCTCTCTCAAACATTCGTAGCTAGATCCAAGGAATGTACAGCCTTGCTAACCTGAACTATTGAAAAAGGGGCCAGCCTGAATTTAAAAAATGTCTAAATTAAATCATATTTCAAATAAATATCAGCTTATGACTTTCAAGTTCCTGTGAACCTGAGCATTTTCTAAGAAATTGCTACCAAGTAGAGCTCTTGCTTTCTTTGAAAAAAAGCACTTTTAATTAACACGTTTTTATGCAAATCAATGCTATAAACGTGCTTTAAAGCAGTGGATTCCATTAAATAGGCTATAAACATCCCCATCCCAATTAGTTTTACCTTCTTAATTTACACAGAAAAACCCTTCTTCATAAACAGTGCCAGTTCCTCTCAGACCAAATTATTGTAAATTCTGATTTAATGAGATTTCATTGCATTTCTTTCAAGCCTCTTTATTTTCCTTTAAGAGTATTTGTAAGTGAAGAGGGACTCTCAGAGGAGTTGTTTGGGAATGGGAAAATGAAAGTGTATCTTGGTTTCTGAAAGTCTTTTGGCAATTTCTTGATACTTGTTAGAGTTCTGACAAGGTAATTGACCTTCTCTTGACAATAATAGAAATTACAGCGTAGCCACATTTCCACTAGCAGGGATGTTTCCGCGAGTGTAGAGTTTGGCCCTGTAGGCTCCACAAAGATGAGCAAGCATAGCAATTCAAGAAGATATGCCAGTAATTGTACATAAGAATAATACTTGCTAGCAAGGTAACACCTGGGATGATTGATCGAAGTTGAAACTCATAGAATTTCAGAATATGTTGATCATCTACCACCTTCCCTCCACCTACACAAATGCCATAAGATGAGACACGTGGAACCTCGGGATTTTTTAATGACTTGCCAATGTTCATGTAGTCAGTAGCTGAGAAGACTAGACACCAGTTCTGTTGAGTCCCACTGAAGAGCTCTTTGCATAACCTCTTACTGTTCACAACTAAAACCAGAGACCATCTACATCAGGGGTCATCAAACTAACCCAGCTGCCCCCTGTTTTTATACTAGACTCAAGTTACAAATACCCTTTACAGTTTTAAATGGTTAAAAAAATAAAAATAAGAATAATATTTTGTGACATGTGAAATTATATGAAATTCAAATTTCAGTATCCATAACTAAATGTTTATGGGAACACAGCCACACTCATTCTTTTGTGTATTGTGTATGACTGTTTTTACTTTACAATGGCGGACTTGAATAGTTGCAACAGAGACCGTATAGTCTCTCTGGCCTTCTATAAAAAGTTTATTGACATAGATGAGTACTTGTCATCACAGCAACTTGGGAAGAAGAATCCTCTAGATTTAATAGCAATTGCCAGATTTCCAAATCCAGTGCCCATCAGCATACATCAAACTTTAGTCTCCTTTACTTCATTTAGACTAAAAATTCTGTTACATCCAAATATACTGAGGGTACAGATTAACTTTCAATGACATGGGCACCTGTGTACCTCCTTAAAGCCACTGATATTAACTTGAGGAAGACCAAGGACATCATCAATGTCTACTCCAAAGTACCGCAATGTCTACTTCCCACATTCAGGTGATTATCTGTGGGAACAGGAGCATTTGGTATGGCAAAAGTACTACTTGACAGAAATGTAATACTTACCCATTTATTCTATACCTCCCTTATAATGCATAAGAGTTAGAAGATGGTATAATTGAAGTTGCTTCTCATCATCTTGGCACTTGTGTTTCTTCTAATACACAGGACATAACCTAAATGTGTGAGCTGACTTTTCACCAAGTGTTGACTAGCAGAATTGAGAAGACTTGAGCTGCAGAGTCAAGTAATTTATCCAGGCTTCTCCTTTTTTACTTCTACCTATTTCATGTGTCTTTCCTATTCCTTTAGGGCAAACACATGTTTATATTCATTTGAACTCTACACCAACCTGGACACCCTGTGTGCTGTGTCATTTAGTGAGCCAAGAAGGAGTAGGATAAACTCTACAAGTGGAGAGCTGGAACTGAAAGACTACATGGGAGCCTATATATTAATCTCCATCCATGCTGCAGGGTAGAACCTACCCATTTTATCACACACCATTTCCGGACTTAATTCTCTGCCGTTTAATGGAAGTGAAATACAGAAAGAATAATGAAATCAGAGAACTGAGTGTTGACAAGGTCTGTAGTGTTTATTCTAACTTCCTTTTAAGAAAGAGCATACCAAATCCCGGAAAGTCTCAACAACTTTCCCAAGGCCACATAGCTAATGAATGAAAAGGCCATGTGAATCACAAACTCAGGTGTGCAAGAAGTGTTCAAGCCTTTTTTTTCCTAACAAGTTAAAGTTTAATCAAATCCCTGATCTAGCTGTTCTACTTATAGTCTGTGTTGGGGCTCTCATTCATCAAGATAGAGCAAGGGTTCTAGGGTATTATGCAGCTCGCAAACATTGGAGGTGTCTCCCTGGTCTTTGGTCTCCTGTTGAGAGACTCACTCTTTCAGTGAACACAGTCCCTGTGGTCCAGCAGCTCAGGTGTTTCTGTCTCATGCTGAGGGCTGAGGAGTGGCTGGTGGGGATAGAAAGCCCAGTGTCTAGTATTCAAGCTACCCTCATAGACTTGCAGCTGTCCCCAGGCAGCTACCACCAAGAGATGTACATGGATTGATTGACCCCAACCTTGATCAAATCCCCCTTACCCTCTCCACTTCCCAGATACCCTGATTTCTCTCCTTTGAGTACACCTAGTGTAATCCCTTCAACTTGTGTAAGCTTTTTCCAAAGACACAAAGGAAGCAGTTTCCACTTTGGGCCCTATATCAAGAACCTCTCTAGAAACAAAAGGCTAAATAGTACCTGGATACCTACTAAACATGGAAGAAAAAAAAAATATGTAAGGAGAACATGGATAAATTATTTTAAATTGTCCTAGGATGTTCATAACAACAAATCTCTATATTTATAAAAACATATGCATGCTTAGCACCCCTTAGGCTAGCAGTTGGCAAAATTCCCTGCTTTGGAAAATGCCATGGAACAGTGACGAAGAGTTCCATCTCTAGAGTCAGACATGCTGAATCTGAATCTTGGCTCTAGACTTTCTAACTGCATGACCCTGGGCAAGTGAACTAAACTCTCAAGCTTTGTCATCCTTATCTGTAAAATGGGGATAATAGCAGTACCAACCTCGAAAAGTTGTATGACAATTAACTGAGATAAAGCTTGAAATGTTTCAGCATGGTAGGTTGTCACATCATTAAGTAGGTGGCCTGCACTTAGTTCTGTCTCCTTTGAGTGACAACACTTCTGTGTCTATTTCCTCATTAATAAAATTAGGACTAGGGGCCTGTTTTACAGAGTGTGTGTTTAGGTGTGATGATTAAATGAAATAATCATGGTACATTAGTGAACACTCATTATAAGTTGCTTCATTCCACTTCACAAAGAAAGAAAAATGTTTAAAGAAATGTAGTAAAATGATAACATTCAGGGAATCTGGGTGAAAAGTATCTGAAGATTCTTGGTACTATTCTTGCAACTATTCTGTAGGTCTGAAATTATATCAAAACAAAGCATTAAAAAAAAAAGAAGAAGGGTGAGAACATGAATCTATTGAACATGTGGCCCCTGAGGTGAGGTTGAGATCATCATTTGGTCTACTTAAAAAATTCTTCCCTTATCAGGATTATTTGTGACAGGAAGACTCACCATAATTATATATCCATGCCTCACTTAAGGTCTTTGTTTGCATCAGATTCTAATTATCTACTAATGTTTTAACCTGCCAACAGGTGACAAAGTGGTTTGTTAAAAATGAAGGTCTGAGTAGGCGGGCGAATAAAAGTTGTTTCTTCTATTTTACTGGACTTCATCAGGATGGAAGGTTTCTTAACACATCAGCAGTGGCCTACGTTCAGTATGATAGCGTGTTCTAAACCCATTTCAGACATCACATCTGGCTTCTTTCAGACTTTCTCTGAATGTTTTACGGATAAACAAAGCTACTCAAGAGCATCTAGCTCCATAACCCCCACCAGACTGGACACAAGCGGAATAAGTAAGAGAGCAGTGTATTCTAAGAGCTTTTGGGTGATAAGCTTTTGGGTGGAATCCTTTAGGCAGAAGGGCTGATGATGGTTTTAATGCAAGAATCACCAATTCAGGCAAAGTGGCTCAGATGTGGACTGATAGCCACGGCAACAACTGAACAGCCAGATGAGCCAGCTGGCAGGTTGCCATGATACATGACACCCTGCTCCTAGGTCAAGTATAAGGAACAATCTACAAACAGGATATTCTGGATGAAAAGTGACTATGCCACAGTTTGGAAAATAGTCTTCACATGTGCCACACAAAAAGAATTGGTAGTTGTGAAACAGGCTTGTTAATAACACTCACACTCTTTGCTACTAATCCGTGTCAATATTAAGGCCAGCAATCTTTATGTTCTGCCTAAAAACTAAGAGCCAGTAGATATCAATAAAAATCCAGCAGAAGTATACAGTTCATAAACATATTTTTGGTACTATTTCTTGAATCTGGTTTTTATTGATTTGACTGATGATGGTAAACCCAATGCTTGGCACATGAAAATACTGCCGAGAGAGCTGGCAAGAGCATACATCCAGCTTGTATTTATTCTCTTATTCACAAAGCAGGTTTTCAGTATCCCATTGGATAAATAAACCTCCGGGATGAGACCAAGTGTCAATATATGCACAACAAAGCAATTTGGAGATACATTGTCACTAGCCAATTTGTGGCTGTTATTGACCTTCAGAGACTAAAGAAAAGACTAAAGTTATAGAGAGAAACAGATATAAAAATTATTGTGAATTTATTTGTACCTTCAGTTAGGACTATAGCCATACATTCCTGGGATTAAAAAAATGCCCATTTTTATATACCAAAGACAAAATGTTGAATACAACTTCTAGAACTACTCAAGTACTCAGACCATGCATGAAACTCAGACCATGCAACTTGACATGACTCAGGCACCTCAACTCAGTCAGGGTATGGCCTGAATGTTTGTCGAAAGCAAGCTGGTTAAGTTTCTAGTGACTGCTTTGTTTCCCTAAAGTCTTCCTAATTTTTATTTCTTGAATCTGAAGAGGAAGAGGAGGAAAGCAGCACTCAATTAATACAAATGAGCCGTACTTTTTATTATTCCTGAATGAACCCCACCCCACCCCAGACCAGCCCACTCTAACTTTGAAAGCATGGCTTTCTGAAGTAGAAAATGTCTAGCCATCCTGGGAATCTCTCAAATTTGTTTAGGAAATTTGAGCTGTGAATGCTAAACAGAGAAATTCCATGATAATGGGGGTTGGGAGTTGAGATGGTTGTTCTCTACAAATGAAGGTAATCCCCTAAATGCAAAACCATTCATGACTCAGCTGTGAGACATCTGGTCATAGAAATTGGTATAGTTGAAAATTACTTTATTAACCACTTGACCACTGGAAATCCAGAAGAAGGCTGGTATCTGGAGACCTCATGTGGACACCTGCACTTCCTCTCTTCTCCCTCTGTTTAAGCCAGGCCTAATAATAGAGACCTCGTAGAGGGCAATTTTTCAGGATGTTCTTAGGCACACCCAGTTCTCATTAGGGGGTTGACTGTTTTATTGCTTACAACACATCCCATATTGTCCTAAGGAGTTTTAGTGATGCAACTGTTGTAGATAGACCCCTGGGATGGCAGATTTGGGGAAGATGAAGGTGGAGGAAGACATAGCCAAGATTCATCATGAACTTCTACTCATGCACTTCTGGGTGACTGAGCCAGGACAGAGTCGTCCCCTGACCCTCTGTACAGGAAAGGCTCATGGGGAAAGTTACCAAGTTGATGAAGATTGGGCACCCTCCCTTCTTGCTGGAGGCCTTCTTCAGGTATGGGTGTTTTCCAGCTGGTGTTCACTGCCTAGTCATCTTGTTGCCCTGGCATTACATGGCTTCTTGACCTTCTTCCCTGTGTCATGCCCTACCCTAGGCTCAGTCCTGGGTCTTCCATCTCCATCAAAAGACAGCATGCAACTCAACAAGCACCTACTATATGTCAGTACTGTGTTAAGTGCTGTGGTTGCCAAGACAAACATCTCACACACAGTATCTGCACCCTGCATTCTCTTTCTGTAATAGAGAAGATTGCCCCATGAACACCCTCAGCTCAAGTTAATAAACGGTATAATCATTATGTGATGAAGCTTATGCGATCTCAGGAGAGGAAATGACCAACTTTGCCTGGGGAAACTGAGAACGTCATGCAAGGAAAGATCTCATGTTAGGTGGATCTCAAATAGTGAGTGGGAGCTGCAAAAAGACCATTCTATGTGGAGGAAAGAGTGCTTCCAACATCAGGGAAGCCTAAAACAGGACCTCTCCAAAATTCTCCAGAAACTTCTAGGAGAGGTAGTGAGAGGCCACTCAGCTGGTTAGTGGAAGAGCTGGAGCCAGAACCCAAGTCTGCTCATGCCCAGGTCAGTGGTCTTTGCACTACCTATTCTCCGGGCCACCCCCTTTGTGATGCAGTCTCTGTCAGGTAAAAACAAATCTGACAAATAATTATGTGCCCACGCTTTATCTTTAAATTTCAGTTTCTCTTTTTATTCCATAACATATCTTTGATCATAAAAAGTTTCAAATTACAATTTAAATTTTTAACTTTTTCCGCCAAATCTTGAATAGAATTGACTCTGCCAGAATACTTGTTTTACTATGGTTTCTGATAATTTGGGAGGTAAATTCTGGTTTGAGAAGAAAGGCCACCAGCCATCTGTTATATGAAAGTGTGACCTCTCAGGAAGGACAAAGATTGGCCATCAAATGTCCTTTTCCACATTAAAGGCAAAATAAAACTTTGAACTCATCATTCAACGCTTTCTAAAATTTAACCCCTCACATTTAAGCACAGTAAGCAAGCTAATTCACCAGCTGAAATAAAATTCTGATATCATACTTTGTAAGTAACATATGTTGATCTTTAGGTTGAAAGAACCATGTTTATAATAGTCCTGAATATGCTAACAATATTCTTTTAACTTAAATCTGAGTTAGATCTGCTCCTACGTTCTATGGATGCACATTATACCATCTCTCCAGTTGTACATTTGTCTCTTCTGTTAAGTGTATCATCTAGAGCAGCACCATCCAACAGAAATAAAATGCAAGATGTGTAATTTAAATTTTTCTAGTAGCCACATTAAAAAAATTTTTGAAAAGTAAACTTAATTTCATAATACATTTTATTTGATCTAATATATCCAAAATATTATCATTTAAACATGTAATCAATATAAAGAATATTAATGAGCTATTTTATGTTATTTTTGTTGTTGTACTAAGCCTTCAAAAAATGGTGTATATTTTCTCTCTCAATTCAGACACTAAATTTTCATTGGTTAAAGTGAAATAAATGGAATATAATCCTACCAAAATAATAAAGTTTAGTGGAAAATATTTTACAGTTCTTCTGTTTTGGAACTTAAATTAACTAAAATTAAATAAAATTTAAAACTCAGTTCCTCTATTGCACTAAATATGTGTAGCTAGTGGCTACCGTATTGGACAGTGCAGATATAGAAGTCAGAGTGATGGCAAACAGAAAAATATGGGGAGCATTAACACTTGCTCTCAGTTAGGCATGAGGCATTATGTATAACATGGGGTCAGAGAGTAAGCATATAAAACGTTAACAGAGTGGTAAAACCATGAAGAACTTTGGAGTTAGACTAGATTATCTCTGTTGCTTTTTATCTGTGACCTCTTTACCATTCAGTTTTCTTATCTGTAAAGTAATAATACCTGCATTATTGGGATCTTGAGATTAAGCGGCATAACCTAAATAGTAGGCTTTGACATCTAGCACATTCCAAAGGTTCCATAAATTATAACTAGATTTATTAGTATGTGGAAGTCATGGGATCTCTTTGCATTGCGTGGGGAACCTTTGAGGAGGTTACAACTTAATAAATTACTTGTGAGATATAGGGTAAGGCGAGAGAGGAATTGTGGTATTTTTTGTCAATTTTATTGCATTATAGAAAAGTGCACCAAGCATAAGTATACAGCTCAATGGATTTTCACAAAGCAAACATACCCATATAACTAGCACCCAGATCTAGAACCAAAACATTTAGAGAATCTCAAAGCTCTCCTCATGCTCCCAACAAAAGTAACCACTATGCTGACTTCTAACACAATAGGTCAGTTTTGTCTGTTTGTAAACTTACAAACAGGCTGTAGGAGTGTATAAGTGTCTTATTTCTTTCACTTAACCACATATTTGTGAGATTTTTTCATGTTGCTGTGTGGGGCAGTAGTTTGTTCTTTCTCATTGCTCTGTTAAATTCTGCTATATAAATACCCCCACAATGTATTTATCCATTCTACAGTAGATGGACATTTGGGTTGTTTCTAGATTGGGGCCATAGCGAATATACCTGCTACGCTCACTCTCGTACATGTCTTTTGGTGATGGGTGTGGACTGGAATTTGAGTTTTCAATCTTGGATTTGTTGAAAAGAGAAGACTCACTCGTCCTATCATTTCATGTGTAGGAACCTTGGATAAGCATAAAGAGCTGGAGGAGCTCGTGGCTAAGTTCCTGA
Organism: Diceros bicornis minor; assembly: GCF_020826845.1. Taxonomy (NCBI): domain Eukaryota; kingdom Metazoa; phylum Chordata; class Mammalia; order Perissodactyla; family Rhinocerotidae; genus Diceros; species Diceros bicornis. Next base: position 40,315,147 of record NC_080758.1, read on the forward strand.
ATGTAGAAGCAGCTATGGTCTTTGGGATGGGATTTGCAACTAACTCGATGAATATCCCTGCACTAGTTGGAAAGGTGAGAATTTGTTACCATGATTGTCTTCTGCTGTATTATTCCTGAGAATTATAACTCTGAGCAAGCCCTTTGTTAGAAGTATGGCTGAGAAGGTCCTTTTTTTTAGGAAAAGCTGATTGGATGCCCAGCTTTTTGAATAAATAAATCTCTTCTTCATGATATTCCAGTTATAGAATTGTAGCCCTAGATGTGGGTCAAATTTCATCTACGATGCTGGTTATCAAAATCAATTTTTAGGCTCCCAAGTCCCATTTGCGGTGTAACAAACACTTAGCGAGCATTTACTTGGACAAAACATTTTGCTCGTGTCATTCATTCATTTATTTGTTCAATAAATCACTTATTGAGAATCTACTATATCTTCATATGAGGCAAGATGCCAGGCATACAAAGATGGACAAGACTTGTGCCTGGTAAATTTACATAGTTTACAGTCTAGTGGGGGAAACAACACACCAAATAGAATAGGATGACTACCACAGAAAAGGCACACGCTTACATGGAAAGGACAAGAGAGTGCCCCCAAACTCTTCTTGAGAAAGGCTGGGATGCCTGTGCAAAGTGGGCGACATGAGAACTGAACCTGTTACTTGTCTGTTAAGATAGATAAGTTATTTCCTTAAGACAAGGAAGAGGGAGCAGCATGTATAAAGCACTGAGGTTTGGAAGAACTAGAATATAGGGTAGTGGATGAAGAAGAGACCAGAGATGACGGCAGGTGCCAAATCGCAAAGAGCCTTCTAGTGTAAATCATGCTAGGGTGTGTGAAATTCTTTCTGAGAAAAATGAGGAGTTGGTTGGTTCATTTTAAGGAAGCAAGTGCCATAATCAGATTTATGTTTTTAAAAATCTGACTCATGACAACTAAATGTAGTGTACGAGCTTTGATTGCATTATGCACTGAAATAAAATAGAAAGAAAGAAAACATCTATGAAATACCTTAAGACATTTTTAGGACAATCAGAGAAATATGAATTTGAGCTTAGATGATAGTGTCATACAAATGTTGAATTTCTTAGGTGTGATAATTGCATTGTGATTTTGTAGGAGAACGTCATTATTCTTAGTAAATACATGCTAAAGAATTTAGGAGTGAGGTATCATGCGATTTACAAGTAACTCTCAAATGTTCATAAAAACATTATAAATACACACACACACATCTAGAGTATGAGGATGTGAGAATTTTGCTGGCTCTTGTCTCAAAAACTTTAAAACACGTCGTGTGTGAAGTTTCCAAAATATAAAGAAGAACTCAAAGATTCTGGGTGGCCACAAAAGACAAACGGGCACCATAGTTTGTCTCTACATTTTCGATATGCTTGAGCAATTTCAGAATTTAGAAATTTTTAAATTAAAAGAGAAAAATAATTTTACAAACCATAATTTATAATCAGTAAATTCGATTGACCTCTTCCACTTGCCTCAGACTGAATTGCCATGCGTCATGGATGTCAGAACAGTGGAGAATGAGAATCAGAAAACAAGAGCTTGAAATGTCCTGCAGAAAAGACTCCTACCTTCCAGAAGGAGTACACCAAAACCATCCCAAATAATCCAGCCTGGGATCAAAGAGCCCCAGCAAGTCCACAACCCATCCAAAAGTGTATCAGTTTTCCTGCCAAACATCAGTCCTTTAGAAAATGCCAGCTGGTGCTTAACCAGGATCTTGAATGATTTTCTCTGCTAAAAACTATATGTAAATGATTAAAGATGTGATCGCTGAAACAATGCCCATCTCCATCAGCTAATTGCTCTACCAGATTTTATCCATATAGACACCAGGTTAAACTCTTAGCCCTTTAAAACTAAAGAGGGTTTTGGAGATCTGTGTTATAGGACTTCAAGTGTCTTCCTGTTCCCACATGTTTTTCCTTAATTTTATTTATTGGTCTGTGTTTTGTGTGCTTGTTTTCTGAACAGGGATGCCTCATTTTAAGTGATGAGTTAAACCATGCATCTCTCGTGCTTGGGGCCCGACTCTCAGGTGCAACTATAAGGATCTTCAAACACAACAGTGAGTATCAATGTATTTATGCAACACGTACCTTTTGCTTCTGGAAGAAAGTAAAGATTATTGATGGGGCTTTGTCCTTGCTCTTCAAACTGCGAACTTAGCCTAAAGAAATACAATTATGTTTACATTCACTACCAGCTTGTTAACCTCTGCTGATCCAGAACAAATGGTTGAAGTGAATTAAACACCCAGATTGCTAAGAGTAACCCAAACGCATTAGTGTCACTGTTATTAGCGGTCTTGCAACGCAGCCTCTGAAGACATGACTGATCTCTTAGGAATGCCATTTAATTATCAGAAGTGATATAACTCTTCCTTTTCTGTAACTCTGCCTGGGGAAAGTTTGAAGCCTTGCTTAAGTTTTTTGTTACAGTTGGGTTAAAAGGATCTTCTTAGCATAATGCTTCCTTTCACTGTCCCCGCCCACCACGTGCTCAGACACCCCCCCCTAAACACACAAACTGTCTATTCAACTTTGTTGAAATGCCCTGTCCAGCTCTGAGTTGTATGGCTGGGTGATGAGGAAGAGGCAGAAGGCTGTTTCTTCTTGGAGACTTGACGAGGCAGCAGGGGAAGTATTGGGAAATACTGAGGAGGAGATGGTAGTGGACACCTGAGTTCTCACTTCTAGCTCTCCACCTGACTTGTTGCATCGCCTTGTGTAAATCCTTTATGCTTTCTTGTACTCGGTTTTCTCATCTCTAAAATGAGGGTGTTGAACTATACGATGTGTAAGGATCCTCCTAGGTCAGTTTCTGATTCTAATTCTTCATTACTGTCATCAGAACTCTCCCTTCTTTCTCTGTGTGCCTACATACACTGCACACACACAATTGTTTTCTCTCTCTTCCTTTTCAGCACCTTTCTCTCCTTCTTTCCCTTCCCCTTTACTTTTCCCTGTTCCATTTCTTTGGCATTCCCCTCTGTCCTGCAAGGAGGTAACAAAGCTTGGAGTGAGGAAAAGAAAACTGATGGAGAACTGAGGAAGAATTGTTCCGGTTCTGTTATGTCTACCTCACTGAAATCTCAGATCAAAGAACAATTGTCCCATGGGAGAGGAAAGCAAATGCATGGCAGTATTCTAAAGTGAACCTCCTTTTCCCATGTGTAGAGTTGTTCTAATGAAAAACCCGTTCTCACTGAGTGGGGTGAGGTCTGGCTGTGCCTTTACTGAGCCACATTCAGCGACTATGGGGAGATGAATACTCTGGAGTCAAGTTCAGGGCCAGGCCCTCTGGAAGAACCAAACTAGAGGTCTCTTAGACCTACAGCGCAACTACAACATCTAGTTAAATGTTAAATAAAAATATGTTGACTCCATTTCTTAATTTTGCATCAAACACTCAATCTTGGCTAGTCTTTGATAAACCAAGTTAAATTCCTCCAGTTCTGTTTCATTTTTCATTGATTGTCACATCTAGACTCAAATTATTTTGAGATAGTTGGGAATCCATGTTTGGAGTAGCCATCTTTTAGGGGTTCAAGAAGTGAGTTTATTAAGAGCCATGGAAAATGCCTTTGATATTAGCACAATTGTGCTATGCCCTTTTAATTCTTTGGCATGACAGGTGATTGATGATCAAAGGATAAAGAAGATAGTTGACAGTTATTCAACTGTAGTTTCATTCACAAATATGGTTAAACATGATAATCTCACTCCCGGAGGGAGACATATTTAGGTTGCTATCTATATGGAACAAATGAACTAGATTGTTGTCAAGGTTAACCTCTCATTTTTTCACTCCATTCTACTGAGAGCAGTGGTTCATGACCCTAGTTGCACAATAGAGGCATCTAGGGAACATCTATGAAAGATCAATGACTGGACCCACCTCCAGAGCAACAGAATCCAAATATCTGTCTTAGGGCAAAGGCAGCCGAATTTTTTCGGAGCTCCCCATATGATTCTGATGCACAACAAGGGATATAAGCCCTAGACTCTTATTTTCTAACCTCCTGTAATCTAGGCTGACCCTGGATCTTGCCAGTGAGCCCTGGGATATATCACCAGACACACATTGCCATATTAACTATCCTCACTTTTGCTTTCCTCATGGCTAGGACTCTTTTACACTCCTGGTCTAAAAAATGCAGAGAAAGTGTTCCAAGCCAAAATTTATTGAGCATTTATTGAACACCTCTTCTGATTCAGGCACTATGATAGGCCTTTGGAGGACTATAAAAATAATAAGGTAATATCTTAGTTTTATAAGAGCTTATAATCTAGCAGGAGAGGCAGATATGTAACAAGGTAACTATATCATGGGTTAAATCAAAAAAGGGCCATGGCAATATCAGGCAGTGGTTAAGGCTTTGGCCAATGTACATTTCATACTCACTGGAATAGCTAAAATCAAAAAGATGACAACACCAAGTGTCCGCAAAGATATGGAACAACTAGAACTTTCATTCATTGCTAGAGTGTAACATCATGCAACTTCTCTGGCAAAGAAAAAAACCTCCTGGGCAAAGTCTTATAAAGCTAAACATATCACTATACTACAATCCAGAAATTCCATACCTCAGAATTTCCAAGAGAAATGGAAGCATACATCCACAAAAAGGCTGTTCAGAGCAACTTTATTAATAATAGCCCAAATGTGGAAACAACCCAAATATCTATCAACAGGAGAACAGAAAAAAATTGTGCCTTATGCATATAATAGAATATAACCCTATAATAAAAAAGGAGTAAACTACTGATACAACATGAATGACTCTCAAGAAAAATTATTTTTAATGAAATAAATCAGTACATACTGTATTAGTTTGTTTATAGCAAATTCAAAAACAGACAAAACTAATCTATGGTAATAAAAATCATAAGAATGCTTATCTCTCAGTGTGGGGGAGGGAATTGGCAAAAAGAGGCATAAAGGAACTTTCTGGGGTGATAGAAATGTTTGATATTTTGATTGAGTTGATGCTTACATTCTTATTAAAGTTCATTTACTTGTGTACTTAAATGTACAGACATTAAAGTCTGTACATTTCTTTTAAATAAATTTTCCTCAAAATGTAATTGTTACAGCGTATATAAATTTAAAACCATTGATTTGATATTTTAAAAAAAAGTATAGGCTTTGACCCAAACATTTGTGTCCTTGTTCTATAGCTTATTAGCATGTGGTCCTGGGCAAATTGCTTCACCTTCTTGGATCTCAATTTACTTATTCCAAAAATGAGGATCATTACTATGCCTGATTCATAATATGTTGGAGAAGGCATATAAAGTACTTAGCACAATGCCTGGCAATGGAAACTACTGAAGTGTTTATACCTGCTGTGTTATTACGATTATTATTATCCTCATCATTGTCATCACCAGTGCCACTAAAGGACAGTAGAAAACATTATGGTGAATGTAGAGAAGAAGAATGCAGAGGTTATTTCACTTTGGAGATTTCATGAAATGAATAGTATTTGCCATAGACTTTGAAAGATTAAAAGAATTCTAAGGGGTTGGCCTGGTGGTGTAGTGGTTAAATTCATGCTCTCTGCTTCAGCAACCCAGGGTTTGCAGGTTCAGATCCTGGGCATGGACCTACAAACCTCTCATCAAGCCATGCTGTGGTGGCATCCCACATACAAAATAGAGGAAGATTGGCACAGATGTTAGCTCAAGGACAATCTTCCTCAAGCAAAAAGAAGAAGATTGGCAACAGATGTTAGCTCAGAGACAATCTTCCTAAAAGATAAATAAAAAAAATAAAAATTATAATAAAAAAATTCCATGCAAATGATAACCAAAGAGGAGTAGGAGTGGCTATATTAATAAAAAAATTTAAAAAGGATTCTAATCAGGGATGAGGGAAGGGATATTTTAAACAGAAGAATAATCTGTAGTGTGTCAAGAGCAGCAAGACCTCCAACGTGGGGCTGAACTTCAAGAAGAGCATGAAAACTAAGGCCTTGGTCATTAATGTAGAGCTGCTAAGATATACATACAACCTGAGATGTATATACTTCAAGAAGTAACAAAGGTGCCTGGACAGTTCATTCCATGCTGTTCCGTGGATGAACTGGATTTGCTCAAAGCATTTAGTAGCCCTCCCCTATGTCTAGTGGTGATGAAAACAGAGATACAAACTTTGAGTTAAGTTAAAGCTTTGAACAGCATCAGATGAAAAAGACCATCTACTTATGGATTGTAAAGATCGGTTGTCCCCAAGGTAGTTCTCTTACACCTTCTCTATCCTGCATTTGTTATTGTTTGGATTTCAGCCCAGGTTTTACCATTCACTAGTCTTCCCTGGGAGGTTCTATAGACATGATGATAGGTAAATAAATAGATAGATAGATAGATAAATAGATAGATAGATAGACACATAGATACATAGATATATAGAAAGATAGACAGACATATATACATGAATGCATACTCAACTGGGAGACTAAGAAAAGCTTTATTAATCACTAACCAAGCATTCCCTGCTCTCCAGGTTAAGACTTTTAGAGTAGTGATTCTCCAAGATGGCCACCAATGATCCTCCACCTCCTAGTATTTATGCCTTTGTGTAGTTCCCTCCCGCATTGTCACAGGATTGGTTTATGTAATCAAAAGAATACAGTAGAAGGGGTGGTATGTCATTTTTAAGCTTAGGTTTTAGAGACATTATGGCTTCTGCCTGTCCTTCTCTCTTGGCTCACTTGTGAGGAAAATTATGCAGCCTCTGGAGAAGAACTGGGGCCTCTTGCCAACAACCACATGAGTGGGACATCTAGATTGTTCCTCACTCAAGCCTTCAGATGACTATAGCTCCAGTCAACATCTTGACTGCACCCTCACAAGTTTCTTGAGCCAGAACATCTACCTAAGGCTCCCAAATTCTGACCTGCAGAATCTGCTGATAATAAGTGTTTGTGGTTTGGGGGTAATTTGTTACATAGCAGTACATAACAACACAGCTTCTCTGGCCACTGTTGATGGGGCAGAAGCTGGACACCTAGAAGCATGATTTCCTATTTCCTCCTTCCTTCAATCTAAAATGAATGACTCAGCAGATCCTGAGTCATTACCCAGCTACTTTACCCAACAAGTCACTGGGAAAGAAGCCAAAATGAGAAGAGAACAAGCTGTTCTTAGTCCGCATGGAGACAAGAAATTTGAGAGCCTGCAGCACATAGGTCAGGAAGTGAAATAGCGTTTGGCTAATGCTTCTTTTCTTTTCTTTCTTTTTTTTTTTTTTGTAAGGAAGATTAGCCTTGAGCTAACATGTTACCAATCCTCCTCTTTTTGCTGAGGAAGATTGGCCCTGGGCTAACATCGTGCCCATCTTCCTCTACTTTATATGGGACACCACCACAGCATGGCTTGACAAGTGGCGCGTCGGTTCGTGCCTGGGATCTGAACCCACAAGCCCCGGGGTTACGCCACCGGGCCTGCCCGTTGGCAAATGCTTCTTGAGACGCAGTTTCTCCTGGCCAACATGGCCAAGGAATGTCAGGCCCTGACCCGCCAGGTTAGCAACCCCTCCTTTGAAGGCAAGTGATTCTTTTCCTACTAGCTGAGGCTGAAATATGAAGAGAAGGGATAATCATCGCCTATCTTCCAGTCCCACAAACACTTATCAGAACTACTTATCTTATCCATGGACATATGGAGTAGACGCCAAGAACACGAACACATCAATTCAGATTATTTCCACATTTTTATTAAAATACAAATGTAAAATACAAATGATTTAGCAGAAACCATTGGGAAAATTTCTAAGCAGAGCCCTAGGAAACAACTTTATTTTAAATATTCAGATAAACTAATGCAGTTCAGACACAGGTTGAGTCTTTCCACTAGTTCCAACTGCTCAGTAATTGCTCCAGGGGCACAGAGCAGTTCAACCTGTTTCTCCTGGTCCAGCCCACGCCATCCTATGAGCTATTTTGTATCTTCTCCTTCAGATTCCAATCTCAGGGTAACAATTCCAGTGAAATTACACCCAAAGGAAAGCATAGTAACTATATCAAGGAGAAATCAGACAACATCTGGACAGCTGGTAAAAATTGACATCATCAGTGAGGGGCAGATGCACATTGTATGTCTCTGGATGTGATAGCCTGAAAAGGACTCAACATCACTCATTCTGATCTGAATCAGATCAGAACACTGAATTTTATTGTTAGACATCACTAAATGTTCTATTTAAAAAAACAGGAAAGAAAAGGGAGTGTATTCTCCAAACATGTCAGCATCATAAAAGACAAAGAAAGGCTAAGGAGATGGTCCAGACTAAAGATCATTAAAAGGCCATGACAGCTAAGTGTAATACCTGATCTAGACCGGATTCTGAAAGAGACAGGGAAATGCTACAAAGAACATTACTGGGCCAATTCGCAAAAGTGGAATATGGCCAGTAGGTTATATAATATTAGATAAGGGTAGGGTATCAATGTTTAATATACTGAAGTGGATAATTACGCTACAGTCCAGGGTAGACAAACCGTGGCCTGTGAGCTAAGAACAGTTTTTACATTTTGTGTGCGTGTGTGTGTGTGTGTGTGTGTGTGTGTGTGAGGAAGATTAGCCCTGAGCTAACATCCTATGCCAATCCTCCTCTTTTTGCTGAGGAAGACTGGCCCTCGGCTAATTTCCACACCCATCTTCCTCTACTTTATATGGGACGCTGCCACAGCACGGCTTGACGAGCGATACGTCGGTCTGCGCCCGGGATCCGAACGTGTGAACCCCGGGCCACCAAAGCAGAGCACGCCAACTTAACCACTATGCCACCAAGCCAGCCCCATAGTTTTTACATTTTTAGAAGATTGTGTAAAGAACAAAGAAGAATGTGTGACAGAGACCATATTTGGTCCACAAAGCCTAAAATATTACTCTCTGGCCCTTTACAGAAAAGTGGCTGACCCTTGCTGTAGTCTTATAAGAGAAGACCCTTATTCTTAGGAAAGACATACTGCAGTGTTTAGGGGTAAAGGCCATGATATACGCAACTTAGTCTCAATTCAGAAAAAAATTGTGTGTATGTGTGTACACACATATAAACACACAAACAAATAGATGTAGATAGATGGTATATAGAGGGATAGATATATAGGTAGATAGATAGATGATAGATTGATAGATAGATAAAGATAAAGCAAATGGGATAAAGTGTTAATGGATGAATCTGGGTAAAGGGTTTGTGGGTGTTCTTTGTAGTATTCTTATTCTTGCAATTTTTCTAAGTTTGAAATTATTTTCAAATAAAATTTTGATCCAATTCCTTAATACTTTGCTGAATCATAAATCAAGAATTTCATTTTATCTTCTAATTTTACAAGGCTCTTAAAACATTCAGTAATTTATTCCTCATGCCCTCCCTTTGTACTCCCAGAAAATAGATAATAGTTCTTACCTATATCTTTATAATAAATGTTAGCTGTGATTATTTATACCAGCAACTAGCGCTGACTGAGAATTTACTTTGTGTCAGATGCTGGGCTAATGGCCTTCTCTTATGTACTTACTTAACTCTGAGGACAACTCCATGAGGTAGGTACTAGTTTACAGAAAAGATTCGGGCTTTGATTTATTAAACAACTTGTCCAAGATCGTACAACTGCTCAGTGGTGAAGCCTGGAACTGTCTAAATGCTGCCCTAGAAAAACTAATTGAGAACTGTGTGCAGCGAGGGGTAGAACTCCATCATCTAATCCATGAAATTCTGTTATGTATGAGCTGCTGTTGCTCTTTAGCTTTCTGTGATAGGTAGAATAATAGCCCCCAGAAATGTCCACATACCAATGCTCAGACCTGTGAATATATTATATTATGTGATAAAGGAGAATTAAGATTGCAGCTGGAATTGAGGTTGCTAAACAGCTAACCTTAAGATAAAGAGATTATCTACATGGGTTCAGTGTAATCTCAAGGGTCCTTAAATGTGGAAAAGAGAAGCAGGAGAGGGAGTGTCACAGTGACGCCACGTGAGAAAGACTTTAAAAGCCATTGCTGGCTTTGAAGATGGAAGAAGGCTACAAGGCAAGGAACACCAGAAGCATCTAGATGCTGGAAAAAGCAAAGAAATGGATTTTCCCCTAGAGCTTCCAGAAAGGAAAGCAGCCCTGCCAACACCTTGATGTTAGCCCAGTAAGACCCATTTCAGACTTCTAGCCTCCAGGAGTATAAGATAATAAATTTGTGGGGGTTTTTTAAGCCATATGTTTAGACTAATTTCTTACAGCAGCAATAGGAAACGGATACACTTTCCTTCTCAGATCCACAAAGCCCCTGTTCCCACTCACCAGCATGCTCAATATGACTTTTACAATGAGCATCCTCTCCCTACTGTTGTATTTACATCACAAAAACAGCCACCTTGAAGAGCAAGGCTACCTCCAGGGTCTTTTGAATGACTTCTTACTTGATAGGTGAGGAAAGTGAGATGGTATATGGAGGGAGAAAAAATTAAATGGACATAATATGTAAGGTATCAGTTGCTGCTGGCTCTCTTTCCCACTTTGCTATTCCCAGGGTAATACTAAACATCTCAGTACACAAGGATGTTTCAGTCCTTAATATGCATCCATGTAGATTGGAATGATAATGTGGAGATTTTTTAAGGATCTGCCTCAGATGTCAAGTTGCCTTCCTGTGCGTGTATGAGGCATGCAACCAGCCCGGAGAGCAGCTAATAACTTGTGAGACCGGTTCTTAAGCTTGGCCAACTAAACCAGAACGTTCTTAAACACAGTGTTTATGGGATTTCATACAACTCTACACTTGTTCTGCTTTCCTGCACCTTCCTCCACCTGTGTCCTCTGCTTACACTTTAAGGATACTCCCCTGACTTTTGGAGGAGAAGAGGTCCTGTTTTTATGTACATCAGTACCAGAGGATACCTTTTATGATTTAGAGCAACTGTAAATGAATCAGAACTCGGGGCCCTTGAATTTTTAAATTCTATATGGGGAAAATATACCTAATATGTAGTTAAACCTATTCAGACCATCATAATAAACTTTAAATCCCGTGCGAACGGGCTTGACCACACCCTTTGAGCTATTCATCATTTCTCTCTCTATTCAGAATGAGGAATTGAGAAGACTAAAGGAAGGAAAGTTCTGAAAGGGAACAAAATCAGAACACCCAAAGGCTACTCTCCAAGGAAAAGTAAAGGACTTAGAAGTGCATTTTTAGCAGAATCTTTTGTCACCAGGCATTAGTTCTTCCTGGTGAGCGAATGTGGACAGTTACTGAGATCATAACCATCACTCAGTGAGCATTCACTGGTGCCAGGGACTAGGTTAAGCCCTTTACATAATCAGTTCATTTAAATTTAACAAAAATCCTGATTCATAGTTCTCTTCATTGTTCCCACTTATTAAGAGAAAGCCCCTCCTCAAAGTGATTAACGACCTGCCAGAGGACGCACAGATGATAGATAGTGAGAGTCAAAACTCAAACGCAAGTCTGTTGCTCTTGTCTTGGTTCGTTTCTCCCAGGAGCAGACCTGTGACACGGATTTGAGGGCGAGTCATCAATTAGGAGCTGATCCTAGGACACACCAGCCGAGAAGCAGGGAGTGGAGGCAGCCAAGAAAGGGTGTGTTGTCAGCAAGTTACCACAGTAGACAACTGGAGCTCAATCCAACTAGTAAACTCGGCGCCAGTACAGACATACCTCAGTGTTATCCCACCTGAGGGGTGGGGAAGCTGTACTTATTCATCCACCAATTCCCACTTGTGGTTGGTTGAGGGCTGTCCCTACTCAGGCTGAGTATGCAACCAGAAAAAAATAAAACCTCTTGGATGAAGAATGGGGTGTGTTTGCAAGAAGGAACTGGGCTGAGAGGATATTGGTAGGACATGTACAGCGCTTGCTAACGCTCTTACCCACTGGCTAAGTCCACCTATTGCCAGGCCATATGTAGGACCCAGAAAGCTATGGGTCTTTGTGCAAATCAATCTAGTGTGATGGCTTATCCTGTTATTAGCCTGAATTTCAACCCAGAATGCTGAAGTTTGGCCTCTGAATTCCTCTAGCTAAGTGCTAAGAGGGTCTCCTTGCATTTTCTACTGTGGGCAGCTTCAGTGAAATAGCCAATCCTTAGTTGGCCTTTATGACTCATTGGGTACCACCAAACACACTTTCCAGCCATTTCACAGTCTAAGCAAAAGAGTCAGCTCAAGCCAGTGACACACAAATTTGTTCTCCTCCATGATTCTGGTGCCTTTGAGGAAATGGGCCAGCACCTCTGGGGGCACTTGTAAGTCTTTGGTGAATACACCCTCTGGGCTGTGTGTGTGAACACCCTGAGCATTCCAGGACCTCAAACCCCGGGTAAGTTTTAACTCTCTGGAAATGTCAAAATCTGCTTTCAGAGATTTGGGGAAATCAGAACTGAGTTATTTTTTTTTCTGAATCTGCTCACTTTACTGGTAAATACACATGACCTAAACCTTAGAACAATGGTTCTCAGGCTTTAATGTACACAGGAGTCGCTAGAGGCAGTCTTATTAAAATGCAGACTCTGATTTAGTAGATCGGGGGTGGGGCCTGAGCCTCTGCATTTCTGACAAGCTCCCAGGTGATGCCAATGCTTCAGGTGCAGGACCACACTTGGAGTAGTGAGGCTGTAGGCAACCTCTGTACTCAAGTGAGTCACAAAGGGCTTCTCGGGCTAGTCTTGGAGAGGAGAAGCAGTCTTTTCAGCTAAGAGAGTTGCAATGAGGTCAGAGGGCTAGGCAGGCCAAGAATTTGGAATGGTTTGAAAAAAAAAAAAGTGGAGAGGAAGAACCAAGTCTCTATCTAGAGGCATTTGAAGGCCGAGAGGAGGAAGAACAAAGAGTACAGTGTTTGTGGGAATACTCTGAGCCCTACCTCGTCTGCAGAACGAGGGCTCGTGAGTGCTGTTTGAGTGCAAGGTCAAAACTATAAACGTCGCTTAGACGACTTTACAAGCCATGACCTTTCAGATCTCAAGGTACGACTTGGGCTCCTGAACGAGGCTGTTTACTTTAATAAATACAGCAATTGCCTCTATATCTTTTAAAAATAGCTCACTTTATTGAACCTTTGCTGTAATGAGCCTTTTACACGCACTAATTCATTTTAGCCTCAACTACACAACGAGGCGCCTGCTATGATTATCCTCTTGTTACAGATGAAGAAACAAAGGCACAAAGTGGTGAGGTGACTTGCTTAGAGACAGTTAGTAAGAGGCAGAGCTGGAATTTAAACTGAGGAGGTCTGACGCCAGAGTTCCCATTTCTAAATACAACGCACTTTCCTGGCATTTTCTCCTCCTTCTTTCCCCTGGATGGTAGAGTGATGCATGTAATACTTAATAGCCTCCATTTCCCATGCAATTCTCCCCAAGTCAGGGCGTTCCCTCTGGTTGCCCTTGCTGCCACCCTAACCTGAGATGCAGGATCCCAGCACTGACCTCTGGGCTCCCACATTGTTCCCTGAAATCGTGGCTCACCTTCCTGCATTGACCCCACTTACTTAGGGATCCCACCTCAGTACTTCGTCTAGTTCCACTTTGTCTAGTGCCCCTCCCTGAGGATCAGAGCCCTACACGCTGCATCAAGCCCAGAGCCTGAGTACATGGGACACTCTGTCCCCATGCTTTAGGCTCTGCCTAGCCTTCATCTCATGTCCCCAAGGTCAGAAGTTGCTGGTATGACTCTCTCCCCAGGGTAAGCAGGCTCTACCCCTAGCACATGCCTCACCCTTAAACACAGCCCAGCTTCTCTGCTCCCAGATGCCTTTTGCACTCTCCCAAGATCACCTTGATTCTCTGACCTACCAAAGGCTATGCAACACCTGCCTACGTACTTACAGAGCCATTAAGAAAATCTGAACCAAAGTATTTGCCCAAACTGCTTTGTAAAACTTAAGGCATCAAACTTTCAATGCATCAAAAATGCTCTCATCGATTTTGTGGAAAAGAGATTCTATAAACGTGTCTGTGAGAAAAACATTCGCTTCGCTTACCAAAGTTGGCCTTTATGATTATGTTTTTCCCCAAAGGCTAAACAAGGAGGTGACCCCCACCACCAAGTTAAAAGTAGGAATAATTTCTTCATCAGTGATTTATGTGCCTCTTGCTCAATATTTCACCTCTGAATAATGGGCTGAATAATGAAGGATGAAACTGGGTATCTCCAAAGGAACAAGAGGAATGGAGAAAAAGATGGAGAGCAAGGAGTTAGAAAGAGTAACAAGTAACGTTCCTTCATCCTCCAACCATCTTTTCCGTTAAAAAATATCTATTGAGTGCCTATCATGCGCAGGCATGAAAATACTTTTGGCGAGCAGCCCGTGGAGTGAGGAGCCACAGGGTGTCTCTAAATGCAGCTGGAGGTAGGTTTCACCGAGCTTTGAACGACGAAGGATAAACTGCCAACCACAGTGGCCAGCAGCACATGGAAAGTGGAGGCTGATGTTCAGCCCCGACTGCGGGCCCTGGATCCAGGGGGGAGGAAGGGCCTTGAGGGATGGGCAGAGAGGGAAGCTCTCAGGTCTCAACAAAAGCTCAGTTGCACAAGACAATAGGAAGGAGAAAGCCGTGGCAGAAGAAACAGTGTTGTCACTGTACAAGAAAGTGAGAACAAAGCCAAATATCTAGTTCTTATCTTCAAGAAGACACTCTTTGAACTACATCCAACCTCCCTTCTGAGAAGATGACGGCTTCCTTGTCTCCTTGTGCCCTCTTTTCACAGGACGTGTCTGCAGCTTTCTCAGATCCCGCAGGCTTGCAGATACCATCAGAGCTTTGAATGTAAGGAAAGGCAAAAGAACAGGCTTGCAAAGTGTATTTGTCACCTAAGCCTGATTGTAGCTTTTGGCTAATTGGATTATTCCGGGTAGTATTTAGTAATTCAGTAATCCAGTTAGCCATCCCTATGACAGACCAGCACTGCTTAGCACCAGCCACCAGAATGTGGCCTCCGCGCCACCTTTCATCCACCAACACACCAGCTTGCTCCTCTCAGCCCCTCGCAAACCAAAGGAAACCGCCTTGGTGAGCCAGATGTGGTGGTGAATAATGTCTAAGGCATTGTTGAGGCTCAAATTTGTAGTGATTACCAGTCCATAGTGTGTCATTATAACTTTATAACAACATTGCACAATAGGGCTATGTATGTCTGCCTTGATGACATCAAATTTATTTTTTTAATTTCCATATCTCAAAATTTTTTTTATAAGCTGACAAGAAACTGGTTTGTTTGGGTTTGGGATTTTTTTGCAGGGAGTGGGGAGGCTGTGGTTCTTGTTGGTTTTACAGACCGTTACAGAGCATTAGTTTGCTCATCTGAAAAAATAAAAACCTAATCGTCCCTCCCTACTTCTGAGAGGTGTCGTGAGGATTAACATAATGCAAGTTTAAGTGCTTTAATAAGCATCATCATTTAAAAATCCCTTACAGATGTTAGCACATGGCCTGTCGAAACAGTAGAATCCCACAAGGCCTTTAGATCGTAAACCGTGGTCTCCTGAATCCCACGGGTCTGTGACCCACATGCGCTAGCATAATAGAGCAAGACCCGAAGAACCAGAGAGAAACTACCAAGTGCTAACGTGGGTCCAGAATCCCTTTCTTTGTCTAGCTTCTGTGATTCTAAGAGGTCAATAAGTCTGTCCCTGACGAGAGAAAAAATGGCTGATTGATTTTCTCTCTGCTCGAGGATCCCAGTGTGTGGACACCAGGGATTTTGTGAAGTTCCACCAAAAACGCCCCCCCTTGGTACTCTCCATTCACATCAAACACAATGACTTCCCTGCCACTGAAGGGACTGGGATTCCTCTCCCTTCCATCTACAAGATGCATAAAACACATCATGGCCATTTAAAGGCTTGTTATTAAAAGGATGGAGAGAAACTTCTCTTCTCTTTAGTGGTGTTCATTTTAAACTTAATCCTGGACTAAGCCTATAATATGTATGTGACCTTTTTGGTTGCATAAACAATACAATAATCTCTGTGTGTACAGAATTTTCAAACACTTAGAGTATTCATTTTTAAATGACTGCTAATTTAGTTCACTTGGCTTTTTTTTAATTAATGTGGTATTGGAACCACACTCATCATTTATCATTTCTGCACAAAAACTTATAAATTCCAGGTCCTAGAAGGAAAAACTCTCTAAACAGAATGCTTATATTCATGATCTCTTTATTCCATTCAGAGACTAACAGGCCTGCGGTAGATGACAGATGAGGGAGCTGGTTCCCCTAATCACGTGGGTCCCTTCAACATCTTAGGAACCCCACCTAAAGCAAACTGTCAATGCAGGTGAAGGTTTATTATCCTGGAAATTCTCGAAACAAGAAAGCTGCTTTTTGTTTCCTTGGCTGCCATCTAGTGGTTACTGACATAGTGTCAATAAAACATGCTACATCTGTGAAGACTTAGAGGATAACTTGCCTGTCTTTAAAACAAAAGCAAAAAACACAGTTAAGGAAATATTATTGCAGACATGAAGCAATTATTCTTTCCAATAATTCCTATTTAGATGCAGAAGATCATTCATTCTCTTTCCTGTTTTCTGGTCTACGTTCCTTTCCGTGAAAAGACAACTGATTCAATTACCAAACATTTATTTGGCACTAATACTGTGCACTAGGACTAGGGCCATAGGGATGAATAAGATAAGGTCTCTGCCTTCCGGGGAGGAGAGACATGAAATCAAATAATGGGCAACGTGATGAGTGCTTAAAAAAGAATAGATGAGCCTTCAGGGACACCAAGAAGAAAGAAAATCTGTATTATTGGCCAGAAGAGTTGAGTGGAGGCTTGAGTGATGAGTGGGAGTTCTCCAGACAGACAAGAGGGAAAGCGTATAGGAGAGTTGGGAGGCTGGGTGTTGGGGACATTAAGAAACTATATCAGGAATATAGGCAGAGGCTAGATCAGGAAGGGCCTTTGGAGATTGCATTAGATAAATATTACTGCAACAACCAACCTCAAAACAATGGAATCCAACAATCAGCACTGATTTCTCACTCATGACTGCGTGTGGGCTGGGCTAACTGTGCCCTACTTGTCTCTCAGCCTCTCCTGGGACCCTCCTGGGACCAGCGGGCACCCTGGGCCTCTTCTTGTCATGTCACTAGCAGAAGCACAAGAGGAAAAGCAGAAACATGTAAGGCCTCTTAAGGCCGAGGCTTAGAACTAGCCCGCTATCTCTTTCCTGCATCCTATTAGCCAAGGCAAGTCACTTGGCTGAACCCAAGTCAGGGGCATGGAAATATCCTCCACCCTTTAGTGGGAAGGCCTATGAAGTCACAGGGCAAAGGACTCGAATTGGGGGTTGAAGTGTAGGAATTGGGGCCAATAATGCATCTGTCACAAGTTCTATCTTGGAAATATTGGGTTTGAGGTACCCTTGAATTTGTCTAAAATGTAGTTGGGAAATCATTATATAGCTCAAAATAGAAGTCTGGCTTTGAATGATGGATCCAGGCGTCCAAAGACCCCCAAACATGTACACTTGTGGGCCCCGTCCCACACCAACTGGTTCAGAATCTCTAGGAGTGAGATTGAGAATCTGCATTTTAACTAGTTCCCCAGATGATGGTTCATATTTACTGAAGTTTGAGATTCACTGGCAGATAAATAATAAAATAGAGAAAAAGACAAGGAAGGATCACCAAGAAGGAAAGGAGTGAAAAGAAGAAATGGTTCCCACAAAGAATACTAGAGAATGGGAAGAGGGAGGGGACACTAGAAAGGAGTAGCTTTAAACACAAACGTGTGTGTAATTGTGTCAAAAGCTGCCCACATGTCGAGTAGGACAAGGACTGAAAAATGTCCCAAACACTTTACAATTAGGAAATACTTTATGATCAGGATACAATACTGACTCCAGGGATATCATTATGTCTATTCTGCAGATGAAAAAAACATGGCATGAAATAAAATGAAAATCCACCATCTCTTCCATTTCTTTTTTCACGGGTCCTGTATTACCCTGGTGAAATTGGTTAATTCCACATCTAAGCTGACATATCAATCAAAAAATCTAAATTAAAAATCTAAAAATAAAATTAGTCTCTGGCTAATTATTAAAGAAATCAAAATTATATTTTTTGTTCCATTGGTTCTCATATCATGCCAGATATTATTAAATTAGCATGCTAAAATGGGGCTCTTTCTAATAACTGTTCCCCTTCTTCATTATTTATACTGCTGGTTTTCTTAAGCAGGTCAAAGGATGTTGAAGAGTGTATTATCACTAATGCTTGGATTTCCAAGAGAGATTTCTAGAACATAGCACCCCTATTCACATATCACACACTTTTTCTGAATGCCAGGACCCAAGATCCAGTCACTAGTGGGTGGATGCTGGGGACAGCTCAAGAGGCACTATACTAACCAGGGACCTCTCAGGTGAAGAGGTTCTGATATTGCGCTATCAAGTTGATTGATCCTACTCCACTCCAGTTCATCTGGAGGCACCTTTATTTGAATGTGGTTTGCTTGAATGTTCTTGATCAATTCAAAAATATCACTAGTACATCTAGGATTCTATTTCAAAGATATATTTTATGGCTTCATTGGGAATGGCAAGGTTGCAGTGTGGAAAAGTGAGTGCACCCACGAATGCATTCACCCAGCTTTGGGGGAGCCCTAAAACAGATCCAACCACAGATTGGGGACTAAAAGACAAACTGAGGGGCTCTCCATCGAGACCAAGAATCTCAGCTAACTTGAGCCTAGACCGGCGATAAACCAACGAATATCTGCCTCTTGAGAGCTTTATGTGCCGTGGCCAAAACCAATATTGACTGTGCTGTTTTAGGCTTATCTTTGCTATGTTTCTCCTTGTGAGCATTTTAAATGAGATATCTAACGCCTGGTGAACATTATGTAACTGTCAAGTCAGCAGTTCAGTAGCACCTCCATCTTTTCAAATTAAAAGACCTAAAGTACTTCAGTTTCAGATTCTCAAAAAGGGAAAGCTTAGGGGATGCACAGAAATATAGTAGAAATATAATGATTCTAATGAACATGCACATAAACCTCCGCCTTGTTTTGTCTCTGTCTAGCCTTTGCAGGTTAAAAACAAACACACACACAAATAAAAACAGCTGGGTTAGTAGGCAAATCCTTCTCAAGGGTCTCTCAACTGAAGCCCAGGCATCTACATCTGATTGCAGATAAATGAAAACTCACTATTGATTAAATTTGACGTCAAAAGTTAAAAAGAAAACTCTACCAGGCTTTCATCCTTCCTTGTTCTTCACCATGGAGTTCAAGAAGAAGGGACAACGGCTCTCACATAAGGCAGTAAAAGGTAGTGGTTACAAATGTGGGTCATGGTACGAGACTGCGTGGGTTCAAATCCTGCCTCCGCTGTTTATGATCATAGACCTCAGGCAATTTACCAGACTTCTCGGTGCCTCAGTTTCCTGAACCACGAAATGCAGATACCTCCTTCTCAGGGTCATGAGAGGATTAAATGAGTTATTACAAAAAACATGCTTAGAAGGGTACTTAGAATGCAGATAGGGCTCAGTAATTGTAAGCTATTACTAATGTGTCCAGAAGTCTCCAGATATTTCTCAAAGGAAGGCTAATTGTCCCACTGCCTTAAAGTTTTGAAACCTCTGAGGCTGAAGGATGTCGAAAGTCAGATGCCAAAGCATAGGAAGTGAGAAGGCTCCCAGCAATGCTGCCACTCCATGCAAACTCGGCTACACTCTAATATGCCACGTCTAAACAATTAGTAGGTGTTAGTTAATTATGTCTCTCATAGTTAATTTTAACCTGACAACAAAGCTTAAGCCTAAGAGATGTATTTAATCCTTTTAAGAGCGTACGAAACTGTGTGCCTCCAGTGGAGGTTTATTCTGCCTGCTATACAAACCCGACTAGTTACCTTGTCAGAGCTAAATTTTACTAAAAAATAAACCTCTCTCTCCCCCTAAGGTGTTCTCTGATTTGAACTTTGCTCTCTGAAAATTCAAGTTTCAGCCTGAGCCTAAAAAATTTGGTGCCTCCTCAGGAAAGAAAATGGGAGAGAAAAAGAAAAACCGTCTAATGACTTAATTTCTTTTTTGGTATTATTTAAAGACATGCAAAGCCTAGAGAAACTCCTGAGAGAAGCTGTAATCTACGGCCAGCCTCGAACCCGCAGAGCTTGGAAAAAGATTCTTATCCTGGTAGAAGGCATCTACAGGTATGTAAATAACCAGAGACATTTTAACACACTGAGGCCTACAGCAAGCTGACAAATGGGGAAGGCTGACCTCTCCTAGCTAAATGGAAAAATGAGTTAGATGTGGGTATTATGGCGGGACCTGAGCCAGAGCTATCAATGTGAGCTGTCAGGCCTTGGGTCAACAGTCTTTTTAATGACTATACGTATTGCAGAGCACCTTGGAGTCTGGCATGCTCGTGAAGGCTTCCTCAGAATATCCTCACAGGGCATTGCTAACTTGCACTGATTCTTTCCACTATCCTTGGCTGCTCTACAGTTTCAAAGGCCTTTAGGGACTGGTTGTTCAACATCAGAATGCTCCCTGCCTTTATGACAGTAGTATACATTGCTGATAAGCACCCAGATGCCCCTCACCAGACAGTGCACCCAACCTCCAGTTGCTCGCTGAACCTGGCCAATAGTTGGTATCAGAAAACAAAAGACCTGCTCGTTTCTAGGTAGGACTAACCTAGAGTGCAATTCATCAAGAGCTGGATGGGGCGGGGCTGGTCTTGGCGTCTGAAGTTATGCTCAAGTCTGCGTTTTCCCACCGCTCTTAACCTAAGCAGACAAAACACCTACTAAGCCATTCAGAGCTGCACTTTTATATCGCAGGTGGTGATTAAATTTGCTTCATTCTCTGTCTGAATCGATTATCATTACTGAGATGGAAGTTACCTGCAAGCCTTTCTTCTGTTCGATGCCCTAGTCCACGAGTCAAGGAAACATTGTCTCTTGAGTTGCTCATTCCTAAATCAATTCTCAAACAATCCTAATGTTAGGGAATCAAGGGAGATGTTTCCCATGAAATAATTACAGAAAAGTGAAAAATATTAAAAGGCAGAGGATGAGGGTGTAACCTCCCCAACCAGAAGGAGTGTGGCTGCAAAGGAGACTTGAGGACAGAAGCAGCATTTCTTTCAGCCAGCTAATCTAATCAGTGCCGAGTGCACATTGTTTCTGTCATGTGAATAAATAACAAGCAGCAGAAGACATGTGACTCCCTCTCTTTTGGAAAAAAGAAGTGCTTTCTCCCAAATTTAAAATAATATAATAATAATAATCCTAGTATCATTTTTTTTCTCTAGCACTTACTGCCACCATTGTTGGTGTTCTGGGTGTTCCCAGCGCCACCGTGGTGTTGCAAAGTTCACCCCCTTCTGTATCCCCTATCAGTACCTCCTCAGGTCAGCCCCAACAGAATGTCCTGTTTATGAAGTCTTTGGGATCGCCCTACAGCAGTGTTATCAACCAGGGTGATTTCTCCTCCTGCAACCCACCCCCACCCTGGGCACATCTGGCCATTTTCGGTTGTCTCAACTGCAGTAGAGCACTAGTGGGCAGAGGCCAGGGATGCTGCTACACATCTTACAATGTGCGAGATAGTCCCCTACAACAAAGAATTATCCAGCTCAAAATGTCAGTAGTGCTGAGGTTGAGATGCCCTGCTGTAGAATAATTTAACTACTCACTGGCCTTGAACTTGCTACTTTTAGGAAATAATCTCATAGTGACACTGGGCTGTCATAACCTCAAGCGTGGGTCTTTCTCCAGCTGTCAGCCTGGGAAGGGAGCCCTTATCCAAACAGCTGTCACTCAGGGCTGGACTAGCGGGAGGATGTATCAGCTGAGGGAGAGCAGACGGGCATCTCCTCTAACCAGAGTAAACAGAACCCAACTGCAGATAAGTAGAACTTGGCTCCACTACAGGAAAGTTGCATTTTAAGCACTTTGATCATGGCTGAAATCAAGTGGACCACCAGAGTTTTCAAATATTCCCATCAGTTATACAGAGAGACCTCTCCAGCTGCAGGGCGTGTTAATGCTTACGGTGGGCCTGTGTCCTACCATGATCTCAGGAGGACAGAGGAGACGGGTATGGACTTCAGCTCCAAGCCAGTGTGGCACCAAACCACAGCTTAGGCTTCACTAGCAACGGTGACTGTTTCATTATCTATTGCTGTATAACGAATCATCCAAAATATAATGGCTTACTCAGCAAGGAGTCCTTATTTCCCATGCTGTCTGGACCAAGTAGGCAGTTCTTCTTCTGCTCCACATGGTGTTGGTTAGGGGGCGTTCATGGGGCTGCATTCAGCTGGGAGTTCAGCTGGGGCTGGAACATCCAAAGTGACCTCCCTCACACATTTGGGCTCTTGGTACCGGCTGTTGACTGAGGGCTTTGTTCTCTTCTCTTCTTTGGGGTACTTTCTCTATGTGTAGGCTCTTCTCACTCAGCAGTCTAGCCAGAGCTTCCTTACAACATGGCAGCTGGCTTCCAAGAGAAGGAAAGCAGAAGCTGCCAGCCTATTAATGGCAAGGCCCAGAACTGGTACAGCATCACTTCTGCCATCACTCCTTCTATTGGTCAAAGCACATCACAAGGCCAGCCCGGATTCAAAGGGAGGGGAACTAGAGCCCACTTCTTGATGGGAGGATTGGCTAGTGTGTACAGGGGTGAGAAGACCTGCAGGCAGCCATCTTTGGAGGGACTCTACCACAGAGGCTCAATTAACCTGGTATGTGTGCAGAGTGAAGTGTCCACTTCCCATGGACTTGCCTTCCTGGAAAGGTTCCTTTTATCTCATCCGCACAGAAATCTTATCTTCAAATGAGACTGTGACCTAAAAGCCCTCATAGATAGAAAGCAGGGCACCTCTTAGACAAGCCTCAGTACTTCCTGGGGCCTCAGTTTCCTCATCTTTAAAATAAAGCTAGTCTGAGGTAGAGTTCTGGAACATGTGGGTGCTCTCATTTGCTGCCATCACCAGAAAATGAAATGATTTCCCACAAGATTTTCCAAAGGGCCAGGATTAGGAATGTGAAATCAATAGTTCTCAAATGTACTGCTACTTTTTAGAGATATGTTAGGGACACATACCTTGTGGATATCTACACAAAACCTCCTTTGGATTTTTACTCCCAGATTTTTTCATCTCTTGTTTGTGGTTTGCCGCCATGAGCCAAGTCCTCCCAACACAGAGAGCTCACAAAAATCATTTTTTTTATAACTCCAAAAGAGAGGAGACAGCCAAATAAGACAGTTTCAGGCAGGTATCAAGTTAGAGAAGGCTAGATACGAAGTCTGAGAAGTCAGTAAATTACAGAAAAAAAGTTATAATAATAATAATAGTAAAATAATGATAACATCACCATCCATAGATCATCTAGGTACTATTATTTACATATAGAATATAGAATATAGAGGAGTCAGGATTTGGAAGAGACCTGGGACCTGGGTTCAAATCCTGGTGTTGCCGCCTACAGCTGAGTGCCCTTCATAGTATTAACATGTGAGTATTAAATGAGATCATATAAGCTAGTGCTTGGCAGAAGCCCAGCCCATAGTAAGCCCACAATCAAGGGTAGCTGCCTTCATCATTAAATTTATTTTCAGTTTAAGAAGTTGCAACTCAGAAAACAAGCTGTCTACATAGCAAAGATGTTTGCTTTTCACTCACCTAGAGGATGGATGTCAGAGGAAGGAATTCACATTTATCATGTATATACTTCTTGCTAAACATGTCACATGTGTGATCTTGAGTAAGCTTCCCCAGTACCCACGAGGTTATTGGGAGGATGGAGACACTGAGGCTCCGAGGCCTAAATAGCTTGCCCCAGGGCAGATAACTGAGATTAAACAGAGCTGGTATTTAAACTGGGTGTCCCTGCTGTGACAGAGGCCCAATGTAAACAGAAGAGTCTGTCCATGTGTCCACATCCAATGAAATAAATATAGAAAATGCAAGGTCATCCCTCTGACTTTCACTATTTACCCAGCTAAAGCGCAGTTTCTTCATCTGTAAAATAGGGTGATTGAAACTTGAAGTCTGAAGTTCTATGATTCCATAATTTTTGGTTTAAAGTACTATTGTATTGTTTTAGGGTTCTCGTCTGTATTTTCCTTTAAGCATTGTTTTAAAGTCACACTCCTAGTTTTGTGTCTCTGAAAAGTTTAGATTTCTTGTCAACTCTTGAATGTAAGACCAGAAACCATAAAAATCCTAGAAGAAAATATAGGCAGTACACTCTTTGACATCGGTCTTAGCAGCATCTTTTCGAATACCATGTTTACTCAGGCAAGGGAAACAAAAGAACAAATAAACAAATGGGACTACATCAGACTAAAGAGCTTCTGCAAGGCAAAGGAAACCACGAAAAGAATGAAAAGACAACCCACCAACTCAGAGAAAATATTTGCAAATCATATATCTGACAAGGGATTAATCTCCAAAATATATAAAGAACTCATACAACTCAGCAACAAAAAAACAAACAACTTGATCAAAAAATGGGCAGAGGATATAAACAGACATTTTTCCAAAGAAGATATACAGAAGGCCAAGAGGCACATGAAATGATGTTCAACATCACTAATTATTAGGGAAATGCAAATCAAAACTACCATGAGATGTCACCTTATACCTATCAGAATGGCTATAATCACCAAGACAAAAAATAACAAATGTTGGTGAGGATGTGGAGAAAAGGGAACCCCCTTACACTGCCAGTGGGAATGCAAACTGGTGCAGCCTCTATGGAAAACAGTTTGGAGATTTCTCAAAAAATTAAAAATAGACATACCATACGATCCAGCTAACCCACTACTGGGTATTTATCCAAAGAACTTGAAATCACCAATTCAAAGAGGCTTTTGCACCCCTATGTTGATTGCAGCATTATTCACAATAGCCAAGACGAGGAGGCAACCCAAGTGTCCATCAACTGATGAATGGATAAAGAAGGTGTAATATATATATACAATGGAATACTACTCACCCATAAAAAAGACAAAATTGTCCCATTTGCAACAACCTGGATGGACCTTGAGGGTATTACGTTAAGCAAAATAAGCTAGACAGAGAAAGACAACCACCACATGACATCACTCATATGTGGAAGATAAACAAGCACACGAATGAAGAGAACAGTTTAGTGGTTACCAGAGGGGAAGGGGGCTGGGGCATGGGCAAAAAGGGTAAAGGGGCATATATATATGGTGATGGATAAAAACTACTGGTGGTGAGCATAATGCAGTCTATACAGAAACTGATAAATAATAATGTACACCTGAAATTACACCATGTTATAAACCATTATGACTTCAATAAAATAACTGAAAAAAAAAAAAGAGAGAAATCTCAAAATTATTCATAAATATACTGGAGAGGGAGAGAGGGGTCCCAATTAACCTGGGATATAAACTAGCATAGCTAGAGCCCAAGCTTTAAAATGAATCAAGAAATAATACCAAAATTTCAAAATGCCAAAAAGACATATGTAAACAAATGTTGAAGTGTCAGAATGCCATTTTCTCTAAGAATATAAGCCATTCTCCTCCCCAAAATAATGTATGTTTAAGGATTGATAACTTCAGTGGTAATCTCTAACCTATATCTCTACGGTTTAAACAAATAAAGACAAAGAAAAAGAAAACAGTAGTTAGTTTATTTTTAATTAGTCTTAGCTCCTTTTTTTCTCTCTTTCTACCTTCCTTTCTTCTCTTCAATTATACTTTGAGCCCACCACCAAGATTTTTCCGCCATGTAAGTTGGCAAACCAGTGGTTTAATTCCCAATCCAGCCAGTGGATAATATGCTTTATATATGGAGGAGAAGGTGGTTACGGGGAGATTTCAAAAATGAGTCTTGTCACTTAGCTAATACATTATGTAATAGAAAAGATATAAAGAAATTATTCACTGGTTTGCTGGTTTAAGAACAATTCAAGTCCCTGCACAGAGCTTCAAATTAACTGGTGGAATTATCTTTGCCTACAGTTGTATTTTAGTTGTTTTTCTTCTACTGAAGTCAAAAGAAAACACAACCTTCCACTTAAAAAGAAAGAATAAAACACTGTTCTTGTTTTCTTTATCATTTTTGGCACTGTTTTTTGACAGCAATTCATGGGAATAACATAGATAGCCTCTTTATGCACGCACCAACTCAATATCCCACTATAGGAAAGGCTCAATTCAAATTTGATCACATTGAGAAAATGAAAACTTAGTTTGGGTGAATATAACTCTTTCTAAAAGCTGAGTTCTCCCTAGGACGCATGTGTGCCCTGCGTTAACTCCAGAAATCAACAGTATCATAGAGTCATTAATCTTAGAGGAAGAAATATAAACCAGGTGGTCCGACTCCTAACACCAGCTAGGCCAGCCCCAGCAAAGGGTAGCTAATTAGTGGCCCTGAGTGTCTGCAAACTGTTCAGCATTAACTCTGGCTCCTACCAAATTCAGTTCCAGGAAAAGGATGGCTATTTGTGACATGTCAGGTTTTTAGCGTATTTGTGTTACCAACTTATAACATTTTAAAGATGAAAAGAAAATTCTAGAATTTTGAGAGCAGACAGCCATTTATTATGTATGACACCCATATGCCTTGTTCTTAGAAGATTCAACACAGACCATTGTCAAGGGCTCCCAATATCTCAAGTTAGGCCTCATTGTAACCATTTCCTCCTAATCTCCTTCTCCTGAGAACAAGAACAATACACTGAGTGCTCATGGTGTGTCAGACACTTTACAAGCATTATTTCTTGTCATCCTTATAAAGCCCTTATGAGGAGGGTCCCATCATCATGCGTATTTTACATATGAGAAAACTGAGGCAGAGAACATCCTGTAAGTTGTCCAAGTTTGCAATTAGTAAGTGGTGTGGCTACAATCTACGCTTGGGCAGTCGGATGGCTGTACCTCCTCCTCCTCGATGGAAACAACTTTAACAAGCAATTAATCTAAGAAAATATTGGAATTAACTCACAAACTTATATAAGGGAAGATGACTCTCTTTGGTTTTCATTTTTGTAAAAATAGTCATTCAGAATGATCTTGTGAAAAGCACAAATGCAATAAGCTGGTGTTCCTTAAAATTAAGAACTTCTCTGCAAAAGACAATGTCAAGAGAATTAGAAGATAAGCACAGACTGGAAGAAAATATTTGCAAAAGATGCATCTGATAAAGAACTGTTATCTAAAATATACAAAGAACTCTTAAAACTCAACAATACGAAAACAAACAACCTTATTAAAAATGGGCCAAAGCTTAACAGACACTTCACCAAAGAAGATATACAGATGGCAAATAGACATATGAAAAGATGCTCCACATCATATGTCATCAGGAAAATACAATTAAAATAATAAGATACCACCACACACCTATTAGAAAGCCAAAATCTGGAACTCTGACAACAGTAAATGCTGGTGGGGATGTGAAGCACCAGGAACTCGCATTCATTGCTGATGGGAATGCAAAATGGTCCAGCCACTTTGAAGACGGTTTGGTGGTTTCTTACAAAATTAAACATACTCTTACCATACGATCCACCAATCGTGCTCCTTGTTATTTACCCAAAGGAGATGAAAACTTGTATGTGCTCAAAAACCTGCACACAGATGTTTATAGCAGCTTTACGCATAATTGCCAAAACTTGGAGGCAACTAAGAGGCCCTTCAGTAGACGAATGAATAAATAAACTGTGGTACATCCAGACAATGGAATATTATTCACCGCTAAAAAGAAATGAGCTATCAAACCATGAAAAGACATGGAGGAAACCTAAATGCACATTATTGAGTGAAAGAAGCCAATCTGAAAAGACTACATACTGTTGATTCCAACTATATAACATTCTGGAAAAGGCAAAACTAGGGAGACAATAAACAGATCAGTAGTTGCCAGTGGTTGGGCTGGGGGAGAGATGAATAGTGGAGCACAATAAATTTTTAGGGCAATGAAAATACCCTGTATGATATTATGATGATGGAAACATGTCATTATAGATTTGTCCAAACCCATAGAATGTATGACATCAAGAGTGAACCCTAATATAAACTATGGACTTTGGCTGATAATGATGTGTCAATGTAGGTTCATCAATTGTAATAAATGTACCACTCTGGTAGGGGATGTTGTTAATGGGGGAGGCTATGCATGTGTGGGGCAGGGGGTGTACGGGAAATCTCTGTCCCTTCCTCTCAATTTTTCTGTGAACCTAAAACTGCTCTAAAAAATAAAGTCCTTTCAAAAAAAAAAAGCACAAATGCTGTACTCAATGATTTACTCCCTCCAAACCCACACCAGTTGGTCTGGGTAACTGCACAACCAGCTGGATTGTTTTGACTGACTCAACCTAACACTTAAGTTTATTTTTTTTAATACATTAAATTTAATAAATAAACTAATTGGAAGAAGGGACAAGTTCAACTCTCTGTTTGTGTCAATTGATTAGTTCTTGAATTGTTTGACAAGTTCCTTTGTGTGGCAAGGGTGTGAGTCTGTGTGTTTTCATAGAACTCGCCTGTCAGTGTAGTCAAAACTGTGTGTGGTGTAGACACAGCTTACGAAGTGTTGGGAGAACTGATTCAAGTCAAAAGTTCTTTTAAATCCCCTGAGTTCCAGAGGCACTATGTAAATATGAATTTTAATTTTGCTTATTTACTTACTTCATATTTATCCCTATGCTGGAGGACTTGAAGTGTTTTTGCAATTTACAATACCGTGAAAAATTAAGCACTTAGGGCTAAAACAAAGGGTTTCTTCTATAGCAATGGTTCTCAAAGTGTTGTCCCCAACCAGCAGTTCGTGCATCTCCTGGGGAGCTTGGTAGAAAAGCAAATTCTCAGCCTACCCCAGACCTACTAAATCAGATACTCTGGGGGTGGGGTCCAGCAATCTGTGTTTTAACAAACCATTCAGAGGATTCTGATGCTTACTCGAGATTGAGAATTGACACGGAGCTTCCCAGGAGGGTACACACTAGTGACGAGCATTTCTCTTTATGCCCTAGCATGGAAGGTTCCATCGTGCGTCTGCCCCAGATTGTGGCTCTAAAGAAGAAATACAAGGCTTATCTCTACATAGATGAAGCTCACAGTATTGGGTCCGTGGGCCCAACCGGCCGGGGTGTCGTGGAATTTTTTGGAATGGACCCTGGAGATGTTGATGTGTACATGGGCACGTTCACCAAAAGCTTTGGATCCTCAGGAGGTTATATAGCTGGAAGGAAGGTAAGAGAGGGACTCCTCATGTCTATTTAAAACCTAAATGCTCTGGGGACACAGTCTGCAGGGTTTCTCTGCATTCCATGAGAGCTGCAGTTCAGTTCACCACACCTCAACTGATCACTGTGGCCTCGAGACAGTGGGTTCACAGCCAAGAAATGCCCAGAACGTCAAGGAGCTCTAATAGTGAAGAGGAGCACGTGACAAGTAATCACATTATAACAAAATGCCAGCACTAGAAGTGCACACAGGCAAGGACTTAGTGCAAAAGAGAAGGAGGATCAAGTCTGCAGAGCAGTCTCTCAGATGTCTTAGAACAAATGTCAGTCTTATAGACAAATGATGGGGGGTTATACTTCAGAAAGAGGGAATAATGTATACCAAGCCACAGAAGTGATAAGAGGATGTTACAGAACTGTAAATAGTTTGGTAAATGAAAAATACAAAGCGGGTAATAGCAAAGGTGGGCAAAGGTCAGATATTAAGGCGGGTGACCTTGTGCTACACGTTGTGGGTTTTAAGAGTTTTAATCAAAATAGTAGCAAGATCAGAAATGTACTTTTAAGAGATTTTCTCTGCAAAATAATTCTCTCCCACAATTTTGGATAAGCCATAGGTCAAATCTTGTCATCCTCCAATGTCTTATATATTCGCCTTAAAAATTCTGATCTGATGGGATTACACTCTGAAATGGGTGTTATCCCTGTCATTCTGGTGCCAGTATCACCAAGGGAGTTGCCAATATAAAGCAGGAAATGTTTAAAAGAATTAAAAAGAAGAGAGAAGGAAAGGAGAAAAAGAAAATGAAATCTTTAAACTTGGGTTTGAGCAATAAAGGAGTCAGCTGTCTGCCGCATATGACAGTTTTATCCAAATTCTGAGAGCTATCTGGTACAAGCCGACACCTGTCCCAAAGAGACCGTGTGACAGCGGTGCTGGCTCCTTCTACGAGGGCACCTCAGGCTCCAGCCAGAGCAACAGCTTATCTAAAATTCAAAATTCCCTACTCACTGTGGCCAGCAGGAACAAGAGTTCAGACTCCTGGTGAACCAGTTGGACAACCAGAGTGCATCTGAAAACAGCACCTGATTTAAAACAACAGATTAACTGTAGCCCCTCACACTGCATGAGACGCACAAATGCTTAAAATGTTCAGAGTTTTCAGTGGTCTTTTTACCCGTGAAGAAGCCCTACTTTCTCCCAAGCTCAAAGCCTTGGCCTGTGGGAATTAGCTGGGTAATGCTAAAAACATAGGGAATGCCCAGGATCTTACAAAATTCAGCCAAACCTGAGGAAAGGTTAAATGTCCCCTTCCTCAACTGTTGAGGCAGTGGGATCAGAGGGTCTCAAATTTAGGAGGTCCCTCATCCAGGCTACATCGCTGTATGAGCCTGTGGTTGTGTGATTACTTTAGCAGCAGTTCTGAGCTCCGAAATTTTTAACCAAGGGTAACTCTGTTTCCTGAACCAAAGGCACCTGAATAAACTGAAGCAAGCGGATCCTTGAAATCGTGTCAAATTTGGTAGGTGTCACACTTTGCCCCTTAGAGTTCGTGCATTTGATACCCACTTTACACAAAGGCTCGTGACTGGCCGGAAGTCAGGAACAGCTCGCTAGCGTTCTCTCCCCTTCTCTCCGTCCTGAAGTCAGTTGGATCATTTTAAAAGTCTATTTGCTCTTGTCTATGTAACTTCTGTTCATTTGGGGAAGATACTGAGCAATTGTGAAAATTATTATTATTTACATTAATCAGGATGCAGAAAAAGGATGTAGATCTGTTCATTTCCTTGCTTTTTAAAATACTCATTCCGTGCGTACTTGGACCCGGGGGGCTGCATCCCTGCTCCTCCTTTTTCCCCCTCTTTCTCCTCCCGCTCCATATTTCCCTGCAGTCTCCGAATTTACCACTAGATGGCAGCAAGAATTAGAGAGTTTGGCAGAGGCCGGTTAGCTTATACAGAGACTTCTGCTCTGAAACAGTAAGATTCAAAACGTGGAAAACACAGGGTAGTTTTCAAAACGGGAGAGTGAGCAGGAGATAGGAGGCCACTTGAGAAAACGTCTGTTGTGTGTAGTTCCCTGATTTAAAAATCAGTCAGATACACACCTGTCTGGAATGGTTTTAGTGAGACTGATAAACCCAGATAAACTGTGGTTTCCTTCCAGCCTAACGAGCCCATGAGTTAATGAAAGTTATATGTCTACTCCTCTGTACCTTTAATTTTTTAAATTACGTTAATTTTAAATTATGTGTAATTGCAATTTAAATCGTAGTTTTTATTCCCCTAGACTTTGAATAATTTTGTGAAGAATTTTCACTAATTGTTTTAAACTATGCTTTATAAAGGATTGGACAAATGCTAAAGATTTTTGTTTCAAAAAAATCTTTCTGCTTATGTATTTAAATAATTAGAGTACAGTTTTCATCATGTATTATTTTCTGTATATTTTACAGTATCTATCTCAATTTGAGGGGTACCACAAGATATCCAGGATTCTAAACCAATGGGTACAAAAACAACAAAATTAACCATAAAAAAATGTTAAAGTGCACACACTAGCACTTTACATTTTTCTGAAACCCTAATAATTTCAATTCAGTGTGCTCATGGGGTTCTTACTAAATCTTGAGATTTGAAAATAATCAGTTGGGTCCAAAAATCTAGAAAAAGATAAAACCGTCTGGCTCTTAACTCACTTTTTAAACGTCAGTGTTAGGGTTGGTGGTAGAGGGACTGCATTCCCAGTAACAGTTCTGAGGAGGCTCTAGAGACCTTTGTGGAGTTGGTCAAGGTCAGAACGGTATGTGTTAACAACTAGATGTGTCACGTAAGAAAACCTATTTGAAAACACACAAGGGGAAAAAATTGGTTTGGTTCTAAGATACTACCACACCGAGT
Organism: Diceros bicornis minor; assembly: GCF_020826845.1. Classification (NCBI taxonomy): domain Eukaryota; kingdom Metazoa; phylum Chordata; class Mammalia; order Perissodactyla; family Rhinocerotidae; genus Diceros; species Diceros bicornis. The sequence continues at coordinate 40,347,295 of NC_080758.1, forward strand.
AGAGATTTTGTCTTGGCCTCAGCCTTCCTGTCACAAAATGTCCTACAAATTTGTCTCTGCTATTGGAGTTTACTGCCCTGGCCTCGACCTACTCTCCCCAGCTCAGGGAAACTGCTAAAATAATCTCTCAAGAGCCAGTAAGATTTTACTATTTTGCTCATTTTGAGTTTGGAGCTGCTGTAGATGAGCTGTGAATAACCCCACTTGGAGCATTCCATCCTTTCAAGACCTGTGAGGTGAAGTATCGGGTAATTACTTCTCTCCACCTGTCAGAGCTCCATACCATGAATGGCTTCTTAGCAGAAAGCCTGAGCTGATAGGGCTTGTTTTCTTATTTTTATTTTTTAATTTTTGTTGATCCAGTTGCTGAGATGTGGTCAACACTGCAGACCTCAGTTTCTGGGGTCCAAATTTTTCTCAGGCCTGGATCCTGGGTCCTCTTGTATGCCTGGTGCTAACCACTGGCTTTCACAGCCTCCACAGGCTGACCAGAGACTTGCAAATGAATGAAGCAAAGGCAGCCCTCATGACTGTTAGGTTGCAGGGCTGGAATTCTGGAGGAGGAAAGTGGGGCGGGGCGGCCAAGGTTGGGGCGAGTGTTAGCCCCGGAAGCCTGTGTGCCAGACAAAGGCAGGCTCCTCGCAGAAGCCCGCTCTGCCCCGTGTGCTCAGCCCCGGCTGTATTTGACAGCCCTTTGAAGTAAATGGGGGTCATGGAATGAACACCAAGATGTTTATTCTAAGACCCTCCTGTCTCATTTCCTCAGAAAAGCAACCCTTGTCCTTGAACTCCAGGCCTATGAGTAGAGAAAATAATCAGGGTTTTGAACTTACAAATGGACTTGGAAACCTCAATCTGAGGAGACCTCTAACCCACCCTGAAAGAAGACACAACCCAGATTCGCCTTGCAAAAGACCAAAGCCAACTCTTAATTCGTGGCTCATGTTGCCCAATGGGGGAATGACAGGAGGGAATCAGAAACCAGGAACCAAGGCTTCCTGGATGCTCTGCAGGAGTTACTCAGAGAGCCCCACTTTCTGAACCACACGAGCAAATTAGCTCCTATCCACAGACTTGGACTCTGAGAGAAATTGGACTCAGTCTAAAAGAAGTAAGATTGTGGGCAAGATAGTCTTAATGTTAAAAGGGAGCGATACTGCACTGATGAGGCATTTATTCCAACTAAGAATACGTGTGACCGCAGCTTTATGAAATTTCTCAATTTGCAAAGGAAAATTGGGGGTTGAGGACATTGAGAAGAGCCCTTTAGGGATCAAAGGAATCTTTGTTTTGTTTCTTTGCCTGATCTTTGTCAACAATGCCCCAAGGCTAAGAGAATATCGCTACACTCTTCCTAAGAATGCAGCTTAGTACCCCCTATAGACTTAGGGATCCTCACCATCCTTCCTCAGTCCCTAAGACCCCTCTGCTTTCCATTAGACCATTGACCAAGCCCCTGCTAAGTACCCACCACTACGGATTTTAAGTGAAGTGTATGACCCCATTCCCTGCTCTCAAGGTAGTTTCGGTCTCTGGAGAAATAGGAGTAAGAGATGTGAAACTTAGAAAGTGATGCGAGTCAATCTGTGGTTTAGTACTATAAATACTTGAGTATATTAGGAATTCTCCCCCTGCCCAAAATAAGAGGAGCAGTCTCTGTGGATGAGGGAAAGCACCACAGGGTAAAGAAGTGAAGGTGTCTTCTCTGTGCTCCCTTGGTCCCCCTCTCCCCATGCCAAGCCAGCTCCGCTAGTCTGGAGAAGTCATATAGCGTCATGTGAAGGGCGGGGACTCCACAGCCAGGCTCTTTGGGTCCAAATCCTTGTTCTACCACTTTTTAATTGGATAATTTTCTGATCTGCTCTGTGAGTCAGTGATCTCATCTATAAAATGGAGATAAAAATAGTACCTACCTCAGACAGTTATTGTGAAGCTTAAATGAGTTAATACACGTAAAGTTCTTAAAATAGAACCTCAAGCAGCTAATGAACATCAGCTACAGTGTTAGCTCCTAGTCCCGTTATCTCTTTAGGGTCATTCAGTCTGTCATCAAGTCTGGTAGGAACCCTTTTTCTTTCTGTTCACTCCTACAGTTACCACCCTAATAAGGATGGAGGAAGAGCTGGGCTGAAAATCTTTGATGTCTGGGTCCACCAATGTAATGACATTACACAACCTTAGACCGTTACCCCCCACAAACTGAGGGAGCTGGAATAAAGACACTCCCAGGAGTTTTTATATTTTGGTCCCCTCCTCCCACCCCATGCTCCCAGTTCTAAGAATCTCTGAGTTTGCAATCCATTAGTAGTAATTGCCAACAGCATCAGGTATTCCTATGTACCAGACACTTTCTAAGCACCATATATGTATTAACTCCTTTAATCCTCATAATGACTCTTAGGTAAGTATTACCATTATCTAATTTTTCAGAGAAGAAAACTAAGGCACAGAAGGGTTTAGTAACTTGCCCGTGATCACATATCGGTCAGTGGCAGAGCCAGGATTTGAACCCAATCAATCAGGTTCCGAGGCCTGTCCCGTAACTCTGCGGACACACCTCCCCTCAAGGGCACAACCCCTCAACACTTTGTCTTGGAAGCACTGGCTCCTCCCTCTATGCCCAGCTGACTCCTCCATAAGATGCCATCTTCATTCCTAATTTTAGGGCATGTCCATGCCTCTCCCCTCCTCTGCATCTATCCAAATCCTTCAGGGCCAGATCTCCTCCCTGAAACAGCCCTTTCCTGACTTGGGTCCACATGATCCCCATCATCCTATTCCCTGCACCCCACCCACGCTCTCCTAGTTGGCTTCCCTAGCATCTTGCTGGGAGGCACCAGCTCTCAACAGAGAAAGAAAACCCCTGCTGCTGCCCAGGGAGGAGTGCTGAGCACAGAGCTAGGAAGGACAGCCTGGCTGCAGCCACTCTGGAAAGTGACTGCCTCTCTCTTTGAGTCACCCCCAGACCCTC